>NC_045568.1:2500000-3750000 GCF_009819795.1 Aythya fuligula | reverse complement strand
ATTAGCTCTTAAGTCTTATTTTTAAGTTTTTATATAAGAGCTCTTGCACCTTTTCAAAAGTGTGAAACTTTGACTTTCTGCAGAACAATTCCTCCACCTCCTGCACTGGCATATGCAGTCACAGCAAAAGAATATGTTGCATTAAGCAGTTTTATACGTAAGGTAAAAATATTCTCATCTAAACAGACTTTTTAAAAAATTCAACAAAGCAGAAAATCTTAAGCAGTTTATGTTTTTTCATTTGATTTTTTTCAATGGCTCTATTATGACAGGCAATGATAATGTTATGAGTTGATATATACTAATATTTCTCATGTAATGTGCTTTTTCAAATATTTTTAACATAAAGGAAATTTTCTAGAAAGGTATTCATTTTCAAAAATTCTGATAATCTGTTTAAACTAAATCCTCACCAGTTCATTCATCAATGCATAATGCAAACTTCAGTAATGCAAACCACAAATACAGATGCCAATTTATACGGCGCACAGTTACGTGGCTAATGTAACACCTCTGTTTCAGGCAGCAGTAGTATTGTCTTTGTTAAGAAAATACCAAGAGATTAAAATGTTCTCACGGTTCATAACATAGTTTAGAGGGTTGTCTGACAGCATTAAAAATGTTGTGAAGCCCACTGTGTTTGAAGCTTATGCTCTGAATTTAAATTAAGAAAAAAAGAGTCTGTGAAACAGGGATGAAGTGAGCAATATTATATATAATATATATAAACTATATAAGATTATATAGCAGTTATATAGTACTTTCCTATATGACCAGTATTTCAGTGTAATCTCTGAAGTATCCACTATGCTTATGCTATCTACAGGGAAGGTGTACATTCCGTCCACCAAAAAAGTACACAAGACAAAAAAGTGCACAATACAGCATCTGACCTGATTATAAATAACCTATATTATTGTATGCCAAACCATTTCCATTTAGTGTCACAGCTGGTAGCAAAAAAAATAAAAATAAAAATGCAAAACTGTGGCCTATCCAGATCAGCACTTAGGTTTTGAGTCAAAAAAACAATTAATTCTACATTGATTTTACCATTTGTGTTTGGTCAAAGTGTTCAACTGTGAATTTGGCCCCAGATTCTAAGACATTGGTTGAATATGTACATCCATCTTCTGTAACTGAGCTAATTCATTTCTTTTTGGCTTGAAGCATGGGCAGAGAGGTTAACATCTGTTTGCAAATGGCCATGCAATCATATTGTACCCTGCAAAGTACATTTAGCTACAAAGCGGCCTAAGGGAGAGCAGATTCCTTGCCTGGCTGCAATTAGACAAGAATCACAGTAGATGTACACTGCTTTTTGCAGAACAACATAAAGAGAAGGAAAAACTCTCTTTTCATAAATGAACACTGTGTTTTGCTGACTAAAGAAGAAAATGGGTGGAGATAGGTTTTCCTTCCCATTTTTAATTTCCACAGGAAAATCTGTGTGTACACTTACCCATACATTAACCTATACACAGACTGAAGGCTGTGCATATGAATGTGAGCCTCTAAGAAAGAGAATTCTCCCTTTTGCACTGTTGAGTTGTTGAGGACACACCATGCTATACATGGAACAATTTCTGTAAAAATCTGTGTGAAGCATGGGATTAGAGTGTGAGTGTAGAGTTGTTGAAAGGAGTAGCCTAGAAGTTGCTGAAGCTAAGGGAACAGAGTAAAAATATTAAACAAATGGGATCATATTTTGGAAAGTGATGATCAGATAGGAAAAAAATATAGAATGCAAAACTGATGTGGTGTTTGTTGTTGTTGTTGTTGTTTTGTTTTGTTTTTGTTTTTTAAATCAGGATTCAAATATCTATTACATGGAGCTTTAGTAAAGTTTATACCCTCACGCTGCTATATAAATCTAGAGAAGAAGATAGGTTTAAACCCATTAAATATTTGTCAGGGATTTAATGCAGTAGATAATATAACAAGTGCTATTGAACCTGGCACTACAATTATCCATTATTACCAAATACCAATGCCCATGGATTCCAAAAGAACTTCACTTGAGATAGGACTCAATGATTTGATTTCATATTTCTTATAGTTTATCAGAGTCAGATGCTAGAGCTGGTGCTGTTTTCTGAGCTCTTGTTGTGTATTAACTATAAAGTGGTTTTTTGTTTGTTTGTTTGTTTTCTTTTGTTTTTCCTTATTACAAATGTGTCCCGTGGAAATTCTATAACAGGGATATTTCTATAACCTTCATGTTAACAGAAATATGGCCATTTAACCTACTGATTCTGTTTGTTTTTAATCCTATTCAAGCGCAGAATATCATCATCAGCCTCCACACAGTTAAAGCACTGCTGCCAAAACCAACTTCCTTTGCTGAGATAGTGACATGTCCTGATATCTGCAGTCCATTTCAGTCAAAACATCCCAACTGTTACCTTAGAGAATGTCCAGATTCCAGGTTGCTCATACACTGTATTTTCTTGTGTCATCCCAATTTTCATGGGTGGTTGAAAAAATGTGAGGTAAATAAAAGAAGTTTTGAGTGTAGCAAATGTGGGAAGTTTTACTTTACACCCAAGAACTCAGTATGAGGCATTACATATTTTTTTTTTCACTAGAATGCTGTTTATATCTATCAATGTATACTTCTTTTTGTTGGTTTCTGAGGACTTGTCTCTGCACTTGTGAAACAACATAGCAAATGGGAAGCATTTCTTAAGAATACCCTACTGCTCTGTCCTTCTGTGTCATCATAAACCTCCCTATGGCAACTGAAATGCTGAGAATTCACATACTTGTTTTGTTGTGTTGTGGTTCTTGTTGCTTTTTAATGTGGTAGTGTTCTTTGAATTAGGTAAAACTGAATTAATCAGTTAATTCCTCACCTTTTATTATTCTCATGTTTAAAACTCTTCAACTGTCTAAACAAGGAAGGAAAAGAACACTTAATGATTTTTGCTTCCTAAGCGCCACACGTACACTTCATTCTTGTAGTGAACTCTGCAGAGTTTGGGGATATGGCGCAATTTATTTGATGAATATGAGCGTATGCAAAATGAGTATGTCAAACATCAGGCAACTCCTAATTTTTCTTTCACCTGTGCATAACTACAAGCTATTTCTGAGAACTTTTAATGAAATGTTTTGTAGCCACTCATCAGGTGTCCTTTCTATATAACAATGGAAGGAAGTAAAATAATAATAATAATAAAAGGTGTTATCATATACTGAAAGTGTTTTGGAAATTCATGCCAGGCTCCCTATTAAGATAAATCATGTTCAGGCTGCCAAAGCATACATTTTCCACTGATAGGCTATCAGTTTCCCATGAAATAATGAAACGACTCGTATCTGTTAAAAGTAAACCCAACTGCTTATCTGTTCTTTCCCTATAAGATTTAGGTCTGTCTTTCCAGGATTTCCAGCTGTAATTTGAAAAGAGAAAGTAAAACCAACAGAGAAAAGCTAATTCACTTTCCAGTAAGACAAGAAACATGCAGCATACAGTATGACGTAGGGAATCTTACTGTTGCTGTTTTCTAAAGAAAGTGGAATTTTGCTTTCTTTGCTGTCTTTGGCACCATGTTTGAACTCCATTCTGGGGAAAGGAAGGATGTTTAGAGACTCAGGGTGCCTGGTTTCAAGTCTCCACTGCTTCCTGAATGATGAGTAAATGAATAAAATTGTTTTTTCCTTTCTGGACTGGGGTTCTCGGAAACGTGGAAGCTATAGCTAAATAATGATCATCTGGTAGGGTCAAGTCCTCGTGATGTCTCCGTGGCTGCAATATTGTCAGACTCTGTCATGCTCCCTAGTGCACAAGAATGATGTGCCTGCTAGCTGTCTCTGGGGAGCACCACACAGAAAGAGCAATTATTCAAAGACAAGAAGAAATCCTGAAGACATACCAGATCTGTGGCTGGTGTAGCTATGGGACACAGCATTACAGTAATTCCTGCTGCACTGTTCACCCATTACTGGCCTCAGGCTTTCCCCAAAGGTCACCTAAACTTTTTACTGAGGTGACTGCTATCTGAATTTTGTGTAGAGCTGATGACAAATGTCCCTTCTACCTGGGATTCAAATCCACTACAGGTCTTAAATCCTTTTCCTTTTCACAGCAGGAGAAAGTGAGACTCCTAATACTTTTGTGGTGAATGCAGTGGGAGGGAATGGGGGCATTCCCAAGGAACGTCGTGGTATTTAGAACCATAGAATGGTTTGGGTGAAGGGACCTTACAGATCACCTAGTTCCAACCCCCTGCCATGGGTTCCAGCTGTAGCTCCAAGAGAGAGTAGGCAGGGAGAGATTTCAGATTTAAAGGATGGGATGGAAAAAGGAATAATCACCATAACGCTCTTTTAAAATCAGATTTCTCTTTAGCTGTGAGTGTAAATACACACTGTGTAACATTGCTTTTGTCAGCTTAATATCAGCAACACAGGTAGTATTCTTTCCTGCTACCAGGAGTTTGGGAGATATTGAATTTAAAGCTCTAATTGGTTCTGCACAATCCAGCAAATTTCATTTGACATGTTTAGCTTTGGAACAAACAAATCCCTAACTTCCTACCAGTGATATCTTCACTTCCTTGCTATCATTTATTTTCAATAAAAATTAGATTTGCTCCTTTATCATGTAGAACACCCAAATAATAGAAAGATCTTCAAAATCATGCTCCTAGCATGGAAAATTAATAAGAAAATAGTGTAACATGTATAGCACACTGTCCTCAGAGTGACATTGGTATATGTCACAAGATTTATGATTTGATCCTTAATAACAGTTTAATAACAAGCTATCATAATTGTTCTTTTATTTAAAAAAAAATAAAAAATATGAAGATTCTAACAAAGGTCAGAAACACTTGTAGGAAATCCGCTTCTGGTTTGTATGCCTGAATAGAGCGATTGGGAGCACTGTGTAATGATGCTTTACAGCTAGAACAGCCTCACTGTTGCTGGCAGAGAGCAGTGGGAGATTCAAGACTGGACAGACTTGCATTGTTGGTCAGATTCATAACAGGCCATTGTTGATAAAAAACCACTGAAACAATTTAAACTTGGAGATAAAACTCACATTTTGCCCACCAAGAAGACTTTCTGCCTATGGAGTCAAGAAAAATGAAAGGGAAGACAAAATCATACATATAATCATTAAAAATCTTGAAAGCACAAATTAGACCAGATGCACCTAAATTAATAATATTAGTTAGATGAGACACTCTTTAATAACCAAGATAACATTATTAGTGTAATTACTGACCACCTGGCCAGGTAATGGAAAAGAGCAAAGTACATTACGTTTCCAGATAATGTCAAGGTAAGTATTAATTTTGAATTGTTTCCAGCATAGAGAACTGCCTAGTGACTCACTATAAATGAGTCTGGTGCAGCATCCACATTTTGATATCACTGCTAGGTTTTAAAACCAGTAATTAAATAAACCTCCTCTACTGACTGCAAGGCAGCATCAAGAAATTCACCTTTGCCAGTGCTGGACTTCAGGCTTAAGAAACTTCTTCCTAGAACCTTAGCCTTACTATCTAGCCTTACTAACTTACAAAAAGCAATGCTGCTGAAGCTTTTCATCCCAGTATACATATTATTTGCTTCCTCTCCATCAGAGGTTCCTTCTCCCACTGCAAGTCATTAGAGTCACCGCCTTACTGAAATTTTATTGAAATGCAACATAATCATATTCAGTAACAGCAACAATTACTGTGCACAATCTGTGCAAATATGTGTATGCTAAAACAACAATTACAGCCTTGAAGCTGCTTGTATAGATGGCAATAGGCAGAGGCAAATTAGGCTCCTACCACCTGTAGCTCCCTAGGAGCAACAAGGACAAACAGAAATAGGAATCAACATTCCTAACACATTCTTCTAAAATTCCTTTATTGTGGCACCTTTGCTATTTTACTCCCCATCCTTCTAACCTTGGATCCTCACTTTCATGTTTGATGAGATGTCTCTTATGGTTATGACCTTTATTTCCCAATCTGTTCCAGCTGTAACTCTTATGAAACAGCTACAACTAAAAAATAATTTGCACCTGGCAACAACAAATAGCATTCTATGCATTTTCTCTATGAAACATAGCTCCTATTCAAAATCTGTATACATTTACATTTTTATCATTGCTACTATGGGGCAATACCTGGCCAATTCACCAGACCTTAATCCTGGAGACTCATGTGCTGGCTGTGTAACATGCAAGGATTCCTCTGGTTTCCTAGCACTCTTACAGACAGTAGTAGCTGTGCTTCACTTTCACGAGCAAGTGTTTTGTGAAATAAAGGGTTTGGTCCAAGCTCTGTCAACTGAGCTACTTCCCCACATTTAGCTTTTCTCATCCCCTCAGCTAAGTACGTTCCTTTGCAATGGACTTCTTTGTGCTAATTCTTGCTCTTCCCATTTCATTAGCTTCCTTCCCACAAACACTTTACCTGGTGTCCACTGCTATTCTTCATAATATGTAAATAAGGCATATCTCTAATGACATATTGACAAACACTGTGAAATATTTTTACAAAATACAAACGTGATACCCCTGGGTCGTTAGCACCTGCTCCATTCTGGTTCATTTGCTTGTGCCGTGCATTCCAATAGGGACCAGAATTAATCAATTGTGTTGCTCTTTTTAATCCATAGTTTTCAATCTTTATGAATTAGGTAGTTTTTAGATGTCTATCAAGCTTTAAGTTCTTATGCAGCAGACCATGGTACCTCTGTTTAATTTTCTTCATAATTTGCCACCAACAAACCACCCATGTTAGTAATAACTCCTGGTCTCTGCCCCAGTTGGCAGATTTTCTGTTACACTGTGTATTATTTTTTATCAAAGAAAAATGCAAACTTTTTCCAGGTGAAAAAGCCTATGGAACAAATCTGTCTTTCCCTTTCTTGAGCAAAAGTACCCCTCTCTCCTCATGTGTTCCAATACATTGCATGAAGAAGTGATTTATCCTCCTGCAGCTTTCTTTACACTTGTTCAGTGCTGCCCCAGCTTGTACTCGCAACAAGCACCTGTGACACCTGTCATCCCAGTATATCTTCTTCCCATTCTGAAAAGCCTTGAGGTAACCTTACAAAGGTCTATTTGCTTTTATGCGCAGTGCTTCATAGACATTTGCCTAGTTGTATGTGCTGCTGACTTCATGCTTTGTGACCTGCTGCCTTGTATCACCTGTTGATCCCTGAGCAGGACAGGGATGACTAGGCATGACTACACCAGCCGCTGTGAAACTTTTCCAGGACCCTGAAGAGCAGAAGCAAATTTGCCCTCTTCTTACACGGCCTTACCCTGCAACTAACATGATAAATTCATTCAGGAGTTTATGGAAGGTTTAAGTGCCTTTTGTATCACCACACCTGCCATGTACTTTTTGTTTATTTTTTCATTTTGTAATCTCTCTCACACAGTTGAGAGGAGCATATTCTATAAGAAACATATCTTGTGCTAAACTGGCTATAGTCACTAACATTCAATGAATCCCTCAGTAGGGAACTATTCCTCCTTCCAAAAGTTTTGACATGTAGAATTGGTCAAAAGCCATTGTTTTCACTACTGTTAGGTGGTAAAATAACAACAACAATAATGTAGAATTCCTTAGGTCTTATCCCAGGCTACTGGCAGAGACCAGTAGCTGGGCAGTGTCAGCTATCTTTATTCAATACAGGCAGCATTACTACCAGTTATTTTTCCTTATTTGTATTACCATGTGCCTATGAATCCAGCTTGCAGACCAGATGCCATTGTGCATTGTGCTGTACAAATAGTACAGAATGAAAACTGTCTGTCATGTAGAACTGCAGTGAGCTTAAATAAAACTACAGAGACAGAGTGATGACTTCTAGAAAGAAATCTGGCAGAGAATAGAATTGCAACATCCAAAAAGACACAGTTAAAGAGAGATGCAAACCTAAGGGGGAGGAGGGGTAGTAAAGTTTTCTCAAATCCTTTCTTTTGGGTCAAGTAACTTCAGACAGAGGATGCTTTGATCCAATAAGTAACTCTCTTTGTCTGCCTGTAATCTTGTGGAAACAATATGCTGTGTTTTGTATCTGTCTCTACACTTCATACATAAAATCAATACATAAAATGAAAAACTGACAACTGATTTTCTATGTAGAAAAGCACTAAGAGTGCGTTCTTGCCTCAGTTCATTCATCACTGCATTGGAAACTAATTTAGCACCGCTTTCAAAAGGACAAACATGCACCCCTTTATTCTGAACTATCTCACAATGCCTCTGGCTCTCCAGCGCATGAACCCTTATCAGCATTCTGGCCTTCTCTGAGGTAGGCACAAGAATTACCAATAACAGTGATAAGCACTTCAGAAATCCAAGGATATTTAAAGAACTGGGATTCTTTCCTTGAAGAAATACTAAAGAAGGATGCATTTCATACCCGGTTTATAAAGGATTAATAAAATATGTTTGAATAATCAACTGTAATAGTTAAAAGATCATTTTAACAACTGATCAGTGTATTAACAATCATCTTTAGTTGTACGCTTATCTATTACATGCTAATAGATGCTTTGAATTTCTTATTTAATGCTTGAGAATTCTGACTCAATTCCTCGTGGAATTGCAAATTCTTTGATGGAAAGTGCTCTACAAATGCTATCTATTACTTCATAAAAGTACCCTTAGTTTCTACCGCTTTCTGAATCGAGTTTGGTAGATATTCATTCTTAAAATACAAAAGAGATGCCTTCAGATTTTTACATTTATTTAATGAATTGTAGCAGAAAAGAAGAAGCTGGCTCAGAATATATTTTTACTGCCACTTACTTATGTTATCTGCTCTTCATTCATGTAAGAATGCCAATAAAGAAATTAACGTGTATCCTTGAGTAAATCTTTCTCTTACCACATAGGCTAATTTCCTTGCTTCTGTGGTCAAGAAGAGTCTCCTCAAAGACAGTAAAATTATTTCATCATGTTAATTAAAAAGAAAAAACATTTTAAATTCCCTGTGTGCCTAGCCTGCTGTTAGCAATGTATTATGTTTGTGGTATGAGACCACTACACATTCTGCCTCAGATATTTTGTATTTTAAAAGGATGCGGTGAACAACTAAATTAGGACTTGAACATAAGCAATAGTGGAAGATATACAAGTAGATCATACCATCAGTTCTATTTAGATTGTACCAATGTGAGGAGAATTGTAGAAACTGCCTCTGTTATTCAAAGGTTACAGTTTAAAGTCCAAATGGACACAGTTAAAAAAATAAAAAAAATAAAAAAAAAAATCTCCCACTAACTGGAATCAGAAAAGGCACTCAGATTCGTCTTATCTTGAGATTCATTTTGGCAAAATGAGTCAGTACACCTCTATTTCTAAAGATTTTTATAATGGATTATGACAACAACATGAATGATCGATCACAAAGGTAATAGTAACATATCAGCCAATTTCCTCTGGTAAAAATGCTAGCAAGGTGTCACTACCTGTGACTTCCAAGACTGCAACCCTAATTCTCCACTCCTTGTGTACCATTGCAAAACATTTAACAGAAGGTTTGCATATACAACAAGAGATTATTTTTATCCCAATGCACAATAAAAAACAAAGTATGTAACCTTGGCAGATCACAGTAAAAGTGATGATGCTCCATGGAGAACAGGAAACAGACAGAGGATTTGGTTTAATCAGGATGTGAGGACCTTTGTTTCTCATAACATTAACCTCTGCACTTTTTATGTCCCTAGACAGTGAAAGCCTATTAAATTAATGTATCATTTAAATTTTAAATTTCTGTATACACCTGAAGCTACTAAATGCAACTCAGTTTAACATAAAGCACTTGAGTAGAAATTCTGTGTAAATCAAACCTGTTGTCCTCCCACCTTAGAAAATACAAATTCCAAAGAGAGGAGGGAACTTTCCATTTCCTCTATTTAACAACATCCTGAATTTTAAAATAGTTAAGCTATCTTCCACTTCCCATATAATCACTGATACTGAATGAACTTATTTGTGCTTATACATCCTGAATGCTGACTGACTCCTATACTCTTAAAATAAAGATCCTGAACATATTTTGCTATAGAGTTACTATAGCTTGCTGTTGTGGATGAGTTGACAAGTTTCTGAGAGTTTACTTGTGTTCTCTGTTTCATAGTTAATTATTTAAGAACTGTGGAGTAGCTACCAGAGAAAAGGATAGGCAGAGGATTTTACACATTAGCGTGAAGATTCTGTTAAAATTAGGAAGGAAAAGAAAATCAGTAATCATTAACATTAAAAAGTAACCATAAGGCTACATGACAAGGTAGCTTGCTTTCCATTTGTATTACATTTTGGTAGACAAAGCAAGCAGAGTTGCTATGCCATCAAAACTCAGTCTGGAAAAAGAAAATAAATCACAGTACCCAAAGGTGTGCTTAAGGTCAACATTGTGACAGCTGTGTGCAAATCCAACATGAGTGTCAGGCAAAGCTCTTTGGTCTCTCATTTCCATCTTACTGTCTTTCCTTCTTCATACTGAGTCAAAACACATGACAACAGTTTCTCTCTATATTCTCTTTATATGGCTTAACTTTCTGTAGGGTCCACAAAACAATACGCAATTAGACTGCTTCTGTAGATCTAGGTTCCTCACTGTAATTTCTTGTCAAAGTTCTGCTTGTTCCCATTTCTGGGTAAAATCCAAAGGAATGATGGTTTCTGGAATTAACTTTGGCTCAAAGTCTCAAAGGCTGAAAAAAAGAAAGAATTTAGGTTCAATTTAAATGCATAATTCCAGGAATATGATACTCATATTTTTTCTCACCCAGGCAACTATTCTATTGCTTTTTGACAGTAACATCAGCTAAAATTCTGCTTCCACTGCAGACCCAGAAATATCCCAATATGACAGTACTGTACAACTCAAACATCTGTGGCACAGCAAACAAAAACCGAGCATCCCATTATATTCAATGACTGTTTAATCGGTCCCTAAACAAAGGACCAGAAAACAAGCTACTGGCCTGATCCCTACACCAGTGATTCAATATTGTCCTCTTTTTTATCTCATTGAGCTTGAATTCCTTTATGGAAGAGTGGCATTTCTATGAAGAGATGACAGAGCTAAAAGTTTATCTCCAAATAGCCTCTAACATAGAAGCCATGCCCAGGTTTGGACTTTCCTGCCTCTTAGCGTCTCTCAAATTAAGTGTGAGCTTCGTGCCAGTATTATTCGTGCTGTCATTCATAATACACTAAATGATCATCTATGAAATGACTGTCTCTATTTTATTTTATTATTTTTTGATCATTTTCTTCCTTTCCTTGTTCAGTGCCCACTGACAAGCGTAAACAAAAACTGCCTGTCAGGAACTGTCAGAGTTTCATTAAAATCATCGTAATTATAAACAGTAAAGTTGCAAGTCTGCAAAATCCTTAGAAGCTTGTTTACTTAAATAATGTGTTTAATGGACAAGAGAATAGCAGTAGCTGTCATTTACCTAGACTCTAGCAAGGCTTTCAACACTGTCACCCACAATATTCTTATATCCAAGCTGGGACAATAAGGACTGGGTGGGCAGCCAACCAGATGAATAAAAAACTATTTGGATGATCAGGCTAAGAGGATAGTGGTCACCAGGTCAGATTTTACCTGGAGGCACATTACAAGTGGAGTTTCTTAGTGTTCTGTGTTAAGACCTATCTTGTTTAAGATCTTTTTCAAGACATGGGAGAGGTGATGAGTTGTGCTCTCACTAGGTTTTCAGGTGACACCGAATTGGGGAATCCTGCTGATATGCTCAAGAGCAGAATTATCAGTCAGAAGGACTTAGGAATGGGCTTCAGGAAACTTGTGAAATTCAATAAGCAAAGATGTGAAGTTCTGCATCAGGAAAAGAAAAAGCCACTGAAATAGACAGGCTGGGGACCAACTGGCTGGGGAGCAGCTGTGCTGAGGAGGCCCTGGGGCTCTGTGCAGACAGCAAGCTGAGCTGGCAGCAGCAGCGTGCCCAGGCAGCAAAAGAGGCTGGCAGCATCACGGGCTGTACCGGCAAGATCAAAGCCAGTAGATTGAAGGAGGTGATTATTTCCCTCTCCTCACCACTTGTTAGACCCCATTTAGAAGAACTCATTTGAGTTCTTCTCAAATTCAGGAAAGACATTCAAAATGTGAGTGAGAGAGCTGAAGCACTTCCCCTTCTGAGGAGAGGCTGAGGGAACTGGACTTGGCCAGCCTGAAGAAGAGATGGCTGTGGGGAGCTTGGGAGCAGCTTTCTGATACGTACAAGGAGGTTATTGAGAGAATGAAGCCAGGCCCGTTTCAGCTGTACACCACGGGAAGACAAGCAGTGGGCGTAAGCTAAAATGAGAGTCTCAGAAAGACTCTCATAAGAAAAAGAAATTAAGACATTCAAGGATTGGGGTGAAATTATCTCAAATGTTTGTTTTCTCTGTTTTGGACTAGGAGGCCTGCTGAGGCTCTTTCCATCCCAGTTTCCCTGTCTATCTAATTCTTATCTGCCTACAGCCTACTGTGTTATAAGCAGGCCTCTTTCTTTTTGAGAGAGGAAAGTCTGTGAAATCTGGATGGGCACAGAAAAATCTGACACTAACTCCTAATGACAGGCAGGATTTAACATCGTTGCCACATCCTGATGCTTAGCTAAGACATTTCCCTCTCACCATTCTATCTACTGCGAGACACAGCTCTCCCTGTACCTGAAACAAAAAGCCAACATTTTGGTTTGTGGAGCAAAATAACTAGCAATTTGACAGTGTAACACTGAGTACCACAATGCCAGGATCCATTTGTAGCTCCTGTTGTCATTTACAGTTTTTTAAAAATAATTTTCCCCTAACACCACTTTATCAAAGCTCACAATCACATCAGAGCAATGGAGACTGGTTATAGGCATTGTAACCTCTGCAAGAATCTAGATTTGAAAGATGAAATAACATCATTCAAAGTCCCTATTCCATACCTTCCACTTCTGTAACCCTTTGATGGATGGTTTTCAGACTACCTGAAAAGTATGAACATTTCTAAAAAAAAATTTAAGGCAGTAATGGTTGCAGAAGCAATTCTCAATGAAGTTCAAAAAAACTTCTGCAGTTTGATCCTCAGAATATTAAGTCTCTGTTTGCCTTGCCACAACTCCCTCAAAGGACCAATACATAACGTCTGGATACAAAATGTATTTACATCTACGGTACTTCAATATTTACCCCAAATCTGAGCTCATACCTGCATGTGCAGCTGTCTGAAAACAGACTAGTGATATTTTCATAGTAGGAGCACAAACAAGACAGGGCCAAACCCTCCGTAACAGGGTTTTCTACTTGGCCTACAATAATAAGAAATTACTGAATCACTCCCTAGCTGAAAGTCTCACATTGAAGCAAGCCAAGGAGCATGAAGATGGCACATCTTAAATATTTTTTCCTTTTTCTTATAGGGTACAAGTGCATCTGACATGAACATATGTTTTTTCTCATTGAATACAAACATAAACTGCAGCCCACCTTAATCTCCTTCTTCTGTCATAATTACAGCATCATGGGCTAGCCTGCAGCAGAGCCAGGCTTTTTGCTGCACTGTAGATAGTTTTTGTTGAGCTTGTCTGAAGTGATTCCTTTCAAGTCAGACTTGTCCCAGCTGCAACACAGAGCAAGTCTCAGGGAACGGAGAGGACAAGTTCCACAGCCAGTGCTCCTGTGATTGAGGGGTTGGGGAAAGGTTCCCACCTTGTAAAATGTTTTGGATCTTTTTATGTTAAACACAACTATATTCAAAGCTGGTGTTCAGAAGCAGGTGTTCAGGATAATCTTCATAACTCCAGCATATTTTTAATGCAGTACCTAAGATAGCTCACAGTAAGCTTAGCACAGCACTTGCAAAAGGGAAAAAAAATACACACACACAAAGAAAAACAGAACTGGCACAGTTTCAGCTTTCTGTCTTGGTTCTTTACAGTAAGAGAGCAGTGTGGCCAGATGCCAGTTCTCTCAGAAAAAAAAAAAAAAAAAAAAAAAGAAAAAGAAAAAAAGAAAAACTCTGAACTCTTCCTCTTTTCCTCATTATGGGCAGACTTGTTCCATCACAGCAAAGTTCCCAAACTGCAAACCAGGTTTCATAGTCATAGACACACACACAAACAAACAGAGACAATGTTTATCAAAATGTAGGTCCCTATTTTGTCCTCATTTTTACAAGTTGTCCCTACCCCATTCAAGATGCTTTTTGGCAAATGATTGGTGGTTGCTACCACCTCCAATTTTCTGAGGCAGCTAGCAAATGAGCAGCCCAAGACAGGAACTACAATTTTAGAAGGACACTCAGTGAATCAGGTAGTGTATTTATAGCATATGCCATCATTTTCAAGTATCCTCGGACCTTCTGATGTTAGCAGGACAACAGAGCAGGTCAGAAAGGCTATATCCTCAACTTCTCTCTAATACAGCTTCCTCTGTATATTCTCTTTTGTAACAGAAATCCTTTCTTAAATTTGTTCTTGAAGATTCAGTTCCTCAAGAAGAACTTGAATGTCTCATGGTAAACTTGTTCTATTAAAACTTTCACCAAACTCTTATTTGAAGACAGAACAACTTAGCACCTTTCTTAGTTATTCTATTTCTGCTCACAGTAGTTTGAAGGAATGCTGCTTGCCACCATGTTTTCAGTCTCATGACCCTACACTCACTGATGGTTGCTCTTTAGATTTGGTTATTCCTAATATTAGTAAGTCATATTTGAAAAACTGACCTTTGGCTCACAGTCCTGTTTGGTGCTTTTGAAAAGCCTATCTTCTTTTCTACACTGTAGGGCTATATCACGTCTCACTGAATTCAGGAAGGATGCAAAACAAATATTATGGCCATTTCCTAGTACAGCTTGCTAACTAGAATGAACACTAAGCTCACCCTATAAGTGAAGTCGCTACGCTGTGAAAGGAAACAGATTATCAGCTAACAAGAGGCATAGCTTCATTGAAAAAGACCGACTGAAGTACAAAAGTTTATGACAGCTACATATTTTGGTCCTTGCTAAACACTACTTGATCATTTCATTGTCTTTTCTTCAATGTATGGCTGATTCTCACTGGAGATTCAATACTCAACATGACCCTTTTACCCCTATTTAGAAGCTTCTAAAGAAAACTAAGATTCAGAGGAACAAATAAAAAGGCAATAAGTAAAAGTCTCCATGCAGTGTTTGTGTTGAATTTTAAGCCCAAAACAAATCAAAGAGCTAGAGAACAAAGAAGTTCCATTTTGGCATCCAGAACTGTGTTCTCCCCTATTTACAGCAGGAGTGCAAGAATAGAAGTGAAAAATAACGCGTACTTGGGTAGTATCACCAACACTACGGTGGGGATCTGGCAGAGGAACACTGCCGGTCTTGGGATGCAGCTTCAGGTTCCTCAGTTTAGAAATAGAAGCCACTTGAGAAACAAGGTTTAACTAATCCTGCCACATGCTTTAAGAGACTACTGAGCCTTGCATATCTGCCTTGCTCTTTTTCTAGTGCTGATTGCTCCCAAAAGATTAAAAGTTATACTTATTTGAGTACTGAATATTCATCCAAACCACTGACAACAGTGGATTTGATTTGAAAAGTTGGCCTGTGAGTCTCTGAAGCCTAGGCATATAGTGCATTGTGCCAACTCTACTCCACAGGCAATGAGTGCCAGCTGAAGAGTGATTTACAGCTGGTGAGATTTAATGTCTTAAATCTTCACAGATGTCTGCTCGCTGAATGTGAATCAGCAATTTTCATTAAGGAGGATTCTACCAGTCAGAATGGATTTCCCTTCCTCTCAATATTTTCTGTCTTAACTGCACATTGAAGAATTTTATTTAAATTCCTTTTGGCTATTTATTTCCCAGTAACTAGTTTGACTTGCAAAAGAACAGTATTGTGGCAATTTTTTATATTCTTTACATTCTCTGATATGCAGCTATCAAGACAAGTAATATCTTTTGAATTGTATGGTGTTGTTTTGGTCTCCTTCCTGTGTTTATCATTAGGAAGATGAGATTAGCAAGAAATTTCCAATTCTGACACACAAAAAATGATCAAAACCAAATAACATAACATCTACACCCCAAAACAAAACACAGGTATTATAAGACTCTCCAGAAAAGTATATCAAGGAAATGTCTGTATAAATATCTGCAAATGAGCATGGAAGGAATTATACTTGTGTTCAGAGTAACTAAATCTGAATCAGTGAATACTTTTTCATTTATTTCAGTGAGAATTGTATTAGAACTCCAGCAACCTTGAGCAGGAGTACAGGTAATTCAGGCCAATTGGTTAATGCCCAGTGCTGAAGCATACAGAATTATGTATTGCATGTATATTATTAATATAGAGGTTTATATATTCAATATCAGAGTGAATATGAGAACATGAAACCCACTTCCATCTCAGAAAAACTTTTATTCTACTATGTCCCAAGTACTAGAAAAGAGTTGAAAGAATTGAATGAGGTCTCATTTCACTGGAATTACTTCATAGGTTTTAAATTAAGAAGGGGCTTAATTACCTGGTTGATGGCGCTGATTTTATTGCCAGGATACATCTTAGAAATGTGGTGTACTCCAAGTCCTCAGTAAAGGCTCAGTGAGGACCTTAACAGTTGATTTCTCAGTATTGGTCTATAATCTAGAACAGCAGCCATCAAACTTGTGGGAGCAGAAAATTCAAGTCATTGCACAGAACTGCAATTTGAGTCAGTAAACGGAAGTGGGCACGTGGCCAGAGGTAGGGATATAAGAGGTGTTGAGGACAGTTCAGAGAGCAAAAGTTTGCACTTTGTGAACCAGGTCACTCCCTCTCAGTGCTCTTGGCTGTGATGGTCTCTTTTTCCACTTTTGGAAAAGCCACAGCTTGATTCTGTCTGCAGCCAGCAACAAGCTCCAAGGGGCAACGCTGAGCAAGAAAGTGGGGCTCTTATTTTCAAAGTCTAAACTGTAAAAAAATAATAATAATAATAATTCTAGACTCTTTGTTCCAAAGCTTGCAAACATTATGCTCTCAAAACAGAAAGGTAAGAAAGATGACATTTTAATAATTTAAATTAAATGTCTCAGTGCATGACCAGTGTTTATGTTTATTCTACCTGAAAGAACATGGCATCCAGGATTTTCACACAGTCACTGCTTTTTTTTTATGTGACAAGTCAAGACATTGCTGTTAAGGAAATGTCAGCGATGTGCTGTTATTAATTACAAAATTATAATAAAATTATAATGTGAAGAGGGTTTCTGATGCATTCTGGAACCATAAACAAAAAGATTCATTAGCAACAGAAAACAGTTGGGATGCACAGTAAGACAGTAAGGAGAAAAAAAAAAAAAAAAACAACAAACGAATCGAAATTCGGAAAAGGCAATAACATCAATAACTGGGTATTAAGAAAAGCAATTCAGGACTCAATTCTTGTTAATTTTCTCACTGTTATGAAGACACCAATTACTCTTAACAAATTTCAGAAAAAAAAAAAAAAAAAGAAGAGAGAAAAAGTGCAACTGGAAATCTTAATTCCTATTCTAAATACTGGCAAACATCTCAACCATTCTGTAGCTTTCCACATATCACTGTGCAAGTTCATGGAAAAAAAGAAGCAGAACTGGGATTTAACTCTCAGTTTGCTCCACATTTATTATATAAACACATCTTCTAGATTCTCCATAAATTTCATTTTTCTCCTTTAAGTGAGAAGAAAAATCAGCTGGCATAGTGCCCTAGGGATTTTGTACTATAATATAGGCTGTTCTTGAAACCTGTAGAAACAAAAAATCATCCAACAGACTGCTGATAACTTTAGCACACAAGCAAAGTCACTTCACTTGTTATTTGTGAAATAAAAAGAAACATACAGCATCTGTATACCTGTATAATCTTCTAAAGTTTGTCTACTTCAAAAACATCCCATAGAAACGACACTTTTGTTTCTAGACTTGCTATGACTTCTTGACTTATATTATTAGAGAAACTGCCTTTTTAAAGAATAAGTATAGTATTGTTTTTAATAACAATGCAACTACAGGCATACCCTTAGGCATAAGCTGTAATTTGGGCAAGGAGAAGCAGTCCAGGCATGAACCAAATATAGGAAAATTCTGGTAAGTTAGAAAAAATAATATAAACCATATTAAAAAGGTAGCGTTACAGTAATGAGAGTCATTGTTGGCCAACATCATCTTCAGAAGCTGCATGAAGTGACTCCAGGTTGGCTTGTAAACAGTCAAATGCCATATAATGCTGGAAAGACAAGGCATGTTTCTGAACTGGCCCACTTCTGTTTTGAGAGCAAGTCTGAAACATAAACCTCACATTGTCAGCTCCTCAGGACACAACTATGAACCTAACTCTTAGCAGCCCAAAGTCTCACATTATGTTAACTTATTTAGCTTATGTGGACTTCCCAAGTGATAACACTGTGCTTTTTAACATAATATATAAAATTAAAAAATATAGATCAAAATGGTAGCCAAGACACTTGAGGGGGTGGGGAGGAAGAATTTAGTTCAGAACAGTTTGGCAAGGACGATCCTTTAGAACATGAAAATCATCTTCCTGTAGTAGCAGTCTCAGATGTTGGACTTTAAGATGAATTATAGTCATAAAGTAATAATTGCCAATTTTGTTTTAAATATATATTATCTTAAGATCTGTGTCTAGTGTAATGTGATTATATGGCTGTATAAGTGGTCTTCCCCTTAAAACTGCTGATTAAAAGTAGCCTGAAATCTAAGCTTATATTTAAAACAAACACAAAAAAAAAATCCTCCATATTTTATGGCTACAAAGTTAACCTCCTAAAAGGATATAAACCAGCAAACCGGCTTGAGTTTGCTCCAGCCAGAAACAACACTCCTGAAGATATTGTGAGTTAATCTCATTAAGCTATTTTGCATTAATCTGTGAGAGGCTGGCTTAGAATCATAACTGAAAAATATGAAACTATCACATTAACTTTCTCTGAGTGCATATAATTTGCAATATATATTTGCAAATGCATATAAATGCATATAAATGCATTTGCAATAATTTAGTGCAAATTTAGTGCAAATGAACCAGCTTCTGAACATTTAAGTGAAATGAGATTTGTAGAATAAAAAATGGTAATATTAAGAACACGTAGACTCTCACAAGTTAAAGAAAATGACAGGAAAGGAAGACCATGCGAGAGGATGACACTCAGGATGCACAACCTACTTCAGAATTTTATAGAAGATGAAAGCAGCCTTTCTCACCATCTTTATCCTGCATGAGACAGAGAACCATACAGCAGGAGTGCTTGATGCCCGATAGCCAAACTCTTTCACAGAATAGTAGAATATCTGGCATTGAAAAATGGCATCGTTCAACAAGAAATAGGAAGGAATTGTTCCACGTTTACTTTGTAGAGGACAGATGTCATTTGGAGTACTACATCTAGTTTTGGACTGAATGCTTTGAAAGATTAGAGATAAATTTATTAGAAATAAGTGTGGTAGAAAAAAAAATCACCACTTACAATCTTAACTAAAGCAAATATATTTGTTTATGAAAAAGAGAAGAACAAGAAAGAAAGTTTTCCAAGCATTATAGAAAAGACAATATTGATTGTCCTACATTGCAGCTGAAGAGAATACAGTAAATCAGCTTGAAATTGTAGAAGAGAAAATGTAAGTTAAATGGCAACAAAACCTCCAAAACCAGAGAACACTCTTCCCCCACCTGTCTAACCATGACGTATGCAGAGCTAGGGACATGTCAAGGATTTAGGGAAACCTGCAGCACTGTATGTGCAGCTGCCTATATGGGCACACAGCATGCATTACAGCGTGCTACACATGGGAGCAAGCAAGAGCACTGCTTGTGAAGCAACATCTGGGAGCCACCCTTCAAACTCATCCTAGTTTTATACATAACCTCATCTAGTTTATCTATAATCATGATTTTGGAACCCTTTGCAGAAATTCATCATTCATGAAAAGGAAGATAGACACAAGCAGGAAAAATAATGAAGGTTATTTTATACTAATTCTAGACAAGTAGAGGAAAGGCCATTCAAAATGAGACCGTGATGTAGCAGCACTGTGAGGACAAAGCGTGTCCTCACACTATGTGCTGACATACTTTGGCTTTAACATTCTCAAGAGGACACAAGCCCTTCCTCAAATGTAAGGAAAAGATATATAAATAGAATTCGCATGCAATAAACAACTGCTGGCTCTTTTATAGTGCTCTTCACCAGGTTTTAAAGAATTTAGTAGAGTCACCTGAAGTCTCGTTAAGGTTATTGGCACTCTGTGGGCTAGATATTTGCTCTCCAGATGCATTTGTGGAGTCTGAACTTCCTCTAACCTTAAAAAATAAAAAAATAAAAGAGGCACAATATACTGATTATCAGAGTAATTTTAAAGTCAAAGAAAAGCAAATACCAATCCATCTCCGTAGCTTTCTAAATACCTTGTAATTAGGATGATTTGTTCCTTGCATGTTTATATGGCTGATCTGAACTCTAATCAGGAAGAGGCAGGGGATACTTTCTGCGTAATATGCAAAGCTGATTAACCCAAGCACCAGATTTTATTGCTATGGGCCATACCATAGCAATAATGAATGCTTCCTTACGCATTGTGTATTTGAATGGCATTGAAGGAAATTTCCTTGTCACAAAAAAACTTACCAAAAAGCCAAGGCAAGTTATAAACAGAGGGCTCATCAATTTGCAAGCAGAGGGAAGAAAAAAAAAAAAAAAAAAAAAGTAAAGTTTAATTGCAGTTCAACAGCTCCACAGGTAATATTATTTATTTCCAAACTATTAATTTGTTTGCTGTCTTGCTAACAGAATTGAATAGGGGAAAAAAATCTTCCCGTGGATTGTGAAAAGGTCATGTTGCCTGAAGAAAAGATATCTCTAGCCATAATTTGCAATGAGGACCTCAGCTACCCTATCATTTTACAGGGAAACAGGAAAGATTCATAAGATACCTTCACATTACAGCCTAAGCCTGCAGTATCTACATTGACATGCACATCGATTAAATTCTTTAATTGCTATCACGCAGTCTTACACCTCACCCATTTGCCAAATCCAATATACAATAATGTCACACCTTCTAGAACACAGGACATTGTCTATATTTCTACGCTGTAACATTTCATTCTAAAAACAATTTTGGACATCAGATATTTAACTTTTCTTATCTCAAGGTTGTGGAATTTCTTTTGCAACACTTCCCATTAACAGCCCCAGAAATTGTATTTTATTTTGTCTTCATAGCATCATTTTTATCCAATGCTCAAAGGCTTATTTTGTGAGATTTCAACTTGTAAATTTTATTACTGATCTACCATAAGCTAGAATTTTACCCTTCATTTAAGGTTACATTATCTGTGTGTGTGTATCTACAACTTCCATGTTGGAAGCAAATCACTTCTGTCAGGATCTTTTTGAACAGTTCTCCCACTGCTGGAATTATTTTCAAGGTTAACAGAAATATAACAATTCCAGGTAAGAACTGTTCACAGTATCTGTAGGGGAAAATCCTTCAGAACTCATGTTTTTGCTCATATGTTTCCACAATGTCTTCTGCTGCCTGCAGATTGCTTTTTATGAGACAGATTTATAAGTGAGGGGAGGATAATGAGAAGTCCAATGTGTCACCTTGATACAAGTGTGCTGTGCAATCAGACAGACAGATTTCTGTTCAGGATTTGTCAGTGAGAACAGGAGCTTCAAAGATACAATTTCATGGATCAGAACCAAGTGTCCCACAGACACATACATGTAGGTAGATGTCCCACTCATGGAGGGACATCTAACCAAGCAGCTCTTATTTATCTTTTGGCCAGTAGTTCAGGTAGAAAGTGAATAACCAATCAATCTTGAAAAATTGGGAAAAGGGCTACAAGTGTTTGCCCTATTCTGGGAAGAATATTGCATTTCCATTTAAGCTCTGTAACCAGCTTAACCTCCACAAGAATTTTACTGAAGGGCAGCTAACATGGAATCACTATACAGTAGTAAACAATGTCTTTCTCAGAGTATATTCAAAGAGAAATTTCTATAACCCTTTCTCTTACTCTTTCCCACTGTTCCCTTCATTGTGAAGGGACAGCTGGGCACTTCCAGCATCAGGCTGCACTTCACAGGTGAGACAACCTGTAGTTATCCTGACTATTACATTTTAAATAGCTGTAAATAGTTTACTTGCATCCCTTTTTTAATCAGTCAAATTGGGGGAACTCTCCAATTACATCCTTATTAAATGTAATAGTGGAATTAAACCTAGCCCACATGACACTTCGGATTCATTTTGTCTCTACAACAGGCAGATACTTCATTCTGCTGACTGTGCTCCTGAAATCTTTATGTTGCATTCCTAGATGCAATGATCCTAGATTTATATATATATATATACACACACACACACATTAATTATTATTAATGTTCTTTTGTTGTCCTTTCATCCAAACAGGGGAAAAATCCACAAACAAAACAAAAATCCACACACCTCATCCTTTCTAGATCACTGCAACAATAAAATAATGTTAGGTCAAAGAACTGTTACGTAACTGCAGTGCTTTGCAGTGCTCGTTTTGATTTTCTGGGCCATATAGTGGCCTGAAGTAATCTCCATCTGGAAGGCTTCCTCACTCTCCTGATGCATGCCTATACACAGAGACACAGCCTGAACGCATTATGGTACAGACAAGAATATGTACTTGTTAGTTAGGAGTATTCCCTCCCAGAGTCTGTGCTAGAACCTTCTAGATGGCTTCTTCCCAGGCAGGGAAACAGCACTAGCAGTGAACTCCTACACATACTGATCAAGTCCAAGAAACTGCTGCAGCCCCACTTTACAGATCCCTGCCAACCTGACAAACTTGCCCACTGCCTCATAATCAAGTGATTCCATTTCACCTACAACTTACAGTAAGAATACATTAAAAATTAGGTGATAAGATTACTATTTAACTAATTCTTTTACTGCCTAAATCTAACAGAAAAAATACTCTAGGTAATGACATCTGTACTAGCTACACACTAGTGAAAGTCAGAAAATAGATCAGTTTCTGCCATTAGTTAACTATGTTGCTTTATTCTTGTCTAGTTCTAACTGCCAACATCCTTAAAAATAACAACAGTACAAATTTGTCATGCTTTTTTGTCATTGTCCACTAAACAGCAATTTTTCTGCTGGATTAAACATCTTAAAGTCCTTCAGGAGTATGTAAATACCATCTAATTATTTTAAAGAGTTTGGTTGTTTGTCTTTGAACACAGCAAGAGACTTTTGAATTACAACCTGGAACTTTATGCAGTTAAATAATTTCCATATGTATCTCTTTCTCTGCTCAAAGCCCTGATCTAGCATATAACACTAGCATGCTAAAAAGTTGAGGAATTTGAGTAGAATAGTCTTAAATGGAACTAATTAACCAGGCATGATTTTAGTTATGTATTTAAGCACTTTGATGAATCAGGCACAGCATTTTTATTTTTTTTTTCCACTAGAAAAATATAAAGAAATGGGGAAGAAAAAAAAAGCAGAAAGAAAATGCACATACCAGGAATTTATCCCAGACCTACCCCAGATAACAAATTATGGTACTTAAATAGCTCAGTACTTAAATATCATTGGGCAAGATTGTCACATACCAGTTTATGAAAGAAACATTTTCATCTCAAGTATGTAATGCTGATGTGATGTGTGCAATAGAATAAGATCCCCCTTTATGTGAGTAATGACCTAAATTGTATTAATAGGAAGATACTTCTAAATTATATGCAAATAAAAATATCTCTTTCAAAACATCAGTTTCCCATTCTTAACTCCAAAAAGTCACCTTCAGTAACTTCAGCATTGGACTTATGGTATTTCCCTACTAAGTATGCCTGGCTTAGCTACATTAACCAATTCTTGATCTGCAAGATTCTTAGCAGAGATATATTCACATGCTTTTCAAAGCAGATTGTCAAAAAGACAGCTTGTTTCTCCTCTTTTCTGAGCCTTACACTGCACTTCTCACATAATCATTAGTTAAGGGCCCATTGGCTGATTCTTTGAAATATACTCAAAAGTTCCGATGTGCTAAAAAGTAGAAGTTGTCATTAATATTTAGAACAAGCACTGGTTTATTAACCACTGACTTGTAGCAAACATTAGTATTGTAGCATTTAGGCAAGTCATTTTCTACAGAAAGCTAACATACCTTATTTCTAGCAATGTATACCTGGGAACTGACGAGCTGTATGTCACTCAGACCACATCACTGTTTGTATGTTAGCATTTTCATTCACACTTTCTCTTCAGAGTGACAGGGTCATAGACTGAGCAAAAACCTCAGCACAAACACAGGCTCTGCCACTGGCCTCAGAGGGTCCTTGGCAAATCAGCTCTGTTTACTTCAGCTTTCCCAGTGATGAGATGAGATTAACAATTCTGATTTATGATTCTGGATTTTGGATTCTCAGCAACTGAATACCTTACAGCTCTATATCAAGCATTAAAATGGTGCCTCGGGCTCTGGAAACAAAAGTTCTTTCCCTTCTCTCTCTTATCCTTCTCCACACAAAAATACAAACAATCCTCACTTGAAGAGTTTTATAGGTTCAAGTGTTTCATAAAGGATATAAAAACATTAAAATTTACATTAAGCAGAGGGCAAATATTAGTAGAAAACATTAATGAAATGGTGGCCCATTGAAGGGATGCAAGGCACGGACTCCTGATGGCTCTTGAACAGAAGCCCTTTATTGCCCTTTTTCACTATCACATATAGTTTCCCCGTAGCCCCACGCGCTGTCCACACACCTGAATCCGTCATGCAATTGGTTAGAGACCCTCAGACATGCGCCTCGTCTTTAACGCTGTAGCCAATTTTCTTTATCTTGATCTTGCTCAAGTTTTTACTTCTACCACTTGCTTCTTCATTACCTCTAACCCAGGGACGTGTAAAACAGCGCAGAGCCACCTGCAAATTCCTTTCCCACAGCCTGTAAAGTGTAACATGCAACGTAGTGGTAAGGGAAGGAGAAAAAAAAAAATGTTCCCTGATGGATCATGATGTAAACCTAGTTCATCTCCTCCTTGGGGACGTCCTACTGCAAACTTAATCAAAGGGAATATTGCATTATATACAGCCTTCTAAGCTTGGTGAGCCAAGTGAAGGGATATCAAGAGCCATGTTGTAGACAAAGGAAACATACTTCAATGCCCAAGATGTAGATATCATCTCACTTTAGAGACTCATCACATGAATTCTCCTAGTTTCATGTTCTATTCATTGTCCATTAAATGGATAACTGGAAGCTATTTATGAACTTTGAAAAAATGCTTCTGCATTTTTACAAATGCCCACAAGCCAAGGCGCATGCAAATTCAGCAGCTGCAGGCAATCAAGGCACCACTATGCCAGGAACAAGATTGTCTTTTTGCACATGCAAATCCATATAATGAAACGTTTTCACCAAAAGGGTATCCACAGATTTGCATAGTCATACTAATTAAGACATGCTGATAAAAATGACTAAAATGGTTATTCACAAGTATTTGTATATGAGCATTTGTAGAGACAGAAAATTACAGGATGTAGTATCTGTGGGAGGGGCCTCTCCACTTGTGTTGGAGCCACAAGTTTACAAGTTTAGCTACTTTCGATATGGAACTTCCCCTAATTCCATCACACACAAAGTACAGATATCTAGATGTGATGTGCTTTGAGCAATAGTTTTGGACTGTAACAGTGGAGCTCCAACTCAGCTCAAAAACCACTGGGAAATTACTGCTAAAAGCTTTGAACAGCAAGTAGTGATTGAGCAATATAGGTACAACATTACTATGCTAAAAGCTTATCCAAATTTACAGATATTAAGGCAACTGAAAGATATTCTGCATTAGAAACTTGAGCAGTGGATGAATCAAGCAGACAGACAAATTAATTCATGTAAATAGGTGGTTGTTTAGTCATATGCAAAAAGTACTTCACAATTTATACTGCCACTTTAGGAAAGAATGGGTGAGAGAAAAACAGTCAACTAACTTGCAGTGACATTTGGTTCTAATTTAGGAGAGTTCTCAAAAGAGACTGGAGCTTTTCTTGAAGTAGGAGAGTTTTGGAATTGTACACTCAATTTGTCTTGGGCTCAACATCTCAGGAAATGAATTGGATTTCTGAATAGACAGCTCAAAGAAAGCTACTTGAGAACTTTATATTATTCTGAGGAAACTGTTTAGAATGCAGTAACATATGTAATCCAGTTATAGCATTGTACTGAGACTCAGGAGATTTCAGCTCTCTTTCTTGATCTACTACAAATTTGCTCTTTGAATTTGCAGGAGCTCATGCACATGACTTAATTCCCAATCTTTTACTAGAGGGACAACAATCTTCCTTACAGTGGAATTCTGTGGCAGACAAACAGACCTAAGAAATTTGTATTCAGAAGAAAATAAGATTGAATTACTAATTATTCAAAACAGTATATATTAGAAAAAGCAAAGTCATGAAAAGAAAAATCATTGGCTGTTTGATCTTGGAAAGAGGCAAGGAGGGGAAAATAAGAGTGAGAGAAGTAAGCTTTCAGGACGTCATACAGTGATAAAGCTGCTGCACACGTAGAGATTCTGCTCCAAGGTTTGGACAGCAAAATAAAATAAAAAAAATAAATAAATAAAAATAAAAAAATCTTAATTTGCTGTATGATAGATTTGGGGTTAGATACCATGTTGGAAGGCAGGAAAACTAGAAATGAGCTTAGGAACAGGTTACTGTGAAACACTGTGAAATTTTTGTAATTAAATATTCTCAAGAACAGTTCCCAGAAAAGAACAGTTCTCAAGAACAGTTCCCAGTGTCCCAGAAATGTTCCAGGCATACCCAAAATTACACATTATGGAAGGAGCTCTCCTCTTCATTTCTTCCCCTTTGAAATTCATTTTGTGGACTTTCTATGCCCACTAAGGTGGTTGATAACTTGTCATTTTCCATCAGCTCCAGAGCAGTCTGGCAAAATTGTGTAACTTCCAGCTGTTGTGGATCCTCTCAGTGAGGATAAATTCGAATGCTACTGCTAAGAAACTAAACAGAGATGCTGAGGAAAAAGAAACTCAGCGAGTCAGATTCACATACAGAAAACAGTCAAGATGAAACTACTTCTGCTGTTCGAGGAATGCCTGTACTTACTGGTTCATGCCTAAATCAGATTATTCTTCACCAACAAAACAAAAACAGAAAGACACAAGTTTTGAGCTCTTGCTGTCTTCTAACGATGTAAAGTGAAATTGCATAGCAGCATAACTACATTGGAAGGAGTTTATCTCAGAAAAGGTTAGATGAGTAGAATGTACAATGCACACCGTTATCTGCCTGTAACAAACAACCCCCTCCCCCCCATGCACACACACACTTTTTAAAGAAATGCAAAGAAATGCATTAATCCATCTTGAAGATTTCCTTGCATGAGAAAACTGTGAACTTCTGTCATTACTCTAGGACAGAAGGTTGGGTATTAATACAAAGCGTAAGAGATTTAAGCAAAGTAATCAACTATCTTGGTAGACAGCTAGAATATCTCTCTGGGGTGCACCAGGCACAGCATTGCTAGCTGCTTGAGGGAAACAGTTGTCCCACTCTACTCTGCACCAGTGTGGCTTCACCTCAAGTACTAAGTGTTCTTTTGGGCACCACAATACAAGATGGATATAAAACTTTATAGAGCTTCCAAAGGAGGGCTACGCATAGACGGTGAAAAGTTCTGGAGGGGGAAGACGTGTGAGGAGTGGCTGGGGTCCCTGGGTTTGCTCAGCCTCGAGCAGAGCAGGCTGAGGGGAGGCCTCATGGCAGCCTGCAGCTCCCTCATGAGGGGAGCGGAGGGGCAGGCGCTGAGCTCTGCTCTCTGGGGACATCGAGGGAACGGCATGGAGCTGGGACAGGGGAGGGTCAGACTGGGGGTTAGGGAAAGGGTCTGCACCCAGAGGTGGTCGGGCACTGGGACAGGCTGCCCAGGTATGTGGGCACTGCACCGAGCTGCTGAAGTTGAAGAAACATTTGGACAGTGCTCTCAGACACAGGGTCTGATTTTGGGGTAGTCCTGTGCAGAGACAGGAGTTCAATTTTTGTTGGTCTCAACTTGAGATATGTTATGATTCTATCATTTATTTTCAGATTTAATATAATCACAGAGTAAACTATACAGAATATATATTCTGAATATATTCAGAATATTCTGAACATATTCTGAATGCTCCAGCAATCTAGGACTCTTCTAGTTTCATTCTAAGAGCAGATCTGAGGAGTCATTGTTGAGAAATGCCAAAGTTATCTGAAAATACAATAATTTTCTGCTTGTTTGCTTTTTTTTTTTTTTTTTTTTTTTTTTTTTTTTAAATAAACTGTCTGTGTTTTACATTAAAAGTATTGCCTGAACCTCTAGGTACAAAATTACAGAACATTTAGTACGCAACGAACAGTGACTTAGAAATTATCTGACCTCGGAGAACAAAGTTTCTAAAGCTCAGTGGCTCTGAAATATTTTATGTTAGCAGTTCTTATTGCTTGAATTCAGCTACATACACTGTGTTGTGTTTCTGAGTAGCTGCAGGTAGTGGAAAAATACTCATTTAAAATATTTTAGCTATCTGGAGTGAAACAACCTAAAACATTAATAGCAGATTTTCTACAGTCTCATCTACTCATGCATATAGCATAAGAAAAATTTATAATAATAACTTAATACAAGTCCTAAATCACAATTGAATAGTGCAATACATGAGACTTGGTGTCAAAGAAACTTTATGTCCAAAATTCAGCAGCAAAGCAAATGTGCACTGCTCACACAAAGTTATGCCACGTTCACCCGAAACGACAATGACCCTGAATTTAAGAAAACTCACAATTTCTAAGTTTAACTACTGAGAGGAAGCCTTTCCTCCCTCCTTGCTCTTTTCTCCTGAGTTTTATTCCACATATCCAGGCTCTCATAAAAATGAGATGAAGACTGTTGATCTTATTTCCTTCACTAGTCTCATGCTGTTGTATAAACCTACCTAGAAAGTAAAAGCCATCTCTTACCTCTCTGTATTTGCCTTCAATACCTTGTTCAACACATCCTCTTTTGTGCTTATGAGGCTACTTCTGAGAAGCTGTTCACGTATTTTGCTTTCAGAGGTACAACAATGTTGACTTCCACTTGTAAAACTGAACTGTACAACTAGAGACCTTCATGTTTTACACAGTGGTTTCTCAAATCCTGTGAAGAAACTATTGGTCCACCAATACCAAAACTTCAAACTCAAGACAACTCTTTTTAAAATCCCAAGACTTATGTGCAAGCACAGGAGGTGGTACATTTGTAACGCATTATGTCAAGCTATTTACCACAAGGTTTCTCCAAGTCGCCTGAAATGCAGTTGATGCTGGTAGTCTTTGGGATCACCACAAACCTCATCATAGGAAGACACAGTTTTACAATTTTAAGCTCACATAATTGCAGCTTTTATTTATTTATTTATTTATTTTAATTAGACAAGCAACATTAATAGCTTGCTTTCTGCTACCAACTTTAATTTGTACAATCATAACTGTCTGAAGACCTGGGCTTTACTGCTGGAATTGTTTCATTAGATGAAAGGCTTCACCTTGAAGATCATTTCACAAGAAGAGCAGGAAATAAATATTTAAGGTCCTATTCAACAGTAGCTTCTATATATAAACTGGTTTATTTTATTGCTGAAACCAAAGAGATTTTATTCACGATAGCAATCACTAATCATAACAGCAGGATGCTGTTCAAAGATAAGCCTACATGCAATAGCCAGAATGAATTCTGACACATTTACAATAGTCTTCTGGAAAGCAATACCACTCTGTAATTCTGCCTCCTTTGTTGCAGAGCAAATTTAATGACTTGAAAATGACATTTGACAGATTTTCTGAAAATACGTGTACTCACAGTACATAGTCCAACTATATCAAAATAACGACACTTAAACATACTGGGTGAATCAGCAGAAAGACAACAGCCAAATCATACAGAACACATCTTTGACAAAATGTTATGTTCGTTCATTGGTGTCTAAATGACAAGATGTGGTTGTTGAACAAGTTTGCTTAGTATTTGAATAGGTCTAAAGAATGTGAAGCCATCACTCTTGGACTGTAAGAGTATTATTACCCAAATTAAACGTTATTTGCCAGGAAACCCTGAATTTACAGGGTTGGGAATCTGGTACTTGTATATCATTAGATCAATTCACAAGTTAAGTCAGAGGGAAAAGTGCTGCTGACAGACATATTAAGAGCAGTAAGCAAAGGATGCACATTTGCATATACAAAGATGATGTCTTCAGGTAGGAGGCCAGACATAGTTATAACAGATACAGAAAAACAGCATTTGAAGGAAAATACTTCTCTTTAAAGGCTTCCCAAAATAGCACAATTTTTATCTACAGTTATGTGTCTGAAGTCCGCAGATTCCAGATCTCTGATGTTCTAAAGTCACGGTTAAGCTCATGGCTTAGTGCAATTTTCTAAATAACAAAACACCCTGCCTTCCTTCACAGCCCCCATATTTAGGAGAAAAATTTCTCTGTCCAGTGCTTTCTATACATACTGCTACTGTGACTCACTGATGGAACTGATGAACTGAGATTCTACTTCCAACCCAAACCATTCTATGATTCTATAAACAAAACCTCCATAAACTTTCCACCTTTGAAGAGCCTGAGACTTTTGTTTTACCATACACAGCTTTCAAACAAACTGAAGGAAGTATCTGCAGGAAAGGATCAAACCTGTATTATTAATGACATGCAATATCAAATATTTGACAGCAAAAATAAACACCCAGCAGCAAAGCTCACTGCCCATCACTGTTAAAATGAGAGATAATAGCTCTTTAAGAGATGTTAACTGTGAAATGGCAGGAGGAGAGACAAAACGTTCAGCCTGGAGAAGAGAAGGCTCTGGGGGAGACCTCAGTGCAGCCTTTCAATGCTTGAAGAGGTCTTATAAAAAGGCTGGAGAGGGACTCTTTACTCAGGTAGACAGTGATAGGACAAGGGGGAAAGGTTTTAAACTAAAATAGGATAGATTTAGACTAGACATTGGGAGGAAATTCTTCACTGCAAGGGTAGAGAGGCACTGGAACAGGTTGCCAAGAGAAAGTTGTGGATGTCCCATCCCCGGAGGTGTTCAAAACCAGGTGGGATGGGGCCTTGGCCAGCCTGATCTAGTGGGTGGCGTCCCTGCCCGTGCTAGGGGGGTTGGAGTTACATGATCTTTAAGGTCCCTTCCAACCCAAACCATTCGAGGATTCTAGGATATCTCATTTATCTATCTCTTCCTGCAGAAGAATCTCGTATCAGTGAGGCCAAGAAAGCTGCCCACATCCAAATTTTGCATTAAAGGAGCAGTATAATATAGAAACTATAACAATGCTAATAATTTACGTAACATACACAATATGAGCCCCAGCATGTTAGAGAGCATCATGCAGAATTAAGTAGTCAGTGGCAAAAAAATTATACCAAAAATCACAAAAGCCACTCCAGTTAGCCTTTAAACACCCCTATAAAATCAGTACTCCTACAATCTTTCCAAAATAATCTTTCAGTTCAATTTCTGATTAGGAATTAAACTGTGGCATTCCAAGCAGGATGTTTAGCCTTAAATGTTTGGATACTTGCTGAAAATGTTTTTTTGTTTGGCAGCTTTATTCATTTTCCTCTCATGAAAGAAACAGTTGGCAGTGAGAAAGAACCAGCTGAGGTCAGATGCTCAGGACAACTATTACTTTTTTTTCTCCCTAGAAGATACCTACTATGCTAGAATAAAGGCCATTTATTTCCACTGGTAAATATTAAACCAGCATAAAATGAAAAATTAATCTAGCAAATGAATGAAACCCTAAATTATACCAGGACCTGGCCATGAACTTCAAATCCAAAAATGACTATTGAGTGATGATGAAAGGCAGAGAGGTATAAAATGTATGAAAATGTGTGAGAGAAATGTATGAGAGAATTTATGTAGAGAACAAAGAGAAAATTACATAGAGAATAAAGTGCATTCAGTCATTCAAATTACATGGTGAATTCTAGTACCATAGGTAGACTGCAGTCTTTTTTGCAGGCTGAAAGGTAAGGATTTTTGCGTGTTTTATATATTTATATAAATTTATAACTACAATTGCAATAGTTAGTAATTGTTATGGAGTTTATCTAGATAGTCACAGCTTAAATTGTTGAGTTTTACCTCACTGTGATCAGATTAACATTTTAATTCCTTTGTTTAAGGGAGCTGACAGCAGTTTCCAATTTTTCTTCTATCATCCAGAATGCAAAGAACAGAAAAACCACACATGGTCTACTTGTGATAGTTCCCCAGATTATGCCAAGATAGCTGGATATAAAGGTTATCAGAACATATCTGTAGTCATGTAGCTGCTAGGTAATTACTTAGATAATTAAGGCTAATCTGATGTTTCTGCACAGTGCATAATACCAAACAAAAACTCAGAGAATTGTATAATTTCTCTGCTATCATTGATTAATTTTCTACATACATGCATACATACATTTTCTACATACATGCAATATAAAGAGAGAATGAATAAAAAATAAAATATATCCCAATTTAATTATTTCAAAAAACTTTTGGAAGAGAAAACAACAACAACCACCCCACAATTACACGGACTTTAGATTAGTCTGCATGTGAATTTTGAAGAACACTCAGAAACAACCAAGGAAATGCTAAGGCTCCTGGTACCATGGGAAATGCCAGCCCAATCCTCCTCCCACCTTCCACATTGCTAGGTTGTGTACAGAAATGGGAGTCACATCAGACAATCATTAGCTAAATAAAGGAGGGCAAACAATTGCATGGTGATGCATACTTCAGCCTGGAAGTCTGTAATAAGGATTGAAATAGTACTCAAATCTTTTGGTTCCTTCACGAATTCATCGTTTACAGTCAGACTGCTTCTACTGTGCCAGATCCTTAGGAAAGAGAAGTTTGCAAATGACTTCTCTAAGTGCAGTCAAGGGGAGTGTGCTGATTTACTGGTTTTAGTTGTCCAAAAATCAAGGAAATTCCATTGAAAAAAATGTGCAAGCTTGAGAAAGGACATAGAAAAATCTACACAGCTAAGAACTCCCAAGTCTAGAAATGCAGGATAGGTGCTATCTTGCATTATTCACTACTAAGTAGCAAGACTAATTCAAATGATTTTTTCTGTGTAATAACATCATGTTTACTTCCAGAAAGAATTGCCTTTTTTCCCCCTCTAGCTCAAACTTGCTTTCAGCTTACTTTTTCCCTTTGTTCTCCTTTTTTATTCAAGTTTATTCTTTCCCACTTGATATTGGTTTTGTGCCTGCCATTGTTGCAGATTTTATTATTAACAATGAGTAAACACTCGAGGTAACAATGAATTCCATTCAGCGATGCAGAGCAATTGTAAGATGTAAATTACTGACTTGATTCTTTGTTGGTTTAACTTGTACCATTCATGAAGCTTTCTTTTTCACATTAAATCTTCAGCTTTCTACAACTGATTCTATTTATATGTTGCATAATTAGCTGTTGCACTGGATATTGCTGCTTTATTCCACTGTGTATTTTCTGTTCACAAACATTAAGAAAATTCTATTACATAGCACTTCTTCCTTATAATCAAATCCTATATTCTCTGTTTGGGATGAAAAGAAATTCTGTTGATGCCTGGTTTCTTACAGATTTGATCCTCATGGAGGATTGTGAACTCTCACTAAAATTGTAAAGGTCTGCATCTTTGTGGGTTGTCTAGAAGCTAGCAAAGGATGGGCTCACAGCACTAAAAATAGAGTTATAAAGTTTCCTTAACATAGGGATTAAGTTCTGCAAAATTCATGAGGACTTAATTATCATTTAGATGCCCATTCTATTATCTAATTTGGTTGGAATCAGGTTGAAAATTAAAAACACTAAGTTTTAATTACAGCAAATAGACACAGGGACAGTGTGGCTGAAAACGCCTCCTTTCTTTAGGGATCCAGGCTAAAAATACCACTGCTATTATTCTGAAGTTCCCAGTTCCATCCTCCCCCGATGCAATTTACCCCTACATCTGGGTAAAGCTCAAATGTACATAGAAACTATCATGAAAATGAAGCCGAATTGTTGTTAATAGATCTGATAATGCTCATGGTGACTTGAACTAAAAGTCTACGTGGCAGAACAGTTCAAGTCTTGATCCCCATTGGTAGAAGATCGATCATAATACTGAAAGTCAAGGCCTCTTACTATTTTTATTATAAATCTGATTCAACTCCCATTAAAGGCCATTTAATTGACTCTTACAGGAAAACAAATAAGTAAAATCGGCTTTTACCACTCATTTTTAAAATAATAACAGAAATTCATAAAAATAGCATTTGTAATGAGTACATTTCATTAAACATTTCAAATAAGCTTTGACAGACTACCCAATTGACCGTTATCTTACTTGCAACGTTTTTGAGGTAGTTTCTTTGTTACCTTGATACACTTTGAAAAATAACTCTTTTAGTGCCTCTTCTATTTATGACTCACTCATAATAACACAAATGACTCATGCTGTCAAATTACAAGCTATTACTTTAGAAAATGAGTTTTTTTCCCTTCCTTTTGGGTAAAATATGACAATTTTCACTATTTTGTTACTAAGGGCAGTTTCTTACTTACCAGGTTCTCAGAATTCTATTTTCTAAGTAAAACACATGCCACAAAAGACAGAAGTATCTCCCACCTCTTGTCTCTTTCAAAGATGTATTCATCTTTGAGAAAAAAAAGAAAAAAAAAAAAAAAGAATTATTTAAAACTATTTCCAGAACTTCAGAGGTTGTTTATCAGCAAGCTGTTTTTCAGTCACTGGATTTTGTCTAGACAATTCTGCTTCTTTCTTTAAAGGTGGTCACAGCTATTACTTTGCATTGGCTTAAAATGACTTACTATGGATACCATCGTTACAGCCAAACTCTCAAATCCCATTTACAGTGATTACTGGTCTGTCTCTCTGGTTATGTTATATCATGCTTTCAATATCAAATGTAAAAAGGATGTTCTCGTGTGGGAATTAGCTTGCACAATAGGGAATGGAATATTTCCTGGGTCAGAAAACACTGTGAAGCTTTTTGTTTCCTGATAGCTTAGACAGTCCAACAGTCTGTCAGATTTATTTATTATTTTTTTTTTTTTTTTTACCTTCCACCTCTGGACTTCATTTTTTTCCATGATAAAATCAACAACATTGATCTAAAGAACTAAGGATCTAAATAATTCCTCTACTACCATGCAAACTGTAGTAACGTCACATTATTCTGTTATTGCAGATATGCTTACTGATGCTGTAAGTCCTGAAAGTCAAGCTGACTTTCATGTGAGGAAGCTGTTGCACTCTGATGATTTCTCCAATTACTATCCCAAATGAGGCCCAGTATTGTCTGCCTGGTGCCCATTTAAGTTTGGTGTTCAGATCATCACTGAACCATTCTTTTATTAAATGGTATTCCACCCTCCCTCCATCTCCCCTTTAGCCCTGCCCCTGCCACCCCTTGTCCCCTTAGTGCAACCCACTGGATGACATCCTCACTAGTTATTTGCTGTTAAGAGTGATAACAGTTGCACAAGGAAACTCTCTGTAAGCTCTTTCTTATGCATCATTGTCCTTACATGTAACAACATCCATGATGACAACATTCAGAAGATGCCTACACGTGGATTCCCTAATACTAAAGAACAGTGTTCGCAACTCAGGTTAATATTTCCTGTTCTTATAAGATTCTGACTCTGCGCATGTCTCACAAATGAACAGCCACTTATCTTCCGAGAGAAGAAAAGACACAAATCAGCATCATTTTTTATTCTGTGGTCATCATAAATGCAGATAGAGTTATCCTGACCTTTATTGGATAAAATACATGTAGACCCTAGTAGGACAGCTTTCCACATTTTTTTTAGACATTATCAGTTGACCCAATATTGCCACCTAGACATCTATCAGGGCCTTTAGGAAGGAAATAAACAGCTCCTTGGCTCAAAAATATTCCACACTGGAATGTTCCTTTTGAAATTGCTGCAGTTTAGACTTCATAACTGAATTCTGTGTCTAGGCCACATGCTGTCTTTTCTCACATGGATTCTGTGCCAAAAGCAACATTCAGAGAGCTGTTCTTTCTGCTTCTTCCATCATAATCCTTGCTTTAAAGGATTTTCTCCTTAAATACATCAAACTTCCAGCCTCTGATAGAGAATAGAGTCAATTCCATCATTTGATTTTTCATCATTACATTTTCCCTTAACATGCTTTTATGTGTTCCCCCCCCACTTCCAGGGTCAAAATTCAGCCTCAACGGAAACAGAAATACCTGTCAGAATTCAAGCAGGTGTACTAATTTTTTATTTAGAGATTTGTTTTCTATATTCTGTTTATGCTACTTTAGAACTATTTGATTTTTCCTTCTTTCCTTCTGCCATTTTCCCTAAAAAATCCAAAGCACTGCTCATTAACAGTGACATTAACATTCATAGTGCTGTCCCCAACCCCACTTCACATTTGGATATTATGGGTCAGGTTTCAAAATTGAGTCAGCCTGATGACACTGTAGCAGAAGCTGAATACCTGCTGAACAACATGGGTTATGGGAACGAAGTATCACAAATCAAAAAATCCTACATTTTCTCTGCTGAGGTCTCTTTTCCTTTGTGAGAGATGGTACAGTAATCCCAGTACAAATCCTAGACCTTTGTTTAGGATGATATCAAGTTATCTGGTACATGTGAAGCAGCCACTTACTGGGAGGCTTTGCCAGAAGAAGACAACCAAAAGCAACTCAGTATCTTTTTAACTCTGTGTGGAGAGTCATTTGCCATTAAATAGTTCCAATTGCAGATACGTACATGTATGAGTACTGTGCAACTACCCTATCTACTACGCCATCTGGATCGGTGCAGTCTATATTTAGAAATAAAGCTGTGTAACATTACGATGTTTAACACTTTTTTCATTGCTTAAATGGAAAATTGTTTTCTTACCTGAACAGCAATGAGAATAACTCCTAGAAATAACAAGAGTTCTAACACAAAGGATGCAGGTTTGTGGCTACAACTTCAAATCTTAGTTTTTATTCGCCTTACCTTATATTTACTCAGTAAGAAACCACTCCCTTATGACAAATGGAAGAAAAATAAAACATCACAACAGTGACATCTATAAACACAACAGCTTGCAAATAAACTTATTGATGATAAATGCAAAAGTGAGAGGTACGAGAGGTACAAGATAGTCCTTTGGACTAGGGAAAATGGAAAGAGCACTTTAAATACGACACAGTAACTAAGAAGGGAACTCAAAAGCAGATGATTGGGTGAATTATAAACATGTACACAATGGCTGTAAATGGAAAATAACAACTGCATCTTGCAATCCATTTGGTAATTATGGTAAAACAGACCCTGAAGCTTTGAAATAGAGAGAGTTTAGCACACTAAAAGAAACAAGATGCTGTGCTGAATTGTGAAGACATTATACATTGCAGGAAATGGTTTATTAATACAAAAAGCTCTGGAGCTGGCCACCTGCAGTGGTAAACACAGTACCTGTGATAAAAATAGATCTGAAGATAGAAAGGACAAGTGGCATGAGGAAAAATACAGAAAATGGTACTAAGCTTACCGTTGGTAAATTCACAGCTTAAATACAGTGATGATAAATATGAATCAAGGAGAAAAATTACTTTCCCATTCTTGTTTTAATTTTGCAAGCTTCATGAGGAGAACCTTAGAAACTGTATCTCCAAATCTTGTGCCCAGTTACACCAAGCAGTTTTCCCATTGAAGCTAACATCTGAAAAGTGAACTCAGATTGTTTCAAACTAAAAATGAGGCAGAAGTTTTTGAAGTGGGGGTAATAAACCAACTAACATAGCTATAAAGACTAACATAGCTATACAAAAATATGAATAGAATGGGTAGTTGCCTTACCAGGAAAAACACTTAAAAAAAAAAAAAAAAAAAGAAGAATTAATTTGAATTCACATACCTTGCCTGTCAATCTCTACGACTTCTTCTTCACCTGCAGTTGCTACATTAAGTTGTTTCAGTACAATTACAGTGAAATGATGAGATGCAGCACAATGGGGGTGCAAGCAGCATGTTGCAGAAAAGGCCAGGAAAGATGACGGCGAACATCAGAGTTTCAAAGTCCCTTGAGTAGGTAGCTATACAGAAAGTGTATTGCTGGCAGAGGATCACTGTATATGTCCTGTAAGGAAAGACCAGGGTGTTTAGGAAAACTAGGGGAATGTGTTCTGGTACACACCTCTTTCTACTTACACAGAAGTGAACTGCCTGGTACCCCCCAGCAGTGCAAGCTGCAGGCAGTATTTATGTACCACATTCATGCGGATCTAAGTCTAGACCCATAGGCCAGCGGCTTTTAGGTAAGGACATGAGCAATATCTTCTTCACTAAAAGACCTAATACCAACATACATTTGTTCAACCTGTGCACTTACTGTTACAACTAACGATTAAGTTCCTAGATGTTGTAAGTACCTATGAATAGCTACAAACACCTGACTGTTGCATTTGCGGAATAGAAGGGCCCGTGTTCCTGTACGGTTACTGCTTCATCAGAACCACACAGAAAACACTTCACCTTCACGATTTTTTTGTTTGTTTGTTTTGTTTTGTGTTTTTAGTTTTCCCCCTAAAGACTTCCCTTTGCATTCATTCAAGAACATATATGCTCAGCTTGCTACAAGACAATGTTAGGCCAGTTTCCTGAATAATATGCGTATATATTAAAAAAGCTGGCTAAGGAAAATTCCAAAAGATTGGTCCACACTGATTCTGTCTAGAGCACTAAAGGGGGTTTCAAGGGATATTACCTGACTGCTTTCTCATTAGGAGACCCTCTGTCAGGGAGGACAGCTTAAACAACATGCCCCAGCTGGTCCCTGCTCTACTCCCGCTGTATCTCTAACTGGGGGAACTGGAAGGAAGAGGCATCTTGCTTCTTGTACAAAATTAACTCCATATAGAGAACAAAAGTCAGCAAACATGCTGCTAGAAAAACCTCCTAAAGTTCCACACAATAATCCTGGCTCCTTACCAGGAAGAATTTCAGCAGAAAAGGTTGGTTCAACATTTTATTATGTGGCTGTGCTTCTTAAGGGGAGAAATGGGGAGATAATAATTAAAGTGATAATTGAACAATTCTTTGCACCATGGCTGTTCAATGGGCAGGAATTTTCTGGATGAACTTTGAACTGAAAATAGGCTCTTTATACCTCACCCATTTGAGGTACCTTGCTGACTTGTTTTGTGGCAGTACTCAGCTTATATACAAGAATGCATGCAGACATATTCCTGCTGATTCTGGAGACTGATTCAACAAAACACTTATGGATGATACCATTGCACTGTGTCGTGCGGCCCCCCCTCCCACATAGGTAATTACATCATTTAGTACCAATCACTTTTTCATGAGGATTTTATATCTGCTGCCACAAGCAAACATCTTCCAGTAATTGTGATCTGGTGACAGTATCTAGGACAGTAATCTAAGTCACTTTACAAAAAAGCCTTAGAGTGGTAGGCCTTCACTCTGCATTTCTGCCTCAGAGAGGCACAGGAGACCTGGGGCTAACTTTGATTAGTAGAGAGGTATTTCAGAAACAGTAACTGTACTCTAATTCTGAGTACTCTTTATTATTCTTTTGTTGTTGCTGCATTTCAGTATGATCCTTATATTATTTAGAATGTTTTCCTAACACTTCCCTCCTGAGTACTTGAACATCTGCCAAACGTATTTCAGTGAACAGTGCCTGTTTTGTTAGCATGACATTTTCTTCCCCTTCAGGAATGAATTCCCTCAATGCAGATACCACAACTTGACTGGGATTTCATGATAATTGCTTTCAATCAAAATTTGCTCCTCCCTTTCCTAATCCTTGTGGATGTTAATCACCAGACACAGCCGTGTCACCTTTTAGATGACTTTTCTCATTCAAGTTTGCAACATGCCAAGTTTGGATTTAAAAAATAAAGTATGTGGAAAGCCCTCATCTCCTCCCGTCATTAGAGATTTTTTTTAAAAAGCGAAAAGAGTTGAAATGGGGGTGAGAGGGAGTTCCTATACAATTAATGCTACTCTGCCTACCACAGGCACACACCTGGCTGCAAAATGGCTCCCAGCGGCTCTGGAAGTCTGTCTGCACAGGCAGGGCAGGACCACCCTCAGCATGCAGGCCTCAGGGGCTCGGGCCCTGCGTCACTGTGCCCCAGCCCCCTTAAGATGCAGGCCAAGTATAATCTATAGCATTACCAGAAATACCTTTGCATAGATGAAGTCTAAATTTTGTTATAAATTATTAGCAAATAATAAACTAAAGTAAAGCAATGCAGCCCCACGTGGAGTAAAAGCACCACTTCCACAGCAGGCCCAAGGCCTCTGAGCCCCTGCACTCTGCAGCAGGAGCGGCTGTGCCACATGAACACTGCAGACCTCATCATCATTACCACTGTTTGCTTCCATTTTCTGACATAAATGTCTTGGAATGGGACTTTCAACGTACATATTTGCAATTGTGAAGTCAAAACCTGTTCCCTGTGGTATTAATCTAACACAGCTTCAGTAGGTATGTCTGCCACAGAGCCCTCTGGGCTGGATATGCAAAGACAGGAAGGCTTCAAGGGCAGTCCGAGTCATTTGCTTTGCTCACTGCTCACAGGTTGGACCTGCTTTTTTCATCATTAATTAAACTCTATTCAACCCGTTAAGAAGAAATACTTTGCCTGAGAACCAACATCATGGGATAAACATGTGCATGGCATTGCTGGCATGCACTAAATCCTACTCCTACCAAAAGTGTAGATGGAACTCCTGCTCGATGGGAAGGGACCACAATTTCTGTTTGAGTGCATCATGATTTTTTGTTAACTGATGAACTCAAGACAATAAGTCAACTCATCTAAGACATTTAACTTACAGTATACGCATTTCCAGCAGCCCTTCTCCCAGTCAGGCAAGCAAACACTTGGAAATAGGCAGTAAGTGAACAGAGGATAAACTCATCATTAGATGCAAAACATCCTCCCCCACCCCCCAATCAAACACACCTAAATCTCATTATAGTCAGAGAAATTTATATCCCTGAATCCTATCCACAGGATTTGCCCAACAGACTGACTTGAATGGTCTCAAGGCAAAAACCTCATTACTTCTTGCAGCGTGTTGGCTCCAGCTCTCCATTTCACACTTTTTTTTCCCACTTTTTTAAACTTCCCTCTAACTCCAGTTTGTGGCAAATCAGAATTCATCAAGACACATGTCAGGAGACTAAAACTACTTGCCTAAAGAGGTGAAATGAACAGTGGACATTTACCGAAGTATTCCCACCACTTGGAGCAGTTCATATTAAACGACATTCAGTGACAGATTGGTAGGCTGAATAGAAGAAAGAGAGAAGTAAAACTTTTCTGTGGAAGATAAACGTTTCTGAAACGTTTATCACAGTAGCATTGAGATGCATTCATCTCGCTCTAAAAGAGAAGTGGAGAAAGATGATATTTTTTCCTAATAAATAAATAAAGTTGAAAGCTTGGACAAACCTGGAAACTAAAGATCTGCCTCTTCAGCCACCACTGACTTCAGTGGGAGCTGATGACACTTAGTGAAGACTGGGAAAAACTCCTGACAACAAACAGTAGATGAAAATTTGTCAAAATATTTAAAAATCATTGTATTATTAATAAATGTAAAATCATGATTGCAAATACTGAGGACATGCGTAAGGATATGATGTATCTGATATACCATGGATGCCTACTTCAGACAATGTTCTCAGCCACTTCCTAAGTGTATTTTACATATATAAACACACGTTAATATATAAAATGTCTAGTACACTATATATAACCATACTATATTATCTATATTATTACTATAATATTATTGTATTATATCATATTTTTAAAAAAGACAGCTTTGCTTCATTCATTCTCCAGCTATGTTCTATAGAAAGCATTTTACTGCTACTGTTTATATGACAGTCACAATAATGCATATTAACAATACTACTATTGTGTTAATTAGCACAATTAGTGCATTAACACAACACTAAAACACACACTTTTAGTGATTCCAGGCTAATGCAAAAAGACCTTATGCTACCTTACCTTAATTTGCCCCCATCATTTCCCTTTCAACTGTTTGCAGTTGGAGTTCACAGCTAAAAAGCTTTTGCACTACTGGAGTGAGAGGAAGAATGTATTTTAATACTCAGCCAACTACAGTCAGAATCAAGAATGCTTTCACAACAAAATGGCTTATTGTGGCAGGGGTGGTGTGGAAAGTGAGGTATACCCACAAAAGTTAGACAAAGATCTTTCGAGGTCCCTTCCAACCCCTACAATTCTGTGATCCTGTGAAATGTAGGAAGTGAAGTACAAATAATACAATCTAAAGCCAAATTGTGAATAGCTAAAACCCAAGAAAGTTCATTAACAGTATACTAAAGGAATTTTACAAAGCTTTATTAAATAAAACAGGTAGAAATGATTATTTATTTACACCTGAATTGTCAACTTTTAGTAGTAGCATGTAAGGCACACATTTTTCCAAAACAGGCAAATAAATTATACAAAACTTAGAATAACATGTAACAATTTTGCTTTTTTGCACTACTGCATGAAATCCAAACTATATGCCATTGGCATTTTCCATCCTTAGGGAATATTACCAACTATTGTAACCAGTGTCTTCCCCCCCAACTGTTTAAAATTAAATTTATTTAGAAAGAAGTTCAAGTCAGCGTACCTCACTGCCATCTTTTTTAGAAAACATAACACATCTGAGTATACATAGTGATCAACTGCCTGATTTAGCAGAGTACTTTCTAACGTACTCTGAATTGTGCGTTTTATATCTGTATCATAGTTATTCAGGGGAAAAAACAAAACTGTCACAAACCAATCAAAAAAAATCAGTAATACATATGCAGTGAAATGCTACATTGTATTCAGCAGATCAACAAGCACTTAGTAGTAGGATATTACAGTACAAGTATTCCAAAGTCTGGTCATACCAATAATATCTTACTGTATAGGTTAGATCAAAATTCTGGGTGTGGCTCTATTAGTAAGTACACAAGTACACCAGAGGTTAGCAACACTGAACCAACTGAAAAAGTCACTCACTGTAACTATGAAATAAGCCACTTACTTTCCAGTGCATCATGTGCCCAGTGGTAATAAAAGGAGGCTCAGTTCCTACTGAGGTATATCTATATGTAAAATGTATTATATTTATGATCAGAACACAGGTAAGACAACTGCCTTCAATTAAAAATATTTACTATCAGAAGAAAGATCCTCTTAGAAGGCACATGCTTTCAACATTCACAGTCCAAAAAAAGTGCTTACACAATAACAAGAAGGGAATACTGCAGTTGTACCCAAAGGAAGCCAAATTCAAAACAGTTTTATTATTTTAGTTAAAAAAATAAAATAATGAAAAAAAAAAAAAAAAACACCTTCACATCTATTCACAGTTGTTCCAGCATTCCCAATGTTTAAACAGCAAATTATGTTGATGAATCACTGATCACATTGTAAGGCTAAACATAAGAATACTTATCAGTGCAGTACATTCCTGAGTCTAACTCAAAATAAAAAACTAATTTGAAATATACAATCCTTCATATTTTTGGCTCATATTTCACCTGTTTTTCTATTTCCCTTTTTTAAAAAATTCATTAAAAAGAAAGTTAATTTTTCCAAAAGTAAATAAAAACTTTGATCACTATCACTCAGACTTCTACCTGCTTGAAGTGCAAGAAAGCTAGCTTAGCATGAACACTTTTTTGTCCATTCAACCTTATCAACTGAGCATAAAACAGCAGATAAAATAAGTTTTAAGAGAACTGAAGCAATGACATAAAAAATGCAAAGAGCTCTAAATATTAAAATCATTATGAAAAATTAAGAAAAAATATGAAATTATACTCAAGAGATGACTAGAATTGCATCAAAAGTGCAACAGTTCTGAAATTTATCATTAAAGGCACTGCTTTTTTTTTTTTTTTTCCTTAGTCCTAGTGCATGATGATGAGTGCTGTTTTCTCTAACGTGAACCATAACTGGTGCTCCAGAGTAGGGATGATGGGCTTGTTCTCCTGCCTGAGGACTGAGGACTGAAGGAAACCACAGGTGATGCAGGGAAACCTAAAACACAGGGAAAATCAGAAAAACAATCATACTCAGGAATGGTGGAGGAAAAAGGAAAAAATTAACTGCCCCTGATTATTTGTTGGAACATCTGGTAAGCAAGTCTAATAATCCATTTAGAGTGAAGTAACCTTCCTTTAGCTTATTGCCTGTTGAAGAGACATCCTATAAGTATAAAAGTTTTATAGGTCTTCTCATTAAGGACTTGAATTAAAAAATTAAATCCTCCGAGGGGGGCACAATACATTTCACCTTAGCAAGTAACTTTCAGGTGGAGTTTATTTTATCTGAAGTATCAGACATGTATTTACAAACAGAAGAGAAGCCCACCAGTATCTTGATTACATCTGTAGTAATGCGAATTTTAATTGCCACAGTTTATTACAGACCCTTACAATTAATAGGTGCTTTTTGCATGCTTTTAAAAAGAGTTTGATTCTGCAACACTGCAAATAAATTAAAATAGGAAGTAAGTATCATACCAAGCAATAAAAGCAAACCATGACTGCAGGATCAAAGCAGTCTAGCAACAGATTTGTCCTTTGTCCCCCTAACATTTGCCCTTCCCCGTCTTATGATAGATCCAGATCCCAGTACCTCACAGCATGCCGACTGCACAAGAAATGCAGCACATGCTGCAGCTAATCTGATGTCATGTGAATTGAACAACCAGACAGCTGCTGCAAAGCACATTGTATCAGCAACGGACTTCTGCTTTAGTTGTCCTTGGTAGGAGCAAAGCTGTGAATCTCTCCCTCCTCTCTATGTATCTCATGATTTCCGCGAATTCACAGACTTTTAACATGCTCCCTATTTCCAGTGTTGCTGAAGATGGCCAAGATTTTCTAAAGAACTAGTGATGTGGAAATATAAAGTTGGGGAATGGGGAGGAGAGACACAACAAATTTTCTAGAAACTGGCACAATGCTCATAATCATTTAAGTCAGTGTATAGGCTAATGGAGGTGCATTCCTAAATTGCAGTATCAAGACTAATTCACTCATAACTGGGCAACAGCTGCTTACTGTTAGGGCTGCATTGAGGTGTTGTCCTTGGGGTAAATGCTGGATGTGTGTGCTGTTCTTTTGGTGAGAACACTGCATGATAGGCTGAAAGACATTGTAAAAACAAAACAAGAAAACATTCAGCCTGGAAATAATTCCTTTATATCTCACAACTAATGTACAGTATGTATAAAGTTATTGAAAAAGTATTACTGCAGTCTTTCACTCTCTTACCTATGATCATAACAGCTGTCCCCGCTAATAGTGCAAAAAGCGTGAAGAACATTACTTGATAGGAATCAAGGAAGTGTTGGAATAGACTTGCTCCATCTGTAGAACCGATTAAAAGGAGACATTAAGTTAAAAGAGCACCTTATCCCTCCAATTTGCTGTAGGAGTTGTTCTTTAACTTCTTTTGGCTATTTCTATTTGAATATTTATACTAAATACATTTATTCAACTTACATAGCGTGATTTCAATTCTAATGACTATTTCCAATGCAATCTTCAAAATTTGCCACGAGCATCTTAAGACATTAATATGCAGTGTTCTTTATTTTCCTCAGCCCAGATCTGCTTACCAATTTTCGTAAAAAACAAGAGAGTAAATAAAAGCAAAGCTAAAAAAGACTGTTGGACACTTTAGCACTGAGATATTTAGATATTTCAGCAGAGTATTTTGGGCTGGCCCAAAAGGGATGTATGTTCAGCTTCAGTCATAATAAGCAATTACAACCAATTATGAGTATTTAAGTCTTCTGGTCATAGTGAGTAGCTTAAATGTCAGTGATAATGGGAACTGCCAGCTCAGATTTTAACATGTCAAATTTTATAACTTTAAACATTAATGTAAATAATGGGTTTATTCTGGCACATTTAGAGTCTAGAGATCAACTTACGCCTCACTGGTGCACTGGTTCTGTCAGTCAAGTAAATCACTGTTACTGGGATAGTGATAGACTGGTCAGTCATAGGACTAGAGACAGTTAGAGTAGTTGATAATGTTCCCTGGCTTGAAACCCTTGGATCAGACAGACTGACAGTGTAGACCACATAACTAGGCAGCCCATAGGATTTCTCCTTCTCTAATGCCTTCACCATTGGTGACCCACATTTCACCTGCCAAAGAAAAAAAGAAAAAAAAATCCTGAAATAGATTGTTTGAAAACCAAGACACACATCCATCTTCCAGGCCATGCTTCAGAAATAATATTCCACACAAACCTAGACCAACTCATCCCTCAGCAAGAGCTGAACTTGGTTGTACGTTTACCCTGACACCTTCAGCACTTCACCCCTGTTTATTCAGGTTGCCCTATTAATCACTACTTCTGGGGGTCTGGGCCAAGCCCATACAGGGGAATAAAATGAAAGCTTTTTCATTTCAATAAAATGAAAGTTCACTGCGCTACGTGAACTGTGGGTAAACAAATAAGTGGGCAAATACCTACCCCTACCACTAGGGATCTAGCAAATTTTTCTGCTCCCGCACATGTGGTAGTTTACACATCCCAGCTAGCACACAGGTGAGCCTGACACATTTCTTCTACCTTGAAGCAAGAATAAAAACTGGGGAGTAATACATTAAAAATAAGCATTTCCAAACCATCTCAATCTTGAGATGGGAAAGGTAGCACAGAGTCCATTTGGTTAGGAAGTTGCATGTAACAGCTCAAAATGCTTTTTAACTGTGCTTTAATGCTTTCCAGCAATACACTTACCTCAAGGGTATCAAGTATTTCAGTGGCGCCAAAAATTTTCACATCAGAGCTCGTGTAATGGTTACTTAAAAGCATTTCTGTTTGGTCAGCATAAAATCCGGGATTGAATGGCACCTCAGTGCCAATCTGCTCCGCGGAGATGTGGCTGCCTTGGATTGAAGCTGTAACCTTGAGCACAGTTTTACTCATGCTGAGATGCTTCAGCTGCTTGTCAGTGAGCCTGTGCATTGTGATGGAACAGGTGTAATGTCCTACAAAAACAAAAGGATTTTGACTGTTAACTGTTGTTGTTTTTCCCTCCATGCAGAATGAGATCACTGTGACATCTTCAGAGAAGAACCAAAAAAAAGCTAAAATCCAGAACAACTAGTTCAGGGGTGGGTGGGCAAATGACAAATTGAACAGGGTGCATCAGCTCATTCAAGCATCACAATCCCATTACAAAAGCAAAAGAATTCTTGCCCCAAACTAACCATCATGATTAACAACAACAAAAAACAAAACCAATCAACCAAAAAAAAAGAAGCCCATCCAACACAAAGTATAAAGTGACAATTTTCAGTCCCTGTGAGATTTAATTCTAACTGCAGTGAGATTCGATTCCACTTTGAATGTTCACTTATGCTAATATTGATAGAAAGGCTTTATGTTTTACTGTTACTTAGTATGATATATCATGCTTTCATCTAATGTTAAAATGACCAGTGGTCAATGACCATCTCCATCATCAGTTCTGTGAAAGCATGGTTAATTATTTTTAAGAGCTTCATTAAAAGTTAGATATTAACTATGTTTCTAGTCTTGTATGGAACCTCTTAGTCTATAATTAGTGATAAATATAGCTGGAAAAAAACCCTCCTACAGTATGGATGATACAAAGCATAAGTAATAAGCAGAATTTGGCTACATATATGTTTTCCCCTTACTTCCTTTTCCTAACAAAGTATCAGAGGCAGCCACTGTTACACAAGGTGTAACAGTTTTACGTAGTAGGTACAGGGACTAACCCAGCAGATGATTCATGTTATTTCCATAAAATCCATGGTATTTTGTTCTTTTTAAAGTCATGTTATGGTTATAAAACACTAATACACGTTGCAGACAACTTTCACAATTTTATTTCAATTTCCTCAGTATCTGGTAATTTTCCCTCCTTTCAAGTCCTAGCTTGTGTTGTTTTGGGAGTATGTAGGAATTCTAGTTTTCATTAAAAAAAATAAAAAATACAGCACTCAGGTTGCAAAGAGAAATTTGGAAGTTTGATAAATTCCAGAAATGTTTGAATTACAGAACCCAAAGAATTCCAAATATATTACGGACTTTCACATTTAAGCTACTTCCCTCATTTTACTTGTAAAGGTTAGTTTTACTGCAATAACTATGGTGCCAGGGCTTTTAAAAGGCCAACATCCAGCACAAAGAATATTTGACTCTGCAGCAGATAATTAAGTGAAATTTAATGATCCTTAGTATCCAGATGTTAAAATTCATAATTCTTTCCTTTTATCCCTAGTCTTAACTTCTACTGCATTTAAGTATATGACAAAGGCACTGATATCTAGCCAAAGAACATCTAAGTATGTTTAGCTACTGGCTGTTTATTCTTGAAAATGTTTCCAGTTCTGGAACATTTGTCACCCAAGTGCTCATTTGTAGCAGGTGAAGAAGGAAATGTTTTGGTTCCATAGTTTAAGAAAAGAATGTCAGGCCCTGTATTTGCATGTCATATCATACACGAGGTAGCTTTTTTCTTTTTGTTTTGTTTTAACTGCTGAGTTGGAGTAAGAACTGGACAGCTGCTAGCTTTGTAAAGTGTGTCAACCCATATATTATGCCTATGTTCTGCAATACCATCACTTCTGTCTAAAGATATCATTGGACTGTCTATGTAACTACAAATACATGTGTAGTAGTTTGCAAAATTACAACCTAGTTTGTGGACACTGTAATTAAAAAGCATACTGAAGTTTGCTCCCCCCGCCCTAGTGGGGGGGAAGCTACTTCAGTATTGTATAGGGCAGAGGTTTTCAGAGTTACAATAGTAAGTCAGGAAGAAAGATATGGAATGGGCTGCCCCTGATTTCTGAGTTTCTCCGTAAACAAGTAAACATCACTGCAGAAAACGATTGACTTAAACAAGTAGAGTACACATTAGCAACTCACTGAAGCCTAAGAACCTACACAGCAAAGCTCAGAGGCTTCAGCAGAAAATCTGTTTGGGCATTTGGACTAAACCACAGCAGAATTCAAAGTGTCTGCCAGCATCACGGCATCTTCTCTAATCTTACCTGAAACTGCATCAAATCCAGGTTCTGCTATGAAAATATCATGTGCTGGGAAGTCAAATGTATCACTGTTAAAATTTAGATGGCAAGTGATAATGGACTGCGGTTGTAATTCAGCAATGGCTTCAATCTGAGCAGGCAAGCACTCTCCTGAGGGGAAGGAAAAAAAAAAAAAAAAAAAAAAAAAAAAAAAGAATTACAAGGCTCCCCGGTAAAACAAAACCATGGCTTAAGATATCAAGTTATTCTACTACCTTCCAAAATAGTTTCACAAGGTTATGATAATCTTGAAATAGCTGGGAATAACAGATAGCAGGCTTATCTCAAATCTAATGCCAAAGAGACAATAAAAGATTTTTTTTTTTTTTTACAGGAATAATTTATTTACAGAAAAGAATTAACTAGAAAGAATTGTCAGCTCAGATATGTCTGCTGAATACCCTATATGATCCTGGGAGTCTAGATTTTTATTTTAGTATCTGGCAGGAAATTTTTTAGTCGGCTAATAATTTATATAAGGTACAATAAAATATTATTTCAATAAATGTTAAGTATTGAGGTAATAACAAAAAGGGACTATGATCAAGCAAAATACAGCTTATTAATTAACAGACACAAGATGATGTTTTATCTCTGTATTACGTCTTTCTAATTGATGAAAGTTTCTGAAAAAAAATTAAGGATGGCAACCACTTCAATATTTTTTCTTACTGAGCATGCTTAACTTACTGAGAAGGCAAGTGCAATTAAGTATAGAAACAAGCATTTAGCTGATTGCCTGTTAACTGTTTTTTGATATGACCACAACCAACACTTCAGTTATCTAGGACTGAATAGGCATTAGGGGATCATGGAGACCTTGCTACACTGGCTACAAAGACCATTCAAAGAAGCACCTATTGTGAATATACAAACATATTAAGCAATAAATATATAACATAAACAATTTTTTCATCATACCTTTCAAATTTTTATTTCCTTCTCCAATCAGAACTATTACTTTTGAGGCTGCAACTCCTTCTAAGCTGGTTTTCACTCCACTCACATGCATTGCTGTAGTCCTCTGAGGTATATTAACGCTTATCTAAATAAAGGATGAAGTACAGTTACCAAAATCTGCATAAAATTTACAAAAACTGAGGCCAAGCCAAATTGAATTGACTGGCATGTATGTATCTTTACATGTATAAAAGATAAGACCCCCAAGAGTTTGTGTCCTACAGTGAAACTCCATTCATAAAAGCAGCCTTACTCAGAAATTACTTAGCACCTGGGAACACCTTAGCCAAGCAACCAAATGTACAATGTAGGAATCATATGGGCTAAAGGCACAAACCATTAGCCTCAACTATACTCTTTAACACAAGTAATTTTTTTAAAAAAATGACATGTTTGGACACATATTGTACACTTTCCAACCATTAGGCAGGAACATGCTTATTTATACATTTAAATAGTTTCTTCTTTAAAAAGGAGTGCTTATATTTATCTTTCTGTGCTTATACTTACATTTGTATATTTATCTATATTTAATGTAAATAAATAAACTATTTAAATATATGTACACTTGGATCTAAATATTTCTAACTAAAAATCTCATAGAATATACTTTTGTTGAAGCAAACAAACTTTAGCAGTGCTGGTAGGATTTAGCAGTGCCTCACCTCTCTGTATGTTTTAAGTAACCCAGGAATTTCATAATAGACCGTGGCAACACCAGAATCCCTTGCCACAGCTACACCAGTCTTGGAGTCAACTTGAAGGACACTACTTAATGAGGAGCTCCATATGCCTGGCAGGCCTGTAAAGATACGTCATTTGTACATTGAGCAACAAATTCATTTAGCTGAGGCAGTTCATTTTGCACACTGGTATCTTTTTTTATTTGCCCATTGAATGGGCAGCAGGGTTTTACTTCTGTCATGCACGCACACCAACTGGCTTGCAGTTACTCTGACAAAAACACATTAATACTACGAGTTAAAAACAGGGAGCGAAGTCAGACCATCCTGATCATTTCTTTGCACCATTCCCACAAAAACAACCACCACCAAACAAAAACCAGCCCTCTCAAGCGAAGAGAATGGGAATGTCTGAGGTCTGATGCTCGTGAAATCCATACAAGCAACATATTGCATGGTACAATTAAAATTAGAGGAGTTGATCAAACCTATTTTTATCATTAACAAGAACAGTGACATTTGATGCTGAACAAACATCATAAATTATGCATTTAGTTTTCCTGAGAATGAGAAAGGCAGGCTGATGTCAAATTATATGGCTGCATAAACAGTCACTGAAGTGCTGCTTACCTTCATGGTTTATCAGTGAAGTACTCAGGCAGAGGACATCACCTACCACCACATCTATGAGTTCAGGAAAAATGGCATGTTGCACAGGAAGGGGGACATAGTCTGCAATTCCACCGTGTTCGGCATCCCAAACTTTAAGCAAGGTCAAGCCTACATTCACAGTCCGGATAACAAATGTGTTGTTGGTGGGTCCTTTCCCAATTTGTACAAAGTCATCTCTGCAGATAAAAAGATAGGCTTTTGTAGTAAGTCAAGTTTGCTAATGTCTCCCTTTCTACAATAAATAGTAGGTACAAACTCTGGCTACAGATGTTTGGCTTCTTGTTTTCTGTGATGGCTATTTTCTAATGAAGAATGATAAAATGGGAAAAACGAAAATGATTCAGGTGTTACTGAGCCACATTTTAGTTTTTACATGGTTATGCTGAAAAAATACTGAGGTCATAATTATGTATGAGAATTATTTCCTAATTTTAAGAAATGTAGAATTTTAAAAATTAGATAATTGGTTTCTTTTTTCTTCTTCTCTGGTAGCTAAGAATAAATTAAAACAACATGCAGCTTTCCAGACCTAACTTTACAAAGCTAAATCACATTTGATTACAAGTTCTGGTAGTTACCAAAATTTAGCATTCCCAGGTGCACTAACACAAAGAGTAGTTATGCGTACCCAGCACAGAGGCTGCCATCCTACCACAACCCCACAAAGACAGCAAAGTCTTGACAGTAGTAGGGCTGGGTAGGTAGAGCTGGCAGTGGAGTGCTGCACCTGAGGTTAATGAGCAGTGCTTCTGTGTCTGAGGCTAATTATCACCCCTATGCAGATGCAGCTATGCCACGTCTAGCTTGGAAGCTAGGGTAGCGTTATCTCAAGGACCTCTGTATGCTACAGCAATTTCTGTAGATCGTTTAAGTAGGAGAAAGATAGAAAATCTTGCATTTAACCTCCTTCCCTCCCTCTGTCCCTCCCTCCCCCCATTTTAATCATTATGAGTAAGTTGTAACTGTAAAGTACTCTGCAGAAAACACACTATGCTAAAGTAATGGAATTAATGATTGTTTACCAATGACCAAAGAGGGTTGTTTTGTAATATTTATTATTCTTTGAACCAGAGAGCAAAAGTCCTTTTGAGGTTTGGCTCTGCTGTACAAAGGCTATACATGCACATCTGAAGAGACAGCCTCTGATCGTGAAAGTTCACCATCTTACATAAGATGTAAGTGAGTCAGTGTAACAAAGCACTAGCAGAAAAGGAGAGGCAAGACGAGGCAAATGTTAATAAGATCAATTGTTTATATAGGCCACTGATGTACGCAATCAGATGATTCAGAGTCACGTAAAGCAGAAACGTACCCCAGCAGGCCCCACTAGGGATCATGCTTATCTGAGCAACTTCCCATTTGCTAGAGGATATTGATTACTAACTGGAACTCTTTTTTCTGCCACAGTGCCTCTGACAGACTCCGAGAAAATCCTCTCCTTTTTAATCCCAGTCCAAGTTACATCTTCAACTGATATCTTTGGGGCAGTGTTTGTTCCTTGCTGTAACTGGCCTACGTGTACTTGGCCTTTTTGGTCTCCATACTTAACAGCCGTGATAGATACCTACCTGTTTGTTGCAAAGCTAAGCACAGAATTATGTGAATGGAAAGCATCTCCAGAGTTATCATGAAAATGTACTGTAAACGTCAGTGTCACACCCAGAGGTAGAGCCAGTAATGCCTCTTTGTTTTGCGTGTGCAGAATAGGACTCATGGAGATCCTGAGGTAGGAGATGGGGTACACCTGTAAAACATCAGGAGTGAAAAATTCAACATAGCCTTTTTTGTTGCTTCTATAACAGTCATCTAAAAAGGGGTCTTAATATGCAAATATACAAAGCTTCCTTGACAAATCACTTTCTGTATGTTCAGCTATATAACAGTACAGAGACATGGAGTTTTTATGATCCGTATAATAATCCGTATTTTACAGAATCACAGAACAGCTGTGGTTGAAAGGGGCCTCTGGATGTTGCCCAGGCCAGCCACCCTGCTCAGGCTGGGCTACCTACAACCAGACGCCCAGAACCATGTGCAGCCAGGTTTTGAGCATCTCCAAGACAGACTCGACAATCTCTCTGGGCAGCCTGTACCATTGCTCAGCAGCCCTCTCAGTGCTTTGCTACCTTCACACAGAATTTCACATTTCAGTTTGTGTGCATTCCCTCTTGCCCCGACACTGCCCACCAGAGAAGAATCTAGCTCTGTCTTCTTTCCACCCTCACACCAGATATTTCTTCATATTTTTCTCTTAGAGCACTGGGAATTGAAGCAATGTAGAAACCCACATCACACGCCTCAGAAGCTACATTCTTGTCATATAAGGTAGAACTGGTAAGCCTTCCTGGAAGGAAGTTTTCACTTCCTGGAAGTTTTTCCTAGACTTCCTTCCCAGTAATTCCTGAAGTGAAATATGCAATTTATTCCCCACTTTACCAGATCAGGAGTAACTTGCAGTGACTGTGAGTGTAAGCGGGTGAAATGGTTGCTGTTTCCCTAGCTCCCCTACACTAAGTGAGAAAGGTTAGATGATACAGGCAGCTTCTAACAGCCTTGGCTCTGGGAGAAGGTTTGCTCAATGAAGGAAACATGAACAGTAGCTGCAAAGGTGTTCCCTGGTAATCCCTGCAAAATAACATTGCAGAGACTACAAACTGCTGCCCCTCAAACAGGCCTGCGTTGGTCTAACAACAGTCTAACAACAGGGCTTCATGGTGGCAAAGAACACCACCCACTCACCACCTTCCCTCCTGAAGTTCTGTGCTACTATGTTTTTTCTGACCTGGGCACACTTGCCTTGACCCTGCTGGTTGTATGATGCTACAGCCAGGCCATCCTCTGAGGCTTGGGCTGATAGAAGGTAAGTGCAAGAGACAAAAGCACTCAGGTCTGGCACCTGACAACTCTTAGCGGTCAGCAAGGCTACATTTCACTGCCTTACTGCCCCTCCTCAACTAAGAGGGAAGTTATGAAATTCTGCTCCAAATTCTTTAGAGAAATCTGCCAGACTGTCCACATGTCCACACCCCCAAAGTTTTCTATTATCACTTCTCTAAAGGAAGTTTGACTGAAGATAAAGATTTCACAACTTAAAAAGAATAAAATAAAATAAAAATTACTGTTCTTGCTTAACTTACCTAAGTTAACTAACAAAATTACCCAATAAAAGAGAAATCTGCTCTTTCTGTTACAACTTTTGAAAAATAAATAATGGAAGGGTAGAGAAAGCAAAAAAACTTCAGACATATATAGAAAACTATTTTAAAAGAAGCCCTCAAGCTTATCTTGTAGGAAATTCCCTTTTTTTCTGACCTAAGAGACTCAGCTGAAATGTAAAACTCTGCAATCTGAAAATGTACATGTCAAAACATAAAAAGGAAAGAACAAATTTGGCCTGAAGCAAATCGCATCTTGGTGCATCTGGAAAAAAAAGAGTAGCTAAAAAACAGTACATGTAACTGGCTACTCCACAAGCTGATACACTGCACAGACATTTTGCCCAACTAGCTGAGGCAACAAGTTAGCAAAAATGACATTTCCTTTAAAGATCTTCAGGCTTGCTTTACTTTAAAATTTCATTTAAAACTGGCCTACATGGACAGCTGCTAAATTTAATATTGAGAAAAATAGTACTTACTGTTAAAGCATCTCAGTTTTTAAAGTATTTGTTATTTTAAGCTATGCTTAGTTTGCTTCCATGCTAAGCTTTGGCATACTGTTATCACTCCTTACTTCCACTGTCCTCCTTGACTTATATAAGATAGTCTTTTCTGAGCGAAGTTGAAGGTCTAAGCATTAAGGGATGCTGCTGCAGCTTGGTTTTTAATTGTGCACAGTTGTAAATAGACAAAACAAGAACTTATGAAAGGAAGGATGGCATGAAGGAGAATACTCTGCCTTACAATGACACAACAAGATTAAAGCTCATCCGCTGTTCCATTGCAAGTTTTTGCATGTGACCTTCAGCAAAACCACTCAAGTTCTCTCTGTCCTTCATGCATAAACAGAAGACAAAAGTATGCTCTGAACTCATGGGGTTATTGTGAAGTTAAAAATGTTATTTCCATAGAAGTAGAATAGTTTTATTAACTACAGGAAAATAAATCTGTGGTATGAGATTCTGAACAGAGACAGTTCTTCCTACAAAGCTTTCACAGACTTAAAACCAGTGCACTGACTCCACAATTCCGTGATATTGTAACTGTGTACGGAAAGAATGCACAAAGGGAGAATTTAACTTCAGTACCACTATATGCTGACTAAATGTCATTTGAGCCAACTCCAAAGTCATTAGATGTCTTTCACTAGCTAGATCCAGCAGTGAAGGGAGGAAACAAGGTCATCTATAACAGAGCTGTACGAATTTACTTGCTACCACCTCGCAGCAGGAGTGGCATTAGTGAAACTAAGCCACAATCTCTTTTTTCATTCTCTTCCCAGGAGACAAAACTGAATGTTATGGTAAAAAAAAAAAAAAAAAAAAAAAAAAAAAAAAAAAAAAGAGAGAGAGAGAGAGAGAAAGAAAAAACACAATCAAGCCATTTCACAGTGATTACAATAATTAAACCTACAAATAATTTAAAGTCAGTACTTGAATTAAATATGTTTCTCTTTTATCTGGGACATACTGGAAACATGCTGACAGAGTAAAAAAGGATTAGAAGAGGTGGAGCAGTGGGTATCTCAAAGCTCATGTTGCCAGATGAAGAAAGTTCTTGGGACAAGGACTTCTGAACAGAAATGAAGTGCCCTAAGCATCCAATAAGATGTATTATACTTCATATAACAGCATTTAGTTTAACAGATGATATTTGGGGAAAGAAAGAAATTTTGTTGGCCTGAAACCAAACTGTCAAGTTTTGCTACATATTTGTATTTCCTTAAAGAATCCCTATTTCAGTGTAGTTTAGGCACACAGCATCCTTGGACGTGCTCCTTGCCAGCTCACCAAACACAGGGAGCTTATTGCTTCTGCTATGTCTTCTCATGCAGAGGCTCTCATTATGTAAAAGCTAAATGGTTAGGAAACAGCATAGAAAATTAAATCTGGGGGCTCTACAGTTACTACTGGTATCTAGAAAATCTAGGTATCATACACAACATCTCTAGTAAGGTATTTATGTTCATTACTGCAGATGACATTTACTTTTTTCACTTATTGCATGCTTATAACAGTAATATATTTTTTCACTTATTGCATGCTTATAACAGTAATATATTTTTTATTATTTATTTGAACTTCTGTAGAATGTTTAGGATTTTTTTTAAAGGTATGTGCACCCAAAGACTTTTTGTAAGATGTACCATATTTAAGAATTTGGTGGGATTTAATCTGTATCTAGCTTGTACACTGAACTTTTTTTTCAAAGCCCAAAGCTATTAATTCCTATACATTTTTCAGAAAGGAAATTCATAACATGCATTTAACTGACTCTGATGCAGTAATAAAAATATCCTACTAACAGAAAACTACGTCAGTTATAACTCCGACTAAAGAGAAAGAGAAAAATGTTACCTTAACAGCAGCTACAATGGTCTGGTTAATCCCAAATGATTCTTGTGAAATTACTTCAATTGTTGATAACCCTATCAAAGACCCAGAATTAAGGACACCTCTTTCATCAATTTTTACAACAGGAACTTTATCTGGTCCATCCAGGACACGGTAACTCAGGGAAGCCACTCGGTCCCTTAAGGAAAAAAACAAACAAATAAAGCCACACACACACAAAAAAAAAAAAAAAAAAAAAAAAAAAAAAAAAAACAGGGAACTCATGTAAATAAGTAAAACCATATTTATACCAATATATTATACAAATCTAAGACAGAATCATAGAACAGCCCTAACCTGGTATGCTTTTTTTCTAAATCTTTGCAATATAAACTGAGAAGAATGTGTTCTAATCTAAAAAAGAAAAGATCCAGTTCTGTTGCAAGCTTACTTAGACAAAGTCTCATCTGGGTTTATGCATTTACTAAAACCTAGTTGTTGCCCATTGCCAATCAGTGTTATCATTTCTTGATGTAAACTTGATTCCAAACAATAATGGGAAAGGCTACTACTACATGCAGCTTCTGTAGTCATTTTCTGTAAATGATATTTAGAGGCAGATACTCTGCCAGGGTCAATGCTGGTATTAAAGACAAAGTCAGGGACATGATTAAGTGGATCTCATCAGTTTCCAGGAAATGGTTTTGTAGACAAGGTTAAATTTTGGAGTAACTCTCACCATGGTATTTGCATATTAATCAAGTGAGCAAATACATAAACTCATTAGTTGGCATTCTGAGACATTAGCTGCTTTTAAAGTATCACTTACCACAACTTCCGAAACACTATAACTGTTTTTCTTTTCCTCCTAAGCTTCTCCATCCAGATAGAAATAGCCTACTTTATTCTAAGAAGCCTCCTATTCAAGCTGTATTTTAGCAGCTCTTTTTCTGGCAACAGTGCAATTTTTTTGGTGGTAAAGTTCAGACATAGGGGCTGCAATAGTAGATAGTGAAGATATTGGGAAAAAAAGTTTACAAATTGCTATATAGCAAATTAATCACTAAATAATCAGAATAAACTGCTTAGAAGAGCAACCAAATATCAAGCCCAAAACAAGCCTGCAAACAGGCTATAAAAATGTTATCTCATTTGGGAAGGACATTTTAATCTCAAAATCTAGCCATAGCCTCTGTGTGAGACATGCAGAGAACTATTTTCTATAGAGCTTTCATTGCCTATAAAAACTCTCGTGGAAGCATGCAACTGCTTTAACTGGCTCTACATCTTTCAAAAATAAGGATCTAAAAGTTCCAAATATCAAATAAATTATCAAGCTATTATCTAACCAACACAAGATTTGAAAGAAACCAAGAGTAGAGATAAGATACAGTTTTGATAAACTGTTGACACAAATCAGAGTATGAAAAAACAGTCTCTAACCTGTTCGTCTGAAGTTTAATAAAGGAATTTGGTGACATTAAGATCTGTTCTGTTTCCACTTCTGGAGTGACTAGATGAAGTTTTTCATATACCTGGAAAATAAAAGGCACTTTAGCCTACTGCTGTGCACAGCAAGCCATTTATTTTATCTTCAAAACAAAACAAAAAAAACATAATCTTATATATAACATTTTATGTTATTTAAGTTAAACGCCAGAAAATTAAACATGAATATTTGAAAATGTGATACACACTATCTTTTAAAAATTATTCTGAAGAGCATTTATTTCTATGGCTATATTGACACTACCAAGCAGTTTGAACAGAGAAGCAGATTTGTCAAGTGAAGCAGTGTTGGAGACCCCACGTTGTCCCAGATTATTTTAGACAACCCCTAGTGTGATCCTATGGATGGAACATCCACAGAGGTGCATTCCTCAAACACATCTTCCAGTTTTTGTTCCACATAAAGCAATCCAGTTCACATACTTTGAAACTGTTCTTCAAAGCATGGTAAGTGGAAACAATGTGAGATTTATTTCAAAAGTTAATTCCTGATCCAAGCTGACACACTTGCATAGACATACAAGATAACCACTAGATACAAGAAGTATTCAAAACTTCAGAAGTACCTCCATGCAAGGAGATATTACAGAACCAAGGTTTTCATACAACTCTAACATTGCTTACCTGCAAAAAGTAAAAGTCACCTCAATTTCAGGTGGTCTACACCAAACCTAAACTCCTGAATTCAGGCATTACACCAGTGCGTAGCTATTCAGTGCAAAAACCTGCCAACAGATGGAACTTGCAGGTTTCCAAATACAGGAACGTTATACAACAGTAAGGGCTCAAAGATGAGCCAAGGTCAGAACAACATTTTTGCATTTAAAATTCCCGACTTCAAATACGGGCTTAAATTTAGCTCTGAAATATTAGAAAATTACACAACATCATCATACCTGAATTTGGATTTCATCAGACAGTTCTCTTGCCATGTTGTAAAACTGGTTAGCTGCAGGATCAAGGACCTTCACAACAACTTTCAGGCCTGTTCTTCCCTTTACTCTGCCATAAACATCCATTGCAAAGTTGTATTTCGCAGGAAGCTGAAAAGAAGCCTTGAACAGAAGAAAGCAATCAAAGTTTTACTCATGGAAAGTTGATACTGATATAGTATAGGAATAGCCACACCCAACACTGACAATGGCTCTTTGATTTTGAGCAAGTGGAAGCAACAATATTTTCTTAATTCCCATTACATGGCAGTTTCCTTTTCCCAAGATACGCATACATACAAGCATGCACACACACACGTGTTACCTCGTTGTGTCTTGTCTTTATGTCCAGAGTATCCCTCTTTGTGACAGACCAGTGGAATGTTAACCCCGGCACTGCATTGCCAAACGAAAAAGGTGTCTGACTACTGGTGATGCCCATTACATAAACTGGCATCTAGAAAGAGAGAAACCACTGTCTTAGGTAATTCAAGGATGATAACTAAACCTGCACACAGCAAACAAACTTAAAATTAATTGATCAAGAGATGCTACTTATGAAGGAAACAGTTTGGCTGCTGTATACATTGCAAGTATGCACCACGCAGAAGACTTCAAAAAACAAACAAACAAACAAACAACAAACCACACCATCTTGTGAGAAAGTACATTTTGATCCTCTCTCATTTGCTACATGCTCTACAAAAAATAACAAGTACCAGTTTTCCAACATAAAAGATTAATTAATTAATTTGTTCCATTTGTAGTATCAAATCACTTTATCTTAGTTATATGCTCATGCTTTCTACATCTTTGCCTAGATGCTCTCTCTGATTAACTGTTTGCTCAGGACAATTACCTTCTTCCATATCCCCAAATTAAGACAACATAGCATATAAACACAAAACAGGGATTTACTTTTTTTTTTTTTTTTTTTTAAATCACCAAAATGACCTAAAATCTCTGGCTATTTTTGGATAAGTAACTTCTAGGAGAAATACAGAGTCTGAGTACAACTTATTAAAAACAATTTGAACAGTATTTGTGCAATATGTCAGCAGATATACTGCAGATTTTTAATATACAAAGGAAGAAAGCCTCCACTACAATTAGAATGAAGATGAAAGAAGCCTTCTTCAGATTAACTGATTAAATAATGCTTCTTCAGCAGGGCCTGGATTTCTGAAAATCAGTCATGTGTACAAGGTAAGCTTGTCCCATTTTATTTTTTTTAACACATTCAGCTCTGGAGCTTTGCCATTGAAAGCACATAAATTCCTGCATCAGCAGTGGTAACCCTCAGAACAGGAGGCCACTCAGGGCTGGGGTGGTATTATCAAATTTTCTAGTAGGAGTGATCACAATGTGCAGGTCAAAAATTTAAGGCAATAAAAGCTAATCATAAATCAACTGACCTGTGTACCAGTTTTCATTCGTGTAATTGGTGCGTGAATTCTAACAGCTGTCAGCTGTACAACTTCAACTTCCACTTTGTCCTAAAAATGAAGAAGGTCAGGCATTATAAACATTTGTTGTGAACTGTATTTCACTTTTGGGATCCATTCACTATTTTGACAATAGAGATTAGATAATGACATGTGATTTGCACGTGACTTACTACAGAAAAATACAGATGGATATAAGTCAATATTAGACTAAGAGATTACAAAAGAACTACCTTTTTGGTAAATTGACGGGCATTTAAAGATGCCATCTAAATTAAAACACACGCATACTCTGCTCATGGTTACTGACATGATGAATGATGGAGCTGAGAAATGACAGAAAGCAAGGGACTAGATCATAGGATTTGCTGGGAGACAGATGAATAATCCCAAAAGTTAACAAACAACAACAAACACATTGAAATAATTTAGAAGGAAATAAAAACAGTAAACACCCAAGGTGATAATCAAAAATAAAAGGATGATATATGTCTCTGATGTCTTCTCTTCACAATATCCTTATATTCCTGACAGATTTTTATTTCTGTTGTAGATCGAGGAGGAAATGTCCCTCCACGATCTGGCCGTCACTGGGCAGTAGAACCTTTAAGTTTATTCTGCTTCCTGACAAACATCAGGGCAGGATGCTGCTCCCTCATTACAGAGTGGATGTCTGTGTACAGGTATATATATAGTCAGACACTTTTTTTTTTTTTCTTTAAGTTACTTAAGTTTCTTCTTGAACTGTAGTGACATCTTTCAAGCAGCAGAACTCTGTAGTATGCAGCAGCCTTCCTCCCTTGACATCAAATGAAGAGCCATAAGCTCTGGCACAGCACATGCTGCTCTTAGCATCATGCAAGTCCCAGGAACCTGTGCTCCCTGTAGGCCTGCTCAACAGCTTCCACACACTCTGCTAGTAGCAAGTTATATGGACACAGACTTCAGTGGAATTCAGAGATTCATTGCTTGAACTCCACAGACTGGTTTAAACCACAGCACAAGACCATGTTATTCTCCATGGCCTGCCTATGGCTTAAGAGACAACAGATTGCTTAGGCAAGTTACCTTCTGACATCTACTGACATAAGATGCTGCTAAACTGTATTTTTCTTCCTTGTGTTGCCTTAACCTTCTGCTGTTTTAGAAAGGCTTCTTTACACAGGCTTTTCTAGATTAAAAAATCAAGTTGAAAGATATCAAACAGACTGTTCGTAAAGTCTCCTTGGATTATCAGTAGAGCTTAGTGTTAAGATACAGCAAGATTTAGCACTTAGCTATCTACTGAAGTTATCTCCTTTGTCAGCAAACGCGTGAGCTCACAGAGAGGAAAAACCTCTGCTTTCTTTAAGGAGATTAAAAAAAAAAAACAAAATAGTCAAGTACACAAGATGGCAATATTAATGCAAAAAGACTATTTGATCCAAATTCATGAGTTGTTAGAGACTGTCAGCCCCAAACAGTAGCATAATACATCACCTGGGACACCACAACAACCTTCCCTGTCTCTGCATCAACAGCTTGCACCACTCCTGTTACTGTCCCATTCCCAACTGCCACTCCTCTGATGAGTCCAGCGCTGTTGACTGATGCAATCTTTTCCTCGCTGATGGAGAAAATGATGTTGGATTGAGGTTGAGGGCCTCCTTCTGAAGTTATCTGTAATTAATAACACGCAGAACAACTGAATTTGTTCATCAGGTATCTGTTCTTGTTAATGTCACAGTGTACACCTTTCCCTGCTCAGCACCATAATGTAATCAGTAAGAAAAAGCTGTCTGAGCCTTTCCAGACAGTCTCAGAACTTATTTTGCCTGCATGCTGGTCCATCCATGATGCTGGACTGGGAAGTACATTAAACTAGCACAGAAACATACTGTGTGCTTTGTACACTATGACAGTTGGTGCTAGGTCTAGGCCAGATAGTTCAAGAAAAAAATAATTACCTCACTTCCTCTTTACCACACATGGTACAACTCTGCGTTCCTGTTTGTATAACTAGTTCACCATGCTTAACTTCATGCAGGTGGCAGATTTATTAATGCTATCCTGGTATTTTACACTGGAAAAGCTTATGCTCCCTTTAATGCCAACAAACACAAAACCCTTTGATCCAGCAATACAGTCATACGCAAGGTGGTTTAAGAATGAAACTGCTCTCTTGGTGGAAAGAACATTCAGTAAGAACAGAGCTAACATGGAAAATTTACTCCTAAAAGTAAGTTGTACACATTTATTTTAAAAGAGAAATTACAAAACAAAGAAAATATGTTAGAAAATGCCTTACCTGGATCATGGCCCCTATAATCAGGGTCACTTTCCTTGGCAGTAGTCTAAATGGGGGAAAGACCTAAAAATGGAAATATGAATACATGTCTTCATGCCATTTTAATCAGACAAATTATGTCAAGATATATTACGTACAAGTGTAAAACTGGGGCTTTATTTGCGTAATTACAGTAAATTGAGCATGCAGAAACTAAACTCATCGTTTGCAGTTGAAAAACACTGAAATCTGAAACAGACTAACATTTGGGTAAATTCTGAGCAGAAAAAGTAAACAGATTATTCTGGCAGATTATAAATTAACAAAAGTATACTATTCCTGTGCTATCATAACAGATTTTGTTTACACACATATTTAATCTGAAATGATTTACTTCAATCTGTTGTGGAGCTGAATTGATTCTTTGTCCTCTTCTGTCCGTAACAGTTGCCATAAGACTAGTCTGACCTAAGGCCACCCCATGCACTAAAAATGCTGCAGTATGGTCATCGAGAGCTTCAGCAAGTGGGCTGTAGTGAGGAAATACAGTAAAATATGTAAGTTCATTGAATAAAGTACATGAATAACAACTGCAATGGACTTATTTAGTATATATCAGTTTCATCATAAGAACTATTAAGTAACTACGTAAATACCACAACTCAACATGAAACACAATGAAATGGCTCTTTGTAGCCTGTATTTCATTTTTAAATGAAATAGAAACAAGAGTGCTAGCTGGTGCAGGCCACAACTCTGCCAGGGAATCCAGTAACAATTTCACAGGTACAGGCAATTGTGGGACAGGCCTCAAGTACACACCTTAACACGAATTAATGGAGTGGGATAGATACAGCCAGAGAGTACTGCATGATGCATGCACAAACGAGCACATACTTCTCCATACAAAGACGAATGCTTTTATTATTCATTGTTTCAACAATAAAAATCAGTCCAAAAAGTTTTTTACCTCTGATTTTAATCATTGTGTTTAGAGCTTGGAAAATAGGAAGCTTCTAGACAATACAAGGATTTAACCTACCTGCTTATAAAAAGCAGCCAATGAGCTTGATAGCATGTCTCCACAAATACATTTTTTCACCTCATGTTATTTGCAAAGTCATGCCTTCCGAGATGCTGATGGCCCCATGAAATGTTACAGCACATGGGAAGTTTCATAAATCAGCCAACGAGACTTAGAGGGTTAAGTTAAGCAATTTTTTGAGGACATTTAACAGGTAATCAAAACTTTGAAGCTCTACTTTAGAAACGCAACTTTTGAAGTAAATGCATTATCAAAAGACCATTCATTGTATACCACTGTGCCCCCAAGCAAATATCTTTATTCATTTTTCTTATTCTGCCTATAAACATTTGCAGATTAATAAAAAAACAAATCCGTGAACTTACACAAGTGAAACAATTTGAGATGCCGCCCTTAGTTTTAGATCCATGACAGTAAAGTATTTAGCCAGAAAAGGTTTCTTAGAGTCATCCAAAACTCTGACATAAGCCTTAACTGTTTTTCCAATCTCCACCTGAAATACAGTCAAATCCAGTCATTTTTCAACTATTTTAAAAATAATTCTTATTTATTGACATACATGTTTTATTTTATATTACACTTTTTGTAGAATATTAGAGATAAGGCCCAAAGCATAGATTAGCACTGCTTTTAAAGAATAATCCCTGCCAGCTACAGTTAGTATCAAATTAAATAAATGAATTCAGGCCTTTCAGCTGGTAAGCTGAAATTAAAACATCTAGGAATATCAACACTTATTTTGTATAAGACTTACTGAAGCTGGTAAGTAAAGTGAGGTGGACATTTTTTGTGTTCATTTTTAAAGCATAACATATGGAAAACGACCTTGGGGCAAAACATGCTCCTAAAAGAATCGCTCTCAAGCACTTCAAACAACAGGAAATGTAAATTAGTGTGTTCATATAAATTATGAATTAACATTGATGTGTAAATACAAAAGTTGAGATTGCTGCTGCACTGAATAGTAGGAGACACTTGATACTCTGAACGATTAAGACCTAACATAAATTTGGGAGGGAGAAACAGGTACAGGGAGGTAAAACTTTCTCTACGGTGATAGAGCTGTAGCAGAGGGCCCTAACCACTACACAGTACCACCCTGTACATGTCTTAGGTGTATGCTTACAATCAGCACAAGGTATCAGGACAATCTGGATCATCTACTAACACTGGTTCAAAGCTACTAACCTTGTCAACAACTCGGACGTACAGTTCCTGTATATCAGATACATGAATTTCAGCTTTAGCTGGTGCAGGGAAAGCCAAACACAAGTCATGAATCATTACAGTCACTGATCCTGGAAGCAGAGGATGCACCTATAACGTCAAAAGAAAATTCTACTATAGCATTTCTTATTTTCATTTGTCTGTCATTCACAGGATAAAATTTGTTTCCCTTCTAGGGCAGAATTAGTCGGATGCAGAAGTCTCCAAGCCTTAGACACAGATAATTCTTCCACTGAAGCAAAATTAAAGCCGTAAAATGCAGTTAAACAGTATCATAGTATTGAGCTAGTGCAAATGGCCCTGGGCAGCAACTGAATTAAAAAATCTTCATCTAGAAGCAAGTGTGACATTTTGTTATTCTCCTTTTGCCATCAGAATAACAATAGACAACAAAAATGTATCAATGAAACTTTTCTTAGAGGACAGAAAAACAAAATTATTAGGAAAAAAAAATAAGGATAGATATTATGCCTGTAAAGCATTAATACTGCTTCCTAGGAGATTCTTTACAGTTATTACTGGTGGAAGATCTTTCCAAGTGGGAGAACAATTGACTAGTCAGGTATTTCTTGGATACATTTTTTTCTTTATTTTTAAACAAAGAACTTACATTACACTCACCAGCATACAGCAAGAACCAAGTGATAAAGAAACAGAGCTTTGCTCACAAGCAAAAGCTCTCACAACTAGGCACCCATCCTAAAGTCCTCTCTCCATACACGTCCTCAAGGTCACACTTCCATCCTTTTGTCTGCATTACCTCTGCAGTTCTCTTGCAGTTTTGCCTGACCTTGCTACACACACTCCAGGGACAATCCTGACTATTCTCTCCACCACAGGGGCCTTCACTTTGGCCAGAGACAGCACAGATGTTTGGTGTCCTACTCTTACATACTCATGGAAAATAATTCTCTGAAACAAAGGGTGACCGACAACCAGGCCTCCCAATTCAAAGGAATTTAATAAAATTCATAGCATTACTTGGCAGCACTACAGGAGTAACCAATAAGAGGAGTTGGAACAGTTGGCATTTTGTTCTTTGAGGGCACCGCTCTTACTTTTGCCTCAAAATTAAAATAAAGTCCTAATAAATATCATCTGTCAGAATGACAGCCATTCCCAAGGAGGGTACTGATGCATACACTGGGGGCATACATTAACATGCATCCAAACAAAATGGAGAAGCAAGTGTGACACACAAATTTTATTTTATATGCTTATAGAGCAGCAAGGACAGCTGATCTGGACCAATAGCTTTGAAAGATTATGTAGGTTGCCAGCGCACTGAAACACAGCAAGGCTATCATATAGCTAGCTTTATTGCTGTGATAAAAGCTAATTGTGTGAGGACATATTTTAGTTCATTTCTTAGCCAAGACTTCCTTCTGCTCTAGAGTACACAACTGCACCACTGTAGTATTTTACTGTAGTTAATTATATTTTCCCCTTAAGAAAAATTGGAGACAGAAAAAAAACAAACACATAATGCATTCTCTCCTTAAGTGTGAAAGGGATTTCTTACATCTCCACTAAAAGAATAAAAATAAAATAGTGTAAATATGACAGAATGAAACCAATATATTACTACAAGTGTCAGATAGGCTTTGTTAGCTTTCTAGAAGATGTGTAATCCTGTTCACAATGCTTGTAACCTTTTTGTTAGGGGTTAGAGGTTGCACACTCTGAAAGTATGAGACTGAATTTAGAACAGTCATCCCATCCAATACCAATCCCTTTCCAATACTTGGAACACACACACGCACACACACACAATAACATTCAGATTGCCAAACAGACATAAAATTATGTTACTTCACTCACCAAAGCAACACCTTGAGTTTCCTCATGACTCACAGTGACAATGTTTGCAACGCTGGTATTAATGAAAAAGTATCCAGAACCTTCTTTGATGAACAGTTCTGCCTGCAAAAACAAAAAAGCACCCCAAATTAAATTGCATCTTGCTCGTACTTTGCTAAAACTGGCATCCTTACCCATGTCATAATTCTTGATATTCTAGAATAATCAGCAAAATAATGCATTACCTGTATGTCAGGGTGATTGTAAATGGAGACATCAGTAGGGCTGACTTTTACATCTTCCACTAGAATCAGCTCAATAGCAGCAGACACAGGTAGAAGAGGTTCATACTAAAAGAAACAATTCCATTTACCAGGTGTGACAGCAAATACTAAACATTAGAAAATGATACAAGTCTCTTTCATATGCAGGAAAGAATTCTTAAAGCAGATGAACAAAGAGCCAGATCTGGAGAAGTTTCCATTAATAGAACATCCAGAAGATCAAGCAATTGTTTCAGCTGCTAGCGTTCTTCTCAGCTGCTAGTGTTCCTCTTCATGTAAGGTCAGATACAGGACATGCTATCATATTCTGCATCTTTGTCCAAGCTAAAGAACAAAGGCCTATTCACTCAAGACTTCACAGGATCAATTAACCACGTCTGACATACAGATAGGATATTAACTCAGAGACCTGCTTTAAGTTCATACAGAACAAGCAAGTGGAAAGAGATTATTTTCTTCTCTTTCAAGATCTTTTTAGGATTCTTCCTAGCAGGCCACCAAAAGAAATTTTTCCTGAAATTTAAGTACATAAACACTGGACCAGATGCAACTCTAATCATTCATTCATAACAACATTAGCTTAAAAAGGGAAAATGGTTTTCAGAGGAAGTTAGTATTATGTGCCCATTTCACCTAATGAGTAGAGTGATTTCCTTGATGTAGAAAGGATGTCATCTTAGCCCTAACGACATAATGACTGTTCCACTTAAACAGGGAACAGTGATCAAGACATCTTAATATACCATCTATTAGATTTTTATTTGTCTGCTAGAAAAAAATAAGTATGGACAGTTTTGAAAGCAGAATATAGCAGACTTCTTCTAATGCATTTGAAAAAAAAAGCGAATCATCTAATTTACACAAGCAACACATAAATCCATGTAACTGTAGCAGAAGTGATGCCTACAACTACACTTTGAGCAGAAAAGCTTTCTCCCAAACACAAAGACTACATGAGAACTTCAGTACCATTATGCATGTATATATCACATACTGAAATAATGTGAACTTCTATCAACTTGATAGGAAGTTTAGAGAATTCACTCTAATGCCTAGATGTGAGAAAGAATATTGAATATTGATGCAATGAAGCAGAGCACATAAAATTACAGAATTATTGAAGAACACCAGGCACCCTGATTACAACTCAATTTTCTCAAGAGAAAAAGATACAGAACCGAGTATCTCAGGTGGCACAGAACCACCTCTCTAATCTAGTAACTTGAAGTAATAGTCAGTCCAAGATTTGGCAGAATTTGACTGACAGAAAACTGGGACATAGGATACTTCACATTATGAATGTCTATTTGTGACCCACTTTGGATTAAAAATACTGTAACCACTAGCGCCGTAATTCACTTTGTCTCAACTCTGTATTTATGGTACATGACTCAGAACTGTACAGAGTCAAGGAACTACTTAAATCTTGCTTACCAAAATTGAAACAGAATTTAGAGAAGCACAATATTTTAAGTTAGTTACTATGCATGTTAGGGTGTTCCGCAGGCTGAAATTTGCCCTTAAATTTAGTTAAAATAAAACATCACCACCACCAACAACAGAAAAGCAGCTACTGTTTACATCTGCCTTCTGTGCTTATCATCACTACTTTACACTGCTGTTCTTCCATGTGTTAAATGTCTACAGATTTAAGTATTGTAAGGAATGGCTATTGACTTCTGTCATTACAACTCATTTATATGGCTAGCACCATATAAATGAGTATCCCCTCCCTTCTACTCCCTGACCAATGGAGATCAAAGAACAAGAACATTAGTCGGAGCACAGATTTTACATACAGTTCATATGACAGTATCAGCCAGCTTTTGCTTTGCTTACCTATAACATCCCTACCCTGTTTTGCAAGTGGAAATAATACATTTGCCTTCCCGTGCAAAAACGGCATTAAACTCATGGTTTGTTTGGTGAAGGATAAGTAGCTGAGCTTCACCAGTTCATTAAAGAAGTCTGGATTGAAAGAAAACTAAATGAAAGATGTAAAGGGAAAAGAATAGGACATATTTGATATGGATAGCAGAAAATAATGATGAAGACAAAAAAAAAAAAAAAAGAGCTATAAACATTAAGAAAATCTAGTGGTATGAATCTTTCTTCAGAACTGGTTATGGAGTTGCCTTATTTTTAGGTTACTATGCACTAGGAAAATAAATATGTAGAAATACTACACATTAAGCATCACAAGGAAATAATTGCACATCCTGCCCTGCCCACCCAACCCCTCGCCTCTCCCCCCAAAATAAAAAAAAAAAACAACAAAAAAAGAGTTCTGAGTACCGGTATTTTTACTTTAGCTGCCTTGAGATGAGATTGTTGGTATCCTGTTGCAGTTGCAGAAATAGCAGTTGTTCCAGACTTGTGATGAACTAAAACAGTTTGTAAGCCTGGAACCAAACAAAAGCAAAATAAATCTGATTATGGGGCAGAAAAAGACAAAGTATAAACTGTTCACCTCTTCCATTTTCATTCTAAGACGACAATGATTTTCCTCACTAAAAATGGGCTTTTTGTTTATTTTTGTTTAATAATGCAGGCTTTAAATGCAAGCTTAGGACAAGCTGAAATATGACTGCAGATTACATTACTTTCTTAATCAAGATCAGACACTACCATATAGATTTAATTCTGGACTCTTCAAATAATGAAATGCTCATTTAAACTAATTTTTACCATGCATTTTCTTTTGACTGCTTCCATCTTCTTTCAGAATCAGTTCCATTGGCATATTAGGCTCAATATTAGCTAAAGACATTTTTGTTGATTCCCAGATAACACTCAGGGAACTGAAGTTATCAAATTTACTTCCCTGTTGGTCATAAGCAGCCAAATCCAATACTGGATTGCGATAATTTGAAACAGGAACCTGAAAAAGAATGAATATTTTGAACTGAAAAGATGCAAGGGGATTTTTAATCATGAAAAAAAAAAAATTATTTTGAGTTCTGTAACACTTATTCATCACGTGAGTCATATTCATTAAAATAAGCCATCAATGCAAAGCCATTAAGTGTACTTCAACTGCAAGGGGTTTTTGCTGTTGGTTTTGCTTAGTTTTAAACCAGTAAATTATGCTAAACCAAAACCAAACTACACTGCTCAGGTATATCATATTTGGAATTCGAATAAATAAAAAATGTTGCTATTAGTCAGAAGATATAGCACAAGATTTTCATGTTCATCTCGTGTAATGTGCTAGCAAAAACAGTGCACTGATATAGTCCAGCTCTTGACACATACATTTATAGAGCTAGAAATATAGGTGAAGTCTAAAATAACTTATAATATGCAAAAACTTCTTATCTTGTTATGTAAAAGAAATAACATTGAAAGATTCCTCAACTCCATATGTATTTTAGTTTTATGAAACTAGGATGACCTGCAAATATCCTTAAGCAATATGAACACAACAGAACAGTTTACTCGGCAGACAAGGTATGACAGCATTCATTTGGATACAGAAGAAAGTTTTAATGCTTGTTAATCTATACATACTTATTTGTTCATGCACTACCACCCATATTTGCAAAACTGAATAAACCTGATGTCACTGAACAATACACACTGCACATACAAATGTACACTTGTAATAATAATGCACAGCAAAATATCTCTATATATACTCAATAGAGTATTTCGATCAGAGTGAAATGATACAGGGAAAAAGATTATCCTTAAAAACAACCACTGGAAACATATATACTCCTCCCCCCCGCCTTCTTTTTGCTGTTGTTGTAAAAGTTCGACTTGCTTTCATTCGCTTCTCCCCTTCTGCTTAGCCCCAGTTTTGAGACAGGTCAGGTTCACTGAACCCTCACAGTGATTCTTTTGTGAGAAGACACAATATGTGTGCTTTTGCATATACTCCTGCTTTCTGATAACATCTCTTTATAAATGTATTCAAACGACCACTGCAGGAAACTCACATTTAGACTGTTCTCTGCAAAAGCAGTTAATGATACAAGTGCCGCCCACAATCCTGTAGTTACTGGTACCCTCTCAATCTTCAAATCAACTGTTTTGTTTCTTATGTAGAGGTCCAAAGACTGATTTATATGTTACAATAACACTTTTTTCTGTTTCTTTTCTTAGCCTTACCACTTGCTTGTTTTGTTGCAGTAAAGGGCAGGAGAGATCAAGCTGAGGACTTCCATAAACAGGAGTCAAAGTGAGTCGTGAAGGGACAGCACAGATAAGCTTCACCACAGCAGGCTCAACTGCTGGAAAAGGGTTGGTCACTGTGGGATTGTTTCCAACTGTTAAGGCAATAGCCTATAAAATTATGAAAACAGGAAAGTGAGGAGAGAGTAAAAGACTATTCAGTACAGGCACATTCTATTTCACACATCTCAATTATACTCCTCTGTCAAAAAAACAAGCAAAATATGTTTCTTGTGGATTTATAGCACTATTGAAGACACAAGATTTAAAAGGACATGCATTTCAAGAGAAGTTCTATGCCATTATCAAAGTACTATTCTTGGAAACTTCTTCTAGGTATTCATGTTTACTACCATCTAGCTTGACACAAACAAACCTTTCATAACTTAAAAAGCTAACAGGCTGATTTTTTTTTCTTGTCAGAGTGAGAACAGAACAGCTCAAAGACAATATTTATAGCCAGCTGAAGATGTTCAAAACATCTTGAGCTTTATTTTACATGCCCTCTTAAGCCCTCAACAAAACAAGTTGGACATAAACACAGAGAAGATTATCCCAGCAGGCTGTGGCAGATCTGGTTATCTGCCTTATGTAGCCGAAGACACACAGATGCTATGTGTTCTGGACAACACGAGGAGAGTCAGCCAATGCATTCACAGTCACAGTCAACAAAAATATATTTTGTCCTTTCTCAACCCCCAGTTACAGAAATAGAATCACAGAAACATTCAGGTTGGAAAAGACCACTAAAGATCATCTAGTCCAACCTGTAACCTAGGACTAAAGTCCACCACTAAACCACACTACTAAGTTCTAAACCTATACTTTTCTTGAAAACCTCTAGGGATGGTGACTGAACCACTTCCCAGGGCAGCCTATTCCTATGCTGCACAACTCTTGCAGTAAAAAATTTCTCTTGATACCCAATCTAAAATTCCCCTGGTGCAACTTAAGGCCATTTCCCCTTATCAGTTTGTGCATGGGAGATGACCCCCATCTCACTATAGTATCCTTTACGGTAATTGTAGAGTGAGATAAGGTCTCCCCTGAGCCTCCTTTTCTACAGGCTAAACAAGCCCAGTACCTTCGGCAACTCTTCTTAAAAATTCTTTTCTGGACCCACACTGGCTTTGTTGCCCTTCTTCAGGCATAAAATAGCTATACTTTGTACAATGTCTGCTGAGAAAACCAGTTAACCAATTTGGCAGCCACATTGAAACACTTAGGCCTCACAAAATTACAGGAGAAAAAAAAAAAAAAAAAAAAGAAATCAAAGCTAAATGCTTCATAAACTGACCAAGGTAGATAAAGCAGGACAAATCACTTCTGCACTTTGGAGAAAACAAGACCAGGTGGAACATGACTACAGCCATTCACATGACTGTTATTTGTTTGAATAAACACAATTACACTGGCAGATAACTTGGTTCAGAGGAGCAGGTCATACTGAAGAGTCAGTCTAGTGCAGTAACCTTCTGCTACATTCCTGTTTATGTAAACTGAAGCAAGCTGCAGTTATTTGGATCTATCTGTTCTAATGCATTCTACAACATAAGGTTAGTGTGACTTGGCTTTATACTGCAATAAACCCATCATAAACCACTTTATAACATAACATTATGAAATAACTCTCTAAAACCTGTACCAGCATCACAATGAAGAAAGTGCATAAACAATGTACTTAATGTGAGCTCTTTACTGGTTTATTATAAAAACTACTCATTATTTAAAAAGGTATATGGTATCATAAATCTGTCTGAAGCCTGTTCTCAATTGCCTTAGCTCAGCATTTGATGGAGGACAATACAAACACCTTCTGGCACTTACTTGCTCTCCCAGGCTTTTGCAAGATACTCTAACCCAATGCTGGATGTTATTCCGAGATGTAGGAAGTCCAAATAAAGACAGGCCAATACTTTCTTCATCCTCAGCAGTGATGTTCCTGAAGAACTTGGAAGGCTCTTGTACCCATGGTCTAGGTCCTCCCTCAAATAACATATCTTTAGAGGAACCCAGAGTCACTAAAGCAACAGATGGAGGATCAACAGTCTGGAATGAATGACAGTTAGGGATTAATGATTCTATTCACAAATACTTTGACTGCTCTTTGCAAAAAAAACTTCCTAGAAGATCCTATTTGTTGTTTTGATTGGTCTATGTTTTTTACTTACAGTGGTTTGTACATCTGATTATTTAAGAACTGAGTTGTACCAAAATGATTAGCATCACCTACAGCGATTCCACCCGGTCAGATTCTATTCAGTAGAATCCAAGGATGCAGAGAAAAGTTAACTATGTTCTAATTGCATCTCTTTCATGAAGAGCTACCACAGGAGAATGACTCTGAATATACTCTCCTGAGCACAGAGAGATAATACATTTTTTCAAATTTACAGCACTTTAATGAATGAAATAATATCCAGTTTTACTCTTCAAAATTCCTTTCACTTTACAGTGCTCTCTCCAGCACAGTTCTGTGCTCATAATTGTTTTTTTACACAAGTTTTACTTCAAACCTCTACAAGAAATTTCAGATTGATGTGCATCACTGGGATAGACTGTGCTGTTTATCATCACAGAAATTAACCTGACATATTAAAACACAATAACCATTTGTAGTGTGCGTTCCACAACCCCATTTGACTTAGAGTTTAGTAAGAAAGAAATAACAGCTAACAAGAGATGGTTCAATTCTTCCCACAGGTGCCTTTGCGTAGGAAGAGAGAGGAGGCATGGGAAGAGTTGGCATAAATGTTCCTCTTTCCTCCCAGTTACTCCTTGGTTATATGTGTAATATAAAAGGTAATGGGAAAAGGTAAAGCCCAATGGGAAAAACAAAGGTAAAGCCCAATGGGAAAAACAAGAGATCTAGTTTTGAGTGTCTGCCTGCCCTTTGACTTCTGTTTATTTTTCCTCACTTTTTATACTATAAATTGTTTTATGATAGACATCTGACAGAAAAATGCATGCATCCTCCATTTTGGGGCATCATAAATATTTCTATCTATAGAAAGGAGGGAAACGAACATGGAAATGACCATCCTACACTTTAAAGCAAAATTTTTCACTCTGTGAAGCTTATTTTAGCACAGATTTAAAAATTATCTCTATTCTTTAAGCACAGAATACGTAAGCAAAGATTTTTTTAAAAGTGTACTTAATCTATTCTCCATGTCAGTATATTTTGGCTCTGTTAAGTACACTGGAATCGTTTTACTTTATAGATGAAAGTGGCGTTATAATGCCCTAAGGGGTTTGCTAGTAAACGTGAATGATGACATACATATGAAAAATATCCTGATTAAAGAGACTGTCTCATACGGCTAACAACAGAAAAGCTTACACACTCTGCTCAGGGTGTTTCAGCATCTTCAATGAATTATACTCTGCAATTTAAGATTTTTGTCAGAAAAGCATCTTTAAAAATTAAAATCATCATTACAGTCAAGTCTGAATGATTTGCACAAACTTTTATTCCAGATTTTGGAAAAAAGCCACGGTCAAATTATTAAAATTCAGTTTTGCAGATTCAGTGCTTGACCTCTGAAGACACAAGTATACTGTTTTATATTTCCAAATACTGACCCTGTCCTCAGGTTTTTTTCCTTACTGTTTTTTTAATAAACTATCCAACATTTCTCTCATTTGTAGGGAAAAAGCATTCCTTTTCACTGTCATATATGAATGTCAGCTTTCCATTCTTGTAAAAAAAAAGTTTATATACTATTACAGCAGAAATCATAAACTACGTTTACTTTTATTTACTATTATGTACACAGAATCGTAACTGCACCCTTATTACCTTCTTAATCCAATTGTTAATTATTTAAAATGATCAGTTGAAAAAAGATTAGTCTCACATCATTTTCAATCCATTTAGCGTATACTGAACAGTTATTTTACTAATTGAAGTAGGCTGTTAAAAAAAAAAAAGATACACAATTTCTAAAGGATTCAGTTTCATGAATGAATTGTCTGGATGTTGTACTACAGTGTTGTTTTTCAGCATTTTACATACTCAAATTTGGTTATTTAACAACTTAATTTATGCATTTAATTTACCTGGCAGTATTGCTCCCTACCCCTGAATTTCTTACTACTCTTCCAATGAAAAGATGAACATGAAAGTAAAATAAATTGAAAAGAAAAAAAAAAAAAGAAGAAGAAAAATAATTTGTAGAAGTCAGGTAACTGCAAACTAACCAGAAAGAGGAACTCAGTGCTATAAAGCTTGCTATCCTCCACCCTCAAAATATCCACTCCTCCGCAGTTCACTCAGATGAGGGTTATTCCTATTAACTGTCCTGCGTATTTCTTCAGATGAAGCAATTGTGACTTCTGCCAAAAATCTGAAAAATGGGCAAGGATTTCAAATTCACTTTCCCCTTCAGAAGTTGAAAGAATCTGTTAGTTCACCACTGAATTAACTTCTGGGTTGCAGACACAGTACCTATATAGACAAACTCCACTACGTTATTTTTATATATATAATAAAAAATATAACATTTACATATACACATATATGCTCCATAGATGACGATTAAAACACAATGACCAAAGCATAAGACTTTTCCTGCAAATCAACCATCCAACTTTTTTTTTTTAATCCTACTATTTACATAATATCAAGTTGTGATTTGTCACTTAAAGGCATTTTAAGGTATAGATCGCTTTACAAACAAATAGAACACTTACTTTTAATGGTAGATAGGCAGCAATGGTGATGCTGGCACTGAGGTGGACATGGCCATGGGTATAACTAACAACAAGTGTAGTGTATCCTTGAGTTTCAGCTTTCACTTTGACTCCACTACAAAAATCAGCAGTTGGCTTAAGCCTTCCTATCAAACAAATTAAAAACATATAAATATATATTTGGAGAGAAATGCCTAGACACTTTAATGCTAGCTCTACATAGCTTTTCTCAGCAGAAGCATTTCTACCAGAAGTAATTAGAGACACGCTCTCCATCTGAATAAGTAAAACACTCACTACTGTCTTTCATCTCAAACCCAACAATTGAACAATTCATGTCTCTCAAACTTCTTTATTTTCAGCCTGTCCAAAGCAGGTCATGAGTCTTTTCTCTGGTACAAACTAATATGATTTTCTTTCTCTTAATGGAATAATTTGATCTTGCTGTTTTAAGATGAAACTGGATCACTAAGCACAAATAAGTGGCATGGTTCAGATGAACCTTCCTGCACAAACATGCTGCATTGCCTACAGTTTCTGTTTTCTCTAGTTGAAGTTAAGGTATTTTTGTGCAACTTTTCTGCTTACTCAGAACATATTGGAGTTTGGGGGATCTACCCTCACCCCTCTTTTTGCAGAAAAAAACGTCAACAACAAGGAAGTAAAACAGTACAAGAGCAAATTATGCACTGACATTTAAAATAGCTGCGTCTCAGGCAAACAGATGGCACAATGCAGACTGGTTTTACTGACTTACTAGCACAGGAAAGAGCTTCCATACAAGAGGAACTGGGAAAAAATTAATAGTACATCTGAATAACATACTAAATTCAGCAGACTCAGGAACAAGCACACTGCTCAATATCCATTTAGCCAAGCAATACTAATGGCAATTTCTGAAAATAACATGCAGATTCCATGTTCTTGCTACACTTCTTAAAGCAATGATTTTAAGAACAACAGAGCTTTGGCAAAATTTTATCAGCTGATCATCTTAGTTTCTTGCAAGCAAACACCGTCTTATAGAACAGAAAGCACTGCTGGACAAGAAGGGCAAAGCAGTTCTTAGTCTTAGTGTTACAAATCCTCCAGCCCTACCTCAAACACATACATCTTTGTTAGAGAAGCATATTAAAAACACCGTATCAGTAGAGACATGACATACTGCACTTTTTCCAACAAATTAGTTGCCAAAATGCTTTCAGAGTCCCATAAAACATCAAAAATATCAAAGGAGTTCTGCATAAAAAAGTAAATACATTCTCAAAATAAAACTGCATACCTACTCTGATCCCCATCTTCTAAGTTAAAAGCATATCTCTAGCAATACTCTACATAGCAGATGAAACACTGATTTAAAGGAGGTATATGATTTAGTAACATTTTAATTTACGTTCCAAAACAGGGAGGGGTGGGGTTAAATCACCTTGCAATGGCACGAACACGCCACGGTTTTCTACTTCCACAACTAGATCAAAGTGTGAGCAGTCACTCAGTGGGACTGTCTCGCCTGTTTCAACATTGGTTAGGCCGTTAATTCTCAGGGGCAGCTCCAATACTTGGCCAACACGTGCTTCAACTTGACATGGTGTGAACTCCATCCCACTAGGTTCAGTTACAAACACCTGAAGGAGGAAAGAAACATAAGACAGAGGTGCATCAAATCTGCAGGAAGGCACCAGGTGAACTGGAAGACTTCACTATGCTCTCCTTATTTTAATTAGCCCTCTTGTAGTCATGTCTCAGTTGCTGATTCCCTTTGATGGCTTAAAGTATTCTCTCTCATATTCAAACTTGCTTTTGTGTTTACCTACCACAGAAATGTATCAAAAAAGGCCATGGAAAGCTTCTTACTGTGTTAGTGCTCCTGTCCTTTAAGAGTTCAAGTTCTCATTAGCCTGGGGATCCTTCTACTGCTACTTGCACAACTCTCCCTTCTGCTGCATGAATCATAAAGCGAGGATTAAGGTGAATGTTATCTCCAGGAGGTACCATAACCAACTGGGCCAGCTCAAGCATCCAAGCTTGACTTCTACAAGGCAAATATTTGAGCTAGACCTGACATAGTCAGCAAGTATCCCCAGCCTCCAGCCTGGATCTCTCACAGCAGGTCTGCAGAAGCTGGGGGAACTAATGGCCCTTTCTCACATGAGCTTATTTGACTGCCTTTTTTTTTTTTTTTTGTGCATTTCTATTGGCAAAACATTTCCAAAGGCATCCAAGGCTCAAAGGTCTCCCCAGTAATGTCAGAAATCTAAAATAAGTAACCAGATTTCTAATGCCTAATCTTACAACCTTCTGCTTCCACAAGTAATGCTTATCTGAGAGATACCTTGAAATTAAAAGGGTTACTTCCTGAAGTAAGACTGGCAGAAACTGAACTTGCATGCTCTTGTATATAACATGTTGATGAACAAGCCTTAGCTATATTATTTATTATTGTAATCTGCTGCTATTTTTTCCCATTACTGTTAAAGAAACTGCCACAGATTGACTGCGTATTTCCTAGCAATCACTATGATCAAAGCTTTTCATTTGCAATACCTTAGTTTCCTAACCAGCTGCAAACATCTTGAAAGACAGAATATTGAAACATATGGTAGAATTACTATTGTAACCCTTGTTGAACACAGCTGACTATTCCTATTGCTCACTGAGGTCAGTAACTAGAATCCTTCAAAGATATTCTATGCAACTCCTAGCACAAGAACAAAGGCATTCAAAAATAACCAATTTGGATTATGCAATACACTGCTCTGAAAGCTCACATAGAGAGAAGTACGTTTTTCTGTCTTCAGGCTTTGACTTATGCTTGGGGATAAGAAGTTTTAACTGAAAGCCCTCATTCTTGCATCTCTTGCTAGTAACTGTCACTGTTTTTCACTGCTGAAACCTGGTCATGCGGGAAGCTACTTCAGAGCAAGTTCATAAACTAAACTCTAGTTTTAATGACCAGTCATGAAGACTAAAGACATTTAAAGACCAAGCATGAAGTGCAGAAGTGTAGTACCTATCTCAAATCCATCTTGTTGAACTGATATAGTCAATTTGAGCACACACACATGCAAGAAAAAAACACAAGCTAATTTCCCCAAAAGAAACAAACAAAACAACAACAAGATACACCCAACAGCAGCAACACTGGCAGACGCAGTAGTTCCAAGTGAAGCTTTGTTAGAAGTATCTTTTCCAACACAAACATCTGAATAAAGAGATGTGTGCCTACATAGCTCTCTCTTCACTCTGGGACAGACTTGGGAGTCTTGATCAAAAACTGTACATATATATTTTATACATATATATATATGTATATACACATGTATATACATATATATATTTTTTTTATATATATATTTTTTAACACTTTTGTCAGGTGGGACTCTGGTAAAACAGAAGTGCAATTTAACAATAACAGCAGTGCTACACATGGCAATACTTTAAAATTATGAGGTATTTTGTATAGCTAATTTACGTATTTGGAAGGCAATCAGCTTGTTCCCCACCAGTTGCTAAATTACATGCATGTATACTGGAAGGAAGGTGCACTGCCCCAAGGCTTGCAAGACATGATTCCTAAATCAATTGTTGTGCTCCCTCGGAAACAAGGACTATCATCATTTTAAAGCCTTGGCCAGACAGAGGTTGATTGCCAGCCTCAATAGTATCTGCATGGCACAAACAAACCTATTTCATTTATGACCATGCAGTTAGACAAATTATTTCTGGTTCTCAGGTTAGTCACACATGCTCAGTATACTCTCGGTTTTAAAGAGGTCAGGAGCAAAATTCCTCTTCTCAGTCACATTTCCATTCCAATGCTTAGGTCTTTGCAAGAGGTGTAGATTTAAAGCATAGATTAAAGCATCTGAATTTGTGAAAGTAGTTTAGTACTGCTTCACAGTAGTAATTAAAAAACACAGTAATACTTTGTTTTTATTCTACCACATTAAGTGTCTGGCAGCTCCAAACAGTTTGACAGGCAGCAAGCACTGACACAGTTTCATTAATGAAAATGATTTGCATCCAAAGGATGCAACAAAATATTTCCCAATCAATAACATGCTGAAGTATTTAAGATTGTAGTTTTACAGGAAGTAGTGAACAGAGCAGCTTCCTCACCTATCCTTGCACACACTGCCCTATGCGTAATTACATATACTGTTCCTGTATTTTCTTTATTCTTCATCACACACTTACCACCCTGACAAAATGCTAGGAATAGGGTATGATATACACCGAGAAGGCACACCCCCTCTCAGGAGGTATGTTTTTCCATTGTTAGTCTTCTAAAGGATTATTTTTTCCTTGTCCAGTTTTAGTACCTAGATTGTTAAGTGGCACTGTATAACATCCCAGTCACTTCTTCAGGCAGGAATTTCCTTGCACATCTTGATGATACCTGTCATTTTATATCAAGGGAAAATTTTCACCTCTTACCCTGCAAAATATATTTAGTTTGGCTTGTCTGCTTAGATAGCTAGACCAGCAGAGAACAACTGTTCACTTATTGTGCTTAGAGCTTTCAACAAAAAAGAGACTTACCAAGGAAATCAGGAGGGAGGCATAAAAGGGACTACAATTAATACAGAAGAGACAGATTGATTCTGAAGAAGCATAAACTCTGAAAACAATCACTTAACCTGCCCCAGGGCAGGCAGGAAATTTTTTTGGAAAATCTTGGAAAGTGGAAGAAGGCCTATGGGATTCTCAACTTCTACTATTTTCCAAAAGCTGTATTTAAGAGCAGCCAGAGAAAACCAAGTTTTACCTTCATTTCTCCATAATGCAATGGATTCTGAACATCATTTGCCCGAATAATACTGATGCCAATATCGCTTCCAGTTGTCATTACTCCTTTGACTGTCACCGTAGCAACTGCCTGGTTAGAATAGGACCAGCTGAAATTTCCACTTCCACCATGTGCCTAGAATACAGAGAAAAAAAATTAGGCTTTGAAGATTTTGCATGAGAAGCCAGGAACACACTGATGAACAATGCTATTATTGAGGATATAAGTAAAATAACACCTCAGAACTATCAAATAAACAAGGTCAAGTACAAAATGAGAAGATTACCATTCTTCATTCATTTTATTTTCTGGTTTCTTCAAGCCCATATCCTACATACTCACCAGTGCTACTAACCCAAATATACCTCCCAGCTGCAGGAATCTGACGCTCCCAGAAACTGATAGTGTTTGGACTCAGCATATGATTTCACAAGTTGGCACACGGGATTATTGTACATCTGAAAACTCCCACTATTTTTCAGTTACTGATAGCCAAAGCATAGATCCAACGATGTTGGATCTCAGAGCTGCTAACCTGATACTCTGTACTGACTAGTTTCTGCCAATGAGAATTGTTATCTGAAGGGAAAAGAAAAGAAGCAGGGCAGGCAGGGAGGGAACGGGACAACGGGGGAAAAAAACCAACCAAACAAACAAACAAAAACACATTTTCTTGGCATTACTTCTTTGATTTTATGCTGCAAATAAGCACATCTACCTGCAGCCATTCGACAAACATGCTGATCCAGCAACCAATCAGCTAATATGCATAGGAACTGCCCACGCTTGCGGTGAGCACTGTGAGGGTCTGCGAGATGTACAGGCTACACTCCCACAAAAGCGTCAAGGGAAGAGTCACTTACTGCCAAACTTATAAGCTCAGGTTTATCATGCAGATTCCCATAAAAAAAGAAAAAAAAAAAAAAGCACAACACTACCACACACACAAAAACACATATGTAAACAAACAAACAAAAAACAATAAACCCAAAATTATTCCACAGAAGGATAAGAACTAGTTACTTGGGGTTATGGTCCATGCCAATAGAGACAAATGATTACACACACTGAAAAACAGCTCTTGGCAGACAGCACAGGGTTGTATCTGCTGCAGGTTCGTATTCCATAAAGTCAAGGGCCAAAAAGCATTTAGCCAGCATAAGCAGAGAATTGTCTTCCTTGATGTTAAACACTAGTTACACACTAGTTACTATAGAAAATCATTACAATGCTGTAAAATATATAGCTTTTAGATAACATTGTAAGCTAGATGAAATGTCCATTAATAAAACTGTGTCAATGTATATTGAGAAGGCATTTTTAAAGCAAGTCTAAAAAAAGTGACTGTCACACTCCAAAATAAATATCAAAATTGCCTCAGAGTGAAAACTAAGGTGAACATTTTGTTTTAAAGGTGAACATGATTTTTTTTTTTAATTTCTTTAGTTTCCTCAGCATTTGCTCTAGCCCGTTTCATAATTAAACTGATGTAAAAGTGGACAAGATAAATCTTGACTAGAAGTACAGTATAGAAAATAAATCTAAACTATACAGTGGCTTACCTAATAGCTTCTACCAGAAAAATCAAAAGGATAATTTCCCTTTTTCCTTTCTATGAACACATTCACAATCTGATTACACAAAGAGCACCAAACAAAGACAAGTGGATGAATACTTAAGAAGATGATGCATAAGATACAGCAAGAAATGTTTTGCTAAGGAATGTAAATGTTCAGAACATTTTGTAATTGTATTTTCAATTAAAACAGGGAAATGAGCAGAACACAGAACACATAATAATAGCCCAATTCTTGATAATACTATAGCATCACATCTCCCTGCCATACAGACAAAATGTGTTCCTATACTTTTGTTTTCAAGCAGTCAGTTTTCTCTAAGAGAGAATAAGCCAACTTCTGCTTCAGCCTAGTTGTTATCCAAAGCTGAACTTCACAAACTGTTACCACTGAGGGTGACGCCCTCACTAGAAAAAATAACCTCTAGCTTGAAATCCATGTACTTCATAAAATGCCATTTCACTTCTCTAGTGCATGTAAGGAAATAACTTCATCCTATTTATTTATTTTTAACTAAATGTTTGCAGCAGAAGCCATCTTATTAGCACAAACATGAATAAAGGAACCAACAAAGACAGCTGAGAAAGTAAAACCTAGAAGTCATTCTGACACCATCTGGAGGGAGTTACTTTAACTATAAGCAGAATTTGGCTAGATCCAAAAAACTCTTTCATCATATTTTCAGGTCTCTTCACTGATTTAGTATAGCCTGACTCAAGATCTACCAAGTAGAAGGAAAAAAATAATGTGCAAGAAGGAACAATAGTCAAGCTGTGTGTCACTCTAAACAACCATGAGTATTGTTGACTGGGCATTGACTAAGTGATCCCAGTTTCAGTAAATACAAGCTAATTTAAATATTGGGTGTCAAAAAAAGATCTTTTTTATTTTAAAAAATCGCAGTAAAGGAAGCTAATTGATACAGATTATTTGAGTAACATGAACGAGTGTTCTCTAATGAGAAATTTGATTATATATATGAAATAAGGTGAGACAAGAATAGAATTACAAAGGAGGTGGAAAACAGGAAAAAAAAAAAAAAAAAGACATTTACTTTCCCTCACTGGGTTCTAGCAGAAATTATGATGAAGTACTGAAAATACATATTTGTACTAAGAATTTTTACCACACTCTGCTGGTGTGGTTGGGTATGGCATGAATGAATTCTTACTAATCCCACAAAAGGTAAAAATGCAGATGACAACTTCAAATTCAATGGAAATAACTTCACATTTGCACTAGAGAATGCAAATTTATATTTACAAAATTGATATATTTACTTTAAACACCATGTGTCCTGCTGCCTGTTTTTGTATACTCTCTAGTAGATGATAAACTCAAAACTCAGAACTTCTTTGTGCTAAAAAGGAGAGGCAGGAACTGTGCATGGAGCACAGGATCTTGAGGATACTGCATTGAGGTGAGAGTCTCAGTTCAAAAAGCAGGAGGTTCTTCTCTCCAGTAGAACATACACAAGATACTAAAAGACAGATCATTTGCTTTACAAAGCCTATGGGAAAGATTGACAACACTGGAGCAAACAGAGCACAAGAAATGTAACAAGGACCCTTTAAAAGGCAATACCGTCAGTGAAACTATCTTTCCTTTCCTGTAACTTTTTATTACAAGCATGAGATAGACAAGAGTGAAGGATACTGACTGAAAAGGTTGGCAGGGTGCTGCTCATTCACCTCGACACACCCTTTTTGCAGTTTCTTGATACTCCATTTTCATACTTCCATCCCTTTACAGAAAGTGTCAGTCTCTAATTATTAGCACGGAATTTCATATATATGATGTTTTCTCTAATTTCAAACTACTCTTTGTGTGCACATACAGGTGGCTCATGAGGGAATTGGAAGCAGGTGAAAAGTAAAAAGTAAAAGGCTGTTTATTTATTTATCTACACATTAATTCCTACAAATATAACCAAAACAAAATTCCTCCATATAAAAGTTTGGATATCACTGTGCCTGAATTATTCGATGTCAATTCTATGTAAGTAGTTGAAGTAGTTACAGGCCTCACTGCATCTGCTTGAGCAATCCTTTCTGCATTTAGATACATCTTTGGCATACCTGTATGGTGTACTGGTAGGCTCCTGCTTTTGGCTGCCAGGGAAACGTCAAAATGCTGGGTGAAAGAACTATTGGAACATAAATTTCAACTTCTTGCTGGTTTCGCACTGGAACTGGGAATGTGTGTACTCCTCCATCCTACAAAAATTAACAGTACAGTGTTATAAGTGACATCATAGCACTTCCTGCGAATAATGCTTAGTCATATATAGACAAGATGTTGAAAACATCTCATATAGAAAAGAAAGCAATTAAGCGTCCCTTATGAACAGCATTATTTGTGAGCAAATAGTAAGCTCATGGCAGTGATGTGTGCTATTCAATTATGTGAGTAATATTACTATGGAGATACAAGTGTCCATGCTTATTTAAAGGCAAACAGCAATAGGAAATACACTCTCATCTGGAGAACTAATCTGATAACTCCATAAATGCATTTACTCCTTGCTCATTCTACTCTGCAGGAGGTAAAACTGAATCTCTGCCTAGAAGACCCATTTCTCAGTCCATCCTGAAACACTGGCCTTTATAACTTTGCTGTAATTTTAATGCCATAACCCGCCTGCACAATATACTGTTTCTTGCTAGTGTTACTAAAGAAAGCTTCAACAGCTCTCACCAGACCTCACTTCATTCAAGAATACCTCTCTGACACAAAGAATGAGCATGGTGTATCATACACAAGGACCTATCAAATCTTATTCAAGGAATAACTAAAAAGACTTCAGAGCAAATGGGTTCAAATGTTGAATCTTTCCAAGTTTCAAGCAAAAGCAAATCACTTTCACACCACGTGTCCTAGTTAGCCATACGTTCAGCAGCCTGCGCAACTAGCAGAAAGTTAATGAATATTAATTTGAGGAAATTTTTAGGCTGATACGTTTGGCAGATTTTCATTCCAGCATTTAACAACACTTACCAAATGACAGAAAACTTTCCAAATGTAACTGAATGCGGAACAAGGCCAGGGTATGACACTGATGATCCTACCACAATAAATTGTAAAATTCACTCAGAATGTGAGGAGACCTTTGCACCTGCACAAGGATATGGTATGTGCCCACATAAGGTATCTGCCATAAAAGAAAACATAAGTGCTGTGCACCACTAGTTCAATAGGTATTTGCCACACACTCAGTAGCAAAATCCCACAGACTTTATTTAAGCAAATCCTCTGTTGACTTAATTGACAGTTTTCCTGAAGTAAGGACTTTCTTAATCTGTTTAAACAACGATGGCTTAGATCCATGCAATTCTTAGCTTTCCTTTTACAAGGTCTGCCATCTACTATAGTCACTACTGTGTAAGTAAATTATTTTTAAGCCTAATGGTAAAAGCAGAACAGTTTTCTGTAAAGACATACCTGATCTACTACTGATGTCAGTGCAGCATCAATAACGGTCTGACCTTTCTTTATTGCTCTCACATAATGATATGATCCATTCATAGACGACTTCAGGATCTCAAAATACTCTTCAGAGAACTTTGTACTAATTCTGATATTCTAAAATCAAAACATTACATAAACATCACCACAGATAATTAGCATTAATGCCGTAGACAGCCATAAACATTAGCAACAAATCAATGAGAAAATCCTACAGTAACAAAGTTCAAAGAAGCTCATCTGAAACTGAGTAAGAACTGTTACCCTATGAAAGTTTCCATCCTTCAACAAGACTATACTTTTCAGACACATCATTAACTCCACAGAAAATATGTACTTTTTATGATAACCACAAGATGTAATTTAGTGCAGAAGTAGCAATATATATAGCACTAAAAATTCGGATTTTACAATAATTTCTTACTTTTTAATTCTTCAACACAAAAGTGAAAGAACATGTGATTATACTGCCACAATAACACATATCTTCTGAGATTTGGCAGAAACTCAAATCTATATCTCGAGAAGCAGGTACAAATAAATTAATAGTCACAGAAACTCAATATTCTGAACAGCAATCATTTAATAAAATTATTCTGCTTGCAAATGAACTATCTTTTTTTTTTTTTTTAAGGAGTACAATATATTTGGTACCTAATACCTAAAATTCATCTTATTTGACTACCCAAACAATTAAGTGTTTTAATGCTAGCTAATCATCTAGGCTTTTCCCATAATCAACTGAAAGGAATCAGCTAGATTCTCAGGAGTATAATAAGCCTATCTTATGCTTTGTTCTTTTACAATAGGAAAGACTGCCTCTACAGGTAACAAAATTATACTGGGGGAGGTAGGTGGAGGAGTGGATGAAGTACAACATTAGTACTGCCTCTCCACAACTGCAATTTCTAGTGCAGGGCCTATGCTACACATGTGAAGCACACTTCTTCCAGTTTTTCTACAGCATTTACACTCTAAGGGGCACTTTCACATGAACTACCACAAAAAAAAAAAAAAAAAAAAAAAGCACAGGGGAAAGAAAACACGCAGCTTTGAAAGTCATAGCTCTACATAAACAAACCGCTCAACTAATTTAAAAGACAGACAGAATTTAGGAGACAGACACTCAGAAGCATATCAACATTTCACTTACCTCAGATAAATACACCTTATTGCTCGATTTATCATATACTTCGATTGTAATTTCATAAAGTCTGCCTGTTTCTAGGACCCATCTGTCACCTGGATGAATCGTAAAACCTACAAAACAGAAAATATTGAACGGCACAGACCATTCAGTTCCTCTTTTTGTAATGAATAAAAGCATTAGAATTCTGGTGGCCACGCTCTTAAGATGTCCCTTAATTGTTTTAAGTTGCTGATTAAAGAGTTGAAAGAAAATAACTATTCACTACTAAACCCATTTCACATTGAGTTAACTTTATGAATGACTTTTCTAAGATAAGTCATACAAGAACTAAAAGGGTATATATACACACAGAAATACACCAACAAAAGAACAAAGACAAGAAACGCTATTAAGCAATCAGGAAAATTAAGCCAGTACCAACCTAAATAACCAGGATTTACAACATATATAGTGCTGTTTGGTAACCTGGAAACCCCTTGCATGCGAATACCTGAAGTTTCAGTAAAGGAACATATAAGTTTTGACAAAAGTCAAGATCAGCATGTTTCTAGGGGTGCCCCTTGAGATATATAGAGCTAATTGTATATTAATGATAAATGTTACCCCCACTATCCTCAAAGACACCGAGCATTTTGGAGACATCCCAACAGAGAATACTGATCTGAATACAAAAATTAAATAAAGCCCTTTCACATTCCCACATTGACTGAGGAAAACAGACATGATTTAACTGATCTTTTCCAACCTGATTTCTTAGAATATTTCAAGGCATTGGGCAATGCTTTTAAGACTGAATTCACAGCAGTGCTGCTCTCTATACTCCATCAGGTGCTCCTGATTTTCAAGGCTATCAGTACAAATATAAGTAATTTTATCATTTTGCGCTGCCAAGGGTGGAAAGTTTGTCTCCTGCCACAAGGATCTGGGTGGAAAAGCATCACCTAGGAAGGATACTCTTGTGCTCAAGTACGAGATTAGTTTGTCCCTGCTGCACTGCAGTTACAACTGATGTTGCCTGGTCCAACTGGGCAACCGGCCAAGACAGATCTCCCTCAGGGCCAAGCACGTTGTTCTGGAGCTGCAGCTCATACTGATCAGACGGCATCATTAATTCTGCACATAAAACAAGACAACATATGAAACAATAAAAGCAAGTGTGTCAGTGTTTGGATGCTGCTAATTATTGCTGATTAATTTTTATTGATGCCTAGTGCGTGCATTAAATCAGTATTTTTAATGTCTTACCGAAACAGCATTTCTGTGTTCAGTACACATGCACACAAAATGAGCTACTTTGCCTAACTTTCATTTCTTTGAAGCTTCAGTTTTCAACTGGAATCATCCCACTGTTCAGACCTAACATCCAATTCATCCCCAGCTTCCAAAGTGGTGAAGTTACTCTCTGCAAGTTACTGATGATTTCTGCTGCTTCACTCTTCTCTACAAGCTGCTGATGTGCCTAGTCAAATATTTTGCATCTAGCTGTTTACATTCTGTTTAAGGAAAGTTATCAACAGCACAGGCTCCTTGTAAACAAGGGATGTAATTACAAACTTCCACAGCTTTAAGTGGAGGTAGAGCCAGCTAACCAACACTTGTAGAAATGGAGCAAATCCATTTGTCAATAAAACATTCCCTGTTATAAAAAAATCTTAAACTAAATTTAGATTAGTAAATCAGACAGTTTCTTCTTTCTATGATAGCACTCGCTCCTATTCTAAGTTACCTTTACCTTCATGTACTCAACAAATTTGTGAGATTATATCCTTTATAGTCATAATTTTTATGAGAGAAATCCTAAATGGCTGTATCATTGTGATTTAGAAAAACAACCTTCATTGTTTTGTTGATTGTTATATAGTAACAAACCTATCTAAACCCAATTAAAAACTTCTCTGCAGTGAAAAATTCACACACTTGTTAAAAACAAACAAATAAGAGGACAAACCTGTAATCTTCCCTTGTCTTATTTTCTGAACTCTGTACTGAATTGATGTTCCTACCAGAAGATAAACATCATATGCCGGATTTAAAAGGATGTTTTCCAAAATAAGCAATCTGACTTCTGCAGGATGTACATGCTATTGATTGAGAAAAAAAAAAAAAAAAAGAAAAAGCAGTTCACTTCTTTGTTTGAAACATAACATGCAGCAATAGCTTAGAATCTATAATGAAAGATATTACTTCCTATAAGTAGCTCTTTATTATCATCTCAAGTTTTGCAAAGACAGGGAAATGCAGAAGACAATGAGCTGTATGTAGATCTGCTCTATGCATCAACTCCAAAAAGAAGTTAATCCAAAAGAGACAACAAAACTTGTTCAAATTATGCTCTGTGTGCCAGGAGGTTGTCAGAGCTTTCCCATCACTCAAAGGGACCAGGGATCTTCCTTCAGCCCCAGACGGGCACATGCAGAGCGATGCCCACCACGTGCTTGACAGAAGCCAGCCATGCTGCTCTTGAACGTGCTCCTGTATCTTCCCAGCACCTGCATTAATACCGCTGTGCAAGCCTATCCTGCATGGCAGTATGCAGCTGCTTTCGCAGCAGTAGCTTAGCTGTGTTCATCCACTGTCACAATTTCAAGCACAACTTTCTTTAGTCACTCTTTTTCCTAAGTCCTGTTTTAGCATCGGGGAGCCTGGCGATGACTTAGATCCCTGTACCATTTAGAAGCTATGGATCTCCAAAGCATAAACGTTAATGAAGCATGCCTTGTACTTCAAATACTCACTATCACCACCCATTTTCAAAGTGAGAAATGGAGGCAAAGGAGGAATAATCTGGACATGGTTCAAAAGGAAAAGTGAAATGAAAGTTTTCTGGACGCATTCCAGAAACAACTTTCTTTGATTTTATTCTCTCTTTACTGCCAGTCTCCCCAGCAACCAAAATGGAGAAGCAATTCCAATCTATGCATGGTTCAGTAGTATCGTGCAAGGCTGAAGAAAAACATGTCTGTGTTGGACATCATTTTAGTTTAGTCTTCTGAATGATATAGGAATACTTGAGACAGATGCATGGCGACTGTTTAGACATACAGAAATTCTCTTTGCCTACTGTAAAACAAGGCAGCTCCATAAAAGAGATCCTTTAAAACTTCATTAAGGAATCTGTATCAAACTCACTGGTCTATTACATTAGAAATACAATAGACAACATACAGTTTTATAATTTAAACTGTGTAAGTTATATCGTGGTTGCTCAAGGGATGTTCACTGAAAATGTGTTGTCTGGCAGAATGAAAGATTTAAATGAACTATTAATCACAAGCCAAAAAACTGCAAACGCAGTAATATCTTTTCAATTGCACTGACAGTATTCATTCAAAACTAATTCAGAAAAACGTTAAAACAGAAAACCAACCAAGCTACAAGCACTCAAGAAAAAGTATTGAGTCAGACTAATACTGTATAATTTTAGAGTAACTATATTCATCTGAACTATTTATCAGGGCTAAACCTGTAACAAAAACACATTTCTCAACATGTCCTACCATTTCTGCCACATTACCTGTATTACACTGATTTAGAATATTTCCACAGAACACTTTTTACAGGTGCAGGTTTGACAGTCCAAGATAATGTTTTTATTTAAGCCAGACTTAAGTACAACATGTAATAAAACAAAACTGCAAAACCAGACTGCAGATATGAGCTGAACCTCAGAAAACAAAACAAAACAAAACACGCTTTATACAAAGAGATTTTTTAGGTATGAAACTGAACTGATACTAGAAAAATGCCAAGTATTGGAGTCAGGATTTACAAACAACTGAGATGGTTGTGTGTGTAATTGCTATTACAGAAAAAGCCATACTGTTAACAGAGAGAACTGAAAAACTCAGTCACTTCAAGTTACAAAGTAAAAACAGTTCTATATAACAACCGGGAAGACTGCCAATACTGCAGTTTAGCACTCCTGTAGCATTGACATTTGTATTCCAAAGACCTTCCTGGGAAACCAGGACCTAATAAGGTAGAATTAGAAACTAACCAAGTATTTGTATGACATTTATTTCAAGCATAACAGGAAATAAAGGTATATACAAGATAACAATCCTTGTTTTGGCTACTTGTTCATTCTAAGAACTAAAGAGTTCCAGTTAAAAACAAACAAACCTAAAGGGCCAACGCACTACCCAGCATGATTCTAATTATATATGTAATAGGAATGACTATCAGGAGTAAGAAAATCTTACAGAAGCACTTGAAGCGTACTCTTCTGCTTCAGGGCCTTTGTCAGAGAGTCAGGTTTAGAAAGAATGTCTGGGACATGCACTGTCCTGGGTAAGGCAGCTGCATCAGGGCAACTGCAAACTCCAACCCTCCCATGGAGATCAAAATTAATACTGTCACCTTCTGTGATATGGACTCTAGAGTCAATCCAATAAGGCTAAGGCAGCGCTGATATCCCCAGTGGCAACTGATGTCTTAAGGAACAATACAGCAGGGCAAACTTATAGTACTCCTATAATTTAGTTTTATAGTCCAATGTTAAAAAAATAATAAAAAATAGAACTTCACATGCAAGTTTCTTACCTTATAGACGTTTTCCTGTATTGTTGCTTTTAATTTAGAGCTCCCTGTTTTCATTCCAGACACCAAAATGGTATCTCCTTGCTTGGCAACTTTTTCCATCTCCAGTATATAAGAGGGTGGAATATAAGTGGATTCTGAAAACTTGAGTATACTGAAAGGTGAAATGAGAAATGAGCAGAAAAATTTAAACCAATCTTTGTAAAAACACACAGAAACACCACTGCCATCTATTCACATCCAATTTCCATGTCATAAGCAAATTTAAGATGTCTGCCTGGGACCAGATATCCAAATTTTACTTATTCCTGTACATATCTGCAGTTAATTTGTGTGACTGATAAAAGTTTGTTTGAAGCTTGTTTGTCAGCCTTAAAATGATATCAGAAAACTGCACATGTTGTCTACAATGATCCCTCCAATTTTTACACTATGTGTAGACTGCAAAAGCTCTCTAGATTATTGTGGAACAGCGGATGTGAAAGACCAGCAGCTTATGTTTATAAAAGTAACAGCTTAATGAACCAGAACACAACTTTGACCGATATGAAGAAGCTTGGATGCATTTACTAGGTATTGTGGTTTTTGGTTTTTGTTTTTTTTTTTTTTTTCCCCATACTCATTTATTCTCTTAGAGAGCTGATTTCCCTACATCATAGTCAAGCATCCTATGAATAAAGCCAGGTTCTTTGAAAGAAGACAGTTTCCTATGTTACTATGTCCCTACAATCTATCTACGTTTTGTTGGAACCTGTTTTTGAAGTAGCTGAAGCCTCTGCCAAATGAGTTTGAATATTTAATATTACAAGATCACTGTACGTTAAGAAGTTTTGATTAATGTTGCACTTGAGAAACATCTGTAACCTTTTTTGTGAGAAAAATCCATGTTTCATGTGTTTGCAGTCTGGTCAGATTCACGGGTGTCAGGGATGTATTTTTGCTAACATCCCCATTGAGTAATGTCAAAATTCAGTATGGCATTTAATACAATGAATCCTAGCACAACACTGCTAGAGAATAGGATCCCAGTGCTGTTGACTATTTTACTTTGAGTATGTTGGTGTCACTGTAAGGATAAAACTCTCAGAGTATGACTTGAAAAATATTCCATCATGATAATGGTAAGTAGCCTTCAGTAGTTTAGTAAGGATGCAAACTGAAATTTCTGTTTGAAGCCACTGAAGTTCAATTACTTTAAGCTGAAGACCAGAAACAACAAAATGAACACCAAAAAAAAGGACATAGAGAAGACAGTGAATAAACAGAGAAAGAAAACAGCAGCAAGAGATGGTCTGGTGACATATCTGTAGGAGCAAATAAAACCATACAGTTTGGATTCTTTTCCTACCCCTGCCACAGATGAGCTCCTTGACTTCTGAGCAAGAAGTCCACCTCCATTAAACAGAGGGAAACTGTTATACAAGAGCACTGGAAAACACTGAACTCATTAATGAGTTGAAAAGCACTTTTAAGGTCTTCAGATAGCAGTTTCCATAAAACACAGCACTTCTAAACTCCAGTAAATTTATTCTTTGAGTCAGACCTGGTAATGAACCAACCATCATGGCTTATTTGTCAAGCAACTGCTTTCTGTTCATTGCTTGTCTGAAAGGAACTATATTGAATATCTTTCACTGAATTATTCCATCTAGCCTTGTTAGCTATATCTAGCTTGCAAGCAGTCACTTGGCCAATTCGGATTTAAATGTTAGCTACTCTGAAAGCTATTTCAGTGCCAGAACTGGGTGTTGACTGAAACCTGAAGCTCTATGAGCCAACAGAACTCCTTTCTGGAATGAAAGTCCCTTTCTGTTGACTTCTGTTGTGGTTTTTTTGTTTTGTTTTTAAATCTTTGCACCAAATGTTCTCTACTCATTGGATTATTGGATTAGAGCTACCTGGGCTGCTCATTAATGCTATCAGTTTTTAAATTAAACAGGGACGAGAGCGTCCAGAAAATTGAGTAGGCACAAAAAAAAAAAAAAAAAAAAGGAAACAAAAAGACACATAGACACAAAACAATCAACACAAGTATTATTTTAGAGGTCAGCTTAGTTAACTGCCTAGATGTGGGGAAATATTTGCAAACCTAAAGGACAGGAGATTTGCTTTTTTTTTTTTTTTTGAGGATAATGTAAATGAACTTACCGCAAGGCATTGTGGGAATCTGAGAAGCCATCAGCATCCGTGTCTTTTACTATTGTCCAGTCAAAGACTAATCCTGCCAATGTGCTGAAGGTGTTTCCTATGAAACAACGAAGTAAATTAAAACAAAAACAAGTAACAACCCGTAAAGTCTTCCTGGAACACAAGCTTTTTTTCCCTAGGAATTTTACCTTACCCCTAAGAGAACTACCAGTATCTAACTACAAAAATCACAATCTAGTTTGCTTTACTGACCTGTGCAAACTCAGTATCATTCTGTCAACCACTTGTCTGTCAAGCTTGCAATGCCATATATCACTTCATCTTCCAAAAATAAAACTGAATACACACATCTCATCTTCAAGATGGGTCTTGCAGTGTCAGCTGGGACAAATAAATCCCAGTATTTACTATGTTTTAAACTACATTTTCAATCGTGTTCTTCCCTTTGACATTCAGGTTTACATAAAACTAAGAATCAAAGCAAATTTATTCTCAAATTCTTATGCTTTAATGTTAATTACATCTTTAAGATGCAAGAATATTTTAAGACAGGACAACACAATTTACAGCCTATGTTCTCTTTCCAACTTGTACACAACTTATTGCAAATATCTGAGTCTCAAATAAATAGGACTACAAACAAAAAACTCAAAATGCACATAGCAATATAATTAAAATTGATTGGTACTGTGTTATTTAACACACAGTCAAGTCTAGCTTTCTTTAATGATACATGCATTAGCTTTGCAAAGCTGTACTACACTTTTTTTTCTTGCTCCAATTGAAAATAAAGCGGGCCAGCGGAGCACAAAGCAAGTTACGGCACCATGGAGAAGCGATGCCTGGACACAGCCAATGCTGCAGCAAAGTGGTACCACAAGCACAAACGCTTCCTTACAGACTTGGACTTGCCATTCATTGCGCCTGGATGCCGTGGCTCCTGTTGGGGTCCCCCACTACAAAGGCAAACTCAGGTTGTCAGAGACAACCTGTGGTGGGCATTCCCCAGGTGATGCAGGGTCCTACTCCTTCAAGACAGGACCAGTGATCTCCACAGCATGGATGGCAGCTGCAAGCCACAGGTTAACCCTGCCAGAGGCAGCACCAGGGAGGCAGACAGGTAACACAACACTTGCCATGGGTGCCAAGTGCGTCCCTACCCCTCTGCAGCATCACAAGGGTGCCAAACAGGCCGCCCTGGCCAGCCAGCACATCACCCTCGCAGGCTCTTCAAAGGGCGCTGCTGGCTGAGACCTGTGCTCTGAAAATAATTCAGCCTTTATACAACTACTGATGTAAAAAAGCTTTCCTATGTCATCAGGTTACAGAGACAGCGAGTGCAGATTCGAGACTTGTCGGAGAGGCAGGAGCTGCTGGGTCTCCTTGAGTTAAAGTCACAGAAGACCAAGTACACCTTGGATGAAGGGAAAATCACTGATGACCCACCCAAAATCCATTTGCTCTCAAGAGTTATGGGTAGATCTCTCTAACTGGGGACTGTACATGTGGAGGGTTTTTATTTTTCCTGAAGAGTTACGGAGGGAATTGCCACCTGATGTTCAACTATTACTACAGGGGAAAAAGAAGAGGAACAGAGAAAAAAAGGAAAAAAAAGAAAAAGGTGGTCACTACTGTCAAAGCTGCAGTTAGGTAAGGTACTCTAGAAGCAAATAAGAAAGAATTGGGATGAGGGGGAAAAAAATTCACAACACTGTAGATTTCCAGATGCCTCACAGATGGCATTACAAGCACTTTTAGTGAACTAACTTGTATTCCTAACATCCTCAAAGCCCTGTAAGAATAACAAGGAGAAACAATTGAGACTTTCAGATATCCATAGACAAAAGCCCTACTGACCTTTAGTGGTGGTATCACAGGGCTCTTAGAACAAGTTGAATATCAAACAACTACAATTATTTTGTATCATCTCTCCAGAAGACTGACTATACTTCAGATCCCCAACTGCCCCCAGCAATTCTTTCACAAAGACTATGCCAGACTACTTTAATCAGTTTTACAAAGATTATGCTTGCAAAGCATTCTAGTTACGTAGCAGTAACTTCACATTTTAATTCAATTTCAGTTCCCTTTATATCACTGTCCTATGATAAATTTGCTTGTCATTCCCAGACTGAAAAAATATCCACAATAATTTTAGCAGACTATCTTATGCTTTTGGAAGATGTCTTGAAATACTTAAAAAAAAAAAAAAAAAAAAAAAAAAAAAAAAAAAAAAAAGCTACATTGGTAGAGAAAATGTTTTTTTCACATTAAAACAGTGTTATAGTCAACTAAAAGCAACATTTTTTTCCTACTCCAGAAAATCCCTTTGACCTGATTTTTTACAGCTAGTTCATCATACAGAATTGGGGCAAGTACAACACAAAGATTTTAAATGTAAAACAAAAAAATATATATAATTTTTACAAGTTTACTATGACATACAATCAAAATGTAATTTGCAGAAAGTCAGAAAACTAGGAAACATTCCAATCTCCCTAAAGTATGAGCTCCATGCACTGTTACAATAGCCAGGCAATACAAAGCTGCAGTTCTTCAAACACGGCTGTAAATTTCAGGACAATCATCATTTTGTTAGGCTTCTGTTTCAACAAGCTGAAGGTCTGTCATATGAGTGTACTTATGGCATGACAAACTCTGTTCAAGTTAAGGGATTTCTACCCTTTCTAAATACCTAAAAGGATTACTAGAAGGTTTGGGGTTTTTTAAGTTCCCATAAATAAAATGGTTTATTCACATGAATTAAATTACTCTTGCTTATGAAAGTCTTTCTAGATGTGGAGATGTGACAGTACCACTGAAGAAACTGAATAGAAGAGCTCAAATTTATTCTGACAATTCTTCAAACTTATTTAGATCTTAAAATGAAATCACCAGTCTCTCTCTTATTTAACTCTTCTCTAGTTAATTCATAATAAAATAACTTCAGCAAAGCTCAACAGGTAAAAAAAAAATTATGACTTTTATGTATGTCTTTTTATAAGTAGAAAATATTTATTAAAAAAAAAAAAAAAAAGAAAAAAAGAAAAATTGGAAAATATGTATAGAAGAGTAAGGAACAAAACTATTCCTGAAGGTATATCAGCACTCACAGGAGTGGAAGCATCAATATCAATAAAATGATCTAATGCATACCAGACGCAATAATCTGGCAATATAAGATGCAATGATCACCATTTGTCCCTAACACATCACAGTTGGTACATAACTTCTTAACCCAGGTTGCATAGTACACAGACTAATACAACGTACTCAGTCTCTGTGTGGTGTGCAAGTTCTCAGCAAAACTGGTGGATTTTAGTGGATTTTTCCAGATTTTCATAGAACTGAATAAACATTTTATTTTGAGTTTTTCCTATTTCTTAAGTATAAAAACAAAAAACCAAACAAACAAAAAAAACACACACCTTGAATTCAGAAGCACAGGCACCCAAGTTACTTGGATAGAATCATAGAATCATAGAATATCCTGAGTTGGAAGGGACCCTTAAGGATCATCAAGTCCAACTCTCGACACCGCACAGGTCTACCCAAAAGTTCAGACCATGTGCCTAAGTGCACAGTCCAATCTCTTAAATTCAGACAGGCTCGGTGCAGTGACCACTTCCCTGGGGAGCCTGTTCCAGTGTGCAACCACCCTCTCTGTGAAGAACCCCCTCCTGACGTCCAGCCTAAATTTCCCCTGCCTCAGCTTAACCCCGTTCCCGCGGGTCCTGTCACTAGTGTTAATGGAGAAAAGGTCTCCTGCCTCTTGACAACCCCTTACGAGGAAGTTGTAGACTGCGATGAGGTCTCCCCTCAGCCTCCTCTTCTCCAGGCTGAACAGGCCCAGTGACCTCAGCCGTTCCTCGTACGTCTTCCCCTCCAGGCCTTTCACCATCTTCGTAGCCCTCCTCTGGACACTTTCCAACAGTTTCATGTCCTTTTTATACTGTGGTGCCCAGAACTGCACACAGTACTCGAGGTGAGGCCGCACCAGCGCAGAGTAGAGCGGGACAATCACCTCCCTTGACCTACTAGCGATGCCGTTCTTGATGCACCCCAGGATACGATTGGCCCTCCTGGCTGCCAGGGCACACTGCTGGCTCATATTCAACTTGCTGTCTATCACGACCCCCAGATCCCTCTCTTCTAGGCTGCTCTCCAGCGTCTCATCGCCCAGTCTGTATGTGCAGCCAGGGTTTCCCCGTCCCAGGTGCAGGACCCGGCACTTGCTCTTATTGAACTTCATGCGGTTGGTGATCGCCCAGCTCTCCAACCTGTCCAGATCCCTCTGCAAGGCCTTTACGCCCTCATTTGAGTCCACAACTCCTCCAAGTTTGGTGTCATCAGCAAACTTGCTCAAAATACCCTCTATTCCTACATCCAGATCATTTATAAAAATATTGAAAAGTACCGGCCCTAAAATGGAGCCTTGAGGGACCCCACTGGTGACCGCCCGCCAGCCTGACGTAGCTCCATTTACCATAACCCTTTGGGCCCTGCCCGTTAGCCAATTGCTCACCCATCGTATGATGTTTTTATTTAGCTGTATGGTGGACATTTTGTCCAGTAGGATCCTATGGGAAACCGTGTCAAAAGCCTTGCTGAAGTCCAAAAAAGGAACTGACTTTCAAAGCTTTCAAATGTATTCCAATCCCCTAAGTTTATGTTGGGATGTTTAGTCCTAAGGCTTTTAACAAACATTTTGTTTCAATCATTTAGATTAAAAGTTCACCCTGGGGTTTAAACCACTGCTTGTGTCCAAACTTCAAAGTTGGATGGCTTCCAAGGCAAATTTGTCCACTGAGTATTCTTGAGAGGTTGTCAAAATACCAAACCAAGAATCTGGTCTTACATGTAGCGTAAGAAAACAAAATCACTTTTCATTATTAACATTATTGTCATACATAACCTGATACTTGTGGTTTTACAATTACATAAACATACAATGGGCTCATTAACTATTCAAAATGAACAATTCAAGCTTTTATAGCTGTTTTCCATATCATTTCCTTTCCACTAGCTGTCCTAAAAATCGTTTAGTTCATGTGAGTGTTCACATGTGCATAAAAATTGATTGTTGAAACAAAGCACGAAATTCTTACCAGAACCGTAGTTCCTTCTGATGCAAGAGACAATATCAAAAGCAGAAGCTTTATGCTCCTACAGATTTGATCCATATGTGCTGGATATGGATTAAATCTAAACTATACCTCCCAATAAGAAGTGCTTCTATAATAATCAAAAATATTGATCCAACCAACAGGTGGTTGGTCCTTAATATCATCTCTGAATATCCTGTTGTATTCTTGACTAGACTCAAAACGTCCCTTCACAAAATTCATTAGAACATCTCAGCTCAAAAGGAAAAAAAAAAAAAAAAGACTTCATATTCCTCAGTCTAGTTAAATCCTGACATGACATTTCATCAGAACAAGTGTTGCATCTTCTTCCACTACATTCTTGCTCCTGACCTGAAGGTAGGATTGCTAATAGCTGATATCTTCATTGTAATGATTTTAAAACCTGATTTTTAAAATACTCTTAGCACCAGAGTTAGTTGTCCTGGGCAAGTAAGGAAAAAAGACAATAAAAAGATATTAGAAATCAAGCAGCATTTGATTTTCCTATTCAGGTAGTTGGGTATGTAGGTTTTATACCTAAAGGAAAACAATAGCTCACTGAATGCATTATCCAGAGAACTCCCTTTGAATTGCTCTGCTTGGCTTAACATTCAAATTGTATTGCAAATAAAACCAGAGCACATACCAAACAATGAAGAGTTTCAGTACAAGTAAATTGCTTACCTTCAGAATCCAAAGCTTGAATTTTTAGCTTCAGTGGTGAATCCTCAAGATAAAGTTCTCTTGTTGTGGACACAATTTGGATGCCATGAATTATATCAACTATAGCATCACAACGAAGAACTTGTCCAGTCGCTTGAAGAGATGTTAAAAAGAGCACATGAATCAGCAGCACTGGAAGTGCTCAGCATCCAAACAATAGCACTAGCAAGACAAAATTCACCCCAAATTTAAGCTGATGACACAAGACACTGACATTGAAGGAAGTGAAGGTCATGACCTTGACTAAGAAACTCTCGGTCAAGTGGTAACTGTGGCCAAACAAGCAAGAAAAGTAGTTCCCTTCCTCACAGTTCCCTTCCTCACTGAGCTTCAGAATAAATCTTAAAAAAAAAAAGTGATTTCCAACTACGCTAACAGTGACAGACACTTTAAGTGCATATTAAGAGTTTGTACAGCACAACTGTCAGACACAGCTTGTGTCCTAGAGAACTTAATGACTGCTACCCAGAGACCATAAAACCCTATATCCTGCTTGATTTAGTGACTGCACTATATTTACTCAGCCATCTGCTTTTGCATACCTGTCACTGTGTGAACTAACCAGCGACATTGTATGATAGACACAAAGGCAATTTCCAGCTTTCTAAAGGCCAAAGTATTTTCAGCCTCCACAATCACTGTCTTTTCTTTTCTCTTTCTTTTTTTTTAATAAATAAATAAATAAATAAATAAAAAATTACCTGCTTCTCTAGATGCTTCATCAATACTGATTCCAGGCCTTTAAGAAACAGAACTTTAAAAACCAGCCTATGGAAAGTGCAACATGATTGTGCATCTGAATGGACACTTGTTGTTTCATGCACTTTTAAATCTCTACTTTGTTTCTAGATGATGCCAGGATGCCCAAAAACAAGCATGATGTGCTTACAAAAGTTAGAACTTACTTATATCTTCAGCAAAGATGATGCTTGTCAGACGTGTGGGCTGCGAGGACCGTGCCTGGACAACAGCCTTCCGCGAACACTGGAGCTCGCCCTGGTCTGCTGGCTCTATGCTTGCAACCTCTGGCCTGGTGGAGGACCTACAAGATTATGTAGTTGCTTTAGCAGGAGTTAAACTGCTGCTAGAGAGAAGTCAAAGGGCTGGTTTAAAAACCATCTAAATAATTTACATTAGATGTCCTACATAGTAAGAATTTGACTTTCACCGGAGATGGAGTGCAACAGCTCATCAGGGGCTTCAGCAGAAGCGAGCCTGGGTTAGAAAAGGGGGAAAAGCACAAACCAGAGGTCCACCAGAGCCCAGACAGACAGAAGCACATTTCCCTCTACTGTGGCAACTTCACCGCTAAATGCAATTCAGCCTAAGAGCCATCTCCAGCTATTTCCAGAGTTACGAAACCTCTGGCCTGGCTATTTATTAGCTTAGTAGGTGTGGAACAACGAGCAAACCCACACGCACACAGGACTGAAGCAGAAGGTAAAACAGTTGTAGCTAACAGCCCTAAAAAAAGTTCCATTCACTACTTGTCACTGGCGTCCAGGTGTTTGAGATGGCCTTCTGGGAAAAAGGGGGGCGGGGGGCTCCTGATGGCAGAACATCACAATTACACACGCTTGCTGTGCCTGAACAAGTGAGAAAACTATTTTAATTAAGAAATTAAAAAGTATTGATTTACTCTGTTTAGTTAAAATATGTGATGCTGTAAAACATCCAAAGTCGTATCTTTGGTGAAATTTAAGCACATACGGAAGGAATTTTGACCTAAAATTGATGCATCTATTGCTTAATGCTCTGACTTGTATGGCTTTTCTGAAGATAACTGCTCCAGAAATTAACTCAAGGAAAGCTCACACGAAGCCCAGCTCTTACTTCGGGGTGAGGGGAGGAATTAAAGTAAATATTAGAAAACCAAGCTTCTTGAAATTAAATTTGAGTGTACCAATGTACAGCTGAGGCCAGTATTCAAAGCAGCTGTGACCACAGCTGTCACCAGGAGGCCACCCCCGTGCCCCAGGAGCAGGGCAGATCCCATCTGTTGGTGCCGCCCCTGCAGGAGCTGCCACAGGGACACAGGTCACAGAAATGCCACCCATCAGGAGCATCGTGGTGCCTGGCAGCCATCACTGCTGCTCCTTTGAAGGGCTACAACAGTGGAAGCACGCCCCGAGGACAAAGCCAGCCAGGAGCTGTTCTCCCAGCTGACTGCAGCAGCTCTGATGAAGCCATCCAGTTATCTGACAGATGCAATCTAAACCATTTACCAGGATCCCACCCAGTAAAGGTGGTAGAGCTGCCTTGATTCAGGCTTTTCTTTGGAGGAGGTTCAAAACCACCTACCTGGGAGCTACGGGAAACAGCCTTTAAGTTGGCAGGGGGCTGGCGGGGGGTGTCGAGCCAGCAGCAGCAGCAGCTTGTAGGCCCTTCTCAGCAGGCACCAGCTGTACCCACTGCTGTTACTGGCAGAGTCAGCCAGAACAACCCATGGAAGACAAGTTTCTTGTTGACTGAAAATGTTCCCATTTCAAAAAAAAATAAGGTATCACAACACGCTCAGTTTTCTTGGAGTTAACAATTGCAGTCTAGGAACTTGGCTTGCAATCCCTGCAGTAAGGTAAAACCAGGGTCTGCAGGTCTAAGTAACGAAAAGCACGACTTGGTCTTCGAGCCCAGTCAAGCCAAACACTACCACCCCATTTTGTTCCAGGCAGTCACTAAGACAGGAAGAGAGCATTTCTTACAGCCCAAGCAAATCAGCTGGGGCCACCTCTCTGCTTCCCTGCGTGCGGGGCTGGATCGTACCGCACCGCACCCGTCCATACAGCAAGGCCCCAGGCGGGTGATCCAAGGGCACAGCGTAGTCAGAGCATTTTTAATTGTGCACGCTAATGGAGCCGCACAGGTTCATTAGGCACTGCGGAGCATTATCATATTTTTATCTTGGGCAAGATCCATTACTCCAATGAATTATTAATTCATCCCATTGGTGTGCTTCCAACGTTTTGCAAGAAACGTTTTGTCACAGAAAGACAAGTTTTAAAGGGTTTTGTAACAACAGCAGCAATTGCTCACCTAGAAATTTCAAAATATTTCATCTGATCAAGGGAATGACAACCCGCAGCAGGAAGCAATGGACAATTTAAACCCCAATCAAAAGCTTAAACCTTAAAATTGTTTGTTCTATTCTAGTTACTTAAAAGCAACGCACACAAACATGAGCATTTTTATACCAGTTACGTTGTTCCTAAAATAATGACTTTCTGTATTATTAGTACATTTGAATTTCCTACGCAGTGATTAATTAAAGAATGACCAATTAGTTATTTTCCTGTTATTCTGTGGCTACCTAGGCAAGCATGAAGCAGCTTCCCAACATTTAGCAAGTTTCTTTAAACAACATGGGTATTCACAAGCATGCCAGTTTTTTTTTTGTACTTGGTTTGTAGGCTTTTTAAGCTGAGGGTGCAGATCTCCCTTCATAAGCAGGCAGGCTTTTTTTTTTAAACAAGCATATATGTATGGGATTGGCTTTTATTATTATTTAGTTCTTCATGTTGTTGAATAATCTCTGCTACGAGATTTATTAACTAACTTGATATTTTTCTTTTCTGTACTCTGAAATTGTGTTTAGTACGCAACAGGGGTTTCACCGTGTTTTGTGGTTGTTCTTTTAATACATCATCATGTAACGCAGCACACAGCCACTACAGTAAGCACCAACAGCACTGTTGTGAAACTAAACCTAATTACGGGATATTTTTCAGATTAGAAAAAGGCAGGAACAAAGAAAAACTAGAAGTTTGTACGAAATTTTAGCTGTAAACTTACACATGCTCCAATTATAAAGCCAATTCTAAGCTTTTACAGCCGGCTATGGGTTAACTCTCAGTTGACACTGGAGTGATTAGATACTATTTGGGCTACATGGTAGCGGTAGAATATCAGCTGATTTTATAACTCTTTTTTCCCTAATACAAATACATTTTTAATTTTATTACCAATAGGATGTCTGTTTATCTTAGGCAACTGCCTGAACTTGTTACGTGAAGCGGGGCCTGTTGTGATTTATTTCATGAAATGGTCTGTGCAATGGTCTTTCTGTCTTTCTTTCTTTCTTTAAACACTGTAACCTATTTGATGACCCCTCGATACCACTCAGCAACATTAAAAAAAACACACATTCTGTTTTCAAACAATGTCTAATTCAGGGCCAAATACGCAAAGGGTGCGGCATAAATCAAAAAGGCTGCGTATTGCAGTGGCATTACTCTGCTGTCATACATGAAGGGATCACTACCGTGCTCTAGATGGACAAGAAACTTCTGCTTTAAAATGACAGCAAAGACAGCAGTTTGCATCATCTCCCACTTACAGCAGGTCTTCAGCAACACGTCAGTGTGTGATAGTGAAAGCTAAGCTTGTCAGAGGTCAAAATTAGATCCTGAGAAGCAAGCAACGGGAAGCATTTCTGGCACTAGCTCTCAATCCCATACCAGCGTCTAGAAGAAAGAGCAGGGCAGGGGAAGAGGAGCTAGAAAGAAGAGCGAGGTGGTGGAGAGGGGGGGCTAAGAGAAGCCCCAGTATTTATTTCCTTCTGGATAAAATCCGACTTGCAGAGGAATTGACAAAACTTGCAATAAAGACAGCCAGCCCTCTTGCTGATTTCAGTTTCATTCATGAGTTTTCCTCCCTTGGACACAGAACTGCATGCCAAGGTTATAATTTACAGATATACCTGGCCCTATTCCTGTACTTTTCATGGACTGTTCTGCAATATCACCTTGAAGGAATACTTCAAGGAGTATATTTAATTTGTTTATCATCTGGTTAAAAATTCGGCAAATATTTTTCCTTAGATGTAGCAATACTCTGCTAATTTTTATTTCTTCATCACATAGCATTGCTTCTTCAGATCTTCAGACTAAAAGCAACTGTCTATATGAGCAAAAATCCACCTCTGCAGAGAGAGATGCACCACAACTGTCAGTTGATCGAGTATTTTAGGATTACATAGGCAGATGTGTCACCAGAGAGAAAGTGGATAGTAAAGGTTTTCAGGAGTTTGGTAAGACTGGGTTGGGGAATACAGCTCGTGCCTTACTGCTAGTCGCTCCCAGGGCTACCGCTGTTGGCATACAGAAATGAACACACAAGAGGCAGAGCAGCACACAGGCAACTGTAGTCGTATGATAAAAAGTAGATTCCCAGAGAAGCAAGGATGGGAACTGAATCCATTCCAAAAGCAGCACAGAGGGAGCCTGGCAGAGTTCCCTCAAATCTTAAGGATTTTCAACTACCCAGCGGGAGATTATCTCTGTTGTTCACTCAGTCCTCTCCCAGGATGTCTCACGTTGTAATAGGAAAACAAAAAGCGGAAAAAAAAAAAAAAATCCTCAATCTGGTTCTTCTTTAAAGGCACATGGAAACATCACACACCACAAAACGAACCAAGGATGAAGCACTTGTGAGATTTTGTAATGGTGATCAACTGACATGCCTGCTAGCTTCAGGGGAAGCAGATTAAGCCAGCAGTGATAGTTTTTGCAGTCCAGCCCAGCTGCAACTTGCATGCTTTGTCAAGCCAACAGGTGGCCGAAGGCGTTTCGCTGTAAGTGCTTCTCTCTGTCCCTTGCCTAGCTGCCTGAAGGAAAGCAGCAGGCTGCGCTGCCCCGCTGCTACTCAGCATCGTGTTTTAAAAACACACAACCACAACTAAAAGAACGCAATAAACAAAGGTCGGTCTGCACAAGTTGTCCTGACATTAGCTTAGCCTGATTTTAAATTAGAAAATAAACTGGAAAATGGCAGTTTAATGCCAAAATACAGATGTCACATTTTTGCATTATTTCAAATAATCCCGTCTGTTTAAACCTCAGTGTATGTAGTCACCCTTAATGCTTAGGCCACTGAGATGAGACCCACGACTGAAGAGAGCAAAAGTCTAAAAAGCATTTCATAGGTGTTCAGCAGCAAAAGCTGCCAAACTAAGAAACAAGAGTCCCTGCTGTGCCCGTCCTCCTTACCAGGCAGGATATGCTCAGATTCAGAAGTTGTTTCCCCAGCAGTAAACCTACGCTGTAGGGTGACACATTTGTTAAGAGAAAAACCACAACTATTTCTTGTGCCTCTTCAGCTCTGGCAGAAGATCTATGCCAGGCACTCACGCCACCCGTTCCAGTTTCAAGCCAACATCCTCAGGAGCCAGCTGCAGGTGATGTGGACAGCAGCAGGACCTGTGTCACTTAGCCAACACAGGTACCTCAGCCTGAGTCTGAGCTCCTGCTGCTGTCTGCAGGAGCTTGAAAACGCATTGGGAAATCAGGCACCTCCTCGAGACAAGGGAGCGTTTTGCTACCTGCTGCCACGGCCCTGAAAGGAGGAAATGCAGCACAGCTGAGAACCAAAGAACGGAGCAAGGCTAGCAGGAGCTAACAATCACAGGAAAACAAGTCACCTCGTAACATGGTAAATGACAGCCAGTACCTCACACTAGGCATTCTTCAGTCAGAATCAGAGAACATGTATTTTTAGGCCTCTGGTAAAACAGGCACCCAGAGAAAAACAACAAAAAAACAGAGTATCAGAGATTAGATTGCCAGCCTCAAAGCCAAGTTACAGACCTTGGTCAGCAACTGTAACATATTTTTTTGGAGTACTGTAAGCCATCATGTATATCCCATGGACTGATAAGACCTATCTACAAACCAGTATCAGAAACACAAGATAAGGAGCTAGCAAATGCCCTTTGCCAGCCAAGTACTGCAACATCAGCACTGCATGTAGGTTTTGGTTTCTCTTGAAGTACCAGAGCAACGAGAAAACTGGAAAGCAACTAAGTCACAACATGTTATAGGCTGATTTTTCAAGAAATTAGGTATGAATTCGGAATGCTTGGGATGACTGATGCAGTTCTTCACAAACTCAAGGGACACCATTTGCAGATAGGTTGTGTGACATGGGTGGTTGGGGCGTAGGAGGCAGCATATAAAGCTGTTACACTACAGCAGCACCTCAGTCCCTTCCTCAGACACAGCCCCAGTCTGATCATTTCCGCTCTGAATTCCTGATTTCAAGTATGCGAGCCCACCCCCCCATCTTACAGACACAGCCACTACTTCTGAAGTCATTACGCTTGCTACTTCTGGACTTGCTCAGTTCAACGGCCTTCTTCCAGTAATAGCTACCGCCAACGACTTTTTCAGGGAGGTACAGGAAACTTGTCAGCCAGTCAATACAGAGCAGCCTGCCCCTCCAAAGTATGGTTCTTCTCAATACCCCACAGTTCAAGGCCTTCAAGGGCATGGATATAGAGGGAACGAGCCACAGATGCAGCCTAACAAAGGTGCTCAGAGCACTGCAGTATTTCTGCTTCTGCTCAACCCTCCCCAGCTACTGCTTCCTCTGCTCATTCTGTAAGCACATGTTGAGTTCTACCACCCACATCCTGCCAGCCCCTGCAAAGCAGAAGTGAAGAAATACACATTTACAACCCCAGTAGAGAAAACAATGGCACACTGTATGAAGTCAGTGTAGTTTCCTTAATTCTCAACTAAAATCAATCTCTGAAGGCATACAGAAGAGAGGATAGAAAAGCGGACTGGAGAGCATCTGCACAAGGGCTGTGACCTGCAGCTGGTACACGGCACCAGTGTGCCATGCTCTGAAGTGCCTACAAACACCCTCAGCGGAGATGTGTGCGGACCAAATCTGGCATTTCCCTGGAGCACATTCCTACCTCTTTTCATCTGTAGGTCCCGGAGATTTACAAACACCTGCAGACTTCTGACAGACAGCATCTGGCACATGCATGAGTGGCTGCAGCCATCCCCCAGCAGGGCACTGGCATAACGGGGACGATGATCTACACCTTGCAGATTTTACTAGCATTTTGACAAGTTTCCTACCCTTCTAGAATGTACCTTACTACACACAGGAAAGTCTTTAAAGGACTCAGTTTTTACAGATTACAGTAAGAAAAGCCTTGTACTTATGAGTTTGTTGCTAAAACAGTCCATAAAATTAAACTACATGACAACATGCAGCTCTATTGAGTAACTTGCTCCCAGTCAACTTTGGCACAGCTCTTCTTACCGCTCTCGTACACGGGAACATCCTCACATGCATAAGTTGCACGAATCAAAGGCCTGTAACTAGCTCAGGGACGAGAAGCATAGGCCCGCCAAAAAAACTCACACAAACAAATAGCCCTAGAAAACCTATTTTAGTAACTGACAGCCACAAAATAACAACTAAAAAGTGTTACCAGCATCTGGCACGTACAGAAGCATCATCCCAAACATCTCCTGACTGCTAGAGCTTTTTCAGGCAGGGACCTGCTGCCAATTACTGATCCAAATTACAGTCCTGGCGCATTAAAGGAAGGGTACGGAGCAGGTAACGTGCACTTAACGTGCAGGCCGTGACACGGTTTCTACACCTGTGCACACAGAGGCGTTTGCCGCCAACCCCGGGTGCATGACCCAACCCAGGTTCGGCTCCCACGTGGGCCTCCCCGCCAGGGCGCTGGGTGCTGTGCTGGAGGCCCCCAGGAGCCAGGGGCACCCAACCTCGCTCTGCCCAGCTGACACAGGGCCTCAGCAGCGGGCTCTCCGCCCCACCTCAGCCTTGCGCTGCAGCCGGGCACCTGCTGCCCCTCAGCCCGGACCCCAGCAGGGTGCCACAGCACTGAGGGCTGCAGGACCGCCGGGGGGGGCACGTACGGGGCTAGCGGGTGTTGAGGGTCCCCTTCGGCCCCATCCTTCACTCGCAGCACCCGTGCAGCGGGCGCGCCGAAAGGGGCCGCCCCCGCCCGGCCGCCCCCCGGGGGGCTCCCTGCCCGCCGCCCCGCACTCACCAGCGGTAGCAGCCCTCGCTGGCCTCCAGCGTGAAGTTGACGTGAGTGCCGCGCGTGAAGGGCAGCAGCACCTTGGGGATGTTGAGCCTGGGGGAGGCGGCGAGGCGCTGGAGGACGAGCGGCAGCAGCAGCAGCAGCATTGGGAGCGGCAGCGCCCGGGGCGCGGGGGGGGCCATGCTCCGCCGCGGGGAGCCGCCGCCGCCGGCGGGGAGCGGGAAAGGGCGGCCGGGAGCCGCGGGCGGAGGGACGTCAGCGCCGGGGCAGGGCCGGGGGCGGAGGGGCCGGGCCGGGCCCCGCGGGGTCGGGTCGGGCCCCTGGGGAAGGGCCGGGCCTGCCCCGGCCGCAGGGAGCCGCGAGGTGAGGGCGCCCCGCACGCGGCTGTGCCGAAGTTTGGGCACGCAGCGAGCCCGGGCTGCCACGGCGCCCTCGGAAAGCGAAAGTGGCCGCCGAGCACCTGGCTGGATTTTCGGGCTCTCGCTGTTGTTAAACGCCCCGATAACGTGAAGTCTTCAGAAATGAAGTCTTTTGCCCTCAGCAAAACAAGCGAACAAAACCAACGCCAAACGAGTGCACATCGAGAGGAAAAACGCCAGCAAAATGACAGGGCAATGGGAAGGTTATTCTGAAGCGCACCACACACAGATGCCCTACAACTGCTGCATATCGTAGTTACACACAATATAAGCTGCATATCGTAAGTTACGATACTGCATATCGTAAGTTACACACAATATAAGCTACACTTTCTATAGCTACTCGACCCGTGCCCCCTGTGCACAGGTGAACACGCCACACGCCATCAAACCGTGCAGGCATTCCGGTTACACGTGGGGAGTCGGGGCTCACGCAGTGCAGCAACCAAAATGTTCTGTGCTGCTGCCCTCATGGACCTTCCAAATCAATTACTGCGATTTAGAGTCTAAAGAGAGAGGTAATAGTAGCACACCTAACAAAAGGACCATTCAGTTAAGGATGAAGCTCTGGCTGGGAATCCTAGAAGCTTACAGCAAACTGAGTAGGAAACGAAAAGGGCAGCTAACAGGCTTGGGGAAAGACAACTAATAGTAAATTCAGGCAAGAATAATGGAGATGGGACTTTTTTCCTGGTGCTCTCACTGTTTAAGTTGAAGTGTAAGACTCTGTCCTGTGAAGTAGCTGGGAACAATGGTCAGTTTCTTTCCTCCTCATCAGGCCTCATATGATGATACTTGAGCTGCCCCCACTGTGTCTGTTTACTCATCTGTGTTCTCAAAGTATTTCCATGTATTTCCTGGCCATGGAGCTCCTTCCCAAGCTCCATGGCTTTCATTGCTGTGCTTAGTTTGCTGTCAGCTTCCCTCCGCACAGCTGCAGCACCCTGGAAACTATCTCCATCAGAAAACATCAGTCGAAGAAGTATGGAAAGTAGTCCTACATGCAAGAATGTACTTAAACAGTCAACAGAGGAATAAGATACTACAACTGGGATCCCTCATTAATATGGAAAGGGTGGTGGGAATTAGCTGTTCCTTGTATTTGAGCGTTTGGTTATAACCAGCCATTACTTAAAAATTATATGGATTATCTTACCTATGGACAAATGCACACAGCAAAGCTTGACTGGCAAAAATTGCATTGACTTGGCATCGGTCCTGCTGACAGGAGGTAGCTGCCTCTGCATTATGTCTGTGTTCAGCTGCTCCTGTCTGCCTGCAGAGACTGAATTGCAAGAGCGGGCATTACATTTCATTACTTCAGAATAGGTATCATAGACACAGTATATAAAACAACATTCGTTTTTCAATTATTTCTTTATCACTTTCTTTGCTAGTAGTTATCATGTTCAATTTACTGTATTAGACTTTCTGTGTCTTCATACGCCTATTGAAGATTTTATGAGAACATCCCCTCAGCCTTACAACTATTCTCTACAGAGTCAATGATGGATTTATAACAACTATAAAACCGAACACTTTGGTTATGCTTGCCAGTATTTTCCTTCCAAGATGCATCACAAGAAGATGTTTGGCCGAACGAAGGCATAAATTCAGTACATTTCTATAATTAAGGCAGCCAGATAACGGTAGTAAGGAAAGCAAATTTTAAGTTCCAGGAAAGTTGATTTATTTCAAATTATTTAGAAAGAACCACTTGTGTTTAGAAAAAGAACAAGGACAAAAACGTAAACTAAGAGCCAAACCTGCCGTTCTTTGCATTCTCTAATCTGCCATGGATGTCACTGGTAGTTTTTCTATGTGTACCAGGTAAGCATGATCAAGTCCCAAAAGAAAAATGTAGTTCTTTCAAAACCTCTTTTCCTGTTGTACAAACCCATTTGATATGCAAGACTTTCCCAGATGGTATAAAACCCCAAGACCTTACTAAATTATTCAGGATGTGTCTGATAACACTGAGATTATGAAACAGTAACATCAGATAAAAATAAATGTTTTTCACTTCAGAGTTTCTCTACCTTTCTAATGTAAATTCATGGTTATTAAAGTAGGCTATTTATAGCTCTTTTCAAAGTGTTACATAATAGTGTTTTTGCCGTGTGCCTTTATACAGAGATAGAAATCATATTAATGAGGTATTCACTGAACAACTGAATGAATGCGTGAGTGATGAGAATTCACAAGAAAGAGACGAGACAAACAAACAAAAATGCCAACCTTTGTTTCCCCTTAAATACATCAGGGAAATTTAGGAAAGCACAGAGGTCTTAAATCTTGAAAATAATTAATATAATATATAAATAGGCAAGTGAATATGTTTAATGACTTAGGTAATAGTACTAAGGAGAATGAAATATGAACTTTTCAAGGTTACTTGCTTTCAAATCCGGTATGTACACCTCAGAAATTTTAAATAGGCATTCAGGTACAGTAATTCTGAGTCTTTTTAAATGTTAACACTGCTCTGAATTGGTTTGCTATTTTCTGTGCTTTAAACATCAGCATGAGACCGGTTGCTGTACCGCAGAATCTTTCCAATTTCCCCATTCTCCTCCTGCAAAACAGTTTTGCCTTTCCTCTGTGCTGGAAATGAGGGCACTGTCCTGTGCCCCTTGGGCACCTGCACCCTCCCAGAGGCCTGTCCCAGTGCTTGCCCACCCTGGGGGTGAAGAAACATTTCTCCATGACAGGCTTGAGCCCCCCTGGCACCTCCCACTCCCTTCCCCTCCTCAGGGAGCTGCAGGGCACAGCCCAGCTGCCTCTCGGCCTGTTCTGCCCCAGCCTTCCCTTGCAGTACACACCTCAGCCCTCCTTTCCTCCAGCTCTTGCTCCAGTCGCTTTCAGGTTCCTTCACAGCCTTTCCATGTGGTAGAGCCCACAGTTGCACACAGGTTTGGGGTGAGGCCAGACCACAGCAGGTCCCCTTTACCCATGCAGCAGCATACTTCTGTATTTCCCCATACCTACAAGCAGTACATAAAATACATTTCAAGTTTTTACAAATTACAATTTGTAACGCAATTACAAATTTTATTTTCCATTCTAATATCATGTAAGTACAAAAAATAAGGACATCTTGCTGACCTTGAAGAAACCTAAAAATTTCTGTTATTGGATGGCGAGTCCTTCCAAAGGAGATTTAAGTTATTGCCGTGGAATGATAAAAGAAAAAGCATGAGCTGTTGGAATATACAACAGAATATAATACATCATGTACACATTAAAATCTGCTATGCAGATCCGATTTCAAAGTCTGACTGCACCATCTGGTTCAAACTACTCTAAATTCTACAGGTCGTCGTCTCCGGAACTATGATTGCATCATTCCGTGAAATACCCAAGCAAGCTTTGGAGTTGCAAGGATAGTCATGCCAATGCTCTTTTAACTATTTTACAGGTGACAAAAGCTTAAGGTACTGTTTGATAGCTTCATGATTCTTCAAACAGCCATGTGAAGCTGGTATACAGAGATCAGACATTTATTTTTTTTTAATGTAAGTTTTTGGTCTTTACTTAAGATATTTTCAGCTTCTTTAAGCCTAGGCAATAGCAGTTAGATTGAATTCCCTAAAACTCTGTGTGCTCAGTAGCCTGTTTTTTTCAGAAGTCCCATAAAAGGCTGTAGAAATTGCAGGTGCTTGTACTTGCAGAAGTTAGTTTCTTTTTTATGATTTTTTTTCCAGATTAGGAATGAAGCACAAGTCATCCTGATTTCTACTGTCAACACTGCTCTTATGTGGAGAATTTAATTCATTAGGCTGTCAGTTTTCAATTCAGCAGGAGGTTAATATTAGTATGTCCCAAGGATCTGTGCTGTAGTTAGTACTTAATATATTCATTAATTATCTGGAAAGGCAGAAATGAGGGGTAGTACAAAAAAATGAGGTCAGCAGGATTTGCAGATGACAAAATTATTTAGCATAAGTCTTTGTAAGAGGAAGCTGTGATGAGCTTCATGGAAACAGAACTAGACAAATTGGTGGCATAATGGTTGATGACAATCAGACATTGACGAATGTATGCTAGTGCACATTAGAATGAAAAATCTGAACTGCTTGTGTGCATGGCCCTCTTCTAACTTATCACTAACTCCAAAGGGAAAAAGAGAAGCCAGCACAATTCAAAAATTCTTCTCAATGCTCAGCAGCAGTCAAAATCTAAATAAGTTGTTTTAATACAAAATAAAATAAAATAATAATAAAAAAGCATAAAACCCCACAACACAGTAGAAAAGTATCAGTTCCAGTTTTACTTTAAATTTCACAATAAGGCAGGGTCATTCTATCTCACCTGAGACTAGGTAAAATAGGGCCACATCTCAATAATCCCTGAATCCATCTTCAAGTCTCTTGTTTCTGATGCAAGAATCTGGAAGCCCACTGTTACAACAAGCTGGGTAACGCTGGCAGAAAGTTTGCCTTCCTTTGCTTTGGATTATCAAGCTCAGTGCCATTTGGTGATACTCTCTTGAACAGACTTCTGTTGCCTTTTCAAGAAGTGATCTGCTTTTTACCAAATATCGCCAGTCAGCTTTTATTCCTTTATGAACACCCTGAGCACATCAGCACTCTTCCATTTTATTTCTCCTAAATAGCTCGCACCTTGGTGACACCGTTTATGTTCTTTATAAACGTTTCCTCTCAGGGTTCCAGTGACACATTTGTATTCTCCTTTTTCCCCCATTTCCTTTTCTTATTGGTTTTGGTTCCTTTTGAACAAGTTCTCGCTGCCTCAGATCAGCTGTCTGCATAACAAGCATACTAATCAGGTGATAATGAGACAGGAAGATTAACTTATTTATTAGCATTAAACATTCTAAGGTTAGTGCCAAGGTTAGCTACAGTATAAGCAACAGTAATCCTACAAGACAAGGTGTTTTTATAAGATGAAATCTGCTCCAGGTTGATGCTGCAGTTTTTAAATTTTTCTGCAGTGGAAATGCCAGACAGTCGTTTGCAGCAGTGATTACAGCCCAGACCCCAGAGAAGTGTTTAGCATCAGGTTTCCACGCAATTTTTAAATTGTGGCTCATTTTAGTAACTGTGGAACAATGTTGTTCTTATTCCTAATGTAAAAGGCATGGAACACCTTGAGTGAAACATATGAATATTAACTTCTTTTACTATTGTGGTATTCTACCTCAAATTTGTAAAATCCTTTGAGTGTCTCAGATAAGAGCCCCAGAAGTGCCATGCTGTCTTATAAAACTAGGTATCTGGCATAATTCATAGAGGAAAAAAGTTTTAAAGCAACTCTGCAGCTTGCAGTTTCTCTTTGTGAAATTTTCTCTCCATATTTTTATGCAATAGCATTGTAAATTAGTTACAGGGATGCCAATTTTAGCTCCATGTTTGTCAAATGAAATCACATATGGATTCCCAGCAGTATGTTACAGGAAGCCCTAGGTTTTTAGAGATGCATAAGTAGAAGAAAAAAATATTTTTCCTTTATTAGTTTTCATTTTACAAAGAGAACCTTCTTTGTTCAAAACTGACTGTTGTAACGGCTTTGAGTCTCTGATTATTGCCAATTATTTGAATAAAGATTTGTTATTATTTGAAAGTATGAACTTTTGGGCTCTGACTAATTAGTAGGACAGGAGGGCAGAGAAAAGTAGTAAATTATTCACTCACATTTCACTAAATTACAATGAAATGATCCTTTCAAATTGAAAAGCACTTGATGAAAAGCAGAAGACAAATGAGATTTTTCTGTATAAATAATGAACAGCTCTCATTTTTTTAAATTTAAAAATCAAATAAAAAAAAAAACACATTTACGTAGCTTTGTAAAATGCTGGACTTAGTTTTACTGAGTTCAGAACACATCTTGTTTGACCTTCATGGAGTTTTCTTTCATATGTGATTCCGCATCTGCTTAGCTTTAATGACTGTAATGCTAATCTACTGAAAAAAATTACACTGAAGGCTCCATAACCATTTTTTTCCTACCAATTTATGCCTGAGTTTTGTCTCATGGTGAACTAAATAGATTGGTTATATTGCGGGACTATGTGCATGTGCAAGTATTATATTTGCAAAAAATAACAACATTTGCTTCATAATTCAAATATTAAGCAATATCACAGTCTCTTAACAGTGCCCTTTCCTTAATCCTAGATCTTCTTGTAAATGACATAATTTAATTAAAAGCAATTCAACAGAGCTCAAGATATTCCTTCCGTGCAATAACCATCTGTAAAGGAACTATTTTATCGACTTCCCAAATTCTTCAAGAAATTGCATCATTATAACTACAGGCACTCTGCCCCCCAGCAGATTTATGCATGTACTTATCTTTGTACACTGCAAGTCCAGTGAATTGTTATATTTAAATTGCATCTGTTGGTATAAATTGATCCAGATCTGTGAAATAAGCATATCTGAGAAGTAGATATATGACCTGGAATTCACTGGAATTCACATTTGATTGCATTTGCAGTAGTTTTTGCTACTTTGGCATTTTGCAACACTGTCCTGAGTCCTGCTGCAGACTGCAGTCTATTCCGCTGCTACTGGGTTGGTACAGTTCAGACTAAGGTTTGAAAAAAAATTGTTTAGCTTTCTAAGGGGCAAAGGTTATCTTTTCAACCAGATAAATCTACTTTTCTTTCAGAAGGGACTGTAATGAATTGACAAGCAATATGTTTTTAACTTTTTCCATATCTGAATGAAAAAATAAAATAAGTAAGTATCCAAGGGCAGGCTTGGGCCTTGCTTAGCTTTGTACATGTGGGGCATGAGCAGGTAAGGATCAGGCAAGCCTTCTAGTTCAGGCTGGTGACCCAAATATATACTTGGCTATTGATTAAAGCTGATTATGTGTTCATATACATTATGTGGTTGTATTTTGTTACTATCTGTCATTTACTCTTCATCTCTTAGTGTTACCCTTTTTCCTAATAACAGAGCAAATCTCCAGTGTGCTAGCTTACATCAATAATAAATTACGTTAATTGCATTTTAGTTACACCATTATAAATGGATATTAGATACTGAGTTTAATAATGCAGTCAAATGGACAGATTTACTTGGCAAACTGCTGAAACTAACCTTCTTGTAATGCGTGAGTATTTGGTTTTTGATTAATGAACCAACAGCTCGTATATCTGATATTGAAAAGCAGGTGTCCAAAGCTCTGTCTCCACATTGAACTGATCTTCACCTCCTTTCCCTCCTCCCAGCTATCCTTTCTGTCTTTGTGAATACAAACTGCAGGCAAAATGATTGTCTAAGAACATAGGTAAACTGTTCAGTCTTCAGAGATTAAACAGGGACAACCCAAAGCACATTGCACTACCAGGAGAGGGCACCAGTCTGAGAAAATATTGTGTGTGGCTTATTTCTCACCCAGCTAGAATAACTCACAGTCCTCTCCTTCTGAACTTCACTATTCACTAGGGAGGCTGCTTCTAATTAGCTGTAGCTTGAAACATCTGCCAGCTCACCTCATGCCCAAAACGTGCCACGAGGCTCTGTGGTCCTTGCGGGACACAGGCATTGCGCCACGCGACTGGAGCACCTACAGTGGAATAAAAGTCATCAGGGACGACCGATGCTGTGCCTTTGGCCATCAGGTTACACACAGTTGGATGTACAAAGAAGGGGCCTCTGCAAAGGCTTAACTGTCTTGACAGTTTGAAGGAATCAGATACACTGCAGCAATTCGGCTGGGCTTACGTGGAAGATGGCTTCCAGTCTGGATGATCCCTGCACTGGAGAGGGAAATACTGTTTTGTGAGGAGGTTAATTGGTTTGGGGAGGAAACACAGAACTTAGTTCTTCCCCCACCCTCCCAAACCCCCCTGTTTAGTCATGCAAACATCGAAATAAACCAGTAACAGCTTGCCCGAGGACAGGCTGTTATAAAACGTACAGACAAGTTCAAACACAAATATGCTTAAAACTTAGGAATAAAAAAATATAGAAAAAGTACAAATTACCCAAATCAGGCTATTTGGGCAGAATTAACGTGCTTTTTTTTTTTTTTTTTTTTTTTTTTTTTTTTTTCCCCCCCCATGTATGACTTTATTTAGCTTTTACTTACCTGTTCAGGTGGTGCTGGTATACGGACATAGGCCTGTCCAAAGAACCCCTGCCCTACTCAGGAGCACAGAAAAGCTGATACTTTGATATTTTGTTTTCTCTTCATTATTGAAGTACATGCCCTGGAGCCTTATCTACTGCCCATGATTCAAAATGTGGTCTGGAGAAAGATAATTAATTTCCTTTTCCGTCACATCCAACCACCCAAGAATCACCACCAGTGAACTGACCTCCCCAACGTTCCTGCAAGCCAGAAAACTTGCAGTAGGCATAATTACAGGAGTAGCAGCGTTAATAAGGCGTGTACACTGATGGACAATGGAGGCACTGATGCAAAATTCACAAGTCTCAGTCATTTGAAATGCTTGTTATAGGGGCTTGTTCAGGGATTTCTGACATTAATATGTTTAGATTTTTATCTCATTAATTGAATGCATAACCAATCCTGTAACCGAATGCCAACCTCAGGCACCCCCAAACAGCATGTTAATACTGAGCATCTGTGAAAGGCTTTGGTTCGACTTCTGAAGGACTCAGTTTCAGAGGCAAGACTGATTCTATTCTCACATGGGGACAGCCAGGAAGACAGCAAACTTGTCTGCATGTCTTGGTTCACTGTGCTTGGCTGTAACGGCTTTTTTACATAGATGTGAAACTACAAATCCCTGAGGGCTCCACCACGTTCAGACAGGGGATTTCACAGAATCGCAGAATTTCTCTACCTCTTGGTAGCCTAAGGACACACGGATTTCACAAAGATCAAGATCTTCTGTTGAGGCACTAGAAGAGACGCAGATGACCACACAGAACTCACCTTGTGATTAATTCCTTATTGTGTAAGAACAAATTAATGGTTAAGCTTGAGATAGAGCTTCAAATACTCTCAAGAGTTTCACTGATGCGAGAGAAGAGCTGTAGGGAAGCAGAATGGGAGGCCTACAGCACAGGGCAAGCCAGTAGCCAGGGAGCTGAATCAGCCCCTGCTTTGCTCTGGTTTTCCCCAGCTTTTCTGGTGTTGAGGGAGTCAGAGAAGTCCTTACCCCCTGCTGCTACATTTAATCACCACACACCACAAATCAAGATGGTATAAACCGCAATTAATGCAGTGCTAATACAAGGATGGGTGTAATCACAGTAGCTAAATGAGAAGGGTGCTAATTGTTGGTCATTGACATACTTCAACTGATGAGCAGCCTATTAGTGTTAGAAACGAGCCAGGTTTATTGCTATCAGGTTGTGTGATCAGCATGTCTTTGTCAAAGTAACTTCCTGTGGAATTAAAGTCAGAAATGAATTCCTCCTTAAACACTAAGGGAGGGTTTAGTTGTTGCTATTGTAGGTTTGTTTGTTGTTTGCTAAGGCAGCTAGAAAATGTGGTTTGGGTTTGTTTTAATTCTGACCATCAGCGAGATAGGAGGTGGTGAGGAAAACAGAAAAGGCCTATCTTTTTCTGATTTTCTCTTCCTCTGTGTAGATATTATCAAAGATCCCTGACCTAGATACTTTCCAACAAGCGTTTCTTACACTGGCACTGTAGCAGGGTGTATTTAGTCTATCTTTGTTCCCATAATACTCCTGTTATCTCTGTTTCTATGTAATACACACATATAATGATTCTTCATAAATTCATTGTGTTTCAGTTGTTTGTGTTCACCCTGTTAAGTAGCTGGTTGCACCTCTGAAGGGACCTGCAAATGTATTATGACTTTGAAAACTTGTTGCTCTGGAAAGCACCTTATTGCATTAAACACAGTTTTCTCCATTTTTATATTGACTTGCAGATGTTTACAGTACATGAGAGTAAATCGAGCCTCCTGGCTTCCTTCAGCAGTTGGTTTAAAGCTTTAGGTTGAGTCACTGCAGTGAATTTGAGAAGGCAACCTGAAGTCTTTTAGGAATAATCCCAAAGATTAGAATAATCCCAGCCTTTGCTGGGATTTGTATCATCTGAATTCTGTTGTGATAGCCTGTATTTCTCATTTTGAAAATTACATGACCCTGAAGGTACAAAGCGGTGGCTAGTGGTATCATGCTCTATTGTTTTAGAAGCTGAGGATTTCAGTTAGATGCCATTCAGCAAGGGAGAAGGGCTCAGGCTAGTACCAGTGAAGATAAGGATGCGAGAAGAATAATGATGTCTTTAAGAAGCATTCAGGCCTTGCATTTCCAGCTGTTCTGAGCAACAATAAGGAAAGAAAACTATCAGTTTCTGAGCTAAAAAAAGCACAGACCTTTTCCTGCTCTGCTGGATTATAGGAATCAATAATTTCACATTTTCTACGCACTGTGGAAGTAAATGCCTGATCTCAGTCATGTCACCACATGGCAGATCAAAGCCCTTGGGATCAAAGAGATTAAAGCACAGGTTCTCAGAATACCATTTTCCAATTGGAAAACAGATGAATTTATAAAGAAAATTTAATTAATGAGTTCTTATTTAAAAATAAAAAAAATACAGAAAAAGTAATTACATCCCAATGTAAAAGCAGTCCCATTTCCTTATAGTTCTTTACAAGTGTTTCATCCTGATTTTATCTGTAGCATATTTCTTTATGCCACCTGTTTCAAAAGATTTAACTCAAAATAGTTTGACAGCAAATTATCTGTGATATGGCTCTTACTTCTGTCCTGAGGGTGCCTTGCCCCTTAAAGTAAGGACATTTTGCGTCTCACAGCCACAGCACAAGATGATTTGCACACTGCTTTTTTCTACACGCTGCCATGACGAGATGGAGGCGAGAGTTTGGAGGTGGCTGAGTTGCCTCCATACAGAGGAGCAGCATGCCTGTGTGAGTCGGGCCCTGATCAAACCTACTGAGATTATCCCAGCTCTTGCATTATTCCAACTCTGAATGTTAGAGGCAGGACCTGGACACTTTGTAAGAGGTTAAAATAACACTTTAAGGTGCAATGACTCTTAATTTGGCATCATACTTCGGTGACCCAAAGGATTCATTACATGCAGATTCATTACATGCATCCATAGACCCAATTTTCTTCTTATTATGGATTTGCTATCACTGACTTTTGTCTCCAATTCCAGTTAATTAATATGAAAAAAAAACAACAACAACAACAACAAAAAAAAAACCAACAACTTATGTTTCAACAATCATCAAATTTTAGTAATTCTAACACAATGAAACATCAGAACTAAAGGCATTTTCTGTTTTATGGGAGGTTGAGAAGCTGATGATGGGCTTTTACTGTCCCTTCAAAAAACAAGGTAGTTTGCCAAATTCTGTCTTTCTTCTAAGGAATGAATGTGCAACAAATTGTAAGAACAGATGTAATAACCAGATTCAATTACTGGCAAACCTAATCAGCTTTTTTCATATGGGACGCTATTCAGACACATTCTTCTGTTTACTGAAATAAGTTTTTTGCTAGTATGCTGGGCTCGGGACCCATCTTGAAATGGATCCACACAAGTGGATCCCTGGACTTCAAAGAGTCCAATCATATGAACAGCTTGCAAAGAGTTCTGTGGAAGGCTGGGGTTATTACCTGAGTGAATTTCAATCTAGAGCCACATTATAAAAAAGTATTTATCTTCGAAAGGAAGTCTCTCCTTCCAAAGGTGTTTTTTTGTGATTTTCAGCATGAAATGAATGATCTCCTGGATGACAAAGAGCAAATTAAACAGGCCAACCTTGAGAGTTAATAGGCTGATGGTTATTTATTATAACAACGATATGCCTGTGCTTTCAAGTATGCAGCAATTAATAAACTCCCTTACCACAGGACACCAGTGTTATCCATAATGTTGTCAAAACCATTCAAGTCGCACTTTGTCTCAACACAAGGAGAACTGTATAAGGATAAAACATTTCCTTTGTCTCAGGAAAATGGAGCTATCAGTCTGAAAATAGCATCAGTACACTGTACAAGCTGGGCTGTAATTAATCTATTTTCTCACTTTTACAATGCATTTGGGGCCTAATTTTTGAAGGATTCAAAGAAAAAAAAAAAAGGAAGGCTGTGTTCTGTACTGTGTGTAACTATTTTTTACTTGTTATAGGTATGTGTCTTTATTCTGAATGACTTTGGTCATATTCTCATAGTTTCTGCTGACTTACATATGTTGCTTTGCTTTTTTAATTGTAAAGCAAAGATTAGAACTCAGCAGAACTCTTAAAGGAAATATCTTTCAGCAAAAAATATGGATTTGGGTATTCCAGTACATTTTGTCAATATATATTAATTTAAAAGTCTGTTGGTTTGTCTTTTTTTTTTTAGATCAACATATTTCACTTACACATATTTTAAATAATTTTAAATATTGTGATATCACTTGAAACCCAAATCTTCTTAAACAAACTTTTTGAGAGTGAACCAAAAATGTTAGTTATTCTGCTCTGTTTTTTTCAACCATGCTGTAAGGTTTCCTAATCCACCAGCCTTGAAAATTCTGCTGGCAGAACCTAAAGCTCTGAGAATGGCCGAAAGCCAGTACGGGTCATTGCTGTACATGTACATGTTTTAGGCCTACTTCATGAGGAAGTTGTCACCTTCCTATATAAAAAGATAAGACCAAACAACAATATTATGCCCCATGTGATTTGTTTAAAAACTTAGTAGTGTAACTGACAGCAATGAAACTCATTGCAGTAATGAAACTAAGCGTAAATGTTTCCACACTTGGGTTGTTCATCCTCTGGGGCGGCACTGTGCATTTGCAATCACAGAATGCCCAAATGCATCCAGTAATGCAGAGGATTTATAAACAATATTTTCTAATTTCTAACATTTTAAACTCAGCAAGAGTGAACAGTTATTAGTCTAAATGTGCAGAGCACTTTCTTAGGGTGCCTCTTAGAGATCAAGCACATCTCTGCCACTGAAGCAGAAAGAAAAAGGTGCTCCTAAGAGGCCTGTTGGGGATCAGTCTGTGGGTAAGGAGAGCTTGAGTTACGGTAGCACAGGAGGGAAACAAAAGCAACTAATGTCACATCTAGCCAGCACAGAGAAGATGCTTTCATTTGTTTTTGTTGGGGTGAAAAAATTAATGGTGAAGTCAACTTTCCATTTTGAGGAGTGTGGATGTCACAGTTCAGATATGAATGATAAATGGCAGAGCGTATATAAAAAACAATTTACCATATCCAACAAATAAGGAAGCTAGTCTGCAAATGTTTTTAATTTATGATTAGAAGTTAATTTAAATGAAAATGAAATATTATTGTATTTGTAACTAATTAACAAAGCAACTCAAGCTTTAATTAAACACCAAGCATTAAGCAGTCAGTACCAGACTAAAAGGTAGATATGCTGAACTAGTGCTGAGGCATGTGCATGAAGGGCTGGAACAAAAAGAAATGTTAATTAAATGATAATGTCAGAGGGACAGAATGTTTTCTCAGGATACCGGTCTCCTGCTGCTGAATAAACACCAAGGTGAAGTCCAGGCATCCATCAGAAACGCATGCCAAGCCCAAACCAGCATATTTCACAAGGAGAGACATTTGTCTGGAGCCCTCGTACAGAGGCGCTATTCCTCCTGAGGAAAGAGTACTTCTGCATTTTTATGGGCTGCTTGACAGGCGCTGCTGCTATGGAGGGCCATTGCTCATGATGCTGGTATTGATTCAGCTGTACCATGGGAGAGGAACTGCTTTTTCTGTATGTTCAAAGGGTATTAGTAAAGTACACTTAGAAATTGGCTCTTGGCTTGAAATTGGCTCTTGGCTCGTTTTACTTGTGTATGGTGGCTCCAAATTTAGCAGTGATTCCCGAGGGAGTTCAGCCCCTCATCGCGATAACATCACGATTTCACCTCAGCTTTCCTCGTCCTGCTCCCCCCTGCTGTCCCTCCTCACTCCCTAACGCCTCGTTCATTTCATTTTCATCACAAGAACCGCGTTTTCCTGCCCGCAGAGCCCGTCGCCCTGGACCTGCTCTAACCCCCGCCCCCCGCCACCCCTCAGCGGGCCGCCATTTCCCTCACGGCCCGGCCCCGGGGCCGTGCCCTCCGTGCCTCCGCCCCGCGGCGGGGCGGGCCGGTGGGGCCGGTGGGGCGGGGCGGGGCGGCCCGCAGCCTGCCCGGCGGGGATGTGAGTACCGGGGCCGGGGGGGCAGCTCTTGGGGGCGGCCTGAGCTGGTACCAGCCGCCGACAGCGGCCGGCCTGGCCCTGGAAGGCTCGGGGGAGCCGGGAGGGAGCGGTTATCTGCGCTCCCGGCTCCCGCAGCCCCGAGGGGCAGGCGGCATGTTCCCGGCTCGGCCGGGCCGCCTGTCCCGGGGGGTGAGGCGGGGGGGCGGTGCTGGTGCGGGGAGTGGGGCCGCTGCCTCAAAGCCTCCGCTGTGCTTTGGTGCCTGTGGGGGCGTGCGTTAGAAGGGCGGTTTTGAGCGTGTTTCGGCTGGAAATAAGGGAGGTCTGTTTGTATTGTTCATCTGACAAAGAGCCCTTCTGTCTGCTCAGCAAATTGGGAAGCCTCTTGTAAACTTCGAGTAAAGTCTGTGGAGCGAGAGAGGTGTTTGGGGTGCTGGGCGGGGGCCCGGGAGGGACAGGAGCAGGTGGAGCGGGCGCTGTGCGAGCAGGAGCCTCCCAGGTGCGGCCTGACCTGGCCAGCGTGCGCACGCGTGCTTCAGGAAAGGGTCACCAAGTGTGCTTCTAAAGGAGCCTGGCGATGTGTTTATTTGAGGTTATGTCAGCTCACAACGCTGGTTGCACCTGCTAAGACAGAGGTACTGCTCAGTGAACGTAAGGGGACTAGGGGAGAGAAGCAAATGCTTCCGTTACTTCATTTCTGCAGTTAACCTCGTGTGCGTAGTTCTCTAACGTATGTTCTTCACTAGCTTCTCTTCCCTACTGGTTATTTAAAAAGTTTTGACTGTGCTGGTGGGAAGCGAGTTATGTTACTCAGCCTGACCCCACTGCCGAAGAGCTGTGAAACACCAAGCAGGTGTTCCTTCCGGTAACTACGGGAAATAGCATCGCCAGGAACCGTTCCCAGTGAAAAGCTGATAATAAGAACTTTAATTGAATTCTCAAAATATAAATTCAAAATATTGAGTTGCGTATGTGGTTCCTAGAAGCAATGACTAGTTTGGTGTTTGCTTTTAAAGGCCTCACAGAAGCGAGTTGTATGAAGACGTTCCATCAGGATGCTGGCCTATCGTATATTCTCCAGACTACAACATCACGTTCATGGGACTGGAGAAACTGCATCCCTTTGATGCAGGGAAGTGGGGAAAAGTAATTAACTTCTTGAAAGGTAAGGTAAGAGAATATAGCACTCAGACCAACATTTGTACAAATTGATTAAAAGTAGTGTAATTAGTGCAGGCTTCTGTTAGTAATTGCCAATATACTAGTGACTGTACATCTTCACTTCTCCTTGGATAGATTTAAGCTATGCACTTTAGTCGCTATTGCAGTGCTTTAATATTCTGATGTATATGCAGATATTAATTTTTACATGTTAAATTGGTTGTAGGATTTGAGGTAGGTTGAGTGTCACATGTTACACATTCTTGAAGGTCTTCCACATGAAATACTGCAAAGATGAAATTGTGTCTTGTTAGAGCAAACATCCTACACCAGGGCTTTTGAATACAAAGGTTTATTTCATGGTTCTTTGAAAATGTAAGTTCTTGCCTGCTTTACTGAATAAAGCCTGTGGTTTTGTTTTTGGCTCTGTCATGGTGTCTGTACTTAGTGGAACTTGTGAAATCTGATTGAAAATACAAGCTCATTAAGAGATTTGCTCTCCCCAGAGGTGTGAATAATACTAGTCAGAGTAACTAGCTTGGTTGACTTCATTCTGGCCCAGAGCTTTACAAGTCTGAGTTAAAAGGAGTAGGAAGAAACATAAGTATAGCAATGTGTTAGACAATCTTGAAATATTCCAGGCCTTTGTGATGCAAAGGGAAACATGAACTGTACAGAATTTCATTTCTTGGCCATTATGAGAAGGATTCATGTGGGATATGAGAACTATTTCTACCTCTAAAGTGAGTGCCAGAATATTGTCTTCAAGCACAGCCTGAGTCAGGTGCCTTATGTACCTGGCTTAGTGCCGTGTTTTGATACAGATTTGTAATGATTCTTACATTTTCTTTCAGTGCAAGGCTAGTGTATGAGAACATTTCCTTTAAGTTTCCCCTTGAAGATAGCTGCTATTTGTAGTTCGAGTTCTTTCTTTTGAAGACTAAGCCTTGATCCAAAACTGAATGCAGACTTCAATTTTGTCGCACTAAATGGAAAATCCTTCCCATGGTAGCTGCAAGCTTACAGTTTGGCTTGCAAGACCTGCATTGCAGTTTGGGAGTACTGTGTACAGCTTTCTGTAGCCAGTGTGCTTCCATTGCTTTTGTACCTGGTGTAACGAGAAAGAAGACATTCCATCTGGCTTGTGAAACTACAAGTGTTAATGACCAGCTTGCTGCGGGCTGTAATGTGGTTACTCATGAGACTGCAGACAGTCTACTGGCAAATGGCACTTCCCAGTGTGAAAGATCAGAGCAACTTGTATAAATACGTTCTTTTATTAATGTCATTATATTATTCTGATAATGACTGGGAGGAACTTTGAGACCTCTACTGACAGGCAGAACTTTTTGTGATGGTTTTTGTTATTGCTGCTTAAATAAATTAGAAAATACAGAAATACTTGAAGGAAATAGAAATGTAAGAACACAAGTTAGAGGGAGATCCTATAAAAACTTGACATTTTTATCTAAAATTTAAGTTCATTCATCGAGGTTAAAAGAACAAACAAACAAAAAACACACCTTTTCTTGCCAAGACAAAGGTTATCCAAGAGCCAGGCCTGTTCCATTTATGTGGTCCTAATGACTCCTTCAGCTGATGATCTTTTGCAGTGTAGTATTGCCCTTACTATTTTAGGCTACCTTGTATTCATTTAACTGAGATTGAATGAATTCTAACACACCATTTAGTAGCTGGATCTGCCTTCTAGCAGTTAACTATCCATGTATTGGATTCCACAAGTATTTTCTGAATCAAAACCTTTGCCTTTCTGCTCCTTCTCTGTGTGAAGTCTTTTCCTCTAGCTCTTTTCTACATGAGATGTCTACTCTTCCCTCATCATCTCTGACACTCCTGGTGTTCTCTGGCTCTGTAGTAACCTCTGTTAACAGCTGATCTGCACAGTTCCTATTATTTTCTAGAAAATCATCAGTGAAAATCTGTCTACACTCACTTTCTTCTTCCTCAGGAATGAAGCTGTTAGTATTTTGGCTTTATGTCTGACATGAATGAAATGTTTCTCAAGCCACAGTCCAGAAAAACATAAGTTTGCCAAAGTAAATATTGTTGCAGGTGCTGTTCTTGCATAACACTAAGAACAAAATCTGTCATATTTTTGAGTTGATTTTCATCTACTCCAAGTATTAGAATTGAAGGAAAGGCATAGTTTTAAACTCCAGTCCTGTAACAAATACTAAATTTAGTCTGGGAAGGTCAGCATGATGCCTTATATTTGTTGTAGCAATTTGTTGATACACTTTGTTGATGTAGCATACATTTGTTAATGTAGCAATCATGAAAAGCAACAATGTTTTTTCTGAACGGCTTGTGTTTTTTAAGTCAACCTAAACTTGAACTTTCTGGCAAGTATGCATTCAATTGTGTTACCTTTGTTCATATACAGAAATCTTGGAGTGACGTTTTGCAACTTTCTCTTTTAAAACGAGGTTTTAAATAAACTATCTTTTGGTCTCTAAGGGAAAGAATTAATAGCTGCTCATTGGTATTTCATGAAATTAAATGAAGCTAGGAGTGTGACAGATACCACAGTTACGTGTAAATGTTCACTTCCATGAATATTCAAGTAATTATTTTTTTTTTTGGTGCTGCTTTGATTTAGGGAACTGAATACTAGTATCAACTGTGGAATTTCTTAAAGCATATTAAAGGAATATTTGATGTATGAGTACTAAGATTTCTCAAGTGTATCAGGTCTTAGACTGTAAGGTGTCTTGTATTTCTTCCTGTCCATCCTCTGTTAGTATCAGTCTTTTCATTCAGTTTAAACAAGACATTACCATGATTACACTGTGAAAAGTTTCTGAAAAATATATATATATTAATAGCTTACAATAGATTATGTATTTGGAAATATATAAACACTGAGTAAACACAAAGGGTTGCACTGATTTATGTTACAGATTTAGGAATTAAGTCAAGGTCTAAGTAGCTTCTTAGGCAATGTGGAGTATGGGGAGTTAAGTGATTGTATACAATGACAACTACAATTTTTCTCCTGTTGTTTCAGAAGAAAAGCTAATTGGAGATGACTTGATTGTACAGGCACGGGAAGCTACGGATGAAGATCTTTTGGTTGTTCACACGAGGCGCTACCTTAATAAACTAAAGGTGCTGTACTTACTAATGTGTCTTTCAAGCTAAGTGTCTAGAAACAATGTGAAAGGTAACGTGTATCCTACTTGATTCATTATAGGATCGTTTTTTACAGATTATAGATGAGTTTTTCATATTTTGAATTCAACATTCACTTTGAGAATAGTGAAAGAAAATCACAGAAATACAAGGCAAGCCAAATTACAGAACATGGATAGAAAGAGGGTCTACCATCTTACATAGGCATATTTCAGCAAAGTTGAAACATAAGGGAAGTTATGATGTTTGAGATTCAAATAATATTCTCCTTAGTACCAGGGATTTGGCCTTGAAGTGTTGTTTTGTTTTACTCTAGTAAAATCTGTTTTTGAGGTTGAAATTTTATTGAAGAGCCCTGAAACTGAATATGTTATTTCATATTACTTAATGTGAGGATTTCTTTATGGATTTGAGTTTTATACAATCTCAGAAGAGTGTCCAAGTAGGAATTCTGTCATTAGTCTGTTGAGGGGGGGGGAAACAGTGGTTTCATACTTAAAGACCGACTGTGTCAATGGAATACAAGAGCCAAAAGATCAATGTGGGGCATAATCTTGTGTGTTATCTGTGTAAAGGTTCCAGTAGTGGCCCATACAAGGTTAAATATTCATGAAAGAAAAGGGAGCATGAATCGGATGTTTCAAAATGAAACATCCATTTGTTAAACTTGCATTTAACTTTAAAGCATAAACATGTGAGATCATTGTTTCTGAAAATGTATTGTTATCCGTAGAAAGAATTGCATAGTGGCAGGTGACACTGCTTTTTGGTGGCAGCTCTTCACTAGGAGGGAAGGGGAGAGATTTATATTAAAAATAATCTTCCATTTCATAATTCAAAAGAAGTTACTTTAAGTCATCTTTGTCCTTCCTCAATGAAAGAGTCCTTGTATTGCTATTTCTGGAATGTTTTATTTTTCTGTGTAAGAAATCTATTATTTGTGTGACTTCCTCACTTTTAATCCTTTTCTGTGTTCTTTTAGGCTTCTTCATTCATTGCTAGGAAGTTACTTGCAATTTCATACATCATTAGATTTGATCTTATTGCAGCTATTCTTGATATTGAGCTTTTAATTCCATGGAACCACCCACCTCTTTTTACTGAGTCACTTCTTTGGAGCAGGATGTAATGTGCATAGCTCTGTTTGAAATACAATATTTTTAGTACCTGTAGGGTGGCTTCACAGAGAATTGTCTGATAACCTGTGTCCTGGTGTTCAAAACCAGTATTGTCTTGCGCTTCCAGATGTCATTAATTTTATCTCTCATGTTGCCCTTTTATTTGAAAGCGTATTTCCTACAGTTGTAGGAATTGAAAGATGTCATATTGGTCAAGCTAGTGAATTCCTGCCAAGCAGCAAAGATGAAAGTGGTTAGTTGCAAACGAAAAACAGCATAGCTAGACATGGTAAGGCACAAGGCATCCTCTCTGCTTCCTCATGTGAAGTCTTCTGTGTTACTTTATTCTATTTTTTTTAGTTCAGACAGATACGGATCTACCAAAAAATGGCATAGTTTTGCATTATGTCATATAAAATTTGAACATGAATTTGGTGGTATATTTCCATGCACTTGCAAGAAGAAATGGTGTTTGGTACCTTAAAAGAAGCTGAAGAAACTGCCTAGGATGATTCTGCATTTCATAATTCAAAAGTAGTTATTTTGGGCTGGGGTTGATTGTAGTGGGAAAAAAAAATTGCTGTGCACAAAGTAGATCAAGCAGTGTACTGTAAATCAGTTCTGTTTTGGGAGAAGGGGCGTACCTGTTTGCCTGCTTAAGGTAATATGAACACTCCTTAGAACAAAACTTGGTGTTTTAAATTGAGGTGACTCTCCCCTGTGAGATACTCCTTTGAAGAATTAAGGTCTGTAAAGTAATGACTAGACTTCGGATAATTTGCTTGCTGTCTCTTTGTCTCTTCTTGCCATCTTGTTCTAGTGGTATGGAAAATAATGAATTTCATGTATATCGCCATTCTGAAATTCTAGGCAATGAGGTTTAACCTCGTTTTGCAATTCCTAAGTCTTACACTTGAAACATTTTAATCTGACTCAGAAGTCTTACGATAACATAAGTGAGCAAATACCGAAATGTGAATAACATGGGTAATGCTTGTGTGTCAGTCAAACATGAGATGTGCTTTTTCTGGAAGTGACCTGAATCAGGTGATACTCAGTTGAGCTTACAAATTTTAGTGTGTTCTCATATATTTGCAAATGAGGTAGATATTAAGAAAAAGTAATCACTTTCTTGGAAACGTAAATTTTTATGTCTAGTAAAAAGTGGATGTGTTTCATAAAAATGAATCAATAGAAATCATGCCATGTGGACATCTTGTTATGTATGAGATCAATGTATCACATCAGAGACTTATATAATCCTTCAAAAAGGAGCATAGAGGTTCTTCAGAATGAATTTTACATGGGCCTGGAGGGCTCTGATCTTGTGATTACAGAGAGTGTTTTCTAGTGCTTGTGTGCTTTGGCTCATGCCCTGTCGTCTGAGTGCATCTGCTGTGAGACACAGGGCAAAGATGGTAGGGCTCTTGGGCATAAAAGCAGTAGAAGAAGCTTTGTACAATCAGTTCAGCCTGTGATATCTCTGGCTGTTTGAGGTGTTCAAGAAAACAGCACAAAATGGATTTGGGCAGTGTGCATTGCTGTAGTTGACCATAGATGACTTGGTTGCTGAAAACATGTGGTTTTGGTTTGGGTAAAATGAGCACCACTGCAGGTCCTTACCATTCCCCTGCTCCTGTCCTCAGTTCATGCAGTTTCATGCTGTCACCCATTCTCTGCTTCCTATGTCATGCTTTTTCCTTGTTTTTTTTTTTGTTTTTTTTTGTTTTTTTCAATCTTCATTGGTAGAACTTTTGTGAAGGCTAGTAGTTGTTTTCTGGAAAATATTCATTTAGAAAATCATGAGATGAAATAAATGTATTAGTTTTCACCTAAATTTTTGTGCGAGAGTTAATGTGTCAGGTGAAGGAATATAAAAATGTTATTGTAAAGATTATGGTATTTGAATAGAACACTGAACAAGAGGACTCAGTTACAGGGAGAAATACCTGACAGGCTTCAGTGTTTACACTAATGTGCTAGTGCAGTAGAGCATTCTTTGCAGCTGAAGTGTCTGTTAAGCCTCTTAAACAAGGGGATGAGGTAGCATTTGGTGAACAGTGATTTGTTTCTTGTTAGCATTCCTAACTCTTCAGTTGGAAGGCTGATACGCAAAAAACTGCAGTTCTTGGCTGGTTGGTTTTCTCGGGAGTAGCACCTGGCTACCATTAGATTTTATCAGTTCTGTAATACATGAATACATTATTAATAATTATTAGTAATATTGCATCATACCTTAACCTGGAAGCTTCTGTGACTATTGCAAGCTTCTTAGTCTCCTGTTTGTTTTTATGTTAATTCAAGTTAAAAATGTACTTCCATCATCTATTGAAGATGAGCATAGCTCATCCCCAATGACCTTCTAAATAAAAAATTGTGTTGGAAGCTTGGTGTTGGATTTTTGAGTCTGTGAATTTTCTCTTAAAGCTGGGACCTGCTCCAGAAACTTATCAAAGATTTAAACACGGTTTAAATTTAGATATTACAGAATATATATATTTTTAATTTGACATGTTGTTGGCTATTTTAAAATGCTGGAATGCGATGAATGCGTAACATGAAAGGCAATACTTCAGAGTTCGATTTTGGTCATTCGTGTGCTTTTTGTGTTAGTCCAGGATGATCAGCATAAAAGCAACTACTTTAGCTTTATCTTCCTAATATTAGTTTTGCAGTTTAATTTTTAGTCCTTGCATCCTTACTACCACATATTCAAATACGTTGAAAAATTGTTTATCCATATTAAGAATGGAGGTTTTTATAGTCAAGGAATAACAGTTGATAGTGGTTATGATTTTATTATAAAGTCCTGCAGGACTATGCTCATTAAATGCATATGTTACAGAGTCTGGGCTTAAACAAGGACAATTGAGAACTCTTGAGGTTTCTTCAGTTTTAGGGGTTTGGAGGACGTAATACGCTCCTGGGGGATGTTGCTCTTAGCTAAACTTAATGATACTGCCTAGTAGTTAATTTGGGAGGAGGGGATATTGAAGGAAAATAGACCAATTAAGGGTTGACCCAACTTCTTTACTCCTTTTAAGAAAACAGGGTGTAATGTTTAATTGAGACTTACATGTGTACATAGTTTTATCTGAAACACAGGAATGTAAATAAATAGTTTTTTAAATCCTCTGATCAGCAGTAGGAATCTGTAAAGTTACAGATTTATGTATCTACTAGAATGTCGTTACAGAATCAGTAAATTGGTGATGACGGTGAGAGCAAGTATCTACCAAAAGAAATAGTAGCTGATGTTTCTGTATAATATATACCATTTGAATGCAGAAAATAGTGATTTTTTTAAAAATTCACATTTGATGGGTTATTCTGTATCAAAGGAAGCTAATCTTTATTTCTGTGAAGATTTATGTTATGGCAGCTAACTGATGGCCTGGAAAACATAGTTAATATAGTCCTCATCTGTTCAAAATCATTTCTTATTTTTACAACTTGAAAAAAGTCTGCAATTATATCAGACCAATTCCTTTTGAGTTCTTTTTCAAACATATACGTAGCTGTTCTGTAAACGTGTTGCAGAAAATGTTAGAAAACAAAATTAGCACACGGAAGAAAAAAAGCATAACTACCCACAGTCTGAGGCAATACATTTCTTAAATGCTATAGTGGTGTTCCTTGAGAAGCATTTTCATTGAACTCTGCAGCTGTATTCTTGAATCAGACTTTCTTTACAGTCAGATGTTTCTCTTTCCCCCATATGTCAGGAATTGCATAAACACAGTGAAGTCCAAAGCAGTGAATGTTTTTGGACTTGGAGCTGCTCTGTAAAAATCCTCAACTGTGAATAGAAAGCTTTGTTTATTCCTTACTGACACCATTTATGGGTTTCTTGCAATCACTTAACCTGCAGGAGGATAGCTGTTGATTTGAGTCTTCCTTGCTTCTGCTTCTTCCCACTGAGATTATTATTTTTTTAAATTCAAGTGTTTAAATGCTGAACTTTTATGATGACCTTTCAGATTTGTGATAAAAATATGTATATTTTATCCAAATGTGGCCTCTTGCAATTCCATTTTAGAATGCCCGGATTGAATTGGTTTGTTACGTTGTGTGTGTTTTAAAGCTGAAATATAATAATACTGAAAGCAGTATTTTATCAAGCATTAGAAAGCAACTAAAGCACTTTGATGAAAAGATATTATGATACCTGAATATAAATGATAAATATTATTATAAATTTACAAATGAACTGTTGAGAAATACCACCTGTTTACCTCCAAAAAGTAATGTTCTGTAGTTAAAGCATTGATAATTGTGAAGTCAAAGGACTTTTTCTGAATACCAGAAAACTGAGATAGTCATATGATTGTCTTCTGTTAAAATTGAATGATTCTTCATTCTATCGTTTGTAGATAGGTAACTTAATAAATAGCAATTGCTGAGATACAGAAGTGTCATCATGAAGACAGGCTACATTAATTGGAACTTTTTTTTCCCACCTTGTAGTGGTCATTTGTTGTGGCTACCATCACAGAAATTCCACCGGTTCTCTTCCTTCCCAACTTCCTTGTTCAGAGAAAAGTTTTGAAACCTCTGCGAACCCAGACAGGAGGAACAATAATGGTAAGGTGTTCTTGATTGACTTTTTATCCTATTTATGTAAACCAGTGAGTTATAAAGCTTTATATAATGCAAAGCCTTGAACCCTGAAGTCCTGCAGAGGGAAGTAAGCTAGTGTACAGTCCTGAAGTGAGCAAAGTTTGGCGCCTGTTGGCAAATACCAAGGTGAAGGGCAAACCTGATTTTATAGTCTGTAGTGTTCAGATAGTAGTAAGGGGCAGCCTGTGCAAGCCATGATAGAGATGGCAGGACTTACAGCAAATACAGAAACTGAATAGCTTGAACTGTGCTCAATTTCTAGGAATGGGAGGCTTCAAAAACAATCAGGTAGAAGGTGTTTTGAAAGCACATGTTTACCTAATGGCTGTGGTTTGGTTACTGTAGGTATTAGGTAAGCGTTTACATTTAAAAATCACATTATGCTTGGTTTTGAATAGTTAGTGTCTATTTTTAATGAAGAAAGTTACTCTTTCTTTTGTTGTAGATACTGTGTAAGCAGCTCAGCTGAACTGGGGTGAGATGTGGCCTGTTTTCACCTTAACAGATTTGTTTTCTGATTAGTTAAATGAGTGCTCTGGGGAGAAGAGCTGTGTGTCACCAGACACTTAATTTTGCCAGAGAACTCCCATTAGAGATGTTGAAGAAGTACGAAGAACGAAAACAATTAATAGTTGAAACCAGGAATGAGTTATTTAAACCACATATTGAGGAAAAGATGCCTTAATAAGTTTAAATCTCTAACTAATGGAATCCTTTCTGCCCTTTATTCATTACTTGTCAGTGTAGATCTAGAGTTCAGAAACTGTACAGCGTGGTGCCAGGAGATGTTAACTGTCCCAGCCTCCCTTCACAGGCACTGAGCTGTAACAGTTACATAAATGGAGAACAAATAATCTAATCTGAAATCCATAATACTATGATACAAATGGATTTTTGCTGCCTTTTAGCTACCCTTTCTGAAGGCAGCTGTTCTTGGGTGCATGTGGAAAGGACAGAAGCAGATACTGCTTTTTCCTGTATCTCTTTGAAGCCAGTTACTGAAGAACATTATTCTGTGGGTTGGCAAACCTTTCAGAATATGTTTATGCCAGATAGGAGAATACAATTTATTGCAACCACTAGATATTAAAGGTGAGCAAGACTGGGAAGCTATAATAGAATGATAAAGTTAACAGCATTATTTTCAGAAATAGGCTATTGGGTAGCTTCCTGTTTCTGTCAACTGTAATATAGGTACTCAGTAATCCAACTGTGCACTCAAACTGAGGTTTCATATTTTTAAATGTTTACCTTCTTGAATGTATCAAGAATTCATTAAAGACATCAATAATACAATAAGCTTTTCTACGATTACTGCAAAAAAGACAATGCAACATGGTATTCAGAAACAGTTAAAATACTGGATTTGAGAGTCCAGTGTGAGAGAACGATGCAAGGGAATCTAAAAGGTTGATGAAGCAATTTTCCCAAGTATTTGGTGAGGCTTGTGAGATTAACAGTCACTGCTCTCATTTGTGTCTAAGCGCATCTGGGAACTATTTAGTTTGAGTCCTCCTGGGTGAAATGATAGAGAGCCAACTATAATCAGATTTTTAGGGTAATATTAAATATATTGCTTTTATGTTGTATTTGCATGTCTTAATTGTAGAACAACTTAAGGTAGAATGATCAGTGGAAAAAATAGCCATTTATTTAGATATTTTAGTGTTCTGTTAAATCTGCAGCTGAACCGCTTGATTTGCAAGTGTATATCGAAAAGTGACTGGAGGCTTTTATTCTCTGTACCTTCGCAGATTTCAAAGCTTATTGGGCATGCTGTGAATTAGACAAATAAAAAACTTGCAGCACAGTTGAAAACAATATACAATTATGTGTATTTATTGTGGAGGAGCAAGAGTTACTTAAATTGAAAAAATGTTATGTTTTGCTTAATGTTAAAGACTGAAAATACTAACTAGAAAAATGTTGAGCATGTATTTGTATTTCTTCCATATCTTGTTGCTACCTTTAGAAGTTTTTTAATTCCAGAAGTCAGTGGAGCCATGGTAGTGTCCTCAAGAAATGCTGTATCAGCAGTAGTCTGAATTGCTTGTAGTAAAATATCTTATCCTGGGCATTTATGCAGAAATATTGTCATAAGGAAATGAACCTCATGCAGACAGTATCAAGTGGGACTTTGTGTATTTATGAATGTATTCTCAAGCAAGCTAGGTTTCTGATGCCAAGGTGTGTAACATAAGGACTCCAATTATTTTTCTGTAATATTTTTTATTGACCTGAGCTTTGGAAACGTGGCATACGTAGCTAAGGATTTATCTAACTGTTCTTGAAGGCATGCACTTTATTATTATTTATTTATTTAAAGTTGGTGAGCTTCAGACACAAAGCCAGTGGAAGTTTTGGTCTGTTGTTCTGGATGCATAAGAGGGTATATAACTTTCTGAAAAGTAAGAATTATCTCTGGGAGGAGGAGAAGGTTGCAGAGTTTGGTTTTAATTTAGATTCATGAGTGGGAAGCAGATTTATTTTAAAATAAGTTGTATATGTCTTGCCCATTTTTGGCCACTGTCCAGCTGTTGTTCTTGCCTCTTAAAATCCATTTCCTAATTCTGCTTTTATGGTCTTCCTTTGCTCAGTCTTCTTGGATGTACATGTTACTTAACGTCGAAGTGAGGTAAAGAAATAATGTGAAAGAGTTTGTACAGCATAGCAGCATCAGATACATTTTTCTGGAGCCTTGAAAGCCTGCATAAGCAGGAGAAAAACAGAAAACTACTGAAAGTGTTGTGGGTAAACTTTTGGGTATATTGCACCATGGGAGGTGAGGTAGCAAAGTACAGCTTCCGCTAACAGGTGTTAACTGGCGAAAGTGAGATGTAGGAAGTTGAATACAGCGCATCCCTTACTGCAAGCCAGCATCAAGTCACTGGAATATTGTTTTCCTGGTAATTTACCAGGAGCTGGTAGATAGCACCAAACCGTTTTTGCTGATATCTGTGTAGTCAGCTTTCTTTCAGTGGAGTGTGTGGTGAGTTCTGGCAGTTCTATTTATCTTTTAAGCCTTATGTTATGAATTGGCTAGTAGTAGAGAGGGGAAAAAAGATAGCTTTCTGGATTCACGTGATTAATGCAGTCCACAGTGTTTAAAAGTTTTTGGTCCTCACTCAGAGGAAAAAGTAGCTTCCTTCCGTCTCCATTTAGTCCTTCAGTCTCACTTCAGATTCCTGCGCTGTTCTCTTCTGCGTTGTGTTGCTGACCACAGTCAGTAATGGTCATCAAGATGAGTCTGCTTTGCAAAACCCTGTCTGAGCAGGAATGTGCAGTGTCCTCCTTTACTGGTCATGCTGTCTGTCTTTGGGGGGCAGTGGTTACAAGGGGTGACTGAAATGGTGGTAGTGAAAAGTAATAGGGAAGAGTGCAGAGTTTGCTAAGATACTACCTTTGATATTTCTCAAGGGTCTTGACATTCCCTCTGGTTCTATCATTGGTTACCTGCGAGAAGAGGCTGACCCCCAGCTCTCCACCCCTTCCTTTCAGGCAGTTGCAGAGAGCAATGAGGTCTCCCTGAGCCTCCTCTTCAGACTAAACACCCCCAGTGCCCTCAGCGGCTCCTCATAGAACTTGTGTTCCAATCCTTCACCAGATTCGTAGCCCTTCTCTGGACATGCTCCAGGGCCTCGATGTCCTTCTGGTAGTGAGGGGCCCAGAGCTGAACCCAGCACTCCAGGTGCATCCTCACCAGAGCAGAGTACAGGGGGACAATCACTTCCCTAGCCCTGCTGGCTGCGCTGTTCCTGATACGAGCCAGGATGCTCTTGGCCACCTGGGCCACATTCAGGCAAGTGTTGACCAGCACCCCCATGTACTTGAAAAGCAGTTTTGATTCACAAGACAGTAAATTTGTACGGTATAAGTCAGAAGTACAGACAATCTTCTGCTGTGCTCAATGGTCCTGTTCATCATGAAAATTCCTGTTGTTTTTGTTCTTTTTAATGATTTTAAACAATATAGGAAGATTGGTTGTTCATGAGCAATCCCTAGGAAGTATGCTAAATAACAGATAATGTGCTTTCCCTGTAACTTAATTGGTATTATGGTTCAGAAACTATAGTCTTTCTCAAGATCTAATTTAGGATGGCATTTTCTTAGTAGGATAATATTTACCATCCAAGTTTCCTTAATACTAAACTAGAATTGTTCAAATGCTAGTGATGGATAATTCTCAACTGTCCAAACTTCCTTGCATGTATGATATGCAATATATTTGTTAATATATTAACAAATTAATATATTCTTTTCCATAATCATGGAAAAGAATAGTATGATGTTCCTTTTTTATTGTAGCTAGTAATATATTCTTTTTAACTTATTTTAACCTGTAGATAAATGCTTGCTTCAGTCCTCCTAGCCAGAATGTCAGTTTGTTTTTTTTTTGTAAAATGTAATTTAAGCCTTGATTATCTTCTCTCTGTTAATACTTTCCCTTCCTTCAATGTCCTTTGACTTTATAGAAGTGTAACAGACACTTTTTTTTTTTTATTGAAAGGCAAAAGATTAGTAATGTTCTACACTGTACTTGTTACATTACTTAAAAAAAAAAAAAAAAAAAAAAAACATAGCCACAGGACACTTCATACTGTGGCATTTTTGTGTCCCCACCCACAGCTGAAGCTATGTTGATCTCTATTTTCAGGATTTGGAGCTGAAGTTCCTCCTATTTCTTACATGAGCAGGAAGGATATTAGGAGGTTCTTGCTCTCTCTTATTCCTACCAATACTTGTACTTTCACTTTTTAGTTTGACTGCTAGGGGTCAGTGTTCGTCTCCTCAAAGCACAGTTAGTTTTAAGTCTGTTTGACGGCCAGAGAATGAAATACAGATGTGATATCCAATATTTTTTTCAACTAATTATGCTGAGAATAGTTTGGTATGGCTTGTATTCGGAACTCTGATTCAGAATGACCTGCATTGCTAAAAACATGTGAAAACTCAACGGGCATGTTAGAATGTCAAGAGCTGCGTTTGGGGTAGGAGCAGACAGTGCTAAACATTTGCTTCATTCATTCATCAAGTTCTTACTGTAATTTTCTTAAGGCAGGAAAACTTGCTGTTGATAGAGGCTGGGCAATCAATGTGGGTAAGTACAAATGTAATGCATTAAATGATACCTAAAACTACATTTAAAATCATTATTTTCATTCAGTGTGATGTGTATTCTGTTTATAATAACAAAGTGACTGGGTTGTGTTTAATTTTAAATCAACTTTAAAGGAAAAAATGGTGAAAGTCCTAGTGGATTTTTTATTCGCTATCAACCATGTTGCAACTTTACAACTAAATGAAAGTTATTTTAGAAAGCAATAAGGTAACTGGGTAAAGATATGATAGATACCTACATAGGGAACAGTGTTTGGCTTGTAGTGATGAGGAAAAGAAAAGGATAAAGATGTCCAGATCAGATGTAAATATTTCAATAAAACCTTCCATTAAATTATACAACAGTTCTCCTAGACATGATCAGCCAATTTATTTATATAACACCAAATCGAGCGATTGGCTGATGTTCATGAGAGTTGACTCTAACCAATACAGCCCTATTTTAGGCTGTGCAGTTCTTTCTGGAAAAGACTTAAATGTATAAATTATGAAGAATGTAGTGAATATAAATCTGCTCTCTTGCTCATGTTAAAATAGCAATGTAAAACCAGTAGTAAGCTATTGAAATAATATTTTGTCATGTAAGACTTAGCTTGTCATTTTCACGCAGCTCATCAGTTACGGGATTATCCATTATTTCTTTCCCATACTTCTTGATATTTCTGAAGGCAATAAATTCTGCATCTATGCAGCTTTCCTGTGTTTTTTTTTTTTTTTTAAAGTAAATTTCTGCCTTGAAATCGAAGATTTGCTGTGTAACATGTCTAATATTAAACTACCTTTTTATTCCTCTTTTAGTAACAAATAATACTTTAAGATGTAATCTTTGAAAAAATAAATATCCAATATTAAAAATTAAATACATTTAAAAAAAAAATCTTTCATTTCCTGACATATAAGAGGGAGTGTTAATTTTCTTTGCCTAGATATTTGTAGCAGGTTTCTTGGTTAAAATGTTCTGGGTTAATATATAAAAGTATGTGTTTTGGGAGGAGCAAGATGAAGTACTTGTTATACGTAGTATACAACTTTGTTTTAAAGATCAGTTCTTAAAGTTTCCTTCTGGTTTGACTGTTTGTGTAAATAGAAATATGATGGCATGTGCAAATGCTGATAAAGCCATAGTTCTTAGGTATTTTTTGACCCAGCATTCAGCATGGGAAAAGAACTTTCCGCGTGTCCTTGCATTTGCCCATAATGTTAATTGGCTTCATTAGCAGTACGTCTTGTTGTGTGGGCACTACCTCACATGTGCATTTCTCAGTCCCTGCTAGGTAAAAGGGACAATGGCCTTCAAACTGGGCACCTGCTGATCTTTTGCATGGTGGCCTGATAGGTGCTACAAGACCTGTACAGAAACACTAGGAGGTGTCTTGTGGTGCTAGGCTAGGGATTGACAACTCTAGGCAAGATTTTTCCTAAAGGAGAAAAAACACCTGATGTGATCTGTCTCTTTGTAAAGACCATGCATGTTCCCTAGTATCCAGCTTTTCACCTCTTCCACATTTTTATGTTTAGGAGGTGGCTTTCATCACTGTTCAAGTGACAAAGGTGGAGGGTTTTGTGCATATGCTGATATCACACTGGCTATTAAGGTAAGAAATATTCTTAAAATTGTATTTACTACTGCTAATGCAAATGGAAAAAAATCTCCACGTTAATTAATGAGAAATCTCTAACATCTTAATCAGAGAAAATATAAACTAGAGATGGATAGGAATAGGAAAATGTTATGATACTTAACGTTTCAGAACACAGTGCATATGCAGCTATTAAGTGGAAGGAAGAATTGCAGGGGTTGCAGGATCTTGAATGTAAATACGAACCACTACAATTGCATTAATAATCCTGAAGAAAAAAGAAACTACCACTGGCAACAAAAAAACACACTCAAACCAGATTTTTTAATAGCCTCGGCATTAATTATTTCAGCCTTGCGGTTGAACCTGCAAATTCAATGAGTTTCAGTGACTACAATAAAGACTTTGCAGAAACAGAAATCCTTTCTGAATCAAGCTGTGCTGTACAGCCCTCAGAGTAGTTCAAATTCATGAATAAAAACGTGGATGTCTCCAAAATAATCACTGAATGTGAATGAATTCATGTGCTATTTAGCTGTTGAAAGGCTGAAGCAAGAGCTTTCTGCAATTAGAGCTTATTTTTATCAAGTGTACTATGGTATATTTGTATACTGAAATATTTATAAAATATCAGTAATAATCAAAACATAAAAAAGCCCTAATGACTGCAGCACACTAAATGACATAACACCCTAATTTCTGTACACTGTAATTTGCGGAAAGTAATCCAGTGTTCTATTTTCTCTAGCCTTAAAATACAGATTGAGAAATTATAGCGGATGACAGTTTGTACAAAATCTTTGTTTTTTTTACCATGTCTGTATTAAAAGATAGGAGTTTGGCAAAGTTAAGATGTAAAGAATTATTTTTTCTTCACAGACATGGAATAACAAATGAGTTATACTAGCTTAAAAAGTGACTTTAATGTATACAGTCCCTGCTGTGGCTTTTTTAAAATGGTGGATTTTACACAATCGGATGCCATCAGAATGGCGTGCCTCCCATTCAGCTGATAAGCCTTGTGTGTGCCATCATTTGTGTCTCAGGAAAATGGCTTCTCACCATTTGGGGGCCTACGCAGCTATTGCTTCACCCTGTCCCAACCCACAGTTATTGCTGTGCCTTTCTCCATGCTGTTACTTGTTCCATTCCTGCCTCTGACAGCACCAATGCCACAAATAGCTTCACGGTCCCTAGCTGGACCTGTCCTTTTTGTTTGGCTGGTGTGAAGAGACATACCACCTATGCTTGCATAGAGCCAGCACTGCTATAGCAGCATTTACTTGTTTTCCTGGATTTTAATACGTTATTCGGTGCCACTGGGCTTAAGCCCAATGCGGAACCTCCTTCGTAAAATACTGTGTAATGCTGTATGTCCTTGATCCTACATTGTCTGATACCTTTTGTGAGAAAGAGGATATAAATATAAAGCTTTTTCTGCCCTTTCTCCACCAACGTTTCCTACAGATAGGTAAATACTTGCACAGATGGCTGTTCATGCATTTCATACCACGGAAATGTATAGTTTTTAATATGTAATCACAAAAATATGTGAAATAATTAGATCTTTTGTAATCAATTTTTTTGGAGTCATTTGGAATACATGCCGTTGAAGCCAAAACTATAACACACTGTGCAAACTTCTAGTCTTCCGTTAATCTGTCACCTGCATTTATAACTATCTCTTCATCTTTTCTTTGCTTGCATATCCAGTTCTTATTTGAGAGAGTACCAGGGGTGTCCAAAGCCACAATTATCGATCTGGATGCTCACCAGGTGAGTAACTTACCTGTATTCAGTACTGCATATGTTTTGCTAGAAGTACAAGTGTGTGATAAAGACCACTTTTCTTATAGTAGCATAAAATGTCAATTCACAGAACACAAAGTTAATCATGGACAATGGAAGTTGTTAACAGTTGAGTTGTTTAATTATCTTATGTTCCAATGGGCTGGTGAGCCAGTTCAATAAAATTAAACTGAGTTGTAGCTCCATCGTGTGGCTAGATGTAAATTTATTTTTGAGTTGCATGTTGATCGGTAGCATATAGTCTGAAGAGTAGTTCAGTATCCCAGAAGAAACTGAAACTTCTTAAAATGGAATTACGGGTAGTTCAGCTGCTTGATTGTTGCTGCAACCTTTGCAGGAGATGAATTTTACCTTCAGTGTTTAATAGAAAGATTGACTTCAGGCTAATGAAGTAAAAAATAAATCTCTACAACTCATAGAGTGATTTTCTGTAGGTACTGAGAACAAACGTCCTCTTTAGTAGGATTTTCAAAAAAAAAAAAAAATCCTAAAAGGAAGGAAATGGCATTTTTAGAAAAGCAGTTAATGTGCTAAAATTGTCCAATCTAAAGTACTGAAGATATTTTAGTATGTGTAAATAAATAGCTTATGAAGTGGTTCCATTGCAGTGAAGAAGCCTAAGGGCTTCAGAAGCATTCCATCTTCTGTCATTTCTCTTATCTGCAAGTTAAGGCATCTAAAGTTGCCAGGAAACAAAGGCATAATTCATGCAGCAAAAAGATGTTTTGCATTTCTGATTCTCTGGGCACCTCTGTCAGGTTGTAGATGTTGTTGTTTCTTGTGTCCTTTAAAAGATTTCTAGTATACTTGCTGGCTGTCAGGTGTCATGCTAGTGACCTTGATTGACACTCTAAATCACTCCTTACTGTAATTTTTTCCTTTCTTTTGGGATTAAGAGGTGTGTGAAGTAGTAGCTCAGCAGATCCTTTTGAAGTACGCAGGCATCCCCAAATATTGAGTGTCCCAGTTCTCGGTGCATTTGAGTTTCACCTTTCTGAAGAAAATGGTTGACCAGGAGGCTCTTGTACTCCTAAATGTTTCTGTGTGTACCAAAGGTGCTGAAGAAATATGTAGGAGATGCAGTTTTATAGCCTAAAAAAATATGATGGATTATTCTAATGCTTCCAGTTCCCCTTTTTCATGTGCATTGACTAGCTTTAGCCATTTGTTTCTGCATTTTGTGATTGTTGTTTAGGAAGTCATAGCAGAAGTATAGCTTAACTATTTGCTGGAAGGTTTGCAAAATCAATGTAAGTGATGTGCCCGAAGTACTGAAGATATTTCTGGTTTTTGTTTCTATAGTTTAAATGAATCACTCTAATAAAGTAGTGGTCAGGTCCTATATGATACATTGATTTTGATAAAAGTATCTTGGGGATTGCTGTGAAGAGATATTGTACTTGTTGAAAAAACTCTAAATGAGAACCAAAAGAATACTATTTAAATTCAGATATGGGGTTGGTGGGAAGTACTCAAAATCTGAATTTTTTCTTGAGCATCCAGCTTTCCACCCAATACAATATTTTTGTAGGGAATTTGTGGTGATAATAAAATGTTCAACAATTAAATTGGGTATTTAGTGTTTCTAATTTTTCCAATGACTACTTATCTCACCAACACATGAGTTATCAGAAGAACTGCAGTCTGATCTTTTATCCTTGTACTAGGATGTCAGTATCCTTGCATCAGAATCCATTCTGAATGCTGGAAGTGGCATTTCATACAATTGGAAAGTTATCTGTTCTGCAGTCCTGGCCATGGTTGCTTTTGAGATGCTGATGAAAACAATTAGGTTTTAATTTTCACTTATTTTTCTTGTATGTGCAATGAGATCTATAATTACCTTCACAGAGACACTAGGATGCTGATTTTGATAATACCTGCAGCCTTCGGACTGATACTGTCAAAGCCCACAAGGCTCTATACCTCAAAATAACCTTGAAGACTATAAATAAGGAAATGCCACAGGAGTTTTAAATGTTTGGCCTTTGTAGTCTTAATTACCTTAGAATTTGCAGATTATGTAGTTCTGTGTGAGTGTGGTAGAAAGAACTAACTCTGGATTTCCTTTAGGGAAACGGCCATGAGAGGGATTTCATGGATGATCAGAGAGTATATATTATGGATGCGTACAATAGATATATTTATCCGGGGGATGGATTTGCTAAACGTAAGTATAATTAAAATTCATGTTCCAGAATGTGAAAGAATTACTGTAATACTGAACTTTTTTTCATTTACTAAGAAGTCTCCTTGCAAGTATGTTAATGAGATTTATTTTTTAAGTTCACATTGAACATACCACTTTCAGTGATTTTCTGATATATCACAATAGTGTTAATTCTGTAGCTTTCCCTCACTTCTAGAATGAAGTGTCTTCCTTCGTTTCTGGGATGAATTTCTGGAACACAAGGTGTGGGCATTGTGTGGACAAAAAAAGAGGCATAAGCATCCCTTTATTCACATATCAAATTGTAACATTTCCAATGGATGAATTAAGACCAAAACAAAGCCCTTGTTAGGAAATTTAAAATACCAAATGTTAGGGGCCCGGGAGGTGAATCTGGTGTTTGCCCTTTGTTTCTCAGTTATTCCTTCAATATGTTTTTCTGAGTTCTTTGCTTTTATACATAGTGTCCATTAAAATTGGTAGCAAACTAAATTCACTGTAGCATAGATGCACATTGTCTAGTCCTACATAGCAATTCAGTTACTGTTTCTTACTTCCATATGCTTGAAATCACTTTCTGTCTAAACTCAGAGGGCTTTGGGGGTTAGGCCTTATCATCATTGAGGCAGATTGTGCTTTCAAAGCTGCTGAAATGATGGGATTGCTACAAATTTTATTGGAGCTTTTTTTTTTCCTGGGGGGGGAAAAAGTGTTGAGCCACATCTGTGATGGTCAGAGAAGTTACTGCCTGAAGAGTCTCTCTGTTGTGCCTGTTGCTCTGTACCCTATATTTGAGCTGCACAGAATGTTTCTTCTGTGTTTCTCCTGATGACCTGGGACTTCTCAAATGCCAGCTGTCCCAGGTGCAGGCCTACTCTGGCAGCAGTACTGTTAGAATGGATCCTAGTTTGATTCAATTCTCAGCCCTCTCTTTTGCAGATGGCAGTACTACCACTCCCTTTCTGCAGATGAAGCATGAGGTGCCAAAAGCTGTGGCCAGAGGCACATGAATATGTAATTCCTTGTAGTTAGAATAAGGGTACCTAAATAAGAATTCACTAAATTCTTGAAAAATTATCATGCTAGATGGCTGGTTGAAAACAAAATCAGAGAGGGAGCCTTTTGAAGGGAGATAAACATGTGACCTGAGAGTTTGAGCCCTTAGCAGCTCTGTCTCTCTGGATCTCTTACTTGTGTTCTCCCCCCTTTATTAGAGAAGTCTATTCTGTACATTTTTCTCTACTTCATTAGGGGGGGAAAAAAAAAGACTGACACTGCCTAATGCTTAGCCTTAAGGATCATCATGCTGTTTCCCTGAAAAGAAATGTTTTAGAATTGCACAGAAACTTAGGAAGAAGATAAATGTGAAAAAAGACTATTTCCATGAACACTGGGCTAGAGGACTGACAACCTAAACTCAAAATTCAGGCCTTCAAAAAGCATTGCTGATGGTTAGGGAGTCATTTTACCTGTGCTCAAAGCTTCAGAATTTTATTCACAAGTTAGCAAGAAGTGGATGAAAGGGTATGAAATGCAAAGAGGTGTTGGTTTAACCTCTAGGTCCATCACTGTAAATCAGTAGTCACTCTGATCTGGGTAACAACTAATCAGTGTAATTTTTTGTGTTGGAGATGAAGTCAAGATAACTGCAGCAGTATGGAATCTTATTCCTGTTTGTCTCAAATTGATGGTTTTACTGGAATGACGCTTGTTTGTTCCCTATTCTAATGCATTTACCTCCTTCGTAAAGTTCTCTCCAGCTAGCGAAATCTTCGCCTCGAAGAGCCTCTAGGTGCTGGTCAGAACAGGACAACTTTGCAGACTTTTATAAACACTTATAGAACAATAAGAGAAGAATTCAGGAGAAATAAATTTTGAAAACTAATGTTTGCAGTAAAAACAGTGGAAAGAAAAATAACGTTTTGCTAATGTTGAACAAGGAAAGCAGGGAAATACTACCCGGCAATCACTGGGACAAATAAGTGTCATTGTGTGTTGAATTCCTCCATGCACACTTGGTGGGTTCTGAATCCACACTTAGGATTTAGAGCTCCAAATCATTTAAGTCAAGGCATAGGATATGCTGAGGTGGAGGTTGTATCTTGAAACACCTTTGACATAATTTGATTAATTCATATTTAGCGTTACACATGACTGCCTAAAGGCACGGAAAGCTAGGCTTTATAACCTTGGACTTCTTTCCTCTTCTGCCTTCTCAACCCTTCTTTTCTACTTCTAATGCTTTCCTAGAAGCATTGCAAATAATTTGATTTAAATTAAGAATAGATATTTGCTCCTTCTATTAGGATTATAAGGTAAGAACATTAAATTGGAAACGCTTCGGGCAAAGCTAAATCTTGTTATGCGGAAAGCAGTTCACGTACATTCATGATCCCTTGCTGTTAAGTTTTCAGTGTTGAGATAAATATCACTGAGACAAATTAAGATGTTTTATTTTTATCTTGTGGTGGTTTTTTTCCAGCTGTTTCTCTGCAAAAACAATTCAGTGTTCTCTTATGCTCTATTCGGATTAATTAAATGTTGTTTTTTTAAATGATTTCTTTGCTGATTGGTAAATGGATTTGTATGTTGGTCACTTTTCAGTAACATTTTCCACTTGTGCTTTAGAGCTTTAGAGATTTTTTTTTTCCTGCATTGAGTTCTGTCTTCAATGGAATTTTTTCAAGGTCACCGAACTTGCATTTGCTGCAAAAACAAGTAGCTGAATAATGTTCTTTAATTAAAGATTCTGTGAAAATGTAGTGTATTTACAAAATTTATCAAAATGTCTTTTTTCATCACTTACGTAACTAAGTCTTGCTTTTTTTTTTTTCCAAAGCAATCCTTTGTTTGCTCAGTAACACAAACTTTTTTAGGTGCCATAAAACGCAAGGTGGAATTAGAGTGGGGTACAGAGGACACAGAATATCTGCAGAAGGTACATACTCACGTGGAAGGAGCGTTAAATGAACTAAAACCTGACATCATAGTTTATAATGCTGGGACTGACATTCTGGATGGCGATCCATTGGGAGGACTTGCTATTTCACCTCAGGTTTGTATAATACTAAAACACATACAGACTCTCACTCTTCAATTAATACTGGAGGCACTCCTGAGAGTGCATTACTTGTGGCAATTTGTTAGATGAAAGCAAGACACATACCTCAAAGTAAAACCAAAATGTTTTTCTGTTACAGGTGCATCTCCATTGCTCTTTTACCGTATGTTTTCAGTTGTCTTTTTCTGGCTCTAAATATTTCTGTTGTTGTGTGCCTGTTTAAGTATGATATATTTTTCTCTCAAAAATTTTCTCTCTAAAATATACCAGTTTTGAACAGGCAGTGTTCAGAGGGGTGTATGTGTTCACAGTGTGCCTAGCTCTTATTTTTCTTGTGGTTCTGCTCCTGCATCTGGTTCTTTCTCTTTGTCTCTTTTCCCCTCATATAGCACATTTGACACCTTTGTCACCTGCCCCCAGTATGTATCTTACAAGTAACTTCCTCTGTGGCACTTCTGTTTTTTTGAACTGTTCTTCTGGTGTCTTCCAGGTCTAGCAGTTTGTGCAGCCTGTCTGTGCTCTTTAGAAATGAATGGTTTTTCCTCTTTCACCACTCATTTCTCTCCAACTATCACTCTGTTTTTCAGTTCAGTTTAACTGTACTTTCCAATCTAGTTTCAGATTTAATTTTTATTTGTTCTGTGTAGCTGCATAGAGGCCTTCACCTTCCTGAGATAGTGACAGCTAGGCACTTTTGTCAAAAAAGAAAGACAGCTCATCCTCCTCAGACAGCATATCAAATCTGTCCTGTTTTTATATTTGATTTTTTTTACTGTCTACTGGTTCAATACAGGAAAAAATGCTTTATTGATTTGTGAGCTCTCAGAATCCTTTCTAATCGAGCCATCATTCGATCTGTTCTGTTTTGCAATGCTTTAGTTTTCAAAAGCTCTTCTACAGAGCTCTAGTTCTGTACTGGTTTGTGTTGCCTTTCTGATACAATTCCTCATTCTTCTTGTCTGTCACTGAGCAGCCTGTCCTTCCTTGCTTTCTGACTTCTTGCAAAATCCCTGATGGGTTGGGGTGGAGGAACTTGAGAACTGGTTGGAATCACCAGGTATTGTTTCTGTGACTGTATAAAGGCCTCTCTGGATGAGAAAAGAAGAGCTGAGAGGCTTGGACTTGTTTTTCAGATTGGAGAGGATACTGCCTGAGGTGTAGGATCTCGTGTGGTGGAACGGAGCTTTTTGGGAAGCAGTGGCCATCAAGAGAAATGGAAGCTGGTGCTACATAAGAAATACTTAGATGTGCCCTTTCACATTTCTGACAGGGTGGAACAGTGTTAATCATCAAGAACAATGAGTTGCTGTAGCCTGTTGTATGCCATATAGAAGAAGAAAGATATAAGATGTAGGAAGGAGGGAAAAGAAGGGTAAATGAGCCTTCCAGTCATGAGCAGAGATGAAAGGCAGTGTGTCATTTCTCTTTGCAACCACTGGTTCAGGTGCCTTCTTTTCTCTCTGATCTAGTTGGCTTAGGGAGTGGATGACTTGGTTCACCACATTTGAAATCCCAGTCTATTGGAAATGCTAAAAATGAAGGCATTGACCCTTGAAAGTTCATTTCTTCAAGGCTCATGAGTCCAGTCGTCAGTTGTGGATATTCTTTGTGTTTTTAAAGTCTTGCTATAGTGCTAATTATACGCAAAGTATGCCTCCAAGCTATTGCCAGAAAACATGATATGTAGCAGGTAAGTCCCTCTTAACTTTGTAAATTACAAGTGTGGCAGGCTGTCATTTTCAGTTGATTTGTTTTTTTTTTCTGGTAACAAGCAGGCTGTGGGAGTAAGCCCATGTCTTTTTCCCTCAATTTTTCCAGGATCAGCCACTAGAGATCTTGGAGGAGAAATGAGGCACTCTGGTTCCCCTGAATAGTGACTGCTTCCAGTTCCTGTGTGGGGATAGTATTTGCTGATTCCAGTGATGGTTCCCAGGGGATGTACAGCTTGTTCTAGAATTCTGTTATTTCCTTTAAGGATCTGTTCCTTCAGTTTCCTTTGTCTTGATTTTCTGTTATTAGCCCTTACTCCTACTCTACTCTTTTGCAGAGTTGTCAGACTATACAGAAACTATTACTGGTGCATGGTTTTACAAAATATTTTTTCAGCTACATTTGCATATTATTCATTTCCATTTGTTTGTGGTCAATTCGTTTAAAACTTATATTTCCTGGGCAGGAGTTCTTACAGGAATTTACAGTAGGCAACTTCTATCTATTGTATCTTCAAAAACCAAGACAAAGATTTTGTATTTGTTGTTTGTGAAAGGATTTTGCACGTGAAGTTTCTAACAGGGCTTGTAAACTATTTTTTTTTTCCAATATAAAATGCAGGGCTTAATTGCTGATTAAGCATCCCATACTGCAATTCCATAAACAACAGACTGTCTGTTAGAACTAAAACATCATATTTGTATCACTTTTTTTTTGTAACTGTTGTAAACATGCAGGGAATTGTGAAGAGAGATGAAGTTGTATTCAAGGCTGCCAGAAGCCGCAGAATCCCGATCCTGATGGTGACATCTGGAGGCTACCAGAAGAGGACAGCACGGATTATTGCTGATTCTATCCTCAATTTGCACAACCTGGGGCTTATTGATAAAGAATGAGTGGCCAGTGAAGCTGAAAATCCCAAGGTAGAAAAGATGATTAGGGATTCCGTTACAGACTTAACCAACTTGTCACTGTAATAATAAGTTACTAAATTTTAGGAAAAAAAATACTGTTTTAGGAGCAGGAAGTCTTCGCATCATTATCAAGGTTAATATAAGAAATTCAGAAAGGACTCAGCTTGCCTTTAAAATAATGTATCACAGATAACACACGGTTGCAGATTAACTCTGTTTAACATCTGAAACTATCTTGAGCAAAGGCAACAAATCCTTTTGAGCTAATTTAGACGTACTCAAGGGGACCTTATTTCAGTTCATAATACTACTGTAGAAAGCTTTAATTGTTTCTTATTGTTATAGGTACTCTATTATATAGAAAGAACTATGCAGTTGTTATCCAAAGACTGTCCCAGACCTATTTCACATGATACGGTTCTGACAGTGGTGGGAGTAATCTGGACTAAATGTATTGACATTTTTCTTAAATACTGCATGTGTGTTCTGCACAGTCTTCAACTGTTGATTTAACACTATCGTGCAATACTATGGAAAACAGTTCAGTTGCTTGGCTTTTAAGCCACAGCCTATTAGAATGGAAGTTCATTAATTTGTATTTTATTCTTATTGATGATAGTGACTTGATAGTACATTTAAACAGATCAAGAAGTAGAAGATGAAGTATCTTTGGCTTCTTATGCAAATGAGTGGTAAGGGCTCAGCATTAAGTCTGGTTTTTGCCTCTCAAAATGAGGCCTGCATATAAAAAGCAATAGTTACTATGCATTGTAAATCAGACTTAAAAAAAACAAAAAACACTACTATAAAACTAAAACTAATATTAGAGTTCTGAGAATTCTAGCAGAAAACATCACGTAGAAATACAAAATACCTTTTGTTATCACATCATGTATGTGATTGCAGATTCTTGTCCTGAATAAAAAAAATAAGAGTAAATTTTGATGTTTTTTTTTCCCCAACTAGTGCTTTTTAGTTGCTTGAAGACTAGTGGTAGTCGTAGCTGCAGTTGCAGTAACCAAATTGTTCGTATTTAAATAAAATACTGTGAAATTTCTACATTAAGCTAATTTAATAACCATATACGAGAGCTTCTAGGAGGTACTGCAATTTGAGAGCAAAATAATGTATTCAGAAGCAAATTTGGTACATTAACTCTAAAGATTGTTTTATTTAAGTTGGTATACTTTGCATTAAGTACTGTTTGTAGCATTGGGTCATAAATGTACTAAAGTGTATATTTTGCAAGAGCTTTTTTTAACTTCCAAGTATCACTGATTTGTAGTACAAGTTTAATGTATTTCTGTGAAGGGACACCAATATTTTCCTTGTAGTGGAATCAGTATGTAAGTTATTTGAGGAATGTTTAATTCTAATCAGAATACTTACCTCAGTTGTTATTTTTTGATTTATGGGGTTTGTTAATTGTAAGAACTTGCACACTTGCTATAAATATCTGCTTTAAAACAGAATTGGCATATTGCACTAATATTGAGTTGCAACACTGTTATTAAAAGGCACTTTTAAATTTCTTACTATATGGGTGGTCAATGTACAACTAATGTTGAGATTTATTTTTTCTATACTGTGTTACTGAAGGATGTTGCTATTCTTTCATATAATTTTTATAAAATTAAACTACGTTTCTATGAACTAAGCCCCTGTAATAGTACCATATGGTCTTTTCCCAAATACATTGTGTTTGTGTTTATGTTTGTTTTTCCTCAGTGGAGATTAAAATCATGTTGAATATTGCTGATTGACTTCCTTCACTTTGCACGTATTTTTGCTGTCAAAAATGTTGAATGGAACACTATTAGAAAGACAGGAAGATACATTTTTCCATAATTAAAATGTAGCTAAAACTGCAGCGAGTCTTAGGGGTGGATAATTCAGTGTTCCTCAACAGTGGAGGACTTCTGAGTTAATGTGTTTACCTCATAAAGTGACCTCGGGAGTTTGGTATCCAAACACACTTTAACAACTCATCAAGAGGTGTTAATTTGGAATTAGAAAACAACTTTATATTCTATTGCCTATATTATAACTCCTATTTTAATTATTTTATTACAGGTATTGAACTGTAAACTAAGATTCTGTTAAGACTGAAACAGTTTTTTAGTCCTTTTTTCTGAAATTATTGATTTCAGAAAAATTCAAAATATCTATTTCAAGTTATTGAAATAAATATTTGCAGAAGAACCTATTAGCTTTCAAAGGCTTGTGTAAAACTTACGGTCTCTATTGTGTAAAATAACTCGTGGCTGCATTTTGTGTTTGGCAAATGCAACGCATTCATACTTTTTTAATTTTTCAATTTAGTGTAATACTAGATTTGTCAGAAGCAGAAGATGAATTCCCACATGTTAAGAAGCTATACCAAGACAAATGTCAACAGTTCCTCAGAAAGAATTGATAAAATTGTTTCTAAGTTGAATTTAAACTTCAGATATTGTATGATTCATAACTAATGTAGTGTTATAATTGGGCAAAGATGCAATGAACTTTTTGTCATGGAAACATTTGCAGGTGTCGACAACCATCAGAATTTTTAGCTTCAGTAAAAATTTTTGTGGAACACGAAGAACTATGAGGCACTTAGGATAATGCTGTATAGTCAGATTTTGTTGAGAAAATAGGAGATATTTTTGGTTTTGTTTTTGTGTTGGAGTCTTTTTAATTGCAGTTGTAACTCTAAAATCTTCCCATAAAAGGGAGGAGTGTTTCAGAACTGATACCCGAACTTACAACAAAAAACATCTCTTGAAGAAAGGCTGGTAGGTCCTCTTTCATAATAAGACAATGGTTCTGACTCAAATTATTGAAGAAAAAAATAGGCTTGTCTAATAGCTTACAGTTAATGTACAAATGAGTTTCTGCTTAGTTGTCTACCATTAGAATGTATTTAATAAAATGAGAAGAGTTGATGCTGTCATACATCTGATTTGACAGTTGGTATGTTGACTTCCAAGCTTTTGTCTCTCTTCTTTTACAATCCAGGTATGGTGCAGAAGTTGGTGTTTGAGGCACTAGGCATTGTGTTAGCAGTCTCACACTGATTACATTTTAGTGTTACATTATTACGTAGTAACTTCAAATTCTTTATTGACCTTCAGGTTAAGATTTTTTTTTATTTTAATTTTTTGAACATCCTGGATTCTGGAGTCCCAGATTTATGAGGAAGATTTTGATAAATGCTGTCAGCTGCAATTGTGATAAAATACGGAGTTTAAGAACATGAGTTGGTAGTCAGCTTATTGTGTGCAGGGTGGGGAATATGTACATGTGTTTTTGGTAAATAATACCTGTCTGGGCACCCTAGTTCCCTACTCCTTGCTGGTCTTCGCAGCTTGAGAAGCCCAAGGGTTCTTAAACTGCCCCTGGCCTTGTCCTGCTGTCTGAGGAAGCTTTTCACCAGTATTACTGTCCTCTCTTGTGCATACGAGGTACACAGTTCTTTTCAGTGCTGGCTGCATGCTTTCTTGTCATCTGTGAAGTGACACAAATGTCTTGTGCCTTACATACTATATAACTTCGTCCTACATGCAACATAGCGTGGGAGCACACTGACAAACCCAGATGTAGTTAAGGTAGTAATTTTGGATATGCTATTCTGCCAGGAGCTGCAGGATCTTGCTGAGTTCAGAAAGCTGCCGGGTCTAGGGTCTCGGCACTGTGTGCTGTGTCAGTTGTTGAATAACTGCAAACATTTTCCATTCTAGAAAACTGCTTTGCAGAAGAAGGAAGTTCATGTTCTATCTTTACCCAATGGGAAATGATCTTTCTTATGCTCCCTGGCTGATTATGAAGTGCAAAGCATATCAGAAACAGTAATAAAGGGCCTAACCCCAAGTGATGTTCTACCCCGATCTTGCCCTGAATATAGCACTGCTTGTGTCTTCCACAGCTAGAGGCAGGCCCAAAGTTTTCTGCTATGTACTCACCTTTATCTTTAAATAGGGGTGACTTCGATGTTTTTGTTTTCCATTGATCATGATATTTTTGGTAATCTCTTGGATTTCCCATCCAGTGTTCATCCACTTTTCCTTTCCTTCTGTACAATTTTGCCAAAGTAATTTTTTTTTCCTGGAGATTAATAGAATTAACTGAAAAGAGATGTGACATCTTGGTAAGCAGTATGAAGGACTAATTCTTACTGCTTGGCTCTATGCTTACCACAGCAGTGAGAATAGGAGGTTGTTTTTACTCAGCTTCCAACTCATTGCAAGCATGGTACTTACCTTTAGATGGTACCCACCTTTAGATTATGCTTAGAAAAAAGTAAATAATCCCTGCCTTGCTTGCTTACCACATCCTGAATGTGCAAAAATGCTGTATCCTGCATATAATAGTGACTTTCTGGAACTGCAATCAGAATATGGCAGTATGACAGAACTTAATTGAAAAGATTGATTTGATATAGATGTTGAATAGGAGATGACTGTGGTGGGGCTGTGACTCTGACTTACTAGCCTGCTGCAGTTCTGACCTCTCCCAACATCTCATCTGAGATCAAACTTCTGTTTGGAGGTGGAGTAAGCACAGCTTTGGAAAGACCACTAGTGATGAGGCACATCTTGTGTTATCACTCCTGCAGTATTTTTATTTGGCCAGTGCGATGGTCTGTGGCACTCATTTCCTTTTCTTTTTTTCCCCTTCAAAACTAACATTACATGTAATTAGTTCAACTGTGTTGCCAGATACAAAGCTAGTTACATGTTTCTGTTAATCAGATCCAAACTCTTGTTTTATTTTGCCGTTGAACATAACATCCTTTGAGCTTTACTGGAACTGATTATCTTTATTTTGGAAATTCATGTTTGGCATAAAAATGGGGGGGAGGAAGGGGATGCATTCAAGACCAGCCTAAAAGGATATTTAATGTCTTTATGGTGTCTTCAAGTTAGTATTTAGTAGAGTTATAACATGCAATGCTTTGTAAGAGCAAAAAGATGTCACCTTTCTTGAAGTTTTGCCATCTTAAGAAAGACTGGAGTTAATCCAAAAGGTAGTTTGTCATTTGGCCTGTGGTTTTACCCTTGTGGTTTTACTCTGTAGCTGCCACTACAGAGGAGGGCAAGATGGACGTAAGGTAAAAGCAGAGAAGAAACAAGGAAACTGAAAATTTCTGAAGTGAAAAGCCATAGCCTGCTCTCTACTTTCCTTACATACAGCATGACATTTGAGAGCTGCAGCCAACAGGAGATTCCTAGCTTTCTGTATGAACCAAGTAGTATCTTGTTGGTATCTGCATTTTTATTTACATCTTCCACAGCTTTTCATTCTTTACTAGTCTTTCCTATGGCTGCCACCCATCAAAAGTGTCACTGAGAACCTGCTGCTTTTTTATGATGGTGCCCAGGACTTTGCGTGGGTGCCACTCTCCAGTGGCCAGATATCTGTGGTACTGCTGCTTGGCGGCTGGCTTACACTTTACAGCTGCATCCAGCTATTTACAAGTTCCCCACAGAGAAGCTTAGTGGAGTTTAGGCTTGTTCATATCGGTCCTCAGTTACAGCTGCTACTGCTTGTTTAGTGTATGAGATCTTCTGAACTGGGTGTGTTAAGGCAGGCGCTGTGTGTGCACCTGAGAGCCTGAGGAAGTGGCATGGGTACACAGCAACTCCTATTGATAATTGTGTTTTAGGATAAGCAGCTCAGTGGGGTCCCAGTTCAGAAAGATGTTTGCTGCCTGAATAGAAGTAATTCGTAATAGCTTGTTCAGGAAGGGAAACAGTGTTTGATTTTAATTTGGTTCCTTTAAAAATCAAAACAAGCTGACAAATACCAGAAGTAAATGGAGATGTATTTTTTCTGTGGGACTTCCAAAAACTAGTGTGTCTGATGGTTCTCAAATTCGAGATCTTATGCTTGTTTTGGAGTGCTATTGTAAATGAGATGAGTTAGTCTTTGCCAAGACAACATCCTGTGATAATCAGAGAAGTGCAGATTAATCGAAAGCAGAGGGGAAGGCATAGCTGCAGGTGACATGATGCAACTGCTACGATCGTTCCCAGTTTCATATGGTGACGCTGCTCTGGCTTAGCAGAGGAAGTATGGGTATAATGAGACACAGCCCTGCTTGTTGCTTTGTAGGCATGAAAAGATGGTGAAGTTCTGAAGCAAATAAGCTGGTCTCAATATTCTAATTCCCGTTTGCTTTCTTTTTCCGGAACACTTAAATTTTAATTATTTGAATGCTGCAAGACCCAAGTGATGTTTCTTAAAAACCCATAGATTCTTATAGGCTTTGTTGTAGCGCTCATAGGAGGTCTCAAGCTGCTGCCACGAGTGTTGGCCGCGGCTCAGCTGTAGCCTAGCAGGGTGCATGAGCACAGGCAGCCCCTTGGGCCCCCCAAGGAGAGGTTCTCTGCACAGCTCAGCAGCTCCGGCCCCTGTCTGTAAGTCAGGTGTGGTGATACCAACTCTGAACCTGCTCTGGTCTTAGCAATGCCATGCATCAGTTTTTGGGTAGCCCCATGAGACCTCACGATGCACTGCCTGTTTTAATGCGAGTTTGTAACAGTTTCCTAAAGTACTAGTAGAGGAAATCCTTAAACTATTGGAAGTTGCAAACAGAAATATTGATGGAATTAACTTCTTTTTTTTGGATGAATCGCTTAAGCTTCATGGTATACTAGCTCTGAAATTAATTCTGAGGTGAATTCTCCTGCCTACTGTTTCTCAAAGTCACCTTTTTTAATTAAAGAAAAAACGAAACTTCTGGACACCTTGTTGGCAGTTCTAAATGTGGAACTTGGAGAAAATGCTTTAAAGATTTGTACTTATGTTTGCAATTAATGTGCTTAATGTAATTCCTACCGTGTTGGGATCAGAGAACAAAATTCTACAAACACAAGTTAGATGTACTCACATTTCAAAAAAAATTTGTGTGATGAGATTGTAAAGCCAAAGTAGTGTTTCACCTCATACCATTCAACAGATTTTTATTATTAATATTTTCTTATAAGGAGGAAAGCCCACTTTGGGCCTTTTTTCTTTCTGGTATGCAGTATCATCTGCTCTGTAAATGATGTTAATCTTTTGTCTTTTTTTTTTTTTTTCCTCATCTGTTATTGTTTCTAGATGTAAACATTGTGTCAGCAAGATGCAGTTGTGGAGTGGAAGCCATAGTAAAACTCAGCTGTGCTTTGATTTCTGGAGGGATAGAACATACATTCCAGACAATTTGCTTCCAATTCCATCTTCTTCTCACTCCTTATGATTACTGACTCATAAATCCATCCAGTCGCAAGACAGTAAAGTAACTCTGCATGGTAACTCAAATAAATAACAAAGGTAAACCAGTACATCTCAAGCAAACTTTCCATGTGATTCCTTCCATTTCTTGTTGAGAGTGTTAGAAAGCTTTAGGAGTTCCCAGAAAGGAGCTTTTTTAATGCTATTTGCAAGTTGGAAATGCCCAAAGTTTCAGACTTGTATTTTATAGATCTATGAAAGAGCTGTGCATGCTTCACCCAAGCCTTAGTTAGCAGAAGGTACAAGTTTTACAGAGAATACAGCAAAAGCTGTATCATGATGTAAAAACGAGTACAATGTGCAGTGACTATGTTAAAAGGCAGGAGAAGTCTCTTGTATTTTCTCTAGTCTGCATTGCTCTTGAGGGAGTATTATATTGAAACAAAACTGATCAGTGGTAGAGCTGTAGAGGAGCTGTAGAGATTCCATGGTTCATCAGGGTTTCACACCATTCGTTGTGATTAGATACAAGATGATATGCTGATAAATTAATTTGAAAACCGCTAAGTCCTCTGCTGAACTGTGACTACACAACTCATATAACTTCTAATGGAGATGTATCTGCTGCTGAGGACAATTTACCATTTATTGTCTTAAAAGTCCAGAGAGTAACTACATGCTTTATAATCTAGTCTAATTTCATTTGGTTGATTAAAATGTGAGCTGTATTTCCTTACTGGTTAAGTGGTGTGGGAGGGACGTGACACCCCATGTTCAATGAAAGATGTGCTGTGGGAGAAATGTTATGTCTAAGGAAAGTGACAGTTTTCTGAATGCATAGTTACTTAAACCATAAGACAAGGATGAAGAGCAAAGCTTGATTTAATGCTATTTAAAAACTTTCCAGAACTCTTGCTTTCTCACAGAAGTTAGGTGTCTGTAGCAATTACAGCACACTATGTGTAAGTGTTCAGGGTATGTACAAGGCTATGCAAAAAGGACCTGATTTTAATGAAGTTACAGTGTGTTTCCTAAAGTGTTACGGAAGGAGAACTTCTAAATTTTACATGACAAGAAGTATAAGACCCACTCTTCACTTCATATGCAAAGTTGAAATGAAACTTGAGTTCTGAGATAAATTACGGTCGGAATGGAAGGGCAGCTGTAAAGGTGAGTCTCCTACTGTACTGGTATGTTAGAATACCTCACTATAGACAATAGTTTTTAGCGCATTTGTCTGATTTTTATATAGTATTTCCAGACAGACATTTTCTTGCACGACAGCCAGCAGTTTAGCTATCACTCTGATGCTCATTGAATAATAATATCTGCAGTAAACATACTTAAGGTTGTAGTCTCAAGTTACTTTAAATTGAAATCTGAATACACTGCATTATTAAAATCATTATGGTTATTAATCACTGCTCAGATAGTAACAGTACTATAAGAAATAGTGAACTGTCTGAATTGGCAATTAAGGTGCTTTATTTGATTTGCAAAAAGAAAAGCTAGGTAGCCTCATTTTATGGAAATTCCTGGTTAATAAAGGAAGAGGTAGTACAAACGATCATTGTTAGCCTTTTCATTTTGCTGCTTGTTGTTTAATAGGTGCAAATTGCTGTTCATTCTGTCTGCTCATGAAAATGTAATTTGCACAGATGGACAGCATACACAAAGCAGGAATGTGAATGGCAAGAGTCACAGTAGAAATGTGTAGCCTTCCATGCCAGTGTACTGATTAAGTTAAAGGGTTTCATGAAGTGTGGCAGCAGTAGTGCTGATGAACTGCAGACATGTTTTTAAAGCTGGCTTCATATGCTTGAGAACAATACAAAGAGCTCAGGAAGTTTACCTTATTTTGACCTCAGAAAAGTAAATGTGTATGTTTGAAAGTTAACAAGCTATAATAGATACATTCTTCACTGTGTAGTTGCAGTAATTCTATCTTACTTTTAAATACCTGAGGTTCTTGATGTAATGGGTCTATACAGCCTGAGAAATAAAGCTGAGTCACCAAATGAAGAATGCAATAAACTGCGTTCAAAACAATTGCCATCTGTTTTTTTTATATTCTTCTTTATTAAAACTGGAAGGCTGATTTTTCCCAAATGGTACAAGAAAAATTGGGCATTCTTGTGTTGTGGTCGTTCTCAAATTGTTTGCCACTACAGAGTTACACACGTTCTCTCCCTTTCATACTGTTAAGCTTCCTCAAAATATTTGCTGAAATTAAACATTTTCAGGGTGTGGGCAAAACCAAAGACTAACCTTTTATTTTTTCCTTAGAGATGAGCAATCATTACTTAGGCCTCACCTCATGCAGTCTTAACTAAATATGATGTACTTTTATTTGAGTGATTTGTTATTAAGGACAATTTTATTAAAGAAGGAAGAGGGAATGGCAAGGGATGGTAGTTATTGCTTTTTTTTAAAAAAAAAAAAAAAGTTTGTAAGCTTTAATTCACATACAATATTTTTCCAGTTAAGGACAAGGAATGTTTCAGCTTAGATGTGGACAACATAAGCCTATAAAGCATTGGCAAGGTCAGAGCTAACAAAGTTGGGCCCGATTTATTGTGCATTTCTACAACAAGGACAATGTTTGGAGGGTTGAATATGATTTAGTTTTCACCACTGAAGGACTGCTAGGAGGAAAAAACAACAAATTACCATACAGTGGATGCGTTGAAATCAATAGTGGTCACACAACAGAGGTACAACTCTTGTTGTTTTTTTTTTTTTGTTTGTTTGTTTTTTTTGTTTGTTTTTTGAGGCATGCTCAAAGACCTTGAAATTTTAGACTATGGAAAATTTAGTCTTTCAGTGTGCCTCAGTAAAATATGTTTGAGGTGCAGTGGGTTGACAAACATTTGCTTCCACAGTGGACAATGTTATTGTCCCCACAAAATGTATGTGCTCCTTTAGTTCTTGTGTGCTCACAACATCTTAGAAGCCTGGCCTATGGTGTTTTGGAGGTGAGAGCATCCTTTTGGTGCCCCACACTATAGCTGGTTGCGGACATTTGGAAATGTGGAAGTGTATTTTTTTATATATAATTCTCAGCACTGTTTTAGAGAGTGTACAGGAAATCATGGGCTCATTTTAGTCATCAAGAACAGTTCTAGGTTTGATGGGGGAGTAATATCCAAGCAGCTATATTTTGATAGTAGTTCAGACTGGGGAGAAGAATAATATTGTCTCTCGCCCTTGTCCAGCGACTGTTAATCAGTGCTGTCTGAAGTCAGAAAGCTAACATTGCTCTGCACAGGCAGGGGGAAGACCCTGAGGCCATCAGAGAATGGCAGCGAGTGAAGGTTATGTTAGACTCGAATTTGATTGTTCTAATGCTTAGAAATGTTCTTCTATTCGTTTGTTTTTGGCTTTAATCTTTTCCTTCCCTTGCGGGCAGCAGCTCAGGTTTGCCAGCCTGGACTCGTGATGATCTAGTACTTACAGCTCTGGTTGTATTTCATTTCTTTCTTCCTCTGCTGTAGCTGCTTTGCAGTTCATCTACTTAAACGCGAGTGGAAAAGGCTTTGCAAATCAAAGAGCTGGCTCAGTTCTCTGACAATTTGGAAGAGTTCCACTGAGAATAAAATTGTAGATCTGAGAAATATGCTGCTTTCGTAATGATACTTCCCCTGATTCTGTGAAAATAGTTTGCTTCTCTTTTGCACTCTATATGGGTGGTTTTCAAGCTGCTCTTTAGTGGAAGAGTGGAGGATGAAGTCTCTGTGTCATCAACCAGAAGTCAGGTCATTTTTAGTGCCAGTTAATGTGTAAATGGAAGAATGCTTTGTGTGAAAGTTCCTCTTTGAAAGTACCCGCATGTTACCAAGTATGTGGCATCCTGCTCTGCTTTACCTGCGCCTAGTCTGTATATCCCATGAAGAAATCAGTACACGTTTCTTTGAAAACATGTAATCTTTAATCTTTAAATTATTGTGCTGTTTAGAAATTGATGAAACTATAACTAGTTATAACGAGTGCAACAAAAACAGTAGGAAATATATGGATACACAGTGGCTGAGGAGTTCAAATCTGACGATTGGAAAGACTTTCTCCTGTGAGTAACTAACTTGGAAAGCCAGAGTGAGGCGACAAATCCTAGAAGCTAATTCTTTTGCTAGAGACCTTATAGGGGACTTTGTTTTAGCCTATCTAAATAAAACTCTTGTTGTGCCTAACAAAACTTGTACAAATTTCAACAAGCCATTTTGATGTTAAATGATATTTCATCTACTTTTGCTTGTTTTGGAAAGTCATTTTGTAGACCTGTGTGGTGGATTACCAAGACCCTCAATACTCTTTCTGTACTCCTTCACAAGCTTGAGCAGAGGTGTAAAAAACCAAAACAAAACAACACAGATTCAGTTTTGATTGAGTGGAAATTAAAGAGAAACCTATCGTAATTGTTGGTATATGCATACATATAATTATTTTGCAGTGCGTGATGGCTGTTCAACCAGTTTCTGCTTCAACCAAGGATTGTACAATTCCTTCTTCCTCACAAAAAGAGGCTGCGTAGGAAAATCTTAAGCTTGCCTTTTTGTCAGCAAGATAACTTCCTTCACACTAGCTTCACATTCATGGTTTTATGGGCATAAATTACTAATGTGTAACCAAACCATGGAATTTAAAAAACAATATAGAAAAGAATATAGAATATTCTCCATATTTTAAGAGTTCTTTTTGTTTCTTGCTTGTTCCAGAATCTGTGGCTGTAAACAATAGCCATTATTGTCATGAAGATAAAATCTCTGAGAGGGTGTATGATAGGAGAAAGGCTCCAAATTAAGCATGTGATGGTTGAGTAGTGGCTAATTATCTTTTCCGTCTGTTACCTAACAGAATTTTGTAACAGTGGGATTTAAGGCTTGTCAATTTTGACTGTCTTTCTAAACCTGGACATCTCTGCCAAGGCCAACAATGAAATGAGCACATTAAGATAATAAATCTCCAGTGAACAGACTAAGTTATTTATTTTGGATGAATGAGGTTACATGTAAAACTGGTGTGTGTTTTGGTTTGATTGGTTATTGGAGGTGGGAGAGCTTTAAGAGTTGAATGCTTTTATAAAAAGCTTTAGTTGTGGGAACGTTTCAGTCTGAAACGTGAAAGAATGCAGACCTTTCAAAATATGGTATGTGAGAAAAATGTATGATTTAGTGTTTCCATTTCCATAGAGGAAATAGCAATACTTTGCTTGAACCAAATGATAAATTTCCTTTAGTCATACGATGATGAGAGAAATAAAAACCCTCTAATTTTTTTCAAAGTAGTTGAGGGAAAAGTTTAAGTGTCTTAAAAGTAACCTGCTGTATACAAGGACTTGGAATATTAGTCCTTAAAAAAAGGATCACATTTTTTTTTTTCTATTTTTAAAAGAAACTGCCCTAGAAAATAACTGTTTATCAGAATTTGAATTGGGATTCTGTGGTCATTGCACTGTCAGACCGAGTGTGAGCATTACTTGCTCTTGGACAAAAACATGTTTGTTTCTTCAAGTAATGAAGACAATTGGGTGGCAGTGCTGTCCCATCAATGTTTCTGTGTATGAGCTTTTTGACACTTTTTTTTTTTAAATGTGTGTTCTTCAGCATTCACCTTTCCAACTGCGTATTGCACACTAATGTGGAAGGAAAAAGTCTATGCTGCATCTTGGCACTTCTACTACCATAAAATGCTTCTCCGAGTTTTGTGTAGGATTGAAAAGGGACATAACTGGGAAGGGCTTTTGATATGTCTTGGGGAATAGTACAGAATCATAACGAGGTGCAAGAAGGACTTAGAATATGCACAACTAAACATCAATAATGATCACTGCTGCCTTTATATCTCTCTTGTCATTTTTAGTACTTAAGCCTGAGAATGAAGAAGTCTTCTGAGACTCCATGGGATGTTAAAAAGTTGGGGTTGAAGTGAACTGAAATTGTGGACTTCTAAGCAGCTTGATGTTGGATATTTCAGAGCATTAGCCCACTGCTTAGGAGTGCCATCTACAGCACTGGTATCCCCAGAGACTGAAACAATTGGTTATCTGAGAGCTCAAACAAGCTCCATGGTTATTGTGACTGCCAGGAGTTAACGTGACTGCCTGTAGCAGGTTTCCCTCATGGCTCTGTACAAGGGGAGCTTCAGTCCAGTTTGAGTGACTTAATTACATGCTGTTGAAGCAAGTTTCCTACTACCAGTGACCCAGTAAAAACTTGCTTTTGCAAAAGCATTCGTTATTGTTCAGCCCAGTGGTTCGATCATTGCAGTTGGAGGCAACAATGTCCATCCTTGTATGTGCTGTGGCAGTAGTCAGGAGTTTATAGAATGGAGGCCGTCAGACGCGTGTCTTGAATTAGTATTTCATAACGGATATGTTGCAGGTCTATTAAACAGGTAGAAAAACAGGAGGTGTATTTCTGAAATTGTTACTGAAGCCTTTATTGCACTTATAAGAAACTAGGTGTTCTGCAATAAAGCAAAACAATAAAAAAGAGTATGCAGCTTAACAAGCTTAGAGCTACAGTGTAAATCTTTTCATGAGCTGCTTCTTGGTCTATATCTCATTACATGCCATAATTGTGTGGCCCGGCTTGCTTCCAGTAAGTTGCCTCTCTGGTCCCGTGGCAGTCTTACCACCATCTCTTGCCTTCTCTCCACAGGAGGAGTCTGAAGTAGTATGGTAATGAGAAAGGTGACCAGCATTTACAATAAGCTAACAGGGAACCCAGCTGTTTTGGTAGGTTGCATAATCTTGGAGAGGTAAATCCAGTGCCTTGAAGAGAACACACACCAATGACCCTCTGGATGGTAATGCTATTAGGAGATGTGCTTTCATCTGTGCACACGGTCATATTTAAGCCCTCTGTTCTGTCTTTGCTAAGTTACTTGCTTGTTGTAGAAGGGCCTGATGGTTTTATATTTTAACTGGAGGAAATCTCTCTTGATTGTGTGTTGAATTTGGAAGTCTGATTTGGCTCAATTAAAATGTGATTAGGCTTTCTGTCTCCATTGTAGAAGCTGTAAGTGCTCTGGAGAAACATTTAATGTTGAAGGCTGGCCTGCTGGTTTTGGCTGAAATAGAGAGAAATATGCAATGCTCTGAAAAATTCCAGGACTCCCACTAGGTCAAAATTTTTTCTCTGAACTATAGCATTTCATCAAGTTCCCTAGAAACGTGTCTCAATGTATCACAATCATTATTGCTTGGAAATCCACCAACTTTGCAATGAGCTGAGAATATTTATTTTAAGGGCTGGATGGCATTCTCTTAGCAGAGATATCTGATTAGAATTATTTCCATCCTTTCTGGTTTCAGACTGAATTTGTGTTACATGCTGTTGTTTTACTATATGTTACAGGCTTTGGATGAGACTAATTTAGTTATGAGTATTTATCTGATGCAATTATATTAAGTACAATAATTTTAATCAACTTAAGCTGATTTTATGTGTTCAGGATCTGGCCATTTAAATCTGGGCTAAATCGGAAATTAGCTATATTTTGAGGAGTGCAGTTGGTGTAGTTTGAAACATTATATGCAGGAGATCTCAAAAAGCCCTAGACACCTTGTTATAATGATAATGGCTTGCTTTGCTGTATCTAATCTTTAAATCTTTACAAGACACACTTTTAGCTGATCTTCTTATGGAATGTGATTTTTTTTTTCCAGGTAAAAATACATAATGCTTTATTTAATCAAAGTTAAGTTTTGTGGTGCACCTGTTCTCTGCTCTAAAACTGGCTGGCAGCGTAGCTGAAATCTCATAACACACATTTCCTGGCTTTGGTATGGTGTTTTCAAGCAAGCTGTTAAAAGTGGTCTAGCACATTGTTATTTCAGGAATAGCTTTCAGCTGAAAGAATGGTGTGATTTGCATCCAGAATCAGGAAACTCTTTTTATGTTAGAGAACAGTTAAATATTTTTTTTGCTTTTGTTAAAGAAGTTGGATAATAAGATTATGATAGAACGGGATGGTAATGTTCCGTGGAATCTGAGCATATTCAGTATTTTTGACCCTATGATGTGCTGGGTTTCAGACCCCTTAATCCAGGATCCATGTTCATGAGTCTTCACAGTGAGTGGTTTGTCCTGTTTTTTAGGGAGAAATTTGGGAAATGAAGCTGGCATATTCCACACTGTGGGCCTCCCAGCATTGTCCGCATGTGGTCTCATGCACCAAAGGGTTGTCGGTGCCTTTTTCAATATCCTGCCTGTTCTGTTCTCAAAGAAGCAGATTGGAGATGTCTCTGTCTTCACGACTCCTATGAGGAAAATAAAAAATGCCCTAAGCATTGCAAGTAGGGCATCAGTAAAAGTTGGTTGGGACCCAAGTTCCTGAAAATTTTGGGGCACTCTGGGCCTATTTATTTCATAATTCCTGTTAAATCAAATGCATGTTAGGCACCTTAATGGTGGCGTGGAACTCATGCAAAGAGAGTTGCTGAGGTTACAGTAAGTGCACCGCAAATGAAGACTGGCCTGCTGGGCTCGGAACTCCATGTCCAGTAGTTTAACCACTAGAGGACACTACCTCATTGTTATTAGGGAAATTAATCATTGCATGCTTAAAATGGCCAAGTCACAGGGATCTTCCTTCTGTTGGCTTAATTTAATTTCAGGTAAGATTTTTATTTATTTTGTTCCATAACTGTACACACTGCTGCCATATGCTCAGGCTCTACTTTAAGAGCTGAATAGATGCCCAGAGAAAGACAGCTATGCTGCTCTTCCTCAGCTGAAAGCAAATGCCTGACCTTACTGTTTAGTGTCTCCTTAAGAAAGCAAAGAATTACTAAAAGATGCTGTGATATTAAGGGCTGCTTGCTCATCTGTGAGCAATCAGCCAGGCTCCTGCTTATTGTTATGATCTTTCAGGCTCCCTAAGCTTTGGCCTTTGCTCCGACGGATACCCAGGAGGACTGTCTGAGCAGGTCGCTGTAGGTGAGTGACTTTGTGCAGGCACCTGGTGGGCAGCTCCACAGCATCCTCCGCTGGGAGAGTGAGAGCGGATGTGCAAGACGTGTGCCCTACTGCTGATGGGGACTTTCCCCAGAGAGCAGATTGGTGAGGGCATTCAGCATGGTGACCTCAGGCCTTACCAGCCTGTGACACTCTCGTGCTATGGCAGAGGCATGAGGCCACCATGCAAAGGGTGCTCCAGGACTTGTGTGCACCTCTGGCACAGAAGGGTGTCAGGGCACAGCTTTGCTTCCTTTGGGAAGTTAGGAGGTGCAATATATATTTATTATATATATATATATAAAATATATATTATATATAATATTATTATAGGTGCAATATATATATATATATTTTTTTCCTGCCACTGTCTTCACCTCAGAAGACAGCTTCAAAACTAGACTGGTAATAAGCAATTTTCCCTCTTTATTTGGGTCGAAATGGGAGAATGCAGATACATTTCAGGGAGGAGTGCTAGAATTTGCTGCTGCTTTCACTGACCATAGTAATTATATACTGGTCCCATGGTGGTAGCAAGGCTGAATCTAGGTTTTAAATATGATTACGTTCAAAGAACTGCAACGACCACACGGAATACCTGCATAAAGGAGCAGATATTCTTGTGTGAAGTCCCACAACTCATTTCCATTGTATCATGAACTTACTGAGTTTGAAAGTCTTTCCTCATCAATCAGATAAATGCATCTCCTCTGAGACCTGCTTATTTTCTTGTATACTGTGCATCACTTACCCTGCGATTGGAAAGAGGTAATGTGCTGGGTTAAGTTACAGAGCTGCCTCTGTTAAGTTGTTGTGAATCACTGAAGTGTCTAAGATTGAATTCAGCTTGATAAAGTGGTGTTATAACCGTGAGGAAATATGATCGTCTGAAAGTGTTCATCAGTCAATTCCTATGCTGTGTCAATACTGGCATACCCATGTGCATTGTATAAAAACTGCTTACGTTTATCTGCAATGCATCTCATTGATTTTCGGCATCTCCCTCTGTGATGAATAATTGTAATAGTCTGCACCCCATAAATATGAGCTATCTGAAATGCCCTTTTTATGTGGAAAATCTAGGATTGTTGTATTAATAATGGCGATGCAAAGAAACTCAGAGCGTAAGAGAAAGAAAAAATAATAGGATTGTCTTATGGTAGATGACTGTTACAGTCCAGATATATGATTCCCATCAAGTGCTGCTGGTAGGTTCTGCATCTTGAAGGTAAACTGGCACATTTTTCATTTCCTGGGAAGCGTATCTGCGCGTCAGTCAGAAAGCATCTATGTAGATTTCCTTGCTCAATGCTGCCAGCAAGCACTAGATCCATTACAACTGCATGATAGCATTATTAATTTCCGCTGTTATACATGTAATTGTGGTGGGCTCTCTTCATGTGCACTGAACAGCTTTTCTGTTTTGAGAATCACTTTAGTGCAAAGGTCTCTTGAGGCTTGAATTTGACTGAAAGACATCCAGATGGGAAACACATTTCTGACTGACAGACGCCTGAGATTCATAGCTCTAAACCTTCTGGTAAAAGTGGGGGGAGCTCAAAACACAACGCTGCTTGGAAAAAGTAAGCGAATAACGTAAGAAAAAACACCAAGGTCTTGCCAAAGGACAGTGTGAAAGGAATATGTATGTTTTTAATACCAGCTTATTAGACTGTCTGATCAACAGAGAACGGTGCTGGGGGAAGAATGCTAAAGTAGTGGCTGGCTTTGAAAGCAAAGTTCTGGGTGTTCTTGCAAAGGAAACTACTGCTTTTCTGCAACAAAAACTTTTTTCTTCAACTGCTTTTTTACGTGAACAAAGGAATTGTCAGGGTGTCCTGAAGCACTTCTACGTGATAAGCTTTGAAATTCATTGAAGAAAATTACTGAGCTTGATAGATAATATCAAGAAAGGGTAGCTAATAATTGTCCATGTATGGAGATATATTAAGCTTCGTTGGTTGTATACAGCCAGAGGCCCAGATCAGCTTCATAAGCAATGAAAAATGTAAATTGTGTTCACTTTATTAGGAGAGCACTTGGATTTGTCTTTAAAACTTACTATAGGGCTGCATCAAATTCTCCTCTATGGCACATCAAAAAGTCTGTGATTTTTGCTGAGGCCAGTATTCACTGCAGTCTTACCTCTGATTATACCTCCCAGCCCGTCCCCACATGCAAACAGTTATTTGGGTTTTTGAGCTGGAGCTGGCTCTTCCCTGGGGGTGTTGCTCACAGGGTGGGTTAGCACAGCTCCCCAGCTGCTAGCGCTGTCTCTGTGCAGTCTGAAGGAGAAGTAGGGCTGGGTCTGATCCTGTGTAAGTGGAGTTAATGGAAGAGGAGAGAACTTGGGTGCAGCAAACTCCAGTAAAATCTGTGATGAAAGCAGCCTTAAATGGGTATGTTTGTTAGGTTCTGCATATGTTCACAAAATTAAAAAAAAAAAAAAAAAAAGTCGGCACGTAGCCCAGCTCAGCACAACTTAATGGATGAGCTGCAAAACGCTGACGTGCCACCCCTGGAGCGGAGCAGGCAGCTAGGAGGTAATGTTGGCTGCCCCGTGGTGTGTCGGCTGGGCTGCTGGCGGTGAGCCCTGTGGAGCACCCTGTTCCTGTGGGCTCCAGCAGCACAAAACCTCCAAGAAAGCTAGGGCTGGGTCTGTTGGGGGATCTCTTCTTCCACGCTGTCAAAGCAGTTCTATTGTTTATGGCAGTCTGTTTGCTGTCTAATCTGGTGTGCTCTTGGGCCCCTTCAAGCCAAGGACATCCATAATTCTCTGATAAAACCAGGAGGGCCACTACCTTGTGCATCTTGCCCAGGCAAGCGAACCAGGTCCATGCAGTGTGTGGCCAAATGCCAGATATGCTACATATGACAAAGAGCTTGTAAAGCAAATTTAATAGCCTTGCTGTTTACAAGCAGCATTTTTATATTCACTATTGAAGTCATGGAATGTTTCTGTCAACTGTGGCACTATTATAAGCTGTTTTAATTATTTTATATATGTCTTTATAAGTCATCCAAGTCTTATTTATATAAGACGTTCTTTAAAGGGACGCCATCACTGGTTAATGACATAAGCACAGTAATGCTTGCTTGCTTTTAATTGAGATCAGTTCTCATGATTATTAACAAAAGTGGTTACAGTTACGCCATGTTCGGGTTGGTTTTAGCTCTGGCATGGAAATGCCCGTTATGCTGCGCTACTGGGATGCCAGGGAGCCATGTCAGTCACAAACAGACCCTCCAGAGGCACTCTGGAGCGACAGCCGGGCCCCCTGCAGAGCTCTGGGGAGACCAGTTCTTCCCTCTGTCCTGGCTGCCGAGGGTCGGAGTCGAGGTGTTTGGCCAAAAAAAAAAAAGCCCCACGGCAGCGGTGCTGTTACTTGCAAAGCACAAATAGGCACAGTGAGGTCTCACCCCCCTAGCACTGCCAGTCTGTCTTTGATTCAGCAAAGGCCGAACTCTTCTCTCCGTTAGTGGCTGTGAGCTGGGTTCAGCTCAGTCTGGTTCACTCAGAGTGCCGTGGCTGGCAGATACAAGCAGTTGCAGGAGGCAGCCCAAGTTCCCCAACACCGCTGGTGCTGCAGGTACTCGGCGCATCCTCTGCTGTGTGTTCTCAGAGGCTGTCTGATGGTGCTCATCTCCCTGCCTGCTGCCAGGTCCCTTCCTTCTGGCGATCAGCCCTGCAGCTTCCTTGTGGTTTCTTCTCTCTGCCCCTTCACTGCTTCTCACCTTGGCACTCACTCCAGTCTGTAAATGAGCTATAAGCCCCCGTGGCCCAGCCCCCGTGTGTGCTGTCTGTGGCCCTCGGTTCGGTTCTCCACTGGCACCAGGCCAGCAATGTGGGTGCACAAACTCACCAAAAGGTGCACTGGAGACTCGGGTTTGGGTTTATTCTTCATTACTGGCGTCTGCTTAAGATTCACTCTTTCTTTGCTAAATCAATAGAAGTTTGCTGGCCTGCTCCAAAGCAGTATCAGGTGCTGCTCTGTGTAGATGTTTTGGTGCCAGTGAGGGCTTTGCAAGCACTGCTCAGCTAAAGCTGCTAACCCACCCCGCTGAGCCTCACCCTGCGTGTGGTGCCTGCCCTCCGCAGTGCTGTGCCGCCTCTCCAGCTTCCAGCTCTGCAGCTGGACGCCCTGGTGGCTCCCCTTTTGTTTTGCTCCCGAGATAAAATAACACTCTCTTTCATGAAGGACTCCTTGAACTCAAAGGAGTGGGTAGATGCGAAGCAGCCAAATCCATGAGTCAGGCTTTTCTGCTCTCAGCACTGGTAGGAAGTGCTTGGACTTGAGCTGTGACCCACAGAGGTGGGCTGCCGCCACCCAAAGGTGCTCAGGGCCGGCAGCTGGGCAGCAGGGTGGACAGGGCAGGAGGAGGACTTGTCACCTGGGTCTGCTGCTGAGAGCTGCCAGAGAAAACGCTAACGTTTCGCTCCTGACAGCTTTGTGCCTGCGGCCAAACTTCAGCAGTGGTGAAGCTTTCGATGTCAAGAATTTTGGCATTGGTTTTGGAGTATTGGAGTAATTCAAAGTATGTGGAGACTGAGGGAGGAAAGAACCCAGGTGAATTTAAAAATGCTTTTCAGTGAAATTTTTGCAGTGTTTTTGCTGTTGTTTGCTTTATCTCCTTTGACTTCTGTCCTGCTGTAGAGCTGTATTATCTAGAGGAATTAAAGTCTGATGGTTAAATTCCACATTAAAATAAATAAACACATTAGAATCTTTTAGAACTAAATCACAGCACTGTTACAGTAAGCCCTGAAAGGACAATCCAAAAATTACTCATTTAGCAATATTTTAGAAATTATTTTAGGTGCCTGCCTTTAATATCCTTTGACATGTACTTCTTAAGTGATTTATCCATGCATTTATAGATGTCTTTTTTTTTTTTTTGCTTGGAATACAGCAGAAGTAGGTCTTTGATATTTAGATCCGCATAACTGTTCTTGGAATTTTTCTTTGGATGAAGCTTTTGGCACTGACAATGCTTTATGTGAAACAACCCTGTATCTGGATCTCATTCATCACAGATCTTGAAAAGAAATGTCTTGGCTTTCAGATAGGGACATGGAACTCTTCAAATGACGAATTTAAACTATAAATGTGTATGTACATTTGAATATACATTCCTTAAACATGCAGAGCTTATGTAAGGCTCAGATCTGTATACATTCCATTATTCTTAAGTGCAAATTTTAATGCATTATAGGCAATTGAAAATACACCTTTATATTACGCTGCATATGAATAGGGCGACGTTTGCCAAATAAATATATTTCCTCGAATTCTGTTCTGGTTAGACATCACCAATAGAAACCGGAGATACTGCTGTACATTCAGGTTGTTGTCAGCTTGCCTCTGCTGCTTCTCCTTGCAGTGTTTTGCACTGGGGCGTTCAGCTGCTGACCTCTAGGGAGCATTGAGCAGACCCAGTCTGGAGCTGGGATCCTGGTGTTTGGGGTAAGGGTTGTGCAAGCGTAAAGCGCACAGACAGCCTCTGTGCCTGCTCACAAACTACCACAGTGCATGGGGGAAAAAAAAAAAAAAAAAGCTGGTGTGTGTGTTGCAGCAGGGAGTGGGTGGAGCAAAGTGAGTAATAAGTTTTCTCTGTCTGTGATCTCGATGCCTCCAGTTCGGGAAAGGTGTTTACGAGCTGAGATTTGTCCCACTGCTCTCCACGTAACTGCTTCTAGTGTGTAAAATTAAGCTCATACATCCATCACTTCAGGTTCAGGGCTTATCAGTGTAATGGGAGGGTGGTTCTTGGAGCCAACGCTTGCTTTAGATGGGCCACTGGAATGATGAATTGGAGCATTTGGTTGCACTAAAGCAACTTAGTTCCTGTTAGTAAAGCCTAGCAGTTCTGACGTGGAGCCTGTAGATTAATGCACGCCTTTGTCTCAGGTCTGACCTAAGGAACTAGCATTTAGGGACAAGAAATGAATTAAGTCTCGTCTCTGTACTGACTAAAAGCCTGGCCGCTGCCTAGCATACCATTCGTGGAGCGAGCAGTGGTCATGTCTTTGCTTGAGACCATCGTAAATTGCATTTATTAATGGCAGATTATGTAAATTTCAGCCAAGTCTTTATCAGCACTTAGGCCAAACACCAGATAAACAGTTGGCCTCAATTCTGGCCTCTAATAAAATTGTACATGAAACTTGAACCCAGTTTTGCTCTTTCAACACGTGCTTAAAAAACGAGCTGGCTCCTCAGCAGCGTAAGCTGGCAAAGCCTCCTGCAGCCAAAGCAGCTCTGCTGCTCCGGATCAGAGCAGGATCCAGCCCTCTGCTCCTGGTGGGAGCACCCTGGCTCCTGCCCTGGCCCCGCTGGGCTTGCAGGGAGCGAAGGAGCACTGCCCAAATCCTCCCTTGTGCATGGGGCCGCCACGGAGCCAGAAGAGCTCCGCATCGCTGTTTTACATCTCCACAGCTTGGCTGTGCCTCATGTTGTACCCTTGAGGGCAGCTTCCCTTCACATCTGTCCTGTGATTTCCCTCCATGCTGCCGGTTGCATGGAGACAAACCTCCTGCTGCCCCTCGATGGGGTGGCCGAGCCCCCGGGGACGGTGCTGTGGGGCAGCGCGTGGCGTGACCGCTGTGTGGGTGCCACGGCAGCACGGGCAGCGTTCCGGACTGCAGCCTTTATGCAGTTCTCCTAATTTTTTTTCAAGGCTTTGAAATACTTTTTGACATCTGCTCTTCATTACACAACAATATAGCTGTCTTTTTAGGAAAAGAGACATTTTTCATTATCCATTTCAAAGTTAACAAACGCATTTTAAAATGCCCACAGTAACTGCAAGGGATTTGCTTTCAGGTGATTTGGTCGTGCAGTCGAGTCCAACTACAACATTGTTTTCTGTTCCATGTCTGCATTTTACCTTGGTCGCAACTAAAACCAGGTTTTTATCAGAGTTCCTGGGTTTGTTTTTTATTAAAGAAATACTTTAACTTAGCCTGGGTGGACGACATGAAACTCTGGCAGGAAATCTGAACTTTGCAGTACTGCGTGTACCGAGTTCATCAGCACAAGCATTTTGTTTGTTCTTTATGTGGACAGCATGGATGTGTTGGGGATTTTTCCTTTCCAATTAAAGACATCATATGCTTTTTCTGTTCTTATTTTTTCCACTTGGGTGAAAAAAAATATATATAAATATAAAAATATAGTCTAAGCTTTGAGGGTTTTTTAACGGAAGTAATATGTCAAAAATTTAAAGCAGAGGTACATAGCACCAAGAAGCTGACCTCTCTTTGCCCTTTTGTGCCACAGCGCTGTAGGAGCACTTCTCTCTCTGAAACACTGGAGCTGGATGTAGGGCTTGGGCTGCTTTCCAGCAGGAAGGATGCTGTGAAGGAGAGGAGAAGGGTACGGTGTCTGTGGTGGTTTAAGGGTGCAAAAATACCTGAACTCACACCTTGAGGGAAAAATACCTTGCCTCACATCAGTTGGGTTGGGGCTGGGGGAGCTGCTTGTGGGTAAAGGAGAGGCTGTGGGAGCTGGGCAGGCCCTGCTTCTGCACGAGAAGGCTGGGGCTTCTGTTGGTGCCCTTGCTTGTTCTAGGAAAATCAATAAGCTTTGTATACTAAAAGAAGGGGAAATATTTTCTACAGAAAATGCTGAGTGTTTTGTTTGTTTCCTGAGATTTACAATTCTTTCTTCATTTTCAATTTTTCTATGTAGGGGAGTTGTTTTTTTTTCTCTGGGAGATGTGAACTTTTAAAGTATGAATTTCCCTTTTAGCAATGTTAAATGCTTATTTAAACAAAAAGAAAAAAAAGCTAGGATGTATTTATGGGCAGTAACATGGTGTCCAAAAGCACACATCCTCTTTTATCAGATAAGATAACCTGGAGCTGTGCCTGTGAATCAGCGTGTGTATGGTGGAGAAGTTAATAACAGACTTTCCTGTAGCCCAGATAAGTGCTGCAAATGTGATCCTGGGGCTTCCAATGCCTATTGCAATCTTTTTGGAAGAGAAAAATAAATCAAAGGAACAAGAAAGATGACCCATGGCGTTTTTGCTCTCCATAAAATTATAGAGGGTACTCTGTAAGCAACAGACACCCTGCGTGCTGCAAAAATGTGAACAGCACTGTAAGTGTTTCTTGTATTTGCCCTAGACATCTTCATTTTCAGTCATATGGAGAGCCCGTGCCTTACTCTGCATTCTTGACCCGAGAGCAGAAATGGCACGTTTGCATCCGTGCTGTTTGCTCTGTCTCATTCTGGATATAACAGCGGGAAGCTGGGCTGAGGCTGCAGCCAGGGATGTGCTGTGGGCTGCTGCTGTTCTGCGAGACAGAGAAACAGCTGAGGTGAGTCCTGCAAACTGCTCTTAATTACACATACAGCAGCTCACTCATAGCTCGGTTACTGAACATGCCTAGAAAACTTAATTCCTGTTGTCTTTCCCGGTATACATGTCTGAAAAATAGAGGTAGCTGCTGTCCTCCCAGGGCAGAGGAGCTTTAACTGTAAAGAATGTGGCTTCCTGCCCCCATCCAACGTACCCTGATAAGATGAGAGGCAGTGTGTCCCTGGCCTTTGCCCCCCTCGGGGCCGCAAGTCAGTACTCTCAAAATATCCCGAGGTTATCTTCCAGGCAAGGGGCTTTGTGTTCTGCTCCTCGGAGCTGGGCTACGGCCGTTTGCTCACTCTGATCCCCTTCCTTAGAGTTTCGGTGTCATGACCCTAATGTGTAGGATGGAGAAAATAAGAGTGCTTCACTCTAAATGCAACACAGCAGGGGGCAGCTGGCATTCAGCAGGACAGGGACCAGAGCAGCAAGGCTGCAAGGTAACTGGGTTTGACCTGTTCTTGATAGCAGAGAGAGATGACTTTTTGTCATATTTAATTGTTTTGACTGCTGCAGACCCAGAAGAGAGCTGTAGCTATGAATTTGCTCGAGCCTGGCCAGCTGCAGCACCCCGCAGCTCTTGGTGCTGAGGCACCTCTGTGCCCGGCCTGTGAGGGCACTGCGGGGAGCTCTGCTGCCTCGCTGGGTTGGCCAGACATCACTTCTGGTCCTTGGCCAAGAACAGTTCTAATGCAAGAAGACAGAGCTGTTCCTGAAATTGATGGGTTACCTGCAGAAAGCCCACCTTTGGGCTGTGCTTCTCCTTAGCTATTTTCCTTGTCCATGTGTAAAATGTTTTGATGCAGTTTACTCCGAATGCGGGACAGACGGTGGCATTGGGTTAGACCTAATCAAAAATCTTAAAAATGAAAGTTTTCATACTGCTGTGATGGACTCCAGAGTTATGTCTGCAGGCTGTGGTGTTGTATCTAGCTGCTTTTAAGGATTATAGTGGTTCTCCACGTTCAGGGAATGACAGTGTGTGTTTTATAATAGTTTACAGAAAGCCTTTAGATACAATCCTTCAGTGTTGCAATCCAAGGAAATAGTTCTACAGTCTGAGTTGTTAAGATTTTTATTAAGTAACTCATTCTCATGACAATGAGAACATACAATGCATTTGCTTGTTTTTCCAGGGTAAAAGCATGATTTAGTTTCTGGGGAAAATAATTATGTCAAATCTGCTGCTTGCGAGTCATGGAGGGGAGGGAGAAAGATTTGCCACTGTCTAATTTAAGGGATGCCCTAATTGTCTCCAACATTTAAACAAGCTTCTTTTCATGCATCTATTGGGCCATTTTCAGTACTAAATGGCTCCATTAAATGGTTTTCCAGGTCTTATGCTGGCCAGACAGCTTTTAAAGTGGATGGGAGTTCAGCCTCTGTAAGAAATGGAGCATCAGTTCTTCTGCCAGGTGAAATATATCATTCAGCAAAAGCTAAACTCTTATTCGGAGAATCCAACAAGCTAATGTAAACAAGGATATAAAACTTCTCAAATCCCGCTGAGCTGTTTTTGCAGAAGTAATGCTTTTTGCAGCACCACAGCAAGTTCCATGGGAAAAGGAGCTGGGAAGCGCCTGCGCGCCGTGCCGCCACCTCAGCCAGCCTCTGGGAGGGGAGACGGAGGCAGAGCTGAGGCCGCCCAGCAGCGACAACCTGCAAATAAAGTGGAGAGGCAGAGAGGCGAAAGAAATCCCTGTGTTTCCAGAGAGGGAGAACAAGTTTGTACAGAGGCAAACCCAGCCTGTGTCTGTGACCCAAGCCTCTCCTGGTGGCGGTTACCAGAAGAACGTGGGGCACTGGGGCCGATGCCCCTGCAGGTGCTGATCTGGGCTGTGCTCAGGGCCGTTGGGGTCAGGGGTCACCATGGGATGGTCGATGGTCGAGGCCCTCGCATGGCAGGAGCTGGGGGGTCCCTGGATCCTGCCGTGTTTAAAGCCCATCTCTAGATACTAGCAAGTTACCTCAGCAGGAACGCACTATACTTGAAGTGGTTTTGTAAACACACACATGAAGAAAAATCCTCAAAAATGACCTTGAAAAGGAGTAGAATCATCAGGATTGTGATTTGCTTGGTTTATGAGCAGGTACAAATCTCCACCAGAAGAGAAACTCTCCAGTGGGTTAATTCTCACTACACTATCTTTGTGTATCCTTGAGTTAAGGATACAATTAAGGATTGCATGTAGATGCAATTATTTTTCTACAGAAAATCTCAGAATAATTTTGTTCTTCCAGCATTGAAAATGAATTGAAAACTAAACATTGACTTGGTGAGGAAAAGTGGGACAAACATTTGTTTTAATCCTGAAAAATATTTTTCTCATTTCTTTGAAAAAACAAAGGCAGTAGATAAACACATCCTTTTAAAGACTTTTTTTCGTCTTTAGCTTCTGCTTTTCAAAACAAACAAAAGCAAACAAAACAACCAAACAACACCCTGGGAACATCTTTCTGAAGATGTAAATGATCTTTGAAAGCATTACTGCCAGTGGTTTCACAAAAAAAAAAAAAAAAAAAAAAAAAGATTTGATTAGAAGATGCTGAGCTGTGACAGGGCTGCTGTCCTGCCACCAGCTGTGGATGGTGCGAGGGCTCTGGTTCCAGCCAGGACATGCAGATGTGGGATGGGGAGGGAATTCCAGCCTCTGTGTGTGGCTCCAGGAATGTAAATTGCTGGGAACCGCCCACGGCTGGACAAACACAAGCCAGTGCTTGCTCGTGTTCTCGTTACATTGGCTGTTTTTCATTTACCTCTGACAAAACAGGTGTAAGACTATAGATACAAAAGAAGATTTCTTCTATTGTTTTGCAAGAGAACAAATGTTGCATTAAAGATGGACTTCTTGGATATATAGATGCTAATGAAAAATGACATGAATATTTCCTTTCCAGCTAACAGCTGAAGACTGCTGAAGCCTGCTATTTGCCTCTCTGACATATGGACAGCCCAGGCTCCTGTCTGTCTGTCTGCATGTCCTCCTGCACTCCTAGGAAGGGGGTGGGTGGCACAGCAAGGAAATAAATGTATTTATCTGCTGTTCCTAAGGGAATGTGGTTGGGGTACTGCAAAGGGTGCGTGGAGGTGGGCTGCAGGTGAGGACAGACTTTTGACTTTTGTTCTGATTTGTTCACTTTATTTTGTTCACACAGAGCATGGGGGGTCCTCAGGAGCACGCAGGCTGTACTGTGGAGAAATGCAGGCTCCCTGACTCAAAGCTGGGAGCAGCCAGGCCCAGGGGCCTGTGCTGGTTGAGGGAAGGACACTTTGTGTGGCTCCTGGCACCCCAGACACCAGGCAGCATGCCTCGGGATGGGCCTGCAGGGCCCAGGGGCAGCGATACCTGTAAATCCTGGGGGAAAACAGCGTGGAGAAGAGGATATGGGCTTCTGTCTGTTCTCCTGAACAACAGGTCTCCATCACCTGACCATGAAGCATCTGTTAACCTTTCCGTGTGGTGTTGATGGGGGAAAGCAACCTGTCAACACCAGGTACCTCGGCCAGGCACAGATGTGCTGAGAGAAGATAGGAGGCTGCTCTGCCCTCCCGTGCCATGTGTACCGAGGTCCCTCTCACCTAGTTTCTTTTTTCCCTTGGTGGGAGAAGTCTTCTGTTTCTGGCACAGCAGATAGGAGCAGCTGCTGACCGCCCGCAGCTTTGCTGGGAGAGGAGTCCCCTCGCTGCTGTAGCTCATGAAGAGGCACCACAGGGTCCCTCTTCTGCTCTTCATGGCCTTTGCCGTGCTGCTCTCATGCTTTTCTGAACCTGACCGCAGCCTGTAAACTAAAACTGCTGCCAGTGCTGTGCCAGGGCTTTGCTCCGTGCAGAATGTACCCCATGGGGTCCTGATTTCTGGCTGAGGTTCCCAGGTAATGCTGCAGGATATGTACTTTTTTCTTGTGCATACCTCGGTGTTTAAGGGAGAGCCCTAAATATCATTTATTGCTGATGGGGGGAAAAAAGAGAAAACACAACTGATTCTTGTGGAAAAAGAGATAGTAAAGTAGGGGAAGTTATTTACGGGTGGTTATTCTCACTATATGGATTGATTGCATGGCCAACATCTGTTTTTATCTGCTCTTCCATCTCTTAATATGTATTTATCCTCATTTATCACCACTGTTGTGTAGTCAGAGCGATTTCTAGTCCAGGGGTTTCTCAGGGAGCGGGAGGCAGCCTCTCAAAGAAATGCAGCCTCTCAGTTTCTGCAAGGCAGATTTCAACTCTGGTAGGGGGAAATGGGCTTCTTCCTTTTCCCCGAGGGTCTGGAAATGAATTTTATCACAGCCTTTTAACACTTCTCACTGTTCACTTGGTGTTCTGCAGCTCACACCTTTCATCACTGCAGCATTACCTGAACATTAAGAACTGGTGTATTGAGCAAAGATATATTTTGAGGGTAAAAATTGGGATTTTGCCTCCTCCTGCTGTTTCAGTGCACGTGTAGCTCTCAGCAGGCATCGTGCCATGGAAAGGATGGGCAGGCAGCAAGGTCCAGGCACCCGGCAATGCAGAAACGCATCGAGGAGGGCTCGGATCCTGGCAGCTCTGTGGCAGAGAAAGGGAATATGACAAAACACAGCAAAACCCAAGGCGTCAGCTCCAGTAAGTGCTTCTCCCGAGTGCCTGTGTAACTGAGGACGTTGTCTGTGGGACGTGGAGCTCAGGTTTCTGCAGGCCAGGCTTGCCAGCTCCTTGCTGAAGTGGCCGCTCTCAGCTTCGCTGCTGCCTGGTTCATGAATTTTGTCTTCCCAGGCTGCAGCTGCTGCCTGCCAGGAGGCCGCACACACCCTGGGCGAGTGTCTGTGCTGCTCGGCCCCTTGGATGGACACTGAAGGTTTCTAAGGGTGTTTTCCTGTTGTGTTTTTCCCTGTTGGAGTTACCAGAGCTTGCTGAGGGGTGGACGACTTCTCATGTGGCCTCGCTTGCCTCTTCTCTTGCGGACAATGCCAGCTGTTGTGAGGAGGCTGCTGAGGAGGCCCCTCTCTCCTCCTCCTCCTCCTCGTCCAGGCCTTTAATGGAAAGAAAACACCCTGCTCCAGTGCTGTTTGCTTTCTTTTACTGGTGCTCAGCAGTGCTGGCGTGCCAGAGTTTGACATCCCCCCCTGCGGCTCCCAGCCATCACCCAGGGGCATGTCCTCATCCTGTCCCTGTGTCCTTTTCACCCAATTGCCCACAGCAGGAGTGGGAGAGAGAACTCCTCAGGCAGGTGCTGCCAGCCTGGATACCTGCAGCCTGCAGCCCCGTCCTGCTGCTGCTGCTTGCTAGGGTGCTGGAGGCAGATGGGGGCATGGGCGAGGATGAGGAGGGTGGGGAGGAGCCAGCTGTGGTCCTAATGGGGGAACCATAAGGTAAAGCAGCACCTAAACCTCGTGACTCCCTGCTAGCAGAATGATTCCTGACAGTGCTGAGCCAGGTTCTTACTGAGCGGTGAATTTGGTATTTAAAAGGTATGATAGGCTGAATGAAAAGCTGAGTCAGGATTAAAAAAATAAAGTTCCTTCTCTCCGTAGCCCATGGATTTACCAGAAAATGAATTTTTCAATCACAAAGGTTCTTGCCCCTCCCTAGGAAAAGCCTAATTCAGTGCACCAGAAGGGTTTTCACTGGAAACATTACTGATGTTCTCATGCTGCCATTCATTACCAGAGATGGGCTGATTTCTTACTATTTATGTTTGATTTTTGTTTGGAAACAGTAGGAGGAAAAAATGTGCCCACTGTGAACATTTGGTTCACACAGGTCTGCGTATTATTTCAGCTGGAAATGTTGCATTATGAATTCACAGCAGCTTTCCCCAATGAAAATCGGCACTGGCGTCTGTGCCACTTGAATCTGGAATTGGCATTCTTTTAGCAAGATGCATCGTGTCGAGTTGCTGGGCATATTTTGTTTGTTTTCTGATTTTTATTGACTGCAGGAAGTGCGGCCACCCAGTGTGCTGGGCAGCCTAGGCGATCTTCTAAAAATGTGTAAAACAGACTTGCTAGCTCCCCTGAATCAAATCAAACAAACCAGTGATAACATAACCCCGCTTTTGTAAATGTGCGTAAGTGGCATTAAAGATTTAAGCTGTGAAAAGATTAGTGCTGTTAACCAACTTCACATCGTGTTTGGCTCCAGCACACACGTGTTTTCTGCTTTTTTGATCTGGGTCTCCCTGTCTATCTCTGGCACTGGTTTTTCCTTTCTTGGGGTTGTGTTCTGCTAAATAAGTCGGCATCACTCATGAGCCTGTCTTGATGGAGCACTGCTGGCTGAGAGGGGCAGTGAGCCCCGGTGCTGTGGGTGCAGGGACCCGTGCCCAGTCCCTGCCCACAAGCTGTGTGAGCTCCCAGGCTCGCCCCTCACCACAAAATCCTTCCCTTGGCTCAGACAGTTTTCCCCTCCCTGCAGCCCCAGCACTGTGTTGGCAGGGGAAATTCTGGATGCGGCCACAGGCATTGGCTGACCCAGGCTGGCTGCCACCTCCCCGTGGTGGCATACGTGCAGGGTAGCAATAAAAGCAGAACAGGCCATGAGCGAGAGGCAGCAGGTAAGTGGCAGTTTCTGATGTGGGCACGGTGTGGGATGGCTCCCGAAGCCATTGCCTTTCCCAGAGATGCTGAGAGTGGCAGCGTTTTGGCTGGGCCGGGATGAAGGCATGAGATGCTGTGCAGAGCTGCAGCACTGCTTTGAGAAGTCCTGCTGTGGGCTCCTCTCATGCGAAGTTGGGAGGATCAGGCTTGCTGGAGCCTGGGTCAGAGAGCTGTGCTCTTTCGGGAGCACGGAGGAATTTGGCATGGGAGAAAGCAGAAGGGTGGCACAGCACTGCCTCAGCTGCTGGAGAAGGAGGAGGAGGGAAATCAGGAATGAGTGACCCTTAGGCAGCCGGCCCTAGGGGTATGACCCTGCTCTACCAAAGGGCAGCCATGACTTGGGTTCACCCAGCATAGGTACCAGGGACACCATCAGCAAAGAAAAATGGAAGTTAGTGCAGAAAGCTACCTAAATATTTCTGTATGTTTCCAGCATGTTTTGCAGCCCCTTCTGATCACCACGCTTGTGGCTGTGGTTATGCTGTTCACAGGCCCTGACCTGGTTAGGCCAGGGGGAGCCTGCACGAGCTGGAGCTGCTCCTCGGCCACGGTGTGGGCGGTGAGTGGGCACCATCCTTCCTTCCTGATGAGAAACAGAGGGCCAGGCTGGGTGAAAGTGCATCCTGTGGCCATCTGAGAAGTCCTGCGGGAGTTTGGCTGTCAGACCTTGTCCCCAGTTCTCTTCCCTGCTGGGCTGGTGCAAGGGGAGTGTGGTAACTTGGGTCATGTCAGGTGTGTGCTTTGGGAATGGATATTTTCTGTAGTTACCTGTGAAGTGTGCCTCTGTATTGACAAATCTGCCTGAATGGGGAGGGTAAGGACCGCTTTAATCTTTCTTGCTGCTGGTCAGAGGGCAGAGGATGGGGTGAGAGCTGTAGCTTGTGAGCAGTGACCAGTTAGTTATAAAAAGACTCGGGGAATCAATAACGCGGCATCGCCTCTGTTTGTGAGGAATTGTTAGCCCAGCCTCAGAGCAGAGTGTCTGGAAACACTGCAGCACAAATAGCAGGGAGTTCACAGAGGCAGCAAAAGATTTTCTGACCTTATGTAGCCTTACATATTCACTACACTTCTTCATTTAAAAACCTTGGTGGGAGCACTCTGCCCACAGCGGAAGTCCATCCTTCCCCCGCTACTGCTCTGCAAGAGGATGCTCTCTGTTTTGCTGCTATATGCTGCGTTCTCCTGGGTCCCTACCACTGAAGGAAAATAAATCTGTTTACAAGAAACAAACAGCTTTGCATAAACTACAGCTACGAGCTGCCAACTGCATGTTCTTCCAGCACAGAGATGCATACTTCCCCACCGTAAAGGGCTCAGTTAACAGCAGCCACGGTACAGCTCCAGGGGAGTGTGGTTATGAGATCATGTCACTCGGGACTAGGAAGCACCAGACTGTGCCCCATGTCTTATAAATACAGCTGTGTGATGATTATCTCATGATAACCATCGGAGTTCCTGCTGTAATGACACTCCTAATAATTCATCCTTCAGAAGTTTTTCATTTGGGATCCCACTGTTCAGAGCCTGAGCAAAGTGCTGTGCTCGGCATCCACTCCACAGAATAGTCACTGAGGTCCTTGTCCTGCACATGGCATGGGAAGAAGTAACTGTGATGTGTTGCTGAGCTCCAACAACGCGTGTAACCAGAAAGTCAGATAATTTCTAGTTGGGATGATGGATAGTAATGCTTAAACCACTAACATCACTAGATATGGTTGCAAGAGATTAAATAAGAATACCCTTATTGTCAACCATGCTCCGTTTTTTATTACCAGATTATTATAGTTCTCTCTGCATGTTTCTTCTTTACATACGTTCATCGTCTAGAGCCTACGATGGCTGCAGCTGCAGCAGGAGTGGAAGTGCACAGGGAAATGACTCACCTCCCATGGGCTAGACGTGGATTTTCGACCCAGCAAACCACAGGAAAACTGACATAAAGGTGGAGCGTTGTGTTGCTCGAGGAACAAAAATGTCACAGCAAATGACTGCTTTGGGTTTGGTCTATTTTTTAACAGACTTGTAGGCTGTGAAGTAAGTGTGAAGAAAATGTACTTATTGTCTCATAACAAAAGGTCAAGTGTACTAAACACCTTAAGCTGCAAGTGATCTAGGGGTTGCTGTACTTAAAGTCGATCTCTGTGCCCTGCTCTCTTCTGCTGGAAGGGCTCTGGCTCTGAATTGCATTGTTGAGGGAAGATTTAAGAGATAGTAAGAGGCTCGCTTTTCCTTTATGCTTCTAAAAAACTCCTACCTCTCCCCACCGAGACTGAAAATGTCCCATGAGGGCAGTCAGACAGAGCCTCGATGCACGGGCTCTCCTTTCAGTCGCAGCACTGGGACTGCAGGAGCCTACAGGAACCAACTCTGCTGAGGGTTGGTTTTGCACCATTCAGCCAGTTGTGTGTGAATCTTGTCCTGGCTCCGTGATGGCACTTCTCCATGGTGCTTTGCAGTTACACTCAGCTGAAACAGAGCTAGTTTCAAGAATTGGTTTGATCCATCTCAAGCCTCTTTAGACTTACAAAACACCCTCCTTTGGGTGACAGTGAGTGCATGCTAGGGACTCTGGAGTGTCCCTATACCTTCCCTATATTTTTAGTCTGAGCTTGGAAGTCAACTGAGGGCCCTTATCGTCTGCAGCCAGCAGCTGAGCTGCCTTTTGCCTTCCATTTCCAGAGCTGGGAGGTAGGAAAGAGGGCACTGGCAACGGCATTATAGCAATGCACCTCGGTTTTGGTCTCCACCCCCTTCAGCAGGCCCAGCCTTTTGGGCATTCAGCAGCTTCTCCCTGTGGAAATACCCCACAGGAAACCGTGTGCTCCTGCATGTGATTCAGAAATAATGCAAAATTTCTGCCCGCTTCTTCCCTTCCCAGAAGTCAGGCTGTGTGTTTGCATGTGTGTGCATGCCAAGTTTCAGCCCAAAGAGAGTTTTTACACCTGACTTACAACCCCCTGAAATAACTTTATTGTGGAAGCAGTGACATAACTTCACAGTAACGCAAATACAGTGCTATCGTGCAAGCAGTTTGTAATAATTTTATGAGGTGTCTGCATGAGGTGATGTCCCCAGGGCCAGCGGTGCCCAGCTGGGACCCTGCCAGCAAGGGGCCAGGTGGCTGTGGGGATGGAGGGGCTGAAGTGGAGATGACAAAAGAGTTTCATAGGTGCTGCTGTTGATCAGCTTCAGATAAAGTCAGTAAGTTAGTAAGTTAGTTCTTACTCCTCAGCCTCCTATCAAAGGTAGGCTTTATCAAAGGAAGAGAAGAGAGCATCTGCTCTGTTTATCCCACAGACCTCTGTCTTCAGAGCCCAGCAATAGCGGTGTTCCTGCTGCCAGAGGCCACAAAATGTTCCTGTGCTGGTTCAGGTGTGTTTGAGGGAACCTGGGACTCATCTCAGCAGTTGGCAACCACTGGAGCTTCTCCAGAGACCACATTTTAATTAAAATGTAAAACTGGGTCTGCTGTGATCTTGCATTATTGCTACTGAGAGGAGAAAATCTTTCATTACCGTGTTACTTCTGAATGTGCAGTCATAGCTAAAGATGGGTTGATGACAAGAAAGGGAGCTTTTGGGCTAATTGGTCACTAATTGATGAATGGCATTCAGCAACCAATTTGCATAGCAGAAGATGTAAGGCTGAGGTGCTATTCAAAGCTGGAAAACAAGTCTTTGAGTTACAGCACTTAATTCTGAAATAGTCCTAGAAAAGCATAAAAATTCCTCTTTAAAAACATGTTGTTGTTCCTATTGCACTTATCACCATCATGTGGGAATGCTGGCTGCTTTGCGATATTTTTTCAGTTACTCGAAGTTCTGAAATAATTGATTTGGAAATCCTGAACCAAATACCAATATGAGCAAAAGGGCAGTTTCAAGTATGTCTTCGCTTACTTTTGCAGTGATCTCTGCTCTGCACAGATCGTTCACTCCACAAATACACACTCAAACATATCGTGTATCCAGTGGAGTGATGCATCTGCAACAAGCTTCTAATTTATTAAAACAAAAAAAAAAAAAAGTGATGAAATATATTTAAAGGTATATGTGTGGACACTCTCAAGAAATGGGATGTCCGAAGGCAGAGAGTAAGGTCATTGTAATGAGTTCAAATCATAGAATGGTTTGGGTTGGAAGGGACCCTAAAGCCCACCCAGCCCCACCCCCTGCCATGGGCAGGGCCCCCTCCCACCAGCCCAGGCTGCCCCCAGCCCCATCCAGCCTGGCCTTGGGCACTGCCAGGGATGGGGCAGCCACAGCTCCTCTGGGCAGCCTGGGCCAGGGCCTCAGCACCCTCTTTTTATTATTTATTTATTTATTTATTTTAGTTTAAACCCATTACCCCTTGTCCTATCACTACACCCCCTGACACAGAGTCCCTCCCCAGATATCATTTAGAGACAAGGATGTCATTGAGGACAGTGTTGGATGCTTTGCACAAGTCTGGGTAGATGTGTAGTCTATAGGGTGAGAAGAGGAAATGGAGCCTAGTTTTGAAACATGAAGAAAACTGTGTTTTTAAAAGCCTAAGTGGGTCTTAAATACCATCCTCTGTGGCTTCTCTGGCATTCCTGTGGGCCAGCGCATGGCCCTTGAAACCAGGCATGCAATTTGTAATGTGGCTGGGTAGGGAATGGAAGGCAACAATGCAGTGCTGTGTTCTCAGGGATAGCCATTTAAATTCTTTAATATTTTAATATTAAAGACAAGGAACACCTGTAAGCTTTGTTTAGAAGTTACACATTAGCTGAAACTGGAGTACTGTACAAATCCAATTTATTATTTTCTCATTGCTACTGTTAATTAGAATGGCAGGGTATAAAATTGCCTGAGTAGACTCATGAATAATTCATTACTTTTTAAAATTCAACATTTTTTTTTAAAACTGAAATTTGCAAAGTGAATGCAAACTGCTAATTAGAGAAAGGTGCTAGTGCCAGCAAGAGCTTTGATGGGGTTTTGAAGAACATACACCTGTTTTCATTCCTTAAGTGTGGGACTGGGCTTTGAGCAGGGATGTTGACGCTGTCTTAAGATGTTCAGTCAAGGATGATTAATCTTGTACACCCGTACTGCTTTCCTGTGTTAGCACTCGTGCTCCTGTGTGCTGTGCTGGTAGATTGTGTAGTGCAGAAGCTGACCGGAGGCTGGCTGCGGTGCAGAGGGCTGGCACTGCTGTGCTGTGGGGCACTTCCCAGGCAAAGTGAGCTGCTGAGTCAGGGACAGTACATAGGTGAGAGCAACTGCGCCAGACTAGGAAGAAATCAAGCGATGTTTATTCTTTCTTCACCTACAATCTTGTGTTTTTTAGTAAACTTCTAGAAAGCTCCTGGCTGTAGAAGAACGCAAACTCTTGCCACAACATTGTCTGGACCATGTTTTCCCACATATGTTGGTACAAAATGCTGTACTTAAGAACAGTTGTATTTGAAGTAATCTTTGCATCTTTTGCTGCAGATCTTAAGACTTGTTTGCTTAAGTCTCACCATATGGGAAAAGCAAAATACCGTGCACATGTACTGTGGTATTACAAAGTTACTTGTTTAACTCCATTTCTCTTATGGCTCCCATCTCTGCAGTTCTGCCAGCAGTTCATGTATTTCCAGTACAATGCAGTATCTCTGAATAACAAATTAGCTCTGAATGGGCCACACTTCAGTTATCTCATAACACGCAGACCTATGGCTGTGGTTCCTCTGTGCAGCTGCTCATCTCTTAGCTGGGAGTGACTTACCAGGGTTTTAGGCACCCACGTGGCTCTCTTTGTATTGCTGGTGCACACATGTCAGAGGCCCTCAAACATCACCTCTTTGCAGAAGGGAATTTCCAATTCTTTTCCTTAGCATTTCTTTGGCAGCGTGATAGGTAATAACAGGAGAGGTAGATTCCAAAGTCCAGCTATGTAATTTCTTGTAAGACTAGAATGAAAATAATGAGGAATAATTTTGTTTTTTAACATGTGAATAGGGAATATTTTATAATCCAATATGATTAAGTTATAAAAAAATTGAAATAGATTAATTATACATTCATAGTATTTCTTTTCCCAGATGATCATTTAACCAGATAGCTATGCAAACCAACAATTATAGCATCATTTCCAGTGTTTTAGTAATATTCTCTAGTGTTCCAAACCTTGGCCTGCTTAGCCAAATGCTGGTTTGTGCAACAGCTGAACACACAAAACAAAACTTTTAACAGTGTCATGGAATGATAAAGCACCATCAGCGAGCACTTGGCCTACTCCATCCAAAAGGAACTTTGCCAGAAGCATTTTGATTCAGACCAAAATTTGTAACAAACTGGTGCTTGTCACTTCCATAATCTTTTCCTACTGGCTCTTAAATAGTGTCCAGAGGATGGTGTTAAAAGGTTGTTGTGTGGTTTGCTCTGGCTTCAGTTCTCAAGTAGCGTGTCACTGAACAATCTTGTGAAGCGAGTCTTTGCTATCATTTGATTCTTTAGCTTCTCCTAACTATTAATATGCGGGTCACTTAATTCCTAAGTCTTGTACTTTTACTCTTGGAAAGCTTAGGGATAAAAAAAATGCTATTTGGACTCAAAAATGGCCCCTTCTTGGCCTCAAGGTGCAAACAGAATCTTTCTCCCTGCTCTTCCTATTTGTCTGTGGTGTCACGGCTGGACCTGTGAGTCCCTTCCCACGAGGTAGCTGGTGCGGTGAGGACGTGGTGCCCGCTGCCAGCCTGCCTGGGCAGCAGGAGCGGTGGCGAGGCTGCTTCCAGGGGCTGGCACCTGTGAGGAGGCCTAGCGATGTGCAGCAAGAGCTTCTGATGGTTCCCTACATTGTGGGTGGAAAGGGGACAGCGAGTACACAACTTGCCCTCCTTGGTCATTTCTCCAGTGGCTATAGACACCAACCTTCTCTACAGTTTTACATTTTCAGTCTGTATTTTTAGAATTACTTACACCAAGATGAAAAGTTTACCTTCTTTCACCTCTTAAAAAACATTTCCTGGTCGTGCCTGATTGTCGGTCCTGCTGTAAGCCCCAGCCCTGTCTCTGGCATGGTGGGAATGTGGAGGATTTCTGCTGGGTGCTTGATACCTGTACGTCTTAAATTTGGGGGGCTTGTGCAGAGCCATGCTTGTGCTGGAATGTAAATTTTTTCTTGAGTCAGCAAGATCAGCAGCAAGGATTTGAAGCTCCCCATGGCAGAACCTGCATCTGTTTGGCATCTACAGCCATCTGAGGGGTGAATATCAAGTTTCAATGAACAAGCTGCTGACACGGTGTTAAAACGTCAGCTTTTCCACAAAGGTTGGTGATTTCCATGGCTCAGCTGAGCTGTCTGTAGGTAAAGAACCACATATGAATTTATATTTTCAGACTGAGGCTTACTTTCCTGTGAAGTCTGTGCTTTATTGGCAACAGCAGCCTGTTTGTTTGATGGGGCCTCAGCTCACTGGAGGCACTCTTGGCATTGACCGAATGTCCACGTTCATGTTGTGACTGTTGAAAAGTTTTTGGAGAAGCTGCTCGATGCTTTCTCAGTAGCTGTTTTGAATTCAGTGCTAAATAATGAGAGGTCTGCTGTGCTGCCATTTTTTTTCATGAGGTTTCAAATGGTGTGCTTTTGTGCTAAGATGAATTTTAATAATTGCTGTAAGTATGCCATTAGTCAACATGAAGCAGAAAGAAACCCAATTATTGAACTAGACTGCTGTGACTGGAATCTATAGCTGATATATTAAAGCCCTACTGTCATGCTTAATAATTGACTTGACCCGCTGGCAATTCTGGAAAAGAAAATGAACATTAATAATGAGTTAACTGATCATTATTTCTTTTCCTCATACCATTTGAACAATATCCTGTAGTATATCAACTAAAAATACAATAATTTTACATCACATACACTCTGCTTTCTCCTGTGCTTTTCTACCTCCCCCATTCCTAACACCACTTTTATGCAATTACTGCTATTTTCAGTCTCCATTTGCTGCCCTGGTGTGCGTAAGTATGGAGAGAGGGAGCCTTTACGGGATGCAAATAGTATTTAAAACAGCTTTGTTTTCACCTGAATCAGAGAGGAATGATCAACATTCAGACAGACACGCGCCTACTTGAAAGCACTTTCTGTGCTTTCAGCGTGTTCTAATTCCCCAGACTGCTTTCGCAAAGAGATGGTGATAACAGAAAGAAAGGCCCAAATGAAGCTATCGGTGTATTACAGCACGTGAGCCTCTCTCTTATTAAGCTCCCAGCAATCGCGGTGTCTCATTGAATTCTGGAGTGATTGCTGATGGCAGTCATGGCAATTAACTCGTACAGGGCCCTGCATGCACCAGGGGTTTTCTGCTCTCCTGGTGCTAGACCTACGGCCCAGGCTGTCTCTGATGTTCTGGCACCAGTTCTTCAGCCTGTGCTGTGAGTCTCTGGGGATGGCTCTGTCACCAGCCTGTGCTGCCAGCAGCACCAGCCAGGCATGGGCAGAGCATGTGTCCAGGTGTGGTCAAATCCCAGACCTTCTCAACACAGCTTGCTGACATCCTCAAGCCAAAATCCTGATGCTTAATGGCCACTCTCTTCCCAATTCAGTTGTGAAACAAACTTGCTTTTTTTTGATGATAAATGTCTCTTGTAGGGAGGATAGATAGGCTTTGGTTAAACACCACCTCCAAGTACAAGTCTGCTGAAGCTACCTCAAAGGAGTCATTTTAATTTGGATCTTATCTCCCTCATCTCAGCGATCTCTGCCAACCTCTTCTTTCAGTCCTTGCAAAAATTGCTGTTTTGGCTCTGAACTTGCTAATAATTGAGAGAATCTGAGATATGATGGAAACATTGCCCACATTCAAGGTATTATCTTAGCTGTTGTGAAGATGATGAATCCCTAGCCTGTGCCCAGGAAGAGGAAAGCGAGCACAGGCAGCAGAGGAGAGCTGCCCTCTGAATTATTCACAGCTCTTCAGTGCCCACCTGAGGCCTCAGGATAAGCTAGATCCTTGTGTACATTTACCTTTTCTGTTTGGTTTTGGCTTTTATCCGAGGAGAAGACTGAACTATTCAAACAGAAACGTGGGCTTAATGACGTCATAAGAGTTTATCAAATACAGGGTAATGCCCGCAGCTGATTATTTGTCCCTCCTGGATTGATTTCTTTTGCTGTTGTTATTCATGATTAAGGGACTGAATTTACAGATATGCTTGTCTTTGAGGAATGGCTGAAATTCAGAAACACGTTTGTTGCTTGTGTCCTACAAAGGGTGGTGTGTGTTTGGGCAAGAGCAGTCACTGGGCCCTGTGTCCCTTCGTTATTTCTTTGCCTCACGCCCAGCCTGGCCTGGCCTCAGCTGGGCCTCATGTTAGTAGGCCGATGTGGGGAGGTGAGGGCAGGCTAGGGCTGGACACTAGAGAAGAAGACAGAGATCTCAGCCTCCTCCTGGGGGTCATGGAGGAGCCCTGCTGCTGGGGCTGCCATGGGCGGCATGTCCCCATGTCCCCCAACACCTGCACTGTGTTGCTCGCCCCTGTGGGATAATCCTGCAGGCTACTCTCGCAGTCTCAGGTGACAGAGACCTGCACAGTGCAGAAAGAAGATAAAGTTCATCTGGAGGCTTTGTGGAATGGAGACTTCTACTTTTTTTTTGCCTTTTTTGTTTGTTTGTTTGTTTGTTTGTTTTTGTTTTATATAATTTTACCTCAAATTGGTTCAAGGAGCGGTTCTAATATGAGTGGTTCTTGAACGGATTACTTAAAATGGAGTCATAGACCAGATCAAAAGGGCTTTACTAGTACCTTTATTAGTTAGAAAAATGAATCAAATGCAACTGCAGAGAAACAGTTTTTTTAAAAAAAAAGAGAAAAGAAGAAAAAAATAGGAGGTTGTGGGTTTGATAAGAAAAACAAAACAACAATCCACCAACAAACCCTCAAGGTGGAAGCATTTAGTTACAATCCATGCAAGAGAAATGCTGGAAGATGTCTTCTGATGTTTCCATCTGGTCTTGCAACTGAAAAGCTCCAAACCCCCGCATGTGGCTTCCAGCAGAGCTGTGCACTCACTGCCATGCAGCTACTGGGACAGGGCTTCATGCCTGATCCTGGGGCTTGTGTGTGCCCCTTGCCTGCATGTGCTTGTGGTAGGAATCAGTGCCTGTAAACTATCTCCTTGTGGTGATGATGATCTAGGTACAATTCTGTATGTGCGAGACTCTTTTTCAGCTCAGCACCTACATGTTGAGCTGTGTACATATTTTACTTTTGTATTCCTGGCTTGAATTTTGCTTTCTGTGGTGTTTTCTGAGACCTGATGCTGCAGACCTTGCTCAAACTGATAATTTTGAGTAGGACGCATGATGGGTATGGATATGGGACTTGTAAATAGAATTTTCTGTACGGCAGGGCAATCGTTTTAAATGTTTATTTAAAAAAAAAAAAAAAGTTGTCTGTGGTGTGCATTAAAAATGCAAGGATTTAAAGGGTTTTAGCACATCACATCACAATTTGATCTAGGTAGCAGGCATTTTTGTATCGTACTGCTTCTGGAAACCACATTGAACATCATTTGTTTGTGGTAAATACATCCATGTTGGACACGCGGAGACGAGCCATGCTGGTACAGCCCCTTTGCTGCAGGCACAGCCCCCTGTTCCCGGGGAACTGGCTTTGTTTGTGTTACATAGGTAGCATTTCTTATGCTTCATGTTGATAGAGTTGTCTTGGTCTCCCACCACACAAGGTCCTGAGCATCCTCCTCTGCCTTTTCCAGGTCTCCTCTAGGGCTTAGCCAAGGGGAAAGCGACTTGTTGGAGTAGCAGCAGGGAAATGCAATACAGGGAATGTTGCAGCTCCAGGAGGGAAGAGTTGAGCGTGCTCCCAGAGCCACAGCAGCCCCCCTCTGCAGCCATCAACGAGGGGGTAATTTAATCAGTTTTCTGAGGGGCATTAAGCTTTAGCTCAGAGTTTCAGGTTTTTTCAAGGAAATCTCTCTCCCTGTGAGAGTGACCCTGAGGTCAGCTTCCTGTTAGCACAAAGAGTAATAGGAAAATGACTTCCAGTGTTCACCTTCTATGGTTATGATAAATTAAGTGATGAAATCCAAGAAAAGCACCTATAAAAGATGTTGTCCTGCACTTTGAGAAAGAAATGCTGAAACAAATTCCTGAACTTATTAATTGGTTGTAGGGCTGAAGGAGGAGACGTGTGGATGGATGTGGAGGATGTGCATGCAAGTGGAGGAGACATCAAGGTATCTTTAGAATGACCGGGAATAAATGTTACTTCTATGAAAAACTTTCTTTATACTGAAATTAGATATATTAATATCCCCAACGGTTTGAAGCAAGTAAATGACTCACTGCATTGGAGGGTATTTACTCACTAAGTTTCTTTAGATAAATCCCTCTGATGCCTACGTTATCTGACACTTTTTATTTTTCTATATTTAACAGGAACCAAAGTACAAGCCTTTACTCTGGGAACCATTGCCAAGGAGATGATTATTCATTAACTATGGGTAAGGAAAAATGGGCTTATAAACATTTCAGATCTCTGGGGGGAGTCTCTATGTTAATTTCCTGTCAAATTCCTCTTGGTATTCTGTGTAAGCATTACTCCAAATTAATAATGCAAAATAACTAGAAAGTAGCAGAAACCCCGAGGAGAACATTGCATTATTTTAAGCCAGAATGGGTTTAATTGATATTGTTTGATGCATCCATTGCCCCTGAAATCTTCTGAACAATTCCTGGTGCAGGTACCTGAGAAATTGTTTCACTGCAATTTATATAGAAACTATAACTAAAGGACATTTTATCTCTCAATTAGAATTGGTAGAATAGTAATTGCTAATAGGGTGTTTGATTAATTTTCACCATCATCATTGAATATGTTTCTTATGAATAAATGCCTTCATTAATAAATCAGTTTTGTAGAAAATAAATTATTTGGGATCTTTCCCTCCATCAGTCACGGAATTAATTGTTCTTAAATATTGCTATTCATTAAGCCAGCTGCATTCTATTAAGAAAAAGATATGAACAAGAAAGAAGATATGTTCAGGGAAAGACTCTATTTATTGTTTTTATTTTTTTTTTAATCCACAGGGAAGGCTTCTCTATATCAAAGTGGTTTTTTTTTTATTATAATTATTATTATTATTTTTTTTAATAGATGTCTTTCAACCTGGAAGCCCTGCACTATGAGTGCAGTTTGTGGAAACCAGCAGGGCTCTGGGGATGAACAAGTGTGTGTGTCTGGAGCCCAGCACTGCAGCGCGCTGGGTCTCGTCCCCAGTGGGAGGGAGGTGAGGGATGTTGACACCAGCCAGGGCTTTGCATTGGCTTAGTGGTCTAAAATAAGCGCTTTGCTCTACGGGGACATTTTAAAGTGCCTTCAAGAGCAACAGAACTTGGACACATCCTTTTCTGTGGGAGGATCGTGGGAACTTGGGCTATTCAGAAATATGGGAGGGCTGATGCTGTGTCCTTGTCCATCCTGGGGCTAGATTTCATCTTCCTCTTATATTTCAAATTCCTGATAGTAACTGTACAAATTAGTGACTATTTAGCAATAAGGGTCAAAAGCAATTCCCCCTCATTGCTTAAAATCTTGGAAGAATGACTCGTATTAGCAGTAGGTTGACAGTATCTGCCAAGGACTGAGACGCATTGTAATTTTTTTTCCCCACAGTTAAGCAGGTTCACATTTGAATATTTCACAGTCTCCTCTAAATTTTGCACCTAACCTCTTAAAAAGAAGTCAATGTCATTTTTTTAACTGTAGTAATTCTCTTTTCATTTCAAGAATCTGTTCCTTCATTTTTATTCCTGTGACTAATTGTTCATCCATTTTTTGTTAATAAATGCCAGTTAGTGTGGTTGGTGGGAGGAATTAATGGAAACTATGAATTGTGTCACATCTGTTGATTCTTCACTTTGCAGTCCATCTGGTAGACAAAATTCCTTGGTGCAATGTTTCAAGAGATGGGAATGTCCCCGTTCCAGACAGCACCATGATCACTTCAAAGGTATGCAAAGGGTGAGCAGGACTTACTGCCCTGAGCTGCTGCAATACACCACGGGAGAGCACCAGGGCTCACCAGCAGTGTAGGCAGGATGTGGTGATGAGGTCAGGTAAGAAAAGGGACAGATACCATTCATGAAGGCAAATGCTTTTGGTTTACTGCAATCTACATTCAGTTCAGTTAGGTAACTTAGGCAGAAGTGATTGAAAAGAAGTAATAGCCTAACTAAAGAACAAAACCTTGTATCTTATACCTAGGATGGCCCCTTAATTAGCAGGGGTGGGGATGAGTTGAGCTTCGTCCCTGAGTTGTGTTTCTGTGTGCACTGACTGGTTGCTGCAGCAGTTCCCTGGCAGCTCCGAGTGTCCCTGCAGCCAAAACAGGGAATCCTGTCTTGGTCTTCTAATGTTCATTAAAACGCTGCTACAGCTCCCTGGGCACTGGCAAAATAAGTTCTTGCTGATGCCCCCTGTTTCCGTGGGAGCTGCTGGGAATGAACCTTGCCTTCCAGTCTGTCTTCATAAGCCTAACTGACAGTTAGAAACAATCTGGCTGTGGATTAGTTTTTTAAGACGGGTGGTTGTTCAGGCTCTAAACGCTTTCCCTTGTGCTCCCTTGCAAAAGTAGGGAGTGCTGCTGCAGCTGAGGAGCAGCACCCAGCAGTCAGGTCTCTGGAGGGTGCAGGGTTGTGTGGCTGGAGGAGGTAAAAGAAATTAAAAGTAAAGAAAGGCCCAAACGACTCTTGTCTATGAAAAGCTGTCTTGGGATCTCTAACACCACTCACAGCTATACAGGATGCTGGCTGCATGGACTTCCAGCTTTGTAGCACAAAATTGAAGTAGAGGCCTTGAGGGCATTTCATGAGCTACTAACTCAAACGGAAGTGTATAACTTTTTTTAATCATCAAGGTTTTTCCCTTATATGTTTCTCATCCCCTAGGTACAATATGTTTAATATAAAACTAGACAGGAACATGGAGTGTTGCCCAAAGGTGGTAGTTAGTGATGACCACGGTCCTGTGCTCTGGCAGGTGTCTTTTTGTCCCCAGGGATTTGGAGGTTAGGCTGGTACACGTGTACACAATAGGCTCTTACAAACTGTCCTGCTGTGGTATTGGAACATGAAGTATCACTAGCCGTGCGTTAAATTTTTAATGTACTTTCTACACAATTACATTCTATGAAGTATTTTTGTTATCTCTCATTTGGATTGCTGTAATCATTCAATGAACATACTGAGGAAATTCTATTTATAATGCCCTTAAAAATTTAGGGAGACTACACTTTCTAGTGGATCCTAACATAACATTACATATGAGAGACATGAATCCCATCATTATGTCACTGTTACTGATCAGTAACAAAATCAACGGGACTATTTTTTTTTATTAAAAAAAAAAAGAAAAAACTCTATGTTGCATCTGTGTCTCAGGAATATCAAATAACGCTTCATAAACAGACAGTTTTATTTATGTGTTTATCTTATGTTTATCACTGCTGTTTTGTGACCTTTATTTGAATTGACATATCAGTGGAAAGAGCAATCAGCCATGCTGAAAGAGCTGATAGTTCTCTTTACCTGCCTACCTTAGAGAGGACACAGTTATTAGGTGCTTCATGAGGAGCTTAGGATATGTGATTATTATTTTCTTCACTCAGTTTTTTATAAGTGAAAAGGGGAGTGTTTCTCCCAAGTTTAACAAATCAGAATCAAAATTTTGATGCTGGGAGAAAGGAAGGAAACCCCATTCTGTCATCTCTGAAGGTGTTCGCTGTGCAAAGAGCGCTGTAATCCAGGGACAACTTGTGAATGTGGGAGAGAAAGCAACCACCCAACTATGAATATGTAGTTGGCTGGCATGAAATTTCTTTGAGGACTGGAAGATGTTAAGAAAAAAGTATCTGCTGAATAAAAAGAAATCAATTAAAATCAAAGCCCTTCAGTTGTATAGAATGCAGTGAAACTGCATTGCCCTCACTTTTTGAGGGTAGGGAGGTTTAGGAGGCATCGCTTCTGCGGCATCCAAACAGTACAGCATGCTTCGATTTGTGTCTTCTAGAAGAAGATGTGGGAGGAAAAGAAAGAAGTCTGCAAGATACTGTGGGTTATGCTGTCCTGAGAACTGCTGTAACAATAGTGTGACACAGACCTTCACCACCACTCCTGCTTCCCTCCTCTGCAAGTGAACACATCCGTTCCCTTGTGGACTCGGCATGACCTCTGCTCCTTAGAAGCTGGGAGGCTGAATTTCAGACAAGTGCTGTCGGTCTGCTGCAGTCTTCTTTTTTGGGTAATGCCTAAAAAAGGACCTTGCTGACATGTTAATTTGATGAAAACTCTTAGACGAGTTTCCCAGGCAACAAGGATATGGTTGTGCTGATTTCCAGTCACTGAAGACAAACCAGATATTTAATGGATGACTAAAACCGAACAAATATTTTAAATTCGTAAATACCACCGAGAAGAAAATAATTATGTAAAGTAAAAAGGCAAATTAGCATAAAATTAAGGAAAGAGGAAATTTACATTTCGTATCAGAAACATATTCACAGACTGACATATTGGGCTGTGACTAAAACTGATCAAAAGTCAGCACTTCCACTGCAGGGGAGGCAGCACAGCTCGAAATTCTTTTTTAGCGCAATTAACAGTTTTTTTTTCTATTTCTGCATAGGCAGGAAAATACCAGAGACACCCAAAACATTCCATTTTGAAAACTGTGAAGGAAGACAGTACTTGTTGGGACCAGGACAGAGCTCTCATTGAAATACAGTACTGATGCTTCTCAGTCGAGGGTTCCTGCTTGCCCTGACCTGTCCGTGGGAATTAGGGCTCAGAAGTGATGGAGGACTGAAGCTGGCGGTGCAGGAGGCTGCAGCAGCCACAGCTCAGGATCAGTCCATAACACACGGCTGCCCCACAGCCCAGGGAGCTGGGAAGTCACAGATGCAAATGCGTCTGTGTAGCAAAGCTGTCTTGAGGAGCGAGAAAAGCCTGAGGTCCCTCCCACCCAGCTTCATAGGTGAATTGATGGCAGAATGGATTTCTGGCTGCAGTTTATCCAGACAGGTAATTTTTTTACAAAGTGGATTGGTTTGGACAGAGAAGTCACTTTTGGACTAAAAAAGAAAAACGAGATAAAGAATTTGTTGGGGAATCTCTGTCAGGTCCTTGCCCATGGTCCTGCTGAAGACAACAGGGGAGGCTGAGGGTTCAGATCAGCAGCACAGGGAGCGTGCTGACTGAGGAGAGAACTGTGGACTCATACCGAGATACTGCAGCAATCCTTCAGAGGCAGAGGCGTACGCCTTTCACTGAGCCCTGCTCTGAGGGGACTTCAGGAAGCTGGCTATTTGAATTGCCCACGTGGCTGAGCACCAAGAGCTGCTTTCCTGCAGGAAGAAGATGGGTTTGATGGCTTTTCCTCACCAAACTTTGTCACACCTGGGTGTGCAGCTCTCTTTGAGGCTTGCTGCTGGTTTTGACTGACGGCTAAGCTTTGTTGAAACAGCATCTTAAAAATATAGCTGTCTCAGATTTCAAGTAGATGATATGCTGGATTAGTTGTTACGTGCCAACATTTGATAGCTGCTAGTATGGGAACTTGGAAGAGAAGCTAGAGATATACCCTCAGCCCCATTGTAGTGTTGCATTAAATGGACTCTTGATAATTTTTTCAGAGTGAATAAAAGTGGGAGGAAAACTGGCTTGCCAAGAGGAATAGTTGGCAATTAATGAAAAATAGCTTTGCTCTTTGTAGACTTCACAGATGCGGGGATGGGACAAACATTTTTTTGGTCCTGATTCAGTAGGTTCACGGGGGTCACGCAATTCACAGCGCACAGCATCAGCCTGACCTGCAGAGCACCATCCACTTGAGAGCCACAGAGCCGCAGGAAAGCCTTTGATCTCTGTGTGCTCCTGCCAGTTGGCCACTGCTGTGTCAGAAATGCCTCTGTTGTTAGTGGGGAATGGGAATGTGAGGGAGAATTTCAGAGCATGCTGAATGCAAAGCCTCAGCTGTCTCCTGCCTCCAGAAGCCGATGTGGCTCCAGAACCAGCTGTATGGTAAAATCTTTTTGTAGCCACCTCGTTCCCCCAGACGTCACCCTCCTCCTAGATCCTCTTTCCAATATACCACATGAAAAAATAAGCAGAAACAAACCCAAAGACCTCAGTCAAGTTGTGTTAAACCTTTTGCAGCCACAAAACATTTCCTCTGGCTGCCTGAACCCCAAGGGGACACTTGTAATTTGTATGGCTGGGCTGGTGGCTTCACCACCAGCAGTGACAGTGGCGAGTGTGTCCTCCTAGTGCTGCCCAGGATGGAGGCTGGCTTGCAAGGATGGCCCTCAAGCAATCAACCTGCAACAAGAAAAACACAAGAAGGTGCCTGAGATTTGCCAGGAGGTGTAGGGCCAAGCGCCACGTGTGCCCAAAGCATGTCTGAGAGGGGCTTGCTCGCAGTATTTCTGATGGGGGCCCCTCAGAAAGCCAGGAGCACTGCTGGCAGCTGAGCACTGTCCCATGGCGTGCCAGGGAAGGTCTGGTCCCAAGAGAGCGGTGAGGAAAGGGAAGTGCAAAGCACAGCTCATGAGGCTGCAGATCTGATGAGGTCCCAGCACCCCACGCGGGATGGAAGCCTGAAGGCAAAAGAAGGAGCTCAAAGGGACCGGCTGTGCTGCAGAGAGCTGGTTGCTTCGAAATGGGAGCTAGATCTGCTGGCCCTGGCCTTTTCTGAAGCTGTGAGTATTCTGGTCAAATGCAACTGCTAATAAATACCTTTAATAAGGAGGAATGGCAAATGTCTTTTTTTTTAATCTGAGTTGTTATTTGCTAAACCAACTTCAATGCTAAATTGGTCTTTTGACGCTCTGTGACTGGCTGGACAAAAGGGTTGACAAGAGAGCCACTGCTGCCACTTGGGAAAATAACATTGGTATTTACAGTAACGTAGAAAATATTCTTACAGTAGTGTGGGTGAGAGGGGGGTTGTGCCTTTGAACCTCACCCCAGCAGGAGCTGCACAGCCCTGCAGGTGCAGGAGATTTCCACACTGACACCAGAAGAAGATGTGAATGGCTGGATGGGCTTAACTGCAAAGTGGAGCACCCATGGCTAAAATTTTTGCCTATGGAGAGCAGCTTTGTAGCACAGCCACCCGTGTCTCCATGCTGAGTTCCTGCTTAACAAATCTCCTGGTGTCCAAGCGAAAGGTACACAGGAGGAGTGTGCGTCTTGGGTGATGCAACAAGTACCACATCTCTCATCTTTCCTATGCAAAGGTCTTTAGCCTGTCAAGCCATCAGGGTTTTGGGTACCAGCAAAGACTTTTTTTTTTTTTTTTTTTTTTTTTTTAATAAGGTTGGCATTAACCATGAAGCCTAAAGAAAAAAAAAAATATATATATATATATCCAATTCTAGGTTTACGGTTGACTGAAATTTCTTTCTATTGCACAGTAGTATGGTGAGCTGCACTGGGATAGAGATGGAGCAATTTTTCATTTAGCTCTCTAGGAGCAGAATAAGCAACATATATTTTTCACATCACATAAGGTTTTATGTGAAATGTTGATGTGGTTATGTCTGTCTGTCAAGATTACAACAGCAGCTTCAGCATTTTTTGGACACACCAACTTAAAATACAACTGTTTACTGATTTGTCATTTTTGCCTTAGCACAAGGGATGGGTAATTTTGTTTCCTACATCAGGAATCTATGCAACTAATCTCCCCGTTTATGAATACACTGAGGTATGATTTTCATACATATATACTCAAAACCACCATCATATCAAGTGGTCATCATCTTATGGGAGCAATATCATCAGCTGATATACTGAATTCATATTTTTATGTTTTTTATAGTAATTTTTATTCTGTACAAGGTACAAAAAACCTGAACTTACTTTCCTGTATACTTTCTATTGTGTTACAGAAAGGAACTTATTGCTCTGGACTTTAAATTCAGTTTACAAAACTCTTCCTACTTCAGCCAGCACTGCCAAGCAAAATATTTGCTGATGTACTGCTCTGACAGCCTGGCAGTTGGAGCAGAGTAGGTGCTAGCAGAGCTGCAGCATTTACCTTTGTAAAGGGTAAAGGGTTTGGCACAGGATTGCATGTACAAAATGTCTTGCAGTCAGGTGGAGGCAGACCAGAGGGTCGAGAAGAGAGGGATGAAGATCAGGGCAGTAAATGGCCAAGAGACTTGCTGCAGTTAACTTGGTTAGTAATAGAGAAAGGAAAAATCAAAATGCAGGTCAGCATGCCACAGATACAATCCCAGGGGAGTGGGGCAAAGGCTGTATGGCTGGGACCAAAGCAGGGACACAAGGGAACTGAATGAAGCCTCTGGTTTTGCTCTGTTAAAACTTCTCCCTTTTACCCAGTTCAAATAACAGCGGAGAATCTAACAGTGACTCGGCAAATCTACTAATATCATCTGAACTGTGCCTAGAAACAGTTGATAGTTCTTCCTTGCTGAAAAACCCGTGTTAAAAAATATTTAGGATTACTTAAAACGCTGCCTAGTTTTCAAAGGTGGAAATTGAGCGAAGGCCCAGGTTCAGTCAGTGCTGCTTGCCCTGCCCTCTCCTCTCGTCCCTCCGAGCTGCTGAGCATAAAGAGCTTCAGGAGGCAGAGCTCTGCATGGTTTTCATTAGGCAGAAGGGTTAAGTGAGTTTTTTCTGCAATTTTTACTGCTAGAGTTTGACAAGGAAGGAGTCCAGCTTGCCTTTCAGATCCCAGATTTGGTTTTGTAGTCTTAGCAATAAATTTAAAAGAAAAAAAAAAATCACCCTGTGAACTGTGCACACATTATCATTTCCCATGGATTTCCAGATCATTATGAAACCCCACCAGGCCAGCCTCCCACCATCAAGCTGCAGAGTGGAATTACACTGGAAAAATGAGGTTGGGCAGGCGAGCACCGCACTGCGGAGCAGCACCGAGGGCTGGTGGCTGGTCCTGCCCCAACCTGGGGCTCCTCAGCCAGCTTGTGTGGCCATCACCACCAGTTCTGCCACTGAGCAGTGTCAGATAGACCAGCCTAAAGAACTGCAAGAAAAAAAAATACACAGAACATTGCTAATACCTTTCAAAAGGCCCAAATCTGTCCATTCTTCTTGAAAATATGCGTGCAAGTTCATGCAGACACTGCTGCTGTCCTCACCGCAAAATTTAGCAACTGTCAGTGATGGCTGTGAGGGGAAAGAGGCTTGCAGCTGAACTGGAGGGTGATCGGTTAGTGGCTGTCTCTGCGGTAAATTGTGCTAAGTAATATTTCTCTTTTTTTCCTGGTTTCTACAACAAAGAAAGGCTTCTGAAGCATCTTCTGCTGTTTTCTTGGTAAGAGACTTCAGGTTTTACAGAATTTGCATGTGTTGTTACCACAACCACATTAATGTTCTGGTGAGAGGCACTGCACAGCTGACAAACTCTATTGAGTGAGGCAGCCTAATGAAAATTATCTTAAAAAAATCAACCAGCAGAAGCAAGACAAAACATGCAATTCATTAAGTAACACCATATGATCGTCTGAGTTCCAAAAGCTCTCCAACTCCAAAAAAGTGCAGATTAGGAGGAGGCTGTTAGTTAAAAGAAATCCTGTGGCTGACAAGACAAAAAAGCAGGGCTGCAAGCTGTCAGGCAGCGCGGGGAGAGCCTGGAGGCACCGCTACAGAAGTGGTGCGAGCAGGCTGGCGCGCACCTTCCCGTTGGGCTGTGTGGGGAAAAGCTCCTCTGCAAATTCAGAATTAATGCAAAGGGCTTGTTCAAGTGTGTTTCAGAAACCCCACAACCTCTAGCAAGGTGCCTGTTATGGATGCGTCCTCCACGTTGCCTCCCCTGCACCTCCGGAGAGGCCGGGAGGGCTGGGGGTGGCCGCTGCTTCCAGGCGGGCAGCTGCCTCCGAGGGCTACCAGTCGCTTCCAGCACTCTGTGGGTAGTTAGGGAAATTAGGTGCTTGGAAAAACTCGATAATATGAAAGTATACTGGAACATTTCTTGGATCGGCCTGCTGCATTACTCATGCATCATTAATTCTCAAAATATTAAGGGAACATTTCTTAGTATTGGGCCCTAGTCCGTTAAAGAGACACCAAGCAGCTTGGGCTAAGCCATGATGCCGCGTGTGCCCACAGGAGGGCAGGTAGGAAACCAAGGCCGGGGTAGGCAAGACTTGTTGGACTTGAACTCAGGGAGAGCTTTGGGTTTTCTGGTATGCGCTGTGGCGTGTACATGTTTTATTAGTCCAGGACTGCAAGATCTCATTGTTAATGCTCGTATTGCTTAACTTTTATGTAGGCTTTTCTGTTGTCACAGCAGACCCATTTCAGCTCTGTTCGGCATTCCTTGAATAACTAAAACCACTGCTAACTTTGCCTGCGAGTCTGAGTTTGAAGAGAATGCAGCCTCAGTGCTCATGGTATTGGGACTGCAGCTGCATTCATTAGCTCCATTTTTTAGTTTCTGCCATTCCAGCAGATCCTCCTCTTTTCCAGGCTTAAAGCTGCCCTGGCATTTTCTCTGCATTCATTACCGCCGTGCCAGCAGCACAAACAACGTTTTGAGCGAGCCTTGTTTCCCCTCTGCTCTCCGCTGGCATACAATTGCCGTACCTGCTGCCTGACACTATCCCCCATGCTTTAAGGTCACCTGTTGAGATGGAGCATGCAGGTGGCAGGAAAGATGATGGGTGCAGGCAGCGGCTGCTCTGAGCTCAGTGAGGCTGCCGAGGCGGCAGCACCCCGTGCCCAGCAGCTCTTGGTGTTTCAGCACAGTCCAAGCTGTGGGAATACCAACTGGAGGCTGCAGCTTCCCTTCTAGTGCTTTCCAAACCTCCATTCTGCTACTCCTGAGCTCCACGGGGTGACTTGGCTGTCAGGGTGACACTTGTGCCACAAACTGACTTACTGCAGCTAGCTCCCACAGCATTTCTGTGTATGAGCAGTGTACTGTTCATGGCTTTCTCCAGGAATGACTCTTACGGATGGTTTGTGGGTAGTGAGACCCCATTTGAAACTACAGCTCAAGATGTACGCGGAAGGCTACAAGAATGGCAAGGGCTATATCCAGCTAGAGGATACGGATGGTGCCGAACAACGCAATGCCCAGGATGGAGGAGACCTCCGGTGTGTGTCCTGCTGCACCCCTGTGAAGGGTGGGTCGCTTCTGCCCCTTTGGATGTGACCACTGATTTATGCAAACCCCAAAGCCCTCTAAAGAAATGCTCAGATTTCTGCTTTATCTTCCAGAGCTAAATAGAAATTGCTCTCTCAGCATCCCCCTAATTTCCATGGGACTGCTCAGCAGGGGTCGGACACAAACTTCTAACGCAAACTCCCTGAGCTCTGATGGGGCCTCTGCGTTGGAAGAGGCAGAAGCAGGAGGGAGCACGGAGCAGGATGGATAAACCAGGCAATCCCTGGGACCCAGGGACATTCATTCTGCTGCAGAGTGAATTTCCCTCTAAGAGTTTATCAGCTTCACTTTCTCTTGCATACAGAGGGGTTTATCTTGGAAAGGTTGTTTTTATTTATTTATTTATTTATTTATTTATTTTTGGGTGGAATTATTATAAATATTCGTGCTGGCTATACCCAGAGATTTGAAATGAGACGTATTTGCTTTTGGAAGCTGATTATTCTTTGTCACGGAACTGACTTCTTGAAACAAAAACATTTTCCTATTTAATCCTTCTCATATTATTTCTCTTTCTGCAGCATGCAAAATAGTTCTGCACAGAAATTAGGCTCTTGTGTACAATGCAAAAGGTAGATTTTAAATAAGAATATATTTTTTGCGTGGCCATGAGATGGAATTTGGTAAGGCGAGCTGTGGGATGTGTTGGGAAGCACAATGAGCGCAGGTGAAGAGGGTGGCTGATGTTCAGCAAGCCCTAACATCAGGGGCCTTACGGGAGCTTCAGAACAAGCCCCCTGTCCCCACAACCTCCTCGGTCTTTAAGGCTTGTCAATGTTGATGGAGCAATGGAAAGATAAAGCGAGGGACTTTTAAATGAAATTTGAAGAGGGGAACGCTGTTCCATAACGCTTGACAAGCTGGAAATTCAATTGCGGTCTTTTTCAACAATTTTCTCATCTCTGGCATGCCAGGTGGGTGTTAATACTTTCATGTTGCTACCACCACTGGGAGTCGGGATGAAGAAAAACCTCAGCATGGCGTCGGGCTCTGCCAGCAGCCCGCAGGTGTGAGGGACTGCAGGCACCGTGCGGTGCAGGACCCTGGCTGGCAGGGATCCCGTGGTCCCACACCAGCGCATGTCAGTCAGTCACCCCTGGTGGGAGAACACAGGGAAGAGAAACACGAACAGCACGGGAAGCACTAATGTAAGTGTTTTACAAGGGAGGTAAAAAACTGCTTCGTTATTTTTATCAATTAGATGGGAGTGAAAAATAAGATGTACTCAGGGTGTTTTTGCAAGAATCTAGCAGGTCTGAGGTTGTGAACTGCTGGGCTTGATACTGCACTAATACATGGAAAGTGATAAATTTCCTAGACGTGTGATCTCAGCTAGGAGTGTTAACTAGCTGCTGTACTATTTCCTTAGCACAGACAGCTACTCCCTTTTTCTAGGTAGCTTTTCCATGCAGCGCTCCATTTCCCACCTTCTCTCTGAGGGGCTCAGAGGCTGTTGAACATCTCCAAGCACATGTTTCTTTTCAGTGTCCCAGGAGTTGGGCCTCAGTTCTTTAATAATTTTAAATAAATATATATAAATTATATATATATATATTTTTTTCCTTCAGAGATGAGAAAAGGTAAAAGATGTCATATTTTGACACTGTACAGGGTTAGAGGGAAGTTCCCAATGAACTCAGCCAGGGGATTAAGAGACTTGCACAGATTTCTAAGGAAAATTGTGAGGGATCTGAAATGCAAGCTAGAGGTGGCCATCGGTCCTACGTAACAACTGCCCCAGCTGTCAGGCTAAGGACTCCCAGCACTGATGGTGGGTGCTTCTCCCCTCTGGCATTTTGCCTGGTCACTCAAGCAGGGCACATGGTCTCACTGTCCGGTTGCAGAAAGAATTCTTCATATGCTTGTAACTGTGTGGGTCTGTATGGACCCAAGACAGCCCACGTGAACCACAGATGCTTGGAGACTACGAGTTCCTCAGTCAGTCTCATGAAATATTTCCAGCTGTCCCTGTTGGCCTTCCCTCTCCAAAGCCTCTGCTTAGCAGAAAGATACCACCACACCTTACCTGAAAAGGGAAAAGTCAAGGTGAATGTCATTCATGAAGGTATTTAGCTAGGATCAGGGAATTAGTAATCAGGTTAGCCATGACATGGAAAATTTTGAATATAAACATAGTTCACCTAGCCCCCTGCTGCAGTTAAAAGCTAAAAAAGTGCCAGCAAGTGGATGAGGAATAAATAAGCTCACCATTAAGCTAATGAGACCCATATGCTTTTATAGTCAAATAAAAATGAGCTAAATGTACTGAAGAGCCAAGAAGCAGATGAATGAACCACAACAGACATCCTAAAATCATATTTAAAATGCAAATATTGATATTTCTCACACACTTCTTTCGTTTATGTAAATCACACCTAAATAAGGCATCTGATAGAAGAAAACATATTTTTGCCTTTGAGCTCGTACTTGAATGAATGCAGCAAGCTCAACTTGAGAGAATACCTACAGGCTGCTACAGTTACTGAAGACTGCAGACAGTTGGGAGTCACAAATGGGATTTGCCATCTTGTTGGAAGCTGAGCCTGAAAGTAATTTATATCCAAATCTACACAAATTCATCTGAGAATCTTTTCCTTAAAAATGCAAACCACATACTGTATGTTTGTGTGTTGTTTTTTTTTTTTTTTTTCCTGGTATGAAACTGCAAATGAAGGGTTTGAGGAATCCAGAAATAGTTTTAGTCAGAAAGCACTTTAACACCAGAGAAATTATCCTCTTCCTTTTCTTTTGTTTCCAGGCACTTACACAGAAGAAGAAAAAATAAAAGAAAAGAGAAGTCAAACCCCAGTTTTATGAGCTTGATGTTACTTCTACTGAAAAGCTGTATCTCCAGGGAAAATTGTGGTTCCCTTGCTAAAGGTTTGGGCTGCTTACTGCTGCACTGTTGCTGGTCTAGCTGCTGCTGTCACCAGCAGTTATTGCTTTGCAGGTCTGACAGATTAGCACATCTTTCTCCATCAGTGATGTCATTTAATTGGGCACGTTACATCTTATAAATACTGCTGGCTGAAGGCTATGTGTTTCAGGCTTCTCTCCAGGGAAAATGGTGCCCAAATTCCTCTCCTCCCTTTTGAAGGTGCCGCTTTGAATCAATGAAGATACCAACTTGATTTGTGAGGGATAGACCAGCCTTCCTGCCTCTTACCCCAGATCAGACTTCTCACCTTACCACAACAGGCTGTTCTGGCTGAGATGTGAGGACAGAGCTCGTGGTTATGCTGAGTTTGGTTATTATAGCCTGTGCTCCTGCGTGACAGTGGTTACTATTTGGAGCAAAATGACTGAATGGTGAATTTGGGTCCATTCCAAAAGGAGACAGGGGAAGAAGCTCTGTGTGGTGGTGGCTGTGTGGGCTGAGGGAAAGGGCTCTTGGTGAATGAGATAGTCATGGACTTGTGTAATGGATGTCATCTTCCCTAGTGATATTGCTGATTGGTCTGGGAATTAGCATTAATCTAGTGTCAGATAGTTTTCTTGTGACACCCACAGATACCATGATGGACATGTAATGCACCAGGCACGTATCGCATGCCTGGGTCATACACACAAGTATGTGACACTAAATAATTCTTGGCTGAATGACTGTCAGATGTACTTTCTTATCTGCTTTTCTTTTCATATATATTTCTTGCCTTTTTCTGATACTCTTATTATTCTGACATCTCTTTTAGGGAAGAGAAAGAAAAAATACACATTTCCTGTGTTTACCTGCCTTCTCTGATTTTCCCATCCTTGGATAGTATGGATTTCAATAACTAATCAGGATAATGCTCTGTTTTGCATGTCTGGGTTAGCACAAATATTCTTTACCCAGCTGCAGCAAAGCATTGAGCTGCAGCACTGAGTCAATATGTTGAAACTGCCCATGCAGTTTCATGTAAGGCACTTAAAAATGCCTAAGAATTGCCTTGGAAAATGTTCTGTCGCAAGAACTTCACTTTCCTTATCACTGTCATGGTAATTCTCATTAGGCTGACTTCCTTTTAAACTGTCTTCCCAAAAGCCAGAAAGCTATGTATGTTCATCACTTTTACTTTAATTAATATTGAACCCTGAAGTGGAAGGCTTAAATAACCAGCAGGTGCCTTCCCATCAGAAACGTACACTATACCAGTCCAAGCAGTGTGTCCATATTTGATGCACAGAGGTAAAAGATGACACTTGAGGGTTCTAACCAAGGATAGATTTTCACAAAACACAGTTTTAAACTTGTAGCTCAAAATTTTCAGTCTTTTTTTTCTGTACCTTGAAGTATGAACGTAGACCTTTGAACTATGAACATTGAACTATGAAATAACAAGAACTAAGCCCAGAAAAGAGATAGTGAGTGGTGATGTACTGAGCTAGACTAGTTAATGCCAGCTGAGGATTTGGCTTTCAGCTTCTATGTATTATCTGCTTACACAAGTGGTTGTTGTTTTATAGCTGGTCTGGGTTATTTTTGTTTGTTTGTTTCTTAACATTTGTTACAGGATGAAACTGCATGGCAACATCTTCAACTAGAAGCCTGTCAGAGCCTGCTGACAAAGGTTTGGTTGTGGTCCACGTTACACCTATAACATCACTGAAACATAACCTAGCATTTGTGACGGGGGAGAGTGCCCTGAGTGTAACGCAAGGGCTGATTACATGACACTCCTCCTCTAGCTGAAGCATGGCACTGTCATGTGCTGACATCAGCTGCCAGACTGTTACAAGCCACTAATGACAACTTCCCTTATACCTGACTGTAAATGCATCAGTAGATCCAAACTCTAGCTCTTGTCTTGCTCACCAGATGAAAGGAAGTCATTCTCCTCCAGATTGACGGAGTTAAAATGGGAATGCCATTCCTGATTCACCATGACTAAAGCAAAGCCTTATTTTATGATTCAACCTCAAGGAGAATATCTGTATTTTCCTGTTTCTTTGCAGTAACCAAAAAGGTTCAGTTTGGGAGATCACACTAGCCATCCTCATGAGGTGTACCATATGCTTTAGTCTTTTTTAATTACTGTAGCCTTTACGATCTCAGATAAATGTCCTACTTAGTGCTTTGCTTTACAATTAAGTCTTTCCTGCAGGGAGATCTAAAAAATCTCTTTCTCTCGTCATATGTGAAGTGTAAAGGAGAATTGCAAATTTACATTATTATGGGCAAACAACAGCTCTGTTTAGAAAACAAACTCTAAACTACTATTATATCAAGATGCTTTTCAGTAACGCTGTGTTGACGCCACATAACAACAAATGCAGGAGATAAGACATTCTTTTTATAGCAGTGCCTCACAAAGAAAAAGCACTGGTTTATTTCTTGAAGGTAGAGGTCTACTTAAATTAAAAAAAAAAGACAACATAAACTCAGGTCTCCATGCATTTTTAAGATATCTGTATTAAGGTCTAAACATGAATTTACATCTCAGGCAGACTTTCGGTAACCAGTGAAGAACTTGAATCTATTCACAGTTTTCTCCCACTTCTCAAACCCACACGCACTTTGCACAGAGTGCTTTGCGCACAGATCTCTTGCATTAAAATAAATAATAAAAAAAAAGTAAATAACATCTTGCAAGCTTAAATTTAGCCCTGCCAAGCTGCTTGCGGAGACAGTTGAAGTTCTGCTGGAAAACTTCTAATTGCGAGGCAGCACCTCGGTGCAGGGACAGAAGCGTGACCTCCTGCACCACAGGGCCTGGTGCTGAAGGGTCTCCAAGCGGTTCCCAGGCCCTAGTGAAACATCGCAGCTCCCTGTGAGAAGCAGAAGGGATCATCACCTCGGGGTGAAATTCAACAGCAGTGTGCTGAGAGGCAAGCTGCAAGCGCCTGTGGCTGGAGGCTCATGGCTGCCTCGCAGCAGGCCGTGCTCCCGCTGCTCCGGTTATTTTACAGAGCTGGAGCTGTAAGTGCAGCTCATTTCTCTTGGGAGACATCATCTTCCCAGTCATCTTCCCAGTCTGAAACTTCCCCCCGTACCTGGAGGCTGGCAGCTTCTGGCAGATGCTCCTCTCCTCAGGCAGCCCTACGATGCCTTCCCTTCCTTCATTTTCTTTTCATTAATTAGTTCCCTGTTCTCCTACTCCAACCTGAGGTACTTCACAGTGGGCACCTCGCTCCCGTCACCCCACAGAAACCTGAGTGAATCTCAGGTTCCCATCTTTGCCTGGGGCAGCCACCCAGGGTCACGTCTCCTCATCCACAGCATTGAAACTGGGGGAGAACCAGATCCTTCTCCTTGCTCTGGTGGCAGAAGCTGACACAGGCTGGGCTCTGAGGTGGACTCCAGGTTTTTCGCTCGCCTCTCCAATTGACAGATCTCATCTTAAACTTACATATACACACATATGAGTGTATACATATGCATATATTCCCTCCGTGATCTTTTCCCATTCCTGTGAAGGTGCATGGCTTACTCTGGAGACCACCGGAGCAGGTTCTGCGGACAGCTGGGGATCTGCCCGCTGCTGCCTGAAAACTTCTTCAGAGCAGCACTTCCCAGAAACCACAGTATGCTGAGGAGACAGACCCGTCTGCTGCAGGTCACAACATCACCGTAGGTTTTTTTTTTTTTTTTTTTTTTTTTTCCAGTGGCTGTAAAACTAACGGGCCGCATTTCATTCTCTCTGGCATTGTTAAGGAGAAACAGGGATATCCCTAAATAGTTTACATCTGTGTTCTGAATCCTGAAGAAAGCACACAGCCAAATTTCAGGAGAAAAACTGGAGACAGCTGTGAAGGGGGCGTTGCTGCTGTCTGTTTTATGGGGTCATCTATTCCCTTCCGTGGTAACAGAAGAACCATGTCCAGAGCAATCATGAGTTGGTCTTTGGGTACAAATTAACCAGGGCCTCATAGTATTAGGGCCTTGTTACTTCCCTACCCAACAGTATTCATAAATTCAGGAAAGAAATATGTTCTGTAAAAGGAATGCATGTTGTATGGACCCAGCTCCAAAGCTGCAGTTTCAGCTAAGGTGGAAAAAAAAAAAAAAGGAAAGATCTCAGCTGGATTTTCCAGAGCAGGTAACATTGGGACTACTTTTTAACTTTTAACTGAGATGATTTTGTTTGAACTAGGTGTATTTGTGCAGGATGACATCTCCAAATAGTCCCCATGGGTCTCATGAGATCGTTTTGCTAAGAACTTGGCTAGCTGTGTGTCTGCGCTGCCCAACAACAGGGATGTTTTGCCTCAGTAGATGATAACTTTCACATGTTGTTAGAGATCCATCATGGTAGAAGTCAGTACTAACCGGCTCACATGGCCCTCAGCTTTCCAAGATTTAATCATCGGGTCTCTAGGCTGATTCAAGTTTTTATTAGCTCCACACCTTATCCAATTTGGGAAGCCTCTAATACAAGGCCTTGTTCCTGGCTGGAGGAGGAGCGTGGTCTGCCAGCACTCGGTGACAGTTGCCTGTGTCCACACAGAAGTCACAACATGATTTTACTTGTTGCTTTGGATCATTTGCATATTAAAACAAGGGAGAAAACCAGAAGTTACAATTGTATGCTTAAATAACAGCAGGTTAGTTCCTAACCCAAATAGTTGATTTTAATATAACACTAATTTTCTGAGGAGAAGGTGTCGAAAACCAGAGGCTGATGGTTTTTCTAGACAATAGCTTTGGGTAAAAAAAAAAAAAAAAAAAAAAAAAAAACGGAAAAAAAAAAACAGACGAGTACTCTGGTGATGCCTACAGCAGCCTGGCGGGATCATGAGGCAGCAGTAAAACCAGCAGGCTGTGCCACATCTGCTGCTGTATTTGTGTGCTGCCGGCGGGCAGAGCCAGGCGCTGTGGCACGGCTCTGCCAGCGTCATGGCTGTACTCACACCTGAGCTAGGGCGGTCTCTCAGCTGCTTTAATGGTAATGGCTTGAAATAGCCACTGAAACGTGTTATAGCAAGGAATTGTCTATCATGTTCCTTCAGGATAGCAGTGCAAACAGCAAGTGGTGCCCAGGGTAATGCTGAGGGAACAGCCATCTGGGCAGTTTATTTGTATATCAAGTATACAAGTCCTTAGGAATCCAGGATGGTATTAACGTGAAGAGCCTGGTTTCTTCATCAGCATACAAATGTTTGTATTGGACTTAGACACCAGAGGAAAACCATGATCTTTGTGAACTTAGAAGGATTTACATGCTTCTTTATCAGAGAGGACCATGGAGTCTCTTACAATCGCAGAGGCTCCTCCTGCTCACACAGGCAGTAGCCTTGGCCTGTGTGGGCTGAGCTGCGGTCCCTGTGAGGTGTGGGGTCTCTGCCTTGTCCTGGTGGGCCTCTGTAACTGGGGTTATGCCAAAATCCTCACAAAAACTCGGGTGCTGGTTAGGACAGGCTCCTGTGTGCAACTCGTATGGGAGGGCTGAGCAAGGCCTGCTGTGTGGAGCAGCTGAGACAAAGCAACAGCTCCAGTTAACAATGTGAAGTGACGCAAAGTGCTGCTGGGATTTGAGATCGTAATGGAGGCTTGAACAGCATTTCCTTCTTTATTTGTGAGCGCTAAAGATGAGACAGAGGTACTTTTGTCTGTGATTCTGCCTGGTTTTGAAGGCCTGTGTGTTTCTGAAAGTTTTCTGATAGCTCAGGGCGAGGAAAAAGTTGGGGGGCAACTCCAAATAGCAAAGCAGAAAGTTGTGAAACAATAAAATGGTACTTCACGTGCAGTGAAACACAGAAATATCAGATGGAAGTACTGCCTTGTCTCAGGGATGAGGACACAATCTTCCCATGGTTGTTAATGGAGAGAGTGATTGGGACCTAGCTGGCAATGTTCAGGCATACAATTAAATATCAACAAATTTCATTTATAATTTGGAAAGGAAAGAAGGGGATCCTGCATAGGCTGGTGCATATAAAAACCATACAGATAACTAATGTTGTGGAGATGGGAGTGAACCCCAAATTTTACAAGAGCAGAAATACGAATGTATGAGAACATGCCTGCAGGGCTGTGTGTGCCATAGCATATGCTGGTTTTGGAAAAATTTTGTCTTGTGGGCATTGTACATATGGGCAAAGACACTTGACTCCAGCAGCAGCAGCTCCTTCTGATGGTGGCAGGAGATAGATATGTGCCCACTTTGGCAAATGGAAGAACTGTTAATTTGAAGGTGGTTGTGCAAATGTCAGTCAGCAAGCTGCTGGGAGCAGAAATATTAGTGTGAAGGGAAAAGCTCCTGGTAGTAGAAGATGAACAGGTAAAATTCAACAATTGGGAAGTAAGTAAACTAAACATGTAAGTAAAGGAATGACAGAAGATGCAATTTACTAAAAGCCTGGCAAGTCCTCACTTGCACTAAAGGGCAGGGGATTGGAAAAAAGCTCACACAGTGTTGAGGGAGAGCTAAAAGCTAGCTGCGCTGTCTGCCTGGGGCTGACTGCGTGCCCCTGCAGCCTCTCCAATTTCATCCCTTCTCCTCCGCTGGAAGGTGGGGGTGCATCCCCCCAGCTCGGGCTGTTGCCCTTCCTCCTGGCTTCACAGTGGCTGCTGAGGGCACGGAGATGGGGCAGACTCCTCCCTCAGGAGAGCTCTGCCCTGAGCTCAGGTCTTGGCTGGACCACGAGAGGCGATGGTCCCAGGCAGCCCAACGGGCACTTTGCTGCCTGTGTTTCCTTTGCCCTCAGTCCCTCATCTGGGGTTACTGCCTGCCAGTTGCTCATTTGGTGCTTTTTGGAAGTTACCTGATGTTTAATTCCTCCTGTGCTCTGAATTGCTCTTGACTGTGCCGCCTATTTGCCCTGTTAGTAAGTGCTCCCAAGTAAATGACCATCTTGCAATACTAATTTGTTCCGCACACCAACATGGGACAAAACTATAAGGGAACTCCTGGCTTTGAAAAACGAAGTGGCTCTACAAGAAAAGCAATTCAGAGCATGTACAGCCTCAGAGGGTATTTTGGCCCTGCTCACTATTCAGCTGCTGGACTTCTCCACAGTTGCTTTCTTCTTCCAACCTGTAGCCACCCGGGCTTTCACACTGGCTGCCCTCCTGCATCCTACCTAGTGCTATATCCAGCAAGGCTGGGTGCAGTGCTGACAGATCTCTGCACCCACGGAGAGACCCGCTGACGCTAGCAGAGTTGGATGTGGGTGCAGAAACCCACATAAAAGGAGCCCACACAGAAAGAGCCCACAGGCTCTGGGTCCTAGTTGGCAACCTTCAATATTTGTAATGTTCTGCTGACATTTCAGTGCTGTTATCCCTTCTAAATTAAGAGCATGCTGCAGAATCCAAATACGAAGCACCACTCGGAGGGTAACATCACACAATGCAACATGCTGGTGGTCATTCTTATCATGGGTTTTGTTTAGTTTACAGCCTGCATGTAATTTGCTGTAGCAAATCCGAAGTAGATCTTAACAGTCTGCATTAGTCAGTTCATCCACCACCAAAAGAGATAAAGCTGCATCTGTTTTCCACAAACTTTCAAGGTCATTACTGACACACTTTCAAAAAAGAAAACAGCAAAGAGGAGTTTATTGTTTCAATTGCATCCTCGACTTCCTCACTGTCAAAATGTTCAGGTACAGAAAACCCTATGAGAGGAACTGGGATTGCCAGAAGGAAATGGGAGAGGCCAGCATGAGTGAGCAGGGAAAATGAAACTCTGCCTGCTCTCTGCACACATGTATGAGTGTCAGATTTGAGCCAGTACTGCATAATCAGAAATCAGTCCAAACTGACCTGTGTTGGACATGCTGAGCTGGGGCTTCTCAGGAACTTTATCACACGTGATGACAATGAAGGTAACAACCCCTGGAAGGGGCCATGCCATTCCTGCCTATGGAATGAAGGAAGAGGCTGACCTTGGCAGAGGATTTGTCCCGGTAGCATCCGTGGTCCAAAAGCTAATTAATTAGGTGACATTTGCTGGTGTCAGAGTGCTGACTTTGGACAGGGGCTCTGCACCCTGCGGAGCAGTAACTGCAGACATGCTTTCTTCTGAAAGGGTGCTAGCAGGACAAGCAGTCATGTCTGCCATGAGATCCATGCTTTCTTTTATTTATTTATTGATGGTGAAGTCTGAGAACAAAGAGTAGTTTCAAGACAGGTTCCAAGATAAAGATTGTTTTCCTACCATTTGTCTTGAAGAGCCTTTTTTTATTTGGTTTGGGTACAACTCTCAGATACTTGCATTAATCTGAAAGAATGCCTCATTGAATGCTGCTTATAAGTGCTCGTGGTTTGTCAGTACATTAAATTAACAGCAAGTCACTGTAGGGCACAGTTGCTCTTCACTTGAAGAATTATGCTCTACAGTTTCACATGTGCAACTTTATTTCCTCCAAGGGCACTGAATGGGTATAGCAGAGTAGTGAATTTGGCCAAATACCTGCAGAAAAACTGGCTGATGATAAAGAAAGGGGGATGCTGTTTTCCTCTTTGGGTAGCTTATGCTCACATCACATCTTCTAGTAAACTGTTTCTTCAGCATTCCCCTGCTAGGAGTTCAACCATACAACCATGGAGAATCTTTGTGAGCCCTGGCGATCAGAAATCCCCAGAACAGCATGAGCTTTTCTCCTCTGGGATGGTAGAGCAGACGCACATTGTAATTGATTTGTTTGGATTGTGATGGTTTTAAATTGTGCAATTTTCCTCTCCTTTGAAATGTGTTAGAATATTGACACTCTGGTATTTCAAAGCAGCCACGTCCATTAAAAGCTATTTCTATGTGACCTGCATGTTTCGTGTGCTTCCCAGCTGTACACTGCAATAACAGGCATGCTGCTGGATGGCCTGACTTTGGTCAAGAAGGCATTGTTTTCTGTTGCTTTGTGACATCTTCCCAAATTCTGAAAAAAAAAGTGGTTGGATGAGAACATGTGAGAAAATATTTCAGTCTGGGTCTGCCCACACTTGACAATTGTTCAGCTCTGTTCTGTGGTTATTCAGCCAAAGTAGTAATGCTTTAAAGTGGGAATGCTACAGCCACGTGGAAGAGATAGTCACGGAGCAGATGTGGGGAAAACAGTTCCTACAATCTGCAGTGGCAGGAAGAAAGGGGCAGAGGATGCTGGTGATGTGGTTCCCACCGGTCTGTAATTAGGAAATCATTGCTTAGGCCTTTTTTTTTTTTTTGTCTGGGATTCGGTAATGCCACACCTTCTTTCCCCTGATTTGATTCCTCTTCTCTGGGGCTTTCATTTGGGAAAGTTCCCGCTGCTTGTTAGCGGGTCAAGCTCTGTAGGCTCAGCGACAGCATACAGAGAGACTTCCCTGGGGGCCTGGGTTTCCTGCCCGTCTCGTGGAGGAGAGACTGCAACACCAGCTCTCTGCCCTGCGGTGCCCCGTGCAGGGCTCAGAGTTAGAGGATTGCTGAAGATGTGAAAAATGGGTGAATGCCAGTCCAAAAGGACATTTTTCCGCCCTGAGTCAGACTTCCAAAGCGTGAGTTTAGCTTTCCAAAGCTAGTCCCTGGGTGGGTATGTGCAAATCCCCCCAATGAGGGCCGCTCTGTATCCTGTGTGGATTCACACGGCCTGCCTTACCCTTTCAGTCCCCTAACAATATTTTTTGTCAGCTTTGTTTCATTCAGAAATGATGGATATTTCCTTTTAGCTTCACTTTATAAACTCCTGGATGCATTATTTCTTCACTGTCACTTGGAGTCAAAGCAAAACATTTTAAGTGATCTTACAACATTAGAAAAAAAAATTGCTCTGTTTCTGAGCCACGACTTGGGAAGACAAAGTGAAGGCACTGCCTGAGGACAGGCCACCAACATAGGACTCCATCTTTCAGTTTGGGCTTAAGACTTCCCACCTTTATCCAGGTGAGTGGTGTTGTGGCAAGGCATAGCAGAGCTGAGCTGATGGGTTCATAGTGACCATTTCGCTCTGCTCTGCTGAGGAGATTCTGCCCTCCCTCTGGGCCTACGGGGCATCTGTTATTGCTGGTTTACACCCATGTGTACAGGGATGAAGTGACTTGACCCAGAACTATGCCCTGCTCTGCCTGTGATTTCCTGACAGAATCTGGTCCTTCTGTCGTGGTTCTCTGCCCTGACAGTGGGTGTAAACTTCTGGCTACAAGCCTGAGACCTTGTGCACAGCTTCCGTGCACCCTTCCTTGCCTGAAGGTGCACCAGTGAACGCTGTGTCCGTGCAACCCCTGCAGCTACTCACTCATCTCTGGACACAGTGAGGGCACTGGGAATGCTGTTGTACAGGTGTTAAGGAAGACATTTAGCTTCCATCTAAATGGGTTTGGCCATTGGGATCTCCTGGTGCTGCTGCCTGTGTTGGCAGAGCACAAGTGGAGGTAATGGTCCTTGGGTATTTTGGGGAGGGGAAATCTGAAAGATTTGACAGAGCCAGGGGTGCCCCTCTTAGACGTGACAGAGGATCTCTGCTCCTGGCTGCTTGTTGAGTGTCCTCCATGGGCGTGAATCACTCTGATGGAAGACATTAGCCCTACAGACCTGCTGAAGCTATCACAGCTGTTAACAGCAAAAACTGCTGCTGTGATTTCGGGAGTCCCCTGTACCTCCTGTTTCAAATTATCCCAGCCGTAGGGTGGACTCCAGCGGACTCTCCTGGTGTTTCCCAAAGCAGTGCGATGCAGGGCCTGGGGCGCAGAGCCAGCAAATGGGCGCTTGCGCCCAGCTCAGCCGCAAACTGAATGTGTAAAGCCCCGATGAAACGCTGCTGCTGGCTCTGCTGCTTCCCATCTGCTCGTGGCGCAGCTGGGTGGCAGCAAGTGGCACTCATGGACTGTCACCAGATGATTTAAGGGGGCAGTAAATGCCACCATCAGAGCAGCAGTGCTCACATCACATCTTTGCTGAGGTGGAGAGAGATCCAAGTCCCCCGGCCTGTTATTCCCCTATTCTTTCTGTGCTTTCGTTTCTCCTTGGGATGAAATTCAGGACTGTGTAAGATCATTTTTGGAGGGTTGATTGTTTCCTCACAAAGTAAATAGCATTTTTTCCTCTTTGGCTAGAGTTACACAATAATTTTGCATAGTTGCAATCGCTTGAGGGTGTCCAGCAGCGACTGGCAGCGCCCCCATCCCCACGCACGTTGCCACATTGCACAATAAGACAGTCCCACTTTCCCAAGCTTTGGCCGTGTCAGAGACAGGATACCACATTATTCAGAAATGGAAATTCTTACACTGCTACTTTTCCGTAATTGTGCACACATTTTGCCTGTGCAGATTTCAAACTTGCCTGTGAATGGGAGCTGCTGAGGGCCGGAGGCAGCGCGCAGTTTCTGCGGGTGCCAGGTAATGCTGCGTTCTTCCTCTCACAGGCTGCGGGCTGGGCGGCGACTGCTGGGAGGAGGAGAGGAGAGGGCAGGAGGAGGAGAAGGAGGGCGCAGAGGGACCTCTCCCCTGCCATGGCAGCGATGGGAGGAGGTGACCAGGTGCTGCTGGGAGCCACCAGCTCTGAGCACGCAGTAGCTGCTGCTCCGTCTCCTGGTCCCTGGGAAGGCGAAGCCAGCAGCCAGGCGGTGGATGCTCAGCCCTCTGCGCTGGGTGGCTGTCCCCACTGCCTGTGCCTGGGCATGGTTTGTGCCACCCCGGGGGCAGCTGGGCCCAGTGTCCCCATCAGGGTGGGATGGGTGCCAAGGTGTGGGAGACAGCTGTGCCTGAGAGCCTGCCGAGGGGGAAGGCACCTGGGGTTATTCTTACAGCCCTCTGAGGGGTGTTTTCCCGATGACACAGTGCTGTGGGGAATGTGTTCTTCCCAAAGACTTCTTCCCAAATCAGAGACTTCCCAAAGTCTCCGATTTATACCAGGACGGGTGTCAGTAAACAGTCCGTGTGGTCACGTAAATACGCCAGCTGGGCCCTGCTGATGTAAAGAGTGGGACTGCAGCCCCCGGGGCTGCCGCCAGGTAAGCGTGGGGCAGCTTCCACCCGGCAAGCAGCCGCGGGACAAAGGGAATCCCAAACCCTCCTTCGCCCGCCGTCGAAGCCCCTTCGGCTGGCCTGAGCGAGCTTCACCGGGGCAAACCGGGGGGGCTGGGTTAGCAGCGGGGGCTGTACCCCCGCTCTTTGCTCACCGTTTCAGCTGGGCGCCGAGCCTGCCCCCGCAGGTGAGCGCCGCGCACGGGGCGCTGCCCGCCTCCCGGCCCGGCCCGGGCCGGTGCCGGTGCTCGGCGGCCCCCCCGGGCAGCCCCGCCGCAGCTTTCCGGCCCCTCCCTCTGCCTCCCGGGGTCCCCTCGCCCCTTCCCGAGCGGAGCGGAGCCGTGCGGTAAGTGCGGAGCCCCGGGCGCGGAGTCCCTGTCGCGACAGAGCAGCGCGGCGACAGCTCGCGGGGCGCCCGGCGGTGCCGGGCGGCGGGGAGTCCCCCAGCCCCTCGGAGCGGGGGACGCGCTCCGGAGCCGTTTCCAGGCTACCGGGATAAATAGGCAAATATTTCCTTCCACTGCTTCTCTTCTCTCTGCCTCTCTTTGTTGTTGTTGTTGTTCTGAAAGTGGCAAATTGTCAAGGAAAAAAAAAAAAAAGCAAGAAAAAAGTTGCTGTAGATGTTTCGGGGCTGTTGCTTTATTGAAAACAACTCCCTGGGTGGAGGCGAGAGAAGCCTGCGGTTCGGTGGGAGTGTTTGCAAATCAAATGTCACTTGGAGGTGGGGGAAATCTGGCAGAACCATTCCGTAAGAGCCTTCTCCAAGTCGTGCAGGCTCGCTGGCCTCATGTGAGCTTAACGAAAACCAACGGGAAGTTTGAAAGGAAAGGGAGAAGATGGATGGGAAAGCAAAGGAAAGTGCTTGCTGCCTGCTTCTGCCGGCGTGCTTGGGTTCCTGGAAAGAGCGGTGCTGGGCATGAACTGGCTGCCCCCTTGGGACAGCGGGGCAGGGTCCGTGACGGGGACATTCGGGGGACCAGGCTGGGAGGTGGGCACAGCAATGCAGCCCCCAGCAGCAGAATTGCTCATGGCATGGTCAGGGCTTGAGTGAGCCCCAGCCTGATCCGTGCCCCTGTGCCTCCCCTCACCGCATCGCTTTCTCTCATCAATCCAAGCCCGTCGGTCTCCGGAGCCCAGGCACCCGCGGGAGCGAGCCCGGAGGTGGCTGGGTTGGGCACACGGTCTGTGCCCCTCCACAAGGCCCTGGGGGCTTACGGGTGTCATGCAGCGCTGGATTTCTCTTGGGACTTTTGGTACCACAGGAAAAGGTGCTGTCATTTCAGAGCTGTAGCAGTGCTGAGCCTCGCTGTTGCTTTGCACCCAGAGGTGATGAGCGGAGAGGTGGTGCTTGGGAGTGTGTCTGGTCCTCTGACTGTCTAATGGACCCCCGCAGCCACATCCTCCCCTTCACTGCTCTTCCGCATAGAAGTCTGTGTTTTGGGCATCCTTGCCCTTCTGCTGGCAGCACAGGCTGTGGGCACAGCCCACGTGCAGCCACACACAGCTTTACGGGTAGCTTGGTCAGGCTGTGTTTTAATGACAACAACAACTGGTACATGGCTAATAGGTATCCAGTTATTTTTATTTGAGAAAGATGCAGCTCTGTAGTTAGAAAATACTAACTACAGTAGTGGAGTGGATGAAATTATTTTTAAAATGAAAGATTTTTCCACGAGTGGCAGAATGGGGCCTATAGAGGATAGAGGCCAAAAAATTATTTTTTTTTTAATTTAAAAAAAAAAAAAACAAACAAACAAACAAAAAAAAAAAACTGCTTAGGTTCCCAAGGTGTATCAGCTAGACCTGTGGAATCGCTTTGAAGACACAGCTAAACCAGCATTAATAGGGGCTGGTGTTGGCATAAAAATGTCATCCAAAAATCACACCCTTAATTGGCATTAGTGTGTTGGCAAACCTTTTCCAGTGCTGCTTTGTCTTTCAACAGCCATATTATTGTAACCGTTTCATGTATTTTGTCTCGTGGCAAAAACTCAGAGCAGGATTTGTTGAATTCAGTGCGGCGGCTGGAATCACAGAATGGCTTGGGTTGGGGGACCTTAAAGACCATCTAGTGCTAACCTTTTACCTTCTCCAGTGAAGACGAGAAACCAGTGGCAAAGCAGTTGAGGCTTTCAGTCCTGGTGCCACCTCTGTGATTCCTTGTCTGTGGGCCCACTGCAGTAAGCTGCTTCGCAGGCTATGCTGGGACAAGGAGGAGGTAAATGCTTGCTTTAAATTAATCTTTTAATTCAAATCAGTTTCCATGATTGTAAAGATCCTTTACTCTTCTCCTTCCTTCTGTCCATTGACCTCTCTGTCCACTTTAAAACATTTTCAGTTGCATCAGGTCATTGTGTGGCATTATAGACTTCTAAATTCATCTGACCTACGTGCAGCTGGAAGAAGCTCCCTTTACTTGGATTTGTGCACTGAGTGGTAGGTAGCCTTCCAAGGGTGATGGTGGGCAGTGGGACGGACATTTCAGTGTCATCAATACCCTCTGTCCCACTCAGCTGTGCAGCATGGAAGAGCACATTTAGTTTTGCTGGACAGTTCCCCAACAAGAGAAGGGCCCCACTGGGGCATTTCCATGTGGCCAGAACTGCCCAAGCCCTTGTTTTACATCCCTTGTGAAGCAAACCAAGCTTTCTTTTCACAGCTGCCTTCTCTCCTTTATTCTGGGAGGTGACAAATATTTACCATGTCAGTCTCTTTAAAAGTGCTCTTTGGGAATTTTCTCATGCCTTGGAGTTTCTTCACCTGGTCTGTGGGTAAGAGCTGGCATTTATCTGCTCCTGGCAAAACCAGAAGTGTCCCTTAAAATATTCAGAGACTTTTGTGGTTGGTGAAAGGCTTGAATGGGTATGTGCTTTCCTACAGCTGCCTTCAGGCTTTCCAGTGTCATACCCTGAAGAAACCAGGGTGCCACTAGCTGGCCCATCAGTGCCTTGGGGCTGCTTTCCTCCTTCCTGAGTCAGCAGCCCTCAGTCCCTGGCCGTGCTGTGTTTGTTCTGGAGGCAGCCCTTGTTTCAGGGCTGTAAGCTGCCCCAGGAGATGGCAGTGCCGTGCCTGCTGGGGCTCCCCTTCCTCCTCTGTCCTGAGGCTGGGCTCCATTGATGTGTTACTGGTCTGTATGCAGATCCCAAGTGGCACAAAGAACCTTGACCCTTAATGACTCTGCCTCTTATCTCTTCTTAGAGGCACCGACAGCCCCTGTGTTTAGGATAAGGCTCTGATATAGTGATACGGTCCCATGCATTCACTTTTGTGTGGCTTTTCCCCTTATTCACTTGCATTAGAAATTTGGATTTCCTGCCAGCTCATTGGCATAATATTAACCTTTCTTTGCTGGATGTGACATGTTGCCTTTAATAACAGGGGCTTGGGTTTAATATCCCAGGAGGTCTTTCTCAGTTCTATGTTCGTGTAGTTCAGGAGCTAAAAGAAAGAGTCTTCTGAAAGGGGCTTTCCAAAGGCTGGTTTGTTTTCTCCTGGTTACATTGCTGTGGTCTTCTCTTAAGAAATAAAACAGTTGAAACAAACACATATCCCACCTAGATATGAAGAAATTGCAGCTTATTTGTGGCCTGGATCAGCTCCTTCTTCTGAACATGATTAGAGCAAGATCAGACCCTTTGTGTTACCCTTTCATTCTGGCATGTTACAAACCTAATATATTGTTCATGAAAATTAAGTTGTGCTAATTACATCTCCTGGTCTGCTTTAAGAGTCATACATTCCTGTCTGACTTGCTTGCTAATGAACTCTGTGGATCGAATCCAAACTCGGGGAGAATCTAAAGCACCGTCAATGATCTGAGTACGCAGCTCGCCCGGGCTTAGTTGTCCAGATGTGACCCCCAGCCCAGGGGCAGCTGCAGAAACAAATGTTAGACCGGGAGATGCTGCTGACATTCACTGCTGGGTGCTCTAGATCCTGTGGCTCTCATCAGCACGGTCTCCTTTCTGTGAATGAAGGCAGGCAGTGACAGCCGGGCTGGCCGAGCTGGTGCTTGAGGGCAAGTCATGAAGGAGGGTAAGCCATGCTCCTCATCAAAGTGAAGCTTTAAAAGTTGTCCCTCCTCACTCCAGAGGCTTCTGTCCTGCCAGTTTCGGTGGGAGTTTCTTTGTTAGAATTAAACTTTGGTTCAGTTCTTTTTTTTACTTGCCTCTGTTTGGTGAACAAACCTTGGAGACAAGGAGCTCATTTCTTCCTGTATCAGCAAAATGTTTTAGTGACTGCTAACCCCTTACACCTGTACATGGCTAGTCAAAGAAGGGTCCTAACCTGGTTTTGTCTAGACTGGCGATGCAGAGAGAGAGAGAGAAAGCAATTCCTGGGGCTCAGATACATGACTTTTTGGAAACAGAAACTGTAACCAGCAAAGGCTGTATCCCCAACAGAGCTGCAGAAGGGGTCTTGTGGGTGTTCTTAATCTACCTCACTGCAAAGCCAGCCAGGTTAGCTCAAACCACCTTTGTTTTGACTTAAATTAGCTGAGTCTGCAGTACGGCAGTGAATGTTCGCTCTGTCCCTCCTGCCAGACGTGCGGCGGGGGACTACCAGCTGGCTGCTGGTCCTCAGCCAGCTCCTGCTGCAGCCTCTCCAGGAGAGGCTGTCTGGGCGTCCCCTGGGCTTCTCTGAAACGAGAGCCGAGCCCTTTGTCCAGCATCAATTTAAACGTGTTTGTCAGACGGGATCGGTTTAAGATGTGCCCCACACACTTGTGTTTGTGCTGTCCTTAATTTCAGCTTGACTCCTATTCCCCCTGCTCCTGGTTCGGGTCCTGTTAACAGTTCCTTCTGGGAAATTTCACAAGTCACCGGTGCCCTGCAGCAGCCACCAGGTCTGGGACCAGCTGGGCTCCTTAAGGGTGTCTCTGTGGTGCAGACAGAATAGCTCAGACTTTAATTTGCTATTTTACCCATGAAAGGACAGGCCTGCTTAGTTACCTGAGGGTTTGTGAACCGTTTAAGATGATACTGGATATGCATGCATAGGAAGAGATTTTGACGATGCCTATGAGATTTTTATTCCCTTTTAAATTAAAATGCAATTTGTTGTCCATGTTTCTGTGACAGTCCCATCCTAAGTGTTTTATAGAAACAACTTCCAGGACTTTTGCTTTTCTTTACTATGCACTGGACTTTGGAGACCAGATTACTTACCAGAAGAAGAGATGGGAGCTGGAAAAATACTGTTTTGTTGGTGTCATAAATACTCTAGATACAAAGGAGACAGAATACTTTCAAAACTCTGCAGTGTTGCAGAGCCTGAAACCTTTTCATGGGAGAATGCTACTTTAAATATATGTCTGGAGAAAAAAAAGAAAAAAGAAAAAAAAATCAACAAAAAAACAAACGCACAACTTCTGCAAACGATGTGTTTTCTTAAGGAATTAAAAACAACTGTTTGGAAATGATTAATTATTGTAACATGTGAGCACTGTAACGTTCCGTCCGTTCGCAGTAGTATTTCAAATGATTTAAAGTTGTTTGCTCAAGGTTTGCTTTTACCATGTCATTAAACATCGTGGATTTTTTCCAGCTGTCCTCCACAAATGTATCACCCGTGATGGATTTTGCATGAGAACGGGCTGCCAGATTTTAATTTTGATACCAATTTTGTTTTACTTTTGATACAGTTTTGCTTTGCAGAACATACTGCTGGCTGGGACGATGCTAGCAGCAATGGTCGGGCTGAGCTTTGGGGCCTTGTTTGCACCTTCTGAAAGCCCCGAGGATGAGGTCAGGCATGGGCAATTACCTGTCCCCTCTGACTGCCGCCAGATCTCCCCTGGCAGTGGTTGTGGCCTCCAGCAGGAGGTGGCAGCTCTCCTATCTGCTGCCTGCATACTCTGAGCACTTCCTAAATTGCTTTGGGCAAAATCGAGTGGATTATCTCAAGCCACTGCTTAGACTATTGAAGATAATCCTACTGGCTTTGGGCTTTGTCTTTTTCCTTCTTGAGGTGAGTTAGGGAGGACAGGAGGAACTGCTGTGGGGTGCAAGGCTGCTGGCAGGGGTCTGCTCTGCAGCACAGCTGGGAGGCAGGAGAGGCACGGCAGGTTTGCTAGTGGCTTGATGAAGTCATTCATCAGAAGAGATCTTTCTTGTTGAGCTGCTGAGGCTTGCCAGGGACTCTTCCAGGCCCGTTGAGTTTTTTTGTTTTGTTTTGTTTTTTTTAACCCCCTTACTCAGTTTTTGTTGCCAGAACATTTACGTTTGGTCACGTTTTTCCAATTCTAAACTAATCCGCCTCAAGTGTGAAGCTCCATCAAATAATCAATGTAATCTAACATCCGATTATCTTGAAAGACTGGGTATGATTAGTGCATAAACCTTGGACGGCCACTTGGAAAAGATATAACCTGATACTGCAGAGAGCAGATTGATTTGGGGGATTACCTCTCAGCCCTGAATGGGTAAATAGCATAAATGGAGCCACTCGCTAAGAGGAACTGCTGCGTGCCCTGAAACATCACAGCGTGCCTTCAGAGCAAACCAGAGCTGCAGCCTGCTCCCTGACGTGCTGTTTGGTTTCTGGCACAGCTGCTTGCTTTGAGCCAGAAGGGTATGCCCTGTGGAAAGTGTCTGAAATCATTCGTGGGCCTTGGTAAAATGCAGACGTTAACAGCAAGAGTGTGAATAAGCAATCTCTCTCTCTCTCTCTCTCTCTCTCTCTCTCTCTCTCTTTTTATTAAGACTTTTGCATTCTTTTCAAAGTGTTGACATAGTACACTATGCCCTGGGGTGTTGCAAGTGTCTGAATATTTAGGATGTGTAAAAGACCATGATCATGCAGTAACATCTCTTCAGTCTGGGCAAACAGGTTCATTTGAGTGCTTCACTTTTGTTCTTAAACTTAAACAAAATGAACTAAGATGCTAGTAAGCAAAAAGGAAACTCACTGGTATATACTTACTTTATTAACATCTATCCTGTTAACAGTGGAAAAAATAAATGAGCACTTTATGATGATAATCCTGAAGCTGAAGCATACCTCTAGACTAGACAGTGTCACATTTGATTATAATTCTTGGTTACACTGCTCTAGTCCCTGTCTGTCTGTCTCTGAGGCCAGAAATGCCTTTTTGTTACGTGACTGTGCAGGGCTGGGCACTGAGATACCCGCTGTGCAGCTAGGCTCCAGGTGCTGCCGTGGGTGAGGTACGTCTCTGCACTGGAAAAAGGATTTTAATAGGCAGCGAAGTGTATGTCAGGCAAGCATGTGTGTGTTTTAAATAAAGCAGTCTCCACTGGGTTTAAAATGAAATGTTTCCATTTCTTTTTAAGCCTGCTTTTCTAAAACTCATTTAAAGAGACTCAATAACATCTGCCATCAGTGACATCCTTATGTTTGGGCTCTAGCCCTGCGAGCACCAAGCCCATTTGTATCAGTCACTGGGATGGGACACATGGTTAGGTGTTCGCAGGCAAGCATTCGGGCAGCAGTAGAGCCCGTAATTGTGCAACAAGGCCAGTAACTTCTTCGAGCTGTTGTTCAATGGCATTTTTCCTGATGGGCAAGTTAAGTAGGTCTTGTTTCCTCACGAAAAGAAAAACTAAGTTAAAGGAGAGAAATGCTCTCTGCAAATCACATCCTGTTTCTATCCTTCAATTAGCACAGATTTGGGGTTGCAGCCTGACTGCAGTCCATCTGACCTGCTTCCCCTCCCCTCCTTATTGACACTGATATTAGAACTATGGGAAAACTTAGACTGCTGGCAAAATGGGTGGAAAATCAAATGTTTAATGTTTTGCTTGAACATTTTGTGGTTTCTCCTGAAATTCTTTGTCTGAAACAAAGGATGTTCTTTGTTCTTTTTCGGGGGGTTGTTTTTTTATTTGAAAAAATCTGCAGTGTCATTGTAGGTTGCTGAAGTTTCTACAGAAATGGTATCAGTTCTCCACATCTTATTTTTCTTTTATTTTTTTTTAAATACCTGAAACAAGGAAGGACAGTTAGAAAAGATGAAAAAAAAAATTGTCTGATTTGACAATGAAAGATTGTTCGTTGGCAGATTCTTACAAATGCATTCAGAATCAAAATGTTAGTGATTTGGAAAAATCTTGAAATACAGTAATTTCACATGACCTCCCTCTTGGAAGCTTCTATGGTTTTGCATTCTTTGCTCCAGCACTATTCCCACTGAAGAAATGCTTTAAAAAATAAAGAAAAAAAATAAGAAAAAAAAAAATGTATTCTTTAAAAACCATCATTCCTTGCTTCTTTGGTACCGCATTAAGTTGTGTTTATATAGCTTAATCTTATCCTGATTTATATGATCAGAATTAAGCTTTTATGGATTTGTTTGGAGTCTGGAGAAGATATGAACTGAAGCACAAGACAGTCACAGTCCCACGGAGCCGGCGGGCAGTGGCTGCCTGGGGACACGCTGACCCCTGGCCATGCAGCACTGCAAGCGCTCCCAGCTCCTCCTTGCCACTTGCAGGCCTGAGGAGCAGCGATGGGCACAGGGACAGGCTGGAGGCAGCAGCTGGAGCCCTCTTCAGAGCTGCAGCTGGGATGGGGATGTCTGCAGCCCCAGTGTGCAGTGAAAAAGAGTGAAGCCCTGGGTGCCAGCAGTGGCAGGGCTGCAGGGGCTGCCCCTATGCCTGGTACGCTCCATGTCTGCACAGTGCTCAGAACAGGGTTTTGTAGCCCTAAGGGGCTCTCTGAGGCAGGAGAAAAATGGTGGCTTGGTGACAATGTGGGTGAAGGGACCTCCTGGTCGCATCTTCTGCCCTTTCAGTCAGACTTGATTTTACCATGACGCTAGTCGGAGCCGTTAAGTAGCTATTAGTTATCACTCAGGCAGCATCCTTTTGTTATTTCAGAATTACTGAGGTACTTAATTAGCTGTTCATTAACTGCCTTAGACAAAAATAAGATCTGATTAATCATCATTTCAGCAAATTATAGCCTGTTCTGCAGGCTACTGAAATTAAGCACTGAAGGGCTGGCTTCCTGCAGCGAGCTGTGACCTGCCCCGGCTGCGCAGCCCTCGCTGCCTGTCACTGACCCAGAGGGCTTGAGGTCCATGGAAATCGGTCACCACCTGGGGGGCATGGATTCATGTGTGAATGGGGTGAGGACCATGGAGCACTGCCTGTGACACAGCGGAGATGGTGCCAGTGCTTGGCAGAGGGCCGTGCTCTGAGTGCACGCCCAGCCAGCCAGCAAGAGAGATGTCTGGTGGCCACCATTCCTAACCTTTGGGATCACTTCCTTTTGCTTACTTTTTTTGTAAGCAATATCCATTGTAACTGATCAAGATCAAACTTCCAAGCTGATTGAGATCTTGAATGCATAATCGAAGACTATAGTTTTCTTTAAAGTAGTCCTATAGGGTATGTTATTTCTTGTTTTATCTCACATGCATTCTGATTTCAAACATAACTGATTTTAGTTAATTATTCACCAGGGAAGATGGAACTGGCACCTTTGGTTTAGAATAAACTTGCTTATCCAATGGCCTAGAGTTTGAAGAAAGGAAAATTTCAGAAGCATCATGGGATCATTAAAATCCCACACAAGGTATTTGCAGGTATTACAAAGCCAAGCCTATAAAAAGCAGGTTCCTTACAAGAAATTGCTTTGCATTCTTCTGGACAAGAATTAAAGCTCCCCCAGAACTTTCCTGTTATTGGCCATCTTTGTGTCTTAGATTCTTCCTTTTCCAAGATCCCTGACTGTTGCTCCCCTTTAATCTCTCCTAAGGGCTCCTTCTCAGCCTTTTGAAAGCAGCTCTAGCTGTTCCCTCCCGCTGCCCAGGCTTGTCCAAGACCGTAAATAGAAATCACCCATTTCTTTAGTGAGCCCTTGCCAAGTGGGGCTGGATGCCCCTTCAGCCTTCCTGTGTAATTTGATTTAGGAGCATTTGAAACACTGACAGTATTGACACTGGGATTACATGTAGATTGCATTCAAGGAAGTTGGGAAATAACACAACCATTGACTGCTTGGGCTTTTCCCTTTCCAAGGCCTAAAAATTGAGGAGAAAGTTGCGCCAGGTCAGTACTGGTTGTAAATCACTCGGGTTTTGGTGTGCTGTACTCAGGACCTGATGGTGTGGTTGGGACTGGATGAGCGGGAGTGACAGGGCTCAAAGACTGCTCTGTCTTCTGTGACCATGCTGCTCTATGTGTGTTTGGCAGCTTCACTGCTGGTTTAACTCTTCCCAGTGCAGACTTTGGGAAGGAGAGGCATTTCCTCCCCCTCTGCAGTGCAGACTTCTCATCATTAAGCATGGAGTGCCCATTTCTGGGCTCTTCTCTACAAGATGGACATGGAGCTCCTGAAGCGAGTCCAGCAGAAGGCTATGAAGATGATGAGGGGACAGGGGCATATCCTATGAGGAGAGGCTGAGAGAGCTGGGCCTGGTTAGCCTGGAGAAGAGACGGCTGGGCAGGGATCTTATCAGTGTATATTGAACTGGGTGGTCCCCAGAGGTCCCTTCCAACCTCAGTCACTGTGATTCTGTGATATGACTGCAAATACCAAACAAAAGTAGACCGGTGAAAATAGAAGAATCTTAACAGAATAATTAACAGAAAGAAGTTTTGCGGCTGTGTGTGGAGAGCTTTCTTTTGTTAACAGAAGAAGCTGAGAGGGTTTCTCACTGAGCTGATGGCAGCACTGGAGAGGAGTGGTTGGGAGTCTTGCAGCATGCCCCATTTAACGTCTTCATTGCCAGAGGTCCCAGACCAGATGCCCGAGCTTCACTGGGGCTCACTGGGCCTTGCCAGAGTTGTCTCTATGAAGGGCCCTGTATTGGTCCCGGGGACAGCGGTGCCCCCAGCACAGTGGTGGTGGCCCTGGGCAATGGGACTGGCTCCCTTCAATGTGGGGCATTGTGCCCCACTGTGTGCCAAGCACCCCAGGAAGGGGAACCATGGTCATCAGTGGCTGGGTGCAGCCCCTGTCCTGGGATTTGCAATTTGGGAATGAGCTCTTTAACAGCCCCGTGCATGTGCAGGAGGCAGCCCCGGTGCTGCCCCGGCCATACCTGGGTCAGACGGTCGCAGGCAGAGCTTTGAAATGCGAGGCAGCTTCCTTAGGCATCGCGGGGGGTAAAAAGTGAATTAACCATATCATAGGCACATGGTACTTCCCTGCTCAGATTACACTACAAAATCTGGGCAGTTCCTAAGATAGAGCTGGAAAAGGGGATTTGGGAGTGTGAGCAGCACTTGGAGCAGAGCACAGCTGACATGGCTGGGAACAAAAGGTGATAGGAAAACTCACTGCATCTACAGTGCTGCACATCCACAGGTCAGCAGAAATCTTTCCTAACTGGACATTTGTTGCAAATTTGTTGGGAGAAGTGTAAAATAACTTTGTTTGAGTGCTGGCTTTGCTTTGTGCCTTATTTTCTGCTAGTTGCAAAGATTTTATCTGGCTGTGTTTACTCTTTGATTTTGTACTCTGTTTTCCAGATTTACTTTCTAACTCTTTGTGATACTCTGAAACTTTTGCTAAATATCTTCGGTTTAATTCAATTTAAAGACTTAAGTAGGTAGAGGCGGGTTTGCTTTGTTAGGTAAGACTGCATCTGCTCTGCGTATGGACAAAGCTTTTTGCAGTACGGTTTTCTGCGAAATACTCCATAAGCAACACATGTGTGCTAGTGCTGTTAGGCAGAACTTCACCGAGCTTTTTTTTACTTCTCGTCAGAAGTGAGCTTCTTACAAAAGCAATTATTTTTAATGCCGCTTCTGGCCTTTTGACTGTGGATTCGGGGAGCATTTTACCTCACATACTGAAGCAAAAGTTAGGTTTGTTTTTGTTAATGCAAGTCAAGAAGTAGCAATGATTCGGTGTGACAGGCTGAATGTGAGCCATATGAGCTGAGCTGCACAAGCATAAAGGATGATTGTGCTGCAAAATATCTCCAAGTAATTTGGATTTTGACACACTTACCACTTCTCAGGTTGCATTTCCCCCTCCCCGCCACTCCTGCCCTTCCCCCACCGCCAAGGACCTGATGGGATGGAAATGTCTCTGCATTGTCTCTGGGAACTGTAATGCTTGGGCTGGAAGTGCGCTGCTTCTGCAAATTTCATTGTAGCAATGTGAGAGCTTCACAAAGAGATGGTAGTAATTGTATAAGCTTACGGATGTAGTCTTAAGTAACAACTCCACAGACACAGCTCAAGCTTTAGACGCTAATTCTTACCACTTTTAGAGTTTCAGGGTCGGTGGTTTCTCCGGTTCCCCAACAAGTCCTGAAGCACGCTGCCATATAGCACTTTTCTGATTTAAGAAGTGCAACTTGTGCACTGGGACGGAGAAGCACAGCTCACACGCAGCTCCCAGCGTGTGTGACGAGAGTTGCATGTTAGGGAGGACTGCTTGTCCCCAGGCAGCCCGGAGCACCGGGCATGGTGCCACTCAGCCCCTCTCTTGGGCGGAGGATTTTGCAGTGCCATTTTTTTCCAATTAAGCACTATTGATTTCTTTTGCGTGCTCCATTTTTTTTTTTTTTTTTTGTAGACTTCTATTTAATTGCGGTTTCTCTGTATGGATGGCAAAATAAGGCTGTTTTCATGTTAAATGATACATAGCCATAGTAGGATTTTATGCCCAACCCTTTTATTGATTAAACTTCTGCATTTTGAAGTAGAAAGGAGTAACAAGTAACAGTTCATTTCTGGCTAGGGTTTCTTACCAATAAGTGAAGTGGTGTGTGTGTGTGTAAGTGCAACATATGTCATATTTTATAGATGTTGCATTAATATTTTAATGGCTCTTAAACTTAAAGCTTGAATTCTATTCTCTTAGGAAGTTTATCATGCAGATGCAACAAATGCAAACCAGGGTAAATGAGAACAGAATCTGTTTTTTCAGTGAATCTGTTCTAACCCATTGGACCAGTGCAACCCCCCTGAGGTCATTAGAAAGGATCCTGCTGACCCTGATGGAAGTGGGGATAAAGTCAAGCATTAGGATGGTCCTGGTTGTGACATGCCTTTGCTGCTTAATGTAGTATGTGATGTTTTTAAGGAAGCAAACCAAAAATAATACATTGGATACTATTTATAAGGCAAAATCCCAGCAAAATATATGTCATCAGGTTCCAAATTATTCCTTGCTTCCCTTTAACAATGAGCTATCCATTATATGGTCTTAATTTATGGAATGTTAAACAGTTTTTGGCGTTACTGTGCCCCTGTAGGAAGAACAGATGGTACTCTGAATGAGTTTTGCTATGGGATAAAATGTTCCAGGTCTTCAATGGATCATATCCATCTGTAAGAAAGGAATAGCATTTGTGTAAAATAAACAGGGTATAGTCAAACAACTTGAAATCCTCTGCTGAAGGAAAAACAGCGTCTGTAGGCTGAAGTGGTAGTATGCATCGGAAGGTAACATGGAAAGCTATTGCTTAACATTGCTTTAAAGGTGAACTTTTACTTTACTTAAATATCCCAAAGGGAAAGTCATGTTTCTGAGGATTTGGAAGGCAGTGGTGAGTATATAACATGGTCAATATATACTGACAGCAGTCTCTGCATAAAAAGAACATGTTACATTTATAATCAGATAGATGGGCAATGTCTTCATCTTGTCTCCATGCAATGCAATTCTGCCTTATCTGATTTGTAGAGCTTTGGCTCTCTGAGAATAGTGTGGAAGTGATGAAGACTCAAATCATGACAGTCATCACACCAGTGTGTAATATAGCTAAACTTACAGAACTGAGCAGAACATCTCCATCATGATCCACATCTTGCAACCCCCATAAAAGCTAGTCATACAGGTCAAACAGTGGATTGTGAGAATTGCCAGAAGTTGCACCAATTTCATTCTCCATTCTTCTAAATGACAGGATCTCTTAGGATGATGAACCTCCATCATTTTTCAGAGCTCTACTGAGATTCTGGCAGCTAGCATTTTGGGGAATGATGGCTTTCTTCTCACTGGCCTATGCACTTCGGTGGCCCAGGTCTGGTGAATGAATTTCACTTTCCCTTTATGTCTCTCTCTCAATTCTATAAACTTTGGTCTTGTTCCTTGTAAAGTTTTCCTTTGCAGATTGAAAAATCACAGGCTCCTCAGCTTTATCTACTCAAAAATAAGGTAATTAATTGTCTAAGGTCCTCATAAAGTGAATAAAGACAAGCACATTTCTAAGGGGCAATCCACACATCTTAAAATGGACTATTAGTAATACTAATTGCCCTCCAAAGTTTTACCCACCTCTTCACTGACTGTAGAAGAAGCTTCATCAGTTGAGGTAACTTCTAGAAAACTGAATTTAAACTAAAGCCTTGTTCTTTAGAGAATTTAGATTCATGGACCCCTCTGTTCTTGTTCTTTGCACTTTGAGTAGCTAAGATCACTGTACCAGCAGCTTCCATTTAGAAATGATTCTGCAAAAGTTCTAGTACCCTTATAACGATTGGGTATCTGATGAAAATCCTCCCTCTCCCAGTCTCCCAAATCAGTCAGATGGTTGTGAACGTCTGACTGGGCTGCCAGAGTGTTTAAAATCATCCTGGGGAGAGGTGAGGTCGTGCCACAGGAAGGCTCTCTGCAGGTGCCTTTTTCTGCTGGATGGCTGCTTGTTACTGCAGGCTCAGAGGCTGTGTTTGTGGCAGCACTAGCAGAGGAGTCTGAGGGAAGGCTGGACAGCTGGAATAGCTCTGCTCTCACTGTGAAGAATATGTTGTAGTCCTAATCACTTGTGTTTACTTTTTTTTTTCTTCTTTTTAACCAAATGTCATGTGATTTTTAGGAGACTTTGTTTTATCTTTTGCATATTAGTGACTTCGTCATCTTAATTTTTCTTGCCAGCCTTGTGCTGGACTGTGGAGAAGGGAGTGATTATCAGCTCATTCTTCATCCTTTGTGTTAATGGTTTCTTTCCCCATGCATAAATCATCTTAGAGTTGTAGATTTTCTTTAGCTGGAAAATAAAATAGCTTCCTTCCCTTACAGGAGAAACACTGACCAGAGTACATATATAAATTTTAATGTACCAAGAACAGCAACAACAACAAATATGTTGTCAAAGGGAATGAAATATTCTTGTTACTTAAATGATATGCACCTCTACAAGGTAACATACAGAAAATTATTCAGACTGTATTTTATGTTAGTGGGAGCAGCTGTACGCACATAATTTAATGCAAAAGTAGACCTCTAAGCAGTAGATTGCTCTGGATTCTCTCTCCAGCATAGGAGAAATACCTGGATGTCACCTGGCATGAAAAGCAAAGTTTACATCAATGTTTACATCATTTCCTCAGAATCCTATACGAGGAGATGGAGATAGGTTACCTTTTCATATACTTGAAAGGATCTGACTTTTTCTCTTAAATACTGGAGAAAGTCTGGTTTGTTCCTTCAAAGGATGTTTGTTCCATCAAGTGATGAGACTTGTTTTCTTCAGGGCAGCAGTTAAAATAAAATTTCATTTTTGCTAAATATCTTATAAAAACATAGCATGTTTCCTACTAGAACAAACCCAAATTTTGTAGTATCAGCATTTCTGGATTGCTGAAATTTTTAGTTTTTATGTTCTGCCTTTATTTGCAAGTTGTTATAGGCTAACTTGTATTTGTTGATCATCAATAACTTGAAATATTCTGGAGTATGGGTTGCATACTTACACAGGAAACCATACTAGCTTCCTCTGGTAATAGAAAATGTAATGTATAACTTACAAAGTAAACAAAACTTGCTCTTCTAATATCATTCTGGTTCGTAGGGTAAATATTGTACAGAACCACAAATCATTATGACCACAAGAAGAACTGCATACGTGCATCTGAGAGCAGAAGTTGAGTAAACGTATTTAGATGCAGAGCAAACTGTTTGTCATCTGAGTGTGTCAGTGTGAGATTCTGTACAGACTACCAAAAATAGACCCCAAAACAGTGCTCTTAGCTTCAGGAAATTATCCTCATGTGCCACAGTAGTACAAGAAATACATGCCTTTATATGTTCATATGTATGTGTGTATGTTGAGCATGAAATAATACTAGATACTTTGCTTTCATGAGTTTCAGAGTACGAGTCAGTGCTTTCTTTTTATGATGAACCCTAAATAGCTTTAAATCTGTTTGGGGTTGGTTATAAATGAATTCTAATGAGGCTGCCTCACCCAGAATGCTTCTCTAGGTTTAGCCTTCAGTAAATGAGGTAGTATTTATTACTGGCCTTAGCATCTCTTGGAGGGTAAGCAGGGCCCAGGGCAGTTTCCATCCAGATGCTCTCTGGCAGGTCTGCCTGTAAGACATGTTCCTGGTCAGCATCAAGTTCAGTTCCTATGGCTGAGTGCTACAGCAGGTATGATAAAAGCTCTCAGGCAGCTGCACATGTGTTCTGGGTGCCTGTGACATGGGTTGCTTGTCACATTGCCTCAAGGGCTCCCCGGCCCCACAGGAGCAAAGCTTTCCCTGCCCTCGTGCTGAGGCAGGGGATTAGGGGACAGGTTGCTGCCCAAAAGCAGGAGTCAGGCAGCAACTCCCAGCTTCTTTTACACAACTCTTCAATCTTGGAGGATCAGTGAAGAATAACACAGGGTGGAAGATGGGAGGTATTGTGAGGGTAACTTCTATTAGTTACATCTGGCATTATTGTTGTCTCTGAATGGGGGGCTCCAAGATGAAATAACAGAGCAGGCATCTTTTCACGTTTCAGTATCCAGCAAACCAAATTAATTCCATTATCTTTTATGGAAAGTTTGCACAGGAACGATTTTGATTGATGGATTACATCTGTGGCTGCTGACTGATTAGCAGCATGATAGATGTAGGCTTCATTTACAGGGATTTGCTTTCATTCATGAGGAAAAATTGAAGGTTTCTTTCAAGCACGTTTTTTGCATTAAAACTTTTCAAAGTGCTCAACAAATGGTAGGCTTTGATTTCCGTTTGCTTAATGCCTGTGGTAATTAACATTTCTGTGAGAACATTTTAACCAAATGTTCTAGTTTTTTCTCCATTAAAATAATATATTTTTTTTTTTGCTCTAGCTAAAGAATTTAATTGGTATATATAATGACTCTTATTTGGGATTTCTTTTGTCACCATATGAGGAATCTGTTCCTGTAGGATTGATCGTTGTTTCTTTTTCTGGACTTTATTACTTTCTGGTTGGCAGTGTGCCTCGTGGTGCGTCTAGTCCACTCGGTACAGATGTGCTCTGTCTGCTGTCCGGTGTCTCGTGGCATGGGTGGGGAGAGGGCATGTATGTGAGTGCCGAAATAAACCCAAATTCGTCTTCCTACCAAAAGATGTCTGGGCACATGCTCTACCAGATTCAATAGCTGAACAGTTTTCAGTGGAAAGTTATAAGTCCTTAGCCCAGCCTGTCTTTGGGGTTGATTGCTAAACTCTGTGTCCTCCTTCATGGCTTGTAGAAACCCAAAGGACAGGGAAATCACAAAATGGGGCTGAGCAGAGGCAGGAAAAAGGAGATGACTGTTTAGCGATACTGGTACCAGTTTCTGTTGGGAGATGCGTCCACCTTGTCTTTTATGTCTCCATTTCATCCTGTATCCATGGTCCTTGCGTGCTGGTCTGGGCACAGACTGGCATCTGGCAGCAGAGGTCCTGTGCACCCTGCCCTGCATTGAAGATCTTGGTTCATACCAGATAACTCCTGACAAGCCTTTGAGACAGAAGTGGTGGTCAGGGCAGGTGTTTCTTCTTGTGATACTGATTCTTGTCCCTTCTTTCTGACAGAAAGACTCTCTGCTCACATTAGAGCACAGAAAACTCACAGGATACTCACAGGAGTAATGCTTCCAAAACCTGAAAAGGATCACAAGCTACAGCATACTTGCTATGGGTAAATTTGAGCTAGCATTTCATCTGCTCCTTATTCCAGTTCCCCCTCCCCTCCCCAGCCTTTATCCAGAGGAATAGGGCAGGATAATGCCCTCTGTGTATGGAACAAAGGCAGCGATGGCCTTGTGTGCTGCCTTGAAGTGTTATTTGAAAGCTGGAGCACAGGCAGCACAGGGTGTGCTGAAGTTCACCTACTGGCACGCAAGTCTCAGCTAGGTGCGCTCTGCAGCTGGGGGAGCAGAAGATATATTTTCTCAGCTGTGGAGCGGAGCATAGCTCATGAAAGGAGTTGGTTTGTTGCTACAGTTGGTTACTGAGAGCATGTTTGCTCTCTTGAGGGACAGATTTGGATCCTGTTGAGTCATAAAAGAAAGGAGTTTGATCTCAGACCCTTCTGGGGGATTTCACTACAATGTGAAAAACCATTGTGCATTTTGAGGCGAAAATGTCACAAGTCACAGCCTACTCCTAGGGAAATCCTGACTGGAGACAGCAGCTATGTGTGTGATGGACCTAAAGAGCTACGTTGACAGAGTGCTGTATAAATGTTGTGGAGGAACTGTGAACCAAAAATAGTAAGAGACTATAAAATGGTCACCGCACAGTAAGGGTTATTTTCACCATGGCAGATAGAGATCCACTATTCATCATGACAATGTCAAGGCCAAGACACGTTCACTGAAAAATTATTTACTACAAAATTACTGCATTGACGTTTTGTTGTGACTGTCATTTGAAATTAATTGGTGGACTGAAGCAACCCCCCTGAGCTACTCCGGAGAGTTTCCAGTCAAGGTCCTCAGTTCTGAGGCTGAAGTTCAGGCAGTAGAAGAGCTGCCATCCCGGCGGGGGAGCAGTTTTGCCTTGCAGGTATACTGCAGAAAACAGTGTTGCAGTTCCGTCAGTCTTCCCTCAATGAAAGCAGCTGTTAGTTATTTCCGAGGTGGCACATGGCAGTAGGCAGGTCAGAAACTGCCACTTGCTAAGCTGTCAGTTAAAAAGTGGGCTTTCTTTTGCCTAATTTCTATTTTAGGGTGGGGGAAACCTTTTTTTGTATCCTAGGGTTAGGGAAACAATGTGTTGTGAGGTGCAGAGTGCTGGCTGGTCCCCTGTGCAGTGGAAGATAAAGAAAACAACTGGATTGAGAAAACAAACAAATAAATGCGAAGCTTGAATCTGTTACTTAAAGAAAGTTGTAAGCAGCATCGTAGGCACTTCACTGAAGAAAGAAGAAATGGTGAAAGGGGGTTGGGGAGTGACTGGAAACAAGATGCTCAGATCTTGCATGCTGCTGTCCTTGAGACTGCAGCTATTTTGTGCCTTGGTGAGAGGAGCAGCAACCCTGCAGATACGTGAGCTCTGGGGGACAGAAACTGGATTATCCGGGAGGAAGTTAGGGAAAGACAGGGGAGAGAGAAGTGTAATCCAGGACCTGAAAGGATACTTTTTGAGGAGCAGGGTTATGAGACCAAATGCAGGAGCAGGTTCTGCTTTGGTTGCTTACGGTGTTCACCAAAAAGTACTAAATAAGAGGGAGTACTATGGGAAGCAGGGATTTATTTATCCTGAGTGGGAAGTGAGGAGTGCAACTCTTAAGGCAAATGAGAACAATTTATTTCCTTCGCTCATCAGTGCAGAGTATTTACAACGTTCACCTGAGCCTGGAGCACTGAACTGTGCTGGTGTCATCCCCAGGGGCACGGCTGTGCTGGAGCTGTGCTGCCACCTCCCCTGGGGCTGTCTCCGCATGTGTGCGGCTGCTTGAGGTGCCGTGGGACCCAGGGACACGCTTTGCCTGTATGCTGCCAAAAGAGCTCTCTCTTTGCAAATTAGTTCATAACTTATGTGCTTTGACAAGTTTTTGTTGGCTGCGCCTTGGGAAATGTTTTTGAATGGCTGTCGCTGACTTTGCTTTAATCTTTTCCCAGATTTTTTTGGCTGTCGTGGAAATAGCTGGATTAGTTTATTGTGTTTTGGAGGTGCATATACAGTCACCTGAAACTTGGTGATGTTAAAAACGTGTGTATATATATATTTATTATTTTTTCACTAAAAAGAAATACTTAGGTTTCTGTTGCTGCAGAGCTGCATGACCCTGGCCTGGCTGCAACTGTGTGCTGAGCCTCCTGTGCGTGGATGCTGCATTTGCATCATCCTGAGGGAAGCCACATCTTCCCTGCTCTGACAGTCTCAGGTCTCTTGTGCTTGTTCCAGCTGCTCCAGTCCCTGACCACGCACAGCCCCTTTGCTGAGCCATCAGCATGTCAGAGCTGGGATGGGGACCAGCTCCTCCACGTGCATGGGGCGGGATGGTGTTCCTGTTCCCCTCCTTTCCCCCATGTGAGTCGTTTCTCCCTCGCTCCCTGCAGCTGCCATCCTCCCACTGAGTCACTTTGGATCTGCTGCAGTGGCGCCTCCCAATGACACAGAATTTCGCTGCTCAGTGAGCCAAATACCTGCCCTGGTATTTTGGGCTGGGCTGGGGCGAGGGGGAGCACTGACAGTACACCCAAGACACAACTCTCCCCTCCGCAGCTTTCTTTGCCCCGCCATTCGCTTGGAACAAGGCTGCCTTTACTCCCCAGTTCTTCAAAGATGGATTAAAAAAGCTGCACTTTCTGGAGGACCGTGTCCCAGAGCTGCCCAGTCACTGTTGCTAATGCTTGGCTACTGCAGCTGAAATGCCTTGGGTGATGCTTTTCCATTACTGCGGCGTGCCGGGTTCCTGTTCGGATTTGATGTGGGGAACGTCCTGGAGAGTGTCGGGAGCATCTCTGCCTGGGGTGCGTGTGCGGGGAAGGGAGGTCTTGTCGGAGCTGCTCTTGGGAAACTGCGTGAGTTTTGATCTCTTCTGCTTGCTCCTGGTCTGTCCCGCTCTTGAGTTCTCTGTTGAATTAAGTAATGATCCTCCAGGCTCCCAAATGTCCATTTTTAAGCTTTTCCATGAAAAGGGGGTTTACGGTAACTGATTTCTTATTGAAAATAAAGCTGAGGGAAACCGTCTGCAAAAGCTATGACTTCTGAAAATTGGCTGATTTTGCCAAGAACTGGAGCGTTGACAACACTGAAGTGACTAAGCATCTTGTGCTCTACTTTCGATAAGAAAAGGCAGCTTATTGGATTTGGATTTGCACTGGGGTTTATCCTACCCCTCTTTTCCTTCCCCCCAACCCAGGTGCCCCGAGCGAGAAGGCTGGCTTCAGCTCATCTCAAGTTTCATTAATTAGCAGGCAGAAAGGTCTGGCTCTGCGCACTGCATATTGCATAAGAGCAGCAAAGGAAATCTCTCCGCTTTTCATTCATCCGTCTGGTGAATAGCACTTCAGTTACCTCTGCTAGCGAGATGGGCTGGGAGCAGCCAGCAGCAATCCATTCCAGTGCTTGGTGAGATCACAAGTTTCCGGATTGAGAGGGTGTGAAAGGAAGAGCTAATCCACTGGCTGGCACAGCCGAGCCAGGAGTTACTGAGCTTAGTTTTTTGTTTTTTGTTTTTTGGGTTTTTTTTCTTCTGTTTTTCATACAAGAACAGTCTCTCACAAATTTCCATTTTTCTCTTGCATTTAAAAGGGATTGTTTTAAAATTGATGTTTCCTTCCGTCCCCTCCCTCCTTCCTCCCTGAGTCTCAGCTATGACCGCAGCCATTTAAGAGCTGCTGGCAGCTGCAGCAGACCAGAGAGGTCTGGCTGGGGAGAGGTGCTAAAATACACGGACAGACGAAACGCGTTAGCCCTGTACAGTGTGCCTGTGCACATGCGCTTCAGCTTCCCACTGTGCTTTTTGGAATGCTTTTACTGACGTGATAGAGAAGAGATTCAACATCACAGACCAGGGCTGTGGTTGGTCCCTCAGGTTGCACCTGGGAGCCAGTTTGGACTGGGTAGCACTGGGAGACTGGGAGGGTTGGCATCTCTGTGTGCTGGTGCTTTGTGCACTGGTGGCGAGTGCCACTACTGCATTCCTCGTTTGCTGCCAGCCATGCTAGTGCACGGGCAGGCTTCTTTCTCTAAGTGCATGAAACCTGGGTGTAGGTGAGTGGCCAAATGGAGTGGCCAAACCCCCCAGCTCCACCCTGCATGGGGCTCAGGAGGGATGGTGCAGCTGTCTGCCACCTTCTGCTTTCACAGCAGGCTTGCATCTGGCCCTGCACATTGTTCAAAAGGAGATGGATATCAGAACAGCCTTTCTGTTTTTACTATTGTAGCAAAGGGCAATTTAGTGGGGAATTGCGAAGAATAGTTCCACCGAAGCCTGTTAGCAAGGATCTACAACTGGTTAAATCACAGATACTTCTTCAAAGTTGGACATCAGTGGGATCTCATGCAGTGGGATGTTCTCTGCAGTGGGCTGAATTTATTCTGTTTATTGGTTTTTGCTTAGAAACGTCTGCCTCTCTTTCTTCACTGAACATTTGATCCTGCAGTATCTCTTTCACACATGCACGCCTTCTGCAGTTCTGCCATCTCTGGGACAGCCTTCCCAAGGAAAGGTGATGTTCATCTGAAGTCTTTGAAGGAAAGCACCTCTTGTCACCTCTCCTTACCTAGAATAAGCTTTCTGGTTTAGTGTTGAAATGAAACCATCTGGAAAAAAAAAATCTCCCAATAAAATACTCCTCATAATTTAAAGATGTGGCGCATTTAAAATGTCTGGATCTTTTGTGGGAACACACTGGTTTCATCAGCATTTTCAAGTAATACTGAACTGTTTTAATCAAGTCAACATTCTTCATTTTGACTTTATGTTAAGACTTTGATTCAAGTAAATCACTTTCTGAGTATATTGTTTTGCAAAAATCTCTGAATTTATAACTTTCTGTCCCCAAATTGAATCAAAGTAAGCATTTTGAAATCTTATTTTGTTCTACCCACTTCCCCCCCTCAGGAGAAAGGAATTGATGGTTGCTGTCATTAGCCTTTGATGCCCTGTCACACAGATACTGGTTTCATCTGCAATGTGAAGCATTCTCATTTCCTTTTCCATGAAGACATGTGTCTATGCTTCATGTCTTACTTTTTTTTTTTGAGCTGGTTCGCTATGAAGTGTATTTGTCTTGTTTCTCCTAGGAATTGATTTTAAAGAAGGGACTGACGAGGAAGGAATGCCGTTGTGGTCTGACCATCCTCTTCAAGCTCGCAGTTTTACCTCTGTTGGCTTTGAGGATCTTAATGCTATCCAGAGCATTGGCCCTCTGTTGTGTGGGCACACGTGCTTTCTCGGGATGCTCTGTGTGCAGGGGGCTGGTAACAGCTGCTTTAACAGGGGCCGAGGGGTAGCTAAAGCCAACACCAAAGCCAACAGGGGTAGCACTTGAACCAAAGCAGAGCAGGATTTGCAGCCCAGCAGGTTAGGAAATTCCATGAAGGACACAAATCGAAGCCTGCTGGATCATGAAGCAATGCGTGAGGACTCAGGTGACATTGGGTTATCTTGCTTTAGTGCTCTGTAAAACTGCCAACACAGACTTTGGGAAAACCTTTGTGTTTGGTGTGTGGGGTTTCATTTGTTGTGACATCCCACCAACACAGCAGCAGCAAAAGCCAGTGAAATTACTAAGAGTGGGTGGAGGACAGAGCTGGGAATAAAAAGACCAGCCTGTTGTTCAGATGAAGCCCTTTCTTATCGTCCCAGTTACGTAAAAGGACATTGAAAAAAGCATTAAAATAGTTAACGGAAAGAAATTTCTGCATTAATATCTCCTGGTATTAAAACTCCTCTATCCTCTAGAGATGGTGCATTTTTTTCCCTCTTGGAACAGACACCTTCATTTCGCAGCTCCAGCTCTTGCTGCCATTACCAAGTAATTAGCTGCTCTCCCCAGGGCCCGCTCGCAGCAGCAGGACGGGCGCAGATCCAGAGGCAGTCCCACATCACTGCGTGGGCTGGGCAGGGCACGCATGCTCCACTCGGAGCTTGTTCTCAGTGGGGCTCAATGTCTGCGAGCTCTGCTCAAAGCTGCCTTTCTCTGTGCCTGGAGTAGGGAATCTTTCTTTGATATGCAAGTTTATGGGTTGGTGGCGGGGGGGAGCCATGGGTGTGGGGAGCAGATGGAGAAAGCAGAGGGAAAATGCGGTGCTTTAAAGGAATAAGAAGAGATAGTTTTGTTGGGATCATTACACCAGAAACAAGGAGCCTCTGATGGAAGAAAGCAAGCCTGAGGATAGGCAAAACTGTGGTGTTATCAATGGAAAAAGGGTTTATAAGGATTTTGGCCTTATCAGTTTGGGGTCGGCAGCATGAAAGCTGGATGTTCAGGGATGTGGAAACATTCAAACAAGGAAGGATACAGGAGGCTGACTGAGGCATCAAGCAGCAGGCGTGACAGGAGGAGCAGGGACAGGGCTCACTGCGGGACAGGGCCCCGAAATCTCTGGGCCTCCCTGTGGGCAAGAGGAAAGGGAGCAAGGAGAAGAAGGGAGGAAAACTGGAGGCACGTGGGACAAGCATGCAAACCCTTGGGCAGAAAGGAGGCGGCAGTAACTATGCCAGGGAGGATGGTCAAGTAGCACCCTCCAGGAAGACAGGGCTGTGCTTGTGAGGTGCTAGGAGGAATGCAGAAGAGGAAGGAGCCCTGCTGCGGCCGGGTCCTGTGGTAAACCTGCAGCTGGATATAACTGTCGGTGGCTCAGAACAGGAGCTAGTTTGGGGGCTTCTTGTTTGGAGTTCAAGTTTCTGCCTGAGAAGAAGGTGTTTGTTTTGGGAATCCTGAATATACAAGCAGGGCGGGCAAACACCACCCACAGGAGCATCCTGCTCCATTTACCTGAAGGGCTGCTCTGCGCCAGGACAGCATAGTTGGCTGTGAGCAGGTGCTGTCAGGATATGAAGTGAATGAGGTGCTTGTCCCTTACATGAGGCGGTGCTGTGCCCTACCTTCGTGCACACAGAGGCTGGCCATGCATGGGGCTACGATGCCTAAACTGCCTCCATCAGTGTCCTGGGGCTGGGGGAGCCTGGGGAGCATCCCAGGGGAGAAGAGCTGTGCCCAGCTGCCCCAGCAGCGCTCCGGCAAGCAGAGTTTGACCAAAGGACTTAATGTGCTGAAGCGCTGCATCCATAAGGCACCGCTGGGAGTGGATGGTGACAGCACGCCGCTCTGGGATCCTTACAGATGGAGCTTATCTTTAATTGTCCTTCTGTTCATTATTCCCCTGCTACCAAGATGTAATAATTACAAATTTGGATTACCTGGAAAAGCTGCTGAAAGTAGGATAAATTATTAATTCCCAGGCTGGACTCTGAAGAATTAATTTCAGCACCACATATTGAAAAATTCACCTTTGTACAGAATATCCTAGTTTGGGGAGCAGTTCTGAAAAAGTGAGATTCTTCCAAGCCATTCGCATACTTTCTGGTACTTTTATTTTTCATTCAGGCAGTATTCTTCAGCATACTGAACTAATATACTCAAATTAGTAGTAAAAAAAAAAAAAAAAAACACCCTAAGTTTATAAGGCTTGTATCTTTGTACAACGTACTGAAGCAATTCAAATTCCAGGACAGAACTGTGGAAATTCTTAGCACAGTTTGTCCGTATCTTATCAGAACAGGCACGCTTTTCCCACGGCCTGGCCGCTTTCCAGCAGTGCCTAAGCAGACTTGCTGGAAGCCCAGTTTGAATGGGAGAAGTAATCTTTCTGAATGGATTTTCTGGCAAGATTCCTGTTGCGTGTGTGGCTTATTGTTCTTGGTGATATGTCTACGTTTAACCCCCTAGATAAAAGATGTAGGGCCTTTATTTGTATTTTTTTTAATGATGGGAGGGGTTCTGGAAAAATAATCAGGTCACAAATTCTATAAAATTCTATACACAAACTTTTTTTTTCTGTATTATCTACTTTTCCTTGTTATTTGTATATGTTTTTGAGCATGCTTTTGATGTAAAGTACGACAGCTGATTTCCTTTAACTGTTAAACTTTTCTATGGTCAAAGGATTTAGTAATTAAAAAGCAAACAGCTTTCTTTTCCTCAGCACAATTTAATGAATTTTTGTTATGCCAATTCATTTAATTTTTGTAGGGAGATATTCTGTTCACAGCGTAGCAATTCTCCGTAAAGCAAAGTTGTAGTTGTGCTGTGAGAAATAAAAGAAGTGGTTGCCACCGGTGGCGTATCCTCAGTTGGTGTAAATGTCTGTTGTGTATTTACTGTAACTGCAGTGTGCTCACCCGATTCCCCAGTGCACTACAGGCCTGCTGTGGAGCTGAGCCAACTTCTGTGAGCTGAGGATCCGGCCTCTAATATGTATTACAGGATAGCTAATACGACGTTTAACCACACAGTAACCGCAACATACAAAGAAGTTCTATTTTAGCACTGTTGGGGCAAGAAAAATAACTGTTAATGCTGAAGGCTGAAGTGCAAATGATTGCTAAATGAAGGAAGGAGGCAGAAGAAAACTCTTATTTTGAGTTAATATGTGTAGAGACAAATTCTTAAGTCTCAAGGCTAAATTTTGGCATGAAAGATCTTTAAGATTTGGGTCTTTGTAACTATAACATGAAGATTAAATATCTTAAATTTGCGTCTACAGAGGAGGAAGTAGGCATTTGTTTATTATCTGCAAAAAAATCTCTTTTTTTTTTTTTTAAGCTAGAAAGAATGATTTAATGAAAAGACATTGAAGTATAAAGGCCTTCTTTTTATTTTAACATATATATGTATTGTGAGCAGATTAAAAATAGAACAATAACAGCCTTTTTTTTTCTTTTCTTTTTAAAAAGGGAGGGTGGGGGTGAGCATGCAACTCCAAGCTTTGTGCCTACAATGCTTGGAAGGCTTTATGATTAATTTCATACTTAGGTTTCCAGATGTTGGATTTCGTCCCAACTTTTAAAGACCTCTAATGTTTAACAGGATATGTGCTGAATATAGTCTTTAACAGAGTTTTCTTTCATAACTCTAGGATCTATGAGAAAAGGTAACTCGGGAAAAGACTGCAGATTTGGAGCTGAGTCTACAGCCTTCTAGGAAGAAAACGAACAGCTCTGAAATGTGCAAGTTCGGGCTGCAGCTGTATTCGTTTGGGAAGACTATGGGTAGGTACCAGGGCTGGCAGCTGAGCTGTTTGAACGCCATCCTTCTCATGCTGCTGTGCAGCAGCATTTCCCATGCACAGAGGGACTGCACGGGTGCCGAGTGCCAGCCCCTGGACAACTGCATCGAGGACGTGCTGGAGCCCGGCGAGTGCTGTGCCACGTGCCTGCAGCACGGCTGCACGTGCGAAGGCTACCAGTACTACGACTGTGTCAACGTGGGCTTTATCAACGGCAAAGTACCCGAAGGGCAGTCTTACTTTGTGGACTTTGGAAGCACCGAGTGTTCGTGCCCCAAGGGAGGAGGCAAGATCAGCTGCCAGTTCATGCTGTGCCCGGAGCTGCCTCCAAACTGCATTGATGCAGTGGTGCCAGCGGACGGATGCCCTCAGTGTGGAAGAATAGGTTGCCTCCACGAGGGCCAGAAGTACGTAGCAGGGCACACCTTCCACATGCCCCCGTGCAAGGTTTGCCATTGCCCAAATGCTGGCGGTGAGCTGATGTGCTACCAGCTTCCAGACTGTAACACATTCGCCTTAAATACTGTGAGTCCCATGGACACTGAAGACAACGAACCAGAGAGGCACTACGATGATCCGTACAGCTACGACCAGGAGGCTCCAGAAGGAGACAATACCCAGGTGGAATCTCCAAAAAAATACAGGAGCTACTCTTCCCATCTTGAGCAAGAGAGCATCAGCCAAGAGCAAAGCGAGGATTATGACTACTTACCAGCCAGCATTGCTCCTTCAGTTTCAGCTCTGGCTGATAGATATGCCGAGGAAACGACCGTGCCACTCACCACACCAGCACCTAAGCTGCCTTCTGAATTTCGCAGTGCCACAGAAAGAATTGAGCGAAAGAGAGTGCCCCGCACCACTGCAGCATCCCCCCAGCAAGTGACGCATAAGGAAGCACCAGCAACCACCAGTACTCCTCCAGAGCACACCACAGCCACCACTGAGACCCCTAAGCACCTGGGGGAGCCAGAGAGGAGACCCAAGGGGAAGCAAGGGGACAAAGAGAGGAACGAGCAAGAAAGAGCCCCACACTCTAAAATGAAAAAGCATGCCAGAAAAGAAGAACCAGGGAATAGTATTCATCTAGGCTTGAAAGAAGTGAATTTAACAGAGCCAAGTCCAGCAAAATCTTTCCATGAAACACAAGAGGGAAATGCTTTCCCCAAGGTAAAGTTCAGTGCCACAACCTCTCCCCCCGTTGCTCTAAAGGAAGATCGTAGTCAGTCATCCCAAAAGCAGTCACAGACACTTTATCGTTACCATCCCGAGGAAGATGGGGACCCCAACTCTATTCATGCCAACCCTAGGTTACCAGAAGGTAAGAACTACTTCTAGTGTAGATGTCTACATAACATATATGCATAATAATGTTGGTGCATATTCATTATTCTTTTCTTCTTTCTGCTCCACATGGACAAGAAATCAAGCAAATCTCCAGTTACTTTTTTCTCTTTCCAAAGATGGTTTGTGTTTCATCTGACATCGTAGCTACTGTTTAGCTATTGCCTGCTTTGTTTTGATTTCACAGACTAGAGGGTATTTTCTGATGTTTTAGCTTTATTTCAGGTGATGAATTGTTAAAATCTGACCTTTTCCTTTCATTGCTTGCTCTTCTTCATTTCCAATGTGATGTTAGGTAAACATTTTACTGTATAGAAAAGGAATTGGATTTAATTAGTTATCTGCTTGGATCCTCCAGCTTCCAGCTGAATGTAATCATATTTGTAGCTTTTGTCTTTTACTGGGGGAAGGAGTGAAACAGTTGTGCTTCTAGGAGACAACGTGCATGCTACAAAAATATTTACAGCATTTGTTGCAATATTTATCCTATGGCTGAAAGACTGTCTAAGCTCGTTGGTGCAAGAATTTGATAGATACATTCAAACACAACTGGGGACCAGTAGGGAGAAAAAGGACTGCCTCTTGCTTTGTCTTTTTTGGGGGCTGGAAGTTTATGATGTTTATGATCAACTGTGGCAAGTGTATGTATTTCCTCTCTGCCTCTGGATTCTTCTTGACATCTGCAGTGAATGCTGATTATACGCTTTATGCAATGCTCATTACTGTAATGAATGCAAACTTCATCGCTATAAATTAGCACATATACAGCTCCTATTTCCAATTCATTTTTCATCAAATCAAGAGTAATATCTCCTTTTTCAAGACATAGCACAAAATGTTCTCATGAGAACTCAGACTGTGAGTAAAGAATTCAAACTATAAAGAATACTGATTGCTCTCTAGACAGGGATATTTCTTCTTGTGTTATCTAGGTAGCCCTTACACATCTTGAGCTGCCTAGTCTATCTACTTGAGAAGTTTAAGGGAGATAGGAGGTGGGCAGATTTGGAGAAGAAGGAGCTGAGGTTCTAGGTCCCCACACAAACAGCACGCTGTGTAAATTAAATAAAAGATATACAGGATCCATGAAAGGAGATGGTAGCCTCTTTGTCTTCTACTTCCAGTTGTGTTTTTATTGTAAACGTCAACTTCACGAGTCAGCTTGAAAAGAGCTTCAGCTCTAGAAATCAGTCCTACCTGAAGAACCTCACTGCATTACAGCAGTGTGCCAGGCAGCCTCACAGAAAGCAGGGTTTGAACCCAATGCCTTGAAATGAGAAACATGAGGTGAGCACACGTACCATCTAGAGGGATGTTGTTAGCAGATATAAACTGCTGAAAGTGATTCAATGAATAGTTAATGTGTTCCAAGCCTTACCTCTGGGCTACCTTCTCTTCATGGATACCCATTTTATTTCACATTTAGATATTTTCACTTTGTGAGTGATGAACCTAACAGGATTGGCTAGCTAATAATGCAAGGGGGGAAGTGAGCTGATTCCAACCTTCAAGTTGGTGTAACCTGAATAAAATGATCTGTTTATAACACCTGTGTCTGTGATAATGTAAATGGCAAAAAGCACCTGCCGAAATTGTGCACTGAGTTCAGCCGCAGTCAGTATTACCTAGCAGATTGTGTTTAAAGCTCTTTCCTTATATTTGTTGCAGCCTAAGGCAATATCTGATCCGAGCTGTGCATCAAGACTTTGCATTATACTTAGGTCTGAGTTGGGACTAATGAAATTTAAACCCAATCTACTTAAAATTAAATTGCCTCCCCCCTCCCTTTCCTCTCAAAAATGAGGGATTGGTGGAATGTCCTTAAATTTTCAATAAGGGGGTTTAAGAAAGCCTTTTTGGGGTGAAAGTGCTTGGTTGAAGAGCTAGCTGATACATTTTGGAGTCTCCTCAGTCTGTCATCCACAGGAACTTCTTGGCTGATAGAGGACTGGCTGTGGTCTAGATTAGGTCGTGATTCTTATTGGACAGTGATAAAATATGATGGATGTTTTGTCAGGTGCGAATCATCTAGCCTAGAGAAACAGGTTTGAAAATCATCAGATGTCATTTTTGCCTTAGTTGATATATATATATATACATACATAAAGAATATTTAACAATATTCCTTAAATATTATTAAAAATAAATAAATAAATAAATAGCTCTTAGTGGCACAGCATGCTGTTTAGCTGTAGGTGGTGCAGCTGTAAGGGTGCTGGTGCTCTGGACCACCCCAGCCAGGTAGCTCCAACCTTCTTGAGGGAATAGCTGGTGGGAGCAGGTCTGCCAAGCATTGTAAGGGAATTGCAGGACCTTTCCCAAAACCAGGAGTCTCCTTTGACATGGCTAGCTCCAACACTCCTGCCTAGGGACTGCTGTATTTTCACTTGTTTTGTTGTTGTTGTTTTAATTGATGTGGCCGTGACTCATGTGAGTAGATCCATATGTTTCACGTAATAAAACACATACATCTTCTGTCTCTTTGGTGACTCCTGGGCTGGTGATAGAGGGTGAATGATGATATTAGTCGGACTGGAAAGAAAAATTAATTTTGCCTGCAGGTGTAGAATGAAAGCATAAATTTTGTGTATGTATTCTAACTATATAGTGGCATAATCTGCCAGAATTGCCAAATACATTATTTTCTCATCTTTAAAAACCATGCAGCTGTATTGCTGTTTTCTGCAAGGACTGCCAACCTCGCAATGAAGCTGTACCACACCTCTGGGGGCCCTTGGGCATGTCCTTGTCCTCAGAGGCTGCATGCAGGCAGCCCCAAGATGGGTTTGGGTCCTGCCCAGCTATCTGGGGTGCAGCGTGAGCTGGCCCCCATTGCTTCCAGCTCTGGGAGGGTGTTTAGGACGCTGTGAACAGAGCATGACTCCAGAGGGCCCGCAGTGTGCAGGGGTGATGCAGGCAGCCCAAGGGGCTGGAAGTGGCTGCGCCTGTCCAGCAGTGGCTGCCTTGGAGAGGAGGGTTGGCTTAGGGGATTGTTTGGGGTCTTTTTGCACTTAATTGTATTTTCCTTCTTTTCTCATCAGTCTGCATTTGGGGGGATGAACTTTATTTTAGGTTTTCATTCCTTCAAACCATCAATACCATTATTAAAATTTCATCTTAAATGCTTTCCCTCCCCCTTCCCCGAAACACAAATTTCTTTTGTTCCCAAGTCCCTGAGAGATACATTTTTTTGGGTCTAGGGATGTTCTACATATCTTATTATTTATTTTAGTATTTCTTTTTCTCTGGAGTTCAGAAAAGTATAAGAGGCTCCACAGAAACATTTGTTGCCACTAAAAATTCATCCTGAGGTAGATGGCTATTGCATTTGTTCTTCCTATTAGCTGTGTCCTGGCACCAGAATTCAGCTGTGGTTGGATCCCTGATGCCTTTGGTTTAAGTCTTGGCTTCTTTACGTATATTTTATATATCTCACTTTGGTTTTATATGTAGTTGAGCTTTCATCTCCCAAGTCTCTGCTGCCTCATATGTAATCTAATGGTAGAAACGATGTGGAGTCCTTTGGTGCTCAGGAAAGGTAAATTTTGCATTCTGATGCTCCTTCTCCTTTTGTGCCTCACTTCTGTCTGTGTTTCGCTGTGAGGCTGGCATGTGCCTTCCCTCCTTGCTGAGGCACAGGCTGGGACCCGGGAGGGGGGCAGACCCTGGCAGGGCTGCTGGGAGGCCTGTGCCGGCCTGTGCCTGGCCAGGGATGGGAATAACTGTGTTCAAAGGCTGCCGTTGTTGTCAGATGCAAGTGTATACAATGAGGTGTACTACCGAGCCAGCAGTTTGCCTGATTATCTGGGTGTTGTGTGAGGCCGGGCCTGCGCCATGGCTCTCTGGGGCAGCAGCGCTCATGGCCCCAAGGGAGGACATGGGCACCACCACAGTCACAGTGACAGACCCCACAGCAAGCCCACAAGTAAACTGGTGACTCTGGGGAGCTGGCTTCTCCATGTGCCAGGCAGGAGGGGTGGAGGCAGCGCTGCAAGGCTGTGTGAGCCCAGCGGGCGCTTTCCAGCCTGTGACGGGGTGACGTTGGCTGCTGCTGCTGCCCAGGGGGGTCCGCCACCCTCAGCTCTGTGCCAGCCTGCACTGCTCTCTGCTGAGGAAACTTTCCGCTCTCCGTCTGTGCACTTGTCATAGATCCTGCTCGTAGACTAAAGAGCAACATTATTCAGCAATGTACAGGCCTATGGAAGTTTCTGTGGCAAATGCTAATTAATCCATTCCTAAAGGAACAGTAACTGTAAAGTAGAGGTGATTACTCAGCTGAGAAAGTGTAAATTAAATACTGTTACCAAGGGAAGGGATGAGATTTACGGAGACTATTGTCTTCATACGGTCTCTTTCCAAACATTGATCTTATCCTGTCATTTACTCTAAGAGCAACAAACGGAGAGAGTTTTAATTTCTCTATTTCCTCATCCTTAAAATTCCCTGTACAAGGGAGAGTTGAATAAAAACATCTTTAAAGATCTTACTGTAAAAAATTATTATTATTTTCCTACTCCTTTCCATTTTGCTATGCACTGCCAGTAGAGTGCTGTTTCTTGGATAAATGTAACTCAGGTAGCAAACAGCCTCGTTATGAATGTTTTATGATTTGCATTCTGGTTCTGGCAGGCCAAATAGCAATTTGCGTCTAGCTAGAACCATTGTGTTTCAGAATAGAGGTATTTTTCCACTTAAAGAAATCACCAGTTCTGGATGAGTTTATCATGGTCATTTTTAGAGATAAGGATAATTGCTCTCCAACTGAAGTAAATTGCACCAAGTAAATATTTGTGAGACGAGATCAGTGGATTGGAAAATAGCATTCATTGCATGTGAATCCTGATCAGGTAGGAGGTACTGGGAGGCTTTCGTGTAACTCCTCAGGATATAGCTGTGATTTCAGCCGTCTCATCTACTATGTTTGCTGAGGTATTGAGGCTGATGAAGAAAGATGTCTTTTACTTTCCTAACTAAGGACAGATGAGGAAAAAGAGATCCGTGAAGCAGGCCTGCAGTGAGGGTTTCTGAGGCTTTCCCAGAGCACACCAACACTTTGTCCTTCCTACCACTGCTGTAAAATGCACCAGAGGTGCGAGAATGCTGTGGATGGAGCTTTGGAAACATGAAGTCTAATTTCTGTTTTTTTTTTTTTTTTTTTTTTTTTTTTTTTTGACATTAGGTAAAGTGTTCTTTCACGTTTATTTGAACTACCTCAAACTTAATCCTGTATTATATGCTCAGTCCCAGTTCTTTCTGCAATAGGAAAAAATAAGCTTTGAGCCCTGAAACTAGGATAACTGAAGAGTAAAAATACACCTCGTGAGAGTAGGCTGAGGGGAGAAAAAGCCTCTGGGCCAGCAAGTATGAATCAGCATGAACTACAGCCCTGGGCAGCAGTGTTCAGTTGTCTCTTTGGTAATCATTGTTTTGAAATGGTAAGATTATAGAGTGAGATAGCATGAACGGGGTATAAGGCAGGATGAGATACTTACAGAAAGAGGGCTGAAATACTGTAAAATAGAGGAGCATTTTAAGAGAAAACCGCAAAATAGATCTAGTTGTTCTGCCAAAGATAGCATTCTTACCTTATTAAGTATCTGGACGCAGTTTAGTGGGAAAAAGAGAAAATCAGGATTTTCTTTCCCTAATAAAAAAAATACCATGTATGTGGGGGCTTCTAGTGCTGCTTTGCAGACCCCTTCCCTCGCTTATGTCGTTGGTGTGACCCCAGTGCCTGCGGCCGAGCGCTGCCACCTGACCCTCGCCAGCCCGGTGGCAGCGGGAGCCGTGAGTGGTGTGGGGACCGTGCACAGCCCAGCCGGCAGATCTGGGGAGGCCTCGCACCTCCACATTGTGCTCAGGCAGGGCACAGGGGCATGAAACGTGGCTGGGGCTGCCCCACTGCCTGCAAGGTTTTAAGGAAACCTGTCCAAGGTGCAGTATTTACCACAGTCGTCTTTCCCTGTCCTTTCCTTTTATTTGTCTTCCTTCCCGTATCTAACAGCACAAGTAGGCCTGGATAGCCCTGCCTGTGAGAGCAGGATGAAGGGAACCACTGGTGCTGGGCTGAGGCCCCTTTGGCACTTTGCATTTTAATGAGACCAGTAATTTCAAGTGTGTGCGCGCTAAACACTGCTTGTGGCATGAGCCTGTGAACACGGGGTGCAAGGGTAAACCAAGCCCTGCCCCAGCAACATAAAGGAGTGCATTCAGCCTAATTGTTTGCAGACTCTGAAATAAGCAGTAGCCAAAGGTATCAAATCTCCAGGCTCTGGACTGCCAGATGTGGCCTGGGTTTTTCCAAAGCTCTTGTTTTCAGTGGATGCAACATTAGGCCCATATGAAGTGTTTTGAATTGTCTCTGTTAAGGAATTTGAACATGGATCTGGAGGGCTGATCCAACCTGCCAGCCCAGGCTTGTAGGTAGCAGCTCAGTATTGAGTATCCAGACTTGCCCTGCTTAGGGACATACTTTTTGGGTCAGTGTTAATTTTTTGTGTGTGTGTGCTTGTGCCTAGATGATCTCTCTAGACAAGTTTCTGCATGACTGCTGCCTGCTTGTTTGTGTTTTGGGAACTGCTACAGGCCAAGCCACTGCTAGCTTTCCAGCTGGCCAGGCTTCAGCGTGCTTCTCAAAGTCTGGTGCATTACTCTTTGTTGTTGTTGTCTTGTTTTTGCAAGAATTCCCCTAGTGAGCTCAAGCCCAAGCACTCATCGCCTTGTTCCATTCATTGTGTCATGTCCCTGAGTCCCCTTGTTGAAGTGGAGATACTAACCAAAGGACGTGAGCTCCTGGAGAACAGCACTTCTGTGTGGCAGGCTTTTATGGTCTTTTATGGTGCAGGAGCTCATGATCTTTAGTTAGAGAAAACAGTTTAGAGATTTTTTTTCTTAAAGATGTGAAGGCCTGTGAAGTGGTGAAAGCATGATCATTGTATGCAGAATACCAAAGTTCTGCTCTATGCTTTGCTAAATACTTTGTTGTAGTCAGATGTATGCAAATTTTTAAGAAGCTAAGCAACTTACAGAAATGCTCAGGGCACAGGTCTTTTCTTTTTAAACCCCAATACCTGCCAATCTAGAAACTAGAGATGTTTGTGAAGGTGGTTTTCTGTCTTCTTGTGTTACCCATAAAATGAAGATGGCAGCTTCTCACTTTGGTGTGATCTTATGAATAAGGATGTGAATTACTATGGATGATGGCTGGCAGGTATGATGTGCAGTACAAGGTGGGACAAACACGCATGTTCCTTCAGATCTTGCTAGTCTTGCCTTCGTTAGATACACCCTGAAGAGCAGGATCTATTTCACAGCATCTGGTGCAATGATGTGGTATACTCAGAGTTTTCATCCACTAATAGCGCATCTTCTACACCAAGTTGTTTTCCCTGCAGCACAAGAGCTATTATTCATTCAGTTGGCTGGAGCATTCATTTTATAAGGAAATGCACTGTGGTAAGTGTTGGCACCAAGGGGAGTCTCAGAGTGTTTCAAGGAAAAGTGAAACAGGATGAAGGTTTCGCACCCAGCTGGGGAGTGTATGTTGGCACTACTGGCACAAGCACAAAAAGCAGTGTTTGCCTGTGACAGGTCTTCCATGGTGATAGTGGACACAGTTAAGGATTTTCAGACATAAAAACTTAATGGGATTTAGGTACAAAGACAGTTTAAATCCTGAATGTTGAATTAATGAAATCATCTATCCTATGATGACATGTAATAACCTAACCTAAAAATCCCTAGACTTCAAAATATTTTTGAAAACCCATGCTGTGTACCTATTTTGTAGAGCTAAGCATCATCCATCTTTTGTGATGTTAGTTTCATACATGTTTTGAAGAACATTTAATCTCAATTCTGAAATTAAAACATGCTGGAGACAAACTATAAAAGTAAGATGGGGGTCTTCTTATATAAATTAATTAAGCACTTGAAAAGACAAGGTTGTTGGGCTCACCAGGTTTCTCAGAGGTGTGATGTTTGTTGTTTATTTATAGTATATACCTGAGAGTATTTTCTGTATGCATGTTTGATACTTCTTAAGAAAACAGAATTTAAATGAGACTTCTTTGCAGTACTGTTTGTAGTGTTATAATCGATCACTAAGGAATTAAAAATGACACAGAGTATAGCTCCTTGTTAGAGAAGCAAATAGAAGTAGTTAGTAATTTCTGATCCAGATTTTTTGAGACAATAACCTTTTGAACAGTTTCAAATATGTAGGCCAAATAAATGTAGCTTTCTAGCATATGCTTACTCATGAAAGGATTTGTAATTTCATTACCCTGGGCCTCACAGCAAGCAATATCTCTTACCTCTCAGGGATTCTTAGGTAACAAGCCAGCAGTAATTGGAATTTTATAAAGATCTCCTTATGTGCAAGCAGGTTTTATGTTTTATTGACTATTCCCAGTCTATCCGTGCTGTGCCTGAGATGACCAATTCTCTTCCAAAGTCACCAAAAATCCTAAAACACCAGCCCAAAGAACTGGTGTTGTTGACAGCAAGCCAAAGTCTGAGTGAGGGACGGGGCAGGGAGTAATTGTGCTATGGTTAGGCTCAGCAAACCTCCACTGTCTCCTTTTCTGCCTTTTCTTGGGGGACCAGGGAGCTCCCGCTGGGGCCACTTGTGTTTGCTGTGCCACTCTGTGCCTGTGACTCCAACAAGCACATAGCGGCGAACGAATTTGCAAGCAGTGACATTACAGAGCCTTGGGGTCTGCAATTGTTCACTGCCTGGTGGAATGACTGGGTTTTACTCCATCACTGGGACCGCTGATGATGATGGAGTACCTAATTAAGTGGTAGACAGTTGCTAACGCGGGTGCTCTGGGGCATTACAGGGAGGCAGCTGCCTGATGCAGGCAGCTCGGGGACCAAGGGCTCTCAGGCTCACGGGGGTGTGTGGGTGGCGTGCTGAGGCTACGCGTGCCCAGCTGCCTCGCCTGCCCCTTGGCAGCCTGGTCATGCTGGGCACAGTTCTGACTGAGACTCATTCAACCCCTTTATACGCCAAAAAAGGAGCGATTTAGAAAAAATGTGAACCAATAATTCCTTCTCCCTCCTTGTTATTGAGTGCTTGCTGTTTTGTGAGCCATAGGGATGCCAATTGTATTCACAAGTGCTCAGAGGTATTTGATTGTAGTTTTGAATTACCGAGTACTAAAATAAATGTTTATGGCTCCAACAACTCTGGGTTTAAAACCTATTAACAGTATAAACAGTTGCAAGAAAGGGGAGGACTTGCTTCAGTAACTTTTAAAAGATGTTATGAAAGTTGATGCTCTTGTGAACTGTTGCTCTGTGCGTGTATAATATAATCTTAAAAATAAAGAAAATCATCACACAAAACCTTGTAGCCTTTACTGTAATCAGTCATGTGCAAGTTATTGCTTACACCTCCGGTGACCTGTGCTGTGCAAGAAATAGGTTTGCATACAGTGCTAAACGCCTTTCCACTAAGGTAGTTGGTGAATATGTCTCAAGGGTACATAAGGTATGTGTTTAGGATGAACTTTATTCTGTATGAGGTTGCTATGTAAAAATTTTATTTCAAAAAGAAGAATTTGCATCTTCTCCCTTGTGTTACCTTCCCTGCTCTTGGCTGTCACAGAACACTGTAAGGGATTTACCCCCTCCACCTGTGCTGCCTGTTGCCCCCTTCCCTTTCCCCTTCGGTGTATTTTTTATTTTTATTTTTTTGAGTAAGAAGCTCAGTAACACAGTCTGAGGTCTACAGTCTGATGTGGAGCTCTCACATTTTCCATATATTCACTGTGAGCAACAACTTCAGCAGTGTTTGGGTCTGAGGAGCTGGGAGTCTGACTGGAACTGGCTCATACACAGGGAACAGAATTGAGAAGAAAATGAATGAGTTCTTGCAAAAAAAAAAAAACATCTGGGTGTACTTCAGTTTCCTTTTCTTCTTACCTCTCACTATTTGTATGTTACCTTCTGTTTGACTTTTGATATATATCGGTACTCACTGGAATCATTTTCTGAGCACAAGTTAAATTGATTAACATTATAGGGTTATACATCTTGTATGAAGTGAAGTATCAGTTTCTGATTGAGGCACCCCAAAAGGGTCTCAGGAAACTATTTTATTTTGCTGCCAGTAGTTTGTAACAGAATTTGTTGTACTTAATACCAAACCTACTGTGAGATGATAGCACATGACACATGCAAAAGAAATTCCAGACACACAAACCTCACTTCAGTTGGGAATAGAATTTCCTGAAAAGCAAAGACTGAAATGAAGAGCATGACATCTTCTCCAGTGAGCTTGGTGGCAAAAATGGATGGCCTCGTGAGCCTGATACAGATGTTGGTTTGGACAGATTTTCTAGAAGACTCCTGTTCAGGCTTGTCTTGTTTGTCATTAAAAAAATTAAGTTCATTACTGAAAATGTGTCTTTTTAATCAAATGGTGATTACGATATAAAACAGACAATTCTTACAAGTTTTTCCGTAAGGTTAAGGTGCTGTTTTGTGTTGAAAAGCAGAATGAGAAACTCTCTGTTTGTTTAATGAAGTTTAGAGTGGTCTTTTTTTTTTTTTTTTTTTTTTTTTTAATAACAATTCTGAGAAATTACTAGAAAGAGGACTTTCAGATAAGAGCATTAAGTCGATGCATTTTGTGTTTGGTGGCATGGAAAGCCTTACACCTGCCGAGCAGCTCTGCCAAATGCATGAGTAACTAGCAAGTTGATGGCTATTTCTCTCCTGTGTTCGAGCAGGAATTGCAAGTCTACAGATACCTCTATAAAACTTCTTTTTTATGGCCTATAAGCTCCTGAAGATTAGTATATTTTTCCCTCTTTTCCAAGATTTTTTCCTCTGCAATTTGCAATAATTTTCCTTGTGTTGGAATTGCCTTGCATGAAACCAGTAATTTTCAGTTCCAAATTCAAAACTACAGTATTCTAGCCAACTGATTTTGTAAGATATTTACTCTGAGTAACTGTTTTTATTGAAGATAACATACACTTAAGTAATGTCTCATGTGTTAATGATAAAAACTTGTACTTTTACTGGTTCTGAATCAAAGCTGATAAGCATTGTCTTAACTCATGGCATTGAAATCAAAAGAGAAGTATAGTAAACATCAGCGATGTCTGAGTTTTACATTAGAGGGTTACATAAATGTTTAATTTCAATCAGTTTGGATTGAATGCAGTCACAAGCAAGTTCCATTTCTGTGTGTATCTTTTAGTGAGATTGGATATAAATGCATAGACTTTCCAAAACACAAGTCTTGTAAGTTTGCATTGTTGCATTAAACTAGTGAATGTGCTTTAAATATGTTCATGAAACACAGACTTTTGCCTTTCCTAGCATTTGGCCCTGGGCAGCAATGATTTCAGTGTTGCATGTTCTCCTTTCCCTTTGTGCTCATCCCCAGGGACAGGAGCTGGTTTGTACTGTGGCATGCCCAAAAATCCATTGCAGGACAGGCGGAGACTCTCACTGCCTTGGTTTCAGGTGAAAGCTAATCACTCTGGGTGGAAAAAAAAAAAAAAAAAAAAGTTATACTGTTGGTTTCCTTACTGTTTTTGTTGGATTTAACCAACCAGTTCAAGTGAATAGAAGCTTTTGGAGTCAACCAGTACTTATATTCACCTCTCAGTGTGAATAAACTGCTATCCTGAAAAATTCTGGTACATGGCAAGGGAAGCCAGTTTAGGTTTACTATTTATTCTCTCACTTGTATACTAAGGTTAAATAAGTTATACACTTCAGTGCTGAAACGAACCTTCCTTTAAACTTCAGTCCTGAAACCCTGTTCTCTCCTTGGTGAGTGCTGACCTTGCAGCATGCCCAAACAGCCTGGCAGAGCAAGCAGCTGGTCTGTAAGGTAATGGCAGTGGTCTCAAAGGTGGAATGCTTCACCAGCACTGTTGTTTGCACTCCTACAGACTGGGATCTGACCTTTATTAGGTCTTGAAACCTGACCCTGATATTTCAGAGAGTTTACTCACTGTTATTCAACTTCTAAATGGAGTCAGTAACATTTCTTGAAATAAGACTTACAAGGTCAAATCCTGTCCTGTCAATTGTGATATTAGCTCCATTAGTTCCAGTAAGCTATACGCTCTTTTTAGGAATATTACTGTACAATAGTAAAGGGCAACCGTTAGCCATTAGAAATCCTAGAAATAAAAAGCTATCTTTAAAGAAGATCTCCTTATGTTCTACAGTGTGTATTGATGAAGTGAGTTGGTCTCACTTCACAAGGTTTTCCTTGCAGAGAAAAAAATAAAAAAGCTTGTTTCTGTCTGTTATGTTTTCCTGTCAGACTCAAATTCCTCTCCCAGATTTTACAGTTAATTTACAGTAAGTGAATACCTCATAAAATGTATGATCACTATACAAATATATTATTATAGCCATTTGTCTTCTTGTTTGTAAATTCCACCACTTGGGTGTCTGGGTACTGGATGTTTATGGGGATGCAGTTGATAGCGCCGACTGAGCACATGGTGCAACGTGGCACTGACAGCCAGGAATGAGCTCTTCCTGTGACAGGCACGAAGGGCTCAATGCCTTCCAGTCCAGCATTTCAAGCCAAGCTGTGTTTCTTTAGGAAAGAAAGAGCTGGTGTTGATCGATGAATATGCTTCTCCCATTCCTGCCAGTACAGCAGAACTGATGTTCACACTTCTGTGTTTTGAATCTCAGGTAGAAAAGTCCCCAGAGTTGATCATGCGCCTGACCACAAGCATATGGATTGAGGTCAGTTTTTCAGATGACTGTAGCTCTACTTTTTCAGATAGTAGAGAGATACCCATCAATGATTCCACCATTCTGCAAGCCTAGTGTAACTGCGTTATCTCATAAATACGTTAGTCCTTGTGTATTGCCACCATCCTAGGTCAGAATACTGTTGTTCCAGGAGCAAAACTTGCCTTATGTTAGTGCAATTGCAATGCAGGTAGGTCTTCATACGAGTGAAGAAATATTTACAGCACTTTCATATTTTATATTCTTTAATGCTGAGAAACTAAAATACGTATATGCTGCAAGATGAAGGAATTAGTCCATATCCTGGAAGGCCAGAGGGTCACACTGCTGAAGCAGTTCTATTCTCAGCGATGAACTAGAGAGGTTTTCTAAACCTGTCTTGTTTGTTTTGGCTGGCTGTTTGCTGCCACCTTGCTGAGATTTTCTTTTGCTGCTTGAATCTGCTCCAGACTTCAGAACCTGGAAACTACCAGAGCTGATGACAAATGTGCAGTGAGAGTTGCTGCAGTGCAAAGAAAATACAATTTAGCAATGCTGTTAAGAGGACCGATATCTCTGTCATCATAGCCATAGCACGCTCAGTACCGTGGGGCTGTGTTGCCATTCTCCCAGGAATGGAAACCAAGTTACCTGGTTTCATAACGTGCCTCTCCTTCTCTGCTAGAGCCAGTACTACAGAGCAGGATTGTTCAGCAGTACTTCACATGGGACCGAAAGGGTAATGTTCAGGCATTATCTATGCCCTATCTTAATCTAGTTAAAGACCACATGCAGGCTCCTGCAGACCAGTTTTAGGGCTGCTCTGTGTGTGCAGCTGGTGAAACAGCTGTACCTGCATGCATAGGTGTGCGGGCTGAGCTAGAGTCTGAAATTTGAAGTTGGTGTTATTTTATATTTCTGTTAAATTACAGAATTATGGAGAGCATGCAGAATGAATGTGTAAATACAGCTAACACTGGTATATGGATTGTGCGTGCCTCTGTTGGGTGTCAAATGCCTTTAAAAAGTGCAAAGTAACTTCCAGCTGTGTGCTGGGGAGCTGTGATCAGACTGGAAAATGCTGTTGTCTTGGTTCCCTCCTGGTTTCATATTCCTTGGTAGAAAGACTTTGTTTCTGACTTTGAAACTGCTGAGCAACTTTCAGCTACTTGTATATGCATAACAAAACACAAACAAACAAACAAAACCCCTCTGTCTGACACTAAAATACTTCCTAATGTGTTCTCTGAGTCAGTCTGTCAAGAATGGGGCGTTTGGCTCTGCACCAGTGATGGCCACTGCCACCATCTACGTAACTGCAAATAGATTTATAAGTAGGAGTCTTTAACTGGCAAAATTACTCCTCAGATTTGCATAGTGCCACAGGAGTGTGCACAGGAATGTTTAGACTTGCTAGCTCCGTGTAAAGACTTAAGATATAAAAAGATGGAAAATTTAATCATGTTCTTTGAAAGTGTAGGGTTGCAGAGATCCCCATAGGTTTGGCTGTTGGAGGTCCACTGTATCATAAGGTATCCCTGGGGACACAGGAAGCCTTTGATTTGGTAACTGAATTGAGCCCAAAGACTCAGAAAATCCTCAAAGTAATGCAAAGTAGCTCCTGGTTTGCAAAACCAACAACACATGGGGTTCTGCATTTTTAATTGCAGCTTGATAATGAGAGTGAATGTGTAAACAGGCTTCACCTGGCTTCGCGTTTAGCTGTGACATTTCTCACAGCTCAGACTTGCCTGCATTTTTCTTCTGTAACTACCAGTCATGCAAACTGTTTAATTTGACAAATTTCTGCCTTTTGCAGCAAGTATTGTTCAGAACAAGGACACAGTGAAAATCCAGCGTGGCAAAGTTGCTCATCAAGCATTGTGCCACACATGCTTGCAAAGGAGGCGAATTAAAACCATCTTGTACTCCAGCATAGGCATGTATGCCTTGGATGTCAACTACAAAATGAAGGGAGGCATGTCGGATGTTAAAATTTATTTCAGATAATCTGACATGGGAGGTGATTTGTAAAGATTTCATCCCCTGGAGTCATATAGCTGCCCAAAAATGCCACTGTTGCAAAGAGCACCTGAAGAGGAGTAAGGCAAATTTGGAGTGTGAAAGACAAATTAAGGCATTTATCTTGTTCAGACCCACAGAAATCACTGAAGAGGGAAAACAGAGTATTGTTGAAATTTTTAGTATGGGAAGGTAAATCAGCTGACAGGTATGCCCTGCTTTGTCACACGCTGTGAGCTGTTAGAGGAGTGGGTGATAGGGTGGGCTTGGTATTTTTTCTATTTCACTTTCAACCTGGAGGCGGCTAAATAGGAATGGTTTAAAATAGTACCAGAGTTGCCATGGATACTTGTCTAAATTGAAAATAGAGGTCTGGACCAAGCTTTCAGTCTGTCCGCCAAAGCAAAACTTGGACCTGAGTGATGAAACCTGAGTGGGTTTGAGGAGTCACGCCGAAGCTCGCGCTGCCGCGGTCGGTGATTCAGCCGCGCCGCAGAGGCAGAGGATGCGGGTGTGCTTGTCGTCACTGGGCGGCTCCAGCAGGGCTTCATGCGGGCCTGGAGACTCTGGGAAGGGAAAAAATCCTTCAAGCTTCATAAGTTTTCCTCTTTTATGTCCCAGGGGGTCCATAAAGCTCAAAAAATGCCATAGAGTGCTGCTTTCCTGGGACTGAGCTTGATTTTTGTTTTGTAGATGTTACTGTGCAACAAAACAGGAGCAAATTTAAAGTAGTTCAGCTGGATAAAAGCATTCTATTAAGGTAAATTCAGTTTATTTGTCCCAGGAATGTGTGGCAAATGTGTGTCTAATTATAGATAAGGCTGCTAAACCTTTCATCTTCTTTCAGTGAAAAAGAATCTGCAAATAAAGTGGAAACATGAAAATGTTTTGGTGAGAGGAGATGAAGGTCTTTTCAAGGATTTGGCTATTGCAAATGAGTCCCGCTTAAGGGAATTGGAAATGCTTCACCCTATCCTTCTGCTTTGTGGGTGGCATTGGATGTATCAGGACAATTTCAGTTGACACTGGGAATCTTTTTACTTTGAGATAAAAATCTGTGGTTTTTGCCTTTGGAGATTCCTGTTTTCATCTGTTCATTTTTACAGGGGAGGACAAATCCGTACTGGTCCAACGAAGACGGTGGAGATGGACAGAATACATCAGTTGAGCCTGGCCTGAAAAGTGCATACTTAGCATTGTGTCATGTTTCCTCTCCAATTTCTTGCTCAGTAGGTGGTAGAGAATTAGTGCTTAATTACTTGCAGGCTGCGGACAACAACCAACCCCCTTAAACTGTTTACATTTCTGGATAAGGCTGGAGCTGAATGTTCTTTGTGGTTTGGTCTTTCTCAAACTCTATGGAAGGCTTTATAGTGCTTGTTTATCTTTTATACCATATATTGGGATTAATGTTTGCTTCTAAAGAACTTTTATTTATCTATCTATCTACAAAAAAAGCCTCTCTTCCATGTCTATATCACACTGTGTATGATAAATCCAATTTATAGTGTTCAGCTTCCCAGCCTGTGAAGAAGCAGCGTGTGTTGTTTGTGAGGCTTGGGTAACTCTGGGAGATCATAACTGAGCCGAAAATCAGATCCAAGTCTTAAAGGTGGAGCTGGAGTTCTAGACTTGCTTGGATACAAGGAATTACATCTAGCAAACATCACTTGAATAAAACATTAATTTCCCATTAAACAACATTATGTTGCTGTGATAATTGTTCCTGTTTTGAGTGATCCTCATTTCCTGCATATCTCTGGTGACTCATCACAGCAGAGATCTTGTCCATTCTGCTTTGCAGATGCTCTCAAGCTGTCTATTTCTGATCTGACTCAGCTTCTTTATCATCAGCATCTTCTCTTGATGCTATTGTGCTGTGAAAATGTATGCCTTGCTGAGGACTTCATTCTCCCTTCAGTGTAAAAATGACTGGCAGCGCTAGCTACACTTTTAAATTTAAATCAAGTTTTAAGAAAGTTGTAGGTTAAAAATTCATATTTCATGTTGGTGTAAGTTAAAAATTCACAATTCATGTTTTCAGGTTGTCTCAGATCTTGAATGTGCAGCTCAGAAGCTCAGATTGCAAAACCATAAACTCTTTGAGTCCTTATCTCCATCTGTAATAGGAACAAAACTTTCTTCTTTCCAGATTTTCTGTGAGCAGTTGGCCAGTGTAATAAATTCCCAGAGTGATCTGTGCATCCTATTTCAATTCAACTGTACTCTGAAGGGTTAAAAGCGATGGGAGTGGGTCTGTATGGAGCCTGCATGTGTCAGCTATTGCCTCTGTAACAATGTCTGAGATTGTTACTGACATTTATAGGTAAATAGAAAGTTTTGAGAAAGCTGACTGGTGGGCAAAGCACTGAGGAACAAAACCACAGGATTCAGAGTGCTCCTTGTTGACTACGTGGGTTTGAAGGTTGCACTTCCCAGGTGTGTTACGTGCCTTCATGCAGGATGCCCCAGTGTGGCTGCATCCAGAGCCCTTGGGGCAGAGGCAGGGCTGCAGATAGGTCTCACTGACGTGGGCATTGCTAACACAACGCATTTGTCCATGCTGGGTGTGCAGCACAACCTCTCTCTTTGCTTCCTCAGTGATGCACTCCGAATCAGCACTCTGGTTGTACTCCTTGGAGTTACGCTCCAGGATGACTCCCGGGGTATATATTTATGTGATATGTGATACAAGATCTTTGGTTTTAATTGACTTTCCTATTCCTTATGTTACTGGCAGTTATTTAAGCTTCTTAGATCATATTTGGGTAGAAGTTTTCTTTCCATACTGACAAAAGGTTCAAGTATTACAAGTTGCACACTGATAACAGGTTACTCTCAATGAACAATGATAGAGAGAGGAGTTTTGGTATAGTGCCATGCTTCATACATGGCTTTAGATATATCTGTCATTTGAGGTGGTTACCTCAGCTGTCAGTCTGGTAAAATTACGTAAAGTTTTTAAATTATCTCCTCTTTGTATGGCCAAAAAATGATTCAGCCCTATTGCTTATTGTATTACCTCAAGCCCATGGTATTTATTACACATCCAATCAAGAAATTAAGAGTCGGAGGTTTGTGAGATTTATTTAGTGGCATTTAAAAACTATGTTTGCTAGAAATTCAGTTCGACAAGATGAGAAATTTATTTCTGAAGTGCCTTTTAATAGCAGATAAGCAGGTTTCTCTGTCACTTTAAAACTTCAGTTTGTCACTTTGTGTCTGTGTTTTTACAAATGTAATGAAGATGTTATCTCTTGGATAGCTAGCTGTGGTAGTTTCACAGGTTTTAAAGGAGTTTGATCTTGAATACCCTTGTTAAATAACAGAAGAGTAAGAAACTTTTACTGTATGTTTGATACTTGGTGGAACTGGAATAGCTAGAAGGAACTGTTAGATGATTCCCAGCTGTATGAGTACCCATACATTATTTTTGTCATTGTTTTGGCTGTTTGCAGAAGCAGTCATGTAAGAAGATGCAAGAATATATTTATTTTTGAAGGAGTTACGTTATGATAACAGTTTTGAACTTGTTCAAAAAGAAACACACACACACACAAAAAAAAGTGGCCACAGAAAGCCTGCTGCACAGCACAGTGCAGTGCATATCCACTCAGTCCTTTGTCATCACTGGTGAAATGTCACCGTGCTGTGATCAAAAAGAACACCTGAAGGTGTGTCAAGAGAAATATGTATATAAATAGAGAGAAATATGTTATGTATACATAAGTATGTAAACATAATGCTGCTTCATTAAGCAAACCCCGTGATGTGAGAGCTTGGTGCCTGTGCCACATCTGTGCCCAGGTAGAGAAGGGCTTGCACGGGCTCAGCTCTGCGGACCTGGAGGGTGGGAAGCCCTCTGCCCAGGGCTGCTTCCAGGCTGAAGGAAGTTTGATACAAAATCCTCCCACTGGGAGGGGGTGAGAGGATGGCTCCTGGCATTGTAAAGCCTGATTTTGGGAGGGCCAAGGCAGACAGAGTTATTTCCTATGTGGTCAGGTATTTCCTGTGATTGAAACAGGGTGACCAATGTTGTGTGTCTGTGTGGAAAATGAACATAGCTTTAGTTAACTAATGAACTTACACGGTTCGTTGTGCAAACAGTTCATATTTGCAGCTATGGAAACGGTTGATATTTGCAGCTGAAGTTTTCTGAAAGGAAGGACAGGAACTGAAATGAGCTGCATGGGGAAGAGACGGTGTGTGGGTGCTCAGCACCTGGGCTCTCCCGGCAGCAGGTTGGTGCCAGCCATGTGCAGGTTGTGCTGCAGGGCTGGGAACAGCGGCCTGCCCATCTCAGATGAACCAGTTCAGGGCGAGCACTCCTTCCTTCAGGGCTCAGAAGGAGGGAGAGAGGGGTATCTCAAAGTCTAGCAAATCTGTTTTTCCTCTCCCAGTCTCTGAACTGAAAAAACTTTGTGTGCGTGAAGATGTGGATCTACTGGTTTTAAAAACACCAAAACCTACTTTGCACTTAAATAAGGGTGTTAATTGTCCTAAATACTGGCTGTGCAGGCAGAGTTATGAGAGGGTAGATATTTCAAAAATATACATATGTGTATTACAGGGAAGGGTTTGTGTGTCTGTAGCATGGCCGTGCCTGGCATCCCCTGGTCCTCCCAGGGGCACTGTGGTTGACTGCCTCTGCCCTCTTAGCATTGCCAGGAGCTTGGAGCCCCAGCTATCTCTGTCTTTCTGCCAACTTCCTCCAGAAATCTGCCTAACAACTTAGAAAATGTCTAAGATTGGAAACTGTGAGGAAGCCATGTAATGAGGAGTCTGGGGGGCATTTCTTTTTGGCATGAGGTATGAAAGTGGGAAAAAGCCAAAAGAACGGAGGAGAATCTGCACGCTGTTCCAGTGGGGGCCCTAACAGCATTTAGTGTTGCTTGTTTTTTAATCAGGAATTTAAGATTAACTCAGTGGTGAGTGTCACAAGGAGGCCAGCACAGGACCATCTGGATTGCTTGCATGTTAGTACAGCCAGAGGTAAGGTCATCATCCATCAAGGCTCTTCAGGCAGGAGGAAAAGGGAGAAAGTTATCTTTGTCTTCTTACTGTCTGGCAAAACAAACAGCTTACAGCAAACATTCTGACAAAGCAAAAGTACAGGGCTTAAAGCTGCTATGAGGCTTGCAGAATAGAGATTGGGGTGACTGGAGAGGTATTCATAATCCCTGCTTTGTCTGTCATGGTATTTATTCATCACAGGTTTAAGGCTGGTCTTCCTATTAATAATCAATGGACAGAAAAGTGACTTACCTTGCACACTGTATTATGATAAGCAGCATCAGTCCGTCCAGGTAAAGATCCCATTTATGTCATTTGCAGTTTGTGAAATCCTATGGAAAAAAAAAAAAAAAAAAAAGAATAATACAAAAGTGTATTTTGTCAAGGTAACAGAAATAGGTAAGTAATTGTTCCATCATCTCCATTTTTGCAGGCATTGGTATATTTAGCACTGAAAATTCTCGGGCATTTATAAAGAAACATAAAATAGCAAGGAAAATGTGGAAGGTTTTTGAAGTTTTTATCCATTTTTAAGGAATTCAGAAAGAACTTAGTAGTACATGTAGTTCTTGCATTGACTTATGTCCTGGAAACCCTGGAAAGCACTTTTTTTTTTTTTTTTTTTTTAATCCTGTGTCCTTCAGTTTGCTCCAATTATGGCTTATTTACAGTTATAATCCTTGGCAATGTCATTCAAAAGACATGCACTAAAAGACAAGGCAGATCTATGCCCTTTTCATTTTTCTTGATGTCAGATTAAGCTGTGCAAAGTGCAGTACTCTAGATCTAATGAGACATATGGCTTTTTATCTTTTTTTCTTTTTCTTTTTCTTTTTTTTTTCCTGCTGAAATAAACTTGTAACTATGCAAGATGTTTCTTTTGTGTGGAAGTAAATCATGGCTAACACAATTCTCATACCTGTGAGCTGGAGCTAGTCAAGCCAAGTCTCCTAGGGGGAGGTGGGAATGCCTTGCATAGTGGTAGTAAATCAAGAGAACAATGCACACAGTTTGTGTGAATCCCTCAGGGTTAGCAGAGGTGGGATCACTCAAAGGATAACTTTTGCCTTGAGCAGCTGATCTGTTGGCTCCTTCCCTGGTGGAAGGGAGAGGTGAGGGCTGCTCTAGAGCAGAGTCAGCCGGTGGCCCTGGAGCCTCCCGTGGATCCCCCCTCAGCCTGGGGTCCTGGCCTTCAGGGACAGCATGTGGGGCTCCCGCTTGGTGTCAGGGGGACATCCCGGGCCCCAGGGGTGCTGCTCTGCCCCTGAAGCTCGAGGAGTCTGCTGGCACCTCCCATGCAGGAGCCATCCTGCGGCCTCCCCTCTGGCATCTGTGCAAGCTTTGACATGAGGGTCAGCAGCCCTCTCTTGAGAGTGATGGAGAGTGGGAATTCAGCCTTGCCTCCTTGTCTAGAGGAAGTCTTTCCCAAGCTGCTGTCAGAATGGGGGGACGTTAGCCCCACATTTTTATCTTCTGTCATTATCCCTATAACTTAGTTTCCACAAATCCTGCTGGTTACAAAAAGAAAATGAATGTTTTTTCATAAATTGTGAACACTTACATAATCTCTTTTATGAGGGAAGGAGGAATGGAGAGGGGATTTGTACTGCCCCAGCTCTGATAGTCAAGACTGCCACTATTAAGGGAAAAATACTTTGCTAATATGTTAAAAACAGAACAACAGAAAAAGTTGCATGTTAGCTTGGATCCTACTTTTAAAAAAGCAGTCCATAAAGATGATGTGTGATGTTTCACTTGTTTCACTGAGGTGACAAAGGAAAGAGTCATAGGACCAGAAGATCTGTATGAAATGGAGATGACATCAACCATGCTGCATATAACTTCATGAATGGGAACAGTACCTTATTCTAGCAGCCAAAACAGTTCTTAAGGCGTTGGGAAGATTTTCAAGATATGCATGAAGAGAGATTATAGTGAGTTAGACTGCTGGGATTCAAATTTATGGGAAGGAAAAGTCTCTTCTGCTTGAAGTCATTCTAATTAGTGTCAGTCAGTCTGTCCTTAGAATTTAAAGAAACAAAAGCAGAAAATGGACACACAAGAGAGGTTAAGCACTTGCTGGGCTCTGACTGTGGTTATAATCAATAATCATATTTTTTTTAATTGCTGATTGTAGGCATATCTTTGTCAAATTTCAGTTCACTTACATTCCTTCAACAGTTGAATGGATAGTGCTGGGTATATGGTGTGTAAGTTCAACTCGTAACTTGTTTTCTTATACTGGTCTGGATTGTGAAAATATTACCTCAAGGGTTAAAAATGTTAAGTCTTTCTTTTCAGCAAGTATCACTGGATGTCAAGCCAATATCAAATGTAATTGATTTCTTAAAAATATGAAGCATTTTGGAACTATTCCATGGAAATAGCATTTAGAAAATCTTACCTGTCAGTGCTCTTTCCGTTCAAGTTGGATCTGTCTGTTGCTGGCAGAAAACGGGGCAGTTTGGGCTCTTGCTCATCTTGGACTGAGGTTGTTTGAAGTAAGATGTCATCTCCTGGGAATTAATGTAATCTTCTGTGTTTAAATGCCAATGCATTTTCCTTGCTTGCAATTGCTTTTTATATATTAACCCCAGTTTAAAGATGTTTGTGAAAACTTTTTTCTCATTGATTCTCAGTGATGTTATTAGACTTTTTATATACGTTGACACAAAACGTTGAAACGTTGCAAGACAAAACAGTTTCCTGACTCTAGGCAATTAAGCAACTATAACATGGGATTTTTGTTTTTAGAGAGGAGGAGAGGATGGAAAGCAAAATTATATTCAGAAGGCTTCTCCTCACTTCTGTTGGTATTTAATATTACTTCCTCCGTAGATCACTGTAATCTACAGATGTGAAGTGAATAGAATTGCACTAATTATTACTGCAGTTTTGCTTTGTACTTCATGTGTTGCAAAGGTAAGTCACAATATTACTATGAATACATGAAACTGTTAACTTAATTTTCTATGTTCTTTCAACTTCTTGAAATGCTATTCATTCAGTTGTAGTGCTAGTCCATTTGTGTGCAGACAGTGGAGATTAAAAGTCATATGAAGATCAATGAACCACTGCACCTGAATAAAATCTTTTCCAATTGCATGAATTCAATGCAAGCATTGTATTACTTTGGTTTCATCCATTGGCTTGAGGCAGTTGCAAATGGGAATTGTGCAGTGGGGGTGGTTCAGGGCAGACACAGGGTGTGCTGGTGCTGCCAGCAGTGTGATGGATCTCCTCTTCCAGACCATTAATACCTGCTGAACATGAGGGGAGGGCTAACAGCACTTTTAGGAGCACTTGGAATACTCTGAGCACTAGGAGCCCTAATGGAAATCAGCAGCTTTGCTCAGTCAGGGAGAAAATACACAAAAAGGTGTGAGTTTAAGACTGATAAAGGGCTGAGGGAGGATGTGGACCAGGTAGGCGGTGCAGTGCCCAGTAACTGTAATGTCAGTAATTGTGGGCTAGCTGGATGCTTGTTTGGTTCCTGTCCTGATGTAGAGGGGAAGGGTTTTTATTTTCATTTATTCATTTATTTATTTATTTATTTATTTATTTATTTATTTATTTATTTTCTGTTGGAGAGTTTCCAAAAAGACATGGGAAAAATGAAAGCATTTTCAGGGAGATAAGGAAAAAGTATGAAGTAAAATGGGAGGAATGTGTACAGGTAGCAAAGGGAGAAGACTAAGGAACTCAGAGACAACAACTAGAAGTGAAATGTAGAAACTTGCCAGGGTAAGAGCTGCAGGAAACCAGCTGGGCTCAGATGGCATCACTTAGTGGTGCAGGGAGCTGTTGCTGCTGTAGTTACTTCTGTCTGCCCCTGTCAGCTGGGCTACTGATGCTTTCCTCAGTGTGGTACAGAGCCACGTGAACAGCAGACATGAGTCATGGTCACAGCTGCCTTTGCCCGGTGTAATTTGGGTCATACAAAAAGGTTGGAGAGAACGGTCCTAAACCTGAAACGTGGATGGTGCTTCTGTGTTTCAAAAGCTGAATATTCACATTTTATATGAGAGCTTTTGTAACAAATTGCCTAGAAAGCTTGTGATCCCAAGAGGTTTCTTATTGCCTTTTGCCAGATAGCCAATCTTTCATTATAATGTGGTTGCAGTGCATTTAACTTGAATTTAAAAACAAACAACGCCTCCCTAAAAGCAGCCTTGCCAATAAACTCTGTTGGTGGTCCTAACACTTGCTGAAGGGCGTGCGGCTCGGGGCGGGTGCTTCTCCCAGCGGCTTTGGAGCTCCTCCTGGCATGGCAGCTTTAACCTCTGGTTGGGCTGCCCTTGCAGAAAATTCTTCTCCTGTGCCCTCATACCGAGCATCAGAGTACTAGGCATGGTGTTACACCTCAAAAGGTTTCTGTCTCATCTGCAGCAAGGACCAGAAAATCCCTCAGAGCAGGTACCTGCAGCTTGGGCTAGTTGGCTAGGTGACCTCCCGGTGCACTCTTTTGGAAACAGGTACATTTGTCTTCAGTTTTTCTAAGACTCACCTGTCTGAGGCAATAATGATTTCTGGCTTTCATTCTAGTTTGCAGACACTGTGGAGATGTGTGCTTATACTCAGACACAGTCATATACATGTATACTTCATCTTCCCTCCACACCTCTTCCTTTTCATGGCAGGCTTACAGACGTTGGTGAAGCCCCCACCAGAAGTCAGATTTTGACCCCATATTTCCAACTATATGGAAGAGGGGAGCAATTCACCACCTCTCACCCCTGCTTGGCCCTTGTACTGTGTGAAAGATGATGTCTCACAGTGATTAGGAAACAGCTGGCAGCTAACAAAGAGCGCTTGTCGGCTGGGAGAAGCAGCAAGTTCAAAGTTGAACCTCTCCCTTGATGAAGAAAGATGCATTCCTTACTGGGGGAGGGATCCGGCTGGTGCCCAGGCACTGCCAAGAACGTGCTGTACCGTCCTGTGCCATGCCGCATGTTTTTCCCTGTCTCCTTCCCACTGAGGCCTGCACCAGCTTGGCAGTGGTGGGTGCAATGTGGGGCACGAGGTGCAGCAGCAGCTTCTGGACCTTGTGGAAATGTGGCTGGTGCAAGATGAGGAGTTCTCGTCTCATAGCTGTTGTCAGGCAGAAAGCAGCATATTCTGGAGTTTGTGTCTTCAGATGTCATCTCTGAAGTCTTAGAACACTTGAGATTTAGCTCTGTGTTAGAGATGATTTCTGCGTACACAAGTCAGGCAGTTATTGGTGTTACTGGTTTATGAGGGTTAAATGTGGCCTGGGCCTGCTGGAGGTGAGGGGTGTCCTTGCCACAGGAACTTTCTTCCTTTCCTGCCTCCAGGGATCCCTTTTGGGATGTGCAGGGTGTGCTACTTGGTTTGTCAGAGGCCTTTCTGAGGAAGAGAAGATTCTTTGGAAGTTAATGGGAAGTTGCATCTGTTTAGGAAAATGAGGGGGAGAACACAAGGGGATGCTGCTGGTACCTTACTGAGGACTATGGATTTCCTTTGGATATTCTCTAGTGCTGTATTCTGCTTTTAAGATTGATTTCACATCCATTTTAGATTGCCGATACGGCATAGAAAGGTGTAATTGGCAAATGCAAGTAAAAGCAGATTAGTCCTTAGAGAGAAGCCATCATTGTAAAAGTGCTGGACAAGCCAGCTATTATGTGTAAAGTCCTGCTTCTGGGGGATAGTTTATAAAAGAGCTATTTTGTGCTGATCACCTTCATGTACGTAACTAACAAAATAAATTAGGTTGTCAGCTACAAAATTAGAAATCTACATTATAGGCCCTTATACAGAACGATGTCAGTGTGTATAAATAGTACAGCCAATATGCCTAGACAGCATATGACAACTCAGCACTAAGATGTTTCTCTTCTTGACCTGAATCTATTAAAAAAATAGGAGGGGGTGAGCTTACCATCACTGGTCTTCTCAATGCTCTGACCTTATTTAAGGAATCTGTTTTTCATGAGGTGCATTGATGCAGAAAGAAAAAAGCAGTGACAAAAATACTTGCCTAGTGATTTTGGTCTCCGTGCAGGATATAAATACATCCCTCTGATTTCAGGGCTGGTAGTGCAGCTGGGTTATTGAAACACAGTCAAGGTGGTAACCACACACTTCAGACTGAGTTCAGGCTGAACGCAAAGTATGTAACCATGCTTTTAATGATGTCAGTAGTTACCAGGATTGTGCTTGTGTTTGTAGCTCCTCAGCATACAAGGAGCTCTGTATGAAGTAATTACTGGGACTACACGAAGATATAATTTATGCTTTACTGGGCTGTGAGTGTAATTTTTCCTTCCTTCAGAAAAAAAAAATGGGCAGATCCCTTCTAAGTGAAGTTGTGAGGATTGTGCTCATTTTCCTTGGAAATTAATTGGCCACTGAGAACTCTATAGAGGTGAGAGAAAAAAATTTATTTTAAACACATGCAAACATTGAAAAGGTTGACTCTGCATCAACATCTTGCAGCCCAAGACTATAAACAATGTCTCATTTGAAGCTATTGACCAACTCAGCTAATGGAGCACAGTTGTTAAGCTAAAATCTAAAATCCAGAGAACATTGTAAAAGACCCAGGCCTTTTTCAGCATTGCGTTTGTCTTTGTGGGCCTGTACAATTTGGTGGTGCTCCAAAACCTCTCAGTCACCAAAAGCCTGGTGTTTCAACCACTTGGATCCCAACATCTCGGTTATGACTCAGCAAGTTATTTTCCGTTTGCAGCTATGGCCAGATTTTTCTGGCTTTTAGTATACAGACGCTTAGTTCCTTTCCTATGTGCTCCCCCAAGAGGTTTCTATCACCATGAAGTGCTTTGTACAGATCATTAAATTAACAGCCTCTGGCATAGTACTAAGTCTGTATACCTGTTGCTAGCTACTGACAGGCTGAATTGAACTAGAAACATGGATAAGAAATTTCAAAATTGAACCATCCTGATGCTTTGATCATTCAACAGTAATTTGATCTTTAAGCAGAGCACAAAACCCACTTTCCTGCCCTGGTTTCAGTTACTTCTGTTCTTCATCATCTCCTCCCTTATCTAGCTTTACTTATTTGTGTACAAGTAATAAAACCTGTATTTTGGAAAAGTATTGCCGAAGCAATATATAAAGTTCCGACTTTTTTAGAATTCTTTTCTCTGTTTCGGATGTCTCTCACAGTAACTGTAAAGAGCCTTTGTGGGAGAGATGAAGACTCCTCCACCCTTCGTTAGAATTTGCCATCTTATCCCAAATGCTCCAAAACACATTTAAATCACAGTCAGAGCTTTTCACAAGTCAGTCTCTTTTCTCTCTCTTCATCTCTGGTTCCAAAGTAAAATATGTTCAGGAATGTAAATTCCTTTAAAATTGGCTGCAGTCTGTAGTTTCCAAGTAGGAAGTGTAGCCAGAGCCCATTGCAGCAGATTGAATTCCAGCTGAGATTTAACTTGCGACTCTCTCAGGTGCTGCATGTGGGGTGCTGGAGCCCTCCCCAGTGCCGCTGTGGCACACAGTCCTCCTCCGGCTGCTTGGCATCAGAAAGAGAAATTTCCTTGGTGCTATATTGAGTGGATGCCCAAGCTCTTCCTTTCCAGTTGTGTTTGTGCTTATTTCAAGCAGCGTACATATAGAATCTTGAAAAGTATTGTGACTATCTCTCCAGCTTAGAAAACGCTGAGACTGCTGAAGAAATAGTTTCTGGAGAGACAGATACAAGCTGTCAGCTAATGAAATGCTAATCAAGTCACAACATTCTTATGATTATTTCATACTTTGTAGGAGACAGATGTTACTTGTTGAATGTTTCCTGTAGGAAGCACTGTCATACTTGTTCCCACTGTGCCTCATGAAGGACTTGAGTCAGCAAAGGGCTTCAGCATGTGGGTAAGTTTCATCAATGCCACTGAACTATGAACTTGCTCTAATAAAAGTATGCTTGTGGTCATTCTACATGTCCAAGGGCTTTGTGCTCTCCTTTTAGTAAAGGAGCAGATTGGACATGTAGGCTATCATGCGTACAGGTTCAAAATCCAGAGAGTTAAAAGAAAATATGCACTTCTGACATAGTTTGCAATAACAGTGACCAGTTCTGAAGGTGATTTCAGTAACAGTGCTTGCAAGTATTCAATAGTATCTTTTGTCTTGATGAACATGTGGAAGTGCAACTTCCTCATTTTAATTAGGAACATGGAGGTGAAACAAAACATACAACTTGGTTGTGCGATATGAGTGGTGCTGATCTTTGACAGGGAGGAATTAAGGAATTAAACCCTTCATGTCATTGTATTTCTCTTGGTATATGATGGCCAAAGGCTCCAGTGGAGGTGCACTGAGCTACACCATGGGAGAGCAGGTAGCTTGAGCTGGAGATAAAGTCTGAGGTCAAGATGAGCAAAATGAGTTGCTCAGTACGTTCTGCTTGAAACCACAGTAACAGTATCAAATGAGGTGCTTCATTTAGTAGTTGAAAACACAGTTTTCTTCATTTTCATCCCAAATCATTTACTACTTAGGGAATTTTAAAATCTTTTTTCTAACCAGATCTGGTTCTGATGCAGACTACATGGCAAAAGACAAATTTCCAGCTGCGCTTCCTGTTAGCAGCTGCTGAATTTCCCTGAAACACTCCAAACGTCATTATCCTCCCATCCAAGTTAATATTTCCTCCTACATTAATGAGGGATAAAATGAAGTTTGTTTTGTTCTTGTTGACTGAAGTATCCCACTGAATTTCCATCGCAATAACCGCTCTGGCACTGGGTGCTTCCTGGAGAATTGAAACCTCCTTGGGGTTAATGGATCAAGGCAGAACCATGGGCCATCAACTCTTCCAGCCTATCATTAATCCAGGAAATGCCCTGGGCAGCAATCATTATTACTGAAATTCTTGCACAAACACTGATAGCAGAACTTCATAAAGAAAAGCCAGAGGAAATGAGAGAGCTCTTCAGAACACCATAAAATAAATAAACAATGCAATTTATAATTATAGACCTGACAAGGACTAGGAAGGAGTATAGAATGCCTAAAGAAGGAAGGCTGGAGTCCTACAACAGCTCTTCTGCTCAGTTTAAGCATCCCTACACACTAATTAGAAACTCAATGGTTTCCTTCCTTTTATGTTCAGAATGTTTTGGTCAGCAGCACTCAGTCTTGCCCAAGCAGAGCTGGAGGGTGTGTATTTGAACACAGCCTGGCAGGCTCATGGAGCATGCAATCTCACCTTTCTTACCTTTTCAAGGTGTGCAAGACTGCTTGGCTGGGCCTGCCACTTCTGTTAACATACTTTATTAAGCTATTTTGAAATCTGTATTGAAAAATGTAGCAGAGAAAATGAGCTGACACCAGCAGCTGGGGAATGAGTCAGTGAGTCAATCTTCCCAGTTTGTTTCAGTAATGTCCTTAATAGAGATGAGCATTCACTTTGCAGTGAATGACTTCTCTGATGAATTTCACTTTTTTTTTCTTCTGTGTATGAATTGGTCATGAAGAGAAAGAAAATCTTGGCCTTGGCCATCTTTTCCCCAAAATGATCCAAGAGGGATTTTTTTTTGTGAGCGATTTCTTCATGAGCCTCTCCTGCAGGGCAGCTTGGTGCGTATTCCTAGTCGGTGCTGCGTGCAGTTGTACTGATCAAAGCAGATCAAAGCTATCTAGTTGTGGGTTTTTTTGGTTGTTGGTGTTTTGTTTTGGTTTGGTTTGGTTTGTTTGTTTTTTTTTTTTCCAACTATCGGAGTTTCAAAACTCAAATACCTAACAGCTTACACCTGCAACCCAAAAGAATAGTGAATGTGTTGTTGGCTTCATGTGGCTATTCCTAACCAGTTTGTGGTGTGTTAGCTCTGGCAGCATGCGTGCGACATCTGGGCCTGTAACTGTGCCCCGGTGAAGATGCAACTCAGATACAAATGTAAAATCTCCATTGTTACTTTCAACAAAAGTACATTTTCTGCAGTGATTGGTATTAGATTAAATTATGTCTTTTTATGGGTTTCATTATTAAGGTGTGCCTGGCATTGTTAAGTAATTGAACTCCAAAATGGCATGATGGCTTGACTTGTCAACTCCCAGTCCAAAACAAAGACTTTTTTCACTGCTTCACTCCTAAAATTTCAAGCAGCGACATGTTTTGATGGATGGCTGTCCCTAGTATTGCAGACATTGCAATAGCTCAGTGTAACTATTCAGCTAACACTGAATAGTTATGTGGTGAAACAAATGACTTTTTTTGTGTCTGTATATGTATATATATATATATTTTTTTTTTTTGGTGTAGATAAACACACAAGTAGTGGGAGTACATAAACTGAAATTAAAGCCTAAGACAAACATCTATTTGGTGCTTTATTTTTATTTGCTTTTTTTTATTATTATTAAAAGGAACATTTTTTCTGTAACTCATTTACCATTACAACCTTAGCTTGATATGTAACTGAGAACACATTTGAAAGTGCTTTTGTTACTAAATGCTTGAGTTGCAGCAGATTCAGTGACCCTAGCTAAACTTCTCAAGTGCTTTGACAGTCAGTCCCTGACTACATCCCCTGATCAATGCTACACCTCTTAATTTTAACTTTAAGTATAAACAGGGCTGGTGGAAATGTGGGTTTTGAAGAAAGGAGCCTACCTAGCCACAAAAAGCAGCATGCAAAGAGCATGCTGTACCCCAAGATAAAATTCTTTAGACAGGAACTGCGAGGGTAATCAGAACCAGGCTTTCCAAAGCTCCAGCTCTTTTGAAAGTTAATAGACAGTATAAATATACTCTGTGCAATATCTGGGCAAGGAAAGTTGAGGAGATAAATACAGCCAAGACTATGCTGAAGGGCAAGAAACATTATGCCTACGTTGAGTTATTATAGCAGCTAATAGAAAGACAATTGTGTATGAACTGTTTCAGCTTAAACTCAGTGACAGAAGGGTTGATCCAAATGAGCCAAATGTTTAAAAGGCAGAAAGAGAAATTGTTTTGGTTCTTAGCTGGTGAAAAAGGTTAAAGAATGTATTTAGTTGTTTTTTTGGTCCCCCTCCCCTTTTTCAACCTGGAGCTAATAAAGGGTGCTGTCATGGAAACTTTAAAGACCAAACATAGTCTAAATTATCTGACCTCTGGCACAGGTAATACAAGTTTTGACTTACAAGGATTATCCAGAACTAACGCCAGAGGGAATATAAGGTTGCTATTCATTCACACTTCGAACAAATTCTGCCAAACAATCCTGGCTGAGGTTATGTTGATGTATGTCTCTATTGTACAGTGCATAGTAAAATGAGAACATTCAGTTTGTTTTATCCAGTTTTTCATTGTGCCTTTGGGCAGACACAACACTTTATATTTTGCCAAGCGAGCCAGCATAAGGAATTTATGAAAAAAAGAATAATGTAGGAAACAGAGCGTTTTCAGGTTGAAATGGAAAGCAGATGCCTCCCAAGGAGTGAAGGCAATATAACAGGAACATGGGTGGATAGTGGGATGGATTTCTAAAGAGACACAGGTGACTTTAGAGGAAGTAGGAGAGAGCAGAAAAACAATTTGCTGTATGAAGTTTAAAATGAAGGCAGGTTGCTGCAAGTGTGATGGACTTCACTTACATTACTGTGGTGATGGCATGGCAAATTGACTCCAGTATCGATGGAAGAGTATAATGGAAAAGAAGATAGAAAGATTAGGTACTGGACTGAAGCCATGAGATGTGTGTTGAACTCTGGGCTCAGCCTATATTTCTCCTGCAATCTGCTTTATTCGTTATTTCCAATAAAGGAACCTAAAAGTCTAATGAGCGCAGGTGGGTTAAACCTCTTCCCCAGCAACGAGCTAACTGAGGATTTGATCATGGAAACACTCAAGCACAACTTTCATTTCAGTAAGATTTAGGGTCAAATATGCTCTTGAACACTGAGCCACTTTGAGGAGCCTGCAGTAACCTGCACAGGATAAACCATGCACTAATTTATCTGGGAACAGGTCCTGAGGAAAGCTTAACCAGTCCTCATGACGTAAGTGATAGCTCAGTTTCAAGTGAAAGCAGCTGGTTTCAGGGCTCTGTTGTCACTCTCCCTTACCTCCCCTCCACTGTTTTTGCCAAGGTAAATGTTCTTGTCCACTTTACCTTTAGTCATTAAAACATCTTCCTAGCTGTCTCAGGTAAATCAAGTTAAGAACAGGTTACACTGCATAACCAAAGGGTGAAATTCAATGAGGGAATTTAATAAAGACTCTCAAACTATTTATAAGAAATGAAAACCTGCTAAGGGGTAAAGCTCCAGTACATTTTTATTATCATTATTTATTAAAGCTTTGAATGAGGAAGAGATTGGGCAGATAAAATACCACTAGAAACAGGTATTTTTCACTATTTGAAGAACTACTTCAAGTTAATCATTATCTGAAGTTCTTCTTCACTCTTTGCCATAATGTGTGGTTTTGTGTTCTCAGACAGCTATTTGATAAGGAAGTGCAATACCTTATTTCTATATTGCAAGAAAATAATTCTTGTGAAATGTATGTGCTAGGTCTACAGCAGGTCTAAAGATATCCTTTCCTTTAAAAGAGAAGGTGTATATATATATAATTTTTTAACTTTTTTATTATTTATTTTTTTTTTTAATAAGGGAGCGGGAAACAAGTCATGAGCATTGGTTAGACAGCGCTCTGCTTCGATCCCTTCCTTGACCATGTGTGCTCATGGAAGGGTGATGGAAACTGTTCCTGTTCTGCTCTGGTAGTATTTCTGTTCTTTCTTCAGTCTTTTCTGGTGGATGAAGATGATTGCATCAAGTTATGCCAATCTATCCAACCAGATGAGCTGTTACACCAAATAATAGCTTTCTTTTAGAATGTGAAAAAAAGCTAGCTTATTCCAGTGACTCAGGAGTCAGCCTTCATGCTTTGCTACTTAGGAACTCTTTATCTGCCATGAGTGTCAGTGGGAAGACTCATTAACTGCTCTCAGAGGCTGGTTCATTAGCCTGGTGTGTTGCAGGCTGCTGTACAGGTTATGTTGAGCCATGACACTGCTCCACCAAGCTCTGGAGGGTGGCTGATTTATATCCTCCCAGGATTTGGGCAGTTTGTGAAGATGCTTTTTCAAAATAACATTACAGCTTGAGAGTCACGTCTCTCAGCTTCTTGTGTGGATGAGCAATGAGATCCTTCAAAATGGAGACATGTTTTAATGGAGTGCCATAATTCTAGAAGGGTCTGCATCAGAATTAATCTTAGTGAACAAACTGTTTTCCTTACAAGATCCTGTGTTGTTTTGTTTCTGTTATTGTTTATGATAGGGTTGTTGTTGTTGTTGTCTTTCCCCTCAAAAGAGTAAGTACTATAATTGTAGGGAAGATAATTTTCCTCAGGTATAGCAACTGAATAACGTGCTTCATCATAAGAACATGAGCTCAGCTCAGTTATGGGAGCTATGAACATTTCCTCTTTCACATGTTGAGTGCCTGAGTGACAATCCAGCAATTAACAGCATAAATTAAAGCCAGTAGCGGAGAAACAGCCTTGGGTCAGGGCTCAGCACATTACTCTGCCTCTGAAATGCTGCTCATCCCACTGATTTGTGCTTCAGCTGGAACGTGGTACAGTGGTTTTCCCTGGCTAATAGGTAATTTTATTTGTGAATGATGTTAGTATTAAAATTTATATGTGTCTTGGATCAAATGGATATACTGAAGCCTCTTGCACTGTCTGCTGTGCCTCTCTGTGGATGAAAATGCCTAAGACTCTTTAATGTGTTATTGCTCACATAGTTATTTTTAGTAGGAAGAGAAATCATTGTTTATTTTAACTAAATGAAATCTTGATATTAGTACAGTTAATAGCCAAGATTTAACCCGTCAGTTGCTGCTCTTGGGTGGAAAGGTTGGATGAATTAGTGTGACTGGTCACTGCTCACATCACGTGATGAAATGCTGAAGTCCCGAGGTTCATCTGCCTGTGTTCTGGGTAGACAAAAAAAAAAAAAAAAAAAAAAAAAAAATGAAGAGGAGAATGGTGGATAAGAATGTTCTAAAAGCTTAACCAGTTAGTATTTGCGTTACCTCAAAGAATGGATGTTTGCACGACAGGGGGTTAGTCCATTGTTGCAAGTGTTCTGCAAAATTAAAGTGAGAATGGAAGTAATGGAATCAGAGGTGTTAAACAGCATTAATTTTCTGAGTGACAATTTAGGTGCAACTTAAATCAGTGAAACTTTAATTTTATGTAAAAAAAAAAAAATCTGGCCAAAAAAAAAAAAAAAAGACCTGAAATATTCTATCCCTCCTTGACCAGTCATACAGCTGGCTGATGTTTTACCATTCTTGAAACACACTGGGGAATGAAAAGATGGTAGGCAGGGTCCTTCAAAAATCCCTTTTGTCTACTTTACTGTTCTTACAAGCTTATTGTTCATGGTGTGGGATAAAAATAATCTAGGAACCTTTAATTTTGTTTTCCTCAGTGTAATGTTTGAGGTTCAGTGAAACTTTCTAAAAACCACACACTTGCCAAATTTTTCTAGAGGAAAGATGGATGTCCTGGGTTGCAGCACATAAATGCTGTGTGTATATGGATGTGTGACCCCAAGTCAATAGGAGGCCTTCCCACTGCTAATCAGGCTTGGATCGTGCTCTGGGACAGCATGACATTTTCAGGCACTGTGAAGGATGAGTTAAAATTCTCTGGAGGGAGAAATGTTTCTTTAAATATTTGCATTAAATTTGAAATGTCACTAAAAAACAATACACAAAGTTTTGAGATTAGGCCAAAATGTGCTTTAGTTCATATCTTCAGAGTGATGTAGAATGATAACTGTAGGAGATAAGTTAGTAAATTGAAAACAAGTGAGGAGACATGATGCCATATTATAGTACAGTCTGAAATAAATTACTTTTTTCTTCCAGAGAGGAAATTCATAAAGAGTAATTTATCTGTTAATAGGTGTCTTTTTAAATGGCTCTATGAAGTATTAAAGATGCACACATTACAGCAAATATTCAGGATTATGCTTTTCTCAAATGAAATGGTTTTGCATTCCATGAGAGATGCAAATCTAAATCTGCTAATATTGTGAAAGCCTCAAATGAACAAAGCTCTGCTTGAATGCTTAAGTATTTCAAAGTCCGTTATACACAGAGCTTATAGTTTCCAACCAGCATGGAAACTATGTGTTCTTCAGTCTTGGCCATGTATCTAGTTGTATATATTTGTTCTTGCTAATGTTTAATCAAAATCTCATAAATCCACACTAATGACTGCAAGACCTGTTATTAATTATTCAGTTTTTCTAATTCCTGATTAAGATAAAATGTAATAGTTTGTTCATTTTATTATAACTGCATTCTAGCTTTAATTATTCATAAGATCGTAACAAAAGACAGTGTATTTTGTAAATATGAGTGCTTAATAGTATGGCACTTCAGTAAAGCAATCTGATACTGAATCTTTAGTGAGGAATGAGTAGCTCATTTTTATTTGAACAATAAATCATGTAGATTACTGCAATATAGATTTGTAAATTCTGCCATATTCTTGTGTTTTAAAATTAGTAATACCAGAGCTATGGATGTGTTTCAGCACTAGGTAAAATGAATGGAATTTCCACCAGAGACTGAATTAAAACTGTGTTGAAAAACTCTTTTATAGTAATATTTTGCAATTATCTGGTACCAGCTGTATTTCCTGCCTAGTTTAACTGCAGATATCATCCCTTCCATGTCATAAAGCAACTCTTGCACATAATACAGCTTTCAAGACTTTCCAGCATGTTAATATGGTGCATAAAAGGAAACCATTGCACAGACTGAAGTCCGGTTGCAGTTTGTTAAGGTGCTGTGTGCTCCTGCATGGGGGCCTGAGCATGGCGATGTGGGAGGTTAGAAATGGTTCCAGGCATCAAAACCCCTCCCCAGCGGTGCTCCACTGGGTGAGGGTGCCATGAGGATGGCATTGGAACTGTTTTGGGTTGTCTTTCTCCTAAGCCTTCAGAAAAACAAAGGAAAATTTACAGAAACATGAAGGGCAGCCCCTTTTTCCCCTCAGGGCTGAGGGCTGAAATGAAGCTGTCTGTAGTGGGACACAGTCAGCTGGCCATATCTTGCATGGGATCTTTCTGAGGCATTCGCTCACCATAACACCTCTCAGAAGTGTTGGAAGCAAAGCTCTGCATTTCTGCTGATAGCAGGGCACAAGGCCCTCGCCTCCACGAGCAGCTCAGGCTCAGCCCCAAGGTCAAAGTGGGGCTGTCCTCCCCATCCTTGGTACCGTGGCTCAGCCATGTGGCGAGACCATCCCCAAGCTGTGTTACTACAGGCAGCCAGAGTGCACGATGCTGCTCAGCCCTGTCACGCTCAGGTCTGCTAAGGCACAGCCATACCATGTGTGAAATGAGCCCTACGGGGGGGTCAAAGCACAACGAAGGAAAGGAAATGTGGTTGTTTTCCTCCCATGAGATCTCAGTAATGCAATGTGTATTCTTTCTTTCTCCCCATTTTTTCCTTCTGTTAAATAACGTTTCTTAAGGTGTGGTTTTCTCATGAGCAGACGTGTCGTGATAGCGAGCACTGTATTTTGAATGTGCATTTAGTTTTCTTATTTGCTTTTCTAAAGCAAGTCATGCTGGTGAGGAGAATATACAGTTTCCAAAATGTAGTATTATCTCCTAAATTAACTGCAGCAAGTACAAAGGAATAGTCTTCCATTGAGGAGGTTTCTATTATTTGCAAAAGTGCCTTTTTTTTTTTTTTAACATTGAAAATAGCACTACATTTCATTTAAACATCTTAATCTTGCTATCTAATGACTACTGAGCTCGATAAGGTTATATATAAGGTTCTACTATTGTTTGAAACAGAATAACTGCTATAAGTATGTGACCGTAGAAATGTTCTGGTAATGTAGGCTGTCTCCGTTCCTAGTGAATTGTGCACCATGGATACCCAGATGTTTTGAATTGTAGTCATTTCTGCAAATGTCTCACTTAACTGTAAGTGTTAGAGTTTTGAAAACAAAACAATAACAACAGAAAAATTCTATGAATTTGCACCATATACCAAATGCAGATGAAAGGATTCTGCTAACTTTTTCAAGAAATCTGGCTTATTGGAGGGGCTGCCATTTAACACTGTTGTCAATGTGCTGGAGGAAGGGGTCCTCATTTAAAGTGGATGGCTGCAAAGGCGTTCCTATGGTCTGGTAGAGACTGTTTTTCCACATATTTAGTTTTGTTGCTGAGTTAATCGGAGGGCCGTGCATCTTCAGCAATGCCATTCTGCAGCAGTGGCATTTTTCCTAAAACTCTTGTAGAGAAAGAGGTCTTCCCCTCCCACTATAGGCAGGACTGATATAGGAGGAATTTACCTAAAACCTGGCTGAGCGATAACCTTGCAAGTACATGGAGGGATGACCTTGAAAATACTCAGAGTGGGTTGCTGGATGTTGGTCAGGGAGTGCTCAGATGTGGAGCTACTCAAGGTCCATTGCACCCACACATCTACATCTCAGCCTTAGGTTAAGCTTTGAGGTGCTTTTGTCTGGTTTTCTCATAATGGTAACAACAAACCATGCCAGAGACAGGCCTGGAAGGATTAATAAAATGCACAAAATGCTCCTTATCTCCATATAAATGAATTTAAAAGGAAGTGGAGCACTTCAAATGGAAGAGAGCAGGCACTGCTCCAACTCCTCACTGCTGTGCCACTGCCTCTGAGTCTGAAATGTCTTTATTATGTGTACTGACATGTATAGCACTACTGTGAAATCACAGCCCCAAAGCATTTATAACTTATCTTCTGTCCTTCTAAAAAGCATCACTTCATCATATTTGTACCCTGTTAGCTGGTGAGGGGGAGGCCGTCTGCTTTGTGCAACAGAGCCCAGCAGCTGCAAGAGAGGTCAGGGGAGAGATCTTGCTGGCAACATGGTGCTGTCCTTGCCAGCTGCGGCCGTAGGGAAGACTCCTTGCACTTCAGCATCAGTTCAGTTGGCTTATGATAGTGTTTGGTTGGTGTTTGCGCCCCAGTAGCGTGGCAGATGTCCCATCACAAGTTAAACATCTGTAAAGATTCCAAAAAATACTGTTTCTGACAAGTCTGATGTGGCTTGGCTCAGTTCTATACAGCAGGTACCCAGTGTACTGCAAATCCTCTAGTTTGTACTCTTTCACTGCAACCTGAACGTTTACATCTAAAATTGATAGTCATGGGGAAAAACGTACAAAACAGTGTAGGACTTCATATGCCCATCTCTTTTACTCCATCTTAGTGCCTGCACATGTATGTGAGCGTGTTAGAATCAGGCCTATGTCTCTCAAGCCCTTTCTCTGATGGTTTAAACCAGATGAAGCCTCAAATTCAGCCCTAGGACACTCTAGGTGTATGTTGTTCTCTAGGCAATTCCTAGGAGTGAAATTTCTTAATCTAACTGATGGAAACAATTTCTTAACACTACATGTACCAAACCTACTAAAAATATGCTTGCTAAGTACTGAGAACTTTAAGGGACTGTGATAAGGAATGTGTTTCCATTTGTTGTCACTCGTATGTGGATCTCCATAATTATAACTGAGTATAAGAGAGCTGCGGAGGCTTGTGTATGCTATATGCCTATTTGTGCATGCTCCGTGTGCTGTAATTCATTTATTGTGAACTGTGAGCTAATGATAATGAAGGCCTTGCCACAGCAGTCTAGTGATTTACTAAATTAACCTGCATCGACTGGCCAGACGTGATTTTTCAGTTTATTTTTTTTTTCTGAGGTGTCAAAGACAGGGTTGTTTTCAAACCAGTTATACCTTTTTTTTTTTTTTTCTATTTAAAACTCTAACTTATTTCTGCAATGCCTCACTAAAAGACATTACCAGGTGGTCATGTAAGTCAAGGTACTGCAGGTATCAATGCTGCCTCTGTCAGTCATTTGTTTTGTTTCTGTAACCTGGAGCTGAGAACTGGTGGTTCTACATGTCACTAGTAGAATGAGGTTACAAAGTATGATACATAAGTAAGTACAGAGCATACTACTAAAATATCACTTGTAGTAGTATAGAAGTCATTCTGGCATGTTAAGAATTATGTCATTGTACTGACACTTTGCTAAATGATTTTTCTGTGCTATATTATTCTTCTGCAGTTAGAAAATTCACACCATTGTAAAACTGAGAGATTAAAATCCTGTCCAGTGAATTTAAATGTAAATAGTGTTAAAGATGCATTTCCATGTAAATTGTATTCAATTTTTTTCTGTTTTAAATAACCTGGATTTTGGCCATCTAAGGACATAGCTGAGTACAGTCTGATATGAGCTTTGATACTTGAAGACTGAAATTCTATTGATTCTAATGGAATCAATGAACCAAGGGCCACTTGTTGAGAACCCTCTCCCTTTCCTTCCCCCAGTAACATCGTATCATTCTTTGATGTTGGAAAATTAAATTATTTTGCATGTAATGAAATAAAATATGTAAAAATCCCGAACTATCATTATTTTAAATATCTTTTCAATTAAGAAAACAAAGTCACACATAACAGATTTTACACAAAATAATTGCTGTGTATGTTTTATACAGGTTCTACAAAGGAATTGATTGAGAGCTGCTGTGGAGCTGGACAGCAGTGGGCTATCGATAATGGGGAGTGTACAGAAATTCCTGTAAGTGGAGTGGATGGTGATATTTGCAGGTACGTATATCAAAACCAAGCATCTAGCATTAACACAGAGAACAGTCCTTTAGAATGTATCAGATAATCATTCTATTTTTGGAATGTCCAGGAGACTGGGAACTCTTTCATTTTGCTGTGTAAATTATTGGTAGACTGGCAATATGCCGTGACAAAATAGGAAGAAAGATCTCCCCCTCCCTTGCCTCAAAATCCAGTCTAAGCAGAAGCCTTTTAAGATTTCTTCTTCCTCTCACATGAGCAGAACATGAATTTTTGTTTCCCAGTTTTATGCGCATCTGTGGAGTTGCAGATAAATAGAAGGGCAGAGTAGCTAAGTGTGTTTGTATTCCATTTGGCAAGTGCTAAATGCAGCAATTATCTGTATCATTAAATGATGTGTTTATTGTCCTATGTGAATGGCTGCTGGTTCTGATGTCTGTGTTCAGCTGGAGGGTACCATACGCCTTGATAATGCTGCTGGTATCAGTAGCATCTGGTCTGAGCAAGGATGCCAGGTTCGAACTCATCAAGAAAAGGAGGATGGGTGCAAAGTGACATGGATGATGTATCGCTCTAGCTGCAATTCATCCCATCTCTCTGTCCTCCCACCGAGTCTGATACAGGCCTTAGGGAGGGCTGATGGCAAAGTTATCCAAGACTCCAAAGATGCAACAGAAGTAGAGTGATTCCAAAGCTTTCAGCATTAAAGAAGCTTGACATAATCAGCTTTATTCAAGTTTGTATTGTTGCACCTTTGCGAAGTTACTGGGTGATTAAGATCCCCCACTGAGAACTGGTGTGACATTGCTGACCCATACCAACTGTCCATGAAATAAAGACAGATTAAAAAATTCCAGCCATACCCTAAGTAGGTGCAAATCCAATACATTAATGAGTTGCACCTGCACATCTGAGGCTGGGTTTAGATGAAAAATTCAGATCCAGTATGTTCCAGTCCCCGTGAATCCCCTTGGGATTTAACAGAATATGAGATTTGGAGTTCACTTGTTTTACTTTCAAAATTTCAGTTGTGTCCCCAGTTTAAAGATTTAAGAAACACCTGTAAATATTCTGTGTAAAGCTACATTTCTTGTTGAGAAATGTTTGGAAAAACTTGAAAGGATGGACAAAAACTTACTGCTCTCATTAGGAGATGTGCCAGTGTGCAGAGCTTGTCACCATGCACATATCTATGTGCTGACTGCGCTATTTCGTGAGCCAGAATGCCCACAAGTACTGCAAGCTCCTGAGAACCTGCTGCTAATTTGACTCGGGATCTGAAGATTTTAAAAAGCAGAAGATAGATACTAATTGCACGAATTAGTCACTGTTCTGCCAGGATAGTTGACTGTCAATACCTGGGCTTTATAGGTAACCTCAGTGCCCTGAAGGATCAATTTTTCTGCTGAGGCAAAGGATTGAAGCTCCCACTGTTTTTGTAGAGGCTGTAGGTTTCTTATAGAGGCTGCAGATTAAGGGATCTGTTGTTGCCATTTTTGAGTCTTCAAGTGGCAAAAAAATGTTAAAGCTACTTTTTGAGGTAGTTTGATGTCTCTGGACATTTTCTATTTATGTGCTGAATTAGCCTATCTCTGTAAAACACTAACTACAAGATGGGAAATGTATTAATTGGAATGATCAAGGTCTGGGTGAGCCTATAGTTATACAGGTTGAGGTTAGCATAGAGCTTGGAGGCAGGCAGGCAGGCAGTGTAAAATGTGATGTGTAAAATCTGATGCCCCACTTTGAGCAGAAGAATGTAATTTCTTCCTCAGCCATGGACATACTGATGATCTTTTGATCTGCAGAAGGGTTTTATGCAAAACCCCATCACACAGTGGTATGAATTTTCTGATCTTTCCCATTTCCCTAGGACTCTTAAGATGCCATGCAGTAAAACAAATGTTTCTTATCTGAAGTCCTCTTTTTAGATGTGATTTGTCTATTTCCATGGTCGGTACAGACACATCGGTGCTGTTGTACAGCTGGAAGAAATTACTTCAGAATGACTTCTACACCAGAGAAGTTTGCTGTAACTGGGACTACCAGAAAGAGCTCATCTGTAGCAACTAGATGAATGAACTTAAAATAAAGATAGTTACAGGAAATCCTTAGATAGTCAACTGATAGCCAGATGTAAAAATATTCCCAGAGCATGCACCACTGGCTGTTTCAAAGACAGGATGTTAGGCTGGGTGAAATGTCATCAGACCCAGTTTAGTTGTTTTTATCTCTTGAAATGTGTTTTATCAAACAGAGCAGTGTTTATCTGGGTGGCACTTACATCAGCTGTACAAGTATGAATCCTGCTTTTTGCTGAGCCTCTTCATCCCAGTTAGAGACTCGTATCAGTTTAGTAAATTGACATCACTGCTCTGCTCTTAACTCATGAACCCTTTCCTAATGCAGAAATATTCTGCATCTTCTCTGAACATACAACTTGTTTGTATGGCCTGCTGTCAATAGGTTTGTGAAAAAGAAATGCTATTTCCAATTCATTTACCAGTAATACAGTAGCTAAAACTGAGTTGTGCTGATACAATTTAAAAAAATACTAAAATATAAAACGGCCAGTGATACTCCAAGTAATACTGTTTCTATTATGCATTTCATACTGGAATGGAATTTCTCATGGACAAATGTCACATTTCAGAAAAATGTGAATGTATAGAGATTTCAGTTTATTAATAACTTTGCACATATAAAAACACTTCTAGCAGCATTTTCCCAATTCTAGAAATGATAATCACTTTTTTTTTTTTTTTTACAAAAGTTTCCATGTCTTATGTAATCAACAACAGTTACTGGTTCTTGAATATATTTGGGTAATAACCATTCATAGCTCAAAAATATATATATATATTTCTGTAGTTGGCAATTCATACTGGATTAGAAAGGTAACTTTCTTGAAACAAAGGACATGATGGTGGTAATCCGCTTCCTGTAATCAAATTCAAACTACCACTTACTGGTTAGGCTTCTCTCATGCTGTCCAGAATAAAAATATTAATTTACAGCTGATGAAACAGGTCACTTGCATTGTGAAAGTGGCCAGGTAGCTGTCACTAGCTGTTTCCTACTAGAATAAAAGACATCTTTTTTTTCTTTTTTTTTTTTTCTTTTTTAATTGAGACATTAGAATGAAAACTTGGAAATACTTTATTTTCAGAAAATAAAAAGCTTTTGTTTCCCAGGACAACTGTGTTTGGTAGGATTAATAATAGTATTTGATAGACAAAAATTGTGTGCTTTCTAATATTTCTCTTGCAGGGGAGTTGCTTTGCTATGAGGCACTGGCTGTTAAAATGCGTCAACCTTTCATTCATCACTATGAGGGCACCCCATAAGGCAGTGTGCTTTGCGACACTGCATCGGCAAAAGATTGTTAGACATCAAGGCTATTCTAGGGAAAAGAACAACTTTGCCCAATTCCTTCACACCACCAAATCTTCCCCAAACAGAAGTTTGTCTTTACTTGTGATCATAATACATATTTCAGCTGAGGTTTGACAAGTTCCTCAGTGTAGAAGTATTCCCTACTTAGTAGGTGAACCCTAGTTCACCTACTCAATATAATCCATCCAGAAGGCTCCCTGTGGCATGCAACCCTCAGTCCTCACCCTTCCCCACCATAGGTCCTTTGCTATCGTGGGACCAGATGTACGTCCCCCCACCCCAAGGTGTTGCTAGTCTCCGTGCTGCATGCATCTGTGCACAGGTTCATGGAGCAAAGCCAAAGGGATTGGCAGATCATTTTGCCTTCCCTTTTGTATATGAATGAAAGAAGCAGATATCTCTTTGAAGGGGGTTGGAAAATCCACTGTACAATTTAAAATAGTCAGTAGGCAACAAACTTCTATTACATATCATTTGGGAACTTGCTGTTTATGATTTGAATGTTTCATTTCAACCTTCAGTGAATCTCATTAAAATGCTTGATTAAAAAGCCATTTATAAGAAATGGATGTTCCAAAAGTACTCCATATAGTGATCAGGTCAACCTTTCTCCGAAGTCAGATGAAAGCTTAAATTCCAGGTTACAATCTGCAGGGGTTATAAAGAGTTTAAAGGTGTTTTGTGATGTGACGCTGTCCTTAAGTACTGTCCGGAGCATCAGGCCTTTGGCTGGGGAAGAAGTAAGTTGTGTATGAGAGCATTTTCATTTCCTCAAGTTTTAGGGAAAAGGTTTGTCTATTTCTGAAACCTTCTGATGGCTTCTGAGAAGCAAAGTGTAGGGATGAAGGACTTTAATGCAAGTATAGATGAGCTGTAAGGGATATTGCTGACCAGACTTTGAGAGACAGTGACCCCAACACTTGATTTCCTGAGCCTTTATCAGTGCATCTTTTCATGAAAAATGAGAAAAAAAAAATAATTATCCTGCAAATGGCATTGGTACAAACTGTATTATATTAGTATTGGGACACGTTAAAGAGAGCTCAAATGTATGGGATGTACATACAGCAGCCTTGGGGTTTTTTGTATTGCATCCTGATGTCCTCTGAATGTCAGTGAACACTTGACCTCCTTGATCCTTTGCAGAATTGCTCAGAAGCAGTGTTGCATCTCCACCATCAAGGAGAACAGCTGCCTGGCTGGCATGATTGCAGCAAAGGAGGGAGATGTGTGTGGCCCAGAGGAAAGCGATACCTGTGGAGGATCATCATATAAGGTAAATTGGGATGCTTCTGTAGTCTTTGTTCTGAATATGAGTTGTCTTCATTTCATGCATTTAGCAGTCATTTCTTCGTGCATTATTACGGAGCTTGGTAAATTATAAAGCTGCAGGAGTGAGGCCAGGAAATTACACAGTTACAGATTTTTGCTTTTAGTGTTTAGGTTTAAATTGCCTGGAGGTGCAGCCCCTCTTAGAACTTCACAGTAATGATGATTTGAATGATTTCCATCTCCATTTGTAAGATTTAACTCACTGTATTACTTTTGCCTTCTCACTTTGGAAGTAGCTGAAAAGACCATTTTAGTTTTTGTATCTGTGCAGTAGAAGACTTTAGGAAATGCTAGGGCAAAACTCAATCAAAGACATAATGGGAAAATTTACTACCAAACAGTTTGCTTGGATACAGTATTGAATTGCAGCCTCATTCCTCAGTTAAACAAAACGATGGACTAGAGGAACAAGTGTTTTAGATGATGATGGAAGCTTTTGTTCATAAGTAACGGCAGACCATTAACCAGCGGTACAAATCACAAGGCACAGCCTCAGCTCGTGTAAATGAAATTTGCTTTATGAGAATCAGTGGAGCCAAACCAATTTAAACTAGTTTGAAGATTCAGCATCTTGCTTGTTGTATTGTTTTTACCAGAAGAGTGCATTTCAGAATTCATTTCACTCTGATAATAATTTACATAGCTATATCTAAGCTTAACTGCAGCTTCTGTTGTCTCAGCAGGAAACTCATTAGTTCTGTCTGTTCTTATACATTGGCGATTCTTGTGGATAACTGTTCGCTGGAAAAGCAAAGTGTGTGGATGTCTACTCTGGAGTTTAAATTTTAATTAGCTATGCCAATTTGTCATTTTCAGAACTGCTGTCTACTTGGGTCTAGAGTCTACCACTAGCATACAAAGAGAATCTGTGTTTGGAAATGCAAAATATTTCTGAAGTATGACACAATTATTGTTCTTAAATTTTCACCAAGGGTCTTTGGCATGCCACGTAGAGCATGAGACATAGAGTAAATCTTGTCATACATGCCATTCCTTGGAAGTGGAGAAAGAAAACTTCATCATTCTTGTCTTAGCTGAAACAAGTTGCAAAATATTCTGATGGAGTGGTTCCTTGTGCTGGTCCCAGTGTAACGTTTTCCTTTCCAGAGGATTTACTTGCTGGTAACAAATGTGCATATGTCCTCTGCAGGCATTTCAGCGGTGGGGTCCTTACTTTTGCTTCAAGGTAAACGTAGCAGTGCCAGTTCTTAAAATCCAGGTATTCATCTTGTGATCAATGCAAATTAATCTTAGGCTGATTGTACCTGCTATTTAACACAAAAAGCACATGCTTAAGGAACATTTTACTTGTGCATGGAGGCACCAAAATGCTGTCCAGTTGTACAGGGTTCTAGGAATGATTTCTTTCGAGAGGAGCATAGAACACAGTGAATGAAACAGTGGTTTTCAAGGTATGATTCTCAATGTCAATGTAAAAATAGTCATATTTGTTGTTAAATGATTTATGGAATTCTGGTGAAATTCAAAAGGTGGCTAGCAGAAGATCAGAACCGCTCAAGTTTTTTTGCATTTTAGAAAGAAGTTTTTGGTGAATATTTTTTTTTCCTGGAAAATGAGACACTTATATTAATCTGGAAAATATGTGAACCCAAGTGTGTGACTGATTTAATACCCTCTGTGATGCCTGCACAAAGGATAAACTATGAATCAAAACCGTGACTGAAAAAAGCCATATTTCTGGTGGCAAAAATTCCAACATTTTACAGCACTTTGGTAAAAACATATTATATTTAACATTTTTTGAATATTGAAACTGAAAAAAATTGTACCAGAACTAAAAAATATTTACAGAAAGTAGAATTTTCAGTTGATGAAATTGAATTAGGGAATTCTGGATTTGGGAGGATGACAACAGGATTTTTCTTATTTCTAGCATGACCATAGTTTATTATAATTAGATTTTTATTTTTTTTTTTAATAATTAGTTTGAACATATGGCTTTGTCCCTTTAATATCAAAAATAATTCAGCATCTTCAGGAGCTGTATTCTAGACTGGTCACAAACATATTTGGGTGCTGATGTCAGGCTGTTTTGGGGGGAAAAAAGCTAAATCTTTGTGCGTGCATATTTGCAAATGTGAACAGTGCATAACTTCTATCTGTGATGTTTGGGGACCTTTCAGATTAGAAATTACAGACAGAAAATGAGCTATTATCAAAGGACATGTGTGAAAAGCCCAAGAAACCCTAAACCTACAGTGTTTGTCTCTGGAAGTGACTCAGCGAAAGCGTTTCTGCAGCCTGGGCTGCTAGCAAACAAGTTTTCGTATCTCCCTAGTGGAGACAGGCTTTGTTTTAATGTGAATACCAATCTAGGATTGCTACTTATGAAACATGATTCTTTCACAGTTCCATACCGCGTCCAGCCCTTACAACACCTCTGCTCTTGTTTGCTCTCCTCAAGTCAGAGTTCTCTCGGGAAGTGAGAGCCTAGTTCATGTTACTTCTGTTCGGTCCTTGGACTTTGTGTTGACATAGCTAACTGGTGCCAGGTTGAATTATGACCTGCATTTTATGCATCCGACGCCTGTCCATTCACAGACTGAAGATCTGAATGGGTTGAAATCGCTTTTCTGGGTTCAGAGAGGCTCTGTGAGGCTCTGCAAGCTGTAAGTGGGTGCTGCTGAGCTGGAAGTCTTGATTAGCACAGGACTTGCAGAGGGGAAGGGACTGCATTTTATAACTCTTCAGTCAGAGGGAAGGCATCTTAAATGTATGTATTAAGGATGCCAGGACACTCGTATTTAAATCCAGACAGGCATTGTCAATTTACATATGACCTCTGTGTGTCTCTGAAGTAGACACAACTCCTCGGCTGCCTTGCTTGATTAGATATCCACTGTCCATACACAGTATGGACTTTTTGAAGTGTGTTTGGGGTTTGATATAACTTACCTAATACCTTTGTGGCCTAAGTGTGCAATAGATTTTATGTGACTGAGTAAAGCACAAGACTGTTTTTGTCTGCAGCCTGCAGCAGAGGAAACTGCATGAGAGACTGCCTTTAAGGGTTGCCCCATTGCATCGACTTAACAGTGAAGCTGATGCCTTAGATTCACTCAGGAAAGAAAAGGAAGGCAAAAAGCTCACAAAATACAAGCTGGCCTTTCTCTAGGCACTGTCTAGGCAGGTGTCCAGGACAGTCAGGTAATTAAAGGTCACAGTAGGTTTGCAGGGCAGTGGTGCGTAGAGGAAATGGTCTTTACTGGCATACTGACAGCTCAGGGGCTGCTGCCGATCCTTGTTTATATGCAAGGTATTTGCAATTCCTTTCACGTTGCTTCAAGCAACTAGCTCTTTTTCAAGCTCTGTGTAACACAGCAACATGCAGATCTGTGTTGTTTTTGCTTATACGAAAAACAATGTAGTGGCTGGGTGCAAGAGCTGGAGGGAGGTGATCTGCAGCACTACTGCATCCCTCCATGTGAAGCCACTGAAGTTGGTGTCACAGTGAGACTTTTGCTTATCCTCATTGTGATCGACCCATTTGTGCAGGAATGGCAAAAACTAGCACAAGTAAAGCTTTGATGTTTGCAACTGTCTAAACCTTAAGCACTTTTCCAGATGTTCCACTGCTAAGGAAAGTGGAGATCAGTTCCAGGTGTGTGTGTGGGCTCATCCTTGAACCAGACTTTATGAAATTCTTGTTACTAATGGTCTCTTTCTTTTGCAGCAATGCTGTGATTGCTGTAATCTGGGCCTGCGATTGAGGAGTGAGGGGAAAACCTGTGAGGCCAACATAAATCTGGGCTACCCCTGCAGTCATGTGATGCTGTCCTGCTGTGAAGGGGGAGATCACTTCATTCAGCCAGAAATAAAAAAGCATCCCGAACCTTTGCCAACAGTGACACCTGAGAAGGGTTAGTGTCCATTTTTAATTTGAAGACATTGCAGATACAGTCTCTGTCTCACACTGATCCCCAGAACATACCTTTCCTGTAGTGTTTGCATTCCCCACCCCTCTTCCACTCCCTTGATTGCATAGTGCAGGGACCTGCCAGATAACAAACAGAAGTGCTGCTGCTTCTGGATGATATGCAGAGTATGCCGTGAAGACCAGCTAGATGAGAGATGAGACCTACCTGTCAGTTTCTTCTTCTTTTTTTTTTTTTTTTTTAAACAAACAAACAAAAACCTTAAAGACCTTTTTAGACCACTGGTGGGCACGAAGCCACAACCCTTTGTAAGAAGCAAAGCTGAAGCTGTTGATTTTCTTTTAGCAGTCCTGAAAGATTTTGTGTGAAACAAGCCATGAGTTTTTTCCAGACAAAGTAGGCCCATGCTTTATGTTAGCAATGAAACCTCCAGGAATTAGATTTCCTATTGTACTCCTGAACATTGCAGGACCTTTCCCACAGTATACACTGGAGAAGCCCCAGAGCATTGCAATTTAGGTTTTATTCTTCCAACATATGAGTTGGAACATATCTTCCAACATATCTCCAACATGGTGATGCTGAAGAGCTAGGTCAAATCCCTGCTGTAAAAGAGGCATGACAAAGGGAGCATGACAAATCTGGAGCTTGGACAGCTATGCTTCCCTCAGCCCAAGGCCACGCTCCTTCCAGCATCATTCTGTAGCCACCTGTCACGCATGAATTGCTCGGTAACCTCCTGGATATGCTAGGGTTCAGATTTTGTCCATTCTCCTCTCGTGAATGAAATGTGTATTTTCTGTTGCCAAAAAGAGTAAGGATTTATTTCAACCTAGCTGAGACTACACTGACCGAGGAAGTTTACATATATGTGTTTAAGAAAAGCTGACTGAGAAACTTACCGAACAATTCATTTAATATCACAGAAAATCTTGTCAAACTTGGTCAAGAACTGAAAAGAAGGATAGTGCTTTTGCCAGTGTTCAAAAGCAGTAAACGGGATAGCCATGTCAGTATGGAGTGGGTCCTGGAATATTTGTTATGCTATTAATATTTGCTATATTGTTAGCTGCAGAAGTAGCTAACCAGTTAATAGTGGTTAGTTGAAGAGTCTTCAAACTAACTGGTTAACTTTTTCTTCTGAAATTTAAAAATTGAATGTGGTGTTGCAGTGGGGACAGTTTCAGATGAAACTTCAGTGTGATACCTTGGTACAAATAACAGCAATGGTGTTAGTGAGCATGAAAGTTGAGCTTGTGACCTCTCAAGGTCTTTTCCTCCATGGCTCCTGTGAAATGTCTGTCCATCCAGCCTTACAGAAAGAGGTAGTGGATGTGTCCAGCACAGTGGTCTTATCTTCAGGATGGATGGATTTTCTCTTGTCCTTGAAGTAACTGTTTTGGGTAGATTTTACTGTATCTGGAGTTTGTGTGAGCAAATGCTCCATCCTTACAGAGCTAATGCCAAAGTGCCTGTTAGAGAACCAGCATGTTTTGTTCTCTGTTAGTTTCAGAGACGGAAGATCACAATGAAGCTTTGTCCATCAGCAATGAAGCTGAGCTGTCAAATAACCTGCCTGGAGATGACCTGGATGAATGTCTTCTCTACGGTGGGGAACTCTGTCAGCATTTGTGTATAAACACTGTGGGGTCCTACAAGTGCTCTTGTTTCCCGGAATTCACTTTGCAAGAAGATGGGACCAGCTGCTCTCCAGGTGAGGAAAACAGGGAGAAAATCCATGACTGATGGTGTCTTTCTGCCACCTTTACTGATCTATCAAGCATTTCTTCAATTTTTCTGTAGTTTCTGTGAAGTTTTTTGGTGGGTAATGATGCATGGATGTTTTCCCTGGAAATTGGACAGGTTAATAATGTAAAGGAAAACAACCCCTCAGGAAACTTAGATTATGCTTAATTTTTGTATATCTATAGCATGATATCACGGTGGGTATTAAATTTATTCAAATCAAGGCCATTTTAACTTTTCAGAAGAGGATTTGTAAAATTGTTAATGGAATACCTTTCCTTTTTAGAGTCATTTTCTATTTTGCAGTTAGCTTTCCTTTAGATAAACTTTATTCAGTTCAGACACAGTAGTGCTTCCTGAACTTCAATTTTTATGTAAAATCATTAACATCTTTCAGTGATGTAAAATCCAAATACATAGTGTTGTGGAAGTCTTGAAAAGAATGTCTATTGTGTAATAGTCGTATCGATGTCTGTAGTTCTCCAATGGCAAGATTTCAGATCAGATAATCTGAAAAGTTGAAACCTTAGATTAGTTACAAGTGCTTTCAATCATTTAACAAGCACATGAAGCATTGCCATCCCATGACAAAATTCCTCAGACTTCAAATACCTCCTGCCCAAGCCAAATAATGAATATTCATTATGTCACTTTTCTCAACATGGTATTACAGTACACAATAATGTGTTTGACTGTTTCTGCAGCAGCTGATGCTCTGTTTATATTAAAATTCTGGGGAAAGAGCCTAATCCAAAAGTGTTAAAGAAAATGGTTCTTATTTTAGGTCTGCAAAGTTTGGCTTGATCACTCACCTGGAGCATAGCAGTGTTTTTTGTTTTCCTCTGCTTTGCTTCTCCCATTACTAACTCTGTTGAAGTGCAGATTTGGGTTAATACATCTTGTATCTGAGTAGTCAGTATTCTTGGCAGTCCTGCAAGGCTGCTGTGCCAAGAGGTGTTGGGGGTTACAAAGCTCGGTTGAGGCAAGGGTTGAGACTGGATTGAGGCATCTGAGGCACATAGGAAGAGTGAGGCAAAGCAGGGCTGCTACTGTCATTCTGGAGTCCTAGGTCACATTATGGGCTGGACAAGAGAGATGGTGGAGCAGGGCACTTCCCTCACTGTTCATGGCTAACTGCTCTGCCTAGCAGTGTGGCATTCTAGCCTGTTGTTCCTTGGTTTTCCTCCGCGTACATGCACGTCTCTGTCCTGTGTTCTGTGCATGGAGGCCCACACCAGACAGTTTTAAATCTCACACTGCTGGTAATTCTTACTCCTATGATTAGACATAATACTTTATGTTTCTACCTGTCCTAGAGCATTTCCTGCTCTGTGCAGAACCCTGAATGTTTTTGTATTTAACTTTTGCATTCTAAAAGGTGTCACACTTTTCCACAAGGCTTAGAAGTGATGTTGTTGCAGCTGCTCTGTGAGGCAAGGAGAATGTGTACGTTGCTGAAACATCAGCTTCTCACTTCTCTGCTCTTTGGGGAAATCATTTTAGATATGCCACAATAAAGAGTCTTGCATTGACCTTTCCGGTGTTATAGTCCACTGTATGTCTGTGGTTTGTTTTATTTAAAATGAAATCACTCTTCCCTATACTCCAAACCTATATAGCAATTGCAGTTAGTCATTTACTGTTGCCATTGTTTGGTGTCTCATGCTTTGCTCCAGGTGATGCTTGAACTCAAATAAATGAAAGAATTTAGCCTTATGGATTTAGATTTCCATTCTAATGATATTTAGAAACTAGATTATTCTTATTGATATAATAGAGCTTCTCTTTAAAAACAAACAAACAAAACACTATTCACATACCTTTAAAGTTACTGTTTGTTGGAAATCTTAACAGCAGCTGTCATGTTTACCTCTTGGCTTTGTAAAAGTCATTCCAGAGTATCCTGTGCTTGTAAAGGTGAGCGTCTGCTTTTCATCTGTGTTGAGATAAGATAGACAGAATGAGTTTGTTGAACTTGTTTAGAGTTCTGCTTTTTTTCCCTCCCGTGCACCAAAAAAAAAAAAGACACCCACTGTCTTTACAATATAACAGCATTATAAAAATTTAAATTAACACTTGGTTTGACTTATTAGATGTTGACATATTTTACTCTATGGAAGCTATTTCCAACCCAGCTCCCTACTCTATCCATGACACATGTGAGCATCTCCACTAACTTGCAGCACTCTGTGTACATGCGTGCATACTGTCACAGTTGTTCTCATCAAACACAGAATCACAGAATTTTCTAGGTTGGAAGAGACCTCAAGGTCATCGAGTCCAACCTCCAACCTAACGCTAACAGCCCTCCACTAAACCATATCCCTAAGCTCTACATCTAAGCGTCTTTTGAAGACTTCCAGGGATGGTAACTCCACCACTTCCCTGGGCAGCCTGTTCCAGTGCCTCACAACCCTTTCAGTGAAGAAGTTCTTCCTAACATCTAACCTAAAACTCCCCTGGCTCAACTTAAGCCCATTCCCCCTCATCCTGTCACCAGGCACGTGGGAGAACAGGCCAACCCCCACCTCGCTACAGCCTCCCTTGAGGTACCTAAAAAGAGCGATAAGGTCGCCCCTGAGCCTCCTCTTCTCCAGGCTGAACAAGCCCAGCTCCCTCAGCCGCTCCTCGTAGGACTTGTTCTCCAGGCCCCTCACCAGCTTTGTCGCCCTTCTCTGCACCCGCTCAAGCACCTCGATGTCCTTCTTGTAGCGAGGGGCCCAAAAAACACGTGGCATCTTGCAAAACCAACTGTTCGGCTCCATGCACAGACAGTTGTTCACATGACCAAAATGTTCCTTACTACAGACCCGGATGGAATGGGACGATTATGACCAGGGCTCTTACCATGGGGTGCCTGGTGGGTGTGATGCTGCCCCTAATCCATCTCTGCCCACCCTGCCTTACAGACCCTGATGGAGGACAGGTGACAAGGTTGGAAGTAGAACCCACTGCCCCTCCAGCAGCCTCTCCTGCTCAGCCTCTTCTCATCGTGTCCTTACAGGAAGAGCAGGATAAGTGCAAAGGTATGTCAGAGGGGAAAACTGCAGATGCAAATGGGTGAGGAATGTTTAGTGTCAGAATAAAATTCCACATCCCTTCACCGATGTGATTGCAGTGCATATCCTTAACTTGTTACTGCTGGCATGAGCCTGAGAAGTTGTCAGGGGAAAACCAAGGAGGTAATTTGAGGCTGTACTCTGATTTCAGGGTTATTACACACCTGCTATTTAGTTTAAGGTAACCAGCACAGCTGTGCAGTGTAAAGTGCCCAATAGAGGTGGGATTGGCACAGGTGTGTTTCTGTGTGATTGGAGGGTTGCAAGCAGTGATTAGGGCTGCCTGGACAGATTGTTTACAAACTGCGCTCCCCATTGCCTGAGATGGGAGTGTATTTGGATGACCTAGAGTTTTGTAACTTCAGCTAATCTGTGTTGTGAATGCTAACGTATTTTGCAATTTTGCTTGGTATAGATAATGGTCCCTGCAAGCACATCTGCAATGTTGTGGAAGAAAATGTTGTATGCTCGTGTTTGTCTGGATATACTATCATGGCTGATGGGATTTCTTGTGAAGGTAAGTGGTTATGGTTCACCACAGAGATGTGACTAAAACATTATTACGTAGACCTCACTGATTGCAGACCCCAAGGTGTTTTCTTAAGGGTTCTTTATTTTCAGTATTGTGCATTGCAAATGGCAGTACAGAGACAAAACTGCTGCCTCTGAGACCTTTTGGCAGAAGGAATAGCAGGTCTCCTTTATAGGTGACTCCTGCAGCACTTCTATCCATTCTACCTATTACCTGGGTGAGGGCAAGCCCGGTTTTGTGCTTATTTCCTCTGATGTCCCAGACTTTTCTTCGGCCCTCTAAGTATCTGCTCCCACTGCTGCTTCTCCCAGAGTCTCACTGTTCAGCTATGGACTTGCAGCCTCTCTTCCTGAGAACGGAAGCAGCTGGCAGGACCTGTCTGCTGCCTTGGGGAGCCATCTCAGAGCTACAGATCTGCCCAGTGACCTGTTTTTTGTTGGTGGTGGGTTATTATTTTATTTCTGCTGCCTTGAAAATGTGAGGTTTCACTGGTATGAAGAATGTGCCACTGTGGGTGGGTACGGCTCCATGTGTTTCACTTGACACTGAAGTTCAGGTCTGCACCATGACAAACAGCGAATTTCAAAGCTGAATTTATGATCCTTCACATTCTATACATTTTAAATGGACATGTTTGGTTGGTCACAAAGGATATCTTTGCACAGCAAAGATTTTGGGGGTGAGAAGCAATGCCTTGTGACATACCTTTTTTTAGAAATTTGTAGGTATGGGAGCAGCAGCCAGCAGTGAAATGCGAATAGAAGTTCCTGATGCTCAGAATTGCTCACAAGTGATCCACATCCCTCTTAATCTCAGAACTTATTGAATAACAAATCATTTTGATGGGATTCCAGATAGCCTGTGAAGAAAATGGGAATTTAATATCACCAGATAAATATTCGCTGTGCAATGCTTACTCAAGTGTGGTGGATGCTAATTTGATTAATGTTGGAATCAAAAGGGGCATTTCAAGGCATTCACTTTACTGCAGGAGGTGAAGAAATTCAGAAGTGTCACTGGAAGTAATGAGTTTAAATTGTAGCAAGATACATTTATAATCTGTGTTAAAATAGTTATTTGATGGTAAGGGTGGTTATGCACTGGGACAGGTTTCCTGGGAAGAGTGTGTGTTGCACCTGCATCACTGCCCATTTTTAAGAATAGCTCCTTCTGGAATGACAACGGTGCAGGGGTGTGAGCAAGGACTAGATGATCTCTGAGGGTTTATCCCAGCCATATTTTCAGTGTAACACTATTTTTTGTAGCACATGCTGATGTGGTAGCTCCAAGACACTTCATTTAGAGATCTCCAGCGTGAAAGAAATGTTGTTTCATTTCAGAAATCGTTCTAATAGCATTCTATTTTTCCCTTTTGGTTGCAACATGTTGATATAGATTTGGATGAGTGCCTCACAGGTGCTCACGCTTGTTCCAGAGGACAATTATGTGTGAACACATTGGGATCATTCTACTGTGTCAACCACAGAGTGATCTGTGCAGAGGGCTTTATACTCAACAGGCATAGAAAATGTGTTGGTAAGATGATAGGTATAAGCCATTCACCACAGCATCGTAATTCTTCATGCTCTGCAATGCATTTAAACCATTTGTACTAAAAGGTTCTCTAGCCATCTTGCATATGACATTTCAATACAAGTTAGTAAAAACACATGTTCACCATTTGCTCAGCCACTTAACATCATGAGTTGTATGCTATTTGGCTTTTTCCCTAGCAATACATTCTCAAGATACAAATAACTGCTTGAAAGTCATAAAAGTTCATATGTATGATGACCACAGCAGTTCTCATGACTGTTAAACTGAACTGACTATTATAGCAGTTGATCTCTCTGGACAGTGTCAATGCTGCCAAATCCCCAGACATCACAAAACAGCAAAGTTCATAAGAAATCTGCCTATGTCGAGGCAGTGGAAAAGATCTGTTAAAAAAATAATGAAATGTTAAAATTCAGATCAGTCCTTTGATTCTGGCACAAATTTCTTTGTATAAAAGTCAAAGATGCATCATAATTTTACTGTATCATCCCTGCTGTTTAACTTCTTGTAAGAAACTAATCTATTTTTACAAACGTATTTGTGAGGATTTCATTTGCTTTAAGCAGCTAGTGCCTGAGCTTATGAAAAAGTTTCTATTTGGAGTACTTTTCTACAGGCCAGTCTGGAAGGCACTTGAGCTGCAGTAGTGTTGTGTGATAATGCTTGGAAAAACCAAGCACCTGAAGACCTCCAGCTGCTAATGAAAGCAGTGGTGCTGGGGCTATAATGTCATGGGTGAACACATTTACCTTCTTCCATTCCTGAACTTCTCCTGGTGTTTTTAACATTATTTTTCTCACTGTCACAATCTCGCAGTATTAGAGCTTTAGTTTTATTCCTGTCTTTGAAAGCCCTATGATCTCATTGTAGTGATGAGAATGTATGGCATTGGGGCATAGTGAAATCTGTAGAATGTCATAGTTTAGAGCAGAAGTTTGGTTTACTGTCTTCCGGGTGTTCCCTAAATTGTCAAAATTGGATTATTATTTTTTAATCAGAGATACTGATGAGCGTGCAAAATAATGAAGTTATTTAGTTTAAATGAAATGGCTGAGAGAACAACATTGGAAGGAAGGAAGCCTCTACAGCTAAAATACCAGACTGTGAGATGGACTGTAGTATTTACACTTGGCCACAGTTTGGGTGGTGCCTTTCATGGCTTTCACAGAGCCCCCAGCACGTACCACACTTCTGAACATACCGTCTGGCAAGTGAGCAGCTGAAGGAGCTGCCTTACCTTGCTTTCTTCTTCTGGAAAATCTTGCCATTAATCCCTTGCTGTTTTTTTCTGCACTATGCAGTAGGGATTTATCTGTCCTTATCTGCATCCCTCAGCAGTGTTTTGAAACTAAGTTAATGCATGTTTGTAAGCAACTTTGGCAGAAGGTGCAGTAGAAGATTCCAAGTGCTTCCTTTTATTCACTTTCTACCTCTCCTGTCCTCTACCCCATGACATTATTTTTATATTGTGATTTATTGTGATTGATGAAAGATACACCTAAGGCATTGCTAATAAAATGGAAGATACAACTCTCATTTGTAAAGCCAAAAGATCCTCTTCTTCCTCACTAAAAAATAAAGCTCTAGATTTATCTAATATATTTTTTTAAACAGGTATCCTTTTTAAACAGTCTAGAATACTTCGATATTTCTCCTTCTGTTGGTTAGAATAGTAGGGAGAATACATCCTGTGTTCTCCCTACTTGTATACAGCCCTGCTCTGTGCATGGTGCCTGAAGAACATTTGCTGTATTTGACATTTTTGCTATGTTTCTAGTCGAAGGGGAAAGCCACAAGCATACTGTGGTTTCTGATTTGTGCAACTGCCTCATTTGCAGCCATATTTGCCTAAGTTATCCTTTTCCAGCTTAACTGCTTTTGTGTTCTATCTCAAACACCATAAGGAAAGCTTTGGTAATTTGTTTGCTAACTATTGTTGTTTTAATTATGTTGCTATTTGCATATTTTAGGGATGGGAGGAACAACCCTTGCACAGCAACAAAACAGCTGATAACCTTTTATCTGTTGAATTTCCTTTAGTCAAACTGTGGAAGATTATAATTCCAGGTGCATCCAAGAGCAGATATCCAGAATTCCTGAAAGCCAACCACGCACAATGAAGAGTCACCAGCTGTTTAAACAGCTCGCACACTCTAGCTTTGTGTAACTGTGAACAGATATTAAAATGTCTTTAGGGCTGAAAGCTTCATGTTCTCCAGAGATAAGAGCCAGGTTGGGTCTTTTTTAACTTGGATTGTTTTTCCTGGTGACTTTCAGGCAAAGTCATTACCACCACCCACGTGCATGCTGATGGGAGACTACGGTTTTATTTTCTTTGCTGTTCTCATCTAAACTTTTCCTCCTGCCAGAGTGACCAGTAACTGGTCATGTTATTGTTGAACCATAGGGACTGTGCATCAGCAAAGCCACTAAGAAACAGGATAGATGGTGGCAAAATAGCGACAGGTCTAAATAAAACAGATGTATTCCATAAAATAAATTGACATGAAGTGATTTGAAAAGAGAGAATTCATGAGAAACTACAGATGCAGAACCAAAAAAGGTCTGCATTTCACATTTGTGTAAAAAAAAAAAAAAAAAAAAAAAAGGAAAAAAATTGCAAAACTATTACTTGTATGTAGAAGTATGTGTTGAAAAAATGGCACTAGGTAGATGTTGATATTGCTTTGCAGAAATGTCAGTTTCCTACATACAACAGATATACTCAGGGTTCATGCATATGTTTGCAACAACAATTCCAGGAAAAATGAAGTGTTATGTGATTAAATTTCATTCTGGTTTTTACTGACACAAAGTATGGAATGTTGTTGCTACAAAAGTAGCCCTCATATTTCTCCAAAATTAACTTTTGGACTTGTTTTTAATATATTATTAAATTATTTTTCCTTCTTTCCTGTTTTTATAAATAAAATCTCACCCTACCTCAGTTTTAACTGTGTTGGGTGAAGACAGCAGTTGGTCCAAGGTTGAGTATTAACTTTGCTTTAAACTGGAAATATAACTTTTTGTTTTCCGTAGTGTTCTGTCCATCATCTGATTGACTTGTTGAGTTGGTTTCCAGTACTGAAGGCAGACAGGTTATGGACACTCTTGATTTTATGAGTAATCAGTAGGAAGGACAAAAGGCCTTAAGAAAATGTATTCTGTCCTTGCTCCCCTCTATCTTGTGCCATGATGGTAGAGCAAAATAACACTAGGAGCATCCTGGGCTGAATGGAGCCACTTCAGGTGCTCGTGTACCTGCCCCAGCGCAAACTGTGGCTGTAATCGCCAGGGATGCCTTTTCCTACCGTGATGCTGAGGGATGCAGTTTTGTGATAGGCATTGATGATAACAGCAGCAGCGTGGGCTGACAGGAACACATGGGAAAGGTGCTGCAGTTCTTCTGAGATCCCCTTTTGTGGCATAACCATTTGGGAAGCTACTCAAAAAAAGGGGAGGAGGGGGAGAACACCAAAAATCGGCATGTATGTTTAATGAAAATGAAGCAGTGGTGGGCTGGTGATCAGTCCAATATCAGAAATGGAGGTTCATGCCCTAACATTGGGCAGGGCAGGGCCAAGCCTTGCATCTCAGCCGGTGTCACAAACATTAGGTGCTAGCGATTGTCAGTGTATCACTTGTGCACAAACCTTTCATTGAAAGCAAAGATCTGGTATGCAATCTTCTAGTTTCTATAACTTTAATTTCCTAAAATGCTTTCTGGCCAGCTGCACTTATTTTTTCAAGTACTTAGAATTTTGAAAATTGAATAAAAAATACAACCAAAACCCTTAAATTACATGTATTTTTTTCCTGCGAAGTCTTAATCCTCTTTTTACCTCTCTGCACTTTCTATTCAGGTGGAATACTTCCTATAGTACTTAAGTACTTAAGTATTGCAGACAAATATACTTTCCTCCTAGTGGCTTTTTTGATATAGTAAAGTGACTTAAGTTCATAAGATGCAGTGTAGTGCTGACAATTTGTTTATATGAGAAGGCCCTTTGTGGTTTGCAAGAAAAGATAATAATTGCAGATCTGTTGTATAGCCTCTTAAATCATTGGAAAGACTTGCACTAATTTGTATCCTGTTAAGTGGCTATTCACAGCCATTTTTTGTCTTTTTTTTTTTTTTTTTTAAGTATCTCAATTTTATTTAAGAACTAGATCTGGTTAGGTGAGAGAGATTCCCAGCAGCTCATATTCTTCTCCCAGCACGTGAGGTTTTTTGATTTTGTTTTTTCCCCCCAAGGCTAGTTAGAAGAGTACTGGTGTCCATGCTTCACACTAATGTGTAGCAACTGGGAGGCTGGATGCGCATTAGGAAGACATAACCCTGCAAAAGCTTTAGAAGGGGGCAGTACCTGCCTCTCCGTGGAAGTGTACAAACACCCTGTGGGACAGGCGGAAAGCTATCCAGCTGACAGCAGTGACCCTGCCATGGATCGATTAGGTGACTTTGGAAACCAAGTGCCCAGCACATGAAGAATAGCAGTAGCTAACAAAACCAAAAACTGAATTGACACAAAACCAAAAATCAACCCAACAAATAAAAAGTGAATGGGCACCAAGTTGGCATGCTGGCCTTACAAAACTCCTTGAATGTCACCAGTTAGATGACTTCAGCAGGAACAGAAATATCTTGGTGCTCTTCTTCATCTGTTTGGCAGAGAAAAAGCTGACACATTATTGAAGAAGAAAAGCTTTTAAAGGGGCTTTTCCTGTTTTCATACTCTGCAGGGGGAAGTAATATCTCTGATGTGCTTATCTGGGAATTATGTTCTATGGCCAAAACAAGAATCTTATTTAAACAACGCTTGCTTTATTGTGTGATCTGAAAACAGCTTCATGTGCAGAGAAGCCAGATATTGGTAGTGGTTATGGTCACATGTGGCTTTTGTTTGTTCAAGAAATACATGTCAGCTTTATCCAGATCTGTGGAAGTGTCAGATTTTGTGTGGAATAGAAAGAAAGTTTCTCTTCCCAAGCTCTACTTATTTTTGTTGTTTGTACTTGCTTATCATGTCATCCCTTGCTTTCATTATTAAGCAAAATCTGAATTTGAAATGATTTTATCTGAGCCTATGTATGGCTTTTTTTCTTTTTTTTTTTTTTTTTCCCCAGATTGTGTCCTACATTCCATGATCTGGTATTAAAGTGTGTTTTTTTAAATAACTTTTTCAGTGCTCTTCCTGCTGAAATTAGATCTCTTAAAAGATGTAAATATAAATTTACAAACTTGACTGAGCCTTCAAGGTTTCTCTCTCCCTATTTTCTTGCGTACCCGGTTGTAATGCTGTTATTCCTTAGGAAATAAGTATAGTCCGTGGCTCCACCTGCAGTGAGGCAGGCAGTTTCAGTACCTATCTCTTCCAGCAGTTTCACACCGGCGGCTCCCGTCTATCTGGCACGAAGCAGCAGGACTGATACGTAGCCCAAGCTAGGAAAACCTGGTAACGAGCAATGAGCATGAATCATTTTCTCACTCAGTTATCCAGGAGGTTTCTATCTGGTAAATGGGAAGCCGATTATCATCCCTCTGCCCACTGCTGCATTTCATCAGTTCTGTCCGTCCCTTGTCCTGCACCATGCACTGCACATTTGGGGAGGGGTGGGGGGAGGAGGAAATCTCTCTGTGATTTGTATCTCTCGAGTCACTTGGCATTAACAAAAGGTGCTGAAATAAAACATCTTTCATCTGAACACTAGCAAAGTCTGTATCAAATATCTTTTGGAAGAAATGGTTTCAATTGAGCTTTTGACTCCTTCCAAAAGAGAGCAAGAAGAGGCAGACTTCTTCATAAATATGAGGCACTGAATTGTTTAACTGTTTCTTGTAGACATTAATGAATGCGTAACAGATACGCACACCTGCCAGCGGAGGGAACACTGCGTCAACACGATGGGATCATTTAAATGTCTCCAGGAATTGAGCTGTCAGCCAGGTTATGAACTTAAGGATGGAGAATGTGTTGGTAAGACAAGTGTTTTTCGGCTGATGCAATTGCTGTTATCAGGAAGGAAAGGAAAGGGATTACAAAACATTCTATTCTTGCTGGTCTGTGATAATGAGGATTGAACTAAAAAAGACTGAACATTGTGGAAACATTTGGCTTCATAAGCCCCTTCAGTACATTCATTTATTTGAAATAATTTCCAAAAATAACTATAAATAATTTAGACAACATATGAAACCTTGTGAATTAGGATATGCCCTGTTTTTAAGGGGGTAGGGTAAGATCTTGCTGATGGAGGAATTCCTGTTATGCTGGCCTGGGCAGCTCTGCTTTCCTCTGAAGGGGCTGATCCTGTATGCTGCTGGAGACTGAAACACAGCCTGCATGGATCAGGGGGCTGACTCAGACCGGTCCTTCCTGTGTTTAGGATGTCTGTCTGCATTTATTTACATTTGGAATGGTCACGGGGTTAAGAAGCTATTCGTCACCTCCCCCTCCTTGGTCTGTGTAGGGCTCTGGTAGAGGAGTGAGCCCCAGCAGTGGCAGCTTAGCAGACGCTGCTCTGCAGTGTGTGTGCATGCAACAGACGCGTGCCCTGCCTTTCAGGGCAAAAGCCAGAGCTATTTGCTGCTAAATCTTATACTAAAAAGAGCTTCCTGGAGTAAGAGATGCCGAAGAAAGAGCTCTTGACATGTAGCATAAGGTTATAAAATAGAAATAACCTGAAATCTTGCTTTCCATACAGATATTTACTCATTACTCTGTCATGAGTAAACCTTGGGTTACTTAAAGAGGCTGTCTGTGAAAGTCATCTTCTGCTTGATTCTCTGGCATTTCTAACATTTATTAGCAATCTAAATGGCTTTCTAATCTTAGAGTTAAGTTAGATTATAAAATTCACATATTTTTTTAAGTAGCCTTAGAATTAATGGCATACAAGACTAAATGTTCATGATATCATTGGACATGTTCATAGCTGATGTCTGATCTTAGGTGGGGCTTCTTCAATTGGGAAATTGAAGCAAAGCCTCAATAGCAGCTGATCTGCGCAGTTACTCGGGACAGATCAGTTGGGTATAGATTTGTAAGTATGAAACTAAATTTATAACTTAGAAGCTTTATGAGTTTGAAGCCTCTTCCGTAAAAAAGGAAGTGTGTTCAGTGTACCTAGGTAGTAGCCATTACGTTGGTGACCATGATTGCAGAAGTTCATATACATAACAAAAATGAGAAAGCTGTCTTGAGCTCTGGCTGCAGTGCAAGGAAGAAAAGTGAAATTTGTTACTAATAGTGCTACCTTGCATTCTTTTTTTTTTTTTTTTTTTTTTTTTCCCCAAAAATACTTTTCTGAATTGGATAGTGTTTGTTCTGTGTACTTAAGTACATATAGTATACATGTATTGCTATGCACAAAGTGAAATCCCAGCCCCGCCCAAGCGAGGTTCCCTTTTATTATCAACTTTAAAGGAGGCCAGTTTATACCTAGAATTCTTGTGGTACATAAGGTACAAGAGATTATTTTGCTTTTGAAATAGTCTAGTATACATTTTGTGCGCCTTTATTCCTTGTTTCCATTTGTGCCTTTAGGATTTTAAAACCGCAGATGTTTCAGGATCTGTGGTTGCAGGAGATGCTGTGAGCACAGCAGGAGGGCTCAGACTTGTGGCAGGACAACCTGCCACGTTCTGAAGCCTGTGCTGAAGTGGGTGCTCAAGAGAAAATACATCCAAACCTCAGATTTCCTAAAGGCAATTTTGGGTTCTCATTTAAGTGATGCTTGTTTCTGAGAAAAGAAGTTCTAAACTAGTCAGTATGGCTACTGGCAGTGACAGTTTAACTAGTCACAAGTTGGTATTTTGATGTGATTAACAGATATTGATGAATGCGAGAGAGGAACTCACAGTTGTAAAGTGAACTTCGTTTGTCAGAATACAGAAGGATCATTTTACTGTGAGTCAAAGCAACGTTGCATGGATGGATTTTTACAAGACCCTGAGGGAAACTGTGTTGGTAAGTGTGACCGGCAATATGTTTGTAATATGTGCAGCAGTACTGGCCAACACCTGTTTCTTTTAGACAGTCCAAGGCTAAAATTGCATTGACCACATGCAATTTTCCTTAAATCCTGCTGCAAACTTAATTTAAACATTGCTGTTCTTTTAAAGATGTGTGTAATGAATTTGAAACTGGTACCATGGCAGACCTTCATCAGCATTTATCTTTGGATTAATGATAGATTAAAATGAAGAAAAAGAAGCAAGAGCTGAAAACAGACCAGAAGGGTTAAATAGCTTCTCTCACTATTCTAATTCATTTCTTTTCACTAGATATTAATGAATGCACATCTCTCCCTGAGCCATGTAAACCAGGATTCAACTGCATCAATACTGTTGGATCTTACACCTGCCAAAGGAACACACTGACATGCAGCAGAGGCTACCACTCCAATGAGGATGGAACACGATGCATCGGTAAACTCAGGTTTCAGTCTCTGCTAGGGTGTCTTCCTAGAGGAAAAAGTACATTTCAGTTCTAAAATAACTGTTTTGAATTACCTCCAGCTTCATAAAGTTAGTTGAGGAATGGGAATTTGCTGTCCAAGCAGTTCAATGATTTGTTTGCACTCCAGGATGCTTCACTGCTGCAAGGAGTTCCTCTGGGTACACTGGGTGACATTGCTTTTGACTGCATATGGGATTTACTGGCTTCCCTTCTGGAGTGAATATAATTTAGTTACTTTTTAATCTCATGCTGTCAGTCAAAATCATGATCCTTTGCTGTTTTGTACAGTATCTCACTGTAAGCAATATGATCTGAATCTGTGGGAGGCAGCAAATTGGAAACACTGAATTTGTGGACTCACAGGGGTAGCAATAAATGAATGTTCTTTGGAGCACTATAAATGGTGTTTCCCTTTCACATCCAGTTGTGCACATTTAGGATAAATTCTCATTTGTTTTTGAAAAGAATCTTGAAATAGTCACATAGGCTGGCATGTGTCTCAATACTGGTTTGTATTTGTTCCAATGTATATATGGAGTTACTGACTCAAAATAGCAGATTTCATGTCTTATTAACATTTGTTCCATGAACGAGCCCAGTAGGCACAAGGGAACTGAAAGCTTGATTCTTGGTAAGGCTGGCTATGTACTTTTGAATTCCCTATGTCCTGTGTTACATGGGGTAGGAAATCATAAAGTGAGAGCTGAAAAAATAAAGACATGGCAAATCAGCACTTCTGCTAGTGATGATATCCTAAAGATTTTTATTTAAGTTCCCATTGAATAAAAGGAAGGGTAGAAAATAAAAAATATGCTTTTGTGATGGTGGAAGAAGCTATGTTTGAGGCTGTCTATTAATTTGATCACAGCTATTGACCTGCAGACAAAACTAGTGGTGTAGACAGAAGACTCCAGTCAAAAAAGCTTCCACTTTCTGCTTTTTGCTCTTTGCTGCCCATCATGATTTTTCTCCCAGGGCTCTCCAGGCTATCCTTTGCCAGTGAGAAAGTGAGGAAGATTTGGAAGCAGCAGAAGACAGGGACAGTTCGCATGTAGCTGAAGAAATTGAGAAACCTTCCTAATATAGTTCCAGGGGGTTGTTTCCTAAACTTAGGACATAGTAGTGCAGTCTCATTTGCTGTCTTATATAGCAGCCTGAAATATTATGGCTGTTACAAAAGGAAGGTCCAAAATACGTGTCTGTCTCAGCTGTTGTATAGAGACATTTCTTAAGCTGACTTTAATCAGGCCTGTTTCAGCAAAATCAAAAGGACAAGGTAAATTTGCACCACTAAGCCTGGTGAGCCTGAAGTTTTTAGGGTTACCACCATTCCAGCATCCAGTGTAATTTAGTGTAATCCTGATGAGATAATATCTGAGAACTAATTAAAGGCTGAAAGCAATGGAATACATAATTTTGGACAAACTCATGAAATGGTTGCAGTATGAATTAATTGCAAATAAAACAATTTACAGATGTTTATTTGCATTTTAAAACTTCCTTGGTCCGATGCTACCTTTGCTCTTAGAAAAAAATGAGAGGACAGTGTGTCAGCAGAAATCTGTGAGCCTGTCAGGAATCCCTTGCTGGGCGAGTGGTATCCCTGCCATCGCTAACCCCAGTGCCAGCAGGGACCGCATTGGTAGGAATTTCAGCCAAAGTATGGAAGAAAATATTTGTCTGCGCCTCTCACCAGGGTTGATAGTCCTCACTTCCCCAAATCCAAGTGTCTGTGATAAGTAACTTGTTTCCATTTCTCTGCCATTTACTCAGCATATGACTGCTTTCCTGAGCATTCTCCAAGGCTGTTGCTTGATGTGGAGCCACCCAGGAACCCTTTGAAATGAAATAGAATTTGAATTTATGGCTTCAAACAGGGCAGCGACTGAAAGCACTGCTGAAAGGAGAACCCCCCAGCTTTAGACTGCCATCCTAATTAATTGGACATGAACAGGGGCTTGGATTGTCAAAGTAGTTGAAGATGTCTATAATTGGAAGGAAGCAGGATCTGGTGGCTTAGGAAATGGCAGCACTCAGGGCTCGAAGAAATACCAGTTTCTGTGGGTTAATCAGATTTTTTGATGCTTGTCACAGATGGTAACAGGGATTTGTTAAATACTGATGAGCTATTTAGTCATATTGCAAGTCCTGTAAATCAGCCTGTATTGAAAGCTCTCATCTTTATCTGAGGATTTGTAAAATGAGGTTGGAAGTGGTGCATGTGAGTGGAGGAGCAACTAATTTGTTTGTATTGCATTTCAGATGAGAGACCATGAGGAATATAAAAATGTGAGTTGATTGAGAAAAGAAAAAAGATCAACAGTGGGAAAGAGCAAAAGGTAGACAGCAGAAGCAGCATTGAAAGGGCAGCTGGAGATGAAAATAGCAATTGCTTTAGTTCAAGGGATGAGCAGAATTTCTGGCTAGTTCTTGTTTTGCTTTAAAAGGCTTGAAGTGACTCACACAATGGCAGAACATCAGAATAGGATGTTTAAATGTCATGGTTTGATCAGAATCAAAATGTGTTTACATTGAAATGCAGAATATGCTGGAAAGCTCCACTGCATTTCAAGTTGTCATTTTGACTTTAAAATAATTTATTGCTTTTCAGAAGTTTAACTCAGAGATATGTAAAGCTGACTCAGAATAGCAGAGTGAGAAAAACTGATATTCTGTCTGCTTTGTCCAATGGACGACCCTAACAGTTTCTGTTCCTGTTACTGAGTTATTTATTTATTTTTGAAAACAGCATTTAAACTAATTGCTCCCTCTGGTTCTGCAGATGTGGACGAATGTCAAACTGGTGTGCACCGTTGTGGTGAAGGACAGATTTGTCATAATCTTCCTGGGGCTTATCGCTGTGACTGCAAGATGGGCTATCAGTATGATGCATTCAGCAGAACCTGCGTTGGTATGTAAGGCACAAGACCAGATGAAACAACTGATTGATTGAGCCTTGGACCTCAAGGCAGTATTTAGCACTATTGTAGTGTGCAGTTATTAGTTCTGCAATGCAGTGTCTCAGAAGATAATGGAATCACCTCCAAAAAGCTGTTGTTCAGTCAACCAGCCACTTAGAGCTCTGCCACTCTGTGCTATGGGTATGGACCAAGTGTCCTTGGGTTTAGTTTGGCTGCAGGTTATCGATTAAAGTCGACTGCAAAATATTTTCCTATAGGTTACGTTTCTCCTGCTGTGTAAATTTATCTTTCTGAAGTCTTAACAACTTTCTTCATAAGAGACCATGATACAGCATTTTGTATTTTATCACTACTGTACACCAATTAGAGCACAAAGGCAGACAGCATAAAACCTGGGGTTGCAGCTTTTCATGCTCTGCAAATCAATCTCTGACACTTTTTAAAAACACCCTCCTGCATCTCCTTTGATGCTTTTGTTTATAAGGTGATTCGTTTGTTATCCTGGCAGATATAAATGAGTGCTGGAATTACCCTGGACGACTGTGTCAGCACACATGTGAGAACACCCCTGGGTCCTACCATTGCACTTGTTCTTCTGGTTTCCGCCTGTCTTACGATGGGAAGCACTGTGAAGGTACAAGACATGTTTTCCATGAAGTATTTGTGCTGTAAACTAAGGAACTCTAGAGAAGTTGAGGTGAAATGCAAATAAAGTAAGCCTGTGATGTATGCGTGCTGAAATTTGTAGGTGCTGAATTAAACATTCAGACTGTTAGATAAGAGTTGTCAGATCCTAGTGCCTTGCACTCACCCAGTCAGCAATGCACCTGAAAGGCTTCCCCATTGCTCCCACGCAAGCAGTGTGTGTGCCCCAAGTGGTGGGCAAAGCTGCTGGGTCCACATAGCTGATTAAGTGTTGGTACATTATTACAAGTTTAAGACACAAAGATTCATTCTGGGCACTGTTTCTTTCTCCCTGTTTTCTTTTTACTGTCGACTTATTTATAGCAGTAGTCTCTAGCTTCCATGTTTTCTCAATAAAATGGCTAAATGATTGGCTGTTAATGTTCGACCTCTGCTTTTGTGCCTTCCCCAGCACAGTCACCATTTAGAAGCTATGTCAGATGGTTTGTTTAGGTAATTGGACTTTGGAAAGTACTGAAGTATAAAGAGCAGAAGGCATTGTGGTTTTAGTGAATGCTGAGACACTCTTCTGGAGTTAAAGAGCATCTCCTATGAGAAGCCTTCCAATATATGTGGTTTGGATGTTTACAATGTTTACAAATTAATCAGCTCTCACTGCAATGAAAATCTCTCTTAGTCTTACTTTATTTTCTTTTATCAAAATTTTGAAGCTGATGTAAATTATTGTTTTTAAAATATATAGAGTGTGCAGCAATCAAAATATTATAGTGGCACATATTTTCTTCTGCAGTCACTTTTGCTGTGATTTAAACACCCAAAAATTCTCTAGGAGCTTTTGGATTTAATTTAAAATATTTCATCTAGAACGAAGCTTTCATTATTTCATCTTTTGCTTCTCCACTTTCTTCCTTTCACTCGTATACTTTTTCCTTTCCTTCCAGATGAGAGAAAAAGAATATAATACAGTTGAAATAGGAGACTTTTCATTCAAATTTTATTAAAAATGAATCTTAGTAGTGACAAAACTTGAAAGAAAAAGTAGATTTTGAATTGAATGGAATTTTCTGAAGCTTTCCATGATTTCTTAGGCAATGGTTACAGATTTTTAATTAACTCTAACGGATAAAGTCTGAAACAAATGTTTATATGCATATATATGTTTACATTGGCATATATAGAAATGAAATTTAGGTGGAATTCACATCCTTATGCTTCTTGGCATCCTGTCTAGGGAGCAGACACATCTTTGGGGGACAAATTCAAATTTGGGGGACATCCTTATCCACAACGTCCAGAAGGATCTAATAGCTGATCTTAGGGGCAAGAAATAGTGAAAGATTCTGTTCTGAACTGTTGTAGCAATTTCTGTACCTTTGTTTTTGGATACAGATGTGAATGAATGCGAAGCAAGTCCCTGCAGCCAGGAGTGTGCCAATGTTTATGGTTCCTACCAGTGTTACTGCAGGCAAGGTTTCCAGCTAGCAGAAGATGGTCATTCTTGTAAAGGTAAGGCTGCTGCTTGGTCAGGCCAAATTAAGTACGTGCACACTCTTTAACAGCAAGTGCTGTCCAAATTTCCACAACATCTAGTGCTGCACAGGTGATGCCTGAGGATGATTGTGAGTTACACCCCGCTGCAGAGAAAGCAAAAGAGAACTCCAGCTATTGGAAAATTCAGTTCATTTTCATGCCTACTTGGGGCTGGAAGATGTCTGTGTGACCATATAACCAGTGACACTACTGATTCATGGGCTACAGCTAATGACTGAAAAAGTTAGGAGGGAAGAGATATTTATTTATACTGCACAGGCTAAAACATTTTGCCGAGGCTGGGTGAGGGCTTGCTCTGCTGGTGGTGGGTTGCAGAGTGATCAGAATGGAGGCAGGAAGGGTTTCACCTTTTCCTCTTAAAGCTACCAATACTGACACATGCTTTGGAGAGTCTCTGTTCAAGAAATGCTGAAGAAACCCATGTTCTTCCAAGCACAAGGCAGCTCCCCAAGCAATCCTACAGGAAGAATTTCAGAGGTACCGCGATGAGATTTTCATACCCAGATGTGCCAAGACTTACTGTGCTCTTCCGTGAGTCCATGAAGCACTCATGTTCAACATTTCAGAAAGCACAATCAGCTGTCCAAGACCAATATCAAACCTTCATGGTTGCATTTTTTAAGAATATTTTATAAATGTTTAAGTTTATTTTATAAATTTGCCATATAAGAACTTCCTGGTGTTCTACAGCCACACTTTTGAGGTGACTGTTCTTTCTTTTTTTTTTTTTTTTTTTTTTTTTTTAATGTGTTTGTAATTTTGGTGTTTTTTGTTGTTGTTGTTTGTTTGTTTGTTTTCCAGATATTGATGAGTGCACGCAAAGTGCAGGCATTCTTTGTACTTTCCGCTGTGTGAATGTTCCTGGTAGTTATCAGTGTGCTTGTCCTGAGCAGGGATATACCATGGCAGCAAATGGAAGAACCTGTCGAGGTAATGAGGAGCTTGATGAACTGAAAGCATTATGTCATGAAGGTTTAATCCTTGGAATGATCTAAGACATTACAATTACTCAATCAAATCTCCATTTTGGATATTAGTCATTGTTAAAAAGCCAGTATTTGACAAAATTGACAGATATTGGTATCTACAATGTCTTTTTTTTTTTTTTTTTTTTTTTTTCCCGTGCTATAAACAAGTAGTGAGGCAGCTATAGATGTGAGCTGGTTAAGTGCATTCCTAAGGGAGCTCCCTTCATCATCCAAACAGGGGCATCTGATTGCTTGCACAGGCAGTATGTGCACCTTGGCTCATCAGATCTGTTTATTTAGAGGTGCCAGATGTTCAAATCTGTGGCTTCATTAAAAGTTGCAGTTTCCTGCCCCAGAAAACTAGGAAAGAGAATGCAGGAGCTGTAATGGGGATTGGAACATTCAGGAGTCTGCCACATAGGCTTAAATACGTTGGTATTTGGAGATGTTAGTGTAAATGACATGTATCCTCCTCCCACACACCCCTTTTCTTCAGGATTATAGAAACATATTCTGGGTGCCTCGTGTTTTTCATCTGGTATGCAGCTGTCTGGTTTTGAAGTAAAAATCCCCCATTTCCAGAGGATGCACTGACTGTGTAATGATGATTGAAGATCTGATTACCTTTATGTACTCTACATGCATTCCTGCAGTCAGTTACACTAACTACCAGGCATTTCCTGCTTTTAGTTTTTCAGGAACCCTTCACAGAACTTTTGGTTAGGTATCTCCTATTCTCCTGTGCTTAATTTCTCTTCTTAGTGGTAACTGTAGTGAATTTGCGCTGTGTAAATCATGAATGGCATAAGCATACTTGATCCTGCCTTTGGAGCAGAGAATTAAACTAAATGACAAAGAGAATCTTTCCAAGCTTTTTTTTTTTTTAATATGTTTTTGAGTATGCCTTCAGAACCCAACTTCAGATGTATCCAGGTGCATTTAAATCCTTATGTAAAAGTCACCTTTAGAAAACCTGCAGCTATAACTTTCCTGTTTTGTTTTTTTTTTTTTTTTTTCTGTTAATTTTCAGTGCTGGCAGGTTAGTTGCCACTTCTGCCAGCACTGAGATTTGAGACGAGGATGTCTTCCAGAGTTAACAGTGTGAGTCACTGCATTAATCTGCCAGCACAGCTCTCCTGAGCTGGAGGTACCCAGGGTGCTCCAAGTGCTAGAGGTGAAAGAAAAATGTTTGCCATATGGACCTAGGGATTGCAATTGCATTGTCTGTCATGTGAAATCCTCACTGCATGCTCATCCTTTGTGCAAATGGCTTCTATTGTATAGACTAGCTCTGCTAAGAGTTATATGTTAATGCTTGCAAAAACTTTTCAAAGATCCTATACCATCCGGGACATGCACCCTTCTTAGAGGGTGAAGTTTACTTGCAAAACTTAGCAGATGTGTAGCAGCTCTGTGGATGGCTGGGTAAGCTGGCATTTGGTCAGGCCTTGGAAGTAACCCCTTGGGTATGTGGCCCCCCTCTTTTTTTCTTTCTCTCTCTCTCTCTCTTATGCAGTCATGCAAAAAAGCCAGTGCATGACTTGTGAGCTTTTAGAGCTCACAGACAGTAGTGCAGACTTGTGAGCTCTACAAGCGTGTAGTTACAGGTTTGGGCAGGCTTATGCACTGAGGTCTTCTGAACACATGCTCAGAGAAACAGTCTGTGAGCTGATGTCAGCTGGACTAAACTCAAGAAGATTATACTGGTTTCCACCAGGTGAGGATTTGGCCTCACTTGCTCATCATCTGACCGGTTCTGAGGAGTTACGGGTGGTATGTTCTTTGTACCCTTTTTCAGATGAACGAGCTGAATCTCATATAACAATCTCAACATATGGATCTTTTTGGAGAAACTGTGTATGGTATTTTGCAGCAGAGCCAAACTGGTGAAGTGAGTGTTTTCATGACAATGACTGCAATATGGAAGAAATTTTCTTTTCACCTAGGGGCACTTCTGAGAACCAGCAAGGGATTTAATTTACTTTGATTCTCTCTTACTTCCTATTGTATACTTTTCTTTGCAAGACTTTCAAACCAGTCAGTGCAGTGAATGAGATCAGTTCTCATCCCAGGGGAATGGAGGCAGAGGGAAGTTATAGTTTTCCTCCAAAGAGTCTGTCTCCTCTGTGACAACTGGCAGAATTGTGGAGTCCTGCACAGTTCACATGGTTTGTCTGTTAGCATTTATTTCATTTTAAAGCCTCCGTGCGTAGTCTAGACATTTGGGAGTACACAATGTGACTGTGAGGTCTTTGCCAATATTTTCTGCTCAAGCTGGATTCTTGTTATTGCATCTGGTTTTCAGCATTTTAAGGTCCATGGCTTGGGCTTGTACATATGTGTTATTTAGGTAACCACACTTATGCTCCAGGCCCCATTAAGTGTCTTTGAGCTTTAAATGTTCTCCGTTGCCTTCTGCAACTTTACTTATAATGGGGAGATATTTCTATACACAAACATATATATATATATATATATATATATATATATATATATATATATATAAATGTGACTCTTGTTCTAACGTTGTTCTTAAGTTCCCATATTTTGTAATAGTCAGGCTGGTGGAGCTTAGGTCTCCTGGATTACGTAGCTGTACAGCAGTGGTTACTTTGATTTGTATTTGACCCCTACTTCAATCCAGAGCAACCTCCGTGCATGGATAAATCCTTCTGCTGACATAGCCCAGCTTCATCAACTCTCAAAAGGCAGTGAGAAACCCCAGTTTGCTTTTAACAGCAGTCAGTTATGTCCTGATGGCATTTGTTTATTCCTGAGGGATAACTTTTTACTTATAACTTAGCCGAACAATAGGATGTGAATGACAAACGTGTAGGCAGGCATAGGGTGTCCCTCCCCAGTCTGTTTTATGGGATCCCTTTGGGGAGGGGTGTCCCCTCCTGCAGGCTGGGTAACCTGGGGGATGCTCATTGGAGTGGGGTGTGCGGGTGTTTTACAACCTCCTCCATGAAGGAGGATCCATTACAGTCACACACACTAGGCAGTGTGTGAGGGGTTTATAGCAGTGCCCTTTCATTGAGGACTGTCCTTGGTGCTCACACACAGTGCCTGCAGTGTGCACAGGTCCATGCAGAGCTCTGCCATGTGAGACCACTTAGCTGCTTTCCCAGCTACTGACTTACTGCACGTGCACTGTGCTCATGCTGAACAGCATATGAGCGTTGTTTAGAAACACCTTGCAAGGCATAGCCCTAGGCAAGGAACTGTGGTTCAGGGACTACCACTGACCTGTGAAGCTGGTAAAGTTGGCCCATCACTTTCAGGAAACTGTTTAAAAACTATCTTCCTTCGGAACTGCTGAGGAAATCTTACACAGCAGCTGGGGGGTGAACAGCAGCTGCGGGGTGGTCTGAGTTTGGGTTTCCTCTGTCTCAGACTGCCTCTATCTGGTTATTATTCTGTTCCCTTTCAGCCTAGCTTATAATATTCCTAATGACAGATCTCTGACACATCAGGAGCAAGAGAGAAAATAACAACACAGACAGTTCGACAGTTCAGTCTAGATGTTCGTGTTTGTTTTGAACCTTCAATGTTTTGTTTTATTGCAGAAGGAAGCTGCAAGACAGGAGGATCTTGAGTTTTAAGAACTTTTATCCTTCTGATGCTTATTCTCCACTGAAAGTTAAACGCTGTGTTGCGTCAGAAGTGTCTGGAATAAGAATAGCTAGATTGTAAGGAGTGTGGAAATGTTTGCAAAGCACTTGTAAAGAAGCAAACCTCCCCGTGGCAGAAGGCCAGCCCTGGCCATGCCATGGGTGGTTGCAGCTGGCCACGGCCTCTGCTACGCAAGGGAAGGTCTCTGTCCCAAAGCATGGAAAGGATCACATGCTGCTCACAAAGAAGAGTGGGCTCCCTTGTTTATTGCATACAACACTGAATGGTACCGTCAACTTCTATTAACTGATAATGTCAAGGAAGGAATTTTTTTTTTCCACGGAAGACATATTGCAGCCAAGTTGTGATTACTTACCCTATCTTTTCCCTTGGATTTCTTCTTAGATATCGATGAATGTGCAATAGGAACCCATAACTGTTCAGCTGCAGAGTCTTGCTATAACATCCAGGGCAGCTTCCGCTGCCTGTCCTTCGAGTGCCCTTCCAACTACAGAAAAGTGTCTGACATGTAAGTACCGGGGTGCAGCAAACTGAGCAGCCTTGTCCCCTGGCTGTGGACTGTTACGTAGTGCTTTACCTTGGGGGTGGTTGTACATGGTTAGAGTTGGAGCAACAAGACTTTCCAAATACAGAGTTTCTGTCCATTTTTCCCTCTTCTTCCAAACTCTAGGGCCTCTCTGCTCTCCAGCTGCTGTAACAGCAGTCACTGGAGCTTCAGTCATGCTTTCCCATGCTTGCCACATCTCTAAAAGGACTCTGTTTGCATTTAAGTTTAAGAAAATACTCCCTGTTGCTTATATTATTGCAGTAACTGCTAGGCTGCTCAGTGCACCACTTTCATAGTGGTTTTAGGGTTCCCTGTTTAATATAAAAATTGCATTTCCTCAGGGGTGGTTGAAATGTTGAAGGGGGGCAGGATAAGAAGCTTGACAGGTTCCAGAAACATTGTAACTAGTAGCACAGGGTTCCTAAACCACTGAGAGGTCTCGGGTCCCCAAAATCTTCCTGTCTCAATGGCTGCCAGCACTTTAGAAAGCCAGAGGAAAGACAGAAATATGGAGGAGCATGGAGAGAATCTCCTTCCTTGAAAAGTGCAAAGCCATATTCACCGTAGGAAATCACAGTTGCTTTATGACTTAAAACATACTTTTCCTGCCTTATAGAATTAGAAGCTTTGCTTGAGGAGCTTGCTTTCCATTCCCTTGTTTTGGTTTTCTTGGAGCACTGTCCCAAGCTTGTGCTGTCAATGATGTATCACAGACAAGCTCTGTGCTGCTTGCAGCATGACTTTGGCTCTTGCTGTGGAGCTTCCCAACACATCTATTCCTGCCCATGATCATTGTCTTCCACTGTTGTACTCTGACAATTATATCATTTGCCAATGCTTTATGGGCACTGTAAAAGCAGAACAAGCAAATAGTAATTACACAGCTGAAGTTTGGTGCTCCTCTTTGTTTAGCACAGGATGAAGACTTTGTTGACTTTGCACTTCTCTGAAATGCATATATTTTTACCTGCTATTACAAGGACACTGATTTTTTTTTTTTCATCTTGCTTCTCTTAGGAGGTGTGAACGAATCAGTTGCTTTAATTATCTGGACTGCCAAAATACCCCAGTGCGCATTACCTACTACCAGCTGAACTTCCAAACTAATATCATGGTCCCAGCTCATATTTTCCGTATTGGACCATCGCCTGCCTATGCCGGAGACAACATAATCCTCACTATCAACAAAGGAAATGAAGAAAACTACTTCAGCACTCGAAGGCTGAACTCATACACAGGCATTGTCTATCTTCAACGACAAGTGAAAGAGCCCAAAGACTTTTTGTTAGATGTTGAAATGAAACTGTGGCGTCAGGGAACATACACTACTTTTCTTGCCAAAATTTACATTTTCATCACAGCTCATGCATACTGAAGCATGTATTGACATTGGAATTTATTGGTGCTATGCTCTTTACCTGTTCTACCAAAGCTTAGTACTGTTGAACTGGCATTTAATGTATCTAGCCTTTATATTATTTTTCTATCATTGCTTTAAACTTTTTTTTTTTTACTGGTTGTGTAAATTAAGTTAATTTTTTTCTTTTTTTTTGTTTGTTATGTAATTCTTCACATCTTCATTTGACAATGAGTGAAAAAAGGGTTAGAAAGGCAGTACATACATTATGTTAAATGCTGGAACCTTTTCTTAGAAATTATTTTTAGGTTTAGTCACATCGGCAAGGTATTGCACTAGAGAGGAAAGTTGTTCACTTGGGAGCATTGCTGTTTGCCATTAAGTTGAAAAACCTTGAGCAATTTCTCTTTGCTACACAAACTTAGTTTGGCCCCTGAGGTTTCTCTGTGTTGAGATGCTGCGTCAAGAGCTATGTGCGTACATTGATGGTTAGCTCACCTCATATTACAGGTTTGTTTCCTCCTTCCGTCTTTTATAATATGTTGCCTAAAAATATATATAAATAAAAGAAAACTCCACGAGTGAACAAGCCTATGACTGAGCCTTGCTTTAGTAGGACTATTCATGTGCTAAGTTTTTGCAAGACCACGGCCTTCAGAGTGTATCATGCTTTAGGGTAAAAGCTTGCTTTGCCATTGCTAGTAGTTGTCATAGGTTCTTGAATTCCTCTCCACACAAACCCATTCTATTTAGGTTACTATAGGTGTAGATTAGATGCACTGTAATTCTTAAAGGAATGTTTTCCAAGAGAAAACAAAGAAATAATAAAATAATCAACTACTGTCCCTTATTTTAAATCTTGGGTGTACCACTGAGGAATTATTTGCAGTTTTAAATAAACAAAAGGGGAGTTGCTTCTGTTCTTCAGGAAAATTACTTCAGTTGTGTTACCAAATCACACAGAGGAAAATGGTAGATAAATTGGCAGAATGTATTATGCCATTTAGAAATAGCACAACTTAAGTTTTGAGCTGGATTTCCTCTAGTTCCACAGGAAACTGGATGAAGTCCAAAGCTCTCAAGGCCAGATGTGGTAAAGCTTAGTATAATCAAAGTATTTGTTAGAATTTAGAAATGAACATCAGACCTTCTCTTTTTTTTCCAAAGAAGAAAAAAAGCTCCAGTGTTAAAATTTACTGAGCTTCCTTTGTTCCAGCTATAATTACTCTGTAAAATGTTTTAACGGAAAAACATAGCTACAATATAATGATGTTTACTACACTGCGGTTTAATAATCTATTATTTTCTACAGTCAATCTTGTTTTGAGCAGCATGCCCATTTAAAAAAAAAAATCTATTCTTCTGGCTTTTTATGCCATGATCAACACTTTTATTATTTTTGTAAAATATTTGTTTGAAGTGCATCTTAAAATCTTGTGATCACTACCTGTAGGCTGAGAGGAAAGATGTACTGTATTCATTATATCCCAAGGCCAACTTCTAGCACTTCCAGTAAGTTACTTCTTTAATTTGGCCTCCCTCATCAATAATAAAGCAGAAATCTTTCTGTATCTAACATCACAAAAACCCATTACTAGAGAAAAATCATTCCTATTCACCAGTTGTAAAATATGGGATGTCTGTAAGTTTGCATACATCAAGCTTTTCTCTTTTTTTTTTTCCTATAAAAATAATTTTGTAATAGTGTTCTTCCATCTATCTTTTGTTTTCCATACTTAACAGTTTCATAAGCTTTTAGCAGGGAAGTGCCAACAGAGAAACATATTTATGCAATTTGTCATCTCAATTAATACATATCTTACAGCTACAGGCCTGGCAAGATGAAAAGGTGACTGCAAGAAGGAGTAGGAGAGCCTTCCAGATTCATTACACAGTATACATGTTAAGTGGTGAAACATTTCTCCATGCCCCAGTGGGGCACATCAAGAGTCACTGAAACCCAGAGTTTTCCATCAGCATTAGTATTTGATAGACTGTAAATGATATTCAAGCCTTGACAGTCTTTCTTCTCAGAGAACAAATGGACAAGCCATTTGTTACTTGGAGACCTTCTGCTGACTAAAAACAACCATAGTCAATCATATTAAAGATCTGGCAGTTTGTAGCACAGACTTTTCATTTTCTAGACAGGTAGTTGATGAAGAAAGTTTTAGGAAAGGCTTTGCATACGATTATAAGAGAAATGCTATGTTGTTTAAAAAAAAAAAAAGTCTTCATCAGCACTGTGTGCAGCAGGCATTCAATATGGGTATAAATGGTTGCTTAGTGCAATGGGTCAAAGCAAAGGAAAGGCTTGTGGTAGATAATTGCACGTGTTCCCAAAATTGGAAATGTGCTTTATGTGACCTTTCTGAACAATGCACGTTCTGTTTAATTTTTCAGGTTATTTATTCCCTATCTCTTTGAAATCTGACCTCTTTGTACTTGTCATTAGTATATCTTGGGAGATCCAATGATTCCAGAGACTGTGGAATTTCAAAAGTACCACTGGAAGGAAGAAGAAATGAAAACCCGTGTGTGTCCTGGAGGCTTGAGTGGGTCAATTACAGATTGACACATGAGGTTTTCTTTTGACTGGAATATAGTTAACAAGTTGTTGAAATGCTATAAATAGCAGTAGATGTGTGAGAAAGATATTTGTAGCTAGTATTTGGAATTATTTCCTTTTTGCACCAGGGAGGAACTATTTTCCTATCTCTGTGTGTGTGAAAAATACATATATGTGGATTACTATAGGTGCTGACTAGTTGGGGCTAGCTTTCTTCTGTGAGCCTGTTACAGAGAAGAGGCAACAAAATGCTCAGCTTGTGCCCTGCTTGTTGTCCTCGCAGTGGAAGACAGGAGTATGGCTGTCCATCACGGAGAGCAAGCTGTAGACTTCAATGGTCCAAGCTTCTACGATTAGCTCTAAGATCCCACAAACAGAACTTTATTCACCTTTATTTCTCTCCTCCTTTATATCTGTTATTCCTTAATAATGATTTAGGACAGAAACATATTTCAGACTTTTGGATTTTATGGTTTGGATCATTCTTTGAGGCTAAAGCTGTAAAAGAGAATAAACTGCAATAAGTTTTAACATCAGAGCATGAGAGTCTCCTGCGCAAATGTCCCTTTGAAACACCTGTAGCAGCACAAGTGTAGGTATTCCAGAGAGCAGGGGAAAAAACAGAGCTTCCTTCTGATTATTCTGCTGTGAGGAGGATTTGGTCAGGGAGGCAGCTCCTTTGTGCACACACTTCACTGGAGGAGGCAGGACAGAAGTTCAAGAGCCTCCTAGTGATGGGAAGTACATGGTGCTTCTGTTCTTCTATAGGCTGCCTCCGCATGCTTGTCTCAGCTCTGGGAGCCTGTGTGTCATTATGAAGCTAGCAAATTGTCTCCTGTGTCACAGCCGTTAGGCTTTTGCTGATACTGACCATCTGCCAGCAATTGGCTTTTGGGTGGAGATGGCCACAGGTGAGGGCCATTTCCATTCTGTGCCCACTGCGGCACTGGTTGTGCTTGCATTCTTTTTCTGGTGTATGGTATCAGGGGCTGTAGTGCTCTGAAAAATGTTTTTCACAATTCAGCCAGAACTAAGAAAAAGCTGAAAACTGCATGCACAAGAGGAAAAGCAAAAGGAGCAAGTTTTTTTTTTTTTTTTTTTTAAAAAAAAGGTATGTTTTTACAGCTCTTTGGTACAGTGATAAAAAGGGTAATAAAGTTCATTTTCTATGTGGTCCTAAGTAAAGGTTTGTGTATGTGATTAAAACTGATGTCCTTTATGTGTGGGTAAGTTTTCTTTTTTCCCTCAGAACTTTGCAGGGTGAGAATTTGATTTCATCTAGCTTGGAGGATCTGTGGAATCTGTTGCAGATTCTTTGTCTCCCCCTTTATTCTCTATAGCTAATTTTATTTTCATTTTTTTCATCTTTACATTGTTCCCACCCAGGCTATGAGGAAGAGAAAGTTCCAGCTGGGGAGAATTAGAATTCTGGGGTAAAAATAGATTTTGAGGTTAAATAAAAAATATCTTCCCAATTTCAGTGTTCTCTGCGTGATGGAGACATTCATTTTGAAGTGGCTATTGAAAACTAGGATTTAATTATATCCTGTTCCAGTGATGTGAAACTGAAGTCACAAACTTGAGCTTTCTGTCTTCTAAAACTCTTTTATTTTTTATTTATTTATTTTTTTTTTTTTGCATTTGCTCTCTGAGTTGTAGTTTATGGGTAGGACCATTCCAGAACTTAGGAGCTCTTTAGATAGCCTTCACCCTTCAAGGGGTCCTGCTCAATGTACCCTGGCATGTGCTGCCTGAGATGCTGGTTGGCAGCAGCGGGCCAGCCTGGTGTCAGACCTCATCCTGGAGCTGCTCTGTGGGCTCTTCTCATTGCTGTTTGCAGTATGGGAAGAACAGCTTCTTCCAGAGCAGGGTCTTCCTTGACCCAGGGGGCTTTCTTGGAAAGATGGTGACATTGGCTTCCCATAAGCCAAGGCTCCTGCTGTAGGAGTGTTAAATATATATATATATATATATATAAAATCTGTTAACATGTGTTGTGGATTTTCCTTTTTTAGCTGGGACTGGGGAGGGATAAGATGCCAATGTGGTGCCCTATATCCTGGGAAGGGAGGGATAGGAGGAGATCCTTTGTATAACAAGTCTTCTGAGTGGTAGCCAAGAACTGTCAACCACATAAATCCCCAGCAGGATGTTTTAACTGCTTGGAGCTTGGGGTGGGGTGATGATAACGGAGGCCTGGAAGAGTTTAAAAAAAAAATCATTTTACTTTGGATTAATGGCAAGACATGTGGAGTGACAAACTCTTCTATGTGCCACCATTTCTAGAAAGCAATTATGGAACATGTTAGTAACAATAACTGACTCCACCTAAATTAAGGAAAATACATCCAAAATAGAGATGTAAACACCTTTGAAGAATGGGAGTGTGGAGATGCCTTTCTATGCCTTAATGAGGGTGACTTATCATAAGTTTTACCAGACTACATTCCAGAGAGGGCTTTTGGCTCATTGTGATTACGGAATAGTTGCTGCCAGATATGCCACAGAAGAAGGTGGACTCTCCCCAGTATCAACGGCTGGGGTCAGAGGGAAGAAGAACATGGAATACTTTCAGTATGGAACAAACACAATCATAGAATGAGGTACGTTTGAAGAGGAGCATTGCTGCTTTTGGAGTTTGAATGATTAAACAGCGATACAGGGTTGACAAACACATCTTTTAAAGGCAATGTACCATGACAAGAAGTTTACTTTTGTTAGTGCTAACAGAGCAAACGATCTAATCAAAGGATAAAGATCATAGTACTGAAAGGTCCTTGTTGTGACTTGGAGACTGGGCAGGCCACATCTGACTGGCTGGAATAGCAAATGGATGCAGCTTGCTACACCTTGAAAGTGAAGGAGGTGCTTGCTGACTTCATGGTGTTGGGACAGTCAAGCTCTACTCTCAAACTCATTTAAGGGTAGAGGAGAATATGTCTTTCCTTGGATGTATGGGAAACTTTGTGTCCTGTAGTTAAGATGGAGCGTTGTACTGCTGCAGACATTGAAGTGTAACATTATTTTTTTTTTCTTTTACAGACATTATTCACAGTAGGGTTATAAAAGAGTAATCCCAGTTAATTTAAGCTGTTGCAGAGGTCTATTATAATTAATCCTATTATCTTTCAGTTGCACCTTGGAGAAATAACTTTCACACTGACCAGGAATATTTCAGACAGCGCTTAAGTCTGACTGTCATAAGTGTATAATTGTGGAGTAACCATATAGTTTAGTCTAGAATACCTAGTAGGAGCAGGGAGAGGACTGTGCCTAGCCATTTGTATGATCATGGGCTACATGTCATATAAACTATACATTGTAGATATTTTTATAGTTTATATGTAGGCCAAATATGCAATATTTTACCAATACATTTTAACGCCTAACTTAACGCAAGTGAATATGAAGGTTCTTCATGGTGGTGTGGTTGAGAGTGAAATGTAGTCTTGTAATGACCAATGCTTGGTATCACTGCAGTTGGGAGGGCACAAGCATGGAGCTTAGTCACGAGCCAGGCAGCATAACACTTGAATTGCATTTGCAGTTCAGGGGAGTCTATAAATGGACTTGCAGATATTTGTAAACTTTTCCATAGCAGACACTCTCCTCTATTTTTCCATATATTAAACAATGCTCTTATGAACTACAGCTTACGTGAGCAAGAGTCTGCATTTGTACAAAAGTAGAAGTTACTGATGATCCCACTAACTGGGAGTTAATGAGTACTGAGTACTCAGCTGGGACTTGGAAATCCTAGAGTCTGTTATGGGCTCTGTCCAGATGGGTAACTGGGTGCAAATCAATATATGTCATTACAACCTTTTCAAGTCTTTGCATTTGATGTTACATGTGTAATTTTGTTGTTACAAAGTAAACTCTCTTTCATTCTATAAAAGTAGTATCAGATGGGTGCTTTGTGGTCATATATCTGTTGTTACAGGGTTAGAGACTGGAATAAATCCTGCTGAATGCTTGTTCCTCATCCCACAGTTGTCTTGCATACTAGATGCCAGAGATGGTGCTGGTAGGTAGAGGGTGTGAAACCAATTGGGTTCTTGGGTAGTGAAAGCAAAGTGTTGTTGTGGGCTGTGCCATGTACCACTAGGCATCTTCTGCTAATTCACCATCATGAATAAAAAAAAAAAAAAAAATCAAACCCACCAAACTCAACCTTGAAAGTAATAATTTCCTAAGAAAAATCCTTTAAAAAAAAATTTACAGTGAATTAGGTTCTCAACAGCTGTTGATGCAGAGCTCCACTGAAGTAAAAGGGCTATGTTAAGTGAAGACACAGCTTTAATGATGACTTAATTTTCTGTCTGGGGAGAGGAAGACAGACACTCATATGACACGCTAGTCATTTTGCGTGAACCACGTCTGGATGATTCTGACGTATACAGTGATGAAGTCTGTTTAAGAATATGGTTATTCTATAAAGGTGCCTCTACTATTCTTTAAGTAATATCCTTTGCTTTGTAAATTGAGTGGTCAGAAGAGGAGAAAGGCCAGACCTTGAGTTCAGAAGGGTGCTAAGAAACTGATAGCTACTACTAGTCAGACAATGCAAGACCTCCACTTTCCTTCCATCAGTTTTTACCCTGTATGACAATGGTAAAAAAAAGACTGAAAAATGAAGTCCAAGACCAGCTGTTACCTGAAATCACAATTTTCCCAAACCTTTCAGTTGACAATGATTTTTCTCATTGCACTAACTAGAATATCTTGTGAATTGCTATAGTTCCTTGTCCAGGTAGAGCTAGCCATTTTCAAATGCAAATCAAGATGCTTCATTATCTCCATTGTACTACAGCTTTCTCTTCAAAATCAATAATGTAAAGATTTGCAGCCAGGCTAATTTTATTCTAACACTGATCTAATTAATTAATAAAATAATAGTTTTTCCCTCTACCTCCTCCTACCTTTTTTCTCCTCATTTCTCATCTTAGCCACTGAAGAAATATTTTCTATGTTCTCATAGAAAATAATGCATTTAGACTTGCCACAGCAGTTCAAAAATAGCAGGAATATATTTTTATTCTGCTGGTAATTGCTTTTCTTGGACCATTAGGTGATCAAAGTGGAGGAACTAGGTTAGGGGCAGTCAGACTAAATAATAGATGTCTGGAATAGACACTGCACTAGAGTTTGTTTTGTTGTTGTTTGTTTTCAAAATGCTAGATTATTCATTCTCTGTACATGGTTGTCATGTTGGTAAATACCTGTGTAGTAACTGTGAAGGTAGTAGGGTATTTCTCCATGGTGTAAAACAAGGCTGTGACACATCAGCTTGTGCAGCTGTGCTGCCTTCTACCAAGTAATCCATGGACTGTGCTGTTTCTCCAAGATCTAAATCAAAGTTTTGACCTCGCTGCAATCTGACAAAGCATGTAGCTCTAACTCAGGTTTCCCTTGCAAACAAGTTGAACCATTTCTTCCAACTGTATTATAAATAATGAGTAGTAAAATCAAAAAGCTAACCTGTCCTGCAAACTACTCAGATTGTAATGAAATACTTGGGAGCAGAGTTTGGGTTTTATTTATTTATTTATTCTTTTTCTTTAAGATTAAAGCTTAAGATCATTCTTCTTTGTTTTCTGGCCCTGTCCTTGTTTGAAAATGTTGTATGGAACATGAAACTGAAACTTTGTGCATAAACATTTCATGATCTTTCATCAAATCTGTTACACTTGCTCTCCATGTATTTCATCATTGTAGCTCTATAATGAGATTTGCTGGTACTGGCTAGACAGACAGTCATAAGTTCACTCTTGCTTCATTTGGGCCTTTGTGGTTTTTGTTGGTGTTTTTTTGTTGTTGTTTTTTTTGTTTTTTCTTTCTTCCCCTCCTGTGTCTGTCTTCGTGAGTTTTGGCGGGTTTGCTTGGCTCCAAGAGTGCCGAGACAAACCAGTTTCTAGATTTCTCCTTATTTGGAACAAGTGCACTTACTGCTCTTGCCAAGAATATCCCGCGTTGTGTGGCAAAGGTCCAGGAGCTCACCGCAATCACTTGGAGGTTTGAAGTTCCCGGAGAAAATTTGGGCAGGGATGATTAGTTCAGAAGTATAGCCTCTGACTGAAGGTGTTGGATAGTTTACATGTAGTTTGGATTATTTTCTTCCTTGTCAGTTCATAAACAGCAATTTTCACCGAAATGCTGGCAACTTTGATAATCCTCACATTTTAATTTGATGTTGTGATGAAAGATAATTTTCTACCTCAAACAAGGCTTAATTTTTTGGTAGAAATCTCTCTGTTTTCTTGTATGGCATCTCAAGATGTGAAATACATGTAAAGACTCCTGGAAATGTTGGAGATGCTCTGATTTCTTCATTGTTTCTTGGAATTGTGTTCCTAAAAAGACAGGCTAAAAGAGGATTTTTGAGTTCCCTGGGGAAACTACTGTCCTCCCTTCTTGTTCTGAAGGGCCATCTTATACACAATGAACAGCTACTCAACATGGAACAAAAAGCATAGAACGTCCGAGAGGAGTAGCATATATTCACTGGAAAAGAAGGTGGCATAGAAATAGTATATTACTGATTAAGGATGACACTTTATCAGCTTGCCAGAGAGAACCATAGTAAAGGAGTAAACTGAAAAGCCACATACAAAGAAAACAAATACAGGGTTGTCCACAAAAATAAATAAATAAAACAATTCCACAAAATTAAGTCTTTCTTTTAAGCACAGTTGGTAAAAGCACTGACTGAGCTAGTTGCAGTTATCCCAGTCATGTTGTTAGCTAATGATCAGCTAATAGGCACAATAAATGTTTAAAACTAGCCTTAACAGCGTAAAATTTTAAGGACCCCAAAACAATAAACTGTATGGTTCATAACCTACTTTTAATTAGAGACATTTGGGGAAGTAGCCCACCTCCTGGCTGTTCCATTTGTTCTGCTGTGGCCATCTTATGGAGAGGAGGAACACGCAATAACAAAGCTATGGCTGATCTGTCCCCTGCATGGTGAGCCTTGGCTCAACATGCTGCCGTGTGAAGATCGGAGACTGAAAGCTGGGACAGGCACATTTTTGGAGACTTTCCACTATGTAGAATTGGAAAGCACCGTTTGGGGACATCACTGCAGGGAACTGCATCCATCAAACTGTAAGTGCTGAGGTTTGCCATGGTTCAGTGGATGCAGTTCAGTTCTGGGTTCTTGGCAAGATTAGCGTGTAGACTTCCATGAAGTCATCACAGTGTGGCATGTGGCTGGCTTAAAAAAAATGCAGCAAAGCAAAAGTCCCCCTTGCTGAAAGCTGGCAGGAACAGAAGGGAGGAATATTTTAGATCATGAGTGCAGGGCTTTGAGCGAGGAGCTAGTTGGCTTTGCTGGTTTATAGCAGACTGACATAATGTTGAAGAAAGGAGCCAGAAGAGTGGGTGGATTTCTTGCTGGCGCTCTGAACTACGTAAGCGTGGTTGGCATTTGTAATATGAGTGCACAGTGCAAGTGGGCTGCTAAAGATTGGGCTGCCCCAGGTAGCAGCTGTGGCCAAGAGACTGTGTATTTTCCATCTGTACCTAGGAGAAAGATAATGATCTTTCCTGGAGACGCAGGAGTAGTTTAACTTACCTGTGACCTTGTCCCCTTGTACTTGGATGGTGGCACTACCTGTATGCTGCTGAGATGGAGACTAGCCCAGAACGTGACAATTGAATTCTTGGGCTTCATTTTCTTTGATGTTGAGGCCACCATGCAGCATCTCAGCAGTGTGTAAATTACTTTCAGTGGATACAAATTGTGTCTGTATTCACTGTAAGACCACTTTACCCTGGCAAAATGATGCAAACTGGTTTGAGTGTAAATGAGGCTTTGTTAGACAAAGGCTTTTCCTCCCTCCTGCCCTTTGTAAAATCGTGGTGGGACTTTACCCAAGAGAGCTATTTTGGCTTTGTACCCTTGTGGGAATGCTCTGCCCAAAGGACAGGGACCAGATGTGGTATGGGAACCTCCTTGGGAAGAGACCAAGCCTTAATTCCCCGTGATGCTATGGACTTGATGTGACTGGGCAAATCAGCAAAGCTCCATCTACCTTGCTTCCCTCTAAAATTGGAAACATACAATTCCTTAACCCACACTGCATGAACACATGAAAGACTGATGTTCAGATCCAAAGAAAATAAATGCTACCTAAGCATCTGAAATGTGACGTTGGGGTATTTCCTGTTTGCTTTAATTTTTGTTTCTTTTGGCAAGAACTGAAACTAATTTCACTACGCCCATCAAATATTACCTCTTAACTCTTTTTCTAGTAAAAGATTTTTCTGCAGGTTTTCTGACTGGTTTTGCTATGCACATATTGCACAAAACTGATAACTTTTTCTTGTGCCTTCTTGGAGAGCTGGGTCCTATAAATAGCTTTTCATATGGCAAGTGTGCAAAACCCATGCTCTGTGTTCTCTGTCACTAGTTTTGTGTATGGAAATGAGGTTCATGTTATTCTAGAAGTAATAAATTACTTGGAAACTATTATCTACAAAAGTGCTGTGAGAGGGGATGAGAAGCAGTGATAGGCAGCAGCTTCATCTCTGCAAACAGCTGGAAGGTGCAAAGCAGACATCTTTAAGAAGAGTTGACATTTTAAGCACTATAAATTCTGCAGGGAGAAAGAACATCATTTTTGAGATTCACTGATATACCTGGGGAAAAAAACAACCTTTAGAGCACACAAACCGAAACAGCATTTTTGAGCCTGAATGCTTACTGCTTTTTAACATTGTATCCTTATGTGCAATAAAGATATTATCTCTCCCCTCAAAGCTTGTCTTGCTTGTATCCCAAGACCTTCATGACCAAAATTATACTAGTATGTTATGACTTTTTATCTTGCTTTCCCGTGCTTGATGTGCTTGTCTACACTTACCCGCCTTTAAGGCACATTGTATTTCCTGGATGCCTTGGGAGGATAAGCAGAGGATAAGAGTAGAGTTTATTTTGCTGTCCTCCTTGCTTTTGTTTCTGAATATTTATTTATCCATCAAATTGGAATAAATAGTCATTTATACCAGATCTTAATTTAGATTAGGGATAACCTAAGTACCGAGTAATAATTTCATTGTTTGTTATTAGGTTTTAAGTAACAGACATGAGTAAATAAATAGGCCAATATAAGTATAAATCCACTTAATAATCTGAGTCTTTAGCACAAGTCAATAAAGCCAAATCATTTTAAAAACCAAAAATGTTTGAGTTACTAACATTGGAAAGGCTTTTGAAATAATTTATTAAGTTCACATGGGCAAAGTTCTGTATCTCCTCAGTACTGAGAGGTTTGTCTAAGGATGATAATGGTCTGTACTGTGATAAATGACAGCAGAAGGTGGTGATAAATGCAATGTGTTACTTATTAGGACAGGCACAGTTACAATAGTAAGTGGTGGAGGCTGATCTAATGATTTATTTGAAGATGAATTGAAAAACATTCAAGCCCTAAGTAAAATAGATGTCTTTAATGTTAGCTGAATGTTGGGATATTAAATGTTTTTGGAAAAAATGGACATTATGTCTGAGTACTTAGTGTCTTTTTTTTTTTTTCTTTCTAATGTAATTTTTTAAAAGCCTTAAGAATACTATTAGGCTTGCTAAAGCAACTGTGAGACTCACAGGAGTTCACTGTTCAAGGTTCCCCCTAATGTTTTGGTTTTGTCTTCATGTCCTACCACGGCTGGTGACAGAACAGGTGTAGGGGCTTCGCTGGGTAATACTGTGTTGCAAAGGGAGAAATTGGCATTATCGCATCTGTATCATAGAGCAACGTAACACAAAACTTAGGCATTGTTGTTCTTAGCATATATTATGTTCATCAGTTTCCTGATGGAAGACAGTCATCTAATTAGTAGAGGAAGGGGTCACACAAACTTTTCTGGGGCTCTAGGACTGTTTCTTACCCTTTGCCTTCCTTCAGTCTCTCCCGACTCCTGGGCTTTATCCGAATGAGCTCTCCAGGTGCTGGTACCAAGGAACATGAAGTGTGTGTATTTTCTTGGAGATTGTCTTGATTGTCTGTCCTGTGACAAACATACCGTGTCTTTTAAAAGAACTTGCTCTAAAGTAGGAACATAAGTACAATCCATAATCACCTGTAAACACTGCTGTGCTGATACATTTACAGGGAGGGTTGCTGTGAAGTTGGCTGCTCCCAGCTGGGTGCACCATCCACCCTAACAAAGCTAGAGCAGCCACTGATCTCACCCCATAAGCTTTGGAGGAGCATAAGCTGAAACCAAAAATAAACTCGTGCTATCAAGGACCATTAGCAGCTTTCACGAGGTATTTCAAAACAGATGGGCAAAAAGACAGTGAGAGATACTGTGTTTTTCTTTTAAGGAATACGTACAGAAAGAACACATTTTTTATATATTTTTTTTTCCTTTAAATGTTGTCCCTTAACCATACGTGTGAGGCACGCTGTTAATACAATAAGTGTTGATTCATTCTATTTGTAGAAGACTGTCAAGCTAGATGGGTAACAAGATGCTCACAAGATTCATAAGACCTGAGCTTAATGCACTTATGGAAACACCCAGTGTAACCTTAGGCAACTAGTATATGTTGTAGAATGTTTTCAAAAGATTATTTTTCCTATATTTGTTAAAACATTCAGTCAGAAGAGTGTTCATTGTCAGTGAGGTCCATCAGCCTTGCTTTTTCAGATATACAGTGCAATGTAATAATGTTCTTCTGTCTCATACAAGTGCTGTGGAAATACATGCAGGCTGTATGTTAAGCTAGAGAATTGTGTCATAATAGTCAAATCTTACATTATCCAACTTCTGTAGAACGGAAGCATAATTAATACTAATAAGGAATAACAACGAAGAGCTGGGCTAATTGAAGTGAGAGTCTTGAGCATTCTCTAAGTCAGAAATGCTTCAGAACATTGTCGGAAAAACTGTAGTGTTTACTAGATGTTTTGCATTAACGTGTCTTTGTGTGAAGCACTAATAGGTAGGGTAGTAAAGTGGAAAATCAATACAAGTCTTCTACTTCTTCTGAATTGCAGCACTCTAAGTTTATTCTGTAGTAACTCTCAGCCCAGCCTGCTGGTCCCCTGAAGCACCAGTAGTACCAGTAGCGAGCTTCATTATGGAACTCCTCACACGGCTCCAGGCTGCAGAGCTCAGATGCCCCAAAGAACTGACACTGTACAGGGGTTTCCTTTTTTTTATTTATTTTTTTTTTATTATTATTATTTTTAATGGAAGGAATTACAAGTAGCCTACAGCCAAACCCTTTTCAAGCATTGCCTGTACTCCTTCAGTAACATGGGGAAGAAGAGCTGACTTAGGAAGAAATACATTTTTTTGGACTTGTTTAAGGTCTTAAATGGGTTGATGGTTGCAGTTATGTCCAATTAGTGTTTTCCAGGACAAAACTGGATTATGGTAACTGGAAAGAAAGAAAAGGCAGCTGTAGGTAGGAGGGAAATGGCATCACTTTGCCAACAGAGGAGGGAAAGCAGACTGGGTGAGAGGACAGGAGAGCAGGCTGACCTGCCTGAGGAAAGGAGACTTCAGAGAAGAGACGGTCCTGCCCTTGGGCAGAGACAGGTAAGATCTGTTATAAGATATATACAATGTCTCCAAGACAGCATGTCTAATGTATGGTAATGCTCCTCAAATTATTTTACTTTTTGGGGGGACCTACCATCGAATTGTGTCAACAGTATGCTCTTTACCCCACAGGTATGTGAAGGGAAATGTTTGGTTTTTGCCCTCTACTTCCTTGATATTGGGAATCTGGAGCGGCTGTCATAAATGAGAGGGAGGAAAAGGGGTGGCAGGACCGTTTCTAAAGATACACAAGCCATGAGGGCAGGAGTGGGAACTCTGCTGTGTAGGATTCACGGGGGTACCGCCACATATGGCTGAGCTGAGAGATGATTTGCAGTTATCTCATTCTGTTGCTAAGATTAAAATCTTGGAAGCTTTCAGCCAAATAATGCAAACAGAGCAACGTCAATGCTGCAATTTGGCTGTTTAAATCTGCATGGATTACAGAAGCAGTCTTCTACCTAAGCAAGTACTTTGGTATTTGAATTAATTAGCAGTTCTCTTGCTGCAGCACTTTCACAGCAGCTCCATCCCACACCTGCACCTCTTCACCTTGTTTGGCTGCAGCCCCAGTCACTGATCCAGGCTCAGAGTGTGCCAACGCGACTTCCACTGGTCCCAAGGTATTCCTGATGTAATCCACCATATTTAGGTATACCCCCAATGACCTTGCTCAATTATCTGGCTGCATTATGTAAATTGGCACTGCATCAGGTTGAGCAATTTGATTGGTACTGCACTAAAATCTGAGGTGGAAGTTGTTGTCAAGGGACAGTTAACGATGGTCTCACAACGTGCTCATGTACTGTGCAGTAAGGAGAAGGCAACATTACAGCTGTCACTCCCCTTCCAGTTTCAGCATTCCCTCTAGCTGTGCAAATGTTTTTTGGTTTTACAAGTCACAATAAAAATATGGCTAGTGGCCACTGCCTTTGGTTATGGCGTAAATTTATGTAACTAATGTAGTCTGGCTGCAGAACCAGGCATTAAACTGCTGAGGTGGAGCAAAGTGCAAGTCAGGGTCTGTGCTGAGCCAATACTACTTTCTGAACCGAGAGTGCAAAAATCATCATATGTGTAACAGAAAACAGCTTTCAAAGGTGATGGGCAACACAACTTGCTAGTTTACATTTAATGTTGCAGATAGCCCATTGTTCCTATTCATCTTCGTTCCCAAAGTTCTGTCTTGCTGCTTCCCTACACCAACCTCACAGCTTTAGAGGCAAGACCAGGCTGCCTGCAGAGAGCAGACAGGCTGTGAGGCTCAGCTTCTGTGTTTGTGGTCACACCCCTAAAGCCAAATGATCCTGCTCTTCTCAGATAATGTTCTCAGTGAAAACAAAATCTATTATTGATAGGCCAGAACTAGAATAGTATTTTTACAGGCTTCTATCATTCATGATAAATCATTGCAAGAACTTTTTCTCAGCTTCAGAGGATAAAGGCCTCTTTAAAAAGAGGACCATCAGCTGATGTAAGGCTAGATAAAATTAACAGCAGCACATTACATTCATCAGCAGAAATAGAAAGATGATCAGTACCACTGTAGTACTTAAGGCTAAGCAATATCAAACACCATATCTCAAGGTCTTCTTTCAGAACTAAAATCTTCCATAAAATTTCCAACCAGAGATTGATTTCTGTCATGATCACACCTTCCTGACAAAATACAGTTACTTGCAGGGTTTTCAAATTGGGTTACCTCAAATCTTGAGGGCAATGTAAGCCATGCATCCCTCTCCTTAGGACCAGCTTGGTTACTAGGGTGGTCTGTTTTGCATAAGCCAGGTCAGCCTCTCCAGAGGCACAACCTGGACAAGAAACCAATTTGCTGGAATTCTTCCATCTGCACTGTTCAATAATTCATTTATTCATGTGAGAAATCTAATTAAAGTCAATGGAAATACACAGTAAGGTCTCCGCAAACAGTTCATTTTTAGCATCTTTTAGAATTGTGCAGCTTTGCAGTAGAACAAAAGGTAAAGGGGGGGAAGGAATATGCTGGAGACACCAATGAGCAATGGTTATTGTGATGAATGTATTTCAGTCACCATAAATATGCAACTTTAAAAGATCTGTGAGGGAAGGTAATAAAGAGCCAATCTGAGGAATCTATTACTTTTTAACATCCTCCAGAGTGGTTATTTGTTAAAGTTGTGCTCATTGTGTTCCCTTTTATACAAAAAACAGTACTTAGGCAGGTTTCTGAGAGACTATTTATTTTTATTTATTTTTATTTATTTTTATTTTTACTGAATAGCTTCCTACGAAATTATGTTAAAAGTAGGAGAAATACAGCCTTTCCCTTTTGTGGCGGCAAGGAAACTGGCAAAACCCCTCATCTCAATATATTTCAATCTAGTACTAAGAATTATGTAAACTCTGCATCAAGATAATGAGCATGCGTATGTTACCATATAACTGGGGGAAAGGCTGCAGAGAAACTGTACTATGAAGCTATTAGGTATAGGCAGAAAGAAGAACTTTCTCCTCTATAAGTATCAATTTTTGTAGCCAGCTAGAATTTTTTCTTTTCATCTTCTTGCCTGCCTTTCAATTATTTATTTTTATATATATATATATATATATATTTAACAGAAAAGTTGAACACAAGTTCTCACCTTTAACTTATATACTATCTTCTTTCAGCATGTAGGCAGTGTAATATGGCAGTTGTGCTTCTACCAGCTTCTACTATAAAAGGAGCCTAATGACTGAAAGGTTTTGGAATGAAGCTTCAGTGATACATGGCTCATAAATCTGAAAAAAAATCAGAGTTCTGATTTACACTTTAATTAAAGTGAGCATCATACATATATTAAAATTCAAATATTTAACTAATGTAAAGGTCAATGGAACACATAAACTCTTCTTTTCTTACATTTTTAATTTCCACATTTTGGTTCACTCAGGCAAATGTGCATATAGAGGAATCGGGAAACTTAATCCAACAGTTTATAAGAAAGTTACAACAGTGTCTTAATCTAAATTCAAATTAGTTTCTTCTGTAGAAAAAAGAAAAAAAAGAAAAAAGAAATACTGCAGCAATGTTTTTGAAAGCTAAGTCTATCCCTTTTGTTTCATAATCTTTGGGGAAATTAGAGATTACAGAGCCTACTTCTGATTCGTAAAGCCTATACAACAAACAATAAAAAATGCCTTGATTCAAAACCAGCTATCATTGATTTTAAAAAGTGCAGTCTAGAGATTTATAAATAACAATGACATTGACATAGTTTCATTTGCAAAGAAGTTACAGCCATAGCTCTGCATTAATCTAGATGCTTATGAATGAGAAGTTATTTATAAATGTTAGGGAAAAATATTTGTAGGATTTACAAGTGAGATGTGATTTATCTTAGAGAGTTTATCATTCCAATTATATACAATTAATAGCAGTCATAATTTAAGACTTCTGGTTCATGAAAAGCTGTTATATTGATTAGCTCTCTCTTATTTCTCAGTTAGACATTAAGAATGTTGTGCTTTGAATAGTACTTTGCATGATGAAAACCTACAGTCTTTAATAGAAAATAGTGGCACAGATCTGTTTTATATGGTGTAATATGCAACTCCTAATTAGCTAAGTACAGAATTCAGGATTTGCAATAGCAGAATACTAACATTATAGCTAAAAACTTTTGCGCTCTCTCTCTCTCTCTCTCTCTCTCTCTCTCTTTTTTTTTTTTTTTTTTTTTTTAAGTGAATGTGGTAATAACATTTCGTAACTATAGATACATAGATATCAACCCTGGAATTTCTTCTGGAGTGTAATAATACCAGTACACAGTAGAATCCTTGCAGTATCTGGTTCAAGGCACTCTAAAGCATCTCTGTACAGGGAAACAATGTTGGGATGAGGCAATTTCTAGTCTAGACTACATCAAGTTGCCTGGATGCTAATGGCTCCAAAGGTCTATTTCTTGAAACAGGGATAACCAAAGAATAGAGAGTTTTCTGTGGAAGCAATTCTTCCTGCAGCAAGAGCTAGCTACTAGGACACAGGTGCTGTGCTAGTTCCCTGGAGAACAGAGTTATATCTGCCAACAGATTTTGTTCTATTTGTATTTTATACCTGTAAAAGCACCAGGCAACTTTCCCATTCCAACATCATTGACCTTGTTTCTATCTAAGTCCTGAATTTGAAATAGGAGGAAGGATGTCTGCACAGGAATGTTTTAGCATTCTCTGGGAGAACTGGCCAAGGATATGAAAGCCTGTCCTTTGTGTTTTTTTGTTTGTTTGTTTCAAATGTATGATCCAGAAATAATTACAGTGTCTGAATGCTTTCAGACTACTGTCAGAGGAGAAAGTGGGTCTCCAGGCCTAGAAAGTCTTCAATACAGGACAAGTACCAGCAATCTGAGTTTTCCTAGTTTGACAAAGTCCCTCAGTTCTCTCAATGTCAAATCAGTCAATGCATTGCTAAAAATACTTTACTTATGCACAAAGCCAGCCTACATGAAAGGCTGGCATTCTTTGAAGAGGAAAGCATCCTAGCTGTCTGAGCTGATTGAGTACTCCAAAAAAGCATTCTGCAGATAGCTGTTCAACTTTGTGAATGGATTAGCTTTAGCTATGCTTGCTTCCTCTTTGTATTTTTCCCTTGCGTGAATATATAGTCTTTTTTTTTTTTTTTTTCCTCCTTGCACAATGGGTATTCTTGCTGCAAGCTAAATTTAGCTTGGAAACATGGACACCAGCAAATGATGACTCTTAATTTTGCTCTTGATGTCTGTTTTAATCAAGAATGTTATAAGTTATGTTTATCTTGTTAGGGAAATGCAGCAACCTGCAAGTCCTAGCAATAACTGAAGCTGCTGTTACCTATTTGCTCATTAGTACAGTAGTTGAACTTGGCAAATAATTTGTTTATTTTAATGGTGTTAGCTGATGTCAACATCTATATAGTATTTGATTTGAAGTTAATAAAGGCATGAACAAAACAGTATTTAACCTTTGGGAGCTTCCATTTCTCATTTGCAGTGGAGAATATGCTCTTAGGTACAGCTGCAGCATTTTGGAGCACCACAACATTGGAAGATGTGCAATTACATGACAGAAAGGCCATCCATTTGTGAAGCAGCTAGAGCACAGGTTATGACAAGATACAATAAGCATTTGAGACAGATTGCAAGAGGAAGTGGGGATGCTGAAGCAGTGAATTAAGCAAGTGATGCTGCTGTTGTCCTTAGTCTCAAGTAGCTTTTCCAGTAGCCATCACCTTTCAGTGATGCTGCAGTAGCACTGTGAGAAGGGTGACAGGGACTTTGGAAGAGGGTCATGTTTCAAGCAGCGGAAATGTCCAAGGTTTATTAAGTTTTCCTGAGATTTTTGTAGAAGTTCACTATTCATGGAAAGGCAAATAAGCCATAACTCAAAATGGCAAGGTTTTGAATATGCTTTAATTTGATTATAATGTGAATTCATCTTTTTTTCAAAGACACGACAAGGTTAGGATACACGGAGAAGGGTGAAAATACCAAAGCAGACTGGATCAAAACACAGCTGAGGGAAATGTGAAACTAATTATCAAAAAAAAAAAAAAAAAAAAAAAAGATTTTTACAATCTGAACAAATTACATTCTCATCTGATCAGTGCTGGAAATAATGATATAGTACTTGGATAGCAATGCCAATGTCCTGAGAGCTCTGGTTCAACAAATGGCTCTCACATGAGCCAGTCTAGGCTAGCATATGGTTCAACTGAAAACTATTTGCTTGTTGAAGTGCTTGGCTATGTTGGTGGTCTTGTTTTCATATTCCCTGCATCTACTTAGGATGACACTTTCAAATTGCAGCATTAAATACCTTTTAATGTTGACTTCTTGAGTCTCTGCTGAGGACCATTACCTCTTTAGAAACTCATGACATTACAGTTATTCCTAAAGATAATCCTTCCACTGTAGAAGCTTAGCTTGATCCAATTGTTTCAGTTTTGTGGCTTGCTATCTTGATGAATTTTAAGCCCTCTTTCGACAACAGCCTGTGGTTACAGTAATGTCACTGGGTGAACTACATGCATTAGGTTCCATAGGGCCAAAGGCAGAGGCCAAAGTAAGTGGGAACTTCCTGTCTTTTTCATTTTTAGAGACTTGTAGTGTCTAAAACATAGGCCTTCCTTGCTAATACATTTACTAGCCAAGCCCTAAATCATACAGTTGCATCACTGTGAATCCTGAAGATAAAATAAGTGGAAGTGTATGTTCTAGGCAGTGGCACAACAGGACAGCATCCTGTAATGCACAGACCTACGCATGCCCTTTATGGCATCCATATATGTTGTCTGTTCAAGGCAGAGCTTCAGAAGCCTTCCTAACTTTGAAGACATAGACAAGCCCCTGGTGCATTGGTAGGTACTGATGGCTGTTCTGCAGTGGGGACTGACTGCTATGTCCTGGAGGGAACAGACAGCCACTCACTACCACATCTTTAGCCAGGTTCTCAGCCAGATGAGGAGTCTTTGACAGCCAAGATGCTGAACATGCTGAAACCAACAGCTGTGTTACCAACAAGTTTTGTATTGCTTCTTTAAAGATCCTTTCAGAAAATGTTGATGAATCAAGATGCTTTTGAAATCACAAAAGAAAAAGCATTAGCATCACTTATGCATCTCTCAAAAGAAACTGCAGTCATTACTAAGAAAGCTAGCACTTGTCTGCTGGTGATGGATGTGCGCGAATGAGAAGTGAAAGTTCATTTTATTCTTAACAGCTTAGTGCCACAGTCAGAGTTTCAGCCTCTTAATCAATCAATGTCAGACAGAGTCACAGTCGCTAAGCGCCACAGTTAGCTCTGCGTTACCCTATTACTCCCATTACTACTCCTGCTGTTAAACGGGCTCCGCTTTAGAATTTCTTTCATCAGAAGATAAGCTAGGAGTGTGTGAAAGACTGTTGTGCTGAAAATACTTGCTGGGCTTTGAGGTATCCAGATGTCTGCTCTCTTCTCAGCTGGGTTCAGCAGGCAGATGGCTAGAAAGTGAATACCTCTGAGAGGGGGGTGCAATCAATAAGGTTGAAAGGCAGTGCAACAACTATGTGAAGGGGGTAAAAAATGCAAAAGAATAGGCTGAAATACACCATGTGGGTGATTCAGAATAGTGGTGGAAACTCCCTTTCTGGTCTAATTTCAGCCTCTGTTACTGCAGTTACCAAAGCAGGGTGATGCAGGGAGGGATGGAGCAGCTGCTCCATCACCTTGCTGTTCTAACCCTGATGGTGTGTAACAGACAGGCTATGGTATGCCTGTCAACAGTGCATATCTGCTCCCGACCTTCAGTTTATCATTGTCTCTAATGTGAAAACTGAAATTTAAATCAAACCAAATGGATTGAAGCATAAATTTAATTGGGGAGGAAAAAAAAAAAAAAAAACTCTCACTGCATTGCTCCCACCTGCTCCCACCTGTACCTTTATTTTTATTTTTATTTATTTTCTGTTTGGACTGATTTCCCAGAGGGAGTTAAGGAAAGTATCTTTTTAAAACCCATTTTCTAGAAATAGGAACATGGTAGAATTCATTTTTTTTTAAGGGCTTGCTGCCAAGTATAGTCTAGACTTATTTTGCTTTGAAGAATTGAAGTTTTATGTGGTGGTCTTAAAAGAACATAGTTCCAGAGTAGGGGGTGAAGGATAAAGTAGGGGGAAGTTAATGATGTAAAATATTTTTTCTACCCAGCAAAAAAAAGCATTGTTTGCTACTCTGAATGAAAGGCTGAGGGATACAATGAATACCTGAGTCTATTCCCCATTAATATAGTGCTGCTAGGAAAACATTGACATGCAATTTATATATGGTTGCTGTAGAAAATGGAGAGTTTTGACCTTGCATAGACCTTTTTCAGATGCAGACTCTGTACCAGCATTTCTTTCATCACGTTTAGTTGATTTATAGCCCTGAAATAGTAAAGAAAACCCTGGCATCTTCCCCTCAGCCCACACTATCAGTGCTGGAGTGATGCTCTGATAGAAGCCTCAGGAGAGCACCCATTGCTGCCAAGAGGCAGGTGGGTGCCCTTAAGTGTGTACCTGCACTGGCCTGTGGGGAAGATAGACTCACCATCTGTAAAATGTATGCTGAAATAAATATGTCTGTGCGTACCAGCTAAATGTCATTACTTTACCTGCTCAGCATTTTTTTCCGCCTGTGCTGTGGTTATGCTCTGCTCAGCAGGCAGCACACAGCCCCACCATCCTGCAGAGCCTCATGCCCACTGCCTGGTGGCCTCGGCTGCTCAGGGAGGTGTGGGGCTTGTACAGCGTGGCTCAAGCACTCTGTTTGCTGTGGAGCTTCTCAAAATTCTCAGTGCATACAGCAGAATTGCTTTGATTTTCTATGTTGGAAAATGATGAATTGTAAAGGAAAAAAAAAAAAAAAAAAACCTGAGCCCTTCATACAGCAGTAGTCCTGCTTATGGTAGCTTTGTTAGGAGATCTAAGAACAGCAAGGGCAAGTATGTATTAAGGTTTTCATGAGGTATCAGTAGATCCATATCTATCTCTGTAAAAACGTGCTGTAAATAATACTTCCATCACAACTATTTTTGCCCACAAATGTGTGTGGAGTTTTTTTGGCATCCTTCATTTGTTCATATAGATGACAGAAAACCAGTGAATGTTACTACAGCAGAGATTATGAATACCAAGAGTGAATAGTGCACCACCTTGCCTGTTTGTGCTGTGCTTCTATGCCTGTCAATGTGGAAACAGGAGAATGTCAATACAGGCAATAACTTCATCCTCTGGATTGCTCTGAGGTCCTTGTCTTCATGCATGTCTTCATTCCTGAGTGAACCACTTACTTATCTCTGTGAGATACAGCCTCTGTGCAGGCCGGGTGCTCTCACTGCAGGAACCATTCCCCATGTGCACACTGTATGAGAGCAGATGTCCAGTGACCACAAGATCACTGCGAGTGGTCCAGTGGAGACTTGGACAAACATTTGACCTAAACAGGGCTATCCCCAAGCATTGTGCATGAAAACTGACCATTTTGCATACAGATGAGGGGTCAATGCCAGGGTGGCTGCATTTAGCAATAAACATGAGGATACACTTGTATCTCCAGCTCAGATATCTGTAGTCCTTTCCATAGCTTCCAGTAAGTAGAATCAGGCACAGAGGTCAGCTTTTGCCTTCAAGTGATGCATTAACACCAGAGGCTGGTTAGCAAGGAGTATCTGTGTAGTAATCCTACAGGTATTGTTAGTGTTGAAAAATGAGATAGGGATGTGAGAAGAGCTATGATATATTGTAGAGCATTGCTAAAACAGAATTTACTTCAACTGCTGCAATGCTGTGACAAATCAATACGAAAGGCTTCTGAAATCAGACTACAGTGAAAATATTAAAATACTTAGAACAGTTGTTTGGGAATACTTTTTTTTTTCTCCTTAAAAGCAAGTAGAAGGTTATTTATTGTAATGAATTTATTTTTATTAGGAATACAAATTCATTCCTAACTAAAATCTGTTAATAATTAGGCCAGGTACTGTAAAAGATGTTTAAAGACTGTCTGGATCCCAAACACAGTTCTATTTAGATGAGTCTGATGGGGAAACTGCCACAGATAAGAAGTAATTTGAACAGGGTCATAGTGAATGAGTAGCAAAATGAGATACGGAAGCCTGGTTTATGAGTCTGAAATCTATCAATCTTAAAATTTTTCAAGGTAAATTACTTAACAGGTGCATGAACTGGGTGAAGTGTAACTGCAGAAGTACAGTCCTAGTTATTTGTTTCCAATGAAAAGTTATACTGAAAGTGTATTTTAAAGAATGAGGGTGAGCTGAGATATATGCTCCCCTGAGATACAAAGAGGTGCAAGTTATATTTACTTTCATGCTTAGATGACAAGAGATTTATAGTAACTCGTTAAACAAGAGCCACCTCAAATCTCATTGCTGAAATATTTTACTGAGGGGAGTTTGATTTCCTTTGGTTTAGGAAGAGATGAGGCTGGTGCAGAATGCAGCTCAGCACTCTCAGCTCTACTTCATGGTTTAGGCAGGTTAATCATGCCTTGGGATGCTAGCCAACCACTCTGATTATTGAGTTACTTATTTATGTAATATTTTTCTAAAAATCCCAGGCAGATTAAAGTTTGGCAAGCATTGGCTGCTAGAGTGAGTGATGTACAGAAGACCATAAAGAGAGCAAAGTAAATCCAACTTCCTCTTGGAAACTTTTCAAGTATGCATATTAAAATATGCTTAAATCACAATGAAAATTATGCTCATGTTTACCAAAACACAGTGCCCATTTATAATGTACATGCCCCATAAATCCATAGTTTACAAGGTCTGCAGGTCCACCTCCATTGTAATTCAAAACTAAAAGAATTTGCTATATGCCAGAAGCTACTCAGTATCTTCCTACAAGCCACTTTGCTGTAAAGATATCCTCCAAGAGAATCTGCATGGTTGGGCAGGTTGTAGACTCATTTGAGCCTTAAGCTTTATAAATATTTTATTTCCCCGAGAAAGGCCAGTTGTTCCATTCAGAAACTGCAGCACAACTTTGCCTCTTTGCCTTGGCCTTTCATAGACCTTGAGATGTGCATGAAGAGTTCCAGGTTCACTGCACCTCTGCTTGTACCTCCTCAGAGGCCTCCTACTCCAGCTCTTAAAATTGTTCCAGGGAGTAGCTGTCATCCTGCCTGCTAACTGCTAACACACTTAGCTGGGAATATATCTGTAGGCTTGGGAATGGAAATGGGGAGCAGTGCAACAGGCAAAACTGTCTTTCTGCTTTGGCAGATCAGTTCCCCTTGTTCAAGCCCTGAGTGAGCACAGCTCCTCAGAGACATACTTGCACCATGCAGAGAGTTGTGGCCTTTCTTTCTGGTTATTCAGTCATTGTTGTAAAGGGGGAAAAAAAAATAAGCCTTCTCAAGAAAGAGCTCTAAATTTCAATTTTAATTAATCAACTTCTGTGTTTGTACATTCTTGCAACCTACAGAGACAAGGGATTCTTGTTTTTAAGCATTTTTGAAGAGCTTCTGGGCTGACAGCCTACATGTCAAGCTTCTGTCTACATGATTATCATTTTTTTTTTTTAATGTTAAAAAATACATGTGCAAAACACATTTGAAATATAAATACTGAGGTGGGCTGGAGTAAACCAGGAAGATGTCCCAAATTTTGCAGGGTGTTCTTGCCTACAAAAAGATGAAAAATTTGTAAAAGTAAATACCATGGTGTTGTATCTGTGAAGGCAGTATCTGAGTGCATCATTAGCCCCTTTAAAAGTCACTAACACTTACATGGTCCTTGTGACTTCATTGCTTGCATGTCTATTCTGTTCTTGTTTTTCCCCTTAAGTGGCTCACTTAATTAATCCTACTGTCTGCTACAATATTTGTCTGGTTTGGGCTTTGGTGCAGGTTGGTTGTTGTCATTTTTAATTACCCCGGAGGCTGAGACAGTCACTACTATTGTCATGGCAAGCTTTCTCTGATACTCCTCTGGGTGCTTTGTAACAGCTTCAAAGTAGCATGGCCATGCTCTTTTTGCAGACAGTTTTTCAAGTAGGATTTTGATTTGTACCAAGTTCCTTGTTTTTAGTAGAGGGTGAAAGTGCTTTTCTACACTCTTCTACCTTAGGTTAACACCTGATTTTTCCATCTGAAATACTCTTTACCCCCACTTGAGAGTCAGTCCAGGTGCCCTGGCCATATAGATTTTTTATTAGTCCTGAATCTGTTCTTCATGGTAGGACAGGTTCCAGGAAAAGTGAGAGGCCTTTCTGCAAGAGGCTGATGCAGTGTCTTCCTTCCACAAGTATGGGAAGGAGTGTAAATGGAGTAAGGAGCCAGGCAGAAACTGGTCTGAATAAAGCAACGCGGCTGAAATATGGAGCAGCTTTACAAATAAATTTATAACTGTTCATTCTCTTTCTTCTTTCCATGAAACCAAATTCTTGTTGGTAATGGTTTTTTTTTATGTGTATTTTTAAAAAATCTTATTTATTTTTACTTATTTTTATTCTATTTTAAATTCAAACACTGGGCCTCTTACATCACAGCCACTGCATGGACTGTTCAGTTAGGTTTAAATGGTGCTCAACAGTGTGACTGCCTCATGTGCAGCTAATCCTGAGCCAGCCTTGAACTGGGCAGCTTGCACAGTCACAGCAGCATAGAGTTCCATGCAGGTCAATCACGTGTCTGCATCTGTGATGTTCTGGAAGGATTCTGGAGGCTTCAGAGTAGAACGTCATGCTGTTTCATACAGAGAAATCAGCTTATTTGCTTTCTGCCTGTCACTGCATTGTGGCATTCACCATGGAGATGGTTAGTACCCCAGAGTAGTCTCTCAGTGCCTGTTTGGCTATATGACCTCAGGTATTTTGATTCTAAAGTTATTTTTTATGGGGAAAATGAGCCCCTGAGGAGCACAGTACTCTTGAGTAGCGTTCAGCTTGTGCTGCTTTGGTGTGCACTAGTATAAAAAATGAGCACAGAGGATTTAGGAATCTATTTCTTGTGCAGATGAGGAAAACCTGTACTCTAGGCAAGAATAAGGGAAGGTGTTGGGGAGAACGTAACATAGTTAAGTTAGGACCTGGGTGAAATTCAAGAACAGACATGTCAGTAAGGTAATTCCCGCCTGTCTGGGTTTTGCCTTTGCCTTTATTTCATATATTTGTATGAGGAGTAAAAGCAGAAGAGAACTGGGGTGGTCAGCAAGTAACAAGGAAATGATCTGTTTGAAATGCCTTTTGGATACTTATGCAGCAGATGCCATGCTCTGAAAACTTCCCAGTTTGCATTATATTGAAGTCTGCATACTAAGTCGGGGGTTTGTTTCTAGCCAACACCTTTCAGCCCAATAGGGAGAGAAAGAGGTAGGAGAAAGGTAACCAACTTTTAGCATTTTTTATTTGTTTGTTTTCTTATAAAGGCACTGCTTACCTGCCTTTCTTTTGCATGGAAAAATGACTGGTTTTAGTCTGCTGATAACAGGCAGTTCTCACTCAGCAGAAAGCTATACCCACTGGCAGAATGGGACCTCAGGGGATCTCTGCCAGTGGCATATTGCAAATAAACATCATGGATTTTAATGAGAAGTTCCATGCCCATATGAATCGAATGTCTGGAAATAAAATTGCTACTGCTGCCACACTTCACCCATCAGTTCAGAAGATGTCCATTGGCAAAGTGGTGTGTTTCTTCCAATCCATAAACATACTTATCCTGCAAGGAACGTGTCTCCCCGGTACACATTTAATCAACCTCACTAATTGGTAATGCAAAAGGAAGTTCTTGTGTGTTGATGGTAAATAAATTATCTGCAATATAAAGCAGTCTAGCGCAAAGTTTAAAATTGCTTTAAAAATATACTCATCAGTCACTTTTCATTTTTGAATCTCTAAGCCAGTCCTTGAACTTATCCTTCTATACAACCAGGAGAATAATAAAAGTAACTTCTGCATTTAAATCACTCCATTCTTTTACAAACATCAGTTCCTTTCTACTTATTTCTCAAGAAGCTTCCAACCAGAATATGACATTTTACTTGGTCAGTTTTAAAAGTACAACCCAGTTCATCTGTTTAAAAATAAATAAATAAATAAACATAGTATTACCAAGTATGTGGTAAATTGTGTTCTAGGGGGAAAAAAAAAAAAAAAAAAAAAAAAAAAAACAACCAACCAACCAAAAAAAAAAACTAACAACCCCACACTGGCAATCCTGATGTTACCAGCAGCAGAGTAGCAAAGTAGCAAAGTGTGTTTTGTGATCAGTGTTGAACTGAGTTGCTGTGGTGTTCAGAAGAGAAGCAAGAAGGGGGCACAACTGTGCTAATAGCGGCCTCTAAAGGATTTTTTTGGCTGAAGAAACAGTGATCTTTGGATGTCCTTTTATTTCTTATGGAGAAGGATATGAAGGGAAAGGGTAAATGCTTGTATCTTAGGCTGGAGCCTTACAACAGCTGTTTTGTGTACTCTATGATACTAAATATGTCAGTGCTTCTTAAAGCTCAGTTAATTTTCAAAGCATAAAAATGCAAGTCACCAATTATTTTCAGCATGATTTTTCCAGTGAGATGCTTTTAAAGACAGAGAATTCCTCGTAACACTGAGCACTGCGCCCTTGTAAGTTTTAAGTCAGGATGCCTCAGGTACAAAGGCCTAAAGCACCCAGAACCTATGGTTTCTCAAAAATATAAACCTGCTTCAAGCTTCTGAAAAACATGAAGCTGTCCTACCAGCTTCAAGTTCCTACCAAGGCCAGACTTCATTCGTGCCTCAGACTGGCATGTCTTGCTGCTCCTACTTCTAATGTGCTTGTGGCTGATGCTTCAAATGGAGCCTCAGCTATCCGTGAGCCAGTGGCAGCACCTAGGCCAGTGAGAAACCCACACATCAGAGAGAACAGCATGTCGTTTTTGGACTTTGTCAGGGTCAAATCATTTGTGTTCTCCTACCTTTACTGCTCTTTATGCTCTTTATTATAGAGCATAATAGAGAAGCACAAAGAAGTTTTATTTCTCTGTGAGTTGCAGGTGCTTCTGGATTCCCTTCGCAATGCTCTCTCCTGGAGGTCTTGCCAGGCTCATTATGTATCCACATCTTCATCTGAGGTTTTTGTTCAGTTCTTACTTGTGAAGGCTTTAGGATCCTTTGGGTGGAAGGGGATACACCAAATAAGCAGTATATTAATGAATCCAAATATATTTGACTTTCTAGGCCCCCATGTTTAAAGAACCTCACCTTGCTTTTTTTTTTTTTTTTTCAACATGGAAATTGCAGGTTTAAATACCAGCCTCCCCTACTTTCAGAAGAAGATCCTTTAAGATTAAGAAGATATATCTAGTGATGCCTTCTCTGATGTGTCTGAAGGGTGTTTGCATCGAGGGTTAAGTAAAAGTGATGGTGCTGCCCTTCAACTGAGCTATGAGAGATACCTGTCAATTGTGAGTCCTCTAATTCCATTACTCAGCAAGCTGCTGAAATTAATGTTGGTTCTCCAGCTGTTAGCAGGGGGTAATTTACATTTTTACTAGATTTCCGGCTTTCAGCAAATTAATGTGCAGCCAATCCAGATTCTTCAGGGAAGAATAGGAATAGGAAGCAGAACAATTAGCTAAGTTATAAAAAATTAACTTAAAAAAAAAAAAAAAGGCAAGGCCAATTCTTTCTTTAAAAGTTTTATATCAGTCTAATTCCAGTGATGTGAAGTACTGGTGCAAATGAACAGACAAAATATCTTGGTTCCCTTTCTAGCACTAACTTTAATATATTAAAAACAGTGTGTGTGTGTATATAAATATGTTTTAAAATAGACATTTAAGTCTCCAGATCCATGTTTCTCCCATATGGTAGATTCTTACCTTACTGAGCCTTTTAATGCCAAGCTTAGCCTTTACTACTTAGGTCATTTCACGTTTAGGAGGTACATCAAGTGCCACCTTATCCTTGTTTCCAACGTCAAGATGTCAGTGGAGCTGCCAGAACATAATACTTTGTCTGCTGTCACTCCTCTACCTGCAGCTTCTGCTCAGCAGTATTCACCTCTGCATTTCATCCCCACTTTTGTTGTTGTTGTTGCTTTTTTTTTTTTATTTCCCCTCTCTGCTCCTTAAGGCATATATAATTCTTCACCTTCACAGACCATGTAGGTTTTGCCTCTCTTTGAAAAATCATTTCTTCAAGTTTCCCCTGCCTTAGCTGTACTCCACGAAAACAAAAAGAAACAAAAAAAAAAGTAATAACTTCTTTATCATCCCCAGGGATGCACACTACCTGAGGGGTGCTGGGCTTAACCCCATTTTAAACAAATGAAAATAGTATGGTGGGGATGTTGAGAATGGGTCAGGTAGTGTTGCAGAGAAGCACATCAAAAGGAGCAGAGGGCCCCACTACAGCAGCTGCTTTCATGGACAGCCTGAAAAGGCTTGGGATTCCAGTTCCTGAGAAGGCAGGTTTCTTTTTTACCCAATGGTCATCTGAGGTCTGAGTGACAACTGTAATCTTGCCAGAACACATTTAGCTGAACCAGTCCAGAAATCCTTAAAAGCATTTTGTCCTTACTCCCAGATCTGGGCAGGGTTGCAGTGGAGGTTGCATTTCATCATCACACATATGCTAGGACACTAGGATACAGAAATATCTTTGGTAAGCTACTTGTCTCTAACAATATTGTTATGAATAGGCAGTAATTTTCCTTAAAATCATAAGGCATTTTCAGCCCAAATTTTAATTTTTTTTTTTGCTTTTTGTGCATCAACAATGACATCTAGTGGTTTCTGATGCTCTTTGCAGTGCCTGGCATTTCTCTCTCCCTCTCTCTCTCTCTCTCTCTCGCTCGCTCTTTTTTTTTTTTTTTTTTCCCTGTATCTTCTGCAAAAGTTATTAGGTCTTTCCAGGGCTTTCCCAGCAATTTCCTATCTCTGTTCTTTTTAAGAGGAAGGAACAGAAAGCATCACATTTATCCTAAGTCAGTGATTTTAAAACCTCAAAATATGTGTTCCTGTAATAAGGGTTTGGTGTCTGTTGTTATTTTATTTTTTATTTTTTAGGTTTTGGGCAGCGATTATTTTATGTCTTGTTTGTTTTTTTTTGTTTGTTTTGTTGTGTGTTTTTTGTGTGTATTTGTTGTTGTTTTTTGACACTTTCTGGGTATTTTGAACCTTTTTTTTTTTTTTTTTTTTTTTTTTTTTTTTGAGGAAAGCAATGCCAAAGTGGGCAGGGCTGCAGCTGAAAGGCTGTAGACCCTGAATTGAGAAATGGCACAAGTGTGAGGGGAGCTGGCCATGTGTGTTCCCCTCAGTGCAGGACAAGCCTTCCCCAGGCTACTCACCACAGAACCCTTGTCCAGTATGGGGCTAGGGCAAGGAGTGAGCTGTCCCCAGGGCAGGAGCCAGCATGGAGCCAGTGGAGAGCATCACAAGAAGTCGGGACATGATGTGAGAGCCCTTATCCAGGTGCACGGGGGGAACTGGCCAAACATTGGTGGGCTGGAGAGAGGAAAGTGGGACGCAGGTCTCTGCACTGGGAGGGTTGGGCTGGGGAGCGTGGTCAAGTGCTTAGGGAAAAGTGCTATAAATCTGTCTTCTGAAAGGTTAAAAAGGGATCTTAGACTAAAAGATTTGAGAGAAACTACGCCAGTGTGCGCTGTCCTGCCCCAACAGGAGTGGGTATCGCTGCGGTGGGAGCCACACTGCCCCACCACCAGGTGTCGCAAAATCCCACCAAAACCTGCGGGAGCTCCTCCCTGGGGCTTGAGGAGCCGTGCCCTGAGGAGCTTGGTGCTTCTGGAGCACTTCAAACCTTAGCCGTGCCTTTAACACTGCTGTGAGGAGTGAAGGTGGTGTAAACTTAGTGTAAAGGACTCTGGCCTCCTCAAACTTGGAGGAACAGGGCTATACAGGTCTAGTCAGAGCTGGCTGCTATCTCCAGAAGGCGGCTGTGGTCTGCTGCTTTCCATGCTGCAAGGCTTTACGTATAATTGCGTCATCCTTTTCCTTGGAAGGACATGTGTCAAGTACATTGCTGACCCTAAGCACATCATTTTTTTTCATTAATAAATGAAAATAGTAAGGGGGAAATGGAGGTATTTCTGAAGGAAACTTTCACTATAAACTTTAAAAGATGAAATCCGCTGATTCAAGATAACTGATGTGTTCTGCTTCCTTACATCTGTCACCTTGTGTTACGCACAAGATGTGACCTGTGAGCATGCGTCACCAGAACAAGCCAGATTATATCTAGTCACGTCAGAAATTTCAGGAGTTGCTCTGAGACGGGCAAACCCAGACATGCTACACAGCCTCAGTGACACCCAGCTGGTTGCACAGACCTGATTCCCTCAGTGTTTATGTAATCTTTGCTTATTCAAATATTTGTGTTTGAAATGATACACGTTCAAAGCTATTCCAGATTTCATATCTAGAGTGTCCATTTCAGGAATAATATCTCAAACAGAATCCCCTTGGTACTGTTGTGTTTGCTAATGCCCTCTACCTTAGTCTTCCCAGTAGCATATTGACCTGGGAGAGGAGCTGGGCTCTCTTTGCTCCCAAATGTCACTATCCTACTGCATGAACCTACCTTCTCAGTTCTTATCTGATAAAATGCTATCGTTGAGCCTGGGCTGGGCTGGAGTGGGTGAATGATGACAGTTCAAAGACTCCTTGGGTTCTTATTATTTTTATTTTTTCCTCTGGACTTTTCTATTCTCAGTTTGCCCAGCAGGGCAACTAATTTAGTTTTGCAAGCCACAATAAAGAGCTGCTTCCAGCATCCTGGAGTCTGCCCAAGGAACACCCATTCCTTGCTTTCTCTGCCTCTCCCCCCCCCCCCCCCCCTTTTTTTTTTTTTCTTTTTTTTTTTTTCTTTTAAGAATTCAGAGGGTTCAGCAATGGTGGCAAACAAGATGAAAACCGGTAACTCAAGTGGGTCGGTCCCACCCCATTTCAGGTTGGACTAATCAAGATCATTACACTACAATGCAGACAAAAAAAAAAAAAAATGTTCTGGTTCATGTTTGCTCTCTGTTGCATCATCTGGGTTTGTCAAAAAGCATTATTGAAAACCAAGGATACTAGAATACTTTAGATACCATATAATGTAGAATATAGTACCATAATTTAGTTTGTGGTTGCAGTAAGAAGGCAGCTCTTGGAGGCTTGAAAACAGAATGAATGATGTTCAGTCATGTATGATAAATGGAAGGCAAGGAATATACACTATCAAGATCAATCTGTTTTTGTCAGGCTTTCCAAGAGGAAATTTACAGAATTTAAGCTACTTATTATGGGTAGAAAATACCTTTCCACAGAGACTGTGCTCTCCTTCAGGAAAGTTCTCAAAATTTACAAAACTTACAAACAAGTTTACAAAATTCAGCACACATTAAGAGGAGCAAAGAAAACTCTTCATACAGGTAAAAGAATAAGCATACAAGGAGTAAAATGATAATGGGTTATAAGAACTTGCATTGCAATGTATTTCTGTGACCTTTACAGATGGAAACAGTTAGTTATAATTACTGTTAATGACTTGGTCATTCACAGCAGGAATAACAGTGAAAGTTAGGTGCAACTATGGCAGCATTAAAGTATGTACACAGCCATGATGATTATGTGCATGCTTTACATTCAGATCCTGTTAATGAGGAGCTGTTGGAGGATGCTCCTAGGTAAGTGCTGTTGTGTTTAGAGCAGGTGGAGCTTTGCATGTATACAGCATTCAGCCAGTTATTCTGCTGAACTCATGGAGGCCAATACTATTTTTTTTTATATACTTGAAAATGCTATTCAGCGCCTATAGACTCTCCTATTTTATTAACATACTCAAGGCCACCATTCTGTACTGCTGCGGTCGTATTGTAGGATCTCTGCTTATCAAGAAACCAAAAGAACACTCATCTCTGAAAGCAAATTCTCAGTACCCACATAAAAAACAGTTAATAGAAAGCCCACCATATGAAGTCATTTACTATTTGTGACATATGTTGGGTATACTGGGCAAATGTAAACATGTCTAATTTACAAATAGATCATATGTCCAAAGAATTTCTCTCATGCTGTTCAGATCTACTGATAAATGTGACCTCTGATCATAATTCATTTTGCAGGAGGACTTGTAACTGTTATTTAACTTACCTAAGTAATTTCTCATTCTTCCTGAGGCACGTCGTCAGAAGACTTCCTCCTTAATTATAAATATAGGAAAGGGTGTGAAAAAGACTTGGATGTTGATATGTATGGGAATGTATGTTTCATTCAAGATCATTGTCTTTTGGACCATTAAAAATAAATTATAACTAGTTGTAAACAATTAATTCAATTTCCTTTATTACAGTGTAATTTAATTTCTAATTGCCATGCGTTTCCATTATATTTTTTTACTCTCTCTTCATAATATATTGTTTTTACTCCACCACCTCCTAAGATTCCCTTCTGTTTTCTCTCAATAGAAATAACAGTCTGCAGACCATCGCCTTGTAAACACTATTATCTGTTTATCACCAAAGCCTGCTTTACAGGTGGGGCTTGCCCATTGTAATGTTGTCCCAGTGGAAAAATAATGTTTCGTTTGCTCTAGTCTGTGCTATTTTCAGGTGTTCTTTCATGAAGCTTTTCTGTTCTACGACTCATTCAGCACATGATGTGTTTAATGTAAGCTGATAGGCAGTTAGGTAGTATAATCAAATCAGCATGCATTTCCATATTTATAACCCTGCTGAGGTAAACTCCAAATCTGGGGCACTACGGCGCTATGAGGGACAGGAAAAGGCAGGTTGTATTTGATTTCCCTGGCTAGCTGTCTTTCGCTAACCATGGAGATAAACAAGGACAAGTGCAAGGTCCTGCACCTGGTCTGGGTCAATCCCAAGCACAAATACAGTCTGGGTGGAGTATGGATTGAGAGCAGCCCTGAGGAGAAGGGCCTGGGGGTGCTGACTGATGGGAAAACTCAATGTGAGCTGGCAATGTCTGTTTGCAGCCCAGAAAGCCAACTGTATCCTGGGCTGCATCAAAAGAAGCATGGCCAGTAGGGCAAGTGAGGTGATTCTCCCCATCCACCCTGTCCTCATCAGACCCCACAAAGAGCACTGCATCCAGGTCTGGGGCCCCCAACATATGAAGGATGTGAGGCTATTGGAGTGGGCCAAGAGGAGGGCCACAAGAACCATCAGAGGGCTGGAGCACCTCTCTTATGAAGAGAGTCTTAGAGAGTTAGGGTTGTTCACTTTAGAGAGGAGAAGGCGCTGGGGAGACCTTATAGCAGCCCTCCAGTACCTAAGGGGGCCTAGAGGAAAGCTGGAGAGGGATGCTTCATCAGAGAATATAGTGATAAAACAAGGGGTAATGGCTTCAAACTAAAAGAAGGCAGATTTAGATTAGATATGAGGAAGAAATTCTTTACTCGGAGGGTGGTGAGGCACTGGAATAAGTTGCCCAGAGAAGCTGTGGATGCCCTATTGCTTGAGGTGTTTAAGGCCACGTTGGATGGGACTTTTAGTAAACTGTTCTAGTGGAAAGTGTCCCTGCCCATGGCAGGGGATTTGGAACTAAATGGGCTTTAGGGTCCATTCCCAACCAAAATCATTCTGCAATTCTTTGGTTTGCTAAATCCTTAGGGGCCTGCTATGTTGTGAGTGCTTCCTTCCTTCCTCTGCCCAGGCTGGCCATCACCCTTGGACACAAGTTCACTTGGCAGTGGAAGCTGCTGTCAAACACTCCTGCTGTGAATTCTCCTCATCAGTTTTTCAGGGGCAGCCTGAAAAAGTACTAAATTACTTTTGTACTTGCAGAAGTACAAAAGGCAGATGGAAGGCTGGACCAAGTGGTGCCATTTGTGCTTTTCAGAAGCTCTTCTTAAAATGTCTTAGTAATAGTCTTCATCCTGCCTTTCTTGACCATGAACTCAGACCTCAGAGAGTTTCCCAAATGTTACCACTCAGGGTAAGTGTGGGCAAGAAGCCATACATCAAGTGCATTTATGTGAGAAATGCCATAAATTATCTACCTGTTTAAGCTATAGACTTTTCTGAGAAAAGTTAGTGTTCTGAGAAATGTCTTGGTTGCTGTGTGAGGAGGGAAAAAATTAAACCACTGGGTTCAGCTCTATCTTGAGGTGTAAATTTCTACCAGGTGAGGAAGCATCTATGTCTGTGTTAATCCAGCATAACTGAATGTGAGGTAAAGGAGACCTTTTCCAGCTGATCATCTGTGCTGTGCATGTTCCTCTGCAGTAGTTTTGTCCAGAAGCTGTTTTTAAGGTTTCCTCTCTTGTTGATGCTTCTTGGGCAGTTATGACTTAAGCTCTCCATAGTGGACATGCTTAGTATCTTAATTGCAGACAAATTATAAGCTTCAATAGCTGCATATTTTAGCCTAGTTGCATCTCAAAACCATTGTAGTCTTTAATTCTCCATGATCTGAGACTTCCTGTATTCTGTATTGTAGGGTATCCTGAAGAGTCTACTGAGTACAAGAAAAGATGTAAACACTTAGAAAGCAAATGGAAAATAGCAGTAGGAAACAATGGGAACCAAATGCTTCTAGGGAAGCTGGGTATATTGTTACTGGGATGTTGCCCAATCCTTTTACTTAACTCTTAGCCATTTTTAGGGCTTCAGAGACCTACCCATGGGCATGAATAATTGGTTCCTTAGCAGTGCTCTGCGTTACAGCATTAAACATGAGGGCAAAGATAGCACTCACGTGTGTCATAAGATCCAAGATATCAGGTAAGAGCACTTTTGCCCTTTTTGCTAAAGACTAATGTACACACTTTTTGTTGTTTAAAAAAAAAAAAAAAAACAAACAGACAAAACAACAACAACAACAACTTTGCTTTTGAACAGGACTAAGACCACTGTGTGCTCCTGTGCATGGCTGTCCCTAGCTGAAAGAGCAACAAACCAACCCTGTCAGCTGATTGCAAAAGGACAGGAAGGGAGTTTTCTTGCACATGTGGAACTTTACTGCTGTAACACAGCTTTGCAGAAGCAAGGATAATTTTCTTTATTTTTAGCAACAATTATATTTCTCTAATTCATTGTTTCTGTATATATCCAGTCACAAACATATGTGAAATGCTGCTCAAATGAGTGATTACTTTTCATTTAAATATTTGCCTGCTTTGCCACCTTAGCAGGTATTCTTTAAGGTTGTGCTGCAGGAGGTCATGAGCCAGAATTTTGTCATCAGTCTGTGCACATGATATGCAGCAGCAGCTAGTCATCTGGCCTGTTGTGTGCGTCATGTAGTCCTCTCTTGAATACATAAGCTGGAGATGAAAAACATCACCTGTTACTCCTCAGTATCTTTGGAACTGTGATTTGTCTTTGCGATATATCGATTAAGACAAAGGGCTGCATTACAGTGCTCCAGGAAAAGAAATATTGACTAGAGTTGTGGATACATTATCTCACTTTATCAGGAATGCAGTTGGATGTGAGTATAAACTCAGCCAGAAATGATCTAATATCTGAAAGCATGACAGAGAGAGACCTTTAAATTCCCTATTTAAACAAACAAAACAAACCACCACCAACAAAAAATAAACCTGAACTATATTTTCTCCCCCAGGAATAGTTTCCCTTTAATTGTAACTGCATAGGAAAATATTGTATCTTTCAATTAGATAATTAGGAGAGTTGAATCCATTGACATTTGTTTACATCTAACATATAATCTCTCCTACACTCCCTTTTTCTGCTCAATATATTCCGCCCCAGGTGGATGTGTGTAGTGCAGGGAATGTTAACGATCACACTGAGGACTGTGTCCTAGCTTGCACTGCCAGAGCAAAGCTGTAGGAGCTGTTTTCTGCATACCCTTCACATGCTGCACATGGATGTATCAAGTGTGCTAGTACTTTCCAAATACAAAGTTTGCGAGAAGAGGCTGAAAATGCAGGAAGGAGTTGATTTATAGTTCTGAAGAGAGATTATGAGCCACCCATTACTCTTACCCAATCCTCTTCTGGTGCATATGAATATGATACCTCCTGGCATATATTAATGCCCCTCTACTAACCTATTTGATGTCATTTATTCTGCCTCTGTTGCAATCAGCAAGGCGATGGACCTTCCTCCTGCCAGAAGGAAAAAGCTAATCTCACTGCCTTCTCCTCCCAAGGCCACAGTCAATGTCTCTCCGTGAATCAGCTGCCAAAGGATGTTCCTGTGAAAGACTGTTCACGCCCTATAACTTTTTGTCTGTTAACTAAATATAATGTGGGACTAATTTTACTGGCACAAGGTAAAGGGGCATCATTTTTCTTTACAGAGTCTGTTTGGAGTGCTGTATTATATATGGCTTTAGAAAGAACACATTTTCCTAAGGTATATCTTGAGGTCATATTGCACTATGCTGTTATACATTGGTCAAATCAATACTGCAATGCAATACTTTTTTTTTTTTTTCTTTTTTTTTCTTTTTTATTTTTATCAGTTCATCTATTTTGTTTTAAAAAAGATTTCTGTGTACCTACATCTGGTGCCATCTAGATCCACGTCACTCATTCCTATTTCATTGTAAACCTTACTGTATTCATGTCTTGAGAGGACTTAAACTTAGGGGGAAAGAATTACCTATATGGTAAAATGATTGTATATGTTTAATATAGAATTGATTGGATGATAGAAAAACATTTAATGAAGGGCTTTCAAGTATGGCTCTTCAGCAGCTTCATCTACACTGTGCATGCTAAATCACCTTTCTTTCTCTGAGCTTATAATGTAAGTTTCAATGTTCCTTGTCTTCATGCAACTCCAAACAGACATTAGATTTCTTAGTTCAACCAGTCAGAAAAATGTTCCTCCTTTCACCAGTGTACTATGCTGCAACAAGAAAGTTATTTTGGCTCAGGGTTGAAGGCAAGTCACATTCAGTCTTGAAGGTTAGTCTTGTGTAGCTGAAACTGAGTGATTTTGTGTTCTAAAAAAGCATCTTCAGATATGGTTTCAATGATTTTTGTGATCCATTTCTGTCCTAGAAAATGGCATTTATACTAAGTGATGTGATTATGATGATCAAGAAAATATCATCTCAAATGGACAATTTGTCTTACGTGGCACAGAAAGGATCAGGCTTCCAGCAGAAAACAAGAGTCACAGAAAAAAAATATTGCTTTGCAATCTGATATTCAAAGCTCTAAGGGATTAATTAGGAAGTAAGAGATACAGAATTCCCTTCTCTGGTTGCATTAACATCCTCAGTTCCCTCCTTGAAATAGAAAGCTTAAACTGGTAGACTAGCCTAGGCACAGGCAGGACCCCTCAGCTTCTGCTGAACTCTGTAGAAAATATTTCTTATTAGGCCAGATAGAGAGGAAGGAGTGAGCATGACTCTTAGGGAAGTCATTTAGGAGAAGAGATTTCAATTTCCTGCTCCCAGGACTAGTTGCGTACCTCATAGCACTAAGTTATCTATCAAATAAAGCATCAGTCTTAGAAGCATTTCAGATCACAGGACTTTTCCCTTGCAGGTTAAGTGCTTTAATCTCAGCGCTGTGGACTCATCTTCCCTTGCTGTCTCAATAAAACCTTTTCTGAATTACACCATGGCTCCAGCAGATGGGAGGTGAATGTGACCACTCAAAATAAGCTGCCATGTGATGCTTATGACATGATGCTGTGAGGGAGAACAGCAGCAACATAACTGCTGCTGGGGTGAACGGTCTAACTACCTGCATTTCCACCTCCACTTTCAATGAAGTGTCCAGTTCAGGTTTTTGAGAATAAAGGTGTATGACAATTATTATTTTATTATTATTATTATTATTTAGAAAGTTCTGGATTGCACACCTAAGTAGACATCATTACTTTGGTGCAAAACTGATTTATGCATCGTGGGAGAACTGGGAACTATAAACCAAGCACAACTTTGGGTATCTTCCTGTTCAATTACTAGCTAATTTTGGGCACTGAATTTTTAAGCTCTTGCACCACATACAGAATCTATGTACCCAGCTCAGTGTTTTTGATTTCATTCTGTAGATCTATCTTCGTAGACAGGTGTGTCCTTTTTGCATCTAGTTGAATCCAGTGCTGCTGTTGGGCTGTGTGTTTACCCTGAAATAAACATGGGTACTGTTCTACACCCAGTTAAGTTGTTCCTAGCCTCAGAGAGACTCAGCTGTAATCTCTTGTTCTCAGTTATGGTTAGTAATAAACAATGGAAAACCTGAGTAGGCATTTAATTTTCGTAGTATACCTAGGACCCTGCAGACAGCTGCTTCCAGGTATTTTTCAGATAGACTGAAGGTCAGTTATCTTGGGTGTAAAGCTGTGTAGATACAGGATTTAACCAGCTCGGTCACCATGCCATGTTAGAATACTTACACATCTTTGAGGCTGAAGGACATTCAGTCAGCGCAGAGCATCAGAGTCTTTAAAGAATCTCTGTAATTCACATTCCTAACAGTCACTTTTAGAACAAAACCATATGTCTCTGAATCTTCTCATAATTATTCTATGCCCTCTCTCTTAAAGAAGAAGGTGTTCAGGGTTTTTTTCCCTGTCAGAGTACAAATGTAAACATCACAGAAAGGGAAAATTTCCTTAAGAAGGTGTTACTTAGTGTGTTATTAACTCTGGAGTGCTTGCCCTGGTGGAGGAATGAGGATTAATCGGCTGGTTGTGAACTGAGAATGCTGGCACTAGGAGATTCTTTGTCGTGTCAAAGGCGATAAGCTCTGATATATTACACACTGCTACAACAAAGGATTTTGGGTGAAGGAATGGTGGTTTGTCTGATAGTTTTAACATTTGATCTAGTGAAATGTTTTTTACACATGCATGCTGTTTTTTGGCTTGTTTGAATGTTTTCAGCACATACAAGAAAATACAAAGGTAAGGCTGTTCCTGCTGAAGCTTTAGGGTAACAGAAGAGTCCACATCCATACATGTCAAAGGGCTTATGTTAATTTGGCTTCTTACTGTTGAAAGATTGCATAGATCCTGCGCTTTCTGGATAAGCACTGTCTTGTTCAGGCAGGCTGCCCATCTCTGCTTACATAACCACGTCCGCAGAACCAGCTGTTGGTGGTGAACTAACGCAAAAGGAACACGAGCCCGCCTGATCCTGCTTCTATCTTCCAAAGTGTATCTGGTGATAGAAGTCCCTGTCCTGTACTGGGGTCATCATGGGGATGGAGCATGCTGTCCTCAGCTAAGGCAGGCCAGCAGAAAGAGTCTTCTGGCTGCTTTCCTATGATGTAGGAGCCTGCCCAAGATGAAAAGAAGCACTAGGGTAGCACTGAGTAGCCTAAGGGGAGGGAGGCAAACTATCCAGAGCAGTTGAGAAATGAGCCTGTAGTAGAACGGTTAACTGATCACAGAGAGGAGGCATGAGCACATTAAATCTTTATCCAGGCAGAGGCCCTGTGTGTGTACAGTCCCAGCAGGACCAGGGAGGTGATTGTCTTCTTGTATTCTGCTCTGGTGAGGTCACACTTTGCTGTGTTTGGGCCTCTCACTACAAGGACATTGAGGTCCTGGAGCATGCCCAGAGAAGAGCTACAAAGCTGGTGAGGGGCCTGGAACACAAGTCCTATGAGGGGCGGCTGAGGGAACTGGTATTGTTTAGTCTGGAGAAGAGGAGGCTCAGGGAGAGTTTATTGCTCTCTACAATTACCTGAAAGGAAGGTTTGGGGAGCTGGGGGTCGGCCTCTTCTTGCAGATAATTAACTAGGGATAGGAACAAAGGGAATGGCCTCAAGTTGTTCCAGGGAAGGCTTAGATTGGAAATGAGGAGACATTTCTTCTTAGAAAGAGCAGTCAGGCACTGGGACGGGTTGCCCAGGGAGGTGGTGGAGTCACCGTCCCTGGGGGTGTTTAAGGAGAGGTTGAACCTGGTGCTTAGGGACATGGTTTAGTGGGTGACATTGGTAGCAGGGCAATGGTTGGATCAGAAGATCTTGGAAGTACTTTCCAACCTTAATGATTCTATGATTCTATGATTTGTGCACGCCTGAAAAATGTGAAACCATAACAGATGGAAATTGGTTTAGCTTTTTTTTTCAGTGGGCCATCATTACAAGAAGGAGAATTAATGTACTTGTGTTCCTTTTTGATAGTAAGTAACAGCCTTGAGACATCAAGAGGAAGCAAAAGTGCAGGAAAGTGAGATTCCTTCACTGCATAGTTTTAGATGATATAGATATAACTGTCAACACTGCAATCATGTTCTCAGAGTCAGTATTCATGGGAGACACAAAATTGACCTCTTTGGGATAACAACAAACTTGCCAACAAACCTAAACAAGTTATGACAATCCACTTCTGATTGACTGACATAAAATTTACCTCCTTCACTGTCCTTTCAGAAATGGGAGGGCTCTCAGCATGGTCTTTGGGCATGTTTTAATAGATTACCTCTAAGTGGAGAGGTTGGTTAACATCCCACGTTGTAGTGTTAGTACACGAGTTGGTAAACATTCAGATATGCTAGACACTGTAATTACAGATAAAAATATTAATTTACAAACATGAAACAAATTTTTTGGTGAATGACATCAGCAAAAATTTGGAGATTTGAATGTTCTTTCAGGAAATGCACTGTATGTATGCTTTCAGTTTTTGTTTCTTACAAAATGATATAATAATAGCTTTGTCTCATGATACCATGGAAAACAGGCAAATGCATCTAAGGATATCACAATGGATCTGTATTTTAGTAGCATATTTATAAATAATTTTTGAAGTTTAAGTTAACCAAGGGTTGTTGATGAGAAATTCCCAAATTCTTAATCCATCAGATGGCATGCAGTCAGCTATATCTGCACAGAGGAGGGATGGGGGTGTTCACCTAAGGAAGGTGCAGTTCAAGAAAATTTTTCTAAATTCTCCTTTCTGCCCCTTGAGTTTTACACAGTATCTTGCACATTTCCTTTCTGGTAAGAAGTAGATATGATGGAGAATGCACTCTCACTCAATTAGTGTGGAGACGGTGAACACGGTGCTGCCCTTTCCTCTCTGCAGTCAGAAGCAAACTGAGAACACTTCCGTGTATTGATTTGCAGTGCTCTTTATGTTTAGGAGTAGCAAGATTTGACAAATTATTTGCTTCCCCAGCTGGCTTTATCAGTAAAACTGTCCTAGTTTGACTAAATGCCAGGCTGTTTTTTGTAATACCAAGTGATGGGAAATGAACCAGAGACATTCTGATTGAATGGTTGAGAAGATTCCCTAACGAACTAGAAAAGAATAATCAGTGGATTAGCTGGCATTTGCAGAATACTTATGGTTTGTGAAAATTTCATAGACTACAGTATTTTACCATTATATTTAAAAAATCAGTGCTGATTTCTGTAGGAACCAATATTGACATCAGCACAGACTGGTTTTTGGGAGTTTGTTGTAGTAATTATTATAAAATTTATTATTTAAAAATTATGTAAAACTAGTAAAAAATATTCCCATCTTTTTCTCCTTGTCTACTTTCAGTATAACAAATGAAGGGAAAAATATTGCAGGAGTTTATAACTAATTTTAGTAACGTAATCATAAATTCTCTTTTTTCCTTCCCCTTTTCTGCACATCTGTGATTAAGCATTAAATAAAGAATGTTTAAACATTCTCTTTGGAAAAATGTGTGTCATGTGGTGGGACAGGAATGGGAACTGGTTCTCTGTTCTCCGTTTCTTATTGTATTTTGTATAATCTTGGTTCCGGACACAACAGAAGTTTACCCAAAACAACAATTGTGTCGGTACACAGGTACTGATGGCATTTCCTAACAGTTCACAAGGATCAATCAAAATGTTTTAACATTTTCAGCTAGAGCCAAATGCTACCCTCCCTTTATAGTTAGTTGTGTGAGATCAGAGAAACTCCCTTTACTATTTCAGTTGCTTTGGTGACACGAAGAGGAAAACTTAGCTCATGGATTTCACATCTTTGTGCTGTAGGCCTAACCAAGATTTCAGCTGGACTGGTTTGGTGTGCTCTCGTGGAGGAAATGTTGAATAATTTAATGCAGTTGGTTGAAAGTGAAGTATTCTGATAGAGCAGAAAGTGAAACAAGAATAAGTTTTGAGCCCTTATAAGATTTTTTGTACTGTCCATCACCGTAGCATTGGCAAGTCCTCCACATAATATCGAAAGTTATGCTCCGGAATGTATAAGTATATAGGGATCTAACTTAAGATACATGTCACCAGGCCGCTGTAGGGCTTTGAGGAAGTTTTTTTTTGTGCTTCCTTTTTATACCAGATCGATTATAATTGTCATTGTGGTCATGTCAGTCTTGCCCCAGGTATCTGCCTGTTCTCTGTGCAAAAATCCTCCTTTCACCTGTGCAGCTATGAACATGTATCATAAAGTCATGGCATCATGAGGGTAAGCAGGGGTGGCTAATGCTTGGCCATTCCATTTTGAATAGGATAGCTGTGTTACAAACTAGACGTATGTTTGAGATGATCTGGATTGTCTGTTGAAAGAATAGTTTAGATACAATTGTTTTCCATACATGAAGCAGAAGTGATTGCCTGTTTCATTAGAATAACCTCTGAGCACAATTTTTTTATGTGTTTTCTCAGAGTCTTACTCATAATTTCATCCCCAGTCTCCTCTAGCAGCATCTGAGCATCAAGTCTCTGTCTCAGCCTTGTTTTTTTGTAATCATTTCAGTCTTTATCAACTCACTTTTAAAATTTGAAATGTATAACAAACCTGGGAGCTGGGAGCAGAACTTAGGTTAACCACACTTCATTAGTGGCCCTAACCCCTCCAAAGTGAACATGCTAAAAAGAGTTTATCTTCTACTGAATAATGAATTATGTACTGCTTAGTGAATTTTCCACAGACAGGACAACAGCCAAACAGCCAGTTCTGTGGGACGGTGAGGGATAGCACCTTGTACCCCTCTGGGAGAAGACTGAGTTTACATCTCGCACTTCTCAAGTTCGTGTTAATATAAAAATAATATCCACTGCTGCTTATCAGAACTTAACAGAAATTGGTACTTATTTTGTAAGTTCAGCCTCATTTCTGTGTTATGCATTCCTTAATAATACCTGCTATCATAGGTCTCTTGCAGGACATGGGCTGAGCTTTAGAACCTGTTTAAGTGCAGGTCTTGGTGCAGGGCTGACTCTGGTTTTATGCTAAAGCAGAAATATCAACATCTAAGGTTTTGTTCGTTCGTTCGTTTGTTTGTTTAAAAAAACAAACAAACAAACAAACAAAAAAAAAACAGTAGCAATGGAATTGAGGCAGCTGATATGCAGGGAAGAGAATGATTCACTTTTTTAGTCTTAGAAACTAGAAATCCACAAAGATCTTTGCTTAGTCTATGAATGGCAATTGAGTCGCTGAAGATGGAAGGCCAGCATCCAAAAACAGGACGTGGAGTCTCCACACAAAGACAGTTTGTTTTGTGCATTAAGTTAAAATGTATGAATGTTGGGAGTGGCTAACACCCCCTGATCAGAAGAATAACAGTTTTTGTCCCCACCCTACATAAGTAGTTATATGGGCTGAACACTACAGTAGCATTTTTTTGTTCACTGTGCTAGATGGTATGAGTAGTATAGAACTTTGCCCATAAACTTCAAGTGAAAGGGAGTCTTCCACACCCATTATTCTGCAGAACCAAATTAGTATTCTCCGAGGACTTGTCAAAGTGGAACAAAGGTCCACTGGTGTAGAAATGATTACCATTTGATTGGTACCATTTGATTGGAAATGATTACCAATGATTTGCTTGCTGGGGCTGAGGGAAAGATGTGTTTTTTTCTTTTTTAAGCTCCTTCTCAGCAGGTGAAGTAGCCATAATGACAAGGAACAAACATGGACTGCTGTCTTTGCATGTGTATTTTTAAAAAATCCTAAGTAACTGTGTATTTAAGAATTTGAGTTCTCATAGTATTATAAAGGCTTGAAAAAGTGACTTAGAAGTTGATAAAAAAAATAGTATTTCAACTCACCTTTCCTTATTATTTGTAAGCCAGTTCATATAATTATGAGCCAGGTTAATATGGGGGACAGGAAAAGTAGGTTTGGCTCATTAATTTTTAAGGTGGTGCTGTGGGGAAGAGCAGAGTCTCCATATCCTGGTAGGTTTCTGGACTCAAGGGGACCAAGAGTCCAAGAATTGTCATTTTAAAATCTCTCTGATTATTGACTATTGTTTGAACAAGAGGAGGAAGGGTCTGCAGCGCTGTTCCTCACCCTGGGCTTGTAAAAAGGATTTTCTACCACTCTGTAATTTGCTGTTGAGTTGTGATATTATAATGCCTCAGAAGCGGCTGCACTGTTGATTTTCCTCATTTTAGCTGTGACTGTAAATCCAGTTCAGTACACCAGTCTATGAAGGATCCTATTGGTGCTATGTTCCCAATACTTTCACATAGAAACAATTCTTCATCCAATAACCAAGAGTAAGAGGAGATGCCTAGTATGAGATCTAGCCTTCCACATGGTTAGGAAGGGAGAGGAAGGGCAGAGTGATGGAGAGAGAACAGGGAAATATATATAGTTATATTTATATATATAGTTTTATATATATATATATATATATATATATATATATATATATATATATATAAAAATATATATATTATATATATTATATATATATTATATAACTATATATTATATATATAAATATATAATATATATTATATATATAGTTATATATATATATAATATAACTATATATATAGTTATATATATATATATAATATAGTTATAACAAGGTGAACTTAGAAAGCACATTGTCAGAGGGGAAAAGTACATCAGAAGGTCAAACTACAGCTTGAAAAGCAGTATCTGGGAGGGACTGAAGAAATCCTGAATGAAACCCACCTCATGCATACATAGAATACACTACCATCATCACAGTTCTGTTGTCTATGGATAGTGATGCAATAGCAAAGAACACTGAGCCCATTCCCAAATACAGAGTACAAAATAAAGCCACTTTGGGAAAATGCACTATTACAATCACTTTGGAAGTGTTTATATTAGAACAGAAGTTTCTTCCAAGAAGAGAGGTTGTTTCTCATAGGAATAAACCAAGAGCAAAGACTGTGGAGCCTTTGGCATCAGTAGTTAACTTAGTATATTGGTAGGTATGTACATCTCTGACATAATTCAGAAAGATTTGATTAAAATCTGTCTTCTCCTTGAGACTTTGAAAATTATATTTGCAAACTGATTTTTCTTCTGAATGAACATAAGCAGGGTTGAGAGGTAAAACAAAACAAAAAGAAAAGATAAAAAAAAAAAAAAACACTTTTCCCATTCTCTTAAAGCAGTTATTTTAGGAATTTTGTTTTATTAACTTTATTACCGTATGCCAGAGAGGAATTGATTTTTCTTCTTTTAAAAATATTACACTTTCAGTGTTTGACCACTTGTGTTTCTTGCATCTGCAATTACATTAGCCAGACAGAAATAGGCTTGTTTTGATCTGTCTTGGCCTGTCCCAATTTTAAACCACTGGAGGGCAGAATAGAGACAAAGGAAACCTGTTTTCAAAACAGGACTTTCTGTGTGTTGCAGAGATATATGCATGTATATAAATTATTTTCAGTATTCTGCAACTCTGTTTCTACTCGTGATTAAGGCTGTATACAGTGAAATCTTGGCACAAATAATTAGGGGAAAACTTCAGTTGTTTTGACAGTTCAAAATTTTGCCAATATTTAGTAAATTCTTTTGATTAATCTAATAGCATAAAACTCCTTGAGCTCTCCAGTTATATTACAAAAACATGCTGCAGAAGAAACAATCTTGACAGTGGTATATGTGTAGACTTCATCTGAATGGTATCATCAGGCACAAATTTTGGTTGTCAAAAATAGGCATCTCTTTTTTGAAATTCAGTTTATTTTGGGAAAACACATACTGAACAAATTCCATGATTTTCTTTACTTGCATAAATAAATGTTTTTGTATATTACCTTTCTGTAACTTTAATACCATTGTTGCAGTGCAGCTTTAGAAACTCTGTTGTCTCAATGTATTTGGTAGCTTTTCTCTCTCATTGCTCCAGTTGTTTAAAAGTATCAAGACTTAGGTACTGTGGTGAAGTAGTCTTTGTGGCTTGTTTAGTTTTTGTTTGGTTGTATTTTTTAAGGGAACTATATTCTGCTCAGTAGCAGTGACATGATTAACATTAGCAAAACCCCACTACAACTCTTGCAGTAGTCTAGGAACATAACTTGACACAAATTAGTGAATGTTTGTATCACTGCAATGAGGTAGTTCCTAGTATAAATGAATATGCCTAATGTATGCTATTGATTCCCCTACCACCACCCATGACTAATAGAAGCAATAACATTTGAAGTATATGTACTAAACATAAAAGTTCTTGTGGTGGAACAGGCAGGAGCAGCAGAGGTGGAGTGGGACAGCATTCAGAGAGCATGATTTAGACTGGTGTAAGGCCACTAATTCAGTATGGGTTCTGCGTGTGTCACCCCTCAGGCAGGAAAGGCCAGTCCCCTGCATGTTGATTTGCACCCATCAGAGGGACTTCCACTTTCCTTGTGGTGTGTTATAGCTGCTTTTTCTTGTTTGGTTTTAATGCCGCAAATGTAGTGTGTCCCATCATGATGCATAAAACAGTAGATGCCAGTGGACATGCGTCATAAACAGTGAGCAGAGATCTGTTGATATTAATACACAGTGCCTCCTCACTCAGCAGCAATAAAACACCTGCTGTCAGTGAGCACAGTGCTGTTTTACTCAAAAGTCAGCTCCTGTTCTTGCTCCCATATAATTTTGATTGAAAGAGAAACAAGCTCAGGCTCAGCTAGGAAGTAAAGCATTTGGATAAAAATAAGTGGAATATTTACCTACTTTAAAAAAAAAAAAAAAAAAGTGGGGAAGACTTGTATAGACTGGGAAAATAAGTGGATTTAAACCAATATATTTAAACAGTGCATATACTAGAGACAAAGATGTTCCTATTGTGTTCCTATTGGTGAGTACTTCTATTGGTCCCAGTAAGTAGTATTTAAGTCTCACTGTTTCTTCTGACAGTTTTTTAAGACCTTGCCTAATTTATGTACTAAATGGTATTTAAAATATGTGAGTTAAGTTTTTGAACTGACCTATTTTAAAATCCCACCCACTGTTCAGCCAATTCTCCATCCTGAATAATAACCCAGCAGCTTCCATGAAGTTGTTTCACTATTTTACTTTCCCACTCCTACTTTGATCAAGGGCTTAGTGCAGTTCAGGTGTCAAGTGGCTGGAAGACAGGTCATTCTCAGTGAAAATATATATCCTACACATATCCTATATTTTAGTTGTCTGGTTTTGTTTCCATACAAATAGAAGCATCCCTTTGTAGCAGAACAGCTTTTCTAAAGAGTCTTAAGCGATCTGATTCCATGCTGTAAAGCGAATTTGGAGAACATATGCCAGTCAAAAAGATAAGTTGATAACATGCTTGCTTGATAACCCAAATCAGCTGCAGAAGCAGCAATCCTGTTTGCACCTGGTTCCATGTTCCTATGTCTACCAGGTGGAGGCCTCAGGCCTAGACTAGCTCAGGGATCTCCCCAGGCACAGTGCAGCAATGGAGAAAAACATTCAGAAGAAGAAAGGTCACGTATTTTAGAAAGTGAGTCCTCATTTTACTGTTAGCTAGGCCAAAATTTTCATAGCTAGCCTTCTGCTAACAGTTAATATTTTTGTCTAATATTTCACATAAAAAAATATTTTTATATAAAATATATATTTGAATATATAATTGAAAGCATATTTTTGTTAGCTAGCTAATTCTATGCTTCTGGATATCCTGCTTCCCTTATTAGAAAACTGACTGCTTTTTGTGACCTATGAATACCAATTGAGTATAACAATATATTTTTCTTGCAGTGAAGACAGCATTTAAAGTACAGAACAGCCATTAAAGACAGTAAAAAATGCAATTTTGATGCTTTTCAAATTTTTTTGATGGTAGACAGGTAGTTTCATGTTAGAGATAAGCCTATCTGTAAGTGAAATAATTACTCTTTAATTAAGATAATTATAAAAACAGGAATGTAAATACTCAAGGTATAGTACGCCTGAACGTTTTTTCTTTCACATTATCCACAAACTTATCTTGCATACCTAAACCCTGTTTTTACTTGATGATTACAACAGCGTATGCTCAGTTTTGAAAACAGAGTAAGCTAATAAATTCTATATAGACTGTTAAGTTAAATAGCTGAAAAAAGACTTGTCATTTTTCTAATTTCCTCGACATTTAACTTTTTAGCTCATTTTCTGAGGGTCTAGTGAGATTCCCCCTCTAGTCTCCAATACTAAACTTATTTCTAGCTACATTTGGCAATTGGCAATATTTTTCAAGGTCCTTCAGGAATGATGGAGGAATTTCTGTTCCATGAAAACAGATGGCTAAATGTTACAGAGACTTTACCAGTACAGGAAAAGGCAGCAGCAGAAGCTGAACACTTTTTGGAGAAACAGGTGAAAAATGTTGTGAATGCCCTAGCTACAGGAAAACAATTTTGTATTCTGAGACCAGGGAAAGTCCAATTGTAAACAAGAAATCAGGGGCTATTCAAACTTCATTAGGTCTGCTGCTCATGCATTTACTTCCATATTTCACCTATTCTGATAAATCAAAATCTATCAAAATACCATAAATCACATCTTGGCTGCACCCAGGCAATTGAATGAATTTCGTAGAATGACAATTTCAGTTTGACTTTTCCTTCTTCATATATGGGTCAGTATTTGGAAAGCTAGCTTGCACTGCTGAGTTATGAATCTATTTTCTACTTTTAGGGGAAATCTCCTGTGTGCCTTCTTCATGTATAAATATAGTGATTTCTATAAGCAAACACAATAATGTAAGCAAATTCATCAGTCCATTGCAATCAAGGCAAAATTAAGAGAATAACTGACTCTCTACAGGGCACAGAGTGCATTATTTTAGGCTATCTTCTGTATCAATAGTGCATCCTGTATCCTATACTGTAGTGAATGAGGGTTATAATAGACTGATGGCAATCTTGTGATGGTTTAATGAAAAAGGGAAATTTGTATGTAGAATTAGTGTACCAGGGGAATACTTCTTATACCCAACTATTATCTAGTAAATCTATGAGCATTTGTTTCACCTATTTCTTGTCTTTTTTAGGGAAAGATCTTCTCTAATTTGTCTGTGCAACACAGGGACACATAGTGTTCCTGTTTGAAATTTTTCTAACTGGGTCAACTGTTTGATTTTCTTTGTTTACCTTTATTTGGATTTATATGACGCTGCAGAGTTTGATGTGGACAAACAGTCCCACAAGTCCAAAAAGCAACATCCTGGCTTGGTAGTTGAGTTGCTGTAGGAGAGTAGTTTCCAAATACTTGGAAACTGTATTGCACATTCATAGTGTTCTATTATCACAGTTTGTTTTCTCTCTGATCTGCCTGTGCTTGTTTTAGACAAATATAGTAGTAGTGTGGGAGTTGCATGCCCTAGTGCTGGAATCTCTATTATGCACAATAGGTGTAGGAAATCCCTGTGTCTCCTGTGCAAATGTGGAACCGTAAATGAAAGGTCTCTGGCCCTAAGAAAAATGAAACAAGTTAAAGATGCACATGGAAGAAAAAGAGAAGGCAAAACAGTATCTGAATTACTTTTCAAAGAGTGTCAGTATCAATATGTATTGCTAAACAGCACCTATTACGGAACAGTCATAACTGTTTGCTGCCGTGCAGAACTTCATGGATCAGCACAATATCTTCTTGATTTTGAAAGACACCAAATGAATTAGGAAAGGTGTTGTGTACCCTCAGCTCCCATTGAAAAGGAAGGCTATATCAAATTAGGGAAACATAAGAGCACTCAGCACCTTAAAACTGCGGGTATCTGTGGCTAGCTCAAAATGGGAAACAAAGTTAAGCCATGCTCAAAGTTTAAACTCCATGAGCAGTATTAGCACCTATACAGAATTAACACCATTTACTCCTGAAACAGAGAATTGATAAGGCATTTATTGCACCTGACCAAGTGTAAAAAGTATATTCAATACTGATAGTTAAGTAATACAACCTCCCCGTGTTTTTTCTAAGAGTTCAGTTTCACTGGGAAGAGCACTAAAGCCTTAGAAAATGGAGGTGTCAACTTCTAGTTCTACCTTTGCCTTTTGTAGAGCTTAGAGGATGACTAAAGTCTCCTGGACAATCACTTGACTTCTCTGTCTCCCTTTCAGCACAAATAGAACAGTACTTTGACTGCTTGACACAGTTAGACTGGAGATTGTAGCCACTATTACCTGCAAACATTTCTAGTATCTCTAATATTTCAAGTATCTCTAATTGATGATGCAATAACCCACTGAATAATGGTAATGTACTTTTTTGGAAAAAAAAAAAAAAAAGAGAGAGAGAGAAAAAAAAGAAAAAAGCCAATTCAGATGAAGCACACAATGATAGGCCTATCTGTGCAAACACTTCAGAAACTGGTGCATGGCCATCTCAAATGCTGTCTACCCAAGATCACCTGGGACTTGATTAAAATCAGGAAAGACCTTACCTCAAATTCGGAAGTATTCGGGAAGTATTCATTTTTTATAATTTAGGATTACACGAGCTGTTTTGGTCATTGATATGTTGGTTTCCAGAACACCTTTAAAATCGAAAGTGTTTCTTTAGAAAACAATTCCAGTACTGTATGTTGTCTTAGCTAAAATGAGGAAGTATTCTTTATCTCTGGAGGGTCTTTCTTTGGAAAGTTTCCAGTCTAATTACTGCTTTTTTGAGGGGAAGGTGTTCTTGAGCATGTTATGTAGAAAAATCCAAACTCACTTTCTGAGCTTCCGCAGTCTTTTAATTTACTTACTAACTTAATAATGAAGATAATCGGGTGCCTTGTTATTAGAACAGTATTTAGACTCCCCAGTAAGCAAATTGTTCATCAGAGCAAACTGGTTATCCTAACCTTTGACATCAGTGAAGAAAATTAAAGAAACTTACGTGTTTTACAAAATTCATGATGATCTCCATTGGTCCATTATTTGAACGTAATCTTTCATATCATAATTTCATCTGCTTTTTAAAAATAGGTACCTATGTTCCCTTAGTTTCAAGCAAAAAGTTTGAAAGTTTTAAAATGAATCCTTTATTTGATATTCCGAAGGGGATATCAAATAATCTGTGTTTGTATAGATAGACGTACTTACATACAGAGAGAGAGAGACCCCATTTAAGACTCTCTGAGCTTTTGGGGCTTGACTCATGCCTTTTGAAAGAGTTAGAGGCTGGCAATACTGCAAAAGCAGCAAATTAATCATATCTGTTGAAAAGAGTTTTTAGGTTTATAGCTAGAACAGTGCAAATACTTGTTAGTGCTTTGCTTTGTTGTGAAATGGCAGGTTCATTTTCTCATGAGATCATGAGTGTTAACATTTTCTGTTGCCATTGTCTTCAGTTTAAGTTGAGTTGGTACGGGATGGCATGCATAATCATATGGCACATCAGTCTGGCCCAGAAGATAACACGTGTCACCACTGTATGTCAGTACTCTATCAGCATGCTGCTGAGATTTGTTCTCTGACATTCATTAAATACCGTGACTTGTTAGTACGTGCCCAAGGTATGAATGAAGGAAGGGGGAATCTTTTCCAGATCAAGATAATCCTCACAAATTCCAGTGACAAAATTCTTGAAAACCAAGTGCTGCGGCAAAAATATAATCTAACCCTGTTTCTGGAAAACCTTACCAAAAAAAAAAAAAAAAGTGGGGGGGAAGGGGGGGGAGGTGGGGGGGGAGGGCAGACTGTAAACAGACTGTTACATTTAAATCAGAGGAGAGAGTCTGAATACAGCATGCAAAACTTTGAACAATATCAATTATGCACTGTCCTAACCTGTTTATTCCATGCTTTTACAGAAGAATGAGTCATATATAAAAATAGACACTCTGTACAAAATTAGTCCAGGTTGGTAATAACAGAGAAAAAAAAAAATACATTTTAAAGGAAGTTTAGTGACTTCTGTAAGGCAGGCCGTTCCAGATACTGTTTGCAGATTGCAGATGTCCTAGCATAGCCCTTGCTAGGACATCTATAAATGGCCCCTTCAGTAACACTGAACAACGCAGCCAAGTAGAGAATGCTTTCCAAGGTGTGTGTGCCACACAATTCTTGGGGACAGCCAAAATGTAGCTTGGGAAACTTCTCCTCTCCTGTTGCCTTCAGTATCCCTTCTGAGTGTATAAACTGAAGGAGTTTCAGACTTTAGGGCTCTTACTACGCTGTCCAACGAATGGGCACGTTTTTTGCAAGTTGGCGATTGTCTCCCCCTACATGCTAAATAAATAAGCTGGCACATCAGAGAGATGTTGTGCTCATGGCACCATTCTGGATACATTTGGAGCTTGTTAAAGTAGTAATCTCACAGAAGTAGATCCTTTTTAAAATTATGGTAGTTTTTACACTTCAATATATTATGATCTGTTTCATTAATAAGAAAGAAGCAGTCCATGTTAGAAGTCTTCTAAACTGGGCGTTTGTATGATTATTACTGCTTTATCTTTTCTGGAAGATCTCATCCAGCTTGTTTTCCATGCAGCTGACTCTGTGACAGCGCAGCCACCTTAACCCTTTGCAACAGGTTCACTTCCAGTTCAACAAGATAATTGATCAGCAAGGGTACAGCAGGCAGGTGGGAATAGTCTGGAATTTGCCTGAAAGGAAAAAGGATTAAAGAAACCTGGGTGCATATGTTGGACTGTAGCTCCTTTCCTGTTTATAAATTTGTGGTCGTGATGTGATTGGTATCTAATTGCTGCAGGGTTACCTTTAAACAAAACAAAACAAACAAACAAACAAACAACAACAAAAAAAGAAACAGCCCAGTAACTCGCTTTCTAACAACCTGGTTAGATAATTTATTTTACCTCAGTTGTATGTATCTCCAGGTGTTGGTGTTAAATGTACGTAGCGTCCTCTTTCTTGGTCAGTTTGTGCTTATGTTTCTACTTCTTCCAGCTTTTGTCTGGAACTGATCCTGCAATGTGTGGTGTAGTTTCATGGTTCTTTGCTGTATCTTCATAGTAAATAACAAGAAGGGTTATCAGGATGTTTCCCATTGCATACCCAAAGTAGGTTGTTTACCCTTTGTTATTGACCATGTTATTCACAAAATACATGACATCTAACACTGGTTTGTGACACGGACTCCTGGATCCTATTCCCCAAGGAGCCCTAGTTCCCTCTGGGAAGTCTTTGTCAAGTCTTTCTCCTCCATATACCTCTCTCTCTCTTTCTCTCTCTCTCTCTCTTTTTTTTTTTTTAATTTATTTTATTTTTTAATTTAATTTTATTTTTTTTTAAATTGATATTCCTTATGGATAACCTTTTAAAAAGCTTCTGTTCCATGGTTGCTGGCAATAATAATATCCAGCAGAATGAAATAATGACTGCTAATATCTATTAAATTTCTCCGTACTGTATTTGTGGGGTAACAGATTTGCCCTTGTACCTTCTGCAGTGGAACAGGAGATGAGGTCCAGGTCATACCCTACATGGGCAAAAACTACATGTGCCAGGAAACTTTGAGTGTTGATAAATCCAAGGAAGTGCTTTGAATTTGCTTATCAGAGGGGTGACGTTGCCTTTCTCATTCTGGGCAGGGTGTGGCCCTCTTAATCTTTGAGCATCTCAGATCCTGGAGGGAAAATGCATCAGTTACAGGTACTGCAGGAGGGATATGAAATTTAGGCAGAATTCAGATCCTCAATCTCTAATTTGTTACTCCACTTTTATGCCATGATTGACCCCAATAATGGCATGTCAGCGCTGTAATGCTGATATAATAGTGTCTTTTCCAGCTGCTTCTCCAGCTCTCAGCTTCAATGGCAATACAGCTGGCAGCCAGTGACAGCTCGCTCCAAGCACCACCACTCAGTGGGGGGGGGGGGAGGGGGGAACGAGGAATTAAAGCCAAGAGGCAAAGCATTGATTAATGTACTTGAGAATTAACCCAGTTTCTTATGCCTGCTTGGGAAATGATTCAAATTATATTCCTAGTAGATGGCATATCTAGTAATACGATAGGAAACATGTGATGTAAAACAAAGTTTAGGAGTATATGTAGTAGGTAAATGGACATGTTCTACAACCTCAGTGTAATACCCTAAATACCCCAGCTCACAATTCAGATTCAAATGTTATAGAAATGTGATTTTAGTAGTTTACAGCTTAACAAGATTGTGATACGATGTTTTTGTTAAATTGGAATCCAACTGGCTGAATCAAGCTATCCTTACACACTTAATGTATGTGAGGCAGAGGTGGCCAAATTACAGATAGCAAATTCCAGCTTAGCACTCCCCAGCCCTCTCTCATTTGATCTTATCTGATGTGTCAGGAGGTGACAGGCTACATCAGGCCATATAGAGGTCAGGGGGTCACAAGAAGCCTCATAAGGTGGAGAGAAATATTGGGATACATAGGTCATTTATCAGGGGAGAGGGGAAGCAGGGTGCAGCTGGGGTATTTGCCTTTTGAAGTAGAGGCAATTGTCCACACAGATCTCAGGTAAAGGCTACAAGACTCCTGATATTCAAGCAATTGAGTCTATGCAGGATGAGACTGCGGATATATGTACGTTTTGCAGGATGGTGACAAGTATGACTTGTAAAAAAAAAAAAAAAAAAAAAAGAAAGAAAGAAAGAAAGAAAATTAGAAAATATGGGAACCTGGGCTGGGATCTTGACTTTGAGAGAGATCAGAGTATTGGAGCAAGAGTGAGAGAGCATAAGACTCGGGCTCACAAGGGCCTGATTCTATGCCCCATTTAAGTTCTGGAAAAGGACTGGAAATTTGTTCTTTCCCTACAGCTATTAATCCCATATTTGTAGGGGAAAATCATAAATAATCACTCCTTTGCTAAAAGGTGGCAATTGATTCTAAATGTAGTTTCAGACTGATTACATCAGGATCTATAGTTTTGTGCATCTTGCTGATGGAAGGCAGTGACTGGTTGAAAAAGGAGTAGAAACGGAAAATGATTGATCTGCCCATGACTTTTCAAAACTCCAGAGATTGTGTTAGAATGTGACTGCAGAGAAAATGATGAGAATGAAACTTCCAGTGGAATGATAATCACGGAATGCTCCAGCTGCTCTGGGTTCTTATGAAATCTTGTGTGGCTTGGGCAACATTGAGATCACTTGTATATAACTACAATCTTTCAAGTCCTATCTGACCACTCTACCCTGTGGTTGGAGTTAATGCAAGAGTCATTAAAAGTCACCATTGTTCACCTTTCTCTCTCCCACCACACTGCTGAGTATATTTCTGTCTCTCTGGAGGAATTTTCCTTGACTGTTATTGTTTTAAAATGTTCTTTTGTTCATTTTTTTGCAACAATAATTATTAGGAACTCTTTTACTGTTTCAGTGCCTGTCATGTGTTGCTCCAGTAAATAACTTTAAAAAATCAAATATTGATTTATATGTTTGGCTTCTCTTTGTTCTATACAAGAGCAATGATTTCACTTAACTATTATGATGGATAAAACTTCAGAGATAATTAAATACATTAAATCCCTTAGGGAAGACTTACTTCAGGTCTGAAATATTCAAACTTAAAAGCATTTTGAAAGTGTTAAACACACTATGATTTCAATATTGTGACTTTGGGAAGGAGAAAAAAACACACACACACACACACCTAAAACTCAAAAGAATATATATTCAATACAAATAATTGTTAAAAGTGTCTTCCTGTATTCTAACAAAAATAAATAAATACATCACTATAACAAGGCTATTTCTTCGACTAACTGTATATTTTATGTCACCCTTTAATATAACCACACTAGTGTATAAGACATCTGACCTGAGAGACTTTTTAAAATTATATACAACTGCGGCCAGGGGCTAAGACTCTTGTTCATTCATACCATTGGTGCTGACAGATCAACACTGCTGTGCTAGGACTAGTAAAGGTTATCAGTGTGTATTTTTTTTGTCTTTGCTTGGAACTAGCCTTTCCCTTTTCTAATACTTAATAGTTAACATGGGCAAGAACAGAAGAAATGTTTAGAACTGTCACTTTATTGGAACATAGCAAGTTAGTACTTCTACATTTGTTATATATTAAGGATTATTCCTGTGGATGCAGTATATTAGTTACTTGAGTGGATATCTTGCTTCTTTTGCATTTTTTTCTGGACAGACTTGGGTCTTGCTTGTCATATTATGTCACCTGGTTGTCACCTGACCTCACCACGAGATATTGAACCAAGCAGTCCCTACTAGGAAACTGCAAGGCAATCATTGACTGTAATGACTTGCACTGTAAATTATATTCAAATCAAAATATGACTTTTCTAAGTTTCTTTTTATGTGAAAATACATTTCTTACAACTTTTGTTGTAAAGCTGAGGTTGACAAGAGACAAAGCATAAAATTGCCCCAAAAGCACAACAAGTTCTACATGCATATAAAATATCAACATTTTACATCAACATCTAAGTCATTCTTGAAAATTGTTATATAGCAGAACTGAAATACTGATGGTAGGAGTGTGTCCAGGTATGAGCAGAGCAGGACTTCCCTGAGTCAGGCATCAATGCCATGCAGTAATTACGTGTCCTGAGGCCCCCTGTAGGATTAGAGTACACCACAGGCGTATCAAGCAATGACTGACTTTTTGCTCAATTTCTCCTGTCTGTATTAATCGCACTGCCATAGATGTCTAAGGTGTATATCTAGAAAGCCCAGTTCTGCCTTCAGGCTGGAAGAATAACAACATAACATCTTACTGTCGTGTGTTTGTGAGGACAAACTTTGGACATGAGTTTTTCATGTCGGATACAATTTAAAAATTACTATACAATTTAAAAATTACTATATTTTTGTATCTGCACAGATATAAGGGACATCAAGGCTGAGCGGTGTTACACTGGTCCTTAATTTTTTTGTCTAAGATATAATTGTGAACAGAAAGAACAGACTGTAAAAATAATAATTAAAAAAAAAAAAAGTTATCCAAGATTTTTTTTTAATGAAGAAAGAGATGTTCATGCTGACTATATTGATCCAGAAGGACCCCACATATTTTATCTTGCTTTTTGACAACAGATCTTGACAAGTATTGGTCTAGGACAACCATTAACCATTTTAAAGCAACCCTTCAAATCACTGTTTGCTTAGTTGTAGTTATGGTACAGCGTCATACAGTGCCAGCAGCCGAGGTAATCTTTACAGAGAGGATGTCAGCAACCCTAGCCAGCAGGGTAAGACATTATGATTCTGTAAAAAGATTATGTGAACTAGAACATTTATTAGCTAGAGAATGAATCCAGCTGATGACAATGTGGGAGACTTGGCATCTCTGTTTTGTCTGCTTCATGAACAAAATTCTGTATTTGTAAGTTTAATGAAAAAAATTAACATTAAAAAGGGTTAATTCTTAACTCATTTCTCTTTCACAGACAAGAAATATTTTCTGTAAGTCATAAATAACACATTTTAATAAACTGAGACTTTGATTACTTCATGTGGTCCGACTTGCATTGTAATTTTGCAGACACTGTTTGACACAGTTCCAACATTCAGCTTCTGTTGCACGTATTAAAAGATCTACATATTTTAGACATGTACAGGTCTTCATGGTCTACTGGTGAACAATGTTATTACTGAAAATATATTTGACCTTCTAGCAAAATAATTGACTTTTAACGGAAAGTGATTTTATTTAAGAAAAAAAACTTCATTGTTTTCATGATTTACCTTTAATTTATGTTCCCATGCTATACAATCATTTTTCTCAAACTGCACTAATTTTATAGTTCAAACAAGGCTTCCATTTCACCCCTGAGCCAGGATCCCTGATTTTTCTTTCAACTGGGAGTGCACAAGCCAAATTTTTGGAATCGGTTCAAGGTCAAATTCAGTTCCTTTGAGTTTTGTCTTGAATTTGAACTTCAAGAAGGAATGAAAAAATGTGTAACTTTTTCATAGTGACAAATGCTAGCTAGTATGTTAATGGTGGTGTGAAAAGAGCAAGAAGACTAATGCTGGTATTTGTTCCTTTCCTGGAAAGGGAAAGATGGTAGCAGTTACTTTTAACTGTTCCTAGAGCCTAACAACTAATTAATATAGCATCTAGTTTGTCCTCCTTTAATTTGCTTTTCCTGATGCTAGTCACTAGAACAAACATTTTGTACAGAACATTTTTAATGTTATCATGTGTGTCTCCCTCTCCCCAGAAAAAGCATTGAGGAATTAATGTATTTACGATGAGTTCAACAGGTATGTGTTGAATTACTTGAAATTTTGATTTAGTTTAGATTGGAAAAATGTGTCTTACGGACTTGAAAAAGTAGTTATCATGATTTAATTAGGAGTACAAGAAATATGGACTATAAGCTGTTACATTTAAGTAAACTATTCTACAGGGTTAAAACTGTGCAGTATGGTTCAGAGTGACTTAAAAGTTTGGCAGGGGTTTGCAGTCTCTTTACACTCAGCCTGATCAGTGAGGGTCAGAAATGTCTGAACTCTGACCCTTGCTCACCTAAATGAATCAGTGCTTTCCATCTACTTCCTTACCAAACATATTTGCATACCATGAACCAGTATCAGAAGCCATATCAGTGAATCTTTTGCTAGTAATTCAGAACAGAGAGGCATATTGTGATAGATTTTTCACAAATATAGGAGATGTCGTAGGAGAAATATTAATGTATTCACTTACTTTAGGTTGACCTTTTATTATCCAGTGTAAATATACAAAAATTACAGAAGACAACTATTTACTAAACTTCAGTATCTGCAGTAAGGTGGTTGGGCAGCCCTAAGCACTAGATGCGACCTTTTTGCATGCTTCAGCAGTAAGAGCAGAAAGCCTTCTTCCAGAAAGTCTGAATTCTCTGTTCACAACAAAATATTATGAGCTTTACCCCATAACTCTGATATTTCATTATCTTTAAAAACAAAGAAATTTAAAAAAAAAAAAAAAATGGTGATATTAAAAAAGTCTGCTTTTCTGTCATTGTAGGTTCCTTGTGGCATTGGACAGCTTTCACTTGAGTGACCTGCTCTCCCTCCCTTAAAAAAAAAACTTGTATTGCTATATGAAGTGAGGAGCCCTACCCACTTCATTTTCTGCAACACATCTGTTAGAAGCTTCAGCTGAAGAGGTAAGTGGCTGTTCAGAACCCATACGATACACAGCTGTGCCACTGTATGGCATGCTGAAGTTCTGAAGTTCTGCAAGGGTCCTAGCTAAAAAAAAAAAAAAAAAAAAAAAAAAAAAAACCACCAGTGCTGCTGAGACTGTAGCCATGCTTTCCTGTCTGTGGAATTCCTTTGTTCAGATCTGACAGTTCATCTTTAATCCTGATTATTTATGGTTTACCTGATTCTGGCTGAGCTGAGTTCAGGTCTGAGCAATTTTCCAAGGTCTTTGTACATGATAAACACTTCACTAAACTTGCTACCAATGCCTTTGATCAATGTTCTTGTATAAAACTAATTATTCCAATCAAAACAGCCTACTGATGTAGTTTTTAGCTCTCTTTTGAACTGTTGGACTCAAGGATAGTGTATATATTCTAACTGTAAATGATAATAGTATTTATTGTTCCTTATTTATTGCTTTTACTGAATGGTCTGTAGTAATTTGAGGTTTTTCTATTAACTTATCAGATGTATTATTCACTTGTGCAGTGTCAATGAAATAGCTCCTGCACAGCAATATAAAGAGATACCAAGACTGCTGAGGAATTTCCTATGGGAAAGGGACAGGCCACTTGTAAAGCCACATACAGAACAGCAGACAGAGTGCCAGAATCACTTGGATGAGGTTGCAGGAGTTGCAATAAAGTGTTCTCAGATAACTTCAGGAAAGAAGGGTGTTAGAAGGAAATATGTGAATAGTTTGAAACTGGGGAGGTTGTTAGGGTTAAGTAGAAGGATAGAAAAGGTAAAGACAAGGAGGAGGAGACAGGAAAAGAAAAGCTACAGGGAGAAGGTAACATTAGGGGAAATGTTAGATTAGAGGGAAGATGAGCAGAAAGGAAGGCAGAGAGGAGAGCCCTGAATGCGGTGGTGGAGGGGTTAGCATTTGGGCAGATATAAATTGGCAGAGGAACTGATGAGTTATACCATCAAATATTTGAAAAATGCATTTCATACAAAGACCAAAAGAAATCTAGGAGAGCATTCACAGGGAAGAGTCATATGGTCATAGAAACAGAAATGATTTTTAACTTCTTTCACAACATCTTGTGCAAGAGCTGGCCTAAGATGTCCTGAAATTCTAAGTTACAGCTGGCAATTCCCTTGAATCCACTATTTCATTGATGCAATATGAGGACTGTAAGAAACTGGAGAGAGAACATATTCTTTTCCAGAAATAGGCCTGACAAGTGCCTTTTGTAGATCAGACTTCCAGGGTAAGGTGAGTCAGGACAGGATGAGTCAGCTCAGTAGTCAGAATGAGCTATGAGCAAAGCTGCTTCTCAAGCATTGATCTGTATTTGAATCTGAGCTTGTAAAACCTTGAGCCACAAATCTTCTGAGGCTGGAAGAATAACCATGTACTTTTTCAGCCTGCTGAGTAGAAGGTGTTTTTATATCATGTTTGTTTATTTCTATGAACAGCTCATTTTTTTTATTTTATTTTACTAATTCCATTTTATTTTACTAATTCTGTTTTATTTTACTGATTGCACTGGAGCCAGAAATCCAAATATTGAAGATGTACTCCAATGTTTGAATAGATAGTATTGCTATGTGATATTTTTACTCATTTGCTTCCACATTTTTATTTAGTAAAAAATAATAACTATAGAAATTATAAATACATTACATTTTGTTGTGTTAAAAATCTGTAAAGTCTGCCTTTATATAACTTGTGTAAACCTAATTACAAGAAACTTCCAATTTTGCAATAGAAAATAAGTAGTTAAGGTATTTGGGCCTATCATGCCACAGTTTGATTTCTTCTGTTGTCCAAACTGTAGCATTGTCTTTTGGTTGTTTATACAGGTTTCAGTGATGCAAAATTTTCACTGCAAAATGTACACGAACCATGGCTGGACTGATGAAATTATTTAGTGTTTGCACATGACTATGTCCATGTCAACAAGAGGAGTCACATATGAGTCTCTCCCTTTTTTTTTTTTTTTTCCAATGCAATCAACAGTTGTTTTAGATTTATACAAAATGTGTAATTAGACTTCTGATATTTGAAGATAACCTTCCACTTAGACCTACCAGTAAACAAAATTCCCTGCTAGAGAGGGTTTTCATTGAATGGTTCTGCTGGCTGTTTTGTTTCTTTTCAGTAAATTCATAAGGCAAATCTGACTGGGAAAGCATGCAAAGGGCATCACTGGAAACTTCCCTATGGGATGGAAGCCAAATGTAGTGGAATGCAGTGGTTCATGGATTTGGCAGTAAAGACTGACAAGTGCACCCAGGCATGCAGTTTGTGTACACTCCTTGGAGAGTGCCAAATTGCCACACTTGGTACAATCCAACTGCAGATTTTATGAGATTGCAGCTGAGCCTTTAATATCTACTTCTTCACAGATTTATTTATTTATTTTAGTTTGTTTGTTTTCAAGAAGTATATAGAACCCTATTACAAAATACTACCAGACTTGTTTCCTCTTGCTATTGCAAAATGTTCATGAAAAAAGGAAAATAAATAAATAAATAAATAAATAAATAAATAGTGCTCTCATCTGTACTTCATCCAGATACAGGCACTTCATTACTGTTCAGATCTATGTTTTCATTGCTTTTCCTGTGTACCCAATGAATTCATCTGATCTATCATCATATATTTCACTGTGATTCTTGAGCTACGAGCTTAGCTGCTTTACTTGGTATTCTGTGTAAATTGCCATCCTTTTCCTTCTCGAATTGCCTCTCCCTTCATGGACCATAGAAGATGGCTTTTAGGTATTTCATTTAAGTCAGGTGGGCTGAATATGGGCCTGACTCCCACCCAGTAAACCTATGGGTGCCATCTATTTCTCTTATTCTGGTAGCCCTCACACCAGAATAAAGTCTCCTTTTGAATTCAATAAAATCACAATTTATTAATCCATGTACAAATGAGAATAGGAACTGGTCTGCAAATGTTGAATTATTCATTGTATGTCTCCAGCAGGGCTTTATAAGATACCCAGTATCTTTGATCTATGACATCATTAGTTGTGAAAGCCAAGTGGAGACATTCTACAATTGAAATGTAAATTCCCAGATATGACCTGAAACATAAATTCCAGTAATATTCCTCCTCCAGGTGATCTCTTATTACATATAAAACCCAGTTTAACAAATGGTTACCACCACCCACTGCTGTCAGCATTGTGAAATTTGAAAGCAACGATGCAAAAGTAATTGCTGGTGCATTGTGCTTAGTTATAGCAGCAGTGAATGATTTCCAGAAGTTGGTTATTCTTGGATGAATGATTTTCGTAGCTCTAGTACATCCAGAATTGCTGAAGTGTAACTTAGTTTTGCTGCTATGATAAACAACTAACCAAATGTTACACCTCAGTGATACATCAGTCTGTGGTGGTGAAACTCATTTCGCACATTGCAGCAGATATGTTCTCTGATGTTTTTTGACATTGATGTTTTATTCCTGCATGGTGTACATATTCATCAGACCACATGGTCTGGAAGAGGGAAGGCCAAAATGGAATTTAATACCTTTAAATCTGATCCAAAGTCTTCAAAGAGGTTTCCAAAAAAAGAATGTACATGTATTGCCAGGAGAAAATGGTTGCAGAAGTAATGCTCCTTTTTGATAGTAGAACATGCAAAAAGCAAACAACACCAAATTCATTCTTCATGGCAGCCAACTAACTTCTGTGGACTTTTCAGAAGACTGAAATTAGTCCTAAACATTAAAGCTAATGTAGCTACCAACACATCTGTCTGTTAGCTGGTCAGTAGGGTTACTAACTAATGTGAGAAAAATCTCACACTTAGTTTCTCACACTAAAATGACCAGGAAGTAGTGGTTCATCCAGAATACTCAATCAACCTCTTTTAGATTTGACAAATTAGCTGAATCTTTTGTGTTCTAAGCCACCCTCAGAAATGAAGACCAATTCTCAATGTTCATCCCTAAATTCTGAAGTAAACGTGAGAATTATTAAAGAAGATTAACTGAGTAGAAGCCAAAATTTTTATTCCCAGAAGAATTTGGGAATGGATTTTCAAAGAGGTTTGGTAACTAGAGACCGTGAATGGCACATGTGGCCTGCTCACCAGCAGGCAGCATTCCTTAGTGCTTTCTGAAGCTCCCATGGAAATAGGAGCTCTTGAAGGGCATGGATGCAGAAAGGTGCTGCCACTTAAAAGATGATTCAGTAAGAGTGCAACCTTCACAGAAGGTGGATGAGGCAGGTGCACAGTGCCTGTTGAAGTCACCTGAGATACTAGGAAATACCTAGCATAGTCACTGAGGTGTCTTAATGGTTGTGTAAACCCACAGCATTCGGTTTTATGCTTGTTGGAAGTCAACGGGATTTGGCTCTCAGAATCTCAACTTGTGGGTTGGTAGTTTGTTTTGTTGGTTGGTTGGTTTCTGTGGCTTTTATTTTTTTTAAAGCATTTTACTGGATTTTTTAAAACATAGTCCAGGGCGCATTGTTATCCATTAAGTTAGGAACCTGCCAAGACCAGATTCTAATGTGATTACTTAGACAAAAGTATCATTGAAGTTCTGGAGTTTTGCCCAAATCAGGACTTCAGTGTCCAGCCCTTGGTCTTTTCTGTCATCAGCAGTCATAATGAGGTTATTTGTTAGTGTTCTCAGCTAAATAGGATCTAACAACAAATCATCCCACTTGCTTGACAGAACAAAATATGTTTTCATGTTAAATATGTTCTTCAAAATTACAAGCACTGTTTACACCCAGGAAATTGCTTCATTTGTAGCAATTTCCTTTTCTTTAATTCCATTTCCAATTCCCATTATGAAACTCCCAGGCATGTAGTATGGCCCAATAAATAGGTGGAGTAGGACCAGAAAGGAGGAAATACCTGCCCTTTTGTACATTTTACTCCCATTTAGCAGAGGAAAGTAAAAGAAACATATACAGAAATCCCGAATGTAGGCAGTTAATATAATTAGCAGTAAGATTAACATTTGATTAACACCGTTTTTTTGACTTATCCCTATCTCCTCTCACAACCAGATATGAGGGGAATATTGCAGCTGATAAACTCATAGGCCTTCTAATGTGAAAATTCCAGTGCAAATTATGAAATGACGCCCCTCCCCTCAGCTACAAACAGGGAAATATCACTCTACTCAGGTTTCGGATGGAGGAGAAGCTGTGTGGCAGCAAACTTTTCTCTAAGGCGTGTGCCCAGACAGTAACAGAGCTGCGAGTGAATGCAAGCCAGCTGGATCCCACCCCATGTTTTATTGCATTTACATACTTCCTACTTTAGGATAGAAAATGTCCCCAGCAGTGGGAGGCAGTTCTGTGTGTAAGGCCGGCAGGGCCCTGTGGTTACCCAGACCTGTCTGTGGCAAGGCGCTGCCACAGCTGGCTTTGCCCCCTACCCTGGGACGCCAGGGCACCTCCAGGGTGCTTCCCTTCCGCTGCCACTGGGATGATGCTTTTGGCAACCTGCATGTTCCCAGACCCAGGGTAGGAGGTTGTCTGTTTAAAAACTAGGCAGGAGCATTGCCTTTGCTTTGTTTAGAGTATGATCACATGAGCACAAGTATTATTAGCACAAGTATCAGCAGCAACTGAAAAGGTGGTAACAAAGAGCATTGCTGGGCAGGGAGGAGCAGCGTGTTTAACACAGAGACAGGCACTGGCATGGAAGTGCAAGAGCCAGAACAAACACAAGAAAAAAGAAGTTGATATATATTTTTCTTCCTTGATAACAGAACTGGTTTAGCAGATTAAGGAATCAGAATGCTAGGAATTACTTTCCTGAAGAGGGAAGTTCAACTGAGTTGCATGATAGCCCACCTCTCCATACTCTCTAGCCCTGTTTCTGCAGCTGTCCTTTAGTACTAAATTCCAGCTTCCCTCCTCTTTAGGAAAGACTCTTGTTTCTATTGAGAAATGTCTTCTGGTAAAATGTCGCTGGGAGTTTCATGTCCATATTTATAACAGGGTGTGTAGCTCTTTAGCTTCCTACAAATAGAGTGAGATATGATTGCAAATCCGAATGTGCTAAAGGAATGGGAACTTTTTTTTCACAGCCATATCATCTTCAATGTGTTTCCTTCTCAGCCTTCTTCATCTGCCCATCAGCTTCCCCACAGCCCCCATTGCAATCAAGAGGGTGTTTTCCCTTTGAGATCTCTTAGCAAATGTTATTACTATTATGTGAGCTCTGAGGTGAGTACTTACTCTTAAGCACTGATGCAAACAGCACAGCTTTGTTCAGCCTCATAAATTTGGCTCAGTGCTTGCAATTAAGAGATAGCTAATGAAATTGGAAAAAAGGAATTAAAAAAACATGGTTAACCTCAATGAGATTCTCACAGCAGAGCACTGAGTTCAGAAATGACATTTCAACTTAGTGTTTTCCATCAATTTTTCTGTAAATAGAGCTGACTAAATCCAGCTCCTGCAAATAGAAAATACAAGTGTTCTTTTATTCTTCCTGCTCTTGTAATTCACATAGTCAAATGTCAAATCCTAGGATTTTTGTAGGAGGTTGACTTTAGACGCCAGTTTCTGTAGCTAATTGTATACAAAGGACTGTGGTGACATTCTGGCTTCACTTGTTCTCCCTGGTGCTCTACAAGCCCTGCTTCTCCTGGCATTGTTGCTGGCAAAGAGATTGATGAGGCCAATTTCAAGCTACTACTTGCTAAGGTTTTCTTGCTCTCTATTCTCCAATCTCTTTATGAGCTAAAGAACTTGGAAAGCATTAGGAAAATACTACCACAAAAGTACTAATCACCATTAATGTAGGGGGAAAATATATATGCTGAAGACTAGTAGTCCATCTCCCATGCTTAAGAAGATATCCATCTGTCCTGTATGTGTTCTGGGTGGCACATTTTTCTTTTTTCTTTTTTTTTTTGGTAAAAAAAAAATGCCCAAAGTACATATTTTGCATCATATTCAATGCTTTATATACTTATTTTGCTCTGTTTCCAAAAACAAACAAAACAAACACATAAGCATTTTCACTTTGAAGATTCCAAAGACTTCTGTTTGTGCTACAAAATTTACTAGAGTTTTAGTATTTGAAATGTTGACCTTGCATTGTTAAAGTCAGAGAGATGATGCTTATTAGGGTCAAATACCTAGGCTGTCCATCAGAATATTTATCTTTCAATACAAGGAACTAATGCAACCATGGGTATATTTGGCAACCTGGCATACATGACCAAATACTTCTATGCTTATGTACAGTTGTGTTGCCCGAGTATGACTTTCAGCACAAGTTCCCTGCAAAGCTGGATTTGTACCTTTGACTAAATAGCTAGAGACCTTTGCCATTCTTCTGCTGTACCCCAGTGCAGGAGTTGTCAATAAGAAACTTGCTGGGAAATGAGCCATCAGCAAGTGAAAAGAGTAAGGCAGCTCTTCAGTAGAATAAAAAAGATCATTCTGGGGCACTTACAAGGTGTTTATAAGCAAATTTGGAGAGGTTACCTAGTTTGTAAAATGTCCCTTGGCCATTGAAAATAAATTAATAATAAATACAGTTATTAATAGATTTTTCCAAAAACATATTACTGAATCACTAAGTAACATGTAATCAAGAGCCAAAAATATATTTCAAGTGCCATGATTAATTATCAGACATCCTAATCATATTTTGTTAGAACTGAACTTGAAAACTTTCACAGCCAAACTCTATGTCTGCAGCTGTGGTAATCCTATCCAGGACTTCATTGGTGTCAGTCTTGTATTTCAGTAAAAACATTTATAGTCTTGGATACTAAGGCTTTGCATAATTGAGCTTGTCTAATTAATCTCATGATTGAACTGACTTTTAGAAACTGAGGTATGTCATTTATCTATTTTATATAGGTTACATGCTTAAAGTAATGAGACTTTCTTAAAGCATTTCAAACATACTACAGATGGTAATATATGTTACCAGTATATCTTGGGAGCCACAGCAAAGAGCTAAAACATTACGTGGTGTTCTGACTCAGGTGCAGTTCTGCATTGTATTGTGTAAGAATACTACATGACACAACACTGTTCAGGTGCAGTATCGTGTAAGGAAGGAGAGTGTCCAGTTACATTCTGTATTCTGTTATCATCAGCTCACCTTTATCCCTTGTTGTATTTTATTCTGTGGTTTATGCCCTGCTACGGGTTATATGTAAGTGACAGTAAAATTATAGATTTGAAAGCATCTTTTTTTTTGTTTGAAAACACCATACGTATTAATTCCTGCCTTTTCCAAAAATAATAGTCTCACTCAAATGCAAAGCATTCACTGTTAATGTCAGATCTGGTACATTTACAGATGCCACAATTTTATCAGTCTAAATTCAGATTAATCTAAATTCAGATTCTAGACTGATCTAGAAAAACACAATAATGAAAAACAATTTTCAATATGCTCATGTAACACGTGGTCTTTTTTTATCACGAAAATATAGTATGCAAGCAATCTTGTAGGGCTTTGAAGCCAATAGTGAGTAGTCTTGAGCTAAGCATCAGTTTTAAAACAAAATACTTTTTAATATTTATCATGAGAAACCTGAAGCTCTCATTTCAAGTGAAGGTTGACTGTAATGAAGCCACTGGAAATTATATAGGCAGAGAAAACTATTTCTCTGTGCATCACATTTTTTTGTTCTCCTTTCAATTGTTTTACTTATTTTTTGCAATTATGAGAAAACATTTCTGTCTGCCTCCTTAAATGAAACCCAAGAGGATGTAAATAACACATCTGAAGAGGCCTGAGGCCATGGGGATTTGGTGGATTTTTGGCACAGGTGCTGCTGGGTGCAGGTGGAAATCAGTACTTCTTCACTGCCTCAGCTGTGTTTCAAAATGAGGGTTTCCAGGGTTGGGCAAGTATCTCCAGTGCTTGGGACAGGCTCAACCCAGCAGCTGATGTCTTCCTGTGGTGAATTACCAAACTTCATTTTGGTGGTGGTGGAACAAACAATGTCCTACAGGTGGTTTTCTGTCTGAGCCCTGCCTTTCAGAGAAAGAGTTTGACTGTCAGATACTCTTTTGAGTTAGAAATAGTTGCCAAATCCTGCAGTCTAGTCCATCCTTATTTACCCATACCTGTGGTTAAAGTCAGCTGTTAACTAAATCTGAACTCTTATTATTATTTGAACTCTTTGAACTCTTAAATTTGAACAGCCTGTTGAGAGTGAAAATAAAGCGGAGGTATTGGATTATTCAGTATTATAGTTTTTGTTGTTGTTGTTTTTCTTCAGTTTTGCTAGGTATCTGTAGTTTTGAAAATCTCTCTGCTCTGGTTACATTGAAAGCTCATATTATGCAACATACAACTCTCCTCCTTTAAAAGGAAAACCAGTAATTGTGAGAGTCGTGGTCAGCTAATGGTAGTGGTTAAGTCATTTCACTCTGTGTGTGAAGGGAGAGAGGTCTCTGTGATGAGCCTTTTCTTATGCTTGTGGTCTTTTGCCGTGTAATGATGCTTGGAAATAGCTTACGTGAAAACTGAAGTGCTGTTCTTTGCTTCTCTGCTTTATGGTTATGGAGACCTGCATAGTTTCTGAACTGATATAGTCAGAAAAGAGTTAATTTTCAATGAGATCTGGCTTTTTTGAGATTTTATCTGTTGTTTTGAAGGTCTCTTCCTGGATAATGATGCCTCTTTTTCCTGGTTTCTGTATATGCACTGTTCTTAGTGTCTGGGAGTTATAAATCCGTGTATGTCCTGTGTGTATTTGGGGATTTCTATTTAGTTGGCTTTGTTTCTTTGTTTTTCTCTTCTGTAAAGTGTAGTTCTTTGCCCATGCAAAGGTGACTGTTAGGATTAAGCAACTTCATAGCATTAGAGGGTATCTCAGATCTTTTTATCCTGCTCCTGTGCTTTTTCTTCTTAAGGACAGTTTGAGTTTCCTTCCCTGTACTGTACCCTTTCTTGGCTCCCACCTTTCTTTAAGGTATTATTTACTATTGAGAGCAGGCAAGGCAGCAAATGAAATAGCTGTGCCTTGTTCCTTTTCTTTTTTTTTTAAAAAAAACAAACAAACAAACAAACAAACACTTTTGCCTGCTTGCTGTCTTTTCTGTGATCCAGCAGCCTCTTCTTTGATGTAATAAGCTTTGTCCTCTTCTTTGAATCAACAGGGGTCTGCATGCAACTTTTTTTTACAATATTGATGTTAAACATCCAAGAAGCAATTAAGTTTGGTAGCCCTACCATGGCATATAATCCGTGCTTTGATGTGTCAGTGCTGCCCATGATAAATGTATGTTCTAGTTTTTTCTAAATAACAAAGCTGATGTGTATTGGCACTCATGCTTACTTTTTGTGCTTTGGTGTTAATAGCAGATTGTGAAGCCAGTGACTGCATCAGGTGTTGTTCTGCATCAGTTACTCCTGAAGAAGTTTATTAGCCTTTGCATACCACTTCAGTAGATGTTTAAGGTCGTACGGACTTCCTATAGTCATTCCTAAAACTTCCCAAGTAGGTATCTGTACTCTTTTTTAATCTGGTTCTTTTATACAATACGTGAACATGTGAAAAACTTATTTTACAGTGACTTTCAGTGGGAAACAATGCCAGATAAAAGTCATTTCTGTGAAGAGAGGTCAATTCTTAAGGATTCCTAACAGGCCTGAAAATAGATTTGAGTGCAATCCAGTGAAACCAGCACAAATCCTCTATTGACTCAGGATAGGCTTTAATTTGACTGCAGATTTCTATATAGTACCACAGAGAAGTATAATTTGCTCCAACTTTTCTCATGTTGTAATTTTTTACTAGTCAGACTAGTTGTTCTACCTGGTTAACTTCTGGCACATATTTCATGAGCAATGTAGAAGGTCCTTATTGCTGTTCTAAAAATACAATGTATTCAACAATCTTAATCCAAAAATGCAAGACACTACAGGTCTTTTTTCATTACTGGATTGTGGTAGGTATTGCTGAATCTAGTTCAAACAATTACTGTTCAATTTCATGGCTGCAGGCTATGTAATAACCTGGAAATATTGTTTTCACTCTGATCAGTCACGTGAGAAATATCTATTTACTGTTGCATACCCTTAAGCATCTTATTCATCCATATATACTTTCTGACAGTTGTATGCTTTCACCACTGTATTATGGAAGGAGTTAAGCCATGGCTCATTATTTTGTTAGGCGGCACCTTGTAATGTTCAGTTGAAGATGCACCCAAAGACAAACTCTGAGACTGATCAGCTAGGTCATAACATTTGACCTAGTATGTGGCAACTGGAGGAGTTGTGTTGGTTTATGTCATCTTCAAAATTTGATGGGATTTTCTTGTACTGTTTTCATATAACTTCATAAGGAATAGGAGAAAGTGGTGAAAGGAAAAAATATTAGACCCAAACATAGACTTTTATTTTTGGTCTAAATTTATATTCTGACTTCTTTTGTTTGTTTTTAAAGCCTCCATCTTATGGGCATGGAAAGTGCAGCATAAGCTTATCCACCGGTGAAAATCAGTGCCTTTTTTGGAGATGACAGCTGCATGCTAAAGTCTATAATAGTGGGCTTTAAAAAGAACAGTTAGGCAAAGTGTGGTCAAGGAAGTTGTATTAATATAAGTCAAAAAGCAAGAAAGGGAAGAAGTCTCCTAGAAGAATTTTTAAGGCTCACATAGTTCTTTGCAGAACATATGAGAAATTCTTGATGAAATCTCTTTACATTTATCTTAGATTAGCTCTACTATTTCTGATTATGTATAGATAGTATGAAATATGACATAAAGGAAAAAAAAAAAGTCTCAGAGGGGATAGGCAGGCTGAAAGAGGAAAGAGTTCAGATTTTGTCTGTTAATCTCAAAGCCTAATCCTGCTGTGAAAATGCACCATTTTGTGCAAAGGAAACAATCTGCTGCTAAGTTAGCTTTCCTGCTTTGAGAAAAGGTCATAACTTGTGGCAATGAGAAGGATCTCTTTATAGATCACAGGAAGTAGAGGATTATCTTCATTAAGGTCAAGAAGTAGATTGTCTTATTATGTTTTTACTTTGGAGGTGTGGATGTAGAATTCAAATAATGTTAATGAATCATGTAAGAAAAAATCATTTTAAGAGCTCAGGAAGATTAAAACTACATTAACACCTATTGAATACCTATGTTCAGTGACTGTATCGAGTGACACAGTGTCATTGTGGTGTTGAATGTTAAACTGTGAGGTTGAAGACCCAGTGCTGTTTCAAAATCTATCATGAACTAGTAGTAAGGTAACTACAGATAAATCTTTCCATGGGTCTGTGCTTTATAGATTTGCTTACCAGTAAATGGGGTAGTGATGCTTAATTCTCTTTTAAAACTGTTTTAAAATCTGTGATCGTGGACGTAGAGCAGTCTCCAAACTGTTACTTTTTTCTTTTTTTATGTCTTTATTAAATGTGCAACTTCTTGGAAGTGCTTTCTCTACGGTGGTATTGTGTGTTGACCTACTGCTGCTTTGATTCAATTCAGGTAATCTGCAATCTTCTGACACTGAGCTAATGAGAGCTGACCTGTTCTTTAACCTTTGCTTGATGCCATTGATGACTGGTCATGACTTAATTGTCTGATCACTGACTTAACTGCACAGTCACAAACTCAACTCTAAGCTGCCTTCATCAGGAGAAATGGCACTTTTCCAAAAAAGAACTTCCACAAAATACCAGGAAATGTTGAATATTTCTGTGTGTGTATCATTATATATATATATATATATATATATATATGTATATGTATACATATTTATTTCTATCTGAGAGCTTGTATGAAAGTTTAACACAAAGGCAACTTTATGTATGTACCAGCTGAACATACATGTATGTACTCAAATGAGCTACTTTTCTTGCAGAGAGCGTGTAATAAAGGAAGAGAGCAGATAGACTCCAGAGTAGATCTTCATAACTAGTGGTTTTCTCTTTAAATATTTTAACTGTGAAAATTGGCTGTAGCACTCCCTATGATTATAGCTTTGACTACTACAAATTTCACTAACATTTGGTTGGGAGAGAAATAGCAATTACGCAACATGCAGGTGCCCTGATAGCACTTAAAGGTGTGTTGATGAAGTAAACAGCCCTGCAGGATCAATTTTCCCATATTTCAAAGCAGAGTATGTATTCTCTAAATCTGCTGATGCTGAAAGATGCATCTCTTCACATGTCCATATCTCAGTGCCAAACAACTACAGAGAATACCAGCAAACAAGTGACCTTGTTATATTTCTTGGAGACTGTGCTGTAATGTGTCATGCAAAGGTAAACAAACAACACAGCTTGCTATAAAAATGCTCCATGCTCATCATTAGTGCAAGGATTTAGGCTGTTGATAAGACGAATATGAAGAATTCTCATTTGTGTTTTATCTGTGGATCTACATAGAAACTGCTATAAAAGAGAGCTTACAGCATGGGAATGGGGGAAGGTAATGATATTCTCTATGCTGCTTCTACATCATTTTTTCAATAAATACAGAATGCAGAACCACTTCAGGTCCAGCTTGTGCAATTTGAATATTACTCTACGATGTGCTCATATGAAATTATTGCATAATGAAGTATCCCCTCCCTACAGAAGATTGATCTCTGAGTTACTGTATGTGACCCCAAAAGAGCAGAGAAGCTACCTTCTGTTGTTCTCCCTCTATTTCCTGAGACATCCTGATTGTTCTCTGTAGTGCAGACTTTATTGTTTCACATCTAGCATCTCAGACAAGTTGCTATCTTATGCCAATCTAGATCTTTATGGATCTCTTTTGCTCTGTGGCTATGTCTGTAAGCATATCCACTTCCTGATTATACTATTATCTTCCTCCTCTTTGGTGTTGAAAACAGTTCAGTTTTGCAGACTGTAATCAGATGTAAGAAGTAACAAAACTGAAGTTCTACTGTGAACAGCACCAACTGAATCCCTAAGGGATGCTTCAACACAAAGACCATGACTAGATTTTGATAGTTTTGAGTTATTGAAAGCAACTTATGATTTTACATCAAAATTATTAAATATTTCAGCAAAGGAGTGTTGTAATTCTTGTTCTGAAGTAACTTTTTTCTTTAATGAAATATCTAAACCACCCAAATAGAGATCTTTTATCTCAAGTGCACTTCACCTCATTTACCACCCATTCTTTCAACCAGAAAAATGAAAATAAAGCTATTGGTAAAATGAGCAGTAAAATGGGGGTGTCCTACGATCAATGTATGCATGAAGATGGTGCTGTGCACTTAGTGAGTCCTTCTGATATACTGTGCTGGTTTCTGAATTTAAATTGAATTTAGAATACCTGAACATGGTTTCAAGACAACCAAGTACATCCGTAGACAGAAGAGGGCACTCCTCAGGAGGCCTTCTCTAAGAGACAGTGAACAAAAGGAGTTGTCAAGGCTGGGAGTCTGGCAAAGGGGTAGCTTTTACCAAAAGTGGACAGGAGAACTGGGGAAGTTATGGGGCAAGGCAAGCCTGGGCCTGGGCAAGTAAGACAAGGAGCCCTGTTCCAGTTCAGAAGTGTAGATGAAGGACTTCTCTCAACTGGAATAGCTTTGAGAAGATGATGTGGGTGCATTCAGAAAGAAATGGTTAACTGTATTTACTCAGAAAAGTCACAAGCTTGCTTTTTTTTTTTTTCTTTTCTTGTGTGTGTGGAGGTTGGAAGGCATTCCTTTTATTACTGACATTTGTTAATGTGAAAAACTACTGAGCTTGTGGCTGAGCTCCACTTGAGCTTCCACTTATGGTTATTGAAGAACATAAGCAACAACAATGCAAAACTGTTGACAATCCATTAAGGATAATTCATAAGGTGATTGTAATATTATGATTCTAGTTTGTAGCTTGCTTTTTCACTTTTTTTGTTTGCCTCTCAGGAGGAAATACAATAGTGTAGCTGTGTGACGTCTGGGTTAGCCGTAGCTCATGCCCAGCTACCTCCAAGTACAAATCATTCTTCACAGACCCATGACTTCTGTACCATCAGACCAACATACCTGAAAATGTGCCCTGCAACAATGGCGCTTGAGCTCCCAACTGGTTTCTGGGGAATGTGAGAAGAGAGGGCAATCTCATTTTATAGTGGGACCAGGAAACCCCAACAAGATTGTTATTTTTAGGTCACCTGTATTGCAAATCTGGTGCAGAAAGTAATTGTTTGAAGTATTATAAATAAATAAAAGGTACTATTTAGGGAATTGATTGTGGGTTAGTTGGTTTTTTTTGTTTGTTTGTTTTTTGACCTCTTCCTCCCCCTCCAACCTCTGTATACAGTATTAATAGTTATGAAAATTTGGAGTTGCTTTGTGTTTGGTTCTGCTTTTCCTTAAAGGAGGATGCTCAGTCTACTCCCTTCTCAAGCCTGATCAAGCCTTTTATTTGATCCCATGTAGCCCAGGTTTCTAGTTTATAGAATTAAGAATAAAGGATTCATATGCCATTTAAGATGCAGGTTCTGTCTCATTCAGAAGTGTATGGCATTTACACTTCTTATTTAAACATGTTAAAGCGCTTCCATTATTAAATTCTGCTTGAGGGAACCAATGAGGGAGAAGAAATTTGGCATCAATCCCAGTGCAATTTGGAGGTGAAGGACTGAGGATGCTCACTATCCTATTGAATGACAGTAATTAAAATTAATGAAAAATCACTGCATAACACCCACCACTTGACATATTTCCTCAGGTGTTTTTTGCAAAAATCTGAGAGACCTGTGGCTTGGGTCTTTGAAGTTCTCCCACCCCTCCTCCATTTCACCTTTACTTTCATATTTATAGATAGATAATTGAACAAATATTCTGAGGAAAAAGTTTATTACTTAAGACTCTTTCATCTTAAGTAACTTAAGTTTTATTCTGAGATGACCGTAAAATTGCAGTTTTGCATAGATAGAAGAATCAGAATTTGAGGTGTAGACCTATTCTTCTCTAGCCTTGTAGAGACTCTGTGCTCCTGGGGATCAGCTGTGTGCACCCCACGAGAGTTGGTCAAGGAGTGGATACAGCAGCCCTAATTGGGGCTCGGGTGTGGAGGAGAGGGGAAGAAAAAAAGGTAATAGAAATATCTTCATACTTCTGGGGCAAGGGAGATGAAGAGAGAAACATGTCTCAAATGGGACAAGAAACGGGCAGAGAAACAAACATGTTTTTCAGCAGAAACAAAGCCATTTCTGGCTGTCTTAAGTACAGCCATTCTGCAAAAGCCCACCAGAGCTGCAGGTGAAGAAAAGTCTCTGCAGACTCCTGTTCCTCACAAGCTTGACCTGGGGGCAATGGAGGTTTCCTAGGCAGAACGAAAACAGGCTCCTATTATCCTCCAAATAGAAGAATCTGTTGACATGATGATTATCATAAGGTGGCATTATCTGTGGATGAATCCTTATGTAATTATTTCTTTATTTGTTTAACAAAATATTTCTTTAATGAAACAATTTCAGATGCTGACCAAGTTGCTCAGAGACAGCGACCAGAAGTGGAAAGTTCATCCCAGTGCACCCCAATCAAAGAGCTGGTTTTTACTGTTTTTTGTGTTAGATGCATATATCTGGTTTCTTTTTGTTGTGCATGCTTTTTTCCTTGTTTCGTTGACCAAGAATGACTTACTCTGAGGACCTTTCTCTCATCTGTAGCAAAGATGAGTTTGGTGATACACCTGTGACATTTCTATCACTTCTAATGGTTACAAACCCTTGCATAAGGTATCTGTGCTGGTTTAGGAGTTTGGCATGGAAGGAAATTTCAGCTGGGGTTATCGAAATGTAGATAAGAAGAATCTTCTTATTTCCACCTCACAGTACCATTTGTCTATGGGTATGGATTCCCTTCAGGATGAAGAAAACTTCCTGACTTTTTTTCCAATACAAATACAAGAAAATTCTGATCTATTTGTACTTTTTCTATTCTTGCTGGGTAAAAATAAACATCCATTTATTAGGTGTTTACCTCAAAGTTTTCAGTGACTCAAAGAGACACTAAAACATTTTCCTGAATTAACAAAGCACGTAATATACAAAATCTTGATACTTTGCACTCACAGTGTTCATTGAACAGTCCAAGTCTTTACCCTAAGGAAAGAGAAAGATGTTTCTGTCCTTGATGGTACTTATTGTGAGTTATTCTTTGTTTTTTGTCATTTTGAAAATAGGCAATTGAGAAAACTCACTCAGCAAGCAGTAAAAACAGCAACAAATGTTTACCCTTTGGGATATGTACTCTGGAGAGAACTCCCCACCCAAAATGTGCAGACACTTCAAGGTCTATGTGTACAAGTTTAACTTGACTTGGAGTGCAGGCAGTCAGCCAATTAAGATTTTTTTTTGGATTTTTTTTTCCATCTAGCAGGTTAATAAGTTATCCATGAAACTACAGAAGCATCAGAACTGGAGTTTAGTAAATCTGTTATTAAATCTCTAAAATAAACACTGAGAACTAGAGAAAAATTGCTATACAAAAGATTTGAGTAGTATTATGATTTCCCTCTTCCTTACCCTTTGAACATACACGTATTGCTTAATCTATTGTGAGACTGTAATTTCTGTCCTGAAGAAGGATATGCATGTGGGTGCCTTTGGGTTCTACTATCTATTTTCTTTCTAACAGCAGTGAGTTGCCTTTCTGCCTTTATTAGTCCTCAGTGTTTATTAATAACCAGAATTTTGGGCAAGACTTCTATGTTACTTTCATTACAATGAAACCTGGTTATAGTTAAGTTGATAGGAACTCTGTCACTGGGTTGATGAAGCCAGGCTTTTAGCTTTGCAATGCGTGTTTTCTTCTAATATGCAATGGAAAAAGTGATACAAGCATACTCCCTTCAGCTTTTTCCCTAGCAATGTTTGAGTTCCAGGCCAGCTCCTTTGTACCTTTTCTATGATGACTTTACAATCTGAATTAGAGCAGATTGAATAAGAACATTGTCCAGCAGTCACTCATGTTTTTGCAAATATACACGTGGACTTCGTGTAACTTATTGGGCCATGTTATCCTCACTTGGGAGTTTTTGGACAATGGTTAGTTGTTGATGTGGACATCGACTAATGAAATATTGTTTTTGTGGAAGACGATAGCAGAACGTGTCAAACCTATGACAGCAGTATGAACACGCCCATATTCTGTAAACACTTCTAGATAGGGACTCTTAGATTTCATGGAATTGAATAAACCATAGTCTAAGACACATGAATCTGCTTTTTTTAGGGCATATGTATGACTGCCTGATAAGCGCTTACAGGAAAAAGTGTAAACGACTTGCGTTCCCAGAGCTTTTCAGTAGAAAGTTTGGTTTTTCTTTAGTTAGTTCTGGAATTAAATTTTAAGGCTGCCATTCTCGCTTGTTAGATTTTGTTTCTTCCTGTCTTGTCTTTTAGCTTTTATGACCATTTATTTATAGGTTTGTTTCTTCCAGGCGGTTAAATTGATCTTTAATTTTATTTCATGACCACAGAGGAAAACAGCACAAGCTTGAGCAAGTTTGGAGGCAGTCAGGTATTGTGTGCACTTTCCTGAGGCTAAACAGACCTTTACTTTAGTGTCTTGGCTGTTGAAGTGTGCTTTTCTAAGGGAGAGGATGTTGAAGGAAATCTAGGGGATTTGTTCTTTTATTAGTTTAAATGAGAATAAAGACATGTTGGTCACTCAACTGTGTGTGTCCATTGCAGAGTCCATATGTGCTTGGTTACTGATCTCAGTTGAGTCAGCCTCAGAGTATACAAGTAGGTATGGGAAGACCAGGAAAAAGTAATAATAATAATAATAATAACAAACACCTCTTGGTGGCAGAACAAGCTATCACTGTGAGTCAGGGCTCTGACCTCCAAGATTTGTTTTGGGATTGGAATATAGGTCCTGACATAAAATATATCTGTAACTAAGCCTTGTTGTTACCTGAAATGTGGTTTTACTCTAAAGAGCAGTGGATTATAGTGATGGTGTTAGAGAGCATTGTGCAGTTTCAAGCTGTTGAAGAGGAAAATGAGGCTGACAAGCACCTGAACAATGATTGTTCCTAATGCAATGGGATTTGCCTTTACTTGCCAGGCAGCTGTTTCACAGATGCAGAGATGCAACATTATTTTGGTTTTGCTAGTGATCCCAATACTTTGGTGAATGGGATTTGCCACTTTGTTCCTATGCCTTGAGCAACTGTCAAGTTTTCAAAAGGAAATTGCTGTACTACAGTTTTAATTTCCACCTTTTAAATAGTTTTTCATCTTCATTTTCTTTGCTTTCATGGAATGGAGCAAATCATTACTTTTAAAATACACGACAGTTTCTTCACAGACAAGAAGGGTAAGGCACTCGGCAATGTGACAAGTCCCTCCATCAGGTTGCTTAATGATTTGAAAAGTTCCACACCAGATGGTTACATTATGTAGCTGAGTCCAGAGTCCTAGTACTTGACTTTGTAATTTAGTGTTCATAGAAGGTATGTATATTTTATATGTGAGAGGATACTCCTTTATACTGCATTATGGAGTTCAGTCTCTGTTGAAGGCTGATATTGCAGTGCTAGATTTTTTTCTTCCCCTTCCGCCCCCTCCTTTTTTTTAAATGCTAGAATATATAGGCACTTCTTGGGTGCTTCTATTGGAAGTTATTTTTCTGTGTGTTCGGTAAATTCTCCCCAACCACAGTGACTTTCAGGAATTGTGCTCTTTGTCAAATGTCAGTAGACTATGATTATAGCCTCCACTGCATGATACCAGAGATAGGAAAACTAAAATATGCTTATTTCCCATGCTGGAATGTCTTGTGGATTTAATATTGTGTATGACTTGGGCTAGAATCATAGGGTCTCCTGTCACTTGCCTATTCTGCTGCTCTTTCTGTGGATTCTTCTGGGAAAGGTTTATCACTTCAGGACATCCTGAATCGTGGCACGTGACCCAAGTGTGGAGCTGTTCACCAAAGCTTGCAACACTAATATAGGAAATGCATTTAAAAAAATGCTAGAAGACCAATTTAAAACAACTGAAAATGACAATATTTCCCTACACAGCAGATAGTGATCTTCTGCCCAAAGCAATAGTGTAGAAAAGGAGCACTGACTCTTTTTTTAAAAGGCAAAGAGAAATTCATGGACACTGAGGACAAGGCAGGGATGTCTCCATAACATCCTTAATACAAGAGTCTTACACAAAAGTTGCAGGTGTCAGGGATGTGCAAGGGGAATGGTCTGCTGCGTGAAGTGGCTGGGCTTGCATTAGTAACATGTGTGAATAATATCAAATGAAACCTAATATCAGTCAGACCCACCGGGCATTTCGTGCCTTCTACTAGAGGTTCTGTACCTCAAGTCTGAATTTCTGTGGTCTTTGCCTGCCAGAGACTGAAACTGTGAGCAACAAGCACTGCAATATTACTTATGTGGAATCATTAAGGTGGGAAAAGACCTCAAAGATCATCTGTTCCAACCATCCCCCCACCAATATCACCCATTAAACCATGTCCCTAAATATCATGTCCCTACATGTTATAGATCAGTCAAGCAAATGGCTAAGCAGGACTTCTGTATAGGCCTGGACACCAGATGTTAACAAGAGGCAAACAGGGAGTCAACTTTAGATTCTTATAGGCGATAATAGAACATCCCCTAATTCTCCAGCTTTGATAGGAAAAAAAACTCCAAAGCTTTTCTAGCAGAGCACGTTGTTGCTGCTTTGTCATCTTCATGGGTTGTGGTGGTTCTGTGTTTTTTTTTGTTTTGTTTTTTTGTTTGTTTGGTTGGTTGGTTGGTTCGTTTTATTTCAAATTTGAAAACAGTTTTTGAGAATGACCATAATGGCATTAAGATCTCCACCATAGTATGTGACAAGCACCCCTTTTCTCTTGTCATGCCAGTAGGAAAAATATAAAGGGAGACTTCTACGTATGAACTGATTCCAATGAAATGATTGAATGCAAAAATTTGGGATTTAATATCAGTTTTATTCAGCATTTTGTTTGTTTGTTTTGTTTTTGCGTGTTTCTTTTTTTCTCTCCAGGTTGAGTGCAATAATAAAGCATGGGATACGTTACATAAAATTTTACAGGATTTATATAGCTCAGGTTAGAGAAATAGACCTTACACAGTATTGACTTTTTCTTTGTTTCTTTCTTATCAAGTTTCAAGCATTTTTGAGGGTTTGGCAAGAGTCCCTAATCCCTGAAGCTCTAAATGATTTATCACCTCCCTGTACACGCATTGAAACAACCGTGTGCCAGCTGCATCGCGTGCTCTGCTGTGGCATTCCTGCTCCTCACTCCAAAAGCATATGTGCACAGGCAGAGGCACACCACGGGCTGTGCAGCCAGGTCACTTATCTCTGGGAAGTTTACTGTTCTAAAAACTGTGGGTTTAGATGCACATTTCCACATTCAGAAAACCTATTTGTACAGCAGGGATAGATGTCTCGCTTCAAAGTCATTCTAAGATTACTGCAACCATTTGTTAGCTGTATGCGGTGTCTGTGGGTGCTGTTGGGTACATACCCAGCATAGCACTATTCTGCTGCCTCCGGAGGAGATGGCTGCAGAGCATTTCCTTCCAGCCTCTCTGTCTGGACTTTCTGGTGGTTTATTTAACCAGTAGTAGCTCTTGGTCATTTCTGTATCATCACCAATTTAAAACAATGGGGAAAACACGTAACAAAGCAATGTATTTTTTTTTTTTTATAATAAATCAAGTTTTCCTGGAGTTTTTTCCTCTCATCTTTTCTGGACTGTCTTTTATCAGGTAGCTCTTCAATACAGGTTCTGCCCCAAGTCAAAGTCCTGGCTCAGTATTTCCTGGCCATGCCTGAGCCTATTACATGTCCAGAGAGTCTGCAAACAAATTAATTTCTCCTTATGTAGAAATCCTAGAACCTTTATTTTTTTCTTCACTTTTTTCCTGCCTATCTCCAGAGGATGTTAAAACAAGTCTGTCTGAGGGCTTTTCAGGGCACGGTGTATAGAAGTGGCAGGTGCACCTTTAGATGTAATAGCAGCAAAAGTGGTTTGAAAAAATAGGACAGGAAAAGTGAATTGTTGTGGTGGAAAAGTTATTTGCTTTACTTGTGCAAGGGGATTAAACTAAAAGAGTGCTGTCATCCAAATGAAATCCTTGTCCCTTCCCCTACAGCTCTTTTTTGGAGGATACTTCAGAAAATGTTATGTAAAAGGCGTGTTTCTGTTACCTCTCCATATTGAAATGGTGAGAAGTTTTCTTCCATGCCTCTTCTGGAGGCTTTACCAATGTATGTCAGCATGTTATTGCTTACCATCTTTGGAAAAGTTTCTTGCACTCAGAATCTAGTATATCAAATATTAAAAAGGGCTGCATCTTTGGCTTTTTAGTCTCACCTATTACATAGCTCATCTCCTCTTCTGCCCTCAAAAATACCTGTCTGTACAGTACAACAGCCTTCCCCCCTTCCTTTTTTTTTTATTTTCTTACTGCTGAATTCTGACCATACACCCAGGTCTGCTTAAGACAACTAGTATGGAATTGGTCCAAAAAAGAGACAGATATAACCAGCAAAAAATTTATTGGCACGAGGGGATCTGGTTTAAAAATAAAAATGAAGATTCCTCTAGCACTGGTAGTTAACTCCAGGGTTTTATCAGCTGTATTAATTTTCTACTCTGCTAGAACTGTGAAGAGATCAAAAGTTTAATGACCAGTGGGGCCTGAATTGTAATGCATTATCTTGCTTCTCTTAAAAATATTGCAAAACCAGAAAATGTTTTTAACGTTACATGATGTGCCATTAGTCAAAATGCAGCCCTTAATAAACTTGCACTCTGCAGGATTGAGTGGTGGTGGCAAAGGAAACATTACACTGCTTATGTCAATGCACCCCCAGACTAAAAGCTTGCAAGAAATCCTGGAGCTGATGACATTAGGATCTCTGCCAGATTCATTTTAGTTTCTGCTCCTAGGTCTCTTACATTCATGTACATAGTTTCATCTTTTGGACATTATAAGCCTTTTCAGAATAAGGAAGAGAAAAAAAAAAAAAAAGAAAGAATTTTATATTAAGGGTTCCATGTTGTTGGTACATAGCTGGACTAGCTGGTTGAAAACAGAGTTTAAATAGTTTGAATGGATGCATCTAAGTTGGTTTTGTACTGGGAGCATTTCTTTTGTGATGTCGTACATTCCTGGGTCCATGATCAAGATGTTCTTTTCAAAGATAGTGAAAGAAAGACACCTACCTACACCTAACAGTTCCGACCAAGACTGGCACTTTCTGTGAGGGTGACACTGTCTATATTGCATCCTCTGGGACATCAGAAGGCTAACACTGCAGCATGGTGACCAAAATTGTTGGATCTCTTCCTTGTTCTGTCAATCATATGCTCTAAAGAGAACTTTAATGTCTCTGCATGTCAGTTAATTCTCCTCTGCTTTCTCTTAAGATGACTTCCTGTGACAGGGAAATGGAGCACATAAACTCTCATAGCTATCACTTCCAAAAGAGCCTATAAGTTAGCTCTTTGGGACAGAGACTGGGCCTTAGGTTGTCTTGTGCAATGCTGCATGGGTTTATGTACTTGATGAATTTTTAATAAGTAGAAGAGCAGTTTGTGGGAAGGATGTATACTACAGCTAATGCTGCACTTTGCCTATTTTTAGGAAAACACTTGCTCATTTACAGCTGTAGCAATCAGGGACAAATATTCTCCATCAATGCACAAATTTAAAAAATGTTAATGTGTTGGTCTTGATTCTGATGTCATCTGGGCAGGTGCTGTTCTGAAATAGCTCGATTGAAGTTAGAGTAAATCTGATCAAAGATGACATCAAAAGCAGTACAATCTATAAAGCCATTTTGTCTGCATGTAGAACAGATTGGTTTGCAGGAAAAGAAGAGAGCAGTATTGAATTACGTTAAATTGTTGTCAGTATGTTAGCAGTATAACCAAACCTCACTTCTGGGTTTTCTAAAGTGACGAGGGGAGGGAAATGGATTGCATTTCTAACAAAAAGTGTTGGTTTTGAAATTGTTGATGGAGACTTTTTCTACAGCAAGGTCCAATATATTTCTGAGATTCTTGACGGGTAAAAAATCAGAATTTGGTTATGAGTGTGATTGCTGGTGATAGTCTTCACAGCTGACTCACACTGCAGCTGACACGCTAAGGGACGCTGGTGCATTTTGAGTGCAGGGAGACAAAATTACTGATCTTAGGGGTAAGAGCACCGATTTTGCATTCTCAGGATATGCAAAATAACTATCCCTGGAGCAATGCATGATAAGAGTGAATATGACAACCTTTTCCTGTCGTATTTGCTTGCTCTGCACCTACACCCACTCTTGCATAATTACTCACTTTACATATTAGTCCTTCTCACTCTTTTGACCATCTGCATGAACTGAGCAAATCTCCAAGTTGAGGAGATTCCGCAGAACTGCGGATTTAGAGCACGGTGAGATCAGAATGCAGAATACTACAACGCTTCAGGCAATGGTTATCCGTGTGCTTTTCACTACTAAAAATCAGTCTTTCCTGTTTTGTGTTAAGGTTTGGTATTGGTTAAACAGTGAGGAGGAGAAAAGCCAGCAATGCAGAGCAGCATTAGAACTGAGGCAAGGGAATGCTCACACTGCATGTTGCCATCTAGTGGAGCTGGTGAAGTTTCAGTGTGCCTGCTAATACGTTGCAGCCCCTTAAGGTTTGATTTAAAGTCTGATTTCAAATATGCGGTTTTTTTTTTTTTTGTTGTTGTTGCTGTTTTTCCCCATCTGTTCAGTGTAATGCCAACTGACTTCAGTTCTAAAGCAAAAATTGAAATAAAATAGAGACATCTTGGTTGTGCATTTGTTAACTTGTATTTTAATTTTCAGCACGCTCATTACATTATTTCTTTAAATATCACTTGTCTCTGAAGTAAGGATAAGTAGGTTTGGGGGAGGAGGGGGGTTCTGTGGGGAGATATTTTTGTCTCAAGCTTTCCAATATGTAAATGTACTCTCTCAAACATACTAAAATACCATGAGTACATATGCTTTCAGTACAGACTTCAGTAGGAATCAGGAACATGTATAAGTATCTGCATTAGTATCCTTATTGCCTTTGAGTAAGAAAGCTTGAATGCTCTGGCTTTGACTTTTAGTCCTTCACACAGGTAGAGATTAATTTCCCAGGCTGGAAGATGCTGGGGCTGAGAACTGGGAACTTTGGAAGCTGGGCTTTAAAAAAAAAAAAAAAATAGAATCAGAGTGGAATTTCCACATCATTTCTATGTATTATTGTCATCAAAACAAAACAAACAAACAAAAAAAAAAAAAAAAAAAAAAAAAAAGAGATAAAATTGAGAATGATATATTGCTGTTATTTCATGTTTCTTCTGGTTGGTTTGTTCATATTTTAAGAAAGCCTGTTTTGTAACAAAGGTGTGGTAATTCTTAGGATGAGCCTCTGCTCAAGGCAAGTATAGGAAATTCATTTAAACATTTTCAACTAGAAGACTTAGTATTTCAGATCCAATTTCCCTGGTCCTGTCTACAACACGAGAAAGAGAGGGGCAGGCAGTGACTGTTACTTTTTTCTTCCACTCTTGCAGAAAGAGAGCAACTATGGACAGAATGAAGATGTAGCTTTGGGCTGGGCTTTCATCCTGTAACAGGAATGGATACACTTTAGGGATTTTTATTTCATATAAATATAATAGGAATTATTATTTCATATATGCTATATGTTTTCTGTGTTCAAAGACTTATGACAACATCAAGATGACCGTATACATTTGAGGACAGTCTTTGGACAAGCTTATTTGGCAAGGAACACTTTAAGATAGTGACAGTAATTCATCATAAAATAAGCCCTGTTCAAAAGTATATTTTAAAATAAAATTTTTGAGCACAGCATGCTCAAAAGAGTTTGCTTATTGAAGATGAACTCTTTGTAGAACAAGTCAAATCCAGTAAGTACTGGATGTGCCTGAAGTTAACACAGAGTAAATATTAAAAAGAATTAAATTGTAAAGCCAAGGTGGGTGAAAAGGTGCTGTCATCTATAGCAATCACACATCTAAGGTCTGTTCCTTCTCCCTCTGATGCTTCCTCATAAGGGGGTGTCGAGAGGCAGGAGACCTTTTCTCCATTAACACCAGTGACAGGACCCGCGGGAATGGGGTTAAGCTGAGGCAGGGGAAATTTAGGCTTGACATCAGGAGGGGGTTCTTCACAGAGAGGGTGGTTGCACACTGGAACAGGCTCCCCAGGGAAGTGGTCACTGCACCGAGCCTGTCTGAATTTAAGAAGAGATTGGACTGTGCACTTAGTCACATGGTCTGAACTTTTGGGTAGACCTGTGCGGTGTCAAGAGTTGGACTTGATGATCCTTAAGGGTCCCTTCCAACTCAGGATATTCTATGATTCTATGCTTGTAACAGAACATTCATTAACATTTCAAGGCTAGTTTTGAATTCTTTAAGTACTTCTGTTCTGATACTGCTCTTGAGACATCATGGGTTTTGCATAAGCATTGCAACTTCCAGTCCACTTGGTGTTTGGAACAACTTGGTTGTACTGTGAGAAGGCCCCGTGCCAGGTCCTTTGTTCCAAATGAATGATCTAAATCATTTAATGTTTCTAAAACATGCCTAGAAATCAATGGAGGAGATTCGAAAATTAAATCTATTCAAGTTCAATGTAGATCCATAAGGGCTGAAAAAGTGTTAAAGTGTGCTGAGTCAAACCTGGTGATGAAGGCTCAGAGCAAACCTTAGGAAAAACAGAGTAGGAGCCAGAGCCCGTGCTGGCATGAACCTGTTTTGTTCTGAGTTAGCTGAAGAATGCAGACTAACACCAGCTAACAGCTGAGGAGAAAGTCTTGGCTTTCCAGTATGAGAGAGCAGTGTTCAATTTATTAAGCTATAAACCCCAAATCAACCAAATTTTCACCTCCGTGTGGGAAAATAAACCAAAAATCTCTCTTGAACTTCTAGCTCTCGGGTAACTCTAGATTTAATCTTTTTACTCTCTATCCATTCCTGCAACATAAATTGCTTGTACAAGAAGAACAGAAAGAATAGTATTTAGAAGAAGAAGAAGGAAAAACAAAAAACAAAACAAAACAAAAAAAAAAACCATGCTCTCCAAGCAGAAACTGGGAGGTATTACCAAAGAGTGAGAATTTGATGACCATATGAATTAACTTACTTTCCTGAACAACAGCGTCAAAAACAAGCCTTTCCTATAAATGGATAAATGGAGACCATTGTAAATGGACTGCATGAACCAAGGTAAATCTGTTAGTAAAGACAGAGTTGAAGAAGTGAGGAGCTTCTCTCAATAGGTTGGAACTGCATCCTCAAAGGAAAAATCCAACTTGGTTTCCACATCTGAGCTCCAGTTTCTAAGGCTGAGCTGGAGATGACATAGAGGTAGGAACAGGTAGAGGAGAGGAAGGGTAGGTTTTTTTTGTTGTTTTTAAACTTGTAGAGTCTTTCAACTTGGATATGACTTAATCAAAATCCATACTTATTATATTGCAGCTAAAGATCGTCAAACTATCACACTTCCCGTCCCCTAAAAGAATCTCTGAATGGGAGTTTGAACCAAGATGCAGACTTAAAATGAAGACAAGTGGATGCTCAGTTGGGGCTTTTATTGAGGAAGTTCTCAGGACCAATTCTGCAGAGCTCTTCTGCTCTAATGCTTTCAGCTTGAACCCTTGTCTTCTACATTCTAGTCAAACGTGCAGCGGTAGAGATGTCCTCAGAGCAGAAGGTATTTTGCCAAGAACCTCTATGCTCTTTGAGAGGAAAGAATTGGGGGTAGAGTAGGAGCCTATACTGGGTACTTCCTGACTGTTTTGTCTTATTAGTATTCTGAAAGTTTATCTTTTTATCTATTTTAGATCAAAGAGAAGATATGAAAACACTCTAGATTTTTTTTTCCACTGTTTTGTTATTTTATTCCCCTTTTTTTTCCTCCTTCCCCTTCAGTTACTGTGTGGTCAACCTTGACAGGCTTTTAATGCTCTGCCAGATTCTCTGGGAGATGCAGAGACCATCCTTGTAATGGATGTATGATGTAATTATATTTCAGCATCCTCTAAATTGGTCCCTTCTACCACCACAATGCTCATATGTACATGCAGGTAAAAATTTTGCATTGTGCATACATCCTTAACAAGGATGTGGCCGTAAGCTATCAGAGGGGGCCAAGGGAGACAGTAGCACAAAGCTTTTGATAGTCAGAGCTGACTGGTGAACGATGGATGTTTCTCACTGGTCTTGTTAAATAATTTCTCTAAGGTAGTAATTAAATCTTCTTGCTTTCCTCATTCTACTACAGTACTAAATGACCAGAAATAATAATCGGGGGGGGGGGGGGGGGGGGGATCGAAAGCCCTTCAGGACTTCAAGAGTTGTCCTTTTAACCTGCACTTTCAACACCTAGCTTTAGTGAGGCTTTGGTGCAACAAAGGCTGATGATTGATCCTTCTGCTGTTGCACTGTGTGGTGCTGATCCCCGCCTACCCGTCAGCAAGCTAGTGCTTATATAAAAGCAAAAAAGCTTTACGAACTTGTTTGTTTTTGAAACTAGAAACATGTTCTTTCAACTCTCAGTTTACAAACTGCAGCTCAGCATTAGTCACGGAGCTAAAGGCGGGGGGGTACGTGGAGTACTTGACACTACAAATTGCAAGAAAGAACTGAAAGCTTGATTTCTATTGGAAGTGTTACTGCATTTTCCTCATCTGAACTTGCAGAGGTTTTTATGCTGTGATTGGCTGGAAATCAGAAGTCAGGGTCATACACTTACCTTGGATTTCATGCTCTCTAGTAGCATTTTGTGTTGATGTATGTTCTTGAATCACGATGTTTATATTCACAGAGCTCAGGGAGTCAGTGTTCTGGGCTTAGACTGTCTCCTTTGTGTTTGCATCAATTTACAGTTCATAACTTGCCCTTGTTTAGAAATAGTCTTTAGAATGTACACATGCGCTGTTCACCCAGAAGCAAAAGTCCAAATAGGTTATTTTGAACAAACAAGGCTTTTTTTTTTTTTTTTTTTTTTTTTTTTTTTTTTTTTTTGAGAATAAGCTATCTTCCCTGAGAAGTAGCATTACTGTAAGGAAGCAAAAACCAGCTTGTATGGGGCTGGATACTGCTTACAGTTACTGAGGAGCTGGATACAAGCTCATTTGAAAGCCGCTCTGGCTCTTATTGAATGTAAATGTTTGCCTGTAACAGAGTTAGTTAAAACTCCTAAAGTCCCCAGTTAACTTAATGGTGTAATCTGTGTGCCTAAATGAACTCATGAAGGCCACTGGTAATTTCCCTTGGATGAAGACCATTGAAGACCCAGCTTTTCATGGTGGCTTTTAGGAAATAATCTAAATGTTTGATAATGATGATTTATTTATTTATTTTTACCTAATACTTCATTCTGCAAGTGAATCTTCCGAGCAAAAACTGAAAAACAAAATGTGTGTTTTGGGATAGAGCAAAAGACAAGACTACTTAAGCTGAAGGAAATGCAGGTTTTTTAATGTCTTTAAAAAAAAAAAAAAAAAATCCTGCAGTAGCAATTATGGAATGAACCACTGGAACGTGACTCCAGGCAGAGTGACAATAGATAAAGGAAGCCAGATGGCTTTTAGTTTGATCAGGCCCAAGCAGGGTTGTGAGAAGTCTTTCTGCAAGAGCAGCGAGCCAGAGTGTGTGGTGCTGGGTCTCCTTTCAGTCCCGAGGCTGTGACCACACAAGTAAGTTGCAAACACCCACGTTTTGAGCAGGGAAGAGCACTGTCACCTACAGACACCCCAGTTACCTGCACCGTCAGTTACTCAAAATTGTGCTGCATGGATTTGTTTTCTTTTCAAAGCAGCTCCCTGTATTTTGGTCATACAGAATTACAGGTGATTTAAAGCCTAGGTTGGCTTTAAATAAATAAATAGCCTAGCTATTTGGATATGCTACAGCTCAAAGAAATACAGGACTTTAAAAATACTGATACGTCACTGCTGTATATTTCTGTTACCCTTCACTTTTTTGTGATAGCTTAACAGAAAAAGACTCTTCCTGATGCGAATTTTTCAGTGATTAAAACAAAACAAAAGTCCCAAGAATTGTCTCTTAATTAAAGGGGCTATAAATCAAAGTATGGAAGTAACTTTCTGCATCTCAGCTTTCTGCATTAGTTCTTTGATCTTCACATGCAGATGTTCAGCCCAATGCTACAGTCGAGTCCAGCACCAGCCAACCCTTGAGCCGATGTCACCGGCTGCAGGTCGGCCCAGTGCCCCCGTGCCCCAAGCAGCATCAACCTCTTTCAGCAGCAAAGGCTGCCCCGTTGTGACCTGACAGTGGGCTTGAGCGTGATCTGAGCTCACAGGATTGGGGTTCTTTGTGATTTCCGTGACTTCTTACTCTGCTTGAGCTGGGTTTATCTCATCAGGTGCAACACACTCTGATCTTAGGCCAGGGAGGCTGCTCTTAAGCTGCAGTGGCATCCCTAGCCTGAAAAGGACTAAGGCATTTTAATCAAATAGCTCCTCCTGCCCCAAGTGCCTATTGTTGCCTATAAAAAGAAAAAAAAAAAAAAAAATAGAAGCAGGGTAGTGCTGAACATATGTATTATGTTCTGTACTGCAGCAAAGTAAAATAAATGATGCTTATGGTGTAAGCAGGTAATAACATCTCCCAGGCAGAAATGTTCCTGTGTTAATCATGTTTGACTTCTCTAACTCACTTGTTTCTCCCAACCAAAAAGCAGGTTGATGAAATTGTGACAAATGGTTGCACACTTCATGAAATAAAAATTATATTCCATCTTTTTTCCCTAGTCGCCTGCGCCAAGAACACTTGGAATGAATTGTATGGCCATGTTTGTAGGCTTCCTCAGCCTGAACTTTTTAATGGAATTCCTCTTAAACTCATCTCTAATATGTGTCTTGTTCCTGCTCCTTTCCTTTGCACAGTATAATGGATTCTTTAAGCTTTGAAAGTGAGTTGTTGTGGCCTAAAGTAACAAATCAGTTTTGGAATGCATGCTGTCTGTTGTAAATGATTTGGGGGTAATAAATTTTCTGGTACAAAGCAATAGGCAGCATTTTCATAATGTTGAACAGTTTAGACTTGTCTTGCAGGGAACAATGTCGCTAGAGCAGTGCGCTGGTTCCAACTATTTGTTATTACAAAAGACATTTTTTTTTTTTTCCTTAAGGTAGAATCCTCATCAAATTTCATGCTTTGCTGTAACTTGTTTTATTTCATATGTTACACAAATAAAAATATGTGAGCACAGTTGTGTATCTGTTCCATCTTTTAATGCAGTCTTTTTTTAGGCTGCTTAGGAAAGCTTGTACATGTTATCTTTTATACTAAAGGCCCATTGAAGTGAATTTGATTGCTTTCAGAACTTTTGATTTACTACATTTGAACCTTAAAATCTGAAAATTAAGACAACTGTGCAGAGCTCTGTTACCTTAAATTTAACTTGATTTTTTTGGGGGGAGTCTCTAGGTTCTCTCCTTGACACACATGCAGATAGCAGTTTCTAGAGCTTTCCCTCCTAAGGACAAATGAGACAAATTTTGGGTGCTCCAGAAAACTCCCAAGTTAGAATTGGATTTTAGTAAAACCAGATGTGAAATAACTATCAGCAGAAACAAACTCTTCCACTTTTTCTTTCCAGTATCTGACTCGTGGGTACTGGGTGTTACGCAAGCTATGTGAAGCCTGGTGTCTTTATCGGTCTATTGTTCTAATGATTGCAGTGCAAGGAAAAAAAAAGACTTCCTCCATATCCAGCAGTGAGTAATTTTCCTTTACTGACTCTCCCTTCACACCTCCTTGCTTGCTGCAATGCTGTAGGGTACCAGACTAGAGAGATACTGTCAAAGTACCTTCTGATTGCAAACAAGACAAGGAGTTTCAAGGTCTTCTGTGTTAGGTGCTTGCATTATGAGTCCCAGTGTTATTCTCACTTACTTGGACTTTACTCACTTTACTCACTTACTTTGGACTTACTTTTGGACTTTATTTTACCTCCTGTATCAAAAACCTTAACGGGGTGATTCCAAAAGTGAAAACTGATAACTAAACCAAATCATTGGTTTAGTTAGCAAGCAATGGTCTGTATTTGTTTAACAATTGTTTAGCAGGTGTTTACAAAGCCACTACATTATTTTGGGAGAAAATACTATTATCAGCTGCTTTTTGCTCTAGGTTGAAACAAACTTCTAAGCTGAAAGGGAAACAAAAGGTGGCTGTGAAGAGGCTGGTATCAGTGAATACTCTCTGGATGATAGCTGCAGGAAGCAAAAGGAGGCAAGGAGCAATATCTGGCTGAGTGCAATGAGTCAACTTTTTCTTCCTGAGAGCACTGGGGAAAAAAAATTGTGACTGTACCTTAGTCTAATATTACAGTATTGCTATCAAGACATTGAACATCCTGACTGATTGCTCTTACTTCTGAGCAGGAAAAACTGATGATGTGTTGATATATTGGGATGGCGGAGTACTTGCTCCTCTAACAAGAAATACCAGCAGTGCTAAAAAGACAGTATAGCAGCGTCTCTAGATGCTAGAAATCCAGGTGCTTTCAAAGAGTCAAGCAACAAACTCTGTGGGCTATTCCTACTGAGGAAAGTGATGTAGTATTTCGTTTCTTACCCCCTCCCCAGCTTTGGGACAGGCGGGAAGTTCTGGAGTTGCACCAAGACTTTGTCATTCAGTTTGCATGTACTTAGTATAAAAGAAACCATAGACCTGCTAGATGGAGCACATCACATAAAGAAATATGTGATTTATGCATTTGAATAAATGAATGTTTGTGTCAGCCAACAAATGTGGCTTCAAGGAAAATAACACCTAGGTATAAGTTCTGTATGACATAACAAGCTTTGTTAATCAGCTATAGAGTAGGAAATACCTGTTTGTTGTGGGTAGGGTGTTCCATGATTATAAGGGAACTGGGAGGAATTTGTGCATTTTAGATGCATCTGCTTAAATGTGACCTCTGGCTTTAAGCTAGGAAATAATCATTGAGTAAATGTGTTTCTAAGGAGATCTTACTAGGCTTGACCTATGCTACTTCATTTTTTTTTGTTACTCTAGAAAGAAAAGAAACACTGAGAAACGTTTGACATGCAGGACAGCGTGTTGCTGAGAGCCAGCTGAACTGAGACAGTCTCTAACTGTGAAAGTAGCTTACAGTTTGTTGGCAGTTGCATTAAATTCCCCATAATAAAAAAAAAAAAAAAATAAAGAAAATATGGCTATGGTGACATATTTTACTGTACATGAAGTTGAAATTTGTATGGGAAACTTACTGGCAAATGGAATAGCGAGAGTTCTGTCTGTTGTGGTTGCAGTTACGCAACTGATGTCTTCTATCTGGTGATAGCTGTGTGTACAAGTATTGTGTTTGGTTAGCCAGACAACAGTGATAGTGCAGACATGTTGAAGACTGACAGTAACAGCACTTCAGCTGTGAAAGCTTTCTGAATGGTCACTGCAATCTGTAGCACATGCAGTATCTGGGGCGGCCTTCCCATGAGTCAAGAGTGTCACTGAACAGGTAGGCAGTAGGTCTTGGTTAGTCACAGGAGTGGTGGTATTTGTTTCTGTTTGAGAACAGGGCTGAGCTCACCAGCACGATGTGTTGGCTGCTCTCTGCAGTTGGTCTGAGTCCAGCTCTCAGGAGAGAGAGACCCAGCCAGAGTTTGCCATTTAAGGGTTGCCTAACCAGGCTCTTAGTTGAGGATGAAGAAGAAGAGCTGTCTTTGTAGGGCTGGGAAAGCCCAGGAATATCTTCATAAAAAGGGTGTAACAGTCCTCTCATTGTCTAGAGTACTTCCCTGTGTGTACTTTTCTGTGGTCTGGCATGAGGATACCAGAGTGACCGCTTACCTGAGTGATCTTTACCTTTCTCTGTGATTACTTCTGTTTTTAGCATGTTATTCTTAGGCGTGAAAATAAGTGTCCATGAGGGCAGAAGCAGTCAATCTGAACAGGAGGGGTCTGGCTGCTGTATGGTGCAGGTGAGATTGTATTGCACTAGACCAAGCTATGGGAGGTGGGAGGCAAAACCACCCAGCTGTCTCTTCCTCACCTGCTGTCCTTTCTTCTTCCCCTTCTCTCCCCACGTTTGGTCTCAAAAGGTGTTATTCCAGGCATGGGACCCTTGCTTCGTATTTCTAAGATGCAAGTATGCTGTGGTATGAAGGGAGAAGGGATGCTACCTAGCATTAACATTACAGGTGACTACATTTGCAAGGGATCAGATTAGCTGTTGGAACTGTCTCTCCCTAGGCCCATATTTCTGTGTCCTGTAATCATTTTCCTTTCTTAGAAACCAGGAGCTCTATGGCCACTCAGGAAATTAACTTACTTATTGATCTTTCTGAGAGCTTAGGGATGTAATTCTGTCTTTATTACATCAGATTTTAGAAGATATTTTTGAACAGTGGCAAAAGCATAAAAGTTGCAGGGGGAAAAAAAAAAAAAAGCTCTCTTTTGGGAAAACAAACAAACAACAAAAAACAGCAGCAATTTCTTGCATCTCTGACCCAGGTCTGTGCAGATAATCAAATCAGTATGCATACATAAAAAGAGAGAAATAAATTTAGGAACTTGTATATTATAACAAAGCTGATAGTAGAATCAATTTACAAGTCTGAATTTTTCCATGTCTTACCTCACAAGAAGATGTATAGGGTTTATTGTGCTGGTTTTATTTCTGCAGAATATTTTCAAAGCTACTAACGTTTATCATTCACCTTTGTAGCCTAAAACTTGAGTTGGAAGCTCATGAGGTATTCCATGAAATTGCTTGAGGTGTTCACTTAACCACCTGCACTAATTTTCATACAGCAACAGTCTTATCCTCCTTTCCCAAGAACAACAATGGGATGTGTGACTTCCACAAACAGCACCAGCAAAAATGGGCACTGAATCTGCAATGATCAAATATAAAACAATTAAGCTATATCAATTGGGTTACAACATGAGAAAAAATGAGTAGTGGTGATATGTTCTTTGCAATTTATGCTCTTAACTCTTTTTTTCCAAATTTCCAGTATCCTGTAGTGAGAATTTCTAATGCTTAAAGCATTAGAAATGCTTAAACATTCAATAAATATATATATATAGTGTGTGTATATGTAGTGTGTGTGTGTGTGTATATATATATATATATATAGTATAAATGCTTAAAACATTCCTACATACTTCAGAAACATGATTTTGTTGAGACAAATTTCTTAGGATGCTATTAAAAGTAGTTATTTCTAAATTAAGCTGGATTTGATGGGTTAATAAATGAAAGAAGCAGTGACTGAGTGCTTGACTTGGATTTCCAACTGACTTCTAGGTAAACCTGGGTAATCAGTTAATCAGATTAAAAGATCAAGACAATCAAAACTGTATTTTCTTGAGGATTTTTTTTTTTCCAGAACTTACCCTTGGTTTCTTACAATACCTTCTCAATACAGGAAGTGAAATGAGGCCTGGCTCAAGAAGAGGTAATACCACAAAAATTTTCATCACACACAGTTAAAACTCACTTTGGCACAACAGAAAACATTGATGAGGCTCACAAGAAATGAAAGTCCAAGATGCAGTGATGGTGATGAGTTTTTTTCCTTGTTAAAGCATCGGCAGATATGTGTGTTGCATTCCCAAAAGGCAAAGGATTCCAACCTTATTATAATGTAGCTTTAATTTGAAGCTGTCAGATCTCAAAAGTGAGAAAAAGCAGAAGACAGTCTGTCACTCTGACATTTCTGTTTCCACGTTTTCCTTATCACTGAGTAAAGAATGTATTTTTTTCATTTACACCTACCTGTAACTTCATGTAGCAAAACCAACCTTTCATGCATTAAAAAGGAGTAGAGGTGTCATGCTAATGATATGTTCCTTTTTCTGTCTTTTGAAGGGCAATTTAAATTGTCTTCCTGAAGCATGGCTTGCATTAGTGATGCTCAAATGTATGCATATAAGTACTGTAAATGGACACAGTGTAGGAGTGAAGGTATTTCTTTCCTCAAGGTTTAGCAGTGATTTTTTTTGTCTTATTGAAATACAAATTGCCATGTCTGTTTAAATTTGAAGTGTGGGGTGTTCTTATTAGCACCTCTAGCCTGAAGTCTTTTCATATTCAAATGACTTAAGTGTTACAAGGATTACACATTAGTTGCATTTTAAAAGAATGGGCTGAAGGGCTTGTTTCAGCTGTTCATTGTTCATTTGAGAATATAGTAAGTGTGTTTATTTTTTAAACCATATTTCATATTCTGATGTCTTGGTAGAGAAACAGAAAAATGCAGGTAAAATTTAGGCCTTGTGTTAACTTAGATTATCCTATATTTTGGTCTTTCCTTTATTTTCATATTGGCTAAATATTTAAAGAATAATTGAGCAAGAATGGCTGACTACTTCATTTAAGGATTTTTTTTTTCCCTTTTTATTGATATATCTGCTTGGCTTTAGAAAAAAGGCTATCTGTAAATAGATATTTGATGCCTGAGTGGCATCTTTATAGATTTTTGTAAGTGTATGTTCACATACTAAATAAGTTTTTGTCTTCTCAAAATACACACAGTGCAGCTTTAGGAGAGTGTTAAGAACTGCACTCCGCATGTGATTCTGGAGTCCATCAGCAGTGCTTGGACTAACTATATGATTAAATGCTTTCAAGAAAGCTTTCAAATGTGCAATAGCTCCATGCATTATTTTGATATGTAGTCTACAGTTCAGAAAATGTTGTGGCTACAGAAGCCACTAAAAATGTCAACTTACTTAAAATTTTTGGATGAAGCAAATATCATGACCCTATGATTTAAGGATCTTTGAATACCAGAGCCTTTTCAGTGGTTTTAGGATTTAGAGCATACAGAGAACAACAGTGCAACTTGTTAGCTGCAGAAAACTTTTCATACTGACATGAAGATCAGCGTGCCTGTAACATGGGACCAGCTTTCATACTCCCATATAATTACCAAGCTATTTTGTGAATCGGCAAAGTAACTAAACTTCTTGTGAAGTTTAGGTGGCCAAACAAAGTCCTGTCAACACCATGTTCCACTCCCATTCCATTGCTTAATCTTTCTGACATCACTGAAAAGGTTTCCCAGAGGCATGCTTTACAATGCAGAGAGCTTTCATTTGTATCTTTTTCCCACCTAAACTTATTTATCATTCACTCATCTTTAATCTTCATACTTTAAAAATATTTAGAGATGTTTTTGAGGAATCACTCTTCTTGCATTAGTTCTGAACTAGTTGTCCTCCCAGAACTTTTGAAAAAGCAGCTATCTTGCTAGTAGCATTCATTATAAAAGAGCCAAAGAGAATTAGGTAGATTAGAAATTTCTTCAAATGTAGTTATTTCCTTTTTGCATGCAAGCTTTATTTCCCCCCACAAACAGAGCAATTTTAGGGTGACTGAGGTAGGAGGTGGTGTTCTGTTGTTTTTCTGCAAATATTACTCAAAGTACTCTTGGGAATGAATTTGGCTTAGTGGATTGTTTCTTTGCCAATGCTTGAAGTAATTCACCAAATACCTTTCAAGAAACCATAAAACATAATTTTACCATAATGACTCTGAGCCAAGATGGAAAATAGAGATATAAACCTTTGAAAATAAGCATGTTCTATTGCCATTTTCACATTGAATAGGCTCTTATTCGTTCTTTTCCTTTGGAAGAATGTTTATCATTCATGGTGACATCCCCACCGATGACTTTTTGCTGCTCCTGTCAGCCTTATCGGCTTATGCAGGTAGCTCCAATAGCTGATGTGTTTCTCAGCCCACAGCCCTGCGTGGTAGTGCTGCTTGGGTCCTCTTGCACCAGGCCAGTGGGATAAGGAGCAGGAGAAGGCTGGGGAGGAAGGCCTTTTAGTGAAAGAAACCCAGATAAAAGGCAATTCCTACTGTCAGCCTTATGCTGCAGTCTCACTCTCGTTCCAAGGCTGTATTTGTGTCCATTGTAAGATGTGATGTACCCTACCACATGGCAACAGGCACTGTCTGCACTGCTCATCAGACCCAGTATCCCGCTTGTTGAACATGTGGGAGGGCTGCATCATTTGTCACCTGTATAGTAAAACATAGTTTTGTACAGTGGAGTTGCTTGTAACACAGAAAATCTGAGATAATAAAGATATAATAGTATTTTTCTAACAGCCAGGTGCTGTCTTGGGAAGACTGGGAGAAGAGATCAAAGAGCTGGTAGATAAACTCATGGATGGTGAGTCTGCTTTGGGTGGTTTAAACAGGACAATGTAGATAAGCCTTTTGACATGGGTCATCTCCAAAATGTGAGTTGCCGTAAATGAGGATCTACTAGATAACAATCCTAAACTAATTATTTTGTTCCCGGTACATCCCCTCCCTGAACTACTTAACATTTGCTCCTGGCAACTTTTGCAGCTGGAATATTGTGCTAAAGGACACATCTTTGCTTTGTCTACTGATGGCACTGAGTTAACTGAGAAAATAGATTTGTAGCAGAAATATGATGCTTTTCTAAGTCACTGGGGAAAAAAAAATCCAACAATGTTATTTTGGGAACATTTATGGGGTTTAAGCACAGAGAAAAAAAAAAAAAAAAAAAAAAAAAAACAAAAAACTGTCTTTATCACTTTGCCAAGTGCATGTGCTTTAACATCACAAAATTTGTGGTAGTTGGAGTTTTCACATGTATAAACATCTTGCTTCTTAAAGATGGGTGTTTGCCAGCTTGTACAGAATACTGGAAGAAAGGGGGAAAAACTCTAACTGGCAATGGAGAGTGTGTGGCAACAGGAAAAACTCATCCTTAGCTGGCTTGCTGTCACAGTGCGCTGCTTAGAGAGCAAGAGCACTGGCTGCACTTGTCTGTGTCTTTGTATGATGTAGCTGGTGTCAAAATGACTTCTTATGTGATATCACCTAGATCTCCTATTTAATGTGTTTTGAAAACCTTCCTTTTCTTCCCACCTTTTATGTTATGTGATAGTCTTATCCAAAGATTCCCTGGTGATAAAGTTATTGTTAGCTGGGTACTGCAGAAGCAGAAAATGAGACACAGGGGGCATTGTGATTTGGGACCAGCGATTTCAAGTAACATGTCTGGGCTCTGTTCTCTGTGAGATCTCTCAAAGAAGCTACAGGATTTACGGGACCGTCATGTCAAATCACAAAAAAAGATTTTCTTGGGATGTGAGATCCTAGCCCATCTTCTGATTTTTTCCAGGAATGGAGAAGAGCAAGTTTTGGAGAGGGAAAGCAAGGGTAAATTAAAAGGAGAAAAAATTACCTCCCAATATTGGTTTAAAAAACAAGCCTTGGGTTCAAACCTTGGGCAGAGGTTCAAGTCAGTTCTTTATCTAAATCAGCTCACCTAACCCTGGTTATCAATGTTCTTCTTGTAGGCACGAGTTAGTACATAGCTAATCTTCCTGGTTAAGACATACCAAGGAACTTGCCTCAGCTAGTTACAGTAGTTGAAAAAAAAATTATTTATTTATATTTAGACTTCACTGATGCTTTTTACTGAAGTCTTTTTTTTTTTTTTTTTTTCCCCTCAAACATACATCTTACAGTTTTTGGGCTTTTTAAGTCTGTTTTGGACTCCTGAGGCTTTCCATTTTCTTAGCTTGCCAGCAGGACTCCCACAGCTTTTGTCTATTGCAATACATATTCTGCAAAAAAAGCATGTGCCTTGAGTGTTTCGGTGACCTTGCGTTTTATTTGCAGACTGTGGTTAACTCTTATTTGTATAATTCATGGGAAGTACTAAAAAGGGTGCTGTAGATTTTTTTTTTTCTTACTATAGCACCCTGCCCTGAAAAAACAATAGAAATAAAATGAAGCGTTTATAGGGAAAAAAAAAAAAAAAAAAAAAAAAAAAAAAAAAAAAAGCCATCTGTCCAAACACGGCTCGATTTTTTGTCCAAAGGCTATTTTACTGAATTTGGTGTTGAGTGTTTGTCTGTGCACCTGTGGTTGCACACAAGGACACTTTTTCTTCCTTAGATAAATATTTGTATGGGAGATACTTGCACTTAATACTGCTTATTTTCATTTTATTTTAGCGAAAATATTAATATTAAAACAGAGTAGGACAGAAATACAATGCAGCTCATCTACACGTAGCAGGTCCATCTGCTTCTCAAGATTAACATGTTTCACTGATTAGTCACTTCAGAGCTTCCCTAACCTAGAGGAGCCTGTAGCTGTAGGCTACTGGCAGCCTTACTGTGGAACAGGGCTGGCCGCAGGGGACCTAGGAAATAGCAAGTGTTTTACCTCCTCCCTTTCTGGGGCAGTCATGCATGCAGCAGCCCTTCCTCTAAACCCTTGTTCAGTACATTTGCTGCACGTGAACCGCTCATTGGGTTTGAATGAGATGGAGTTCTTAGAGGTGGAATATATTGCAGTGCAACGCTTTGATGTCACAGAACTCTGCAAATGTCACCTGCCAGGTCATCCAAAACTGGGGCTGAAGTGGCAGGCTTGCCACTTTGGCTTGTTGCTTGGGCACCTTGTGCTGCTAGGACAACACTAGGGTTTGCTCCTGGGCCTTGCTGTTTGCTCCAGCAGTATTGCAGTGGGAAGGTATTGTGATTAAACACGTGTAGCCTTACCCAACCCTGAATAGGGGGCTGCCCCTTGCTGGTCATTCCTTCAGTCCTGTGGTGCTCTAGAAAATGGGAAATAAGTCCTTTATCCCTTTCTGTTGTGACTACAGGAATCTTACTGGATGTCTTCTAAGGATAAAGGACATCCTTAACAAATGAGTTGCAGATGGAGTTTGTTCTGCTTTGTTATGAAGGGTGATTTAACAAAGTGAAATCTGGATAAAATTCAGTTCAGTGGTTTAAAATTGAATTGCAGACCTAAAAGAAAAGCTGTGCTGGAATCAACTTTAAATTCTTTGTTTGTTTGTTTTGTTTTGTTGAACCATGCTGTGCTTCATTTGTAACTTATCTATGGCCTATCAGAAGAGAGGTGAATCTTCTTGCACTGCTTTGCTTTATGAATATGGTGATTATGCAGAATTATTATACGCTTTGCAAATAATTTAAGTCCTTTTTATAGTAGTGCAGTGTTCATTCTTGGAAATGAACAACAAATAGCACACCTAACAATATAATACCTATACTGGGAATAAAGCAACCTCTGTAATACCATAAAGCATCAATGCTTAATGATTATTTATTTTATGTTCCATGAATTTCTATTTATTGGTGCTGCCCAAGACTATATCCATTTTTTTTCCAAATTACCTAATTACCAAATTACCTGTTCCTGTATAGTAGTCTGCTTTTAAGCAATTCTTAATCTTTCCTTTTCTTATGCTGTCATCTGTGAGTGCTCTTTCTGCAATGATTAGAAACCTTCTTTACCCTTTAAGAATGGGATACGGTCACAAACAATATATTCAGATGAAAGGGAAATACTTGACCAGCATGTCTTAGCAGCTCTTTGATCTCCTTGTGGAAGGCTGGTGCATCTTCCAGCCATTCTTTTCAGAAGGTGAACAAGTGAAACATTGTTTTGTTGGGGGCAGAGAGGTCTGCATACTTCACATAGAAAGGAAAACACTGACCACCCTCTATAGGCTGCACTGGAAGGAAAATTTAGAAATTAAGGTGGGGTGGGGAGTGTAAGATAGTCAAGCTGCAGTTAATTAATTGCCCAGCCAGTCCTGGGGGCTGGTGTTGGGGGTGTAAGAGAGGCATTTGTGTGTGTGCAATATATTTATTTATTAGTTTCACAAAGAAAAACATTGTTTTTCTTGAACTAAACTGTCAGAGAACAGGACATTCAGGGTGCAATTTGAGAGATCTACCAACAGCAAAATGATGGAAGGGCTTCAGTTTGAGGTGGCAATCATCTCACAGAGATAGCACATTTTTAAAATGAAGCTTCAGTTTTTAGGAAAATAACTGAAAAATATTGTTTGCATTTACAGCAGAAGCTCCTCATGGCCAGCCTGCCCAAAAGACAAATACCTATTAGTTCAGATTATTCTGAATTCATGCTTTGATAGTTTGTGAATTAAGTGATTCCAAAGTATTTTATGAACACTTGTTGTTGTTTTTTTTGTTGTTGCTGTTTGTTTGTTTGTTTAAGGTGCTTGATAGGACAAGAAGGACATGGGCATTGTTCCACTTGACAGTTGAGTCAGCACTAGGATCTGGGGTCTTGTCAAAGCCTTCAAATTATTGGACTTAGAATTTAAGCCTGAGTAGTGTGGTCAAGGTCATAGAGAAAGCTCATGATAAGTTGACAGTAGCCTATGAATCCTGATTCAAGGATTCTCATCTAAAATGCCAGTTTATGCTGCTTTGAGAGAGCCATGTAATTATCATACTTGAAATTGCAGCTGGTCAAATGCATGAACCAAGCAGACCTGTCAAAAACATTCGGCAGGCAATTTGCCAACACCCATTTCCATAGTCTCTGATAATATGGGAAAAAAATGTTTCCATGCCCTGTACAAACCAAGCTGCAAGCTTCTCAGTCTTGACTTTTGTTTGTTCTTGCCAAAGGATGGAGGCAAGCAGAGTTCTTGGATGTGTTTTGTTTTTCCCTAAATCCGCCATGCCTATATGACAGAGGCTGTCTAACTTCCATACATTTTGAGGTGCTGGTTATGCTGATAGTGAGCAAATAATAATTTTAGCATAATGAATACATGCTGATAGACAGATAAATCTTTTTCTTGGATTTTTGCATACTTAAGAATCTGGCCCCACTCCCATTCCATTGAGAGCAGATGAGATGCCTGTAAGATTAGTCCCATATTAACGACTACAGAACATTATGTCATATAGATGTATAACAAAAGATTGTGTCATAGAGTTTCTTTTAAAAAAAAAAAAAAATGGTTAACTTCCTAAGGCAGTGTTTAAAAACCTGTTGGTTCAGCAGATCTTGCACTAGCATAAACACTTTTTTTCTGCTCTTTAAAACGTTTGCATTACTGAAATGCTGATTGATTTCTGCTATGCTATTGTCCAACATAAGACCTTCTGAAAATAGTGTGATATTGTTTTCCCTCTACTTCTTTTGAAGTAGTTACAAAATGTAGAGATGAAACAAGATATTGTAAAATGCAATTTAGATAGATTCTCCCTGATCCGGGGATAATGAAAGGGATGCTGTTTATGGTCTCAAGAGAAATAGAAAAGTTTGGGCAGTATGCATGACACAGTTTGTAAGCTATATCCAGAGCATCAAACACCCAAAAGCTAGTCAAGAATGACTCAGCCTACTGATGGTTATTCCAGGTCAAAACACAACAGATATCCTAAAGTGCTTTTGTATAAATGTGTATGTTAGCACTGTACGTGCACATAAGCACACGAAGGAAAAGATTGTTTTCTAGAACAGTTCAATGTATAGTTATATCTAAGATTACAGCTCATGATGGATGTCTTCAGAATATTGCTATCGTGTTACTCTCTCCATCAATCATATCATTTTTGCAACTACTTTGAAAATAAAGATCTACCAATTAAAATGACAAATAGGGAGGTAAACAGGTCTTAAGGGAAGTTGTTGTATTGCTGATCAGTGAGAGCAACCACCATTAAGTTTGAGATCCACTGTGCTGCTCTAGAACCAGTTTCTGCTGCATTGGTTCTGACTGCAAACTCATCCAGCATGAAACTACAGCCAACAAGAGACCTGGAAGTATAAGGACCTTTCTCTTTTATTTAAAATATCGCATCCATGACCTAAGCATCAAGCAGTAAACATGAGAGACTTTTGAAAGACTTTTACTGCTTGCAAAACCTTTAGGCAACTATTAAAGGCACTCTTGAAATATTAAGCCATTTAATTTTTGTAATTTACTCTCTCAAATCAAATTCTGTTTTACCTCATTTGTTGTGGAAATAATCAGGGATTTCTTCCTTAGAATCATCCAAAAAGCTGCTAGCAACTGCCAGTTATCTCTTGCAAAGTTCATATTAGCAACAAATAATTGAATTTCATATCTTTAACCACATAATTGCAACAAAAAGGCAAAAAAAAAAAAAAAAAAAAAAAAAAAACACCAAACAACAACCTACCTTAAGAGGTGGGGGAGGGCAAAGAAGGATGCATAATTGAAGAGACAATCCCTGTCTCACACATGTAGTGACAAGCTTTACGTGACTTTTATTGCAATAATTACTGTATCCTGCTGATCAGGAATAATTATCATTACCATGGCAACTTCATACACAAAGAGTGATTGGGGGTGGGACGGGGTAGAACAGTTCCTTCAGAGCAGTATTCAACATGCTCATTTGGTGTGGTTTTGTGTGTGTCTTGAAATATTAACATTCATCCTCCTGTTTTTTTATGGGGGATGCTGCAGCAGCATACAAACTCAACTGTTGTGTACGTACTTGCACTTTAAAGCTGGTCATCTGTTCATTTTGAGTTCAGATGCACAGAGTCCAAAGAGTCTAGATTGAAAGAATTGCATCCTCTTTGTGCATGTGCTGCCCTTCATCTTGTTGAGGCAAACAAAATGAAATTCTCTGCATGTTGCTCATTAAGGTGAGGAGACTTAGCTGAATTTTTGCTCGCTGTGCATCCATACTAGATCCTTTTTTAATGACATACATGTACATTTATTTCTGTATTTGGCCAGTGTTGTTCTCTTGAAACCTTCTGTCCTCATTCAGTGCATGTTGATTTTTCATTTTTTATAGCAGCATTTCACCTGTGCAGAGATAATAATGTTCCTAAAGCACTTTTCAAGCTATTTTCACTTTAAAAATAATAAGAAGAAGAATGTCAGGGGACCTGGACACTTGTGATCCATTTTTCAAATATCAGTCTTTAATTTTATTCTTTATTATATGAAACATGTAACAGCCATTTAATTGTTTAAATGGACAATGAAAACAATTCATAAAGTGAAGATTACGCAGTATGAGTTCATAAAGAGAACTTATGGCATTCCAGAACAACGATATATCTTCACTGAAGATTCCAGACTCCTGATTTCAAGAGTTAAGACAACACAGACCCAATGTTTTGGAAAAACTAGAAGAAGATTTAAGATACACGGCCAGTTTGCAACACAAGTCTTTCCAGTCCTGAGGGTATAGGCAGTTGGAATAGTTCACTGTGGGTACTGTCAAAATAACTACTTGTAGGGAAGGACTGAGATGAAGACATTGTTTGGCATTCTGAAATTTTGAATTTCACTACCTTGTCTGCATGTGTACCTGGTGTCTGACGTTTTCTTAATGACACCAGATTGCATCATGGAGTGATTTGTCACAAGCAAAGGAACTTTTTCTCTCCCACTCTGAGAGAGGCTTTTCCATTTTTGCACTGAGATATACCTTTTCTCAGTACCAAATTAAATTGGGTCAATTATGATGCCGTGGATGTTAAGTGAAGGCTATGTCTCCACCTTGTAGGTGGGTGATGGATGGTATCATCTTGCTAATCTGCAGAAGTGGACCGGGTGTAGATAGCTCTTGTTAAGTTGGCTTGTCACTGATGCTATAGCTAGAGGAGTGACAGCCCTGTCCTTCAGAGCTTCTGAGTCCTGTCCCAAAGCACCTAGGTGTGTGGGTAGAGTGAACTTCTGGCACCACAGGAGTTGCTTTACTTTGTTTGCTTGTCTTTCTTTTTCTTCTGTGTCTTGTTTCTTCACTCTCTCAATCCTTTAAAGAAAGATGTGGTGTGAGGTGTGTGTCTACCCTGAGAGATCAAGTGTATCCTGTTTCAGGACAGAATTTCATAGCCTGTCTCAGGAAAAAAAAAAAAAAAAAAAAAAAAAAAAATAGAGTAATGTAACTCATGGCTTCACCAGCTGATAAGTGAAAGGAATGTTTTAGGATTTTTCTGAAGCAGAAAAGTAAATCTACGGTGAGAACAGGCTGGGTGTCAGCGGTCCTTATTATTATGCTGTCATGGATGTGACTCGAAGCTCCCACACCTCAGGTGCTTGGAAGGCAGAGTATTTTTACTGAGCCCACTGGAACATTCTGTTGGGTATTGACTTTTGGCTTTGTATCAAATTAAAGCATCAGTGTGCACATGGCCGAGCGCTCTCCTTCTGCTTCCTCTTGTTCCTTGGCAGTGCATATAACTACTGGAGAAGAGGCTCAATATACAGCATTCTTATGCTGCTTGCATCCTTTTGATATCCATCTCTCTCTGCTTGTTTAAGAATATGTTCTCTTTTCCCACAAACAAAAGGGCCTGAATTAGTGAGCAAGCTGAGTGCTGGGCAGAGGATGCAAGGACTGCAAGGGATGTCCCCGTGAACAGGAATGCAGTAAATCTCAGATAAAAGTGAAGGCACAGAGCTCCTGTATCCACCTTTTCTCATCTTTTTTTTTTTTTTTTTTTCTTCCTTTTTCCCCCATATGCTCTTTTCCTTCCCTTGGTCCTGTAGAAGCCACATTAGAATTATGGCAGTTCACAGCCCCAGGGAGTGAAGTTCACTGAACAGACGGCAGCAGCCCTTTGGCACCTCACACTCACGATCTTTTACTACTGCTCTTAGCAGCCCATCTCCCCTTGCTCTGCTTCAAAAGATTTGTTTGCAAATGTTAGGGTCTGACAGACACTCAGGATTCAAGCTTCTGTTTCTCTTTTTTTTGGCACTCAGTTCCATGGCCAAGAAATGACTGGTGTGACTGATTCAAAATTATACTGCTCTCAATCCTTATTGAAATCTTTCATCTCCCTGTCACTTACTTCTCGTTATACTGCCTCTAGGTTTGTGTGTGGCCTCCAAAGCACTTTTAAAGTAGTAGTCCTAATCTGTAAATCGGATTTTTATTTATTTATATTTTTTGGAGTGGAACTGCCAAATGAGGCCCTTGGTGTGCTACAGCAGGCAGCAAGATGCAGTGTGCAGCTTGGTGTCCTCTGCAAGCCATCAGTGGCAGGGCTGGGCTTGTAGCACCCTCCTGCTGCTCAGAAATACTGCTCGCAGCCTGGAGGTGCCCACGTAGGACCCCAGATGCCCTGACTGGGCAGCAGGGGCCTGAGCATCCTGGTGGCAGCATGGTGGCTGCTCTTTTTGGTTAGTTGATTGTGCCAAATCTAAAATTCAACTGCTCTTTTTGTCCTCAGTTTAAATAGTAAAACAGTTCTCAGGCTGTATTGTGGTAGAGGCCCTTTTAAATGAAAAGTGAGTTTGTCTCAGGCTTTGAAATCTGGCAAAATGCAGTTTTCATCACATAAATCAAAATCAGTTGTTCTTCTAGAAGCTGTTTTCCTGTCAAAAGGTAAACATGGAACTACTAGGGAAGGCAAGATGAGCAGGGGGGTTGTTTTCTTTATGTTAAGGGTCTTAACAGGGTATGAAACGCTGTCCTGTAGAACTTGATATGCTCTGAACATGAAGTCCATAGAGCAAAAGTGCCTTTTTCAGCTTTAATAATACTGGGGTTCTTATGTATAAGGCTGTCTCTCTCCATCCAGAAAATTGCTTATGAGGACAAAGATAGGATCATTTATATTCTCTACTAGATACAGGAACTTCTACTTTTTAACACATCAAGTTTGATGTGAAAGAGCTTATGCTGACCACAGCTGATAGGCTGCTCCAGTGATGTACTATCACGCCAGGCTGTAACAGCTTCTATGGCAAGTGAAGTTACTTGGTTACATTTGGATGGCTTTGAGGTGAGTTTTATAACACAAACAGAAGTCGTAGGCTGCAGGCAGAGATAAGCGGGTGGAGTTCAGGGCAAGGGGGGTGTAAGAGGTCAGGATACATGATCAGAATGGGTCCTTCTGTTTCTAGCAGCTTCTAGTTTTAGCTACCGTGTCCTGACAAATCGGTAATAATTTTGCTTATAGTTTTTCTAAGTAATGCACTTACGGGCTGATAAGTTTTCAGTTGAAGTAATCTTGGTTACTGCACTTTGTCTTGGTTTTCCACTTTTTATTCTAACTACTGGACACTACAATGACAGCAAGAAATGCTTGGAGAGTGTGACCAAATATCACATAATTAAGCAATTTGACATTGGAATGCAGAAAACAAAATGTAACAGTAAAAGACTAGTCTAGATTTCATCTGCTCAAAGTAATAATAAAGACATCAGCAGGGAAATCAGTCATGCACATATATTATTTGTGTGCACTTAAGTTGGACAGATAGGATAATGGATGTGGTATACACCAGATGTTACATTTCCTGAAAATAGATATGTTAAAGGAGCTCACAAGTGGTTGTCAATGCCCCTTTCATTACCCCATCAGTCTAAATTTATCCAGTTGAAATAAACATCTTAGTTAGTCTGAACTTGGGCTTCACCTTTAAATTTTCTGTGCAACTTTTGCATATACAAGATAACAGTTGTTAAACTTTTACATGCTACAGTATATAGTTTCTCAAACCCTCCTGTAACAGGTTAAAAAGATAACATCTTTCTTGATGCCACAGTTTAAAACAAGAACAAGCACCAAATAGGCACACCAGTGGTTAAAGCACAGTGAAGGACCACACTTTCGTAATAATTTTATCTTGTGCATTGAAACACGCAGAAATAATGTTCTAACTGCGTGCACAACTAGTTTGTAGGTGGAGTTGTCAGTGCCCGGAAATGGCTGTTACAAGTCACTTATGGAAATTCCTACCATGAATGTACACATAGCTGTAGCAGATTTCCATAGGGTGTTTTTTTGTTGTTTCCTGTGGAGCTTGCACTGAGAACTTTCACGATATCTTTGATGTATTATAATAAATCTCCTGCTGTTTGTTTTTTGTTGCTGTTTTGTTTGTTTCAGTTGTGAGTTTGGGGTTTGTTTTTTGGCTTTTGGTTTTTTTTTTTTGGTCTTATTTTTTGTTGTTTTTGTCCTGTGTTTTGGTTTGGTTTGTTCTTTTTTTTAGGTACCTTTGTTTTGTAAATCAAGTGCAGGCTTTTCTGTGAAGCTGAAATGGGCTTTAGCACTGGCTGGCACGGTACATCATGTCATGTCCTGTTCAGGAGAATAGACCTTCCCATCCCAGGCAGCTGTGGCTGTGTCTGGTTGTGACATCGTGTACAGTCATCACAGAACGTAATGGGACATCAGTATGTTTGCTTCTCTGGCTGTTTATGTAGTACTAGTTCATACTCAGACAAATTTCCTTTTTGCTAGAAGGAAGCTTAGAAGGGAGGTGTCTTCAGAAAGGACCAAGTTGGAGAGTAATTCAATGTTCAGATAAGTCCCGTTTTTAGGAAATATTTCTCTCTCAGAATCCATTAATAAAGAACTTGAGTGTTTTATCCTGTAGAATATCATTGTTCTGGCAGTTGAGACGCTTCTTTATGAAGCTATACAGCCTTTTACTGAAGCTTTGCACACACACACACAAAAAAAAAAATCGTTTTTAGAAAAAACAGAATCACGGAATGGTCTAGGTTGGAAGAGACCTCAAGATCATCGAGTCCAACATCTTAAAAAGAAAGCTAATGAATTCTACTGAAAGCACAGGTAATCTCAAAACTAAAAAGCATGTTGTAATGTATGAGATAGTTACAGAGGTAGGAGATTTTCACACACAAAAAAAAAAAGGTAAATAAGGAATAACAAAGTGCACTTTCAGTATCACACAAAAATGTCAGCTCAGCAACCCACTGTGTAAAGCACTAGAAGCACACACTAGCATTTACACAGTTATTTATGGAAAAAGATGCATCTTAAAGTATGTAGTTGCTTCCGTATGTAACATTGTGTGGAAGTGAATTTTGAGCATTCACAACTGAACTTATTTCCTACAGTGACTATTGCCCTGCTGACAGTAGTGGTACCATATTAATTTCAGTGAACTCACGGTTCAACCTCTAATGTAAAAACCCTTCCACTCAACAGGAATTTGTGTTCCTGTTGACCATTGTTTTCAACACCAGGAATACTTTATTAAAAATGCTAGCAAAGAGGGGCAATGAGCTTCGGTTATTTGACCTTCTGAGCAATCGTCTTCTCATTTTAACATTTAATCTGATAAAGAATTGCCTGCTGTTGACATCAGATTGATAAAGGATGCGGTACTTTGACACTATTTCCATGTGTTTGATGTCTAAATGGCATTCAGCTCTGGTCCAAGGAAAAAGATGCCTTGGGCCCTGAATAGTATTGATGCTGGTATTATCAGAGTCTTTGGGGATGCTGAGAAGTACTTCACTGGACTATGGAATAGGAAGTGAATAAAGGAGGTACATATGAGCTGGATGGGGTCTTTGAAGTGTGTGGAATGCACTCATCAGCAGTTATTTTTGTGCCAATATGTTAGATAAGTGTTACTGTTTACATACCAATTTGCTCTGTTATTTAATAATTCCTGTAGTAACCAGGGCAATGGTTCCATCACGTGATATGCTCATTACCCCAAAGATACAAATCTTCATAAAAGAACTTCATTTCATCAGGTTACGTAGATGCTTGGAGAATTTACAGCATTTCTTAGGCAGACAATAGGCCCTGTAAATGAACAAGAACAACTCAGGCTTGAGACTTGGTCAGAACCCCTGTGGGAGGTACTAAAAAGTCTTCCCACTGACTAGACTGGATTTGGATCTGATTTTAAGGTCTGCTTAACAAAACCAAGCTCTTTATTCATTTATTTTTTGCTGCTTCCATTCATATATATCTGTACAGAAGCACCTGGGCAAGATACAACTCTGCATCATAAAGGCAGAATAGTAGAGATGAAGATTTTTCTTTGAAATCATTGTGAAGACCATGGTACGGGATGAGGGGAAAGAGAAAGTGACTTCTGAACTTTCATTTCTCATGGTATATTTTCTTGGAATAAAAGCCCTCCCATACCAGTAAAAGTGATCTCTGGTTTCTCGCCTTTGAAGCCTGTGAAAATCATGGTATCTGCTCTGATTGTACAGAGGAATAGTGGCTTCCAGAGATACACTTTGAATCTCAGTTCAGGCTCCAGAGAGTGCTGGAGATTTTTAATTGTTTAATTTCTACAGTAAAATAAATAAATAAATAAAAACCTCATTGTTCAGGTTGTTTTAGAAGGGGGAATTAGAGCTAAAACATGACAGGAGAGCAGAACATTTGGCTTGAGGAGTATTAATAAAGATCAGCGTCTGCAGTTTGAATAAAACAGTCTGTGCAAGTTAGGGTGAGAAGCAGTGCAGTTGGAATAGTTTATATGTCGGGAGATTGAATTTATCTTAATTCCATCTGTCAATAAATGGTGGACACAGAACTGTCAGGCTAGGCAGCAATGACTTACCAAGAGAGACTGTGCTCTGCAGCACTGCTGGGTCTCTCACTCACAATTCTATAAGTTGTATGTGAAAGGGAAATGCAAAATATTGGGCTCAGTGTAAGAATCTGTTAGTAAAAACCTAAATCCTGATATTAAAGGGTTTTATTACATTATTCTGTGCTTGTATTTGGATTTTGTGCTCTAGCTTTTATGTGCTGTGTGACCTAGCTAAGAGTGTGTGCTGTGGCAGCTATAGCTATGTTTGCAGATTCTTGCTGAATAATTTGCTGACATACCATAGATAAAAATCTCCCAGACAGTTAAAACTTGATTTCAGTGTATCAAAGCAAATTAGCCAACTACTTATATTAAAGAGATAAGCTACTTAATAGGTCTAAAGTTTTGTGTTGTTTTTTTTTTTTTTTTCCACCTTTTTGGTAGGGGTGATAATTCTGAAAGTCAAAAGCTTTCATATAATCAGTGGAAGAACTTCATAACAATTGAAAGCAAAGACTTTGTGTATCATTTACAGTTCACAGCATGACTGCGTGCTGAAACTGCTGCAGCGGACTGCCTCACATGCATGTGCAACCTACACTACTATAGGTCATTTTGATGGCAATATAGAAAACATGCTGTCCAAGGGAAAGGTAGGAAAGAGGAACATAAAAGCTAAAATCAAGAGGTTCAGGATGCTAAATTCTATGCAATCTGTGAAGAAATATGTCTTCAGAGCAAAAGAGAATGGGGAAGCAGCTCTATAATTACCCCAATCAGATAGTATGCCAACAAAAAAGGAACAATTAGTGATGTTTCCCAGTCAATAGATATTTCTCCTTAACTGAGTGATCTATTGCAGAGATATGTAATTAGGACTATGTAATGATAGGTTTGGTAACTCTATCCCTGTCAAAAAGGGAAGAAAATCCATCCTATTGATAATTGCAGGTTTCTCTGTGTCTCACTTCTTTCCATCCTCTTTTCTCCCCCACCAGATTCTTTAAACAAGTTTGGCTTTCGGTTCACCATATTTTAGTATGAGTCATTGCGTGCATTTATAGATGGTACTCAGTGAGTTAACCCCCCAAAACAGAGAAGGAGTTAACCGTATAATTCAGAAAAAAAAATCCTACCTCATAAGATGTGAGTGAGTGGAAGCTTAAAAAAAAAAAAAAAAAAAAAAAATAAATAAATAAATAAATAAAAAACACCTTAGTTGTGTTTGGTGTCTTTTTTTTTTTTTTTTTTTGGGGGGGGGGGGGGGAGGGGAAGTACAAGAATTACTTTTTGGGACCTAGATGGTACTGTAGGAAATAGAAACAGTGTGGCCTGATGGAAGAAATACTTCATCCTAGCTGTTTGCCTTGTGCTGTATGTCACTGTACGCTGAATGTCACTAGGAAATAGTACAAGGTTTGAGATTAAGTTCTCTTGCTGATATAAAGAAAACATCTTCTCTGATCTTTTGCTTTCTTAGCAAATGCTTTGGTTAAATAAAGATGTAATACTGCCAATGAAATATTCCTTCTGCAAAATATAAAAAGCTTTTTGAGCAGAAGGACTCTGGTCCCAGTTGATGCATAGCCAAAGACTACATGATTTGCATGTAAACTGATGACATGATGGCAGATATTTCATTGCTTAGAAAAAATCCTGACTGGCAGATGACATTGAACATACAAGAAGTGTCTTGAAGCCTGCTGTAAATAAATGTGCACAGGAAGAACTCTATACGTGAGGTTTTTTTTAGAGTCTAGATGTCATAAGAGCTGTCAACTTAAGCAACTGAATGCCTGAATTCATAAATGTTTGAATAAAAGTGGTGCAGGTTTCTCTAGTTGTCAACTTCAGTGAAGTTGTGTGTTATACCTAGGACTCTGTCTACAATAGGATTTTAAAATTAAAGCACCAGAGTAAAAACACAGGAAGAGGATGATGCCAATTCCTGGGTAAAGACCTTAACTGACTTTCCCAGGAATAATAACCATTTTGCTGTGCCCTGGTGACAGGGATGAGCTGCATGGCTCCTTGAGGGTCAGCAGGATGCTCTGTTGAAAAATTTAAGAAAACTGTCTTCTAACTGTAAATATACTTTTGAAAAAGATGTTACAGAGCCTGATAATAACTATTATTCTTTCAGAGGAAATTGCTCCTGCTACAAGTTGTACTTGATAGACATCAGTTATATGTAGGCAGGTTTACTGCTTGCTTATGTTGGAGTTCTTGGCACCTCTTCTTATGCTGTCCATGGAAGACAGGCCTGAAATGTACCAGCTTCATACCTGAATTCATCCCACGCTGATAGTGTGCAACAGATGAAGCGTGGTAACTTCAGCATGCTTTTTAGTGATGCTTCTGTAGGCACGTTATACGCAACCCCCATCAAAACATGCACACAAACAACACCACAACAACAAAAACAATTTTTGGTGGCAGTTTATTTTAGTAGTTTGAAAAAAATAAAATGACAACTATTGCAATATCCTGACTTCATTCATTTTCTACTTCATAGCTGAGACTCGCATACAGCCCAGGTTCCATGACCTGGAACATAGGAGGTGCTCCCAGCTGTGACATGCTGCTCTGTATCATGTTAATGGTGATGGTGGTCTACTGCTCCAACATTGTCCACTCTGGTACTGGGGAAGCAACGTCTGTTGACTTCTCTTGGTATTCATGGAAAAAGGTGTCAGAGGAAGCCATTGGTAGTGCACGTGTATCAGTGCTACAAATCACCTGAGTTGTGCCACATATTCTTCAGCACCATCTACTGGTGCTGTTTTTTGAATATTAATAAATATTTGAACACTTTTGTGAGGGCAATTTGTCTGCCTATATCTAAAACCTTAGGCTGCATCTGCAGTTTTCCTAAGCAAGACCAGGTTAGCAAAACTAAAACCTGTGCTTGTTACGTTACAAGCTAGAAATCTGACTTGAAAGGAAAGAAGACCCTGCATTTGTATTGCTCTTGCCAGTGAATTTCTTCCTATTCCAGAAATAACATCTCATTTTCACTTTGAGGAAGACATGAGGCCAACTATAAATAAGTAAAAACCTCAAACAATGTCAGATTTCAAGCAAAAGTCAATTTTCACCTTTGCAGATCCACAGGCAACTGGTAATGCAAGGGACCTCAGGAGGCCCTGTATGCCACTCTCTTCTTTCAGAATACAATTAATCTTCAGCGCTTTTCAGCCTGACTGTGAGGTCTCGAGCAAAACAAGCAAAGAGTTTCATGTAAGTCCTACTGTGATTAGGAGCTGAAGCCAGCTGTTTGTTGTAACACGTACAAGCTCTGCCAGGCTGCTGGTTGGTAGGTTTGCCTGCTGGGTGTCATAGCTGCATTACATGTTACTGCTACTTCCATAAAAGTCCAGCTCTAGCACTGATTGCAACACATGCTGGGGATTCAGCAATCCCCACTGTATTTATTCACTGTCTCATTCATCTTGTATCTGTTTTGCAATCTTTTTACTAAAAAATAACAATTGACATTACATTTCTGCACATAGAAAACAGTTGTGAGAGTTGCAGGTTGATATATCTAAAAGAGATTATTGGGCAGGCCAGTTATGACTTGTGTCCTCCCCCCCCCGCCCCCCCCCCAACACATTCTGATAATGCTATATATTGAAAGCAAATAAATATTTTCACTTTTCTAGTCTGCCATTGACTCAGGTTTATCTCAATATGTTCTTTTAACTACAAGTGTCATCTGTCAACACATCAAGGGCTTTTTTGTTTGTTTGTTTGTGCTTACATAACAAGCTAATAAGTGAGGGTTTTTTCTAATGCTAATATAGGAGAACTTGTTAAACAAGGTGCAGAATTACACTGGCATTAAAACAAATATCAACTCTTCAAAAATTTTAAGAACAAGACTTCCAGCTATGACCTAAGTCTTTCCTGAAAAGATTGGTTACCAATTAAACAACTTTACAGTGGCTTCCAAAATAAATTATGTAAAGTTAACAATTTGTTTTCAAGTTATACAAAGTGGCAGAGAAGCATAGGGGTTTCTATTCACATATTAGTTTGCATTTTGACTCTTAGTTTACCTCTACATTAGCAATCAGACTATTGTAAGTTTGAAGCCAGTAGCTGCCAGCTATTTTCAGGAGGGGCATTAGACCTCCTGTTACATGACCCAGGAGCTAGGATTTCCCTTGGCAGGGGCTGCATTCCCAGAGAAGTACCCGGTTGTGTTGGGCATCTTCAAAATGTGATTTCAGATATACATAGCAATGGAGATGCAACTGAACTCACTAATGTCCAGCAGCATGGTGATTTTAGCTGCCTGAAAGCAGTTTAGGACTTCCTAAATTTGTTCAAATAAGCAAGCATCATCTTTCAGAAAATTACCTACAGAATTCAATATAGATAATTAGAAGACAGATCATATAAACAGCATAATAGTGTACCTTTCATCCCATAATCATTGTCCCTCCTGTGCTCATAGATAACTGACTAAATACAACCATAAATGACTAAAATCTTTTCAGAGAAAACCAGGATCTTTGTTCCTAGGGCTATTTCTTCCTTTTTTTTCTCTTGTCACCAAAAAGAACTAAGCCAAGAATAATATTCTTATGAATTCCCAAACTTCTTGCTATGAATGTAATTCCTTCCATTACTACAAAGATAACAATCTATACTTGCTCTCCTACTGTCAGCAGTAAAGCTCACCTCTGAAGCATTGCAGCCTGCAGAGATAAAATTTTGCCATCTTGCTCCACAATCCATACTTTGTTTCTCCAAACAGGCATTGGCTTACTTGAAGAAGCTGCTTTTTCAAGTGTGTTCAGTGAAGATTTTGCATTTTCAAGTGTGTTCGCTTTGCTTTTGATTTTTTTTTCCATGTAAATTATTTGTGACCTAAGAAAAACAACCAAACTAGTAGTCTTGTAGTAGCTTGCAGCTGCAGTTCCACCTAATGACATCTCGATCTTTCCTTTGCCATGCATATCCATGTGTTTAAGTTCTATAAAAACCGTTCCGTTCTGTCCTCTGACTTTGAGATTCCAGTTGGTAGGTTAATTCCACTGGTTCTTCTTGACGAGAGGGTCTTGCATTGATTGCATCTCCTAGCAGAGATTCGGCTTGACACTGAAATTCTGGGAGTAACATTTGGCAATGCAAGCAGCATGAAAGGGAGTGGAAAGATCCAGCAGAGTTCAAAGAAAGAATAAAGCGGTTGCAAATCCTTCAAGTTCAGATTGGTCTGTCAGCTTCTGCTTGCTGTTTACTGTATGTTCTCTCTTCTTTTCCTATTTTGCTTTGTTTTTGATATAAAATCTGCACTACGTGCAGAAAATAATGCAGAGGTATTTATAGAGAAGATGCATTGATAAGAAGCTGATCAACAGTTGATGTCATCATTTCCTTCAGCTCTTACTTAAGCTTTACAAGTACACTACTCCAAATAAAACATGCTGTGGTGAAGTTCTCTCTGACATACCATCATAATGTTCTGTTGACTGTAACACAATGTGGAAATCATGAGAAAATCTGCAGGACAACATATAATCTTGGAGTTCTGGGGAAATGCTTTTTAACACCCAGTTGAAGGAATGTTTGTCATCTGTTTTACATGTGAAGAAACCAGAAGAAACTGAGTTAATATAAATGTTGTTCTTTCAAGTGGAGCACATGCGTTAAATCTTGCCCTGGCATGACAAGGAACAGCATCTTCCAGCTGAAGTGGACATTGCTACATGTAGCCCAGCTGAGTTCAGTATGTGCTGTAAGGTATTCTTGTTCATTGAAAGTTTCTAGGGAGAAATAGAAAAATGCTAACTTTACAGATTGAGAACTAATACAAAGCAATGCTAAAAGCCTCCAGGGAGCATCTATCAAAGCCTGTAACCTTGCTGGCTTTTTACTGTTTAGTGTTTTCTGCTATTGCTTTATGTAGGGTCTTCCACTTCCAATCTTTTTTTTCCTTTTTTTTTTTTTTTTTTCCCTTTACCATCAACATCCCAAGACAACTTCTACAAGGACCCTGATCCTTTTGTGGTTAGAACTCATCTTTGTGCGTGTGTGTGTGTCACCAGTGTGTAGAAACAGATAGATGGAACAGCTTGCAATGGGGTGAGCTGTAGAGAAAGCTACTGAAATGAAAGAAGGTTTACCAGACTGCACAGTTCAGACTTTTTGTAGTGTTAACATGCCCTTAAGTTCAGTTGGCACATCTGTTAGTCTTCCAGTATTGTTCTAGTAAGTTCCTATGTACAACATTGAGGAACAAGTGATGCGTGGTTTTGGTTTTTTTTTGTTCATTTCAGGTTTTATTATATTATTGTTATTATTTATTTTTTAGGATTTATATTTAACTGAGTATTGGATTTTTGTTGTTATTTTCTGTGAGCTTTCTGGAAAAGTCAATGCTGCTACTTCAGGTGGTGAACTGTAGAAAATGGAGAAATATATGAGACAGCTTTGGTCTTGGTCTGGTAGGGTTCACTTCCAGATGACCCCGCCACAGTCGGAGCCAGCCAAGTGGAAGTGGTCACATACAGAGGGCTGTTGCTGCACAGTGTGGCTGGAGTACCAGCGTTATCAGAGGCCTCTGCCGAGACTGGGCATGCTGGCAGCCCTTGAGCTTTAACCAGCACTGCCTGCCAACTGGGTTACCTGCCCAGAGTTGTAGAACACCACTTCACTTAAGTTGGAAAACCCTGTGTACAGACCATGTCAGATTAAGGTCATGTCTGAGTACTTTAGGGGACTTAAGATACTGTGAGACCTTCATGAGAAATAGTGGCCTGTGATCTGTCTGCTTTGGGGGAAGGAGTATGCAGTACCACTGCCTTCGAGGCACTCCAGGCTACTGAAGTTTGTAGGTCATAACCTTTGCTGTGCAGTGGGCATTACCTATTTGTAACCCATACTAGGGTCAGGAAGTAAAACCTAATCATTTGGTAGGCACCAACTTTCTCACTGGAGTCAGAAGATGGGTTAGAGTGAGTTATGACTGTTTTCAGTAATAGAAATCTCCACCCCTTCCACAGAGGGAAAAAATAAGACAACTGCTCTTGCACTTGCCACCCCAATATTTCTTAAAGGAGAAAGCAATTACTGTGAAGTGAATGGAATCCTAGGCTCTCTTCCCCCCACCTGTGTGCAACTATAACCAAAATAACTGCAAGTAAAATAATTAGCTGCTGGTGTACTGGAGGTTGTTGGGTGCCAACTCCAAAGTTCTGCCAGAGCCAATGCCAAACTTTTTGTTTATTTATTTTCTTTTTTTTTTTTATAAAGAAATATTTGTGTGAATTTTAAACTGAACCTCTGAAACAATTAAGTAGAACTGAACAAGTTCATAAAACAAAGACTAATGACAAGTCCCCCACGCTGCTTGGCTGTGTGCCCCCATTGATTGACTCGTAGAATGTTACAGGTGTTAAGTTGGTATTTTTCATTAGTTGCGATGAAATATGAGAATCTCTTACCATACCCTCTGTTCAGTTCTGCCTTATTCTTGTAAGCAAAGCTACTCAGTCATTACAAGAAATCATTATTTATTTGTGAGTAGGAAAGAATCGAGGTTACTCCACAAATTCTAGTCCTCCCATAGTAGCTGAATTCCTTTCACCATTCACCTTTTCACTATATATTATTTAAGTTTTCTTAACCATAGAGGAAAGGCTAAATGTGTAAATAATACCCTTGTAGGCAAAGGGGAAATACCAGGTTTGTTTACAACAAAAGTTTTTCCTTAATTACTTTTCACTCTGTTTTTCTTCCATGTGTGAATCAACTGTAGATTGTATGCAAGTACCAGTTAAAAGATTAGGTTTTAGCAAAGCATGTTCTAGTGTCCACCTTAAATTTTATTTAGAATAACTTGAAACAATGCTGTGGATATAACCCTGAAGGCAACTACATGTGAAGTCATTTATCACCAAAAAAAATGTGAGGAATGCTGAAAATAAAGTTAACATTCATAGTCATATTTTCATTTTTTAACCTGTAGTGCTAGAAGGCATTTTTCTTCATTCTCTAAGCATTTTCCTTCCTTTTCATTCTTTTTGTTTGATACCAAAACTCTTCTTGTATCAAAAAATAAAATAGATCTTATTTCTTAAAAAGTAAGAAGTGTGTAAATGTAAGAATAAAACATTCCCTTTTCCCCTCACCTGCCCCTAGCCAGAGGTTTTGTTGCTGCCTTGTGACACATCAAAAGTAAGCATGTCCGCAAAAATTGTCAGAGCACAGCCTGCTCCTGTTACTTGTCACGGCATAAATGCAGATTGGGGTGTGTGTCTGCAGTTGCAGTAGTCCAACGCAGAGAGGTGATGGGACAGTAGCATACCTTTAGTCTACATACATGATAGCAGTTCTGCTTTGCAGCTGGCAGCTAGCTCAGCAGTCTGTAGGGTTTGTGCTATTCTGTTTATTAGCTCAAAAAATGGGAGAGCTCCCCAGGGCAAAGAGGGTATTTTTTGTTGGTGGTAGGTTTTTTTTGTTTTATTTCAATTTTTTTGTTGTTGTTTGCTTTAATGTGATTCTGCTTAAAAGAATTGCTGCTGTTAAGTGGCTAATTGTTAATATTCACTTACTCTGAGTGTGTGCACATGTCTAGTTGTGCATCCTAGCTTATCAGCAAGACTCTTCCTTTCCTTTTAATCTCCTAAATTCACTCCAAGATGGATGGAGGAGAAGTACATTCTAGTCTGCTTGGTGTATATATAGTTGCCAAGTATGTTCTGAACCGTGTATAAATAGCATGAGTGTAAGTAAAATCAGCGGTAGGAGGAGGCATAATATCAAGCTGAGTGGAACATGAAGGACAGGAGCTTGGGGAGGGGGGGGGGCACTGAAACCTTGTGAAACTGCAGTGATTTGATTTGGAATGAGTATGAGCAGTAACCACAGGCACCAAGCTGCTTTTTAGGAGCAGTGGCTCTTCCAGGTGGACATGCAGTGTTACAGTGAAGCTTGCCGTGTGCTCTCCTTGCTGCGAGGCTGGCGCAGAAAGACACTGCAGCCTGGGGCTGTGTTGCAGTGGCTGAAGAATAGAAAATTGGTTGTGCAGCCATGAAGGCAGAATTACAAATCAGAAAGCCTCAGGACTGAGATTCCGTAGGAGCAGAGTTTAATTACAACAAGCTCTCTCAAGCATTACTACACAACTTGTAGTGATACGCACAATATTAATATATGCTAACAGGCTGCTATACAAGTTGTTCTACCATTTGGCAATACAATTTTAGAAACCTTTTTTACTGACTGAGCTCTCTCTTCAGGAGCCAGCTGAGGAGAACTTCATGTGGCTCAGAGGGCTTGCTGAGCCACCTGTGATGGCATCTTGTCTGTGACTATGGCTTTTAATCTTTATGATAATAGAGCTTGTTAACAAGAGACACTGAAAAACTGTTCAGTTGTTTCAGGATTACTAGGTATGTCTGAAGAGTGCAAAGCAGTAGCTGAAAAACTGGTGGCTTATGGAAAGCTTGAACTGACTGTGTTCCAAGTCAAACACAATAAGCAGTAAACCCAATGGAATGTGAAAGAAAATTCATACCTTGGTGAACCATAAACAGAATCACTGATGATAAAATTTAATCAAAACGTAACATTGCCTTCGGGATTCAGATCCAGTGTCTTTTGATGATTAGCAGGATTATCAAATGTAGATGCTCTGTTGAATACCATAATGTTGTAATGTTGCACTCTATGGAACATCAATGCCAGAAATAATTTAACACCTGCACATAAATCATTTTGCAATTATCTTTTGGGAATTATTTTATCTTAATCTTTTTATTTTGTTCCAAATAAAATTAGAGAGGAACACTGAAAGATGACACTAGGTGAAACAGAGGAAGGATAGGAGCACTGTCAGGTTATATAAACTAAGCTAAATGTCTGTTTTCCATTATTTAATTTTTAGATTGACATGCAGCTTTGGCTAAGGATTGTGAAACAGAATTGGTTTGTGTGTATGTGAATAGAGTTAATTAAATTAAACTTTTAGCAACAGCAATATTGAAAATCTATGTTCTGCACACTTTAGCATTAAGAAGAGGGATATTAAGGTTGGAAAACCTTGAGCCTGTTGATCCTCCTTTCCCTAAAGCAAAACAGCCATTTAATTTTGGGACTTAGAAAATTATCAGACAGAAGTTACAAAAAACTATTCTCTGATCAGGGAACAGAAAAGAGACAAACTTAATTCTTCATAACACTAAGAGGAGCTGGGAGTATAAACCCCCGTGCAATAAGAGAAGGATCACCGCCCCGGGTAACCTTTCAAAGCGGTGCTGAGTGAGGCATTGATGTTAATGGAAACTGTGTGGCTAAATCCCCTACCCAGTGCTTTGAAAGCCTAACCCCCCAATTTAAGAAGCACATAATGATGGACCATATTTATAGAACTATATAGGATAGAAATAAATTATTACATTTCAGTGAACTTTTTTTTTTTTGAGCAGCTTTGTTTCAGCAGGATTTTGAAAGCTAATTCTTCTAACCTTATCGCAAATAACTATCCATTTTCTACTCTGAATAATTATTTTGTAGTAAAATCTATAAGTGCTTAATAATCACATTAATGGTAAGAAAGTAAACTGCAAAATTGACAGTATAGGTAGATTTCATTTTATATTATGCCACAAAAGCGACAAAATGCCTCACCTGGAAAGTGTCAATAAATAGCAGGCCAAACCTCACCCAACATATTTTCATGCAGGCTTGTACCACAGCATTAAATGCCAGCAACCAGCTTTTATATTGATTACAAATTCCCTGTAATGTTCTGCACCTATATTTCATAGCAAGTGCTTCTCTTTAGTGCAGGAGGGAGCGTACAGGCTGCACAAAGTGTACCTGGTCACCTTCCTGTTTGTGAGAAGGAGGTAAAACTTGAATGAATTTAATTACACTTGGTGACTAGCATACTTCTAAAAGAAAAAAATTAGATTTCTCTAGTCTATTTACTATTACATATAGCCTATTTAATAATTTTCAAACTTTGCCATTCCAGGCAAAGTTAAATTAGCTGTGTAATTTAATTTTTAATAAAAATTAGCTGTGTAAATTGTGAGAGCTGTGAGCTCTCACAATTAAATGTCTTTTCTGGAGGTAAGGAGGCTGCTCCTAGGTGGCTAGCACAGCCTTTATCTTAGCGTTGTGTTTTCTGTTGTAGAACTTTGACCAAACTTACAAATTTTCAAAGGTGAAAGTAACTAAGCATTTTTTGTGCCATTTAGCAGATTATTGTATTATTTTTTTCTTCCTAGAATATTTCCATCAAAGTGTCTGAGTCTTGTCTGGGAAGACGAGAAACATGAGCTACACAGTGGAGTGAAAATTTAAAAAAAAAAAAAAAAAAAAAAAAAAAAGATTCTAGTGCTTTGTTTTAGTTTTTGTTTATTTACATACAGTTTTCTACTGTTTAATCATACATTTGCACAGGAAAGGTGATTTACAAATCTTGGCATATTTTACCTTGATTATTAAATCAAAAGATCTTAAGTAATAATCCCTTTATCTAAGTCTTTCAGTAATTATTGCATAGTGTTTTCTTTTCATATAGGCTATTCTCAGAAGTCTGAAGAAATATTAAAATCCTCTTTTTTTTTCTTTTTTTTTTTTTTTTGTAGCCATACGGCACTTATGGCAATTTCAGCACTACATAACGTCATTTCTTCTCAAGGGCCTGTTGGTGTCCTGTGCTGGATATGTGCTGAAGTATTCAGCATGTTTATGTTCATCAGCTCAGTTCTGTGCAGGTTTTAGCTGCTTTCCTTTGGAACAATTGCTTTCAACTTGTATTGAGATACAAAAGTTAATGCTTCTGTGTCTTCAGACTTAGAGAAGGGTTTTGGTGTTTTAAAACTGACTTCTTCAGCTGGTCTACTGAATATCATTTTATCTCCCACAAATGTTGTTTTGCTTGCTCTTTTAAGTAGCTAGTCAATGTATTATGCGATGAAACACAAAAATTCAACAAAAAAAAATCAAAAGCGGGGGAGAATAAATAAATAAATAAGAAGTATCCCTTAAAAATAAAATAAATGAATAAATAAATAAAACCAACAATAAATAAATTACATGATAATAAAGTAAAAATTGACAGAGCAGACTGAACAACCAATAATCAGCCTGTTAGTTGCTTCACAGTGATTCTCTCTACATCCCTTAGAGGAAGGGAAGACTGCAGATTAAGGAATCTAATGAGTGCTTCTCCTGAACACTGGACAACTTCAAGGGTTAGATCCCTTAGCTGTCATCCTCTTGAGGTTTTAACCTCTCTCTTTCTTTCTTTCTTTCTTTCTTTCTTTCTTTCTTTCTTTCTTTCTTTCTTTCTTTCTTTCTTTCTTTCTTTCTTTCTTTCTTTTTAATAGTTATGGGTGTTCTATGTCATCTTAGAAAATCATCAGGATAATTTGTAGAGAAGGTATTGATCTCAAGCCTCATGGAGCTTGAAGTATGTTTTCTTCTGCAAGTGCCGTCCTTAAGTTCTCTGACAAGGAAATACACAAGTATGGAAGACAGTGGTTTAAAACATGAGTTGTGCAACAGTCTACAGGTTGTTCCCAAGTTAAGGTAGTGCGTTGGCCTTTGGTCATTCTCAGAACTGCATGCATGTGGTCTGTGTTGTACTCTGGCTTTTTCAGCCTGCTGAACTATTACTCTTCAGTTACAGATTTTAAAATTAAGTGTGTAATGTCAGCCTAACACTTACTAACATAGCTTATGCAAATCTCTCATCAGTGGTGGAAAGATTATGCTGTATTCCATATAAACTAAGAGCAGAGAAAAGCCTTTTTAATTTGAAATGGACATTAAACTAAAGAACACTGCTGAATATGCTCTATACCAGAGTTCTTCACAGCATTGACTATGATATTACTTCACATTTTTCTATATCTCTTTAGGATTTTATTTCATAGAATCATAGAATCATTAAGGTTGGAAAAGACCTTCAAAGATCATCTGGTCCAACCATACTTCTTTGTTACTGGATTTCTAGCATAGGTTCATTGTCAGGATTTTGTTTCCCTGCTATCACTTAACATTTTCAATAAACTTTAGAGGCACAGCAGCATGGAAAATTTGTGATTTAAGTTTGAAGGAGTCTGCCTGACCTCTGAAACATCTTTGAACAGTACTTGAGGGAGCCAGCAAAGGGAGTTAAGAATAGAACTGGAATTCCCTGAATTCCTCTCATTTGCCACTTCCTCAGGTTAGTCGCTTTCAATGTACATTTTCTCCAAGTGTTTGCTTGACTTCTGTTTTAAGTACACTATGTAGGGCTCTGACAAGGGGTTCTGGCAATTTTGCGTTGCAGCATAAGGCTATGCCAACCCCACCATGCCAGTGCCCAGTCCTCTACCCCTTCAGTTCACAGTGACTTGGCTTGCTTGAATGGATGACATGGTAAACCTAGTTTTAAAATGCCAGAAGAAACTGTAACGTTCGAGGCGGTAATACTTGTTCTGTTAATTATGGCATGTCAATAGTCAGTTTTGATGACTGGGTGGTAACAAATAACTAAGGGATTCTCTTCAGCTGGCAGTTTGAATACAGAATTGTAGACTTGATTCAAGTTTCCTGTTGTTCAGACACTTCTCGTGATGACTTGCAGCTAGAACCATGTGTGCTCCACCCTCTGGAAGGAAATTAAAAGCTGGGACAGTAGAGGGGGAAGAAAGAAAAAAAAAAAAAAAAGACGCACAGAACTCTTCTTTCTTTACTATAAAGTGAAAGTTTAAGATTTAAAGCAAATTTTGAAAATTATCTAATTACTGGTCTGTATAGTAGTCACAGTGCACAGCTGAATTATGAGATCCTCTGTAAGTGATGATGTAGTTCCATTTAGCCATTGAAGGTGGTATTTGCATTTTTATTAACTTGTTGTTTTTTTTTTTTTTTTTTTTTGTAGGTTATTAGAACAAAGTAAATTATACAGAAAGACCATTTAAAACTGTGACTACATTGCTTCTGCTTTTATGCAGTTTTTGAAAGAAGTTCTAGTTAAATAATGTCTAAATTAGTTGCCAGGGCTCCAGACAAATAAGTAATTTTCTTTCGTTTGGGCTAGTATGTGCCTGTATTATTGCTCAATTATTTTTCCTATTAATTAGCCGGCATACTCAAATTGAAATAATATGAAGAAATAAATTTGAGTTGTGTCTTGTGAGATTTCAACAGCCATTTGGACTTAGTTATCAGTTTTAGAGTTTGGTTGATACTGGTAGGATCTTCACGTACTCTGAGAGGTTTCAGATGCCTTGAAGTTTATTTGAAATGCTAAGTTGTCCCTTTAAAACTTTTAATGGAAATGGTATTCTTGTTGCTGGTGAGCTACAGTGTCTTTGATTGAAATCAGCAGATAGAGACACTGGGACTGCCATTTAGGAGGTTTGCTATTCAAAGCTGGATATATCAGTGTGCTTCCAATTGCTGCAGTACTTTTGACACTAATATTAAAGATCAGAGTTGGGGGAAGTTTCTCAGCACTTAGATTTCATTGACTATGATATACAAATCATTTGATAGAAGGAAACAAAGGCATAGGAGGATCTATTAGAACTGTTCTTGGAGAATACTTGCTGAACAGAAGCATTCAGGAAGAGAAGTCACCAGCCAAATCAAAAGCAGAACTCTGTATTTATGTGTGTGCATGTGTGTGTGTCCATGTGATGCCTTTCTATTCAGCCAGCTGTTTGTGGTCAATTTGCATACCTCGGGTATATAAAACGCAACAGTTTGTTCTTGCTCCACTTTCTGCAATGTGACAGAAGGCATCAGGGCTCCTCTTGAAATACCAGCCCTTCAGAGTGATGTGCTTGGGCACCTCTGGAGTGTGTTTATACTGATTTGGCAAGTATGTGAGGCAGCAGTGAGGCAGTGAAGAGCTCTACGAAGAGCTAACAAGTTGTACAGAGGGGAGATGGGGTGACCTTACCTCATAGTTCATCTGTGTACCACACTGAACACTGAGTTGTCTTTTCAGACTTCCTAGAAAACAGTATGACTTTTTTTTCAGAAACCTGCTGGGGGTCTACCAGGTAGCAGAGACTTGTTTTGTGGCCAGTACTCTGCCTCCTGAGACAAGCATCCAAAAACAAAGAAACTATGGATACCACTATCTGCACTATGATTTTCATTTGCATTCTGTTTGAGGAAAGTGAGTACGCTGAGAGCCACAGACAGATATAGACAGTAAATATAATTTATTAAATTCTCAAATCATTAAAATTAAAGACATTTTTAGTTTCCAACTTAAGGAAGTAAAGTAAATGTAAGGAAGTAAATGTAAGGAAGTAAAGTAATGTAAGTAAAATGCGTGTAAAACATCTTTGTGTTTATTCTAGAGTGAAGTGTTGCCTCACTTGACTCCATAAAAATGCACTCCTTGAAACAGAAAGCTAAACTGAACTGGTTTCATTTATTGCATCTGTGACAGTGTATTGCATTTCTCTCTCTCTTCCTCTGTCTCTTTCTTTTTTCTTAGGAGAAAATAGAAGGAAAAGTCTTGATTACAGGTTAAATAGCGTGTATCCTCCAACTGTTGCACCAAATTGTTTCTTATGTGCTTAATGCACTTACTTTGAATCCAAAGCCTGAAGGTTTAACTTTGGATGCCTTGAAATGAAAGCACACTTCTATGATGAAGAAGGCATTTGCCTTCAGGTTGGGAAAAACTTAAGCTAACGTCATCTCGGTGTGATTAGAGCTCATGTGTACTACTGACCTAGGGGCATGCATCAACAGGCAAGAGTCAGCAAAGACAATAAATTCATTCTCTTGCTTTGGAGAATGTAGTTATAACAAGGTGAAAATCCCTCCAACAAGAGTATGTATGTGCATAGTAAAGGTCATAATTATTAAGAACCCAAAGGATAAAAAAAATGGGAGTGCCATTGAAGTACTTATAGTATTTAGAGTGTGTGCATTGATATAAAAATAAATTATTTTGAATAAACACAAAATTAAAGGTCAGTCCAAGGAGTAAGGCTCTTTTTAAGGATATTATATGGTGCTTATAGGCAGAGTTTGGACTTTGAGTAACTGGGATAAGTCTGGAAAACCTGTTTTTTTAAACTGCAAAACCTAGATCCTTGTGCTTATTCTTAAAGTACAGGGCATGCCTGTCAGTGCAGACTTCATCAATTTTCCAAAGAAGGACCATCTTTTTGTTTTGTGGTTGTGTGATGGTTACACCTTGGCTGTCTACCTGGCCAGGCTAACTAGCAAAGTAACAACATTGTGCTATCTTCACGGTAGACCTGAATCATTATTTTCCTGATTACGCTATCATACTGAAAACACATCTTCGTACAACCTGGATATACTTTCCTGATCTTTTCCCTTTTCCTCCTTCCCACACTTCTCAGTAGTTTTTTGCAGGCATCAGACAAGCTGGAGGGGGATGAGAAGTCATCTGCTCTCTGCTAGTGGGGTGAAGGCCATTTGTTGACCTCAAACATTTAGTGTACTAGCTACAACGACTAGCTAGGTCTCAGAAATACTGCCCTTCCTACAGAAACTTGCACTCATTTTCCTGTGTCATAGGTAGGCGTAAGTTGGCTGATTTCCTTTCTGTGTGCGTAAGATGCCTGTAGTTCTCTGTCAGAAATGATGCAGTGACACACATTTGTTTCCGCAGGGAAGTTTCAAAAGGGTTTTGCTAGCAGCCAAGTAACAGGGAAAATTTAAGGGTGCAGGGGGGCAAAGGAAGAGCCTGGTGCTCCAGTGAAGTTGAGGATCCTGCATGCTCCCGATGCCCGCTCAAAAGCCAGTGCAGAGCTAGTGTAACCCATAGCAGTGTTGTCTTCTCACAGTAGCCAGCGCAGGGCCTGGTGGGAGGTGTCAGCAGGTTCAGCGGGACCTTTTCTCTCTGTAACGCAGGCTTCTCCTGCTTTCACAAATTTGGCAATTAACAGGCCTCACGTCTGCAAGGCCCCAGGCTGCCTCTCTTGGCAGCGCTCTCGCCCATCGGTTACTTGAAGGGAGCCCCACGTCTCCCAGCTTGTCTCCTGCAAGCTGCCTCCAACCAGGAACCGCGAGGTTCGTCCCTGGCCAAACAGCATTTAATCTCTTCAGGCTCTTTTGAGGGTGTGGTGTGATATGAACTCCTTAAGTCATTATACCAAATGCTTTTAGAGTATGTTTTAGGATTGAGAAGTGCTATTCAGAAAGAATGCAATTATCTTTGTTGCAACTAAGGAATGACTGCATGTTCCGTGTATAAGTACACTGACAGATCCACATAATGCCTTCAACACATGTATGCCTTTATGCTCAGCGTTTGAACCCGGCCTTTTTACTTCAGGTGACTCTATAAATGAGAACATACATTTTCTAAATTCTAAAACCTCTTAAACACAATTTAAGGATCTCGTGTCACCAACTTTTTGAATAAGAAAAAACATCTTTTTGATCTGTTGTTTAGAAGCTCAGATGGCTTTCTTACCAGAAAAATAATGGAGATTTAAAAGTTCTTAAGAAATTAAGGCAGTGATATATATCCCTACCTTTCAATAAGTTGGAATATGCCAGCCTCCAAGTACATTTGTGCAAAGCCAATAAGGATGATAGTCCAATGGGTTTTATTGTAAAATGAATACCTCCACAGTTTTTTCTTTGTGTATGGAAAACCAACAGCAGAGCTGTCAGAGTGGCAGCCTGTATAGTGAAGGAATGATGGCTCAGCAGAGAAAATCATAAGATGCAACAAATGAGAGCAATGATATTGATCCTTTCTAATCTAGTCTTAAAATTTCCCAAACAAGTGACCGTTTGAGGCCTGAAACCCTTTTAAACTATTGTATAGGGTGCTGTAGCAATATTGCCTTAGTGAATTTCCACTTAAAATGTCTTCATACACTTCATTTCTTAGAGCATTGGTAAGATATTGTGCTGTGTTTTGGTCCCAGCTAGCTGTCCTTATTAGCATAACCTTATTAGCACTGCTGGCCATGAACTAACCGTGAGTCAGGTGAGAGGCCAGCCTGACAGCCCCTTCCTCGGCAGGCTCCCCTGCATGCATCAGCAGAAGCAGAGGTGGGAATGACTGAGGCACTGAGGCACCTCTGTGGAGAAGCCACCTGAAGTCTGGTTGGTCCGGTGCCCCCCCAGGCCCTGGGCTTTGCTGCACAGCATCAGTCTGTGGGCATGGGGGTCTCCAGGGACCTCACCAAGCTGTTTTCAAAGGGGAACCAGGAATGCCAACTGGGTACCTACAGATACGTTCCCTGGGTTAAAGCTGAGATTATCCACACACACTTGCACTTGTGGATTGCCTGGTTAGTGTTTACAAAGACTTAAATGAGCTGAAGGAAAATGCAACAGTAGCTGTGCAGTCCCCCAGTCAGTGGTAGTCTTGGGTTTAATTTCCTTGGCTAGTGGATAAATATATTGCACTCTGGACACTTTTGCCATACAAGGTGTCTCATCTGTCTTGGTCTTGCTTAGCAGGGCCATATGCTGCGCTCTGTTCCCTCGTGTGCTACACCAGAAAGTGTTGCTTTTTACATCTCTAGATCAGTGCTGTGTATGTAGTTAGCTGGGAGAGCATCTGCCAAGCTACAGAGCTCTTCAAATGTCAGCTGGCTTCTTATCTAGCTCGGCTTTGGACATGCTTGCTCCCAGGATATATTAGTTTTTAAAGTCAGATTTTTGCCATCTGTTTGAGGTTCTATCCTTTGGAATTCCTGAACATTTTCCAAAAATGTCAACCCCACCCCAGTCAGACCTATCTTATAGGCTCCTTGCTCCATAAGGGGTTGCTAAGCCCTGTCAGGAGTGGATTTTGTTTCTTCTGCATTTTCTATGAGACTACTCCTGTGATAGCCAGTTCCACAAGACAGTGGTTTCTTGAACCTTCTAACCAATGTAGCTAGGCTTGTTGTCACTGCACATGTTTAATTCTGTAGATAGAGCAATCATTTTCTAGGAGGTGCAATAGCCTAAGATCATATTAAATGCCCATCTTTGAAAGATGCCTAACCTCTTGCTAAAGGAGACCATTTCAAATGGTCTGGCATACTGGTGTAGAGCTCTTTCAGAAATTCCTCACATCCATAGCTTACCTAAGAGTCCTCAGCACACTCCCTATTATTTTTCCTTTAGTTTCACTGCTGCTTGGAACTCCCTTGCCCTGGAGCTGTTGCTGCCCCTGTGTGATGCAGCAGTGTGCTGCAGCAAAGGCTGCCCCTGCTGAAGGGCCACAGTTCCTGGAAGTGACTCTGGTGCAGGGCTCAGAAATAATGAATGTCAGTCTACAGACTGTAATGTCTGCACGAAAATAAACCCCGTAAATATGGACACTTTCTATCACCCTTAACCAGTGCAAGTGCATTAGATCAAGCCTGAGATGCAAACCCCCTTGAAACAAAGTGACATCTTGTGTGTTTCTTCAGGGTTTTTATTTGAGTACAGGGAAGATTAATAGCATGCCTCTGTGTCTGTCTCTGAGGGTTAGGATCTGTCAATGAGCTGAAGGAATAAATGGTAGAGCTGTGGACAGAAGGTGCGTTTTGGTGGCCTATTCCTGCTTCTACTCAGATAGCCCCATGTGCTCGGACATGGGACTGTCGTTGATGATTCTGCCAACCTTTGACATTGTGTTTCTTGTCATGGAGAGAATTATGCTCTGCCCCCATCTTAGCCAAATACAAAAAATTGCCAGCAGGTGGCATGCAAAGGGTGCTATTTCTGATGGCTTTTTGCTTTGGTGGGGTTTTCCCTTAAAAATAAAATAAAATAGAAATGGGAGCTCAAAAGATGGTAACGTGAAAATGTCCACTGCTGAAGCATTGATAAGAAGAACAGACCCTCCTTACTTCTCCCTCTGAAGAAGTGTTACAAAACACATTCCCATTTGAGGAACCCATCTCAGAGCTCTGGAGCCAGCGTCTCTCTGCCTGGAGGAGCTGGAGATGCAGCGTGCTGTCGGGGCGCTGGCCCTTGCCTTTCGGTGCTGTGCTATTGACAGCAGCGCTCGACTTCTGCATGACGGCTGGCAAGAATGACAGAGAATACAAGGCACTTTGTTTTGCGGTGCCACTCTGAATTTTTCTGTGACAACAGGTCAACAGGCTGGCCTACTGCCATTGGGAAAACTAGGTTTGGATGAAAGAAATAGTATTTTTTGTTTGTAGCCTTATTACAAATGTCTGGGTTTAAGAAACTTCTGCTTCTCCCACATTAACGCTCTAGACAAATCTTGAACTACCTTTGTGGCAGGCCCTAACAAACGCTGTCACTTTGACCTAATCCACTTTTCTGCACAGCTGTGCTAAAGTCACCTTTAGTTTTATCACATTTTAATGCAAACAAGGCCGGAAGGGTGCTTGTTTGGATTGAAGAAGCTGTGACAATTCATCTGAATGGGAACTTCAGTAACTGGGAAGAAAAATGTGACAGGGAGCTTTATCACTGCATTGTACACAACAATCTGAAAATTATTGCTTCTTTAGGGGCCTATTCTCTCCTTGAGGCCTAGCACAGTCTATGCTAAGCAGCTAGACAGAACTGTGAATAGTTTGCCAGTCCTAAAGACAGATTTTAATTCTATTGTTTGTGGGTATCCCTGACTTTCCTAAGAGGATTCAAAGACTGCAGAACAAGGCAGCCAACATAAGACTTTGGCTGATCTTTAAAATTCAAATAGAAAATAACTCTTTCCTCAGCACTCCAAAACTGGTCAGACTCCAATGATGTTTGCTTTCAAAATTTGTTGAGTTTACTCAAAACTAAGTGAACTTGCAAAATGTGCTTTGATAAGTTGGTTTTAAAAAGTCTGCTTAAACACTAATTTCCTATAACAGTGTGACTATAGTGGGCAGGAAAGATATTTATTTTTAAAGTGTGGAAATTAGCATAGTAAGAGGAGCATTTTAGAAATTATATATATGAACATTTACCAAATATGGGCAAATATTTATACAGTCACAGGTCATGTTTGTACAATTTTTTTATACTTCAGTTAAATTCCAGGGGAAACAGGACAAGTGTTTTATCTCAGACTTGGGTAAAGCTACTGCAAACTGCATATTCAGAGTATTTGCAGAACAGAATTGAATGAATCCTCCTTGAGACTACAGAGTAAAACCTTAGGTAGAGGGGGAAATAGAGGATTCGATCTCCTAGGAGACAGCAAACTGCAGCTCAGTGGGATCAGCACAGGGCTGCCTGCCTGCCTGACTCTGCTGTCTCATGGCTGTGAGTTGAATTGGCAAAGAAGTGTGCAATGGGAAGAGCCTGCTGCCTCTTACAGCAGCAAAAAGCCTCTCCAGGAACTTGCACACCTGCCTGGCTGCTGGAAAATATCAAGTGAAACTCATTCAGGAGCTGGACATCTTCCGTTCAGGGTGAAATCTTACCCAGATATGAAAATAGCACTTTGGCACAAATATTAGCAATATACTTGTACTTACCTACTGCTAACCTCTTGCAGCTGGAACAAATTCAGGAAGAGTGCAGACAAATATATGCATAGTTGAAAAAAGCCTTCCTCTTAATTCAAGCACAAACAGTTAAACATGGATCCAAGGACCAAGCCACCCATCGTCCCCTGACAACTTGGCACCTGCTGTGGCAAAGACCACTGAAGGATGGGATTTGTGCACAGCCTGCTCCCTCTTTCCCTTGGTTCATAAGACTGCAAACCATGGTGAATAATGACAGCATGAAAAATCAGAAGTCATCTGGGAAATTCTCCTGTCAAACAGAAAGGATGTCAGCTGCCCAAGTCACTTTTAGTGACCATACCTGCTTGAGAACAAATAGCTGTTAGATTCAGTCTCTTGAACCTGCGGTGTGTGCAGTGGCTGGAAAATACTTCATTGTGAAAAGTGGCTTTTATGTCTTCTTTCTTTTGAAGGGAATATATATTTTGAGCTTTTATAGTCCTAAATAATAACAGCAATTTAGAGCAGAGTAAATCCCTGGTTATTTTGGGAAGCCATGTGTTCTCTGGAACACACAAGACAGTGAGTTGGTACCAAAGACCTTGGAGGAAGCTCTCATTAGGAACAACAGTGAAACCCAAGAGCTGTTTTTCTGACAGAAACCTGTGCCTTTTATCACCTGGACCTGAGGAGGCAGCTGGATGTTGCCGGAGAGGCCGCTAAAGCAAGAGCAGCTGCAGAAGGCATGGGCAGCCCGGCTGGTGGTGGACAGCTCCTCAGCGGGCCTGCAGACAGATCCTGTCCCCTACCCAGCAGCGCCTCAGGAGGGGCCAAGATCACCACGCTGCCACCCAAGCTCTGGCCAGCACCTCAGCTGGAGCAAATCTGATCAGTTTTATCAGTATCTAGCCAGTTTCATCACACAGCAGTATTGGGGCACAACTTTGTGTTAGAAACGGGCTGCTTCTGCCTAGGTCCTTTGAATTTTACCAAAGGAATATGCACTCCTGCAGAGGTTGGCTCTTTTCTCCAGGGCGTTGTATGCACCTCAGCCCTACCCACTATCTACATTAAACTACAGAACCTTCCTCACTATATGGGAAATGCAATTATAATTATCTTTAATTGTTATGACTTCTCTGCCAAGACTTGTCCACAGTGTTGCAATTGCTGCACCATAAATACCTTTCAGTTCTTTTCTTTGCATCTTCTTACCCCTTTCCCCAATACTTGCTCATCATCTTTCTGAAACAGCACAACAGCACATCCTTAACTTTACACATCTTAAAATAAAATAAAATAAAATAAAATAAAATAAAATAAAATAAAATAAAATAAAATAAAATAAAATAAAATAAAATAAAATCTTAAAGTATCCACTAATTATTGCAGGTTAGCCTGGGTATTTACAAAGTGGCAAAATGTGAAGGGGAGTTTAGGGGCAGGTAAGGCTATAGAATTGGGCAAGGTCTCATCCAAAAACAAAACAAAGACTAAAAAACCTACAATACTACAAGAACCTTCCTTATACAGGAATTTCCTTATACAGGAATTTCAGGTTAATCTCACCTTAGCACTGCTATCCATTTATAATTGGGCACTTTCCAGGGAAGGAAAAAAAGTGATCTTTCCCTTCCTCCTTCCATACCAGCCTCATACTGATAGTTATTATACGGGGTAAGTTAGTAAATTCTTAAGCTGAGGTCTGCTCCTGTGCTCAGTGCGACTCTAATGGATCTGGTTATACCCACATACTCTCACACTACTCTACGCTCAAACCACTGTCACGGACTCCAGTGCAAGATAATTAACCACAAAGTGAGTTATATGTCCCAAGCTGAAAACATAATGAAAATCAAGGTCAATTAGCCTCTTGTAGGAGACTAGGAAAAATCTTCTTCATGGGCCTCCATATTAGCCTTCCAATTCTCTTCAAAACTGCAGTTTTTAATGTTTAGCAGGATTATATCCTTAAAAAGGAAGTTTTAAGTATTTTGGTTTAAGAAGTAACAAGTGGTATTTATACTGATTTTTACTCTGCTGTGGTTTGTTGTTGTTTTCTATTTAACAGGTGGAGATAGACTCCAGAAATAATAAAATTATTTTTCTAATTCATTATTGACATGTTACAGAAATTGGGACTTATTCTTGGGATTATAGAGATTTAGAGGTAATTTCTGGCAAACCTCAACAATTTATGGTTATCAGCTTTGAAGGATTAGATCTTTGGGCAGTGCCAGAGCTGCTCTTCCAGAAAGTCTTTCTTTGATTACTTAGAAGTAAAGCCTGCAGGTTTTGGCCAAAACCAGGAGGATAATAAAAGTCACATTTAATGACATTTGAGATCGGGGGTAGATCAGATAGAAGGAGCATCTGTACGTGTTGCATCAATGAGGAAATTCCATTTAATTAGGGATCATGATCTTTTTATTTGTGTTTTGTTAGGGGTGATGTTTTAGGTTTCATAGAATGCATTTCACGGCATTGTCATTATGGAAAAAAAATAGCTTCTGTCTGCACAATTGTGATCTAATATATATAAACATTATTTTTCAAATTGCTAGTCTTATCTATAGATCAGGTCATCACATTCATAAAGATAAGCGATAGGGTCTGAAACTCTCACTGGAATACCAGAAACAATTCTGCTGCTTGGGGTCAGGGAAAATTATTTTTTGTTTAGAGGCCAAAATACTCTTGTAGTCCTGTGCTCTGTGCAATTACAAACTGGTGTCCAGGAAACTCATCTTCCAAGGGTGGAAGAAGAATATCATTAGTTCTTGTCAGAAAGGACTGTGTTGGGCACTGCCATTTTAAAAAAGAAAAATTCCAGTGTGGAAAGATAGGTGACCTGGGGGATCACAGCAGCACTGGTTCTTGAAACACATCTGCAGTTTTACCATAAAACAATTCTTTCATCATCCTGCTGCTGGGACTGAGGCCAGCTGAGACCTGGTTAACTTTTGTGAAGCTCAGTATGGGGCATTTGCAGTGTCTGTTTTGTGCTGGCTAGTGTATGAAATTCTGACAAAACGCACTTTTCTGAGAAATTGGCAATATTGCATTATACCCACTGTATCTGCATACTGTCACTTGCCGAAGATATTTTAGTTTGGATTGCAGAGCTTGCTACTTGTGCCTGTTGTTGCATTTTCAACGTTATTCCTTTCCAGCAGATGAAGAACATTAGCAGTTTTTGCCTCATCGTTATACTTCTCTTACTCTTACAGTATTGTTCTACTCTGAGTTTCATCCCATGCTTTTTTCACCCCTCACAGCCTGCTTCCCTAGTTCTGCTTTATTCCCAGCATCTCCTTCCTGTGCTTCTATGCTGTTAGGAGTGAGCGAGTTTGCTTTGCCAGTGGCTTCCTTTCCTCTGTCCAAGGTAGGCTTCCTTAACTTTCCCAGCTTCAGCCTAGACAGTCCCACTTCCCAGGAATCCAGTTCATGTCCCGCACTCGAAATCTGCACCATTACTACTGTTAACTTTGCTACATCAGGATCCGACATTACAGCCTTACTGTGCTGGCCTATTTGTTAAACCCTTACCCTTCACTGTTTGAATTTCCTTACCTGTTTCATATTCTCCAGATCTCCAAATGGTATCAAGGATTCTGTCTTTTCTCACCCACTTTCACACTGTTCATAGTTTAAACCTCCCCTGCTCCCATCTCGTTTTCACAGTACTGTATACTTTTCTCTGTCATTGTAATGCAATTTACCTCTCACTTCACTTGCTTTGAAGTGCTTCTATTACATCCCAGTTTTCTCCAGTGCTTCAGACTCAAGTTAGCAATGTAAAAACTGAAGTGATCAACAAAAATAATCTTTTCACTATAGCATTGTGTTGCTTCCCATCAGCAACCTGACTGTTTCTTGATAAAGCCCCTCTGCACCTGTCTGCTGGAAAATGTTACATGTGCAAGCAGCACAACTCTGTACAAGTTTATCTCCTTTTTCTGGTCCCTTCTGCAGAGACGTCTATAATAAAAAGATGATTTGAAGATGGCTAGGCAGGTAGCTAGCTATTTTCAGTGTGAATGTGGTATAAACATGTCTCCAGCTCTTCAATTCAATCCTTCTATGTGCTTACACCTGATTTTCAGATTTTAAGCTTTCCTGAGAGGAAACTATGGCCACATATATTTAGAAAAATGGGGCTGTTGGTTGTATACATAAAAGCCTAATTCTATGGAGCCTTATTGTGTGTAATATTGTACAATATATGCAGGTGGAAATAGAAGTTTTGGTCTGCTTTCCCTTCAGCTTTAGTTCAGTTTGGTGCCACTACATTTGTTTGTCAGCTGTAAGATCCTGTAGCAAATGAAACATTCCCTACTCATGCAGTAGTTTTCTCTCTGGAGAGTAAGGAAATAAACTTTGGTTTTCATTTTGCTGTTGGACTGTAGATGTTCTCTGCTCATCTCTTGTGTAACTGCACAGTTCAGGGAAGCAAGAGAGTATTTTGAGGAGAAATGAAACTGAATGTGCATATTGCCTTTTTTCCGTATTTTGACTTTTACAGATGGAAGTATGAAGCTGTTGTAGTTAGGGTGATCCTGGATATTATTATTGATAAATACTGTCCTGGGACCAGCCCTGACACATTGCTAAATAGTAATCATGTGGATTTTGAAAATGTCTCTGCAGAATTAAATCTTAAGGATTTGAGAAACCAGACACCATCTCTTTACTGAACTGGCCTGGTATTCTTGTGGGAAACTTTCTATTAATGGACACTGTTCTGGTGCTATTACGTAGCTCTGATGCTCTTATGTACTCACTCTCTTCTGCTCTGGATGCTTATGTTGAAAATAAGCAGTGTGCTCTTCCCATAGTTTGTAAATGTAGTTCTGTGTAGTACTCCTTACGAGCACCTCATTGATTCATGGCCTAGAATCCAAAACCAAAAAATTTTTCCATTTGATAAATAATGTAATTTTTTTTACCAAAAAAAATAAATATATAAAATAAAGCAAGTCAGCGGGATAAATACAAATGTTCACGTGATTTTCCTTTTTAGTATGGTGAACCACCTTACTGTTAGTTGGATGTAACTACACCATAGCTGAAGTGACCCATGGTACGGCATGCTGACAGGGTTGGTTTTAAAGTCCCATGTTCAGAGGTTTACTGAGCCTTTTAGTAGATATGCAACAGTTCATTCTCAGAAGGCGTTCATCAGTTCTTCAATTATCTGTTGACTTTATTTTTTTTAAGTACAGTTGCCATACATATGCTTCCTTTAAACTTTTCTAAAGGAAAAACAAAATTTTCATGGATATCATGGAAGTTAATTTGAAATTTTAAGTGAATTCAGATGTTTTGATGTTGATGTCAAGGTTCATTAAATGTCTCCAAGTATTAAGAAACAGGAATGAAGTTGTTTTGCTCAAGATATCATATCTTAAGAGGAGCCATATTGTATTTGTTGTGTCCATTGCAATAAGTGAATAGACCTGCATTTCAGATAAAATATTATTCTGAGCTATTTTTCTATATAAAATATAGAAAATAATAATAATAATAAAAAAAAGTATTCTGATAAGCATTGTACTAAAAGGGGCATGATAATCTGGATTTCTGGATTTCTGGTGTCCTTCTTGGGCTGAATTACTATAGCTATACTGTCCATCCTATGATGCCAAGTGAATCTTGTTGTATGAACCTGTTGTTACTTTGGTTTGTCCCTTTTGTTTTTAGCTTTTGAAAGCTCAAAGTAAAGCAGTACCTGAGGGTGGGGGATCTTGTTTGGGGCTTGTTGGCTGGTTTATTTATTTATGTATTTTCCAGGGATCTGTCTGTCTCTGTGCTGCACACTTGTGTGGTAGCTGCGAAGCATAACTGGAGATTAATATTCTGGAAACCACAACTTATGATAGCTGCGATCGCACAAGTATCAGCTGACAATACTGTGTCACATTTTATTTCAAAGAAGTAGCGGTAACAATGGCTTATAGTAATAACAGTAATGCTCCTTTCCCTGGGGGAAAGGCAGAGAATGCTATCTTGCCACATGATCTCATTTCTTTTAAGCTTTGCACTAACCGCTGACATATCGCATAAATGCCTCCTTTATTACCTGCCAGTGATTGTCTTCTGTATTGGGAATAGCCTCCGGAACCCACGTCCACATGCCAGCAAAGTGCTTCGCTTACTCCATGTGAATTTGTCTCTGTCTGGTGCTCCGTGAGGCCCCTTTATACACCTGAGCATCCTGACTACCTCTGGTAGCCTAAATTACATTGCCTATGAAAGGGCTTTGTTCAGGTGCCTCAGTGGAACTGGGACTGGGAGTTGGCACAAGCTGGGGCTATGTTTCTGTATTTGCCAAGTGAGTAATTTGCCATTTTAGTTAGGGGTTGGGTTTTTTAAGTGGTGTCCAGCTAGTAATGTAGTCTGGCCACACATCTCTGCAAGCATTCTGGTTCTTATCATTTCGGTTGCTTTTAAACAAAAGCAGCATTCAGTCATATCACTCCCCTTATCAGCTTGCTAGCAGATAAGATAGTTATTTTTCAAATTGCCTCTCTCTTCAGTTTTAAATAGACCTATATAGATACCTTTCAATCATTTTAGTCTGCAGATACTTTTTTCAAATAAATAGAAATATATGTTCCATTTTATGTGGCTATTTATCCAAACTCCATTTCGATTCAGACAAAGCACATTCTGTCTTTCATTACATCATGCTTTAACCTGTTCTGTTCAGCCTTGCTTAAATTAAATGCAGGGGAGAAAGTAGCCTGCCAGTCAGTGACCATTTTCCTTCAGTGGTGAATTTTAGTCTTCTGCATGCACATCTACTTGGGCTAGAATGTCACTGGTAGAATGGGGAGAGGGTGCCATTTTCCTTCAGGTCCTTTTTCCTTTATTTCTCTGCAGTTTACTGTTTTGAAAGGGCTGGTAATTATTAGGTACTCTAAGCACAGCAAAGGACTAAGCTCTTCAATAATTTTGTGCTTTGCAGATAAGTATTTTTTCTGATGGTAATAAATATAGCAATGGTAATGGCATGTTGTTGTGCCTGTTAGCTGCTCCTGTTTGCTGTGCAGCTTGCTCCCCAGCATCAGCCCTCCAGACCTCTAAAATCTTACAGGTCCTTCCCTCTGTTCCTGCTCTTCCAGCCAAGCCTGAATGCAGATTTGCTGGAGTCCATTAGCACAGCTTTCCATGTGACTGGGAGATAAGTTGGTTGTTCACCACTGTCTTGGTTTTGGTCGCCTTGGGGCTCCTGCTGACATTGCCTCTGGCTTGCATTCCACCTGTGTGGGACCCCCTGGATCCCCACTCGTGGTTCCCTCTAATGCCTCTCAGCCCCTGGTTCACAGAGCTGGCAGGTACCTGATTCACACACAGCTTCTCACAGCTTTGCCCACAGAGCAGAGCAAACATTTCCAAATGTCACTTTATTTTTTCTTGCCAAAAACACTTTGTAACTAACAAATTGCATCTTTGCAAACCAATGTCAAAATATTCTTTTAGCAGGGCTGGGGATCTGCAGCCTTTTCTTTGGGCTATAATTTTGTATGAGCTATTTGGGTTTCAGATGGCAAACCACACAGCCTTACCAGTGAGGTACCATTAACAATGAATTGCTTGAATGCTACTTTTAAATATGTGGGGACAAAACTTTCAAGGGCTTATTTTTCCCCTCAATATTACATCCGTTTTAACTCCCTCTGTATAGTCTCTTCCTGCTGAAATTAGGACCAAAGATGCACTTGTATGCTATACTTTCAACTGCATAAATATCTACTTCACTTCTGTTGCCACTGCTCAAGCTGTCTAAACAACGGCTGTGAATGATGGTAACAACTAACATGGAATAGCCCTGGGAAAGTATAATAATGCAAACTTAGAATGGGGGCGAGGGAAATTGTCTTATTTTCTTTTCTTCAGAAACATGAACTTACTTCCCACATTTGTTTGCTTTAGTTTGCTGATTTGCCAGGTGCACGGATCCAGTAGGCCAGGGCGTACCCAAGACATTTGCCTGGATGGTTTTCTTTCCTTTTACATTGCTCTTCAGATCCTGTTGCATAAATTAACACGTCATTTTCCCACATTTGGCAATGTATGGTTAGTGGTTTAAAGTTGTTTCATTTTCTCTTGTGCTTATGTTTAATCAACAGTGTAAAGCATTGGGTAGGAAGCTGGTCTCAAGCATGGAGAGTTTCATCAGAGTCACTGAGCTGTCTCGTTCTGTTGTGTATGAAACGATCACTGCTTCCTACTGCCTGCTCATCACTGGGATGGTAGGGAGTTCTTACACCTGCAATGTATACTCATTTGGTACTTTCAAAAATTTTTAAATAAAACGTGTGTTTGCTGTTGGTAATCTCGGTTTTACACCCATCATCTAGTAGCTTTTTTTTTATTTTTTCTGATCTCTGTGAAGAGTAAATACCACAAAATATCCCCACAATATAGGGATTGTTCTGTCTTCATTCCATGCAGAAGTAGAGGTGAGCATGTATCATTAAGAATGCTACCACTGAAAGGAGCATCAGCATAGCCAGCTGTAGTGAGGAAGTTTTGGTTCAGTGATTAAAGAGAGGAGCTAAGAGTCAGGACTCTTGACTGACACAGTTTTGTTTTTGGAGAAGAGACTGAAGCTGTCTGATTTAGCTAAAATTCTGCAAATTTGCACTTAAGGGGTGGCTGGTTCTTATGCAGCTGATTTTTATCATTTCAGTCGTTACTGTTACTTTGTATTTATAAATACAGTTGGCTGATGTAAGTATTGTCAGCATCAAAATTTTAAATGATTGCAAAGTGGTTGTCCCTTCGCTGAGGACTGCATTCCTTCCCTGAGCTTCACAAGTGCCTTTGGTTGGCTTGCAGTGGAGGATGAAGAGCTAGAAGATTAGAGTGTCTGTCCCTTGTGCTTTCAAAACGAATTTTCATTCAGTAGTGGCTAAAGCTGGTGGACAGATGGCTTCAAAAAGCCCTTTAACTAATACGTGTTGCCAGCCCTACATCCCCTCTTCTGTTAAACATTTCATTCATTATGCAGTTTCAAGAAACAGTGAGAGCCAACTCTTTCTGCCAGTGTCACCCCTGCACGTAACTCCCCCTTCTCTCCAAAGAGCTGTCAAGAGGCATTTTTCTTCGAAAGGGTGGCAATCTAAGTCTTGCTACAATCAGCTTCTGCAGGGGAAGGGCCTGCATTCAGCCAGAGCTCTAGCATTTGCTGAGATGGAATTAAAAAGAGAAGAAATGAGAGGAGAGAAAATCTCAAAGGGTGTCAGATGGCTCAAACAGCTTCGTTAGGTAGCATGTGTTGTATGGACTATGTTTTACAGATCCAGCTCAGTAAGCACAAAGAGAGAGCCTCAGATGCTGTGTGTAGGTTACCAACAAGGGAAAAGAGAAATGAAAATAACACTGCAGCTTTTCCATTCTACAGGAGCTTCTTAATGGCTTTGAGTAATTAGAGACTGCAGAGCAAAAGTGGCTATTTTTCATTCCAAGTCCCATTTTAATTCAGCTCAAAGTCACCTGTTGGTAGACGAGAAGAGGGGAAACAACCAACTGCTGGTTCTGCCTCTGTTAAGTGTCAGAATTGCTTCCCTTAAAAATGCAAGGAATGAGAACTCCTCTGGGGACGGCGCTCTCGGCCTCAGCAAACAGCTCGGCTGCTGGGCGGCGGGCACAGCGGTGCCTGGGGCAGAGCACGCCGTGCTCCAGCACGCTGCCTCACCGGGTGCTGAGCTCTGGGCCATCCAAGGCTGTTCCAGGTGCTCTGAATAGCTTGAGTGTGCTTGCACCTTGTTTCACTAGAATTTAAGGTATTCAAAAAAACTTCTAATGAGGATGTGCTAATTTTAGACAGTACCAAAAGGTTTTTCCGGTCCTTCAGCTCTCAGTAACCATGTATTCAAGACAAAAGGCTGGGATGTGGAAGGATGGTTTATGGCTCTGTTCTCCAAGCACACAGCCCCATGAAGGCTCAGGTTCTTGGGGGAGAGCCACCACATACACCAAGACTGTCTGCTCTTACCCACAGGGAGAGAAAAATTCTGGGTTTTACCCCAAAAAGGAGTGAAAAACATATTTCCTTTCATATGTTTCTTCTTTCCTGTATGCATACACATCTAATATTGGTGTGCTTTGGACTTCCTTGATAACATGATGGCCCTGCCACCTTTATTCTAAAGGGAATGGAAGCAGTGAGGGAGGGAAGGAAAAACAGAATCTGAATTCTGATATTCTCTGTGTGTATCTGTTTGTTGTTGATCTTCCTGTGAAGTATAAAACATTTTAGAGTTACTTCAGCCATTCAAAGTAAACGGGAATAGAGACAGGAAGAGGAAATGCATTTATTATTTCAAAACACATCTCAAGCTCCTTTAAATTCAAGGAATTTAAAGCATTCAAGTTTTCTGGCTGCCTCGTATGAGGAGAAAGGATAGGAATTTTTCCCCAATCATAATAAGATTTCCTTAAGTTGCAAGAATCTTTTTTAAGTGTTTACAAATACAAGTCAGTTAACTGCTCACTTGAAAAGCTCTAAATGGTCTGGTATTGCTACTGCACAGATTGTGAATACATGTGAAAAGTAGTTTAGCAGATTAATTTTGACTCCAGTCACGACTTGCAATTACCTTCACTAAAATCTTGATACGTGGGGCTTTGCAGGCAGAATGCATATATTTTCAGTGGGACTTCTGTGTTTTACATGGTGTGAAGGCTTCTGCTCTTCTAGAAATCAGTCTTTGAGCACCAAATTCATGCATCTGTACAATTCATGGAATTTAGAATTTAAATCTTAGGTTTCCTTTCACACATCACTCATTTTAGAGGAGGTAAACTATATGCATTATTTACTGGCAAAATCAGTTTATCTGTCTTACACCAGTTAATAACTTGGGACATTCTGATTCTTCACTGTAATGTGCATTTGCTCCAGTTTTGTTACCAAATCCCTGTAACACAAAATGAAGGGAAGTGCTTTTAGTGACAACTTGACGGAAGTTTGCTTAAGTCAAAGTAAATACCGTTTTGATACCTTTTTGATACCTTATTCTGTGCTTTACACACAAACAATCTTAATTTTTGGTTTGGTTATATAGGCAGTAGTTGTCTCCTTATCCCAGCTTCTTCCAACTAGAGGAGCAGCAAAATTACAGATGCAGTTTCTAAATATGAAATCTGGTCAAATAAAACATTTCTGAAACATGCCTCCTTTTATGGGTGATGTACAAACGAGAGATAGCTCAATGCTGTGGAAATTCTCACAAGCTGGCAGGGGAACATTTCATCTAAGAATTCTGAAAAAAAGCTTGCAGGCTCCAAGATAGCATGGAGTGTAAACTCTCCAAGCTAGCTGTGATAAAAAGATGTTGCCAAAAGTTACATAGTGAAAGACTGAATAAATTCATCCACTTGTTTTTTTTTTTTTAAAAAAAAAAAAAAAAAAAAAAAAAAAGCTTACAGGAGCAAGAAGATGAGCTGGTGGTGTTCTGGATCTGTAGCAGTTGTATGAGTTAGACCTGTTTAGCATAGCTGTCCACATAACCCCACTAGCTTTAATTGTCTTTTTGTTTCAATGAAGGTAGACCAGATATGACCAACCTCTTCTCTTGAACAACAGAATGAACCTTGATTAGTGTTTGTGTACTCAAGGAAATAAATATGTCAACTATCCAAACAACCTTTTCATCACGAAGAAGTGCAACCCTGTCCAGAAGTGTTCTGCACAAGCAAATTGTGAACACTACCACCACTAACAAAGCTGGAATACAGTAGCATGCTTTGAACAGCTCAGCCACCAAAAAGACTGCTGCTCCATCCTCTAAGTAGAGAAACTACATAATCTGGGGGGAGAATATGGGGGACAGAAATGCTGGGAGAGAAAGTTCAGAGGGAAACCAGAAAGGAGAACCTGAGAGTCTGTGAGGGACCCCAACATCCTGCATCATGATTTAGGACAATCTTTCCAACAAAAAGAAAAGTGGTAGAACCCTGAGATAACCCCACAACCCAAGACTGCACTCAGCATAGCTGGTGCCACTACACTGACCTGCCAGACCCCCTTCCTGGACCTCATTGCCTCTCCCATGGAAAAGGGGAGTAGTGTAATTCATAAAATTGTGTACATCTGGGATTAGAGTGTTTTGGTATCCATTTAGTCTCCAAACTGTAATGCAGTCTTAAACCATGACAGGACTCAAGTGGCAAGCCAGCAGAATGCTTCCATGGAGACTGTAGGTAGCACCTTGAAAATATCTCAGATGCTATTGTGATTTGACAGTTACTGATCACCGATGTTAAAGATTTCATGGAAATGAATAATGACGTGTTGTGGGGAAAACTTGAAGATATTTAGGGAATTTTTAAAGGGTGAAAACCCATGAATTTCTACAAAGACTACCCTGTTTCATCATAAATTGTAAATTTTTTCATTTGTTTTTGTCTGATGGAACTCAGAATTTTCAGCAAAATGTGTAAAGTCAGAAAAGATCCATTCTTCCTGTCACCAACACTCTTCTGAATTGTAAGCTAGTGTGAGTCTAGGTGGAAGCTGAAAGATGGGGAACAAGCTGGAGGAGGTTTCTGTCATTGAAATGCATGTGGCCATCGAGATCAAAAGAGGTTTTGAATGGCTTCACAAGTGACAGAGTGAATAGGGAGTGATTTGGCAAAGGAGCCATCAGAAGGGTCAGTGCGAAGGACCCAGTCATTCTGTGTTCCTGGACTAAATCAGAGCAAAGGAAAGACAATGAAATCCAAGAAAAGACCTAAGTGTTTAAATGATGGAAGATAATCTGTTCTGAGCCAAATCCTGCATTCCAAAACACCCAGCCTGAATCTGAATTATCTTTAGTTCACAACAGCATTAGTCAAGGACTTGATACGCGTTCATATGCAGGACAATATCAAGGACAGCTTCAGAATTTTTGCTCAACTGGCTCAACTCAGTTTCAGGACAGATGAAAACTGTGAAATGGCTATGTGCTAACTTGGTCTACAAAAATTGGGTTGGGGAGTTCAAAGAGTTTCTTGTGCTGTTCTAATATTTTGGATGTTTTTCTCAAACTCACAAGCACAGAAGGTGTTAAATGAAAGTGCTTCGGCTCCTCTGTGGAATTATATCAAATATGTGGGTCTACATCACACCAGAGCACAGTCCAGATCACTGCAACTCTGGCACATCAGTATGAATGACCATAATTAAGCAGTCTAGTACGAATCTCTTGCCAGCAGGTACTGAGATATATTTAGGTAAACACAAAGGTGTTGCAAAATGAAATTGCTGAACTTGCTGTTGATGCAGTCATGGTTCTTCACTGCTCAGACTTGACCTTACCCTTTATAGAGAATACTGACAATTTTCCAATGCAGGTGCATTTCACTGAGTAGGGGGGGGAATTGTTTGTTTGTTTTCAGGGAGTGAAAAATTCTTTCTGCTAAAGAATTCTGTAACCTGAACAAGTAGGCTGATGGGAGTCAGCTGATCATGCTTACAAGGTATTTGTCTCCACTCTTCCTGCATGGATGTACAGATCTTCATGTTACTTGCTTCACAGCTATGTTTTCATTTATAAAGTGAAACACCCACCTTGTAAATCCTATTTGTAATGCTTTATAGCTCAGAGTATGAGACAATATGTTCTAAATCATGAAATAATAGGCCCACCACAAAAATGCAAACCTCAGTAGTATAATTATCCTGTAATGACATTTAACTGTGTGAATTCAGCTTCCCTGTATAATACATGCCTTAGTGACTGAGGCTGTAATTTTAGTTTTTAATACTGTGTGTTTTGTGAGGATTTTTTTTTTTTTTTTGGGGGGGGGGGGAGGGAGGAGGTATTTACTGTTCTTGCATCATTAAATGTAGCAGAACGTCACTTGATTGCATTCCTCAGTTGGTCAAACTTCTCCGAAACTTCGGTCTACTTAATTGAGCTGAAACATTCATATTTTAATAAGCAATTGTAAGAATGGACTACAGAGTTATTCCAAATAACCCACAGAAGGAATAAATGTGTTTTCTCTCCTACATTGGTATGAATACTACTCTTGAAGAAAGAAAATTATCTCATAACATACAAATCTACTAGGAGAAAGTCCTCAATGTAATACATTAATGTAAATTATAATAGTTACTGGGGTATAATTTAAGGTACAATGCACTTGTTAACGTTCCGTCATTCAGTAATCCTACCTGTCTTTGACTTCTTTAGTTAATGTATTTAATCGCCAAAGCAATAGCTGAAAAAGGAGGGAATCAATTTAACTTAATTACCTCAAAGTATTATCCTACTAATACCTCAGGCAATCCAAGAAGGTACCTGCCATGCTAAGACTACTATGGAAAGGGAATGGGGCTAGCCTAGAAACAGCTCAGGATGTCTGGGCCTTCAAGAAGGTGGAGAAGGGAAGCAGCATGCAAGGGAGAAGGAGCTGTTGGGGTCTGCCAGGAATGATGAATGCCAAGGCAGGGGCCTGTGACTCAGGGATTGCTTCAGAGAAGTACACAGTGGCAATATTGCTTGCAGGTGCTCCAAATACAAAGGTCAGTGGTATTTCCTACAGCACACAACTGAGCAGCCAGCAGTGTGCTCTCCCTCTCTTTGTTGTGGTCTGGAAATTGAGTGACTCAGCAGCGAGCAGTTCAGAGGACCTTCTGATGCCTGTCACCTTTAGCATCTGGAAGAAAAGGGGAAGCGAACTGGGTAACTCAGCCACTGGGGAGGGTTCCTGTATTTGTTCCTGCATTCCTCTAACTGTCATAGCTCTGCACTTCCCTGCTGTCATGTAGCCTGAAGGTAGCCTTATACCCTCCTGGGTCTTACTGCACCCAAGTACCCTGTTTACTGGCAGCATGATCTGACCTGGCATGTTTGAAAGCAGAATGCTTTCCTTAACTATATTGGTGTTGATAAATGTTTCCAGGAAGCTCAAAAAGGGAAAAAAAAAAAAAAATCTTTCCCAACAGAATGACTTGTTTAAGATTGCTCATGTTGTGATGTGGGTGTGTTGCCATGTGGGTTTAAATATTGTAAATATTGTGTAAGTATTGTAAATATGTAGGTAAGGTGCTGGCTATTTTAGTAATAATAAGACGTATCATTTGCATGACCATAAATCTCAGTGGAGGGATGAAGAGGTATTTGGGTGCTCAGCCTTACTGTGAAATAGTGGAGTTGTAGTATTTCTTTGCTTGAGACATACAGGAATGAATGTTGCAGAAATTATCTTAGTTGGTTGTCTCATTTGAACACGTATGAAATGCTAATCTATGAAATGACCCAATCCCCATTCATCACTTCAAACTGCATAAATCCAGCTCATAACCTTCAACAAGATGCGAGTCAGACAGAACAGAATTTCAGAAGTCTTGTCCCTGGAAAACCAAAGAAAAATCTTGGTACCAAAACCAAGACAGATAAGAATAACCTTCTAATAATTGATGTTCTTGAGCAAGCTAGCAAGGAATTAGATGAGTAAGCAGTTGTGTAGCTGAGTCAATAATGACTTTTTGTTTAAGTAACTATATCACCTTTTAGGAGGTCTAATACAGTTTTGGCATGTCATTGACTCATAGATACAGCATATTGGAAACAAAGAACAGATTTTACCAGTTATCTGTTTATCCAGAATCTTTACTGAATTGAATTTGCCTGGTTCGGTATGGTCAGGCAGTGAATGGTGAGATGGTACAAGGGAGAATGAAGAAATAAGGGGAGAGGAAGAAATACAACAGTAATGGAGAGGAGAATAGAAAGCAATGGATGAGAATCCCAGTTGTAAATGCAATCTGTTTGCATGGATTGCTGCTACCCATTAATTTTGTTCTCAGCTTTGTTCTCAGCTTTTCAAAGGGAGAAATTTATTCTTTGTGGTTATTTGCTTGTTAGATTCTTCTATGTGTATATATAAACAAAGTAAACAATCTAGAACTTGGTTATCTGAGGAGTGAGAAGCTGCCTGCACCTTCTTTTCTTTCAGCAGCAGTTCTATGCTATGTTAACTGAACATTAAGAGAACAACCTTGTTTAAGGAAAAAAAAAAAAAAAAAAAAAGTTTGGGACCCAGTTGTTTCTCCATACTCTTCCATTTTGAGATATCTCTCATTCTGTAGTATGTGCTTAAACAAATTGCTGATGTCCTGAAACACTGTTGTAATCCAACAACTGTGCATACATTTGACGTAAGTGCTGCATTTATCCCTACTTACTGCAGGTCCTCCTGTGCTGTATCTCAGAAGAATGCTAACTTTCTGAGATCTAGTGCCATGGAATGGACTCTGATGTCAAATAGCTTTTCTGTAATGAAGATGATACCACTCTTAGCATACAAGCTAATAGCAATACAACATTCAGGACTAAATTTACTATGGGTGCACACCACCACCAGTGGTTAAAAAAAAAATCTATTTTCCACTAAAATTTCTGTGTAGATTTTAGATTGTCATAGGTGATACTAGCTATAGATATGATATAACCATATGACATCAACTTTAAGAGGTACTGAATATCTTGTTCTGGTATTGAATGTCTTCTGGAGAGCAGAAAAATCTGTATGGTTCTTTTAACTTCTGCTTTTGGTTGAAATCAATCCTCTCTCTCAAGTGACTAAAAGCCCAAGAAAAGAGCATGTTGTGGTCAGAAATACACTTTGTGGACACTACTGGTTTTGCTCATCAGAGTTTCATTTTTAAGCATATATCCAAGAAAAGGTGACTGGAATGTCAATGACAACAAGAATTCTCAGGGATTTACCTCTTTATCCAGTTTCACATCTAGGGCTGAAGCAGGAGCAGTGTTGCCTTTGGTGTCTGACTTGCTCCATTTGTCACTACTCTTTTGCTGGGACAGAGCGGAGCTGGAGAAATTATTATTTGATTTTCTTGTGAAAACAAGGTTTTGCTGATTAAGGTAGGTCTGCTAGGATAACAGGAAATAGGCTTTGGGGGCGTAGGACAGAAGAACAGCGTGTCTGTAAGTGTGCTTGGGGTACATTTGGTTCTGCAACTTGTTAGCATCCACCAGTGGGACCTGTCTCTCTTTCCAGCAACCTGAACTCTGCATCTTCATTTGTTTCTTATTTTATTTGATTAGATGAATATAAATAGGATCATTCTTTTATTTAGTAATAATGAAACTGATAATCCTCAACGGAGGGATGTGGAAACGGAGGGCTTTAGGAGTGGAAGAGCTACCAAAGGACCTCCCCAAGTCATTCCAGTAAGGTTAGGAGTTCTTGCTCCTTGTTGGCTCTCTCACTGCTTCTCGATTCTCAGGCTGTCTGTTTGATGTGCAGCTAAAATGCCAATCATCACCACCCTGTGGAAGGTCTCAGGGAGGCTTCCCCACCACCAGGCATTCATTCTTCCTATCCAACACAGAAGTAGCACATGCGTGGTGCTCTCCTGACACATCACTCGTTACAGCTCCTTGAGGCAGGTTCCTAATGGCATTACCACAGAGAGCTGCTGCATGTTCTGCTACCGCAGCAAGGAGCAGCTAGCACGGCCGTGCTAATGATCAATAGCAATGAGCTTTCAAGGGTTTCTCAATGTCAGGCATGAACTTTGAAATGCATTTGTATGTGTGTGAAAAAGCTGAATTCTCACTACACAATGCAACACTGCTTAACGCCCCCAAAATACAGCTCTTCATACTGATACAAAAGGAGCTGGGTTTCGGGGATTTTCTTTGTGACAGAGCTGTGTCTTTTGCTCTTGAAGACAAAAATTTTGACCCCAGTCCTATGCTGTTGGTGGTGGCCTTTTTTTTATGCAGCAGTGCCACTGGATGAGACCAAAATTTATTTGGTGATTCTGCCCACAAATCCTTTCGGAGAATTTGAAAGTGACAGCAGCAGTCATTGGTACAGCGGTATATCTAATTGTGAAAGTGTTTTGCCAAAGTACCTGTTCATTGGGTATTTTGTCGGTGCTAATCTCTCCATCGCTGCTGGTATTTCAGAGCACTTGTAATGCACAGCCTGGCTAAAACACAAGCTCGGTGCAGAAAGCTGCTCACAAGAGTGAGCTTGTTGGCTAGAGTTCCCTGAGAGAAACTCCAAGGTGCCTTTGTAATGTAACCCTATTAATGATAGAAACTGAGTCAAAGGAAAGTATTGCAAGCCACCGAGGTTAACCAATATGCCACTTAAATATAACTGTAGTTTGTGTTATCTGTAACTGAAGAAGGTCATGGAATCTGTCGTTTGCAGTGGGAGTTTGCGGTGCCAACAAATTAGCATCAGAAGCTCTGGCTTGGCATACAGAGCGGGGCAATAACTGCAGCCTCCGAAAAATTCTCAGGAGAGCTGCGAATAGAGAGGAACAAGCTCCCTCGAGCTTGTGATTTTACTGTCAGTAGTTACAACAGCCCAGCTCTTGTTGCCAGCCTCAATGTGCTAAGAAGCTGTCAGCTGAGCCTTAGGAAGCCAGTGGCAGAGATGGCACCGCAGAGCTGGCAGTGGGAAAGCAAACGTGGTACACATCTGGGTGGAGGAGCTCTGGGGCTGGGCTCTGGGAGCCAGCAGGCATCTCAGTGCTGCTCTGCACTGTGAGAGCTTGGAGGAGGGCATCAGTGGGGTGAGCCCAGAAGTAGAAGGGCTTCTGAGAGGGTAGCAAAAAAAAACAATTTGCTTTGAGAGTAATGAATTAAAGTGCTTTTGCCCTGTCTTAACAAGACTGGCTAAGAGGGAGCAAAAAGGGAGAAGGCAATGTCTCCCTCTTCTTCCCCTCCCCCTTGCAAAATCCTACATGCCCTTTTGGCAGAGATCCATCATTCACTTAATGTGTCCTGCTGAAATCAATTCGTGTGTCAGGATTTGGAGAGCTAGGCCAAAATTTGTTTGCTGATCCCATTCACGGATCACTCGAGGATTCATAAAGGTTAGCAAAAAAAAAAAAAAAAAAAAAATCCAATTCATCCAATTTAGTGTGTAATGTGATGCATTACAAAATGACAGATTCCAATAGAAAGGAGGAAATGTCCATTTGTCCCAACCAACCAGCACGAAGTCCCCCAGCAGCTCTAAGCACACGCAGTTCCATGGGAGGGGATTTGCCTCCTTTGGCAACTGAAAAAAAACACCCTCTTTATAGGGAAAAGCTGTGCCCAGCTCAGCGGGGGCTTGGGGCTCAGCCCACAGCTCCAGAGGACCTGCACAGTGTTGGGGCTGGATTGGGAGTGTGAGAGGGAGCACGGCACAGCAAGAGCAGTGCCCTCAGCTGCCAGGCCAGGCTGGCACCCTGAGACAAAGGCAGCTCCGTCTCCACGCTGTCTGTGGGTGGGCAAGTGCTTGTGTCTCTGGATTTCTCCTGGACTGTGTATGAAGGACAACTCCCGCTGCATGTCCCACCAGAGCGGGGGGGGGGGGTTGGTCCTCCAGCTGTGTGTCTTTGTGTCTTAGACAACAAATTATGGAATGACTTCTGGTTTAGGATTCTGTGGAGTCTGTCTGAACTGACACATTCAACTAACTCAGCATAAAACTCACCTTCTGTGTCATAAAATTTGAAGGGGTATGTGGGGTGAAGAGAGAAACAAAAACTCTGTCCAAGTGCCCACAAGTGTCTGCTCATGAGAGGTGCTCTGGGTACAGGTATGAGCTGACTTGGCAGCAGCTAGCGTGCTGAGAGGCTTCGCTTTCTGCTGTTGCAACAGATACAAGTAGGACCTTGCTTCTTAAAATTATTTTTAATTAAAACACAATTAAATGCATTAAATAGAAAGCAGTTTTCTGTAATCTCACGTTTCAATAAAAAGGTTTGCTAGAAATGTCAGCCAGCAGAGTGCTCAGGAATGTGTATGCTCAACCACCACCCTTCTTGCTTTTGTAGGTTTGGGCAGCTGCAGCTTTGTGCAGCGTGCTGGGCTGGGAGATTTGGGCTGTATTTGCCCTGGTGGAAGCTCTCACCAACCACACTAACCTACTTGCAGGCTGATGAGCTGTTTTATAGCCTCCCTCTATGTAGTTCGTCTGGTAAATAGTGTGGGGCATGATGTCACGCTTGCTTAAAGCAATTTGTTGAGTTGTAAATATCCCTGATCAATTCCTGTGACTGAATCCTGTGACCTTGGGTGTGATCCACGACAGAGCTGACTTTAATGTATTTTCTAGCCTTAGCAGAAGTACTTTTAGCTGCCCTTTCCCATTAACTTCCCATCTCACTAATAAAATACTAAGAGAATTATATTCACCACTTCTGCCAAATTTAACCGGAAACGATTCTGACTCAGAAGTATGAAATGCTGCACGCTGACAGGTTGGGTCTCCTGCTGGGACTGGCAGCCACCTCCTCAGTCCCATCTTAAAGCCAAACGTACCCTACAGTCCAAGATCACTTGGCCACAGTACCAACTTAAATTAAGGGACTTTCTAGTTATACACAAGACAGCCCAGGGAATGAGCCCCTGTATGTGGCTTGGTTTTGTTGTGAGACTCCCTCAGCTGTAAAGCTTCCTTCTTTGAGCCCTGAGTATGTTCCTGCCCTCCCCTGGACTTGCATGTAAGCACTTCTGAAAATGTTTGGTATTTGTTTCCATTTCATCATCTCCTGAAGGAGGAAAAATACTTTACTGAGTGATTTTATAGATTTTTGGAGGGGATGATTGAGACGGGACAAAGCAACTACCTGACAGGAAGGATATTTGCACTTAGGATTTTCCTCCTAATATTTGAAGTAATTCCAGTGATACAGGCCCACATCCTATTAAACAAATTGTTTTTACATTGTAGATCCTGGGTCATATGTCTGGGTAGAGCAACTGATTTGGCCATGTTTCTGTGACTCAAGGCTGCTGAGCCCTAACAGTATTGCAGTGTTGTGTTCTCGGACATGGTATTTCAAGTAAGGGCAAGAGCTTGAAGAGCAGAATGTCATCTGCCAGAACATCTTTCTGTAGTGACATGAGAAATAACTACATGTCAGGTTTTACTTCTAGACATGTAATGGGGTGCAGGTACAGTCAGCATCAGATGCAGGCTTTTAGGAGTCCCGATCTCTGCAGTCCCCACAGTTCTCTGTTCTGGGATTTAACTGGCTTGCTCACTCCAGCAAAAATCCTCATTGCTTTGCAACATTATGCTGAAAAATCTGTGTTGTAACATTGTCTTACATCTTTCCCTGTACTGCTGATGTAGCTTCAGCATCTCTAAGTCTCCCAGCAGTTTAATTTCAACTGTCTTGGTACTGTAGCTTTCAGCAGATGCATCAGGCTCATTTTTGTGCTGCGAACCTGGAGGGCAGAAGTGCAGCTCTTAGTCTGTGCCGGGTGAGGTGGGTGGCGAGGAAGCACAAGGAATGGCCAACAAAGTTGTTGGAAAGTTTGTTCGCTAGAATCCGAACTTCAGACAAATAGTACATGCTGGCTGTAATATAAATTCAATCAATATTCAGTTAAAAAATAAATAGAAAGCTTTTTAGATCAGTGATGTAAGGGAATGTTGGTTCAAGGAAGTAATTACATATTATGTAGAAAAAGTCAATTTAAGTTCTCAATAATTTACTTAAGTGATTTACTTGACTGATGTGTTGTCTTGACCCAATAGGGCAGAGTAGCAGACACTAAGTTATGGCACAGTTCCAGCAAAAGCAGCCGTTGTTACTGTCCTACATAAATCATTAGCTACTGTCTCATTCCAGGTGTACACAGGTGCTATTAAAAAAAAAAAAAAAAAGAAAAAAGTGATAAATTTTATGTTTGTAAACATAACTCTGTCAAAACTAATCCTGTTTCTGGCAGATGAAGATGTTATCCATACCTCTTGGTAAGGCAATATGCATTTTCAGGAAATAAAGCTCCTAGGGTGTAATTAGCTCCAAATGGCAGTCCGCGGGGTCGCAGGGATACGTGCTGTGTTCGGCTGGGTAGCTGTGAAGGAACCTGCCCTCACTGCCAGTCTGGCACATGGCCGTGGGGGACAGCTGAAGAGGTGGCTGGGTGCGTGTGCCACCCGCCGAGCACAGTGGCGCCAGGTCGAGCTGGCGCATCCGCCTCTCACTCCAGGCTGCCATCAGACACTGGTGGCTTTTTAAGGATGCTCTTTGGATATTTCCCAGATTGCATACAGTACGTGTGGAAGACAGGGATTTCAATTTGTAGTCATGACAACAATGCTGGCGAATATTGCCTTCCTCTTTGCTTGCCGTACCTGTGATACACAGGGACCTTTTGTGCTGTGTTCTTTCTATAAGTTGAGAGAGAACTTTAGTCTTTGAAATGATTAAACCCTCAATGAGTCACTTTGGGTAGATGTGCTGCTGAAGCTGGTGTTGAACGTCAGCAGGCCTAAAAGAAGAGCCCTGAGTCCCATGCTCCTTCCAGATGGATGCAAGACCAGCTGAAACCTGAACTTAACCTGCTGTTCAGCTACATTAGGATGTCTGCCTGCATTCCTGTGCAAAGCTGGGAAAGTATTGGGAAATTATGGTGAGACTGTGCTGAAAAGCTTTAAGTTACCCATTCATCCCCTGTTGTACCCCTGCTTTCCTTTCATGTACTTGGTTTCCTGGGCACTTGCAGCAGCAGTGCTAGGGCATGCTTCCTCCCAGCTCAGAGAAGCATGCTCAGACATGGGTATCAGGTGGGGCTTCCCCCAGCTCCCAGTTTCTGAACACAGTTTTCAACTGCCACTTCTGAAGCTCTGACTGCATTGCAAACTTAAAAAAAAAATAAATAAATAAAGCATTGGAAAAAGTTAAAAATTTTCTTCAAAAAAATTTGAAGAAATTTCTTTTTTTAAAAAAAATCTTGGAATATAATTCAGCTAGTGCTAATTCAGCATCAGTGCTAATGTTTGTGTTCTCCCTTCAGTTTCCATGCAATGAAGGCTACCAGCTGTAGCACAAATACCTCTGAAAGAAACAGAAAGCTCAGGATTGAGAAGGAGAAACTGACATACGGTAGTTGGATAAGGGGTGGTAAGCAACAAAATACAGGTGCGTTCTTCCTTTAAAAATGTGATTTTGCATTCATAATATGAAAATGCCTTTTAAAACATAACCAAACTGGGGCCCATAACACCCAGTAAGTCACTACAGGGTGGTGGACTGTAGCTGCTTAGAATATAGCAAAAATGTCTACTGAGGGTTTTCCACATACATTCTTCCAGTAATCAGTAGCTTAAAAATTCTTGAGCTCGGTTATGTAACAAGATCATTAGATTAACGTTCGGGACCTATTTACTGTGACAGAAAAACAATACCCCTATGATCTACCATGAGCTGGTTTTAGATTTCTAACTCCAACAGAAAGTGTGGTTGATAAACTTGCAGTTAAAATAACGTGATATCCCTGAAATAATAGTAGTATTTTGTGCTCTACAGATGAGAATAGATGTTTAATTTAGTTCTCATGGAATTAATCTGAATTTCAGTCCTTTCAGATCTTCATTCTCTTCATACAGCCTATAAATACAACAGACATTGCTTATGTCATTAGTCTCCTAATGTTATAAACATTTAATGAAGTTAAATTCGAAGTACAACACATTGTAAAATCGATCTGATCTTGCTGGGGAGACAAAGGGAAGAAAATTGAGTCATTTGGAAAACAAATTAAGAATTATATTCACTTAACTTTGAGGTGGATGAAAAATTATGATCAAGACAGATAGACCCTTTCTATTTCTAAAGAAAGCCGGGACTGGAACCAGAGGAAGCCTCTCACTGTGTTAGCTGCCATACTACATATATTAACAGCACTGTCAGCGGCAGGCAGCCTGACATGAATCACTTGGGAGATGACAAGCAGTGCTTTCCTAGAAATCAGAGGAATTTCACTCTCAACATTGCAGCTCAGATTCATCTTTCACAAAGCAGCAACTTAGGAGCTGGAGATGGCAGTGCTTTTAGCGATACATCTTCACTACAGCATCCATCGGTAACTTCTCACGGGGAACTTCACCTGCTCCCAGTGTTGCTCCCATTTCCTCAGGCACGGCCTTCACTGCTTGGCTCTCAAGCATGCTGCTGTGTCCTTTGGCTGGAGGACAAAGCTATTCCTCCCAGAAATGCCAGCAAATGCTTTCCTGTAATTGGCTTTCTAAGGAATATGTTGGAGCGTAAGCTGCTCTCATCTCCTTCCGAAACAGGAGCTAGGGACTTTACTGGCAGCCCAGCCAGTTTCCTAGCAAGGTTTAGCAGCACCTAGCATCTTCCTAAATGCTAACTGGAAGAAAAGCAATAAATAAGAATAAATAAAACCCTATTAGCAAAGGATTACTGTGTAAAAATCCAAGACAATGAACAGGAAAAGTGAAGGGGTAACGGACACGTTAAAATGCTGTGGACAACAAGCTGCTCAGAGGAAAGTGTATTTGTTCTTTCTTTTTAAAACTCATTATTTATTTTCTCTTTTCTTCAGGCTTAATGTCTCACTAATGAATTCCAGGGGGATTTTTGAATCATGGTGATATCATGGGTTAAACTCCTCTCTACTTTTTGAATGTAAATTCTTCTTGACATTCTTACTTATTGCAGAGCATTGACTTCTTTCCTACAACAAAACCAAATGCTATTTGGTTTTGCATAGTTAACATTTCGCTAATGGGTAGCCAAGATTCTCTCAGCAGCTCAACAACATTTTCTAAAGCACGCTGGCGTTGTTGTAGCAACTGGTGGCTGATCTGTGAATAAAGCAGATGTCATTGTGGCAGGATAAAGAGAGAATAATCTATCACCCAGCCACTACCACTCCTGCCCAAACAAGTCATCAAAATGACACCTCTGATGTGTAGTCATCAGTTAAGGTCTGCATATCACCTTAACTCATCTTCTTGGAATATAAACCATCATTATGTTATAAATGTTGGGAATTTCTCAGCCCTTCACTGTTGCCTTTCTCATGAAGAAGGCTCAGCGAGGATGTGCTGAGGCACTGATGGTTTGCCAGCTTCCTTTTAGGCTTTGATTGATTTTGCATTTTCGTCCAAGCTGGTCTGGCCTAAATAAACACAATATACATTCTGGGAAGTTTTTCTCTTTACTGCTTCATTTGAATTCAGTTCATGTGGCTTGCAACTAAAGATGGGCAAGCATCAAAATATTCTGACTGGTACCCAAGCTGAGTACAAAAGGAGAGACAGAAACAGATAAATTACTGTTCTAACTTCTCAGAAAGGCTTTAATCCATTTATTTATTTTTTAGCTTCTATTCTCAGTCTCACAATTTGTACTTAGCAAGCACAACTCATTGACCCAAGTGAGTCACCTCACGTCCCCCTCCTTCGGTGACGAAAACACCATGCAGTAGCACTTCCCTGTTAAATGTTTTCCATTGGAATATTTGTTAACTTTTTTTTTTGTTTGTTTTCAATGATGAAGCATCACAGAAACTATTCCCTGCTTTATGGAGCCCACAGCTGTTGCAGTGAGTTTCAGCTTGCCAGAAGCTATTTGTACCAGCCGCGGCACTGCTCTCCACATCTTCTGGCTTAAAAAGCCTGCTCTCCACTAGCTGCTTTGCCACACATCTTTGTTAATCATTTGACTTAAGGAGACAAAACATAAGACCAGGTTTCTATGATTTCCCTGGTGTATGACTCATACTTAATGTGGAGGCTATATTAATTACTGTGTGCTTAACATTTAATGAGGCTGAGAAGAGGAAGGAGTCTCCTCGCTTCAGCTATATACAACGTGCAGTGAGCCTACTACCTGCAGTGAATACTGTTCTAAAACATTAAAATCTGGGTATGCATTTTATAAATGAAGGCAAATCAGACATTGCTTGAGTTCCCCAAAACAGCATGGCAAAAGCTGAGAAATCTGGGCCATGGTCCTAATTCTTTCACAGACTTCCTTTTTTGCCCACCAGCAACCCTCTTGTGCTTTGTGTCCTGACTTCCTGTCTGTTTATGAGGATAATAGCAGCTGACTGAGGCCAGGCTTAGGCTTAGTGCCGAATATTTGTACAACTTCACACCACAGCATTATTGAAGGCCAAAAGGAATTATCCTGATTTTTTTTTTTTTTTAAGATATGCTTAAACAACATTTGTGGTGATAACTTACACACTTTCAGTTGTGTGTGATGGCATTATGGTCAAACACTACTGCCTGTACTGCATCTTCTCCGTCCTTGTCTGTTGACTTCTAATTAATAGCCTCTGTAGTTTAAAACAGTTCTGATCAAACTGAAATAATTTCTAATGCAGCTATATATGGACAGTTGCATAGCCCATAGTATATATTTCTGTGGGCCCACTTATAAAAGAAAAATTTCTAGGAAATAAATTAAGCACAAGAAGCAACTCACAAAAAGTTCCCTTTGCTGACTCAAGGGAATAGATGTTTGGTTTTTGCTTGAGCCAAATGCAATTGCACGATGAGCTGTGTGACAACTAGGCAGCCTGAGCTTGTGCTAAAATCTATCCATTCAGCTAAGCCGGCTTTCCCTGGTAGACTCAGTAAAGAGCCTTTCATGCACTGGTGTTTTCTGGGATTTTCCTTCCTATCTGCTTCTTCTGTTTTCCAAAGTTTTTCTGGGCTGCACCCTATCTGTAATAGGCCATTGGTTTCTTTATCATTCAAGTTGATTTCATTTATTCTGTAGGTACTACAGGGCCAAAACTAAGCATCAACTCTGGTGCAATTCCTGTGCAGTCCCATTTAAATTGATGGGTTTGCCTGACAGAGAACAAAACTTAGCACTCCCTTCACAGGTTTTGCTACAATTCATTATAAAACTTTAGCCAATTACAGAACACTTGTTCTGGTCCACTCTTCAACTTTCTTTTAAATAACTACCAGTGTAGGTTTATCAGTAATTCTTACATGGTGAATTAGGGGGACGTGGTGTATCGGATGTGGAGTAATTCTAGATTTCTTTTATTGATCTGAAAAATTAGAGGTGCATTGTGAGAGGATGAATGATTTTGGTGCTGAGTGTACTGCTTCTCTATTGTATTGTAGCTCACGTGCAGACAGAAAATCATGATACACAAGCCACCAGTAACTGGGGGTGGATCAGAGAGATTATAAACACTATGGAGAGCTAAAACTCCAAGTACTGGGAGAGAATAAAATAACAGGAATGTAAGTGCTGCAGGCAAGCATGCTAGTGAAAAGCAAAAAGTGAAGCACTGCAGTAACAGAAAGTTGTGTGTAACACAGTGTTCCCGAGGAAAAACTGCCGTGAGTTCTTAAAAACTACAAGTGGGCAAGGTTTTATATGCTGCTAGTTTGGGGCTTGTGACATGCTGCTAGTGAGTTGTTTGTATCAACAGCCACAAAACTAACTGTAGATCTGGTATGATATATACAACTTATTTTTTGGTACGGGGAAAGGATACAAGCTAGCACTGGAAATACAAAAACTAAGGTTACTAGAACTAAGAGAATTTGGCTATATGCTAATGATCACAGGTAACTGGTACAGTTTTGACACCATTCTCTTCATCTCATTTTTGTTTTTTGTGCATGCAATCCTGTAAACATTTCCGCAAATTAAATACAATCTCATCTTGTCCCAGGGATCTGAAATCCAATTACAAGGCAGGAATACTCTCTAACAAGAGTTTGATACAGCAACTTCTTTGACAAAAATACAAGATCAAGGCCAGGAATTATGTGAACCTGAGAGAACCATTAGTAAATATATTGGTTGTGCTTAAAAGTGTGATTTCTCTGGAAGTTGATTCTGGCCCCCCAGTTGCAAATTACAGTATATGCTATTGATGAATCTATGACTATGTAACAACAAAAGGGAAAAATCAGTTCTCCCCTAAAACTCCAAAGCACCAAAAGAAGCCTTTAAGGTTTTACAGTATCATCTCAGAACAAGGCAAGAGAATCACAAAGTTCTGGTATCCCTCTTCAAACACCTGGAGTCCTTGAGATCCAAGTACACATTTAAACTTAATCATATTATTGTTTGTTTCCAGAAGAATGATTCTCTTATTTTTTGTTAAAGAGTAAGATGCCTGCCTTTGAGGAATTCTTGGTATGATTTTGACTAGAAGAACATAAATTAGGTTAGCCAGCTAGGTCACTTTTCATGGTGAGAGCTACTCAAGATAACCATGAATTGGTTAATAACTATGAATAACCATTTTGGAATAAGATGAACTTCATTGTCTGCTGTACTGTGTGATAAAATTGCTGTACCTGGTTCAATCTGGGACGTTAAAGCACTGACCCAGGTGGTACCCCAGCTGGTTGACAGCAGCAGTACATCACTTTTAGCCACCCCTGACTCTGCAGGTAAACCACTGAGTCTGCAGTTTAGTCCCACCACAAGAGCTGGAGGGCTTGTTGTCCAGTTGGCTTCTTGGGTTACAAGCTGGGAGTAAGGGACTGTATTAGTAAATACTCTTATTGTGGATATTCACAGTGCATCGTTCCTGATATCTATACTAATGATAAATGTAAAATCATGTGAATATGTTCACCCTGATTGCCATCTCTGATGGTTCTGTATTCAACAAATTGCTGTTAAAGTGTGGTCAGTTGTGTAATCCACAAGTTAATTCATTAACAGCTTTGCATAATATGATGATTGTCCATTATTTTCCTTTTCTGAGTAACTATGTACCCTTACAATAACTTAACCAAATGAGTCACTTAAGATATATTTGAAGGATGATTTTCATTTAATGATCACTTTTGAAAGACATATCTCCATTAGGTTTGTGCATACATGGCAAAGAAAACTTAATCATTGACTGATTCATGTTTTGGGTAGATACTTCAAGTATTCAAGCTAATTGCATTCAAGTTAGTTCTCCTTTAAAAAAAGGCCAAAAGGTAAAATCCTTAAAACTTGCTTAGAAATCCCAATGTGGAGCTGTATCATTTCCATGAATCAGGGTTTGAGTAAGGAAGTGAGATTTTGTAAATAAGTTTCCCAACTTGTAGTTATGTTTGTTCTCTTACTCTTCCTACTCCTCTCACTCTTCCTGCTTCTTGAATGTATGTTTCATTTAAAAGCCTCTGCTAGGTTATTAATGTGACCGGCAATCCAGCACTTCCCTTGGTTAGTGGAGATGAAAAGATATATTTTCTTTTGAGAGCTGTATTGTTCTGCAGTTGTGTGCATTTCAGTCCCATTGTGTGGTTCTTCACCAAGTCAAAACAGAGCTCTTCTATCCCTGAGGACAAAGAACAAACTGTTGTTGGGGGGTAAAATATCTACAAAATCATAAATCTTTCACCCTCTCCTGTTTATTCTTCGTGCCATCCAAGCACGTTTAGGGAATTGCCAATTAACTCCAGACTCATGGCAGGTTCTTATGGGCCATATTCCTCTTATCTAAGAGGATGCAACCAAATTTCCAAATACTTTCTAGTTGAATGCAGCATTTGTTTTTCCTTGCTCTTTAATTTATAGGTAAATAATAGATAATTTATTGTTATCCTAAAGTGATATCTCAATTATCAATAGAATTGAAATTTTCTCTAAGTAATGCACAGATCACCAGCAGTATTGTAAAATATTAGGCAAGTGTGTACCAAATTAATTTTACCACACATCCAGTTCTTTATTATATGAGTAAACTGTTTAAAAATATTCGTCCTTCAAGAATTAATCTGATCACTGGCCATTGCACATCATTGCATATTGAAATATATGGGAAGCAGAAATTGTACAGATGGGTTTCCTATAGTAAAACATGCTGTGAAAGTAATAATTTGTAAAATACCTATAACCAGTGAAGAAAACACACTTTTGATGATGATATTATATCCACTAATTTAAAAAAAAAAAAAAATCCAAACTGAGGGGGAGGGATTCCAAAGTCAAACGTTAGAACTGAGCTTTTTAACCATAACACAGTGTTGTAATTAACATCCATACTGTATGTACTTCATTACATTTTATGTCCTGTCATTTCTCAATGCGTGGTATTTAGAAGAACTAAAAGCAGTGACTCAATTCCAAGAAAAAATTGCTTTTATATTGCTTTATATTGACAAGTCATACCTTCGAATGTAAGTTATGTTAATAATTTTTTTTGATATCTCATGCTGGTGTCTGAATTACATAAAAATTATATGATGTGTTAAGTGGCAGGTCTGCAAAGAAACTGTATATTTAATCCTAATTATGCAGGATCAGGTACTGCTTGGGCTTGTGTTCTTACGTGAACATATGCAAGAAACGAGTCTGAAAAAATGCAGCACATTCAGGCAGCTTCCAAAAGGTCAGGCTATCAGGCTGAAACTTTGCAGCATCTCTTGTAGTACTTCTGGATGCCTTTTTCTCAGAAAGTTTGCTGACAGTTTTCTCCACTTTCGCAGCCTTAGGTAGGAGTTTTGCCTCAGAAAGACGATTGGACCTAAGATATATCTATATTGCCTACTGCTTGTAATGCTTGCTCTTATCTAGAGGAGTCAGTGAATGCACTGAGTGCTGGCTACTGGTTTGTTTCCTTTACTGATGCCTCTGTAAAGGCATAAGGTCCTGTCATGGGGAAATGGAAGAATCTGGTCTGTCCCTGTTAGAACATACAGTATCATCTGTAGCTCCGCGTCATCTTTCTTACCCAATGAAAGACGATGTTAAACTTGGATTATTTTTTTTATCAGCCAAAAAAGAATCCAGCAGGAGGAACAGAATGAATCCAAAATCAGAAAAAAACATTTGCCCCTCAAATATCCAGAGAAATTAGCCGTGATGAAAAAGGAAATACTGTAAAGGGAACACAAGAAGATTTAACTGGGCTCTGAAAAACAAATGAGCAGTCTACATTTGTCTATTGTTTTTGTTTTTGTTTTTTGATTGTGGGTTGTTGGTGGGTTTTGGGGGGATTTTTGAGCTCTGGCCTTTTAAGAATAATGTAAATGCCAAAAAGAGCTGGACAAAAAGTAAGCATTGTATCCTATCTATGAGAATCAGACGTGTATCATGCTAGTTGTTACAGTCATAGTCTACAGTCTTCAGTGATTAAAATCAAATTTGACAGTAACACAATATAGAGGTTTAACTGACAGCACACACAGCACATTTGCTAGTCATAATGCCAGAGTTTAATGACTGATGCATGTGGGAAGCTAATTTGGATTTTTTTCCTGAATGGGATAAATGAGCATCCAGTTAATGCCAATCATGAATTCAAGCCATGTGACAAGATTGATGCTACATACCCTGTTCTTGTTTTGCATATTCTGCAAAATGAACTGCAGGAAAAGAGCCAGTTTGTACACACATCCGGAGAGAAAGTTCAATCTGCTTTCTGACACATCCACCAATTGCAGCTGAATGTATCCAGCTTGCTGCTGTTGTGTCCACAAACTAATTACCCTTTCTCTGTTAAATAGCCTAAGAATTACAAATTGTATGCCTGTTTTGAGAAAAAGTACAGGTTGAACAAGCAGACGAAGTATAAATAAAATATTTATATAAAAATAGTCTCTTACAAAATATACTCTCTTATCCTATGGTTGATTTTCCAAAAGATGGAAGTTTGTCTGGAGTTTCTTATTTTTAGACATATTTCAAACAAGATTTTATTAATGCTTCTTTCTTTAATTGAAGAAAAAAAAAATGGTAAAGATTTGCATCCCCTACCACTTGACTTTTGTTCCAGACAACTAGCAGCAAACAGGAAAAATAAAAAATAAAAACGACAAAAAAAACAGTGTGTTTGTGTATGTACATATATATAAAGATGTCAGCTTTTGCACTTAAACATCTAGTACTGTAGAACACATCCTGCAAGTCCAACTAGTAGAAATATCCTAGTTAAGAATAATATATACAACTCCAGTTTTTCCTTGCTGTTTCTACAAAATTATTCCACAAAGAAAGCAAGCTATCTACTTTAATTGCAGAATAGTTCCAAAAATGTTGGTAGAGTTCTTTTTAATTAAATAAATTAATATTAGTTTTATCTGAATAAATTGTTAAATATTGCTATTGTTATGCCCAAGTGTCCCAAATCCCTGTGCTAAATCTGCAGCACACACACACACAAAATGCAGATAAAGCAGTGTCTACAGAACATGTCAACAGTTCTACTCGCTGTAGCAAGTGGTATGAAGTGAAAAGATGGGCAAGACCGGCAGAAGCTTTTCAGAAGTGTAGAAGCCTAAATCTGTGTCATCCGCACACTCACATGGGCACTTCACGATGGGGCACTGTCCATCCCATCCTGTGCAAAGCCCATGGCTGAGGACTTTTCCCCTACCCCACCCTGCTCCTTATACACACAAGTTTTTGACCATCTTTTTTTTTTCCAAACCAAGTTCATTGTCATGTTCAGAGATTTTTCACTGGTGTCTCTTCCCAAGGCAGTCAATGCTTCTTGCTTCAGAGGTGCAGATTAACTGAATGATCTCTTCTCTCTGTTTTGTGTGTCAGGGGGCTGGGGGGCGGGGAGGGGGGTGTTTTTTGTTTCTTGGCTGACTTTCTTAAGAGTCTGAAATGTGTATCCACATAAGCAATGAAACATGAGAAGAAAAGACAGGGATCCATTCATCAGTGTTTCTTCTGGGAGAGCAGATCTTTGCTACGGTCTCGTGTAGGTACATTGAGCGCATGTGCAAATGTACTCGCAGCCAGGGACACAGCCAGCCTGCCCAGCCACGTACTCATTTACAGGTATATACTTCTGTTCTTTCACTGCATGTGTTGCATTTAACATAGCAGCACCAATGAAATTTGCAGTTGCACTGCCACACTCTCGAGTATTGGTGCGTGTTGTAACCTCGCCCACAACACATCAGGTCGCAGCCGTTGGACTGCTGGGCTGTCTTGTTGCACATCCTCCCCTGTGTTCCCACGCTGCCGGTGACGGGGTCTTCTTCACAATAATTGGGAGATTTTTCTATGTACACTAAATCTGTATCCATGGGTTTGCGATAAGAAAGTGGCTTCTTTATTTTGAGGAAGGTCGGACGCTTGTTGCGACTTGCCCTCACTGGTTCGACCTGAACTGCTTCGTTGTATTTGTCCTTAAGGATGTAGCCCAGCTCCCGGAACTTAGGCAGGGTTGTCCAGCATGTCTTAGTGGTACAGGATCCCGAGACCCCATGGCACTTGCACTCTAACTTCATGTTTTCTTCCAGAATCTGGATTTGGAAGAACAAAGAATGATGCATTAATAAAACTAAACACTTAAAAAATAAAAAATAAAAAGAGGTTTATCTGATACATATTGAATAACAGTTACAGAGAGGGTTGCTCTCCAGCATTAGCTGTCACCAGGCACAGGCCAGGTTCCCACCAGAGCTATGGGCTTTGCTTGCCTGGTGATGCTGTTGTCCCAGGTAGCAAATGCTTACGGGTGTCAGCTAAGTTCTGCCTCCAAAGTTTGCACTGTGAGTTAAACAAGGAATGTGAGCGCCTAATTTCACAGACTGTAGACCAAGTGTAAATTGTGATCTTCATTAACCACAGCTTTTCTTCACCTTGCCTTGTACAGTGCTTCAGATTCATCTGTTTTCCAATTTTTGGCATGTGGCAGTGAAATGAGGAACTGGCAGAAAATCACACCTTTACTGTAGCAGCTTTACACAAAATGCCACGTGCAGAATGCTTTGAAAGTTCAATAATAGATAATAGAACTTGGTTTTTGTAAATAGGTATTCCAAAATAAATTGAATTTCTGTTCTTGGACCTGAAAATGGCATAAGCTGGTGTAAGATGTGAACAAGCAGATAAACTCTATCCTCCTGTTGGTGTCACATTAATCAGCAGTGTAGAGCAGACTATTATTTAGTTATGCAATCATCTGTTCTAAGTGTTGCAAGTTAATGCTGCAGTTTGGAAATCTAAGTATTATTTCAGTACACCCCAGCCTTACATTCCTTGCCATACATATACAGTATACCACAATCTTTCCATTTTTTCCTAAAGCATTTTGCTCTCCTCTCTCACATGGGTAATGGAGCATACAAAATACCTGGGCTACTCTGCCAAAAAAATGGCTTTGTCTTAGAGCATAAGGAGTATGAGTAAAGAGGAGGAATTGCTTTCATGTTTTGTCATCAATTCTGGTTAAAAAATTTCCACCTCCTTAGTACCACAAAAGCTTCTCAATCACAATCATCTGGGCTCCACCCTGTCTCACGTTCTCTTCTTTGTAGGGTCCTCTTATATTTAAGGCTGAGTTGTCACTGCTTTCCTTTTGATGATAACGAGCTTCATATTCCCTTCAGCCTTCACATCCCTTGAAACTTCAGCCTCTCCTGCTCTTTCTTTACCAGCCCCAGTCCTTGCCAACTAACACTGGAGACCAACTTAGTCCCTGCTGTCTGACCCAAGCACTAGAGCTGACCTCACTTAGCAGCTACAGTGTTAATGCTAGAAAAATTGCTAATTGATAGAATAATTCCAGCAATTAATTTCCCACTGGTATTGGCTTGAAAAGATAATAATAATTCTTCTGATTACATTCTGCCTAGCCTGGTAGATAGCAGCAGTGGGAAGCCCAGCTGGGGGATTATCTGGGTTCAGGGAGTGGCCACATCATTTTTCCCCTGAGAATCCTCAGCTGATCTGTGCAACCCCAAACCTGGGCAGCCTGGAAGGCTGGAGGGAGGTCAGCAATGTGGAAATTTGGATTAACCCTTTTCTGCAACGCCCCACTTTTGTTTTTGGACATTAGGAAAGCTTACCATGCAGACACCAGCTGCTGCTGAACAGGACAGCCTGCCCTGAAGGAGTTGGGTCCAGCTCAAAGGCTAGACACGCGCTGGGACTTCAGGTCTAAAATCTCAGCATAAGAGACTGAGTGGCTAGGAGTCAGAGTACCTCTGAGCTTATGTGGCCAGCAGATCGTATGTAGCACACTAACACTGGTGAACACAACTCCATCCTACTTGTGAAAGCCTTAAAACAGGCAATGTAGAGGCTGCATGTAGTAGCTTATTACTGTCACACCTTTTGGTCTTGAGGCTGTTCACATGTCATCTAGGCACAATAATTGCTATTGCCTAACTTTAGGATAGTTCATACCTGTTTTTTTATTCACTGTTCCTTCTCTGCCATTTTTAAATGAAAAAATGGATTTCAAAAGCATTTAAATGGCTTTGGTTTTATTTTACTCCATTGCTGATGTGTCAGTACATGTGGTCTGAAGACGAGATTAAAACCCCTAGAAAGTATAGGTCCAAGGTTTTGACAGGTGTGAACTTAGCCTATATTACGTCACATTTTGTGCTACTGTTTTAAAATTAAATTTTCAGGCAAACTATCCATCCAGTGACTTTCCAAAAACTGAAATGTGAGAAACTTTGATATTCAGATCTACATCTTAACTTGCAGTTCTGCTCAAACTTTGGCTTACATTTTGCATTATCTTGTTATCTTGAGTTTCTCTCTCAGCCACTGCATACTTCTTTTATTGCTCACTCATTCATAAGGTAGTACTCTTAGAAGATAAATGAGGAGACAGAAAAGGAGTTATAGCACAGAAACCGGAAAAATAACATAAATTCTTTTAGCCTCATTTGTACTTTTTTAAAAGCTCTCTTTTTTTAATTTGAAACTAGCCAGGGATACATTTCTCAGCCTTAATTCAATCACTGCTCTCATTCAAGTGGCTGGCCTTATATCTGGTACGATGTTCAAACTTGCAACAAAATATTTCTAACATCAGGAACCGCCAGATTGACTTGAAACATTAATACAAAATACATCATGACTTAGTGTCATCTATCCAGGTAGGGCTTTTCTCTGAAGTGTAAATAGCCTAAATTGCCTTTTGGTTTGTTTCATTAACATCCCATTTACAGACAGCGATCTCTAAGACAAGGAATATTTTCCCCCAGAAAGAGCTGAGCAAGTGGCTAGAGCAGTTCAGCAATGGTGCGTGTCATGTACTTGCCTCTTGCTCTGGGTGACATGATTCCAACCCAGACAAGAATCTGGATTTCTGGCCTCACTCAGCTAAGGCCAGGCACGAGCAGTTAGGGTAAAAACATCTGGCTTTGCCTGAAGATGAGACATTTGACCAATATTAGTTAAGTCCAAGTATTAGGGGTACTTTTTAGATCACCAGAAACATTTGAAAGTATGGGCAGAGGATGGACAGATAGATGAGAAAGATTTTTCTTTAAATGCTGTGCTACATTTATTGTTCTCTTTCTCTCTCTCTCAATTTCTCTCTCTCTTTAGGATAGCGCTTTTTAAGATGTTCTGGCTAACTGCATTTTCTCTTGCCCTACTGGAGTTGCATTTCTATTGCACTGTGCTAAAATCACTCCAACACATCTGCTTAGTTTGGGCTCATGCTTTTTACATTAGATTAAAACTTTATATATGTTATAGACTGATTTTCCTAAAATGTAAGAGCTTGAAGAGCACAAAATGTAAAATCTAGGTCCGCCGTTTCTTACCAAAAGACCGTATCCTGCTCCATTAGCCATGGAGAGTAAATCTATATGCACCATTGAATGCTCTGAACCAGAATAGATGCTAACAAAGAGCTGGAGTTAGTTTAACTTTGTCCACTTTTTCTTTGAGTTCCTATAGTAAACTGTCGGTATTTGTTTCTCTGTGTCTCCTTTGCCATTAGCCTCTGGGAAATAGTTTGTGTGAAGAGAACTTGCTCTGGCTCTCTCTATTGATGTTATCTTCAGATATAGTACCTTTGGGCAGTGCCATAAGGAACATAACATGTTTTTTCTTTGCCTTTAGTTTTGCAGAAAATGTGTAGGGTGCATCACGTGAGGGTGGCAAGCTATAGCCCTGGAGAGCCCTTTGAGCAGCCTGTGAGCTGCACAGGCTCAGGTGCCAAATGCAGAGGTTGTTTGCATGGTCACAAAGTCCTCTGCTATTGGTCAGGGAAAACACAACCATTGGCTAAAAGCTGTGAATTTTTCGTTACAGAGAACAAGGCAGGACTTGGAGAGTGGTCACAACATTTCTGTGGGCTGGAGAGGCCATTGAGGAGAGGCAAGCCTGCACCATTCAACTTGTGGCAGACGAGGATTTATGATTTCTATTACTTTCAAGAAGGCAATTGTAACTATAAGACAAAGCTCCTCAAACTTCAGGAAAAATGTTAGATGGCTGCTTGGTTTTCTTTTGCAAAAGGATTCACTTCGTAAAAGTATTATTTTGAGCTAATGTAATAAAGACTAATTCTTTCTAATTAAAATAAATAGGAAATTACACTGCCACCTGTTTTATTCAAGTGTGACAGTAATCTCAAAATGATACTACCTTTTAAATAACTTGTGGGACTCTCTTACACCAGAACTCTGAAACTAAATAGGAAAATAGCAATAATACCTGGTGCCTTTTGACTTGAAAACAAAAATTAACATGAGAGAGCATAAAAGAGGAAATGATGCCATTTAAAGACAAACCCCATGAAAACTTGTAATGTAAGAAACAGCATACTGAAAAAGTACCTAAATGCAAATCTGAAGTTAGGAAAGACATATCTAAACAGAAAAGGTTATTTCCCATCAGTGGATGTCTGCTAACGATATTAATAGAGCTGTTGTAAAAAGTGTTTTGTAGAAATATAACATATTTTGCATTGATATCCTATGGCAAACTAATTGTGGATGAGTCTGGAACTGCTTGTGTCCCATATTAAGCGTGACTCAGTCCAGCTAATCTTTCATATTTCAGTTGAATGTATTTTGAAGCCCTTATTAAGCACAGTTAAATGATGTTCCTTCCTCACATTTTTTCATTAGTAAAACTGTGCAAAAAGCAATATCTGAAGTTGAAGTCAGCATCAAACAAATTTGTTATGCTGAGCAGTGCGAGTCCTGACTATCTCAGAAATTCTACTACCACTGGCAGGTTAAACCATTTTTACCATTACAAAAAAATCTCTGTTTCAAATAAAAAATGGCTGGGAAATCACCATAGCATATGACCTATACCAATCAAATCACAACTGTGTTTTCCTACAAACAGATGTCTAAAGAAGATCATGCAAGATATTGGTCTAAGGACTAATTGCAAAGATAGACAAGAGAATACTGATAAATGACAGAATGCTAGAAACATCCCAGGTTGCACAGAGTACAAACATTTACCTTCAGTAATAGATATCCAAAATTTAACTAATTGGAAATCTGATTCTAAGTCTCTAAAAAAATGTAGAGTTCATGAAATTGTTCTCTCATTAGTTTAACTTTTGTGCCATATTTCAGACTTTTCTTTATGCTGCCACAAAGCAGGAGGTTCCTTACCGTTCTTTATAAGTTTCATAATTATCATTATTATTTCTACCTTGGAATATTAGTTGTCCTTTATTTCAGCTTTATAAAGAACCTGACCATATGCAGCAACTATTTTCCAAGTGCAGCTTCTATTTTCACAATATACCAAATGAGTAAAGAAAAAATAGTTTTTCAGTATAGTCGCACTGTTCATGTACTATCCTCAGCACATGTAAACTAATTTTCTTCTGTTTCCCTTGGTAAGTCACATTACTCAATTTAAAGGGCAGAAGACCAAATACAGTTTGGGGACCAAAAAACAAGCAGCAGTAGAAGAACAAATCTTACAGGACGTTTTCAGAATTGTTAGTCTGAAGAACATTTGGACATGGGATAGGAAGGGGACCACAGTTTTTTAACAAAAAGATTTAATGAGACAGATTCTCATACTAAATAATAATGCTCTTCTCAAGTTAAACCACAAGGCATGGCTCTTGCCTTTTTTCAAACTGTAGGAACTTCTATGTGTAATAAAACAAGGTGTCATACTCCTTCAGCTTTCTGCCACTGAGGGGTTCTAGGAGAAAACCTTATATCCAATTGTAGCTGCTCCCAGGATAAACTTCTGCCAAAACCATCTCAGCTTTGCAAATGTAACTAGGAAAGGGGATTTCATGTATGCAGCTCGGAGTATCTTGCTTGCTCATTCCTCAATATTTTTCTCAGACACTTCTGCAAACCTAATCATGGCCACCTGAAAGTCAAATAAGGTTCTTCAGTTTTTATTTATCTTCATCAATATACTGCTTGCAGAGGTAGCAGGCATGATGTGGCAACACCTGATGTTAATAGCTCAGCAAAATCTGATATGGACTTGAAAGGAGTGATACACAAAGAAATCTACACTGCCACGTCAGACAGTCCCTCCTCAAAGCAGATCTCATGCCAGGTATTCTCTTCTCCCTCACCCCCTCCCTTTTGCGTCGTATCTGATAACAGCTACAAGCTCGTAGTCTGTGGGATTCCTTGCCTTTTTACATCTCTCATGAACAGATTCCTGTTTTCCCCAGAGAGAAAGTACCTGCACCCTTGTCTCTCTCTATGGTCATCAAAATGTAAAACGAAACCATTAATTCATGAGCTGGAACCGTGAGCTTCAGGTTGAGTTTCACATGCTCTTAAGGGATATGGTTTGTGACAAAGTTTTCTGTGTATCTGTGTAAGACAAAACTGTCTTCCCCACCTTTCCTTCTGTTAGCAGGAAATACTGTTATAAAAGTTTTTCTCAACTATGAATTACCAAACTAATGCTTAGATAAGATTTTATACCAGGAAATGGACTTAAAATATTATGTTCCTCCTGCACTATTGGAAAATAAGTTGTGAGATTGGGGGTTCATAGTGTGGGATTTTTTGTTTTCTGAGTTGCTAATGACAAACACTCTTTACTTGAAAGCTGGCTTGAGAGTTTACTGGGTGGTTACTGCTCTGGTGCCTTGGTGCGTCTGTCTGCAAGACTGGTCTGACTTGCGTTTTGTTTCTGTAGATTTTTCTATTTAAAAGCAAGGCAAATATTTTAACAGAAAAAAAAATTGAAATAATTTGAAAACATAACTGTCAATGTGTTTGATAAAATACTTGCTTTTTTAAAAAATAACTCTTGGGAGACCCATTATCATGTAGATTAGACTGGATCGATGTAGGGCCAAGTGAGTGTCATCACGTAGGAAGTTTAAAAATCAGTCAAAAAATAGATTGAAAAAAAAATAGTTCTGAAAAAAATATATATTTTTTAATATGCTTTCACCTACAATTATTGGAATATAGTTGAATTGTCTTAGGGTCATTCAACAAGTTAATTTATATTTCCTGTTTGTATAAGTGAAAGTATGACTTCCTAGTTCCAGACTGAAATAGGATTGTGAGATTAAGCAAAAACTTATCTAGGATCAGTATTTGCTGCTGTCCAAGCAAAACTGACACTGTGGATACGATAGATTATAGCTCGTGAAATACTGAATAGTCATGTCTAGTCTATCTGGGTACTTTGTAGAATGAAGCTAAAATAGACTGGAAAAGGGTATGATGGTGTTACAGAATTACAGATAGAGTTGTTGGTTGCGTTATCTAATTCACCTTCTTATCACTACATGAGTTGTCTATAGTACGTATCTTCCTCTCCAAAAAGATATTGGGCAGTATTTCATGCCAAAAGTGAATAAAAATGATGATCGAGGTGTTTTGGAAATGAAGCAACAACATGATGTTCACTGACACTAAGATGATTTACAAAGAAAATGAGACAGCAATTTTTCTGGATTTGGGCATGTTATCAACATAAAATTTATTCTTATATCATATCTACCTTCCTTACGTTCTAGTCACAAATTAAGAATCACTCCAAAATACTGTTGCTTCTGAAACAAGGCCTCTCTGAAGCAGTATTGTATCACGTATTATAAAGATGATGAATGTCCATTGTTAAAAATGCCATTTTCCCTAATTCTACTTCAGGCTAGGAGCTCAGTGTATGGATCAGAGACTAATGAGGTGAATGAAAGCTTGACAGTGATACCTGCAGGCCTGGACCTCTTCAAAGTCATTATAGTTCTCCTAGTGTCCTATATCCTATGAGTCTGGCTTTAGTTTTGATCTTGGGATGGTGATCTTCATCCATATTCTGTTCTTCAATTAATCAAGCTGTCATTAAAATGCAGGATGAGGTGCTTTAAAAAAAATACATTGCGCACAGAGTTTATATTTTAGCATGCTAGTTCTGAAGTACTTTGGAGGTATTCCCAGGTAATGTGAACTATAACTTATTTGCACTTCACAGTTTGAGAACACAATGGGTTAAAGTCTTGTGGGTTATTCTTCAAGTTCTGTTACAGCCTTGCTCTGCTAGGCAGGGATGTCAATGCTGTCTTTTGCTTTGGGCTGTCTCATGGAGCCTGAGTCATACTTCACTGCTGTGGTAAAAAGGTAGGGAAAACAGGAAATGACACAACTCGAATCCATCCTTGTCATAGTTAATGTACACAGTGAAGGATGGTACAGAGTTGACTCATTCCCACTAAACTTCATCTTCCATGTAATTCTCCAAACTGGTAGTGAAACACTCAAATGAAGTGGTGCTGGCATTGTATAGTAAAGAATTGGGAGCAACCAGGTAGAGCATTTGACAAATGCTTGAGCTGTCGAGAGAAAAGTTTCCAAAGTGTGATAGAAACCAAAAGAACAGCCTTACTTGTTCCAGACAACTCATCAGAAAACACCTCTTGTCCTAAACTAATAAAGCCAGGTGCTGGCAAGAGCACTAGTTGCAAAATAATATCACTTCATATCGCTTCCAAACATTTTAACCAATAGCCACACACAGTTAATTATAGGTTCATTTAGTTACATACCACACCATGAGAGTTAACCCTTAGGTACTCAGCAAATAATAGTATGCAATATTTCTCGTGCTTCAAAACATAAATTTCAGTTCTCTAAGACAGCATTTTTAGTAAACGGTAGATGTTTTTACTTTCCCTCAAGCTTTTCAGGTGATTTCAAAGTACTTCTACAGTAATGTCTCAGTACCATCTTTATAAAAAAGTATTTCCTAGCTTAACTTCTTCAGGAACTCCTTCAGACTCCCCCAAAAAGAAGCACCAGTTACCTTCATGTTTGGTTCACAGGAAGACATCTCTGTGTCAAAATATTCACATGATAATAAAATATCATGTTTTTGGTTATGACAAGAATTGGGATATTCTTGTGGGAGTCATTTTTCCATAACAATGGCTTTCAAATTAAGTTACATACATAAGAGTTTTCCCCCTCCAGTTGCAGTTGGGACAATAGATCCGCAGTTCCATGTTTTCAAATAGCTTCCACTTATCAGAGATAAGATCCTACCAGCAAAGCCTATCTCTGTAGCCTAGCAGCTGCCAAGATTAGCATGCCCCAAGAACAGGCCAAGAATTTTAACACAGAGCTTCTGGCCTGTTGTCAATGAACATTTCCTCCAATACCGAAGAATGTGAAATTTCCTAATTTTACATATAAAGCCCAGTGTAGTCTAAGCAAACCTCCTTGGCTTTGTGTCTTGCCTACCTGGCATATTAGATTTTCTTCTTTTCATTCTAACAGGTAGTTTAGCAATAGCTGAAGCTTTCATTTTACAAGTGAGCAATCACGTATTAAAAGAAATTCACATTTAGGGTGTGTCATATTGATGGATGTAATTCCCCTCAGCCAGCTCACTCTCCAGGCATAGCTGTTGCTCTTTGTTAAGAAATCTGTCTGTTTACTATTTATAGATGAGTTAAGGAGAAATATCCAATTACATTAATAGTTCCTCTTAATAAGCCACTTATGTTATATTAATTGAGCCTTAATATCAAGACTGATGTTTTTACAAAGGGTTAATCAGTTGTAGGTCTTGTAGGTCTTTAGTTCAGAAGGTCATAGGATGCCTGTAACAACAGCTTGTAAGCACCAGCTTCATTTGTTCATAAACCCATCAATAACAAACCATGCATGTCTGTAGCACATTTAATGTGTTAATCAGATATTAATTTTATTCCTCCCTTTAAGGGAACCTTAATATAAAGTATAACTCCATTAAATAGAATTCAAAAAATCTTAATGCTATGCTATTCTTTAGTAGAGTTATTTGGATCTGTAATGTTGTGGGAAACATTTTAAGATTACACCTTCTAGCCTAAATTTGGTGCAACTACAGCAAGGCAAACTTCTCAGACCAATTTCCAGAAAAAATGAAGCTTAAGTGCTCACTTGGTGTCTGTCTCCCACTTGCTTCTCATGTCCCATTGGTAACAGCTGAACCTTTTTAGTAATTTCAACCAAATATGACAAAGGGTAGAAATTGTGAAGTAACTTCTGTGAAAATAAAAGATCACAGGGAGGAGACAGATCCTATAAATGTGGCAGTGTGAATGCTCATGTTGTTAGACCTCAGGCAATTCACAAAGAGTTTGCCATCAGCAATAACACGTGCTTTTGTAGGAGGGCATCCCCACCGTTGCATTGTTTATGTTTTTGTTTGCTTGTTTAATCTTTTCTTTTTATAACTGAGGTCTTGATCCAAGCCTTTTGGACACATATTTTTGATTCCTTATTGAACTTCTTTATTTATATATTAACTGTTGTACCATCTCAATAGATAATAGTTTCATGGCTGCAGGACTTATATACCCAAAGGTATAACAGAATGTTATGACTCAATTAAAAACTCATGTTTGAGTAGCCTTGTAAGAGCATACGTAGTTGTACTCATAACTGTGTGTGGTCTTATACTTAGTATAAGATCTAGTATGCTTAAGGCAAGGCTAGTTTCCCTAGTAGGCCACCAGCTGACACTACAAGGAGAACCTACAACTGGAGCACTAGCAATAAATTTTGGCTTAGATGTTACTTCAAGTTTGCAAATACTGATGCTTTCCTTCTGTCTGTCCCAGGGGAGCAAATGCAGTCCATTAGGTGCAGCTCACTTTTAAGTACCAGAAGGCTCAGGGTCATTTCGATAACCGGTTCTAATGCAAATGAATACTAGTGCCTTTTGGCACTAATTGACCATGCAGAGCCAAGCATCCTCTGTGCAATTACCTGAAACCCTCATCCTTTAATAGATCCATGCTACACTCTTCCAGTACCAAAACAGGCCTTGTTTGTGTCCTTGGACTAAAAGGTTGTTCTTTATTTAATCGATTATTTAATTGTTTACTTCAAAATACCTGGAAGTTCTTTCCATTAAAGCAAAAGTCTGTTCCATTTGTACAGCAAACGCTAGCAATTATTGCTTTCGGTGATTGTTTCAGGGCTTTGTAACTTCAGAGTTTTCTGTCACCAAGTGTCTAATATAACATTTGGACCAAACCTTGGTTTAACTTCCATCTTTACCAAAACCTGTCCTATGCACTGTTCCAAGTGTCTTTACTTAGCCCAGCTATATGAGTTTATGTTACTGACTCATCACTGCAAGGCTCTTGGAAATGTTCCTGCAGATACTTTCAGCTTGCACTCTAGAGGTATGGGTTGTTAAGTACAGAAGACTCCAGCTTCTGTCCCCATTGACACAGCAGGGTCACAGAAATGCAACCACATAAACCTACAGCTGTGTAGTGTGAATGGGTATGCTTTGTCAGAGATGCAATGAATGAGACTGCATTGTGCAAGTTCTCCAGCATAATTCAGTGTAAACTTTGTGTAGCAGAAACACTGTTTGCTTGTGTATGAAGATTGTTCTTAGTGAATAGCCTTGCTGGGCCTTTAGTGTCTTGCTAACTTGGCCAGTGACTGTTTTCTGTGGTTTTAAATGTCTAAAATATGCAGACAGAAGTGTCCAGCTTTATGCAAGTAAATCAGTCTTAGATTTGGAAAATTAAATTTGAAGTGTGACAGATGTCATCTGGTGAATACAGGAGCAGCAGAACTGTGCTCATCAGCTATTTCTGAAAATTTGTCAACAACTTAATCCTACATCTAGTCATGATTTTTTTTTTTTTAAATGGGTTCTGATTTAATTTCTCAGTAAAACATTGAAAAATACAAGTTAAATAATACAGGGAAAAAAAGCTGTGTTCACGGGTCAGACTTCAGGCCAATAGATGCTGTGTTTTCTCTTTGTCGTGACTTTTATTACATGATCAGCGTAAATTTTACAATACTCAAACACAGCAAGTATTTGCTTTAAAGTTATTACTCTGACAACTGCATTTGTTTCAAATTAGTATGTTTGTTAAGAAATGAGGGCTTTGTTCTGCAACGTGATAGACTGAAGGCTTTACCAAAGGTCTCAACCAAAGGTGCTACAAACAGTGCGAGTCTTTCAGGGAGACCCAAATAACTTATACAGCAACTGTTTTGTCTAGATGATGTTCCTTCCTGAGTTCTGAATGACAGGTGTATGCACAGTAGGAAATGTTGCTAACTGTCCAAAGTGAAAGACTGAATTACCTTAGAAAATGTCCAAAAATGTGGGCCCCGTTCAGTGGCTTTGCTGAGCAAATTAATCATTAGAGCAAACATCTAATTATTTCAGTTCTAAAAGGTGGATGACACTAAATTTGGAATTTGAGATCTTTGTTATTTATTAACAGACCCTGGCCCTCAGTCCCAGCTATCTTTGTCAGCAGCATGAAGGATTGTCAGCTCTGGTAATCATATACATGAAATGAGTGTTTGGCCTATAATGTCAGAATCCTCTAAAATTGCAACTGCAAGTAAGTGATAGCATTTATCATTCCCTAATCTTCAGCGTAAATCAGGAATTCAGTTTTCAACCACATAAGATATAAGAGGGAGTTAAAAGCCAAAATACAAGTAGGACCATGTATCACAATTTCTGATTAGCTGAAAGTGGAGGACAAGTGGAATGAAAATTCCTTCTTGCGGATTACAGTTCTTGTGCAGTCCAATTCCCTCTCATAATTTAGACTAACATTAATGTTCCCTTTATCTTTACTCTGGGTTGTTGAGAAGATGCAGAGCTTGTCTCTCAAGTTTGGTCTTGTTTTAAGACTATTATCTAAAAAACACAGGAAAGCCATAAAATAAAACTTTGATCCTTTCAAATACAAACAAAATACTGTAAGAGTGCACAGATGTGTATTTTTTTTTTCACACCCGGCAAAATTGCCCAGCAGCATCTTGTCGCGCCCTGCAAACACCCAGTAGGGATTCAATTTTTGTAATCATTCAACTCTGTCCTGTGCTCCCACCAACCTCAATGGGAGTTTTCCCATTCAGGGAGCTGGACTTCCTCCAAATTCAGTGTTTGGCCTTTCTGGAAATCCCACTCCCCCCAGCAAAGGCATGGTGAAGAAGCTGCCAGGAAAGACTTTGCTGCAGCTAACTTGCCTTTTTGAATTGCACCAAACCCCTGCTGCGGTGCCAGGCCTTGGGGTTGGGGTGCTCACAGAGTAGGAAGGTCCTTTGAGCAAGAGGGCAGTGACACACAGGAGCAGCCATAGGGTGGGACAGGACTGGGCAACCTCAGATAATGTGCTCTGTAAGTGGACGGCACTTCCCTTTGCCTGTACCTTACAACCATGTTAGTTTGCAATGTTTTGCAGGCTTTTTTACTAACTGCTTCCATTCATGGCCACATGTGCAGGCCACTTGTGCAAACCTTCTCCTAAGCCTTCTCCTTCTGGTCTAATCTGGGCAAAATGTTGTATTGCTTAATTAAGCTAGCTACTAGGACCTTCTAAACAGACACGTTTGGAGCACCTAACATCAGATTTTCTAGATGTTGTATGACATTTTAGCAGTGGAGCAGCATTTTGTGGTTGCTGTTGTTAAGACTGCTATTGCTTTGTGAGTAGTAGTGCTGTGTGTTGCATTGGCTGAAGATTATTTTTGCTGGTGATTTTGGCATCATCTCTGTTACTGACTGTTCTCTTTATTTGTGCCATTGCTCTGCCCCATTATCCCCCATCAAGCTCCATGTTAAGGTGTCTAGCAGCCTCATCTATCAGAGGACTAAACACAGCTGTAGCTGAAGTCTGTCAGATGTACCACTGCCAGTAACAACAGTGGGCATCTACCCACTGACAGTCTGAGCTCCTCCTCTGCCTAAGGGAGCCTAATTCTGGACTTTTCTTCAGGCAAGAAACCTTGAAAAGTGCTCAAGCAGTTGTATGTTGCAGGTGCAGCACCGTGCTAAGTGTTGTGTATGTTGCTGTTATGTACTCAACACACCTGTTGATGCTGGAGATCCAGTGAGAGAGCAGTAAGAGGAGCTGGATGTAAATGAACAAGCTCTTACATGGGCATCACAACCAGCCCTGGGTGTCTTTCATTCTCCAGGATCCAAACTTGTGACTAGACAAGGAAAGTTATTCCTGAAAAACACTTTCCAACTTCTAGCCACTCTAAATCAGGAATGTACGACAGCTGCAATCATTTCAGTAGAGGCTAGTATCCAAATATAAAGAGGAAAATCATTCATCAGTTTTGCATTTAAAGAACATCTCTCGCATTAAAAAGTAGAAGCTTCTGAATACAAAAATCAGTAACATTCCTATGGCTGTGCCAAAACAAAAAGCGAAAAAGAGTTGGAAAATAATAAGCATGATTGCAAGGGCACTGTTAGGTTCTGGGCGTCAAGAAACGTGGCTGTGCTGCTGATGCTATAATATCACTTGATTGCTGGTGCCAGGAGTATCAGGGCAGCCTCACCCAGTTCTGTTCTGCTCAAAGCTGGTCTCCTAGACTCTCTGGAGTCTATGGTAATTTTCAGCAGCTCCAGACACGGGCGAGCTTTATTCTGGTGTGTATGTGCCATTAGAGACAATCTTTCTGATGGAGTTGTGAGGCAGCTGAATACAGAAGTGCATGGTTTTGGTTACTATCAGCCTGTTGTTCTGCATGCAGAAATCGCTTGGGGCCAAATTCAGCTGGTGTATGGATGTGAGTAGGAATCATTTGGCTCTACTGCGGGACTGTGTCCTCCTGGCATACTGACCGTGCCCTGCTAGCACTGCACTAGCCAGGCATTAAGCATCCCTAGTTGTCTTCTGGGAACAGAGTTCCCACCTGGAGCCACCGGGCTGCCAAGGTGCCCCCAGGAGGCTGGAACCAGCCCTGGACACAGCCCAGAGCCCCAGGCTGCCCTCCCTCACTGCTGGACCCAGTCCTGGGCACCAGCAGGAGCACGGCCATGTTTTCATGCACATCGAGGCTTAACTCAGGCAGAACTAATAAACCCCCAGAATTTCACTCCTATACTCAGGAAAATGATAAAATGCTTGGTAGCCTCTTTTATCAGCCTGTTTTCTAGTGTGCCAGCGCTTACAGCCTTTCAAATGTTTCATCTGCAAGAGCTTGTGTTCTGCTCTGCTTCTTGTCGTCAGGCTAATAGGTTAGTTAAAGGAAAACGTATCCTGAAGCAGAAATAGCTGTCTCCTCTAGAGGACAGTTAAATTCTTGCAGTGGCGTGGTGATCTCACACTATGCAAGCAGGGAAGTTCTGTGGCAGCAATCTACTTCTGAGGTCAGGGATGCTAGCAAGAAAAAGGCTGAGCATCAGAAAAGTAGGCTTTACAGAATGGCTTGGTAAAACTCCTGAACTCCATGTTTTCCAAGTGCCCGTGTTTCACCTCAACATTATTGTAGCCTTCCCTAAAGGATAAAATACTAAACACTTCAGATTGTTATGACCATTGCTTGCTCCACTTTAGAAACACCTTCTGGTTTCTGGTAGTTTTGCTTGGTATTTGCAGCAACCCTGTTAGGCATGTTTGGCACTCCTACAAGCCATCGAGCTGAACAGGAAAGCTGAAATGCTGCAGATTCAGAGGGTGAAGATGCATTGCAAAGTTAGTGCACCTATGTATGCCTCCAAAGAGAGATGCTGAATAAAAATCCACCTTGATGTGCTCTTGAATTGCAAAAGCCTTCTAATGCAGCCTGTGCCCATGATTTATAACAATGACTCATAATATTGCATTATACTTAATATGATGTAACGCTGATGCAAGATGCCATTCGTGGAATTTCAATGTCACAGAGGAAAAGAGAGGAGAGAGCAATCTGGTCATGTACCTTGCCGTGCTGTCAAAATGAAAAGTATCCAGCCAAAATAGGTAGAGCCTTTCAGTACCTGCTTTGCTATTTTAACAGAATAACTGGAAGAATAACATTTTTATTTCCTGGAGCATAAATATCTCTCAGGCATACGTTATTGTGTTACTTACAGTAATTTAATTAACTTTGTACTTGAGAAGACAAATTTGCTAACAGACAACTCAGTCTTGCAATTATAGCCCCTCACATGGAAGTTTGCAGGGCAAATCAGGATTATGCCTTTAAATTAATTCAAGCTTTATCTCTCTTTTCTGACCCAGCTATTATGAATTCTCCTCCTGTTCTCCCTGTACTGCTTGCTTCTTCCTGCAGTGAATCAGCATTTCAGGAAATACTAATTCAAAGAGGAAAGACACCATAGACTCCATTTCTGGAGGTCAGAAATAGCAGCTCTCCAGTAGGTTTGACAAATGATGTGAGGCTTCTTGGGCTGCTTGCGGCCAGTTCTGTAGGGTGTATGCAACCCCTGCTTTGAACTCTGCCCCTTCCCGTCCCAGTGGCTGGGGAAGTCTGAAGTCATGCGTATGTGCTACAAAACAGAGCCCAGGTGGCTTGGGGAGAGCAGCTGGCCCTAGACGGGGAGAAATGGAGAGCTAGAGCCCCGTCTGGTTTATAACAGTAAGGAAAACTGTTACCTGCCTCACCCCAGCAGTGGAGGCACCAAGGGTGCTCATTCTGCAGGAGCCTTTGGCACCTCTGGCCCTAGTCTGGCTGTGAGAGCTGCTGGGGGTGCTGACACTGCTCACTTTGAGCCAGGTGGGAGCCCAGCTCGCTGCCTCCTGAGCGTGTGCACCAGCACATTTTCAGCATTACTCTAGAAGGCTTTCAGGAAAGGGAAAAGCCACATGTTTGTTTTTTTGTTTGTTTGGTTTGGTTTGGTTTTTGTTGTTTGTTTGTTTGTTTTTTTCCACCAATGGCCACTAAAATCCTCCACGCTTGACATGGCTAATTTTCATTTAACTTCTCGGAGCTGGCAGATGCTCATGTTGTTGCTCTGCCAGGGTCAGGTATTCAGTAGGTTCAGAGAGACAGTTGTTGACACTATGGACAGCAGAGGTAAAATAAGACTATTAAAGTGGAAAGTCTTGAATTGAGACCTCCAAAAAGTCTGGATTGCTTTTCCTGGTGTCTCTTTGCTGGTTTACACTATGAAGTCCTTCCCATGCCCAGTTTCCCTGGCAAGACCATCTCCTACTGCAGAGTAAAGTCTGTCATCTCTTGCTCACCAAGATGGGACAGATGAATTGACTGGTTTTTACTAGATACCAATATGTGTTTGATTCACCAGGGTGCATCCTGAATTACCTGCATCTAGAGTCATTCTAAAAAGTACCTTTTCACAGGTCAGCTGTGAGCACCGGGGGGACTGGGGCACAGCACAGGGTGTTGTTTCACATTTCAAGACCAAAGAAGCAGAAGGGGCAGACTTTTGAACAAAGTAGCGGTGCCTACAGGTGAAGATAACAAATCAATGAGAACTGAACATCCAGTTTATTTTTAGAAGCCCGATAGGTGCCAGTCTGTCTCCTAGGTGCATAAATATCATCAAAAACCTAGCCATGGGCAAGTAAAACTAGACAAGAATTTATAGCCCAGAGGAAAGCCACCAAGAATAGATTGTGCAGAGGCTGATAAGATCCATATTGCTCCAAAAGGGAGAGTACCACCTCAAAACAAGACAGTCTTTGTTGTGAAAGGGTTAGGTTGTGAGACCCAGCTTGCCAAATATCTGTAATGGCCTCCCTCTGCCAATTGTCTGTAAATAGTATGATCTTTCACATGAGAGCGAAGCCTGAAAGGAATGTCTCTAGCAAAAACATCATTTATTCATTCTCTGCAGGTTGGTGGAGTAACATGCCTCTTCTCAGTCATGTTACTCTTTCTTTTCCCTGAAGATTTCCAACAGAGATTTGTTCGAACAAAGATCAGTAATTTTGTTCTGTAAGGGATGCAGGAAGAAGCGTAGAAATATCTCTAGATCAGAACAGTTCCTGAGCCTGCTGGAGAAATGGCAGATCGCCAGAGATAGCACAGCCACTGTTCTCCCAGATAACAATGCGCAGAGCTGAATCTTCCAGGCATATTCTTTTAGGACAGCAAATTGTGCACATCTAGGTGAGAAACACAAGGAGCTCACGTCCTCCAGGGAGGCTGCTGAATACTCTGCCTTCCCACCAGCCACCTCCAGGGCCTCCTCCACCCTACTCCATACATGGGAGATAATGGAGCCAAAGACACAATGAAATACTAAAATAAACTTTTTTTTTTTTTTGTCTATATCTTTGAGCATCACATTTGAAATAATTTTCCAAGACAGAAGCTACTTCCATCTGTATTTGCAGTCCTCATAGGCTGGTGTGTCATTTCTTGGGAATGTTTTACTGACGTCACCTACCAAATAAAACCAGACCTTTCAGGAAAGTAGCTCTCCCACAAAGGTGAAACTCCTATGCTGTTATTCATTCCTGTGGATTTGTACTTGTCTAGCAGAGCAGACTGTGGGCCTTGATGTCCTACCAGGCTCTTCAGTATGCGCCTTTGTGCTACCAGAAGCCAAGTAATAAAGTCAGTGAGTCTGAGATAATTTGATTCACAAATATTAAAGGTCAGTCCCTGAGTTATGCTCAGAGTTCAGTGCTAATTCTGCTACAGTTTTGAAGTACCATGTTTGCACCAGAGAGCAAGACCTGGGCAGTTGGGATATTGGGCAGTATAAAATCCATAATCTGACCTATAAAACTCCTACCGTGGCATGAAACAAAAAAAGAAAAGGTTAGTCTTTTTTTGGGTTGGAAATGGCTTTTCTCCAATACCATCTGCTTGGCTGCAGCACATGAACCTAAGTGGAGATGTCTCAGAGCCTACAGGTAATTACCACAACAAAAATAGTATCCACAAATTAATGGCTCTTCCTAACTTCCTTCTCCCATTTGCTTCTAAGTCACACTAACATAATGCTGCAATGAGGATTAATGCACAGGACTGCGAACAGTGGCGAAGGCAGAATGGAGAGCTAGGAGAGCAGGAGGAAGCGCGCTCACTGGGGAGATGCCATCAGCAAAGGGTGACTCCCATGCTCGCTGCTCAAGGCCGTGCTGGACAGGGATGCAGCCATTGCCTGGCTGCTCTGGGTGGGGCAAGGCAGAGCCGCCGGCCCTGGCGCTGCCACGAGGTGTGCAGCACAGCCCAACCTGCATGCCTCAGAGCAGCACCCCAACCATCAGCAAGCCTCTGACCAGAAAGCCGGTGCAGCTGGTTCCCAGAGCCACCAGGAAATGTGTGTACTGGAGGCTGCTGAACCCGTCTTCCCCAGCAGTAGCTGCTCGCAGCTACCTGCTTCCAGGCATGGGGAAGGGGCGGGAATGCTTCCGTGCGAAGCGATCAGCCCCGTGCCTAACACTGAGTCAGTCTGCAGTCAGCTTGCTAAAGTATTTTTCTCCTTGTAGAGGTAGTCCTCACACAAAGAACGAGGTTTAAACAGTTGGGTTGAAAATGATCCCTTTTCAAATGAGTGAGAAGTTCATGTCTGAACCTGACGGGAATCCCACTCACCCACACGGTAGCAGGCGAGTGTTTTGTCATCAGAACCATTTCGCTTTCCAGATAAAATGTTTGTTTGCTTTTTCTTTTTACAATCGCAAAGAGTAACATTTAGACAAATATTTGACGGATAGATGGCCCAACAAGTGTGTATAACTTCCAAAGGTGCCTACTGCCTACGGTACCGTGCGGACATCGGCGCTGGCTCAGGGCATGGGGTCCGGCCCGGTGCCAGGCCACGGGTGGCCACGGCAGGGAGCGGGGCACTTACCTTCCGCCCGGCCTCATTATTGTGCAGGTTCATGAGCGTCCGCGCATTCTGCTTAATCTCCCGGGCATCCACAAAGACTTTGGCGAACCCTATCCCATATCTGATGTCAGCAGAGCAGCCTCCCCATTTCCATCCTTCCTCCTTGTGGTACTGTCCTTGTTTTTCTTTGTCACAACCGCAGTCGCTCAGGTTTCCCTGCGTGCAGGCAGCCGTGATCGCATGGGCTACTCCAGCAGCAATGATAGCATACGTGAACGCCGCTTCTCTGCTACCTGAAATTAAAACAGTGCTGTAAATGCATGGTGCAGCATGGTGACATGAGTCAGAAAAAGACAGGCAAGTTCCTGCAGCGCAAACATCAGAAGGCTATTATTAGAAGTGCTGTAAATCTGCAAGCATAAGCAGGTCTCTACTCTTCTAAGTATTGATTTTTGTGGATGTTCACTGTCTGGAATGATAGCTCTCCATGAGGCAGTAGGAGATAAAATATTATTTAGACAACTTCATGTATATATTTCCAAATGGTATTAGAAGTAGTCAAACTAAACTATCCATAACAAAGGAGAGGTGGCAAATGCTTTAGGTCAAGGAGAACGAACGAATGAACAAACAAATGAACGAACGAAAGAGAGAGAGAAAGAGAGAGAGAGAGAGGAAGAGAGAAAGAAAGAGAGGAAGAAAGAGAGGAAGAGAGAGAGAGAGAGAGAGAGAGGGAGAGAGAGAGAGAGAGAGAGAGAGAGAGAGAGAGAGAGAAAGAAAGAAAGAAAGAAAGAAAGAAAGAAAGAAAGAAAGAAAGAAAGAAAGAAAGAAAGAAAAGAAAGAAAGAAAGAAAGAAAGAAAGAAGGAAGAGAAGAAAATAGGTGGAGCTGGGGGGTGAAATTGCTAAAACAACCAGTTTCCAAAAATCAGTTCAAAATCAGCTCAGAAATATGACTTTGTTTAGAAATTTAATTTTACACTAAAATTGTTTTTACAGGAAAATATTTTTCAAAATATTTTTCTGAAAATACTTTAGCTCAACTGAAGCATGTTTTTCAAGTCATATATGACACTGTTTTCAACACTGACATTTGCACAGACTCAAGGAAATAGCTTTTTTTTTTTATCTCAGAATTTTTCCAAGTATGGGAAAATAATAGACCTGACCTTTTGTAAGTATCATGCCAAAATCCAGGTGAAGTAACAGCCTCACCAGAGGGCCATGAGGAAGTGGTTAAGCCAGTATTATTCTGTGCAATATGGCTATAAAGGCAGGTGTGCATTTGTTTGGGGGAGGAGGGATTCTCACTTTAAGTCTATGATTTAATTGATTTTCTTGAAGCTTTCATGCATTCTGGTGTGTGGACTTCCCATGTGTGGAGCCTATGGGATCTGTGAGGCCTTTGGAAGCTGTTCTGCTCAGAGAGGGTCCATTCAAAACACACCAAGGTTTGCAAAGGTTGCTAATGGATATCTCACAGCCCATTGAAAATTGCCAGATGTCACAGGCTAAGAATCTACCCCTACTCTTATTTCTCCAATGGCTATCAATACAGTCAGGATCAGCCTCTTATTAGGACAGGGCAAAGGGAAGATCAGCTTCCCTTCTCCAAACACCTGCCAGTTGAGTTCTGGCAGACTTCAACTGCTGGCAGTAGTGTGCTATCTGTGCACAAGCACATTTCTGCTGTTTATTGGAATTCACCAAAAATAATCACTCAGAAAAGAAATCTTACAACCACTTCATTATCGGCCACATACCTTTCATATATATGAAATTCTGAATTTCTGTACTTGTCATTAAGGTTCTTTTAATGAAAAATATTCACTTTCTTATGGCAAGGAAGTAAAATGGAAAAGAAATGACACTCAAAATCTGTTAAGAGGCAACTTCGTGCCCTTTTATTGGCAGAGGTAATATTCCCATTTACACCGCCATGCACTGTGCTTATAATGGAACTTGTAGTCAAGAACTAGATGCTCTCAAAGGATTTCTTGATTTCCCTTGTTAAAAATCAGTCATAAAATGTTGAATTGTTGTGACTGTGGACTTTGTATATGAGGCTTTATAGAACTAGGGGGTTATATGAAAATCTGCATGTGGGATAGAAATCACTGGCTTTAAGTGTATTCGAGTAGTACTCTGTGTGCCCGTGCCCCTGTGCCAGCTGCATGGGGAGACCAGAGGCAGCCCAGAGTGAATCCACAGGGACCAGCTAGGGCATTTTAGTCGTCCTTCTCCAACTTATCCTCAACTACATCCTCACTATTTTAAGTACAGCACTATGAAAAATGCCCTAATAAACAGGGGAGGGTGCAATAAGTAGTCCCAATTTCTCCACTCAGAGGGTTCCTCCCTGAAGAGTCAATGCTTTATGCCAGGTTTCTGTCTCATGGAGTAGCAAGAGTGGGACAGCACCAAAAAAAAAAAAAAAAATATATATATATATATATATATATAAGTAGAAATTTGCATTTCGTTCTGTTTTTCCTTCAGATAGATGATTTCTAATCTAGCACAAGTTGTTTTCAAGATAGAGAGTAAAAAAACATCGGGAGACTATTTTAAGTCTCTACATTGTAAATACGAAGCTGCTGTTTTTTTCTTAGAGGGAAGCAAAATGTAATATAGAGGATATAAAAACAGCACAGACAGGAACAGAATTCATTATCAAGCTTGATCTTAAAATATTTTCACAATTTACTTTATAAATTGGTCTTGCTTGAGGAAAAAGTGTGGCAGCTTTTCCAAACTAGAAGTTAGTAGATTGCAAGGTAAACAAAGCAAGAGTCTGGAGGAGTCGAGCCAGGTGGGAAGCACCTTGGCACTTGTGCAGTATTGATAAAGTGGCACAGGCTTGTCACGTCTGCATTAAGCTATCTGCTTTCCATAAATGATTCACCTTTTTAAGCTTCTGTAGCTCACACAAGTGTCAGCACGTAGGGTAGGGGTAGGCATAGTTCATTATGAACATCTTTTTTGGCGCCGTTTTAGATACCAAAACAGTATAAGATTTTTTAACAAAATGGGGAAAACATGAAAACGTGTGTTTTCCTGCCACTTTTAGATTACAAATATAACTGCTGTTCTTCTGATTTCAGCAGGCAGCTGAAGTGCCTGAAGGATTAAAAATTATTTAAAAAAATAATTTAGAAAGTAAATAATAATTTCAAAATGCATATAACAACAGATCTGTTTATCTTTGTGGAGGATCGGTACACACCATGATCCTAGATGCTGATTCAATGTAAGTGCTTTGTGAAGGCTTTTCCAGCCAGTGCCATACAAGGGTGCACCTAAAACCACTTGTGATGGGTAAAACTGTCAGAAAGAAGCAGGATGGCTGCCTGGGATGTAAAGGAGATGTGGAGGAAGGTGAGAGGTGGCTACACCTGTGTGAGAACTGTGATGTGTACTTCCCCTGGTATTTGATGGAGGTGCAACTCATTTACAGGTGCCCCTTCTATTGCACTGCTGTCTGCAGGGTGAACCCTGCTGATACTCCACAAGTGCTGGGCAGTATCACACCTCTAGTGTCAGCCTTGCAGCAGCTGATGAAAAGACAGAGAAAGCAAATAGGAACAAGGGGATCCCCAAACCCATCTGTGAGAGCTGTGCCTTCAGCTCCTAAACAACATGGCCTTTCCATAGTCTGGACTGAGCAGAGGCTGAGCACAGCCCTGAGCTGAACTCCAAGCATTAGGGGCATCGGAATGGGAGCTGGCAGGCTCTCAAAGCCTGCTCCCATTATTTACAAGGCTGGGGATCCAACAGGACTTTCCAACCACGGCAGCGTGCCCAGGTATAAGCACTGGGCTAGCAGAAGTGATGTTCAAGCTCGGTGCACTGGGGCTGGCAGGGCAGTGGCACCCCTGCTCCCAAGCCACCAGTGCCACCTTCAGCACTTGGCTGGGCCGTAGGGTGTGGGCACTGACAACTGCCTGGCTCTGCTCCTCCATCCAGAGCAGTCCAAACAAGTGCTTCAGTGCTGGACGAACACAAAGGCTTTTCTTGGCGGGTCAGACACAAATATCTCCCTGCTCTTTCTATTTTTTTCTGGACTTACATAATGTATGCATTGTGCCCATGGCAAAATAAATAAATAAATAAATAAATAAAATAAAATAAATAAAAAAAAAATGCCCACTCCCCCATGGAGCAGTGCATTGCAGCTCTATTTGCTTTGATGGTGGGTAGCTTGGCATCCCTGACTTCCTGCAGCTCTGCAACTCCATTCTTCCCATGCAAATTGTCCTTCACAGCACTGAGTCCTGTCTTTAGCCCCTGCACTGGGTAGCACAAGACAATCCCAAGTGCTCTCACTGAGATCTGCACTATCAGCCACCACCATGGGGTGTCAGAGGGCAAGGGTGAAGATTATCACAAGTAAGTGAAAACATAAATATTACCAGCACAGGTGGCTCCCCTGTCACTGAACATAACAATATGGAACTCATACATAGCTTGGAGCATTAATCCTGCAAGCAATCACGTGAACATCTTTGCTCTTGTGTTTAAGTGTTGGCAGGATTGGGCTTTGGCTGGTCAGCAAGTACCTGTGTACTGGCTGCAAGGAGGGCTCTGCATCCTGGTATTAATTCAGCCACCTTAATTTTTTTAAGTTTAATCTGAAAATGTCAACAATTTATTAAAAACTTTGTTCGTGTTGATTACAAATGAGAACTTGGATTTAAGAAGAAGCAAAATAACTTGGTGGAGCATTAGAAACAGGGTGTAAGCCTGCAAGATACAGAGCAGATTTGATTTCAGGAAGGCAACAAGTGCTCAGCCATTTGGTACCTCTCAGGATCTAAGCATGTTGCTAAACAGCTTGGCCCCTCTCATAAATTGACTGAGCTGTGAAATGAAAAAGACAAATTTCTATTTATCTCACCTGAAAACCTGGGTTATATTTTCTGCTATTTGAAGCCAAAGGGTCAAAGAGGGAGTTATCTGCAGTGACATGAGCTGAAATATGATTGTGAAAATATAAAGATGGAAAATACAACGTACCTTGCCAATTATGTGCCACAGCTAGCATTACTTCACATCCCTCTGTAGAGGTCATAACTCATACCTAGTTAGAACGAAGAACAGAACTCTTCCTCTGCCTACTTTGGGGTGTGCCGTCTCCTTTCTTGGTAGACTATGTATGGTCTTGGAGTTGTTTTTAATTTGGAGACTGGTTTTTTTTGTTTGTTTGGTTGGTTGGTTTTTGTTTTGTTTTGTTTTGTTTTGTAATTTTTCTTTAACCTAGCATGTGTGATTAATAAAAATGGTTGCTTAAAAAATCATTGAAATATCCCCCTTCCATTTTTCTCCCCCGCCCCTGTAGTGGCTCAGAGCTTTGAGGGGTTCGTACTGTCTTGAAACAAAAACGACTGTTCCCTATAAAACATGGAAGTACCTTCTCTGAAAAGATTAGCACCCATACATTAAATTAGTAGAGTTGCTCTAAAAACATTTGAGACTTTGAGGGGTTAGTCACTGTTTCATCACCACAGGACATTCTTAAACAGAAAGCAGCCCAGATATAGTGACTTTTTTTTTTTTTTTTTTTTTAAATACCCTCTTTAAGCTTGTAAAGTTACTACTCAATGTATATACACTGCAAAAAAAATCAGAGTAAGTATTCTGGAGCTCAAACGATGGTTTCCCCTTTTCAGATGGCTTTGATCCCTCCATGCCAGTACGTTTCTTTGGAAAAGCCCACGTACTGACCCTGCAGTAGGAGAGAGCTCTTCTATCTCTCTAGTGAAATGTAATCTTTTTGTTTCTCTGAAACATGTACTCACAAGACACATCTGAAGGCAGGTATGAAAACCTTCTGATGGGAATTCCAACTACAGTGACCTTGGGGCAATGTTTTATCTTACTGTGACAGTCCCTGCTTAGAAAGATTGACTTTTTGGCATAGAGCAGCATGCTGGGTTTTGGATGTTCAGGCCATATTTCAGCCTAGCCTCTCTTTTGCCTGCAAATAACTGTTCTTGTGCAAGATATTTACATTGAAAAGTGGTTGTAAGAGTTGGAAACTTAGCACAGAAATGCAAATGCTTGCCCTATTTGAGTAGATAACAAGACTCCTGTTAATTACAGCAGTATTTCTTTTCTGTATATCTCAGGGTTTTCTTAATGCTGATCAGAATTTATCGCTCTCTCTTTTAGATATTGGCCACGCTGCATAGTGCAGCACCACTTAGAGCATGTGCAATATGAAAACGACAAGCATATTCATGTTGGTTTGCCTGTGGTTATTTCCCTGGTCTGCTATTTTGTAATTCAGAGAGAATCAGACTGTTTAAAACCTGACAAAAGAGACTACACCAGTACTTAAAATCAAAAAGCTCTAGACAGTGATTGAACATGGAAACCCCTTTTTGAACACACCTGTACTGGGATCTTTTCAAAAGTTTTTTGTCTTTATAACAATAACAAAAATAGATTTTACAGTGTTATGTATCTGTTAGCTAGGCCAGACCAGGCTACACAGGAGAACGAGCTAGAACTCGTTCTCTATGCACATGAACAAAGGAGATGCTTCCCAGCTGGTAGCTACTGAGCAAGCCTGTTAGAGGCTGGCTTGTGGGATGGTTGTCATTTGTTTCAATAAGTGAGAGTGGAAATGTCCCCTCTTCCTTCACGCTTATTTTAATATAGGGAAAGTAAGTCACTGTTGAATTTGGACCAGTGAGCAGTGCAGAGCTAAATTTGGAGCATATAAGAGAAAGTTAACAAGCTCTTCAGTTCTAAGGTGTCCATCTGGATACATCTGCAGTGATCCCTGAGTCCAGGCAAGTGCACAGCGCTGGGCTGCCTGCTGCACTCAGAATTTTTAAGGGCAGTTTGTTCACATGGATTTTTCTTTTGCTTTCAGCTTTACTGGCATGAATAATGTCAGATGGGTGGAGGTATTAAGGGGGTTATACTGAAAAGCTGTTGATGTAAAAGAAACCAAGAAGTGATGGATTTTAGAAAGACCTGGATGAATACTTGGCTGAAACCAGTTTTGCTGTAATGTTCTTCAGGGACCACTACATGTCTTCATGAAGCCCTCAGATGACCCCCTTCATCCTTTCCCATGCAGGGTCCATGACAGCTTCTGCAAGGCTGCACTGCCTTTCTTCTCAGAGATCTGCACTGAAATGAGTTTCCACTTCACTGTATCTCTTTGTAGAGATGCAGTCAAATAGTTTGTATTATTCCTACTTGGAATTTTTTCCTATGAGTCTCATTGAATAGTGGCAGTGAAGCTCCATTGTGACAAAAAGACAGCTCTGTATTTTTGCCCTCTAGATGCCATGAAAAGTATGGGCATCCTGAAGTAATTATTTGAGATAATTATGCCCTGCTAGTACCTTGGCTTATCACTGCCACAGCCGGTGAAGTTCCTGCTGATCACCTGGCTGCACACTGCAGGATGCGCTTTGCCATAGCACCTGCTCTTTCTGTGGTCCACCAGAGCCCAGGTCTGATGGTCTGATTCTGTCAAAGGCTTCTCTGGTTGCTCGGATGTTCAGGCTTGAAGCACAAGGGGTGGGTGGGGGTTCTTCGGCCTATCTTGCTTCAAAATCTGGGGTTTTGATTGCGGCTGGCTTTGGGAACAGAAGTGCTGACCACCGTAACAAATGTGTCTGGTTTTAAAAGTGTCCATAATTGCCATGTTGCATCATCCATGGTTATTTTAAAAAATCTCTTTGTGACTTTACATTATTAATAAGGTTTCTACAGAATTGTCTAAAAAAAAAAAATCCTTGTGTTAATTTTGTTTGCAGTTTTATAATTTCTATAATTACCAAGCCTAGAGTAAACTGATGTCATTTTTACTGTTACTTCTCTTCATGTTATTGGCACTACTGTCACCAGCTGTCACGATAAGATATCCACAGCATATTAGTAGGGAAGAATCTCTCTTTTGAAGGACAAACCAGATAAAATGACACAAGAACCAGTGTATATGCTGTGCACTAGTTGGAAGCAGGCTATAATGAGTTGGGACACTCAGTGTGTGATCACGAATCGGCTGTATGAAGCATGGATGAGTTTAAATGATTGCAAGTTCTACAACTATATTATCACTGGGAGACAGATTAAATGTAAATTTGTTAAAATACGTACCCACACGTGCTACAGAGAAGAAAAGGAAAATTTTGTTTGATTCTTTCCTTCTACAGACTTCAAAGTGTTTCCCCAAGGCTAGAAGCCCTATTGCCATGTTTAAAAAAAAAAAAAAAAAAAAAAAAAAAAAAGGAAAAAGAGAAAAAGAGAGGAGGAAAGGAGAGTGACAGGGTCCTTCAACCTCGTGTCAGCAAAGCCACTGGGAGAAATTAGGCCTCCTGAATCACCTCACAGTGTCAAAGAGAGAATTTAAATAATTTGGGTGCATTTGCACAACATTCATAAACTAGATCACCCAGTAAAAAAGCAATGAAACCTGTTTTCAAAGAGACTTAGCTTGGTGTGCCATCAAAATCATGGGCTGGGAAATAGTTCCCAAGAATATGTGGTATCCAGGGTAACTTATTTGTATGGGCTAACACACACAAATCCTATTAGCATAAGAGTTACTTAAGCACATCCTCCCAAATTGATATTAGAATTTGCCAGTTGCACGCGCTCAGCAGCGCAGCAGCAAGGCAAGCCGCATTACTGTCATTCTGAAGTCATCCCCTAATCATAGAGCAAACACAGCAGTGCTGCTCGAGTCCGAGCACCGCCGCCTAACAGGAAAAGAGGAATGAGGTCATGTAGCCCCCGACTCCATCGCCCGTGGCCAGACAAAGGTGCCCTGCAAGCTTCCACAGTATCACTGTAAGGATGCGACTGAGCAGGAAATATAAGCAGCCTCTGAAGACTATAGAAGTAGTAATGCACTGCTGTTTGAATAGTATATTGCAATACACGCTGTGTCAGAGGACTGAGAAGCTAGATCTGTTGCTATTAATTAAAAAAAAATGGCGGGGGTACAGTATCTTTACCCTAATGGTGACCCGGTTTGTTCTTCTGTAAACTAAACATCAAACACATCTGATAGGGTATACAGCTCTTCCTGCCACACTCTCTCCTGTTTAGGGTAAGGGATATTGGCCTGATCTCCTGTTTCTGGACACCACATTTGTATTCTAGCTTTGTGGCATGCGGGTGTTACCTTTTTAACCAGAAGCAAGTACTAGTCCCTGTTCTGTGAATGGTAACCCAGAGCACAACTCTACACAGAGATCTTAGGGGAGGAGAGGGAAATCAAGGAAAGGTGCTTTTTCCTAACAGCCACAGAAAGATGAGCTGTGTCAGATATTCTAGGTCTCTGTACATGCCGATAGACAAGAAGCAGAGGAACAAGGTGACAACCTGAACCAAGCAGTTACACTGTAGTATTTCATGACGATTGAGGGCCTGAGTATTTTTATCCTTGAGACACCGTTGCATATCTTACATGCATGTAGGATATACTATTGCTGATCTCAGAACCTGTGTGATTTTTTGAAGGTTATTTTTAAATGTAAATGCCAAAGCTGTTTAAATTTGAAGTTTTTGGTTATTCTTTGAACAACTTTTATAATTTGGATGATATTCAACACTTGATTCTGTTCTGAAACCAGCGATGAATTTGCGCTATCCATCTTAGCATCGTAATGGGTAGATAGAACGTATTAAGAGTTATCACCTCAAAGACAGATCAAAGTCTACTTCCTTTAATATTGACTTTCTTTAAAAGGACCTAAATATAACCCACTAGCTAAATAATTCAATTTTGGGAGGGGTAGAAGAACTGAGTGCATGTTTATACAACAGACCACAATAACTCTGCACTTTTATGATTTGTTGGAGAAGAAATCCTTCTCACATTTTGTGCTTAAGGAAATGTTACTCTTGGGCTAAATGAGCCCAAACCTGTCAGCCATCCAAATGGACTCTTCACTGACATAAGTGGCAAACACTTGCATGGATTGCTGACAGGAACAGCCCAGATCAAGGAATAGAAACAATGAGCTAATCTGAGTAAAGGGTCCATTTTCAGGTGTTTCACAATGTCGCGCAGTGTGGTTTTCACGTACCCTACTTGACTTACTGTGTTTGATTATCAAAGGTGTTGAAAGACCTGTTACTCACACTGGACTTTAAAATTTGGTTGGTTTGTTCTCTTTCTGCTCCTTAAATACCTCAAGTTATTGTAAAATACGCATATCAACACGCACACGTGATAAAATGATGTTCATTTAATGCCAAGCATTCTTGGGCTTTCCCAAGCAGAGTGGCAACACCGTCTCTCTCCATGAGAATGTGAGGAATGGGGTACTAGGTGCCAACTAAATGGCACCTGGAAGCCAGTCCAGTCCAGAGGGTTTCCCCATAAGCTGGAAGCCAGTCATAGCTGTTGTTTGGGGTTCTCATGAAACACCCATGTTTTTTATCACACTGAGCATTGTTTGACTGATTTCGTGGTTTTCCTATCTACCTTCCAGATGGGGAGGAGACAGAGAGACCCGAAGGCTGGAAACCACAGGTCCCAGCTTCACTTTCTGGACAAGGAACGGCGTACTGTGAGTGATCAGCTTTCAACTACGGCTCTAAAAATTGTTATGCCGTTCTTTGGAAAACTCTTTTCCTTTCTCTTTAAGTGCTGTGGAATCAACAAACATTGAGTAAGCTCCACTACTGTGTGTTCCGCAGTCCAAGGGCATGAGAGTTTCAACCTCAGTTCCATTTCCTCAAATGTGTTCATCATTACTGATGCCAGTTTAGTTAAGAATTTCAATATACTTTGTACTGCAAAAAAATGGAAGCTGGAAATGGAATCTTCTGACTGTTAGTTGGAACAATCTGTTTGTAAATGCCCTGACATCTCAAACTGCAGCTCACCCATTCTTCCTGGTGGGAGAGGGGTCACTACAGCAGTTACTGCAGAGCAACTGTTCTGTGCGGTGAGTGACTGCTGGACCTCCATCCTAACAGGTACAAACATCGGGCAGTATCACTGTTATGTTTCTACACACAGACGTGTAATGCAAACCCCGCTCAGCATTCAGTCTCTGAGCGCTGCTTTTAACCTTGTTCACATCCTTAAGTACGCAGACACAGGCGGCGTGCACAAACTGCCCCTTCCCAGCGCCCCGTGGCCCCCCGTGTGCCCCTTTTCAGTGTCATGCAGGTGAGAGCCGGCAGTAGCTAGCAGAGAGGCAACGTACCCACTTTCAGCTCCTTCCCGAAGACGGTTCTCTCTCCCAGGGCTGAGCAGTTCCAGCGCCCGTTGCGAAACTGGAACTGGCACTCGTTGATGCCCATCTGGGACCCTTCCCCGATGACGATAATCGCGTCGGGCCTGCTCTGGCAGATCGCCCGCTGCCGGGGTGCAAGCCCCGGGATCTTGTTACAGATGATGCTGGCTCCCAGGGCCACCACCGAGGAAAATCCCCTGCAACGACAAGAGACCAAAGGTGGCCGGGGGGAGGCTCGGCACGGAGGCAGATGCGGCAGCACCCCGCTGGGACGGCTCCGGCAGGTGCCCCCGGCAAGCAGCCGCCTTTTCCCCCTGCCTCTTCCCTCTCCCTGTCTCTCCCTCCGCAGCCCGAGCAGAGATAAGGAACACGTGGGCTCCTGCCAAAACGGGACCCAACTTCCTCATTCGTCAATGAAAGCGCAGGCAACAGCGGTGCGTGCCCGGGCACGGGCAGCGGGCAGGGGGGGCTTCGCCTCCCGTCCAGCAGACGGAGCGAGGGCAAGAGTCCGAGCCCCCTGCCCCTGGCCGCGCCGCTTTCCCCGCAGCCGAGCGCACCTGGCCCGGCCCGGAGATGCTGCGGGACCTGAGGGGGACCCGAGGGCACCCGCTGTGTCCCTTCGGTGGCCCAGGGGCATTGGGGGGGTGGAGCTCGGAGGTCGCCAGCGGCAGGTGGCTGCGTGAGCCGGCCGGGACGAGAGCGGCCGCGGTACCCCGAGCCGGGCACGGAGAAGGGGCTACGGACAGTCCCGGGTGTCCCCCCCAGTTGCCGGGTGTACCCCGAAAGCCCGGGTGTCCCCCTGCCCCCAGGTGTCCCCCCCGCCGGGGCCACGCATCGCCGGGGCCGCCTTGCCCCGCGGAGGCTGCGCCCCCAAGGGTCGGTGAGGCGCGGGGGCTCTACCTGTCTCTTAAAAAATAATCGTGATCACCAGCATCGGGTGGTGTTTTTTTTTTTGAGACTTCCCGAGTTAAATAGTAACACGTCTGGGCAGGTTGGGCTGAGAGCGAGAGAGAGCGCAATTGTTATAAAAGGAGAAAAAAAAAAAAAAAGAAAAAAAAAAAAAGAAAAAAAAAGTTACTTACCCGATCTTGATATACACAATCCCCAGGCTCAGGAAGATGTGGAAAATCCAGCGCCTTGTTTTCCTGTTCATATTCCCAGCTTGCCGTGGCTCAGCCCAACATGCGAAATGATGCCCGGGGTGCGCTCCGGGTGCCGCCGGGTCAAGGCAGCGCGGCCGAGCGGGGCAGCCCCCGCCGCAGCCCCCGCCGCCCGCCGCCGCCGCTGCGCGCTGGGGACCCCCCGGGGGCGCTCACCATGGCCCTCGGCCGGGGCTCTCCGCACCGCCCGTCCGCCGGCTCTGCCCCTCTCGCCTGCTCTTTTTCCCTCTAGCCCGGATTTGTATGCCTGTCACACGTAGCGCTTTATTGCCGGCGATGTATGGGGTTGCGGGATCCTCCCGAGCGCCGGCGGCTCCGGGCGCTCCCCCCAGGTTCAATGTTAACTATCTCCCTCGCTCGCTCTCCTTTTTTTTTTTTTTTTTTTTTTTCCTCCCTTTCTCTCTTCTTCAGCTACTTGGGCGTGTTCTCCAAAGGAGGGAGTTGTCCAGCCGGGGGGGAAGAAAGGCGGGGGAGGTGGGAAGCAGGGTAACAAGAAATGGCAAACGGATCACCTGCCGGCGAGGAGGCTCACAGCGATCCCCCCCGGGCGGAGAGCTCGGCTCCTCCTGCGGGCACGGCCCGGGGGCAAGCGGCGGGGACCCCGCGGGGTGGCGGCGGGGGGCGCCCCCGGGGCTGCACCGACGGGGCGCCCGGCTGGCCCCGGGGTGCCGGGCGGCATGGGGCCGCCGTGCCGGGACCGGGACCGGCACCGGGACCGGCACCGGGGCCGGGACCAGCACCGCTGCTGCGCGCCGGCCGGCACCGGGAGGGGACCGAAGTTGAACGGCGCGGCTGTCGCCTGCTCCCGGGGCTGCGCAGCACCTGGGGCCGGTTTTATGCGTTCGCTCCGGCCCCGACGCTCCTCCCCTGGCTCTGCCTCCCCGCATGCAACGTGCCGCTTCTCTCCCGGGCTTTGCCCAGCCGAGAGCAGCCGGCGGAGCGGGGCGAGCCCCCGGCACCCGCAGCATCCCCGGCGGCGGCGGGGGCACGGAAAATCCCCCGCGCTGCCGGCGCTCCCCTGGAGCGCCTTCCCCACTTATTTTGCCACCGGTTCTGCCGCGGCCAGGGATGGGGCCGTGGAGCCCCGAGGGGCGGAGCGGGGAACGGGCCGGGACCAGGTGGCTGCGGGACGCGGCCGGCTCCGGCCCCACGGGATGCACAGGCGGGGGGGGCACCGGGGGCGGTCGAGAGGAGTATCCCCGCTCCGCGTTGCGGGAATTTGCGCGGATACGATGACTATTTTATTATCCACTTGAAATATTTCAAACAGGGAGGTTACCTAAATGATAACAGGGGTGTGGTGCTGGAATTGTTCTGCTGATAGTGTTTTGCTGAAAACAAAACAAAAAGAAAACAATAAAACGTGCCCGGGATCCGCGCCGGAGAGCCGCTCTGAAGCCCCCCGGGTCGAGCGGCGGCCCCGGTGAGCCCCAAACCGGGGGGATAAAGGGGGGGCGGCCGCCGGGATGCGCAGAGGGGCAGAGGGGTCCTGGCGACCTTGTCGCGGGTGAGAATAGGGGCAGGGAGGGGGGATCTCCCCTACCTCCCCGTCCTCGTCCCCCCGTGCCCCTCTCCCCTCGTCTCCCTGTGCCTCCCGGCACACCGGCTGCCCTCCCATCACCTTTACGCCCCGCAGCCCCCGCCCTGGGGAGGGGGCTGCCGGCCCGGGGCCGCCTGCGGAAAGCGGAACGCGGTGGGGCCGGGGCGGGGGGGACTGGAGTCAGAGCCCCCCTGGGGGCGGCGGAGGGCGCCCGGCCGCTGGCAGGTGGGGCCGGGAGCCCGGCGACACCCGCAGAGACTTTGTCGCGGCGACACCTGGCGGGCACGGCGCGGAGCGGCAGCCGCGGCCCCGGCACCTGCGGGCGGCCCCCGGGGCTCCGCGGCCTCCCCCGGGGCTCCGCGGCCTCCGGGGAGCGAGGGGCGGCCCCGGGCGCACAGGTTGCTGAGGGTTTCGGGCAGCCGCGGGGATGTCTGAATGGGAAGTAAATCCCAGGCTTAGGGCACACAGCCTCTTGGGGTGGGAGGGAACCCACCCCGAAAAAGAGGTGAGAGGGAGGCAGAAAGGCGTTATTCCAAGTTGCATCTGTCTATCTATCATCTCCTCAGATCAGCGAGGAACACGCTGTGTTGAGACCAAAAGTGAGCCCAGCCCTGAGATCGTGCTGGGACAGGCACCTGGCGCTGCGCACCGGCACAGGCATCGCGGCAGCTGTGCGTGTGGGGAAGCAGCCGAACAGGTGGGTCATAGCCAGAGACTGTCAGGGAACGGCAGCAAATCCCCACTGAGATGTTCATCGGGGTCTTTGAGGTGTACAGGCCAGCAGTTCAGGCACAGAGGGATCGCGCAGCATGAGGCAGCAATATAACACACGTTTGTTCTCAGCTCTGTAAGGGAACATTGATGTGCTCCGTGCACTGTCCCCCTTGCACATCAAGTTGATGTTTTCCAGGTGGCCTTATCACTCCTGTCGGTCACAAAAGCACATATTTTGCCCGTGCAGAAGTGAGAATGAAGGTATGCACTTTTTGCTCGGTACAATGACGCCCTCATCCACCACTCGGGCTCCTAAGAGTTAGGGTAAAGCAAAGCAAAATGCTGCAAGTGGGCCATGGAGCTGCTACTGAAGAGGCATCAGTGGCAGATTGGAGGAGGGGGAGAGAAGGGGTGGATAGGCACAGGAGCTGCATTTTCTGCTGATTTTAGTGCAATTAGTCACATTGTTTCAATAGCCCTTGAGCAGAAATGGGCAAAAACAGGCTCAGGAGTCCCATTCTGAAACAAAACCTGCTCTCCAAAGAACAAATCCACTCCCCAAGTTAGCCTCTGAACACCAAAAATACCGGGATATCATTTTAAATGTGCCTCAGAATTTCAGCCCACGTTCCCTGATATAGTGATCTGTCACACCAAGCATTGCTTGTGAGCTCCTTAGGCTGCAGTTTTGCTTTTTCTGTATTTCTGGTGCTGCAGCTATGGTCGTTTTGTCTGAACCGACTTCAACAGGTTGGCTGTTTAACACAGCATAGGCTAGGTCAAGGCTAAGTAAATTGTTGTCTTAAGGTTCAGTAAGAGCAGAAAACGGCAAAGCCTCCTCCTCCTCCTCCTCAAAAAAAAAAAAAAAAAAAAAAAAAAAAAAAAAAAAAAAAAAGATAAATAATTTACTGAATTAATCAATGATTTTTTCTTACTCTGTTCCTAAAAAAATTGTGACCTAGATATGTGTGAGCGTGTGTGTGCGTGTGCACATGCGCATGTGCAGCATACATAAAATAACATTCCAGTGCAGATTACAGGTAGGTAGTTTGTCTAGTTTGGCAAAGTTTCTAAAACATTTTGATTACCATTTAAAATGTTTGTAGACCTTAAATGGTCCTTGCAACCATGTGGTTTTTATGGTGGTCCACAGTAACTAATATTTACCTACCACCTGTTTTACAGTCCATACGTACCCAGCTTTCTTTTTTGTCCTTCTATTTACTACTTTTTAATTTCTGCACAATAAAATCAGAGTGAGACGTTACAACAGATTATTCTATTTCTCTTAACAGCATAGCAGAGTTACAGGATGTTTGGTAAATTGACACAACAATTAGAAATTCATGACAGAAAAGTAGGAATCAGGAAATTGCCTTTGGAAATTAAAATGAACTTGGAACCATGGTCTTCAAGGGGTTAAAAAGAAATCCCAGCACTCCCGACCTACAAGAAGCTGTCTGCAGGTGAAAATCCAGCTCTTAGCAGTATCCGACCAGCACTGTGTCTGGGACTGAACCCGGACAGTCAGAACCAGCCTGCTCCTTTCGTAACGTAAGGAAGCAATAACCAGCATTTCTGTTAGCGGTGAGGATCCCCCAGGTTTTATCATTTGGTGCACTGACAAATGGGTAGAAGTCAGAGTTTTCCCTGTTTTTTTAAGCCAACGTAACCAGGGCTGTGTGGTGCTCTTGTAGGGATTTAGAAACGAACTTTCTTACAGTGCCAGATGTTCTCCTTTTGATAATGCAGTCCTTTTATCCAGCACTTAAAAGGACTCTGCGGTCTCAAAACCTAGACAGTTGTTGCAAGTCCACAAAGCCAAAGTAGCTGCCAACACCATCAGACGGTGGCGGACCCGTTCCAAATGCATTTGACTCTACAAGGGAGGGAGCTGAAAGCATCTGGGAGACTCAGACCCACCACCCCCGGGGATCTTCCCGGTGCAGCAGCCTCCGGAGCAGGTATGGGGCAGCCTGGGGGGCCAGGGGCAGCTCTTGCAGAGACTCAGGGAGGTGAGAGCCAGGCTGGGGGCTCTGCAGGCCTGAAATCACCACGTCCTGAATGCACGCAGGGCAGAGACCAGGCAGCCCGGCTTACAGCCCAGCCAAGCAGGCGCCGTGCTGCACCCACCCAGAAGAGGGGAAACTGGGAGAGCATTTTGTCCCAGGCTGTGCAGAAGTAGGGCTGGTGTGCAGCAGTTTCTGTCACACGTCCGCCCTGAGCGATGGGGCCTGCCTGCCTCTCATGAGATGCTTGCTGCTATGAGGAAACATACCCTGAAGGAGAGCAAATAGTTTTATTCTAGATATGATCTGTTCACTCTCACCTTTTACTACCCAATTCTTTATTTAGCAGCAGCAACTTTCTTCTGAACAAAGGCCAGGCCCAAGCTACACCCTTGAACCATCCATCACTTGTTGCCACAATGGTGTTTCTATTGTTAATTGTTTGTCAGGGTTGCTTTTTGGGGTTAGGCAGTGCAATGATTTAGTAGGCTAGCTAATCAGCTCTGAAAATATATTCTCAAAATAAATTATATTTTAGAAAGAATAAGAAGCTCCAAAAGCCTGTAGGTCTCGATGCAATCCTTCTGGACTTTTGGACTGCGCTCACAAGGCCAGAACTGGACCCTGTGGTTTCCTCCAGCTGAATGGATTCACGGCTGCTCCTGCTCTCTGCACCAAGCGAGGTGAGTGAAGCTATGGGGGGAAGTTTGCACAGTGCCCGTCTGCTCGGTGTGTGGCTCTGGTCAAGGTTAGTAATGTCTCATTTTTCATAAACATAAAGAAACACAAGAAAAATATCCACGTAAAACAAAAAAGAAAGGTTGTCTGTCTTTTTTTTTTTCTTTAAGATGGCCTCTGATAACATGAATTCACAAGGGAGAATGTGGTTAAAAGCCCATTTTGTAACTAGATCCTAGATGCACATACCATCAATACTCCAACTCTGGCTCCCTTTTATCAGGCTAATCATAGCTGCACAGTTTTGTTGTCAAAACAGCTCTGTAAAAGTCAGACTAGAGAGTCCTTTCAGTAGCAGAAATGTGAGCTTAATATACCAACGCTCCCTGTATTACAAATCTCCTAACTCCTAAAAGGGCGCTTGAAAATACACAATAAATATAAATAACATTCACAAAGGCAGTTTATTTCCTGGGTCCTTCTTCACCTGCTCCCCAATATGTCGTATCACTGGCAACTTCTCAGTTTGCAGATGCATTTGCAGGCCTGCCAGACGAGCACTAAGAAGCCTGCTGCAGAGTTTTTGCTCCGAGAGCAGCCGGTGACGTAGAAGCTGCAGCAGGTCAGGGCGCAGGAAGGGCGAGAGCTGCCCTCACTGCCGGGCTGGGTTTCCAGGATGGGTCTCGGCTGGCTGGGAGCGCTCGTGGCAGCACAGGGGCAACACGTGCCCTGCGATCGGTCACCCCGTCATGGGCTTGGTGATGCAAAACTGGGTCTGACGAGCTCAGGGCAGGGCGCTCAAGGGGGTTTGCAGCCTGTGGGAGGGAAACCCCAATCCCCAGACCCATGGGCAGGGGGCTCCAGGTGGAGCCAGGCTGGTGGTGACCTCAGGGGTTAATGTGAGACAGCAGTGGTTCGGGCAGGCAGGTGTACCTGGGAGCTAATTACCTGCAGCTTCCACAGACAGTAACTGACTGCTCAGAGCTTTAGAGGAGCTGGAGCTGGCAGGAGTTGGTTCATTAGAAACTGCTGGAAGTTTTTAGGGGTAAGGAAAACATTGCTGTGTTTATGTTTCTGTGATTTAAGAGTCTACCAGCTTGGACGATGCGCTTTTTTACGGTGACTTAGTGTAGAGCTGTGTCTGTGTGCAGGCACTCATCGCTGTAGTCTCTGTGGTGTCTGCTGGTTTTTAGAGCTGGATGTGGCTGAAGGAGCTCTAAAACTAAAGTTTGGAAGCCCAAGTTTTCTCAAAGCTTAGGTTTGCTTGAACTCTTGAATCCAACTATGCAGAAAAGAATACATTAAAGGCAAAGTAATACCTTGGTGAAGCTGCTCTAAGCTTGAACTGCTGCCTTGCACCCAGCTATGTTTGGGGAGAAAGCTGTCTTCAGGTTTGGGGACTTAGTCAAGGCTATTTCCTCAGGTAAAGACGTGATCCTCACCTTGCTGAGTGTTTAATAAAAAATAATTAAAAAAAAAAAAAAAGTAGAACTCAAGGGCTGTTTATCCACTGTTTTGAAACTTTCTCAAAGTTGTTCTTTTGTTTGTTTGTTTTCCCCCTGCACAGTCTCAAGGACTGGGTAACTGTTGCTGCACCTCGGGGACTTTCCTCTGCCCCTCAGGTGTGTGTGCACGCCTCAGGCCTGGTGGGGGCTGCGTCCCAAAGCAGATCGGTCTTCAGGCTGCACGCCGCCATGGGCTGCGGCTCCCTGGGACCATCCTGACGGCTTGGAGTTTGGACCCTGCAGTTGTTGCACATACCACAGAAGGAGCTAATGATTAATGCACGTGAAGTAAGCTGCTCTCGAGCAGTAATCTGAAATGGCAGTAGCAGGACTGGAGAAGCAGGCATATCCTGTCAGTTGCTTTGAGCTAAGTACATGAATCCCACTGGTCTGTGTGTCCTGTGGTCAAGTGATGTGGAAGTGCCACTGGGTGCCAGTTGCACCACCACTCGGGCACCTCCAGTTCTACAACAGGGCATTTTTTCTCTTTAGATCTCTTGTCCCCTGACAGGTATAAACATGGCTACTTGTGTAGAGGGATGCTACTCATCCAGACGTTTTTGTTGTTATTTTTTTTCTTTCCTGCATAGTTTCTCTATGAGATTTTCCTGATTCTACCCTCATATCAAATGTAGTGGGGCGTCTGTTGCATTTGGAAAAAAAATAATACTCCCTGTTTGTCAGAATGTGCACTTAGGCAAATACCATTTTTGTCTTTTTTTAAGGTAAAAATTACATTTCCTTTATATATTTATTAATGGACACAGATGTAAAATGATGAACTGGCAGAGCAGATTATCTGTTGCCAAAGAAAAGTCTTAAGCACCATGGATGTGATCCAGCAAATGTGACAGTCCTCCAGAGAGCTACAGATGATGCTAAGGAAGAGGAGAACTTGACAGCTTTGGAAATACCAGGTCTACAGAGAGGTGGAGTAGCAACAGCACACATTGAGGGATAAGAGATGTGTTGTAAAACTGGATGTCAAACACGCATCTTGGTTAGCCATAGCCAGCCAGTGCTGAATATGTGAGTCCTGCTGGTATATCTTCAGGTAACAAAACCTGCTGGATGCTAGTGATTTGCCACAGAATATGCTGAGCTCTGACAACTGTTCACAGTGCTGGGGCAATGAGCTGAGGGGATGGGTGAGACGGAGCTGTACCTGATGCCAGTCACTGCAAAAAGTAAGGCAGGCTTTTTGTTGGACAGAGTGCTTGTGTGCACAGTGATGTGCAAAGCAGATAGCACGTGTGGCTGGGTGGAGAGCAGCAGCGTGGACAACAAGGGTGTTGTCTATTCCCTGAATGTGCGCAGGGCGGAGTCACAAAAATTGTGTATGGGAAGGGGTAACAAATAGCATGAGGAAATCATGTGGAGATCAGGGGAAGCAAACTCATGTTCATGGCAGGAAGGAGAGAAAGGGTGGAGAAAATGGAATGATGGAATGATGGAGAGGAAGGCACAGAAAGACGCAGGTCTACTTTTTGTTCTGATGAAGGCTGACCTTGGATGCATCTGTAAATTTGACAATCAGCAGAAGAAATCTTGAAGCTATCACTGCTAGCAATGAGTCTAATCTTACTAAAATTATAGCTTTAATTAAAATAATAGAACTGAATACCTGTCTCCTCCAGAAGGAAGTTCCCTTCCCCCTCCCCCCCATTCAAAGGTTTCAAATGCTTTTTTACAAGGCTGATGTCAAGATGTCACTAGAAATGTGGGAGGGCATGGTGATATCATGGTGTGAGAGACAGTTATGGGCAAGGCACATAAACTTTATGAAATATATTGTAACTTTTCTCCCTTCCGTTTTAGCCATTGCCTAAACTGTAACCATAAAACTGTTCTTAAAATAGCACTGCAGGTTTGTTTTTTTTTTTTTTTTAAAAAAAAGGAAAAGTACTGAATTAGACTTATTTATTTATTTTCAGCCAACTTGTTCAAACAGCCTTTGTTAATAGGAGAGCTTCAGGGGGATTCTTTGGATCCTACGAAAGGGAATCGTATTGTGGCTACTGGGGCTCTTACTAATAATTTTTTATCTCCTTGCAAAGTTAGGAACTTCTTCCTATCTGCCTATGCACAGAAATTTATGTCTGCAAGACAAAATAGGTTTGCATTCAACATTTACTCTAAATCATGTAAACAAGATTAGCTGATCTGTCTAAAAGCATGTTCGTGGAAGATGCTTGAATAGGCTAGGTCGTGCTCTGGGAATGTTGCCTGCACAGACATTTCAAGCACTTCTGTGGAGCAGAGGCCTGCTAATGCCTTCACGATGGTCCACTCAGTCTTCCAGTTGTTCCCAAGCAGTAACTGTGCAGTAAATAAATTAAAGGTATAAAATATATAGTTGTAAACTGTTGAGTGTCTAATGATAGCAAAGACAACTGATTGAGTCTTCACGTGTTTGATACGGTTGAGAAGCTGTAACACGGAGATGAATCAGTGCTAGACCACGAGACTTAGGGACTGGTTGAAACTCTCTGACTGGGTTCTGGTTGTTCTGCCTTCACTGGTTTCAGCCAAGCTTGCTGCCTTAAGCCAGGTGAATAGCCATGGCACAGGAAGCTAATGCTTCTTTGTGCACTTAGAGGGTGGCATAGCAATGCTGCCTTGTCCTCCTGTGCTGCCACACAGATGTCGCTGTCTGAGACCAGAGCCAGAGGTGGGGTTGTCTCTCTAACAGCCAGGTGAGGACACTCATCAGCTTGAATTAGTAGTTCTAGTGCCAATCTACCAAAATTGCTAACTTTTCTGATAATCTTCATGTGCTGATCCGATGCCTCCATATAGACACAGAGGATAACTGAATACTTGGTGTCTGCTCTCTGAGCTGGAAATGACCTCCAGACATATCCTTAACTCGTGGATCGGGTTAAAATAGCTTTCCACCTGTGTTCTCGTTGGTCTGGTTCAAGTGTGTGCTCTTGTCAGTGAGGGTGTTTGCTGTGCTGCTTGCCAAGTGAAGGCCTGGAAAGGGGAACAGCTTTCACTGATGTGTTCCTGGGAAGCATTCTGGGAGATATGGCTGGGGTGTGTAAGTGCATGTAAACTCCATGGGCAGCTCAGCAGTATGCTGAGCTCTTGTGAAATGCCTTTCACATGGACCAGACAGTAAGGGCCATTTGACAGGTGTCAGCATTGTGCTTGAACTGAGCAGGGGCTGCAGACCGAAGTGACCTTAGGAAGGTTTATGTGTTTGATAAAGGATATGTGATAGGATGAGACTGCAACACTCCACAAGTCAGGGCTTCCTGATAGGTCCATACCTATCTATTCAATAGGATGGCATTCTGCAGTGTCATCTACAAATGCAGAACATGGATTTCATCCCAAAAAAACATTATCGAGTAGAAGATGAGTGTGGAAGATAAAGGAGTAAAAAAGGAACCATGTTGGTCAGTATGGCAGGCAGCTGCTGGCAAGGAGGACACTGCAGCATTAAGAAGTGTAGGAGAAGAACAAAGTGCTTCTGCAAGTATTCATAGGGAGTCCTAAGCAGAAATTCAGCACCCAGAAAGAAGGATGCTTCCTTGGAAATAAGATGGTGAGGCATAAAGACCAATGCAGCAGACCATCATTACAACAGCTTTTTATTTGAAAAGTAAAGACAAGTGACTTATGCTTGATGCGAAGTAGATTGATCGCATGACATGGATGTGAAAGGATGAGGCGATGTCAAAATGCCAGTGAGGAGACCAAATCTGCTGCAGAATACTGGACTGGTGTGAGCAAAGCAAGAGTGAAACTGGCGGTCTGACCAAGGTATGATGTGGTGACAGTTCAGCCAGGTGGATAATTGTCACTTCTCAGTATTCTATGCAGGAAGTCTTCAAGAGAATTAAACCTCATGTGGAGTTGGAGGCTGTAATTTGTTGTGGGGTGTCATGTTGTCAGCAATGCGAGAAGGTGGGGATGGATGGAAGCATGGCTATGAGCCTCATTTCAGCCAGGAAGAACCTGAGTTACATGTAGGTCTAAATAAGAGATGACCTCTGAGATGGATACTTCTTATTGTAATTATTTTATAACTCTTATTTAAGAGGGGACAAGTCTGAAGCTGAGCAGTAAACCAGAAGTTATCTCTGTGGAGGCAGTCATTGACTTTGTGTATGGAGTTTTTTGTTTGTTTGTTTGTTTTTCCCCCCATGTGGAAGAGACTAGGATCTGTTCAAGCCTGGTGAGAAAGACCCCTTAGCAAGTGTCCAGAATCCAGAAGAATGCAGAACAAGATCTCAAGAGCTTGATCAACAGTAAATGAAGAGGGATAAAGATGAAGTGTGTGAGTAAGAAGATGTGACAGATATTAGCCAGAGAAGTTTGGGTAAGATGTGAGGGGCAGGAGCTTCTGAAGGAACATCAAGATAGTATGAACAGCAGTAAGCTATGAGATGGAGTGGCGTCCAGAAGAGTGAGAAGAAAATCAAGGATTCTAGGGTGCATTTTAAGGAAAGGATGTGCTAAAGGATACTAGTGAGGAGGAAAATAAAGAATATCATGTTAAATGAAAATGGTTAAGGCTAATTAAAATAGAAAGGGTGAAGGAAAGTGAGAGTGCCCTGTTTTAAGGGAGGACAGACCAGTGCTCTACCACAGAGACAAGGAAAATACGTCACTTAGAGAGAACAGGGGAGCCAGGAAAAGCAAGTGGTTGACAAGTCAGAATTTGCATCAGTGAGAGCTGCAGATGTACTTCTTCAGACTCAGGTGGATCTTACAGCTGCTTAGTTGGGAAGGGGACAATAAGGAGAGGCAGAAAGAATGAATTTGTTGTGTTAATAGCTTTGGGGGGAAAAAGGAAGAAAACAAAAATTGAAATGAGTAGTCAGTAGGCCAAACTCTGGGTAGGTAGTCTAGACTGGAGTGGAATGAAGCTTGAAAGAAAAGCAGCAATTTCCAAATTGAGAAGAGGACAGGGAGGAGAAGTCTGCAAACAGAAGAGGAAAAAAACTAATTGAATGGTCTGGTTGAGCAGTGATCAGAGCAGGAATCTGCAAAGTGGAGAGGTGAGGAAGAGCAGTAGTAGGTGAAAAACAGCAGATTAACCATTTCAGAGTGACTGAAAGAATCGATGAGGTCTGCAGGCCAGCTTGGAGGCCCAAGCAGGCAGAATTGGCAGTATAACTGGTTGGGTCATCGAGTCAGAACCTGACACCACCAAGAGTGGATGTGGGCACTGGGGACAAGGAGAAAGCTTTGGCTTGAGAATGGAGGATGAGGAGAGGCTGGGCACAGAGTAGAAGAGGCAAATAAGGAGAGAGAAAGTGCTTGGAAGCAGTGGGGAGAGGAGGGACCCCCCCCAGAAAAACTTGTTCCTGATCCAGGGAGCTCAGAAAAAGGAAGATGCTCAGGAGAGGAAGGGAGCACAGGTGAGGTCCTGAGAGCTGCGGGTGGCTGGGGTGAGCCCAGAAATGGCCAGGAGGGGAAAGAAATTCAGTGGAGGCAAGGGGTGGATATAGCTGGGTGGGAAGGACAGGACACCAGGAGGACAGGGACTCGATCCAGGGTTGTCAAAGGAAGGGATGAGGGGCATGGTGGGAAGAGGATAGGCTTGGCACGGAAAATGGAAGAGCATAAGGAAGATAACGGGGCCAGATGCTGCTATGAACAAAGGGTGAGGTCAGAGCAATGGCCGAGTGGCAGACAGACACATGTACAAAAACAGAAAACAAGAGGCAGCTCCTGCCTGTGGCTTCTAGGTACAGTGTTTGGCTGCCTGCAGTCAAAAGTGATTGATTACAGTTAGATGTGTGCTATTTCAGCCCTCTGACTTCAGATGCTGTAATCTAGGCCCACGATGTGCTTATCCTCAGTGTGGATAACGATTCGAGCATAGGGATGATTTTGGGGGAGACATGTCAGAGAGCTTGTCCCCAAACTGCGTTTGTAATCCTGCCACTCCTCTCATCAATCATCAGGCTAATATAAAACTGGCAGCGTGCTTCCTGTTAGAGTGTTGTGAATTTTCAAAGGCAAAGTGCACTATTGTTTAATAGCCAATTATTCACTGGCATTGATAAACAGGCTCTGCTTGTGATTACTGCAGCAATTACTCACTCTCCTAATTTAGACATGAGGAAAAATTAATTCAAGCTTCCAGTTGATCATTTATATCTTTGGCTTCTGTAGTACACATCACAGAGCGCTGAAAACAACTCCACCATAAAGGAAACCGATCTGGTCAAATTGATAACATGTTTGACTCTGGTTCTGTCGCTGAGAGGCATGACCAAGTCCAAGCTGAAGGGCTGTGGCTAAAGAGTTTTTTTTAGGCTTTGGGGGATATAAAAATATGAAAACCTTTCTGTGAAACCTTAAATTAAAAACAGAGGGGAGGGATGTTCCAGTGGTCAGGAGGGAACTCCACGTACAGCTAAACAAGCAAATAAACCAGTAGGATGTTTAAGTAACTTGACCTCACCTTCCCTCCAGACCACCCTTCGAGTGCTGACAGACCTGTCTCCAGACAACAGGCATCCAAGACATTCGGGGAAGGCTTGTGGGGAGAAACGAAGGGATGTTGGCTGCCTAGTTGAGAAGGAAGTACATAAAGCTGCTGATAGTTTTAGCGATGGTGAATTGCAAGCATAGTGTTTGCTCTTTCTCATAATCCAGGAGCAGTGAGATGGAAAGGCATCCATGTAAAGCTGGGACAAGGAAATGCCTTTATTTATTTTAGCATTATTACAATTACTTCACAAATTGGCTTTCTGTTGCAAAGGGCACAAGAACTTTGTGGTAACGGCAAGTTCGAGCCCTCAACATCTGGGAGAGAGGGAGCAGTGCCAGGAAGCACCCTCTCCAGGCTCTGTGTCCCCCTCGGCAGAGCACTTTTGCTTTCCAGGGCTGTCTCAAGCTTGCTGCTGGCATGCGGTCAGCTGGACTGGGAGAAGAGCAGTGCTTCGGCTCACCCCACTGTGAGCTGGTCGGGTGTTCCTCGGCAGCACGGGCTGCCTGCGAGGAGAAGCCTCTCCTGAGTCCAGAGAGGAGCGTGCACAGACAGAGCAGCCTGGCATCCTTCATGGACTCCCTGCCTTTTTGTCTTCCAAATTTTGCTTTATTTACCCAAGTGCCCAGGTGGGGAGCATAGCACAGCCAAGGCAAGGCTGGGGCAGCTCCTGGTCCTGAAGCAGACAGAAGGGAGATAATGGTAGAAAAAAGCAAACAGCAGCAAAGCTTTGTCTCCACTAGGGCTCTGACCAACACTGAGGTAGCCAGCAGTATTTAGTAAAGGTATCAGAGTGTCAAGGCTAGCCTGTTAACACAAATTTAACTATTCTTTCTTGTGGGAGAAAGAACAAGGCCTTTATGTTGTCCTCCCGTGGTGTGGTGAGTGCTTGACCAGCAGTGGACCGGTGTTGGGACTGGGCACTGGGCAGCATTCCTGCCTGGCCCTGCTCCCACACCTCAGCCCTGCAGTGACCGTGTGTCTGGTGGGGTCGTGTCCTGCCTCCCTCTGTGCTACTGCCTCTCTTTGGGATGCTTCTGAGCTCCTCAGAGCACTGCGGGTGCTGTTGGTGGGAGCTGCTTGCCACAAACACTGTGCCCGCACATCACTGTAACGTTGGTACAGCCATGGGCAACGCACCCGATACATGGGTGAGTGCTGCAGCCCTGTGGTGGGGGGCTCTGGTGCTTGCCCTGGGTGCAGGGCAATGGCAAAGCTCTGATGGATGCACTACAGCTGGGCTGAGCAGGGGCAAGAAAAGAAAACTATAGTTCGGAGCTCCTCTTATCTGAGAGTATCATGCACACTCAGGAACTGTGTAATCCAGTTGCCCTGCTTCGCCAAAAGCTAAGTACTTTCTAAAGTTTATTTCCTGCCTTTATAGCAACTGTCTGTCCCTTTATTTATTTGCACTGAAAGCCACTGGCATGCTAAAAATAATTTTGGGAGCAATTATTGTTGCAGATTGTATAACAATCGCAGGCTGAAGTTGGAGTGGTTGGGAAGTGAAGGATGCATCTTTGGCCAATCTCTTCTTACAAACTTCCATAATTCTTATTTTTATGGTCTATGCTAAAGCATTTTCTGTTCCTCACAGCTGAGAAGAGCTGACGGCTTGCATTGTTGTTACCTTGAAAGGGCAGTTATCACAGCTAATCCACCCTCCAAGGTTTTTCCTCAGGATAATTATTGTTTCAGTGATTCATCTTGCAGACCCTGCCCTTCCTTATTCGCGCAAAATATCCTACTGCCTGCAATATTTCTGGGTCAGGCTCGTGCCACACATGTGACTTCCTCTTGGGCATGCAGACAAGAAGCGATGGATTTAAAGGTCAGCCTCCGCTGGGCTGGCCAGCCTCGGCGCGCTGTGTCGCCCACAGGACACCGCCGGGCAGCAGGGCAGGGCCGCCCCGGGCTGCTGCTGTGCTGGAAAACCTCCCTGCTCCTGTCTTTGGTGGAAAGCATTATCACCAGCACATCCTGGCATGTAATTTGCCTCATTTGTTATCATCTAGCATTGGCTGAATGCTTATGGTGCATTTCTGAGGTACTTGAAGAGGGTTGTGGTTTCTCGAGGAAACATAACTCATGGGGGGACAGGGGCGGGAGAATCCTGAAAGGTTTTGGCACAAATTGAATCAGTTCTTACTGAACATGAACATAAACCTGTGCAGGCTTTGACATGAGTTCTGTGTGGCCCAGAGGCTGCGAGGAAGGCAATATGCCCGACGGGCAGGATTACCACTCGTAGGGCCTGGGCTTGGCCGCTCCTGCTTGTTGGGTGAGCTGCTTTACATCCCACTTGGGCGCAGACCACTTCGCTGGGTAGCGGGCAGGCATTGCTAACAGGAGCTGTCCCATCTCGGCTTCCTTCGCAGGGCACAGAAGCGGTGCCTGAGGGGATGGTGGCAGGGAGGGATGGAGTCTGCACAGCCATCGCCCTCCTGTGCACCCCTGGCTGCTCTGAGCTGTGCCCCTGCCCATCTGCTTTCACCCACCCTCATCCTGTGAATCCTGAGGGGATTCCCTGCCACACGTGGCCTTGTTGTTTTAAGGCTCCATTTAATCCTGTCCTTGTAACTTTCCTTCTTTCTTTTTTTTTTCCTTCGCATTAAAACTCTTTGCTTTTCTTCTTTCATTTTTTTTTTTTTTTTTTAATTAGGCAGTGCGTTCTAACATCCCTGTATCAATAGACTCTAGCAGTAAAACGCTTTTACCGTGCACCCTTCCTGCACAGGTGGAGCTCAACAGCTGTCTCCAAACACGGGTGTACAGCTTTTGGTATCAAGAAGTGACAAGCAGCACGCCCAGTGATGCCCACAGAGTGAAAACCTGTGCAAGCAGCAGTCAACCGATTGGTACCGCGCTCCTAGCGAGTCCAGCTAGCTGTCCTACCGCAACTGCCAGCCCATAAACCATGGGAGGTGTGACACTCCCTCCCTCCACGGTGTTGTGTGAGGTGCTGTGTCTAGTTCAGTGACTCCCTACTGCTGAGTTTGTGGGATCATGCAGAATAAATGGGATGGGGTGGTTCCTCATAACTGTTACTATTTTCAATCCCAAATTCTTTTGTACGCGATGGCTGTCTTACTGCCCTTAATTCTATGGTATACCGTTACAAATGTAACCTCTTCATCTTTTTTTCCAGTGGGGGGAAAAAAAGTGAAATACTAGTGATTTTTATCCTCACATTTCCTTTTTTTTTAAAAAAAAAAAAAAAAAAAAAGTTAACATAAACAGTGACCAAAATGATTTGTTTTGAAAATTCCCCCACAAGCCTATGCTTACACTTACAGTTTCTCTGAATGTTTCAGAGCAATGGTTCAAAGAATTGAGGCTTTCGTGGCAGAACAGGCTCAATCTGGTACTCTTTACCAATCTGGTAATCCTTACTTGACAGCAAAAGCTGTTAAATGCTTTGAATCAGTTTCAGTGTATCTAAACACCTTTTTTTGGCACAAACAGTCCTGGAGCAGCACTTCAGAGAGCAGTTCCTGGGCAGCAGTGCTTCTTTCAATGCCCAAACTATCAAAGCTGGGTTGTACAGCATTAAAATGAAACCATTCACCCTGTACAGGTACATCTCGTATTGATCTATTTAGCCTTTTAAAAAAAATATTATTTAAAAAAAATATTATTTTAAAAATAAATATTATTTTTTTACGACTATGCAATGCAAACAGCCAGTGTTATGGCCAGCGAAGAACTGCTGGGGAGGGGGCTGGGGGCAGTTCTGTGGCAGGTGGGATGGGGATGTTGCTGAGCCTCACTGGGCTGCACTGAGAGCAAAAGTTTCTGCTTTTGTCTGTGGTCTCAAGCAAATATATTGAATATTTTGGTTTGAATATGCAATAAATATACACAGCTAGTGATTTTCAAACTTAATGTGCTATTAATTCTATTTTCATTAACTCTTGCATGCAGGGCCATTGTCATGCTCATTTCACACAAGAGTGCCCACGTCACTGGATCTCTGCAGTATCTTAAATGTGATTTCATGGTTTTCAGCCAGGGAAGAAGAAGCATCTTCAGCATACCCAACTTAAATATCAGATGGTGTCAGGCTGGCCACCAGCTGATTATACGCACATGCTAATGAAGCACATGGCAGCAGAGAAAATAGCATTTTGCTTGGGTACTTGCCTCAAGGCAGCAGTTTTCAAAATGCTCAGTTGGAATTAACTGATCTTTGATGACACTCAAAAGGGCTAATATTACCAGAAGCTGCAGATAAGTTTTATTTAGAGATGAAATGCAGTACTTTGAAAGATTTTGTGTGCAACTGTTGCAGGAGTTCAGAACACAAAACCATAATTCTTTTTTTAAAGCTTTGGCCATCAGCATAAATGTGGAAACAAATCACCTCTGGAAAAATGGCATTTGTGTGTTGTGCTCTCAGACTAAAAATAGAGCTGTGCCTGGATTATCCTTTCATCATGAAGTAGCAAATGTAGCACTCCCTTACCAGCCCTAAAAAAAAATAAAATTACATACAAGATGATGATGCAAAACCTTATCTTGTTGGCATATCTCATCAGGTCAGCAGTGAAGGTAGAGAAAGAGCATTATTTTTAGTCTTTAACCCATCTTCCCTGACCATGTACCAGATTTGACGAAAATGTTAGCTACCTATAAATACTGCAAATGTGCTTATTGAGCCTATAGCAAGATCTAAATCCCTAATCATCCTTAAGAGGGAAACTCTCTTATACATGCAGTCATTAAATATTACTGAGTAGTATGCCATCTAAAGGGCACGTTATTTTTCCATGTGTACACTTTAAACACTCTTGAGCTTGCAGAGAATCAAATTTTTCAGTCCTATGGAATGACATTTTGTTTTTTAACTTTTTTTTTTTTTTACTGTAGGAAAAATATCTGTCATGGCTTATCTATCAGGCAATGAATGTGTTTGGGGTGGAAAGTTGAGGTCTGTTGCTTGTACTGATGGCACAGTTACAGCCTGAAATGTGCAAGAGGTGAGAAAATCCATAAACTTCATTTCTGAGGGAAAAGAAAAATGTGAACTTAAGGCCCAAATCTGCCCTACCGTATTTATGCCCTCTAGTTCTTCTGTTGTTTTTTTTGTTGTTGTTGTTTGGTTTTACAGACTCCTACTCCACTTTGTAAACAACTGTTGTGCTCTATTTGCTGAAAGCTAGCCTGCTCAGTATTTTGCATGCTGAACCCTTTCCAACTCAGACATAGTAAACTCTGCTTGAAACACAGATGGCGGAGTTGTTGTATGGAAGTATGCAAAGGTACCCGTCATTCAGGTTTTCTATGTTTTCATATAATTAAAAATTATCTTGTGCAGAAATCTCCACCTATTTGGGTTGCTGATCACTTTTTTTAAAAACATAGTTTTAACCACTGCAGGAAAAAAAAAAAAAAAAAAAAAAGGCACATCAAGGATCTACACATATTTTATTGCTTCTTGATCTGTCTGAAAATAACAAAAGGAATAAAGAAATGTGGCAATTCTAAGACAATTCACTTCTGCTATTGAAGTCTCTTTGCAACTGAGAGGTCTAGTAGTCATCTACCCAATCCACCCAATTTGTACTGAATCTAAGAGTAGCTTTTGATTATTTTCTGTTGCTGATTTTGATGGAGGGAACTTTGGATTGTAGAGGGACTATGCAATGATCAACCACATACTGTTGTTCATTACCAGATTTGCTGATTAGCACTTCAGACGTTTTTTATTTTTATTTTTGGAAGTTAGTTCCTGAACACTGTTGTCTAGGCTAGTTGCCCTAAAACTTCTAAATATTATTCAAAAGCAGCTTATTTTTGATTACTGTCACAGTTTTATATAAATGCAGTCTTAAAATGCCTGGGATATCCTTCTGTGAGTCGGCATTGAAACAAATTGGCAAAGGTAGAAAACTTTGTGTACAGCTGTGCAATATGTAGATCCAGAAATGGGTTATGGATTTCATGGGACCACGGAGCTACTCCAAAACACGAAGGAAAAGCAATGTAAGGAAGATTGGTGAAGGAATTCTGGTTTCTGTGTTTTAAGAGAAGTTGACTGGAAAACTGCATTGCCCTGACCTGAAGTACCACAATCTGCAGTCACTGAATGAGATCTGAAGGGCAAGCAATACAACGGATATTTTTACTTTAACAAGGTAATCTTTGGAAGGAACTACTTGGCTCTGTTTCAGAAATGCAGAAACACAATGGAGCGTGCTGAGTCACGGTAATCCAGGGGGGATGTAGGTCCAACCAGAGAAAATGCAAATTAGAAAACAAGTAGTGTTTGTTTGGTGGTGGTTGTTTTTGGTTTTGGTTTTGTTTGTTTTGCTTTTTTTGTTTGTTTGTTTGAGGAAAATCTTCATTGCACACCTGAGGAGTAATTTTTGAAGTGTTTCTGGGAATTTCACATAGCCTAATTCACTTTGATGTGAACAAACAATACTGTAATAATTAACTCTGTTACTAACGGGCACCTTACTGTTCGTGACCAGGGTGAGCAGAGGCGGTCAGGCTCCTTGCAGGCAGTACCACATCCGAAAGCCATCACAGCCCCAGCACAGGCTCACGATGGCTGCTTGCAGAGCCTGGCAGGGGCAATCTGGGCAACAGCTCGCTGCTTTTCCACATCGCCGCTTTCACAGTGCTCGACTACTCACTCAGTAAACAAGGAGCTTTTCCTATCTGTGAGTAATTATATATATATATATATACACTAATGTTTATTAATCTCTTATTATCTAAATAACTTGATTTTGCATAATAATGAGCTAGCTGTTCACCTCCTTTCAATCACTAGTAAAAACGTGCTTGGGCTCAATGTGAAATCCTGTGCAGAGATTAAGGGAAGGATTTCCATGCACTTGAGCTGAATCAAACATGCCTGTTCCTGTCAAAGGATAGCTTTCCAGAGCCTGTTGCTGGCAATTCATTCACGTAAAGCATGTCCGCAATAGAGCTTTACACACTTGATGGCAATTTTTTGTTGTGACAGTTAGCTGAAACTTTTTAATCGCATCCTAATGCGATTCTTCAATCAATGCGTTTGCATCCTTCAGGTACTTGTATACTCTAGTTAATTTCACACGCTATTTATTTATTCATTACTTATTCTCATGCCTAGTGCTCCAACTGTTTAAACTACCTTTTTTCCCCCATTGTGCTGATTAGTTTTGACCTACCTCTTTCACTTCTCTATATGAATTAGCTTGAGACTATTGTATCAGCACAGCATCTGAAAGTACAGAAGTGATGGCCTGGAGCAGAGAACAGTAGAAACACTGTTTTGATCACTGCCACCACCACTGGAACAGAAAGAGATTAGTCAGACGTGTTGACTTTCCTTATTTGCTCTGCAGTGGTAGAGTTAACTGCTGGCTCTCCTATGCTATTCACGGCAACTGCATTTAACTTGAAACACTAATGGAAAATGGAAGTACATTGCATTTGTTCAAAACATGAAGAGCTGAGGAAAAACTGTTCTGTGCATTTGTTTCAGCAGCTATGCATCACGTCTTTCATTACCGCATATATTTTACAGCAATTTAGGCAGTGTATGCCAGCTGATGAAGTAATAATCAGGATCATATTACATCAACCTCTAAAAAACAACTTCACTTTTTTTTTAGGTCAAAAAAGTCAAGTGTTAGGGAAAAACTTTGTGCTCAGTTTGGTTTAAAGATACATTTTAGTTTTATACGCTGGGTCCTAACAGCATCAAACATGGCTTAAATGGGTAGAATGTTAGTCAACAGTACCAGCTCTTTGACATTCCTACAAATTTCGTAGGAGTTGGGAAGTTCAGACTCTACCTTGCTTTCTTATCCCTCCTCTTTACCCTCCTCCCCTCTCCTCACTTTAGGCAGCTTCTGCAGGAGGAACCACTTGTGCACTGAAGAGTCCAGATGTGAATCAGGCTTCGTGTGACAGTATTTCAGGATGCCAGGATCGATTTACCACTGTCTCACCTAGCAGTCTGTGGGTAGCTGTTGGGACTACTGCGATGACAGATACCTCTCTAAGGACACCTTATTAAAAGGGAGCAGGACGTATAAGGCCATGTATGAAGGTAAGCATAAAGTACTGTATGCACAGAGTATTGAACCCCCTCACAGAACTGGGACTTGGAATTGCAGATTTGATCCTTCTCTCTGCTCTGGTTTATAATCAGCTATGTAATACATAATTTTAAAATAATCAGCCTAACAACATTTATACAAAAGTTCTTATGTCCAATGAGTTTTTTTTTCCAGTAACATTCTCCTATTTCAGTCACCAAAATACAGTCCTTAGCAGCAGTATGACTTGCGGTAGCTTTGTTTTAAGGATGCTTTTATACAACAGCCTGAAATAGAATAGTTTAGTTTTCCAGTGCATATAAACCTTCTTCACATAGTGGTTTTAAGTGTTTGAAACAAACTAGTAGGAAAAAAAAAAAAAAATCAAATTTCAGTAACTCCATACATGCAATAAGAACAAATCTGATTTGTGTTGCAACAAACCATGCATTGCTATCTGATGCTTCCAATAATTCCTATCACAGCTCATCTTCCCAGAATGATTTCATAAAATATACAACAGCATGTTAGATGAAATCTGCTTTCTTGACTAAATCCAGCTGTCTCATCTGCTGGACTCAAAGCTTAGCAGGGGTCTGAAAGCCAAGCCAGGCACTGATGCTTCTGGAGTTGAAGAACTTTGTTTAGGAAACTCAGGGGAATGTTCCCACTGAAGTTCAGTTGAACCTGACACACTTGTCTGTTTTAATTGGTACATTTGAGACTTTCTTCCTTTTCCTTCTTTTTTTCTTGCACATATCACGTATTCTATACAGACTACTTTGTAAAACCAGGAGATGTTGCACCAGCTGTCTGTACCTGTTGAGGAGTCCAGTCTGCTGGTTACCAAAAGAGACAGCAAGAGCAGCCTTTTGGAAGAAGGATGGTATGGCATTTCAAATCGCCACCGTATCGGATTTGGAAATCCAGCAGTGTAAATATAAATAACATGGAAATTCTAAGTGTGTGTTCCTAACATCTCTTTATATGCATTTGACAGCAAGAGGTTTTTCTTTGCATCTGTTCCCTCTGGTTGGAAGGACGCTGGACACAAAAGCACAAAGGGGAACTAATGGTTAAGAACGCAAAACCCTCTGCCAACCAGAAGAACTCCAGCACAGAACACCTCTTGAGCTATGGTAAAACTATTGTATGTACCTATGGTGGAGCTCTATTACCTTCTGCATAGAGTAAAGCATAGAAACGACAAACAGCAATTCTTGTGACATTATTTTAATCAGGTGTCTGCCACAATCCTAGATCTGAGTAACGCAGCACAGTGGAGAGCATTTTTAATGCATAAAGCTAATAGGCTGTGAGCGTGGCACCAAGTGCTCAGAGTCCCATTTAGAAACATGAACATTTGGCTAGTCCTGTTTTCTCTTACAGAGAAATCTCAGCAGGTCTCAGGTTTCATACTATCAGGAAGATTTGAAAGCACACCTTCCTGCATGGAAGGGCACAGAACAGAAATAATTCTCCTGGGATGCGGATCAGCACTGAAGCAGTATTCTATTTTCAGAGCTCTACTGGAATGTTTCCAAGACCACCATGACACAACTCCTTCAGTATGGGTGGTAAACATGTCTCTACTGCAAACTTTTCTGCACTGTTTGCTGTGCATTCTTTAACCATGGTTGCTTTAGTGGAAGGATTCTCTCTGCTGCCACCTCATCCTTGGACCCCTCTCTGAATATACACATGGAAAAAAGCAAACAATGTGCTTTGCTGAACAGATGCCATTTACTAGGTGGAGCCTGCGGATAGTCAAGGTAAGAAACAATCTGATCGTTATACGAGTGCTAAACCACAGCATAATTACTTTCTGCTTTGAGCCTTGTCACTTAATCATGCTGCTTCCAATTACAAGGAAGTAAATGCCTGTACCTGTCATGGGTAAGGCAGTCACTAGTGGAAAGATGGAACTGGGTTAGCACCCTTAGATAAAAAACTAATTATCCAGTATTGATATTTTTTTAAATGAACTGAGCATTACTGCCTTCCTCCATGGAGACACGATCAAGGCTGCTTACAGTGTTGTGTGAGAGGGACTATATGGATATGGCAGAACAGATGCTGCAGTATCTCTCTCCAGCATCTGCTTATCACAATATATTGTGAAAGCACACAGACATTAACGACAAAATTCAGGTACTTTTGCTTAAGTAGCACTTGGGACCCTGTGAACAGAGGTTCTGCTTTTAACACTTTATGATCAAAGCCATATTTTATTTTTGAAGTTTTGTAAGTTTGAAGTTTTTTGTAATGCTAAAAGTAATTTTTCAGGGTATCTCCCCAAATCATATCTGTTGACACCTTACCAACTGTATTTACACAAGAAATGAGGTGTTTAAGAGCAGTAGACACCACCCTCCCGAACGTCCAGACTTAGGAGCAGCAATTAAAACTTAAGCTCAGAAACCAGCTCCAGAGCAAGCAAGTTCCTGCATGTTCATCAGTATTGTTTTAAGTAAGGACGCCCCCCTTCCCCAGCAGTGACATCCTGTATACACCAAACCTCTTTATCAAAAATCACAGTTAATGATGGCTTTTTATTATCTTTAATCACTTTAACTTTAATCACAATTAATTTATTTTTTTAAACGTGGTCTTGACTTTATTTCAATATGGGTACTATTTTCCTGTAAAATTCAGTTCTTTATTTTGGAGAAAGTAAAGTCCGTTCACTATAAGAGTTGCTTAAATTGCTTTATTAAGTAAATCAAATGTGTACAAGTAAATTCATACCGAATGTTCAATACAAGCATACTTAACATGTTTATATCTAGGATCCCGTCTTATTGTCAGAAGTTTAAATACTGCCTGATGTGGGCCTAATATATCAATGCTGTAAGGATGTCCAACACTTAACATAGTTTCCACATCCTACAGTACAGGGTGTCTAGACGAAACCCTACCAGAACCATCGCAGCACTGCAGTGTAATTACATTAAAAAAAAGCTATCAACTACTTCGTAACTTACAATCCCATAATGGCCATGCAATCATTCACTCACTGAAAATTTCTCTCTTGTAGGACTGGAAGTAATCCATGTCTGAGAGCATGTTTTATCGGGAGTGCCTGTACCTGCTTAGAAACCACCAGCTTTCAAGGGAGTGGTGAGTCAATCCTTGGAAACTTCAGTTTTTCAACTTAAAATCCACAAAGTCAGAGGAAAGTTGCCTGTTCGTAAGTACCCAGTTCTAGTACTTCAACTCTGTTAAGAAGTGTGTAACACCTCTGTCCTCATTGTAAGGGAATTCGATCTTGCTCTTGGAGTTTTCTTCCAAACACGGCCTTTTCTTTGCAGGCTATCACAACCCTAATGCTGCTAAAATGGTATCCTGAAATGCAATATTTCCCCGTACTGCTAGCTGGAATTCCGTATTATGCTTGAGTTCGGTACCAACTATGCTGACACACCAGTTTCAGTAAACTTCAATATGCTTAGAGGTCATTTCTCCTCACATGCCAAAGCTGCAGAGGTTAGGATGGAGCCAAAATGGTCCTGGTGTTATAATAAAGCCCTAAGAAAGGCAGCAGGTTGTATAGTTACCTCCTTGTGAGCAAAATCCCTGCCCTAAAACTATGCAACCTACTACCTCTTCCTAGGAGCCCAATGCTTCCTTTTTGCAGTTCTTCTTATGTAGCAGCTCTTTGGGAAGTCACCTTAGCTTACCAGCTGCTTTTGGTCTCCTGCATTTTTAGGCCAGGGCATGTCCTGTAAGTCTGCACTGTTCACTAAGTGGTTAACCAGTTCACCGCTCCTGGCTTAAATACTCTTGAATGGCTCCATCTTCTCTCTTACTATGCTAGATTTTCAGTCCCAAAAGTATTTTCATGCTTTTTTCTTTTGTTGTTGCTAGAGCAAGATACTAGCTGCTCACTCTGCTGCAGAAGCAGCTAGACTTGAGTACACCTAAGACTTACGGGGGGAAAAAAGAATACAGTAAGCTTTAAATCTCTTTTATAAAAACGTAACTACTTCAGAGAAAATTTACAATTCTGGATCTTGGGCACCCGAACTTCATAGTTTTACACTCCTAAACAGCTCAGGGGTGAGTTTTGGCCATTCAACACTTGAATCTTTGTATTACATTGTTTAAGTCTCACTTGCTAGAAGAGCTAGAGAAAAATAAGCAGACATATTAATAAAGCATAACTATAAGTTTTCCTTCCAACATCTACTAAACAAGTGAAGTAGTGGAATTTTAATGCATTACAGGAATTTGGGTCTCAAAACAGTTCAAGTCACAGTGTACGTGCCTGAGCCACCAGAACTTTTAGATTAAACACCAAACTGTTTTAGAATAATTTCTGGTCTGTGGGGTATTCCACTCCATAGCTAGTAACAGATACATTTTCAATATCCTGTCAGCACCGTGCCACTCACCTTTGAAGAAATGTCACAGCAGTCGAATACCATTTAGGGTTTGCACCATCCATACCGATTGTTAATCAGTGACAGAATTTACAGGATTAATTTCATACTTTACAACCCAGAACTTATCCAACAAAACTATATTTACTCACTCGACGTGGAAACGAATGACTACAAAGGACCGCAGTTTGTTTTACTCCTCAGGGAAGGCAATAGATTGTATAGTTATCTCCTGAACAGGGTAAAATAACTACCCTACAACTATACAATCTACTACCTCACTCTGACAGAGAAGCGTGTACTTAAGATCTTTGCTGAAGTAGCTAACCATAGCCTCATTCTGAAGAGTATTGATATTTGATGCTTCATTTAGCAACGTTAAAGAACAACTTATCAGAACATCAATCATTTGTAGCTGATTACCCAACCTTAAAGGAATCAATCTATTTTTATTTTTATTCTATATTAATTTTTCTCCTCTAAAGAATGACAACCTAGATTTTTCTAAGAATTACAGAAATCTAAATGCAATTACCTGTAGGTGCTGCAGAAATATTTCTCCTATAAAAAAAAATCCAAGTACAGAAGCTCAGTAGAATCTGACATTGAACTTTAAAAGTGAAGTGTTTCCACTGTTGACTTTCTGCCGCTTTAGGAAAGACAGTAGATTGTATAGTTATCTCCCAGTTGTGGGTATGACCCTAAAACTATACAACCTACTACCTCATCCCACAGTGCAGGCATCTTCACAGGTGACGTCGGAAGATCGTTGCTTTAACAGAGACAAGTTAAGACAGCTGCAAACAGCATTTACAATGGAGGATACCGATTACAGAAAAAACATTCCTCTTTCTCCCCAGTCATGCAATGAAGTTATCTTAAATGTAAATTACTTAATTTCAAAATTTTACCAACTGTTTGGTCTTAATATATTAAACTCTAGACACTTAGCAAGCTGTAGTAGTTACAGCAACTACAGTCATCAAACCTTTCTGTTACAGGAAAAGCACTGTTAGTGTTCCACAGATGTAACCTCTCGTCTGAGGTTAGAAAACAATGCCTATCAGAAACATCACACACAGACCTAAATTTCTTCTTCTTTAGAACTTTAAAGTAATAAAATCTAGGATTGTTAATAGCTCAAAGAAAATCACGTACTTTCTAAAATAGTGTTTTGTGGTTTTTCTCTTAGTCTGAAATGGCGTATGGTTCTGTGCACAGGGCTTCTTGTATTATAAACAAAACTTATTAAGGCCCATACTCTGACACTTAATTGTTAAACTGCCTTACCAAAAGGCCACTTAAAATATACTTTTTTTTTTTTTACGTCAGAAACCAATGCGTTTCTCTCACTGCCCCAACAGAACCTTAAAGCCATCTACATTACCATAGCTCAACATGACCTTGAAGTAAAGATTTTAAAATATTGAAATAAAAATACTTGCCAGACTGATGTGTGACTTACAATCCCCTTCTTAGCAAGGACATCTTGAGAACAGAGCTGAAGAGGAAAACTGATCGTTTTGTCAGTGTAATTTATAAGATTGCTGAAAGTGTTTACAGAAATGCACAGTTTTTCAAACATTAAATACGTGTCGTACTAGTACTTCATCCCAATTCTAAGCTGAGGTTTTCAGACCAGTCATCAAACAAAGCCTTGATAGAACAAGAGCTCCTAATGCATGTTAATGTCCTTGCCAAAAAACACAACGCGTGATCCAATGCATTAATATACAAAGGGATGACGTTATTCCTTGAACGGAGAAAAAAAATAAAAGTACTTTCCAACCCCCTCAGTGCTTTACTCCAGAAACCTTTAGACAAATACTGACGACAAAATTTGGTGAATCACTCCTAATATCTTGCTTGTAACTGGTTAGAAATCCCATTATTGGCTTTTGTTGACTTACATGCCTATTGGAACGGGTACTTTACCATGCACAGATGGACACAAGCAGTTGGTCCCCATGTCCAAAACAAATAAATTAGAACAGTAGCAGTGGGACAAAGTCAAATGGCTATGAAGCACTGGCACATACCACATCCTTTTTGTGAGCTCAGGCAGAGGTCCTGCTGTCAAGCAAATATTCAATGGAGTTGCTGGCAGTCCTTTCATAGTTCCTTGTTTCTGTACCTAAACCTTCAACTGACTTGCAAAATTCATGTAAAGATCCAGTTCCTAAATGGGAAACACAGCCTGCTTGAGACCTCAGTGCGCTGAGCCTAGCTACAGGGAGCATCGACTCGCTGCTCGTTACTCAATGCTTCCATGAAGTCCAAGATCTTTAATTTCAGGTGGAACTTTAAGACGGAGCTGCTGATTTCCTACACCCAGCAAGAGCAAGGTATGCCAAAAATATAAAATGTATTAAATATGCATGACACTTGTGAGTTACCTTTTTTAAATGAACCCTGAAAGGCATTAAGATTACTTTCTTGTTTCACCACTTCTAGATAGAAGTTAGCTGAAAACCTAACCAACTTGAGAAGATGCATCCTTTCTGTTTTGTAGTTGTCTATTTCTACTGACAGTACGACTTCCCAATCAAGTTCTGTTATAAGACATTTTAAATCATTTTCTACTGCCACCATGACATTTTCTTATTTGCAGCTCCTCAATCCATACGCATTTGTCTGCTTTCAGCTGCCTGAAACAAGAGCCGTTCATCTATTACCAGTCTGGAAGGGCTATGTGTTCCTTAAGGTCATAAATGTCCTTGAAAAAATATTTTGAATGACATCCAGTTGTTAACCTGTTGTTACATACAGCAGTCTGGCTTGAGATTGATTATAAAGTGCACACAGGGCACTAGAAAAACCTCATTCTGTAACAGATATGCCTTATGAAGGATCATCATGTATCCTGTCTTTTAACTACCTGAGAAAAGCACTTTTATTGACTTGACATCACTCAGATAGGGTACCTACTATTTTTAATTCCCTTAATGCTAGAAGGGTATAGAATTAAAAGAACCCAAGCTCTAGTCGAAATTGTCTATTAAAAGTGTATTCACACAAAGTCTAGCTCTTAGTGGTTTGCTTCATGATGGTCCTGACGTTTTGGGGTTTATAAGAAGTAAACACACAGGTTATTTCTAACAGTTTCTAAAAACCCTATCACCTAAGTTGCACTGTCCTTTCAAGGAAAGGGAGCCGCCAGGTTTCCCTGCAGGTCCGCTGTATGCCTCTTCCCTGACACGATACATCATGCTTTCCTGGCAGGCACACAAGCAGAGAACCTTGAGGTGCGGCACACTGGATAAATTATACTCCTGGCACAGCCTCTACTGACTTGGTATCATCTTAGCTTGAGGTGAATCTGTTCCTGCACACAGCCCTGCTGCTGAAGTCACCCTGCTGGTGACATCATGCCCAAGCATACAGGCAGGAGTTTCAGGGCTGACTACCTGCTCATTCTGTACTTCAGCAATGAACACTTAGACAATTAATTTTTTTTAGCTTTTAAAAATACGTAATTAACTCTTTTTCCCTTGCAGCGCTGTGTCCAAAGGATATTTTTCCAGTCACCGTGTGCTTTTATTTAAACATCCCCGAAGCAGTGAAAGTGAAAAGAACACCACTACTTGTGCAAGTTTCCCACAGCACCCACAGGGACGACTGCGTTTGCTGCCAAACGAGTGCACTGCCGCTGCCTCCGCCAGCCGAGGGCTGAGGCCCCAGCCTGTGCTCTGCTCTAACCACACGATGGAGCTCCAGCGTTTACGTTACAAGCATTAACACCGCTTCCTCGCCCCTTAACTTCATCGTCTGCACTGGAGCTACACTTCAGCTCGCACCAACTCTCGGTGAGTGCATTTCTGCCTCCTTCTCCATGGTCCTGCCCATCAAGCTCCCCCGCTGGCTGCACCCAGACTTACAACTCACTTTTCCTGGGTCGGTTTCACTGGTTTGGGGGCTGGGGATACAACAGTGTGAGTAACACAAACTTAACTAGGCTTCGAATTGCTTCCCTTCCACCGACCCTGTGGTGCCATCACATACTGTGTCCATACATCATCGCTCTCTCCAAAAGAGTTTAAGTTCACATAGTTACTGAAATTAAAGTTTTAATTAGTGTGAACTAAAGTCAACCCTTCTGTATTCGCATTTTGATTGTACCTTCCTTTTATTAATACAGTGCTCATCTTGCCATTTGCATCCAAGACAAGTGACAGTAGTAGAATCTAAATGGGCTCTAGCTTTCTGAAGCACACTTTAAGTTTTTGGTGTGTTTTGTTTTTTTTTTTGAACTATGTGCTTGAAACCTCTGAAACGTTCCTAAACTGTACAGGAAAAAAACTCCTGATGAATTCTTTATCTTCTAACTTGATTTTGTCCAATTCACAGCACAGGAGAAATAACCTAAAGCAGAAAGCATGTTTGTAAAACCAATACTTCTTACCCTAACTATCCTTTACTGACATCTATACGTGATATAAACAGATGCTTTGAGGCATATAATGAATGCTATAGTACCTCCTTAAATGAAAAGACCATTTTGCAACTGTAAATGCGTAAGTGGCTTGTTACAATAGACTTTGATTCTAATGCTTAATTTCAACTTTAAAACTCAGAAGATAAAATTAAATGTAGCAGAAAAGTCAAAGCTGTAAGCTTAAAATAAAATAAAACTATGTGAAGATTGAAACTGAACAGGTGAAGGGCGTTGGTTTTTTTGTTATGCCACGTAAATTCACCTACAGTGAAACGAGGCACTGACAAAGAAAGTAAACATTGTTTAATCAGAACATAAGCCTTGCCAAGCGAAGGCCAGAGGCCTTCTCAGGAGTTCTCCAAAACTTACAATTTAGTTCCTTTATTTGGACGCAGTAGTCAATTAAGCAGCAATACAATGGATTAAGTGTAACTAAACAATACCAGAATACTCATTTGAACTGGCAAATTCTACAGAGGGGAGAAAAGAACACGAGCAGTTCCAGTGCCCGCTATACTAAGATATAGGTGGGCTCAAACTCTAAGCATGAGCAGCAGCAAAGTCAATACAGCTGGAAAAGGATTCATATCCACTACAGTATTTCTTTGTATTTTTCATACAGCAGCATAAGATTAATGCCTCTGTCATCAATAACATCTTTGACATTCCTGATTGAGACACTAGACAAAGATTTTCACAAAATCTACATTCCCCACTTATGTTTAATTGCTTTAATATAAAATATCCTGATTTTAAATAATTATAACGTGAAATATTACTGGTTTGTTCCATTTTCAATTATGTTTAATTTTCATTTATTATTCTGATCATACAGTTACAGAAAGAATATAGATATCCAAAAACCATAGCTTGAAAGAAATCTGAAGTCCCTGCTCATGCACGGAATGAAGCAAATCTGCAGAAAAGTAAAGTCTGTGATCATGATTAATAACTCTTGAACATGAACAAAGAATGAACATAACGCAAACTGCAGCATCTTCTCAAATTTTTACATCTGTAATAAGCCATCTATATGTAAGTGATCGTAATTCTTTAGTTCTGGACTTAGACTATATAAATGAATGGTTCATAGGCCTAGTTTAATTCTTTCTATGCTAGTCAAAAATAAGTACCGTTAACGTATTTCAGTGACTTACACAAATTGCCTCTTGCTGTATCCATATACAGCAACACTTCAAAAAATACTATTAGTAATCACATTGGAGAAGTAGCTTACTGTTTAATAAAGACAAGTAAAAAAGCAGATGTAGTCTGTCTAAATCAGTGCATAATCAGTGCTCCAGCACAGAAAAAAGGTTGACTACTTACTATGGCACCACCACGGCAGAGCACTACTTCACTTGACAAACCAGACTAAAGAAAAGCCTCTGGAGGCTTTTAAGCTTTTATAAATACTTTGTAAGTACGTATACATGCACATTTATCTACATAAAGATGCTGGAAGTAGAGATTATTGAAAAATAAGCCAGTGAATTTCTTTACAGTATGCAAACTGACCTCACCTTTTGCAGACACGTTAATTCTGGATCCTGTTGACTGAGAGTATGTTACATGACAGAAGAATCATTTTCATGTTTCACATTCAGCATACAGTATTCCCTGCACAATAGTGGGAACATTGGCTAAAGCCTCAGTAACATTAGGTAACACTTCACAGTAAGAAAACGATTACCCTAAAACGTCTTATTTTTCACAAATCCTGTTGAATGTATGTTTGTCAGCCAGTGCTTTGGCAATACAAATATGTAAGTGAGTATGCCTCGGTTTAGCCACAACTGCCAACACCACGTAGGTCTCAAGGCATTTCTCAATGGAAGCCATCACTTAGCTCTTCCTGCTTCAAACACGAGTGTACGTTCATCAGTACACAGACGTGCATTTATTCACTGTATTTGTCTCTTAGCATTTACTAGTGGTAAGTAAGCTATGCTTTTGTTCCTGCAAGGCAGGTTAACTTATCAGAATGTAGGCTACTGAGGGGAAAAAAGTGGAAGAAATAGACCTAACTGATACTGCTTCAATTTACCCAAACAGTTAATATCAGTTTTCTCCCAAAGAAGAGCAATTAAGGAAAAAATCCCTTTTACCTATTAAGAGAGCATGTTACAGACAACTTGTTTGGCTTACAGTTTGCATGTTAATATAAGTACACGAATTCAACAAATAACGATGCTAATGCACATAATGTTTTCAAGAATACTGTGTTATATTAATTGCTAATATAATTAGCTATTGCCTATTATAAGTCATGGGAGCCTTTTATTTAGGAATGAAACGTTTCCACTACTAAGCAACAGAGGAAGACACAGAACTCATTTATCAAAAGGAAGGTAAAAACAAGGATTCTCCTTGGTGGCATTAGTAGCAGTAGTAGGGAAACGAAGCAAGTAATTTGATTTGTCTTTGTTTCTTTTTGCCAAGTCTCTAATCTTATTACACAAAATAACTTCTTAGCGTGACCACAGAAATTGATGTTGCATTCCAAGGCACTTGGTGAGAAGTGCAGCAGAGAAGTTGCAACCAACAATTTAGAAAAATATAAACTGCCACACAGCTGTTTAATAAGTCCATCTTCATGAAGATGGCTACTGTAGGGCAAAAAAAGAGAATTACTGAATTATTTCATAAAGCTGCCTGGACTGGGAAGTTTGAGGAGTCCCCGTAGGTAAGCCCCGGGCTAAGTTCAGTCTATTCAACACTGGAGCAGCACAGGTCGGCTCTGCAGATGGGGAGCCTCGCAGCTACACAACTGCTTCAGCGACGTCCCCCTGGCAGCTGGGGCTGAGAACGAACTGGAAGCAGGAACGCGATGCTCTATGTATTAAACACCCCTCGGGGACCCGTCATTGTTTACGCGGGGCCAACTTCACCTCCCGGCACTCTGCCGCGCCGTTACCTTCGGCCCCAGCTCACTACACGGACCCCGCCGCCAGGCGCTGCCCGCGCCGATCCCCGGGGGCCGCTCCGCGCCCCGCGCTCCGCCCCGCCTCACCCCGAGCCGCGGCTCCCAGCGGGCGGCGGCCCCGGGCCCGCAGGCGGCGCTCCCCCGGCACCCGAGCGAGGCCCAGGGAGGGCCCGGAGCCGGGAGGGGCCCGGAGCCTCCCCGCTCGGCGCCGCGGCCCCGGCCCGGCCCTGCCCCCCCCCCCGGACCTGCCCCCGCCGCCCCCCGCCCGCACGCCCTTGCGAGCGGAAGTGACGTACCCGCGCGCTGACGGCATCCGCGGCCTATGGGCGGCGGGCGCCCAGCCCGGGCCGCCAATCAGCAGCGGCGGGGGGCGGCACTTCCGGGCCTGCCACCGGGGCCTGCGGACGGGGGGCGCGGGGCGGGGGCGGCCCGGGCACGGGGAGCGCCGGCGGGGACGGGCCCGCCCGCAGCCGCCCCCCCCGCGGGGAGGCCCCGGGAGGCGCCGCGCCCCGCCCCCCGCCGGCCCGCGCGGCTGGGCCGGGCCCTCCGCCGCCCGCAGCGCCCAGCGGGGCCCGGGCCCGGCTCCCGCCGCTCCCCGGCCCCTCCCGCCCGGCCCCGCGGCGCGATGGCCGCCCCGCGGCGCCGCCCGGTACCTGCGGCGGGGTGACCCGGAGCCGCGCCGGGACCCGGATGGAGTCGCGGCCGCTCCTGCCGCCGCTCGCCGCGGGGCACCACGGGAAGGCGCGACGCGCCCCGCTCCGCCCGCACCATTGGCTGGCGGGCCGCGAGCCCCGCCCCCGGGCGCCGCCGGCCGACGCGTCCATCACCCGCCTCCCCGCGCGCTCATTGGGCGGCGAGCCGCGCGGCACCGCCCCCGCCCGGAGGGCTGGCCTGCCATTGGGCGGCGGGACGCAGAGGCCCCGCCTCCCTCCGCCATTTATTTGAAGGGGGTCGGGGGCAGCCCTAAGATGGCGCCCCCCGGCGGCGCAGCGCGGGGCTGGGCCTCGGGGCCCCGCGGCCCGGGGAGGGGCCGGGCGGTGCCGCTGGGCCCTGGTAACGCCCGGCCGGGCCGCGCCGCCCCCTCCCCTTCGCCTCCCCGAGCCCGGCCCCGCCGCGCTGCCCGATGTCCCGGTGCGCCGGGCGGTGCCCGGGCCCGGCGCTGCCCTCAGGCTGTGCGCTCGGCCCCGGCCTCCCCGCCGCCATCTTGGCGCGGGCCGGGGCTGGCGCGTGCAGAGGGCGGTGGCTCTCCCTGAGGCACTGCTGGCAGCCCCCTGGGGCTCAACAGCAGCTCCTCTCCCTCACGGCCCCGATGGGCTTTGTTTTCGTCAAGTTTTTATAATCTCTCTGCGTAGATGGTTGAACAAGCATCAGAACGGATGTTTTACTTGGTGTGCTGATAACATTCACTGATAAATGACACCCCGTGACCAGGACACACCCAGCCAGTCATGGTGCATTTAGTCACGCTTCCTCACCCTCCTACCCCTTCTGCCTGCCCTGAGCTCCTCAAGGAAGGAGTTTGTGCTGCTCCTTGCTGAAAAGGGGCTGAGACAGGTCTTTTGCACCTGCCACCCTCGTAGGTGATTCCTGTTTTCACGTTACTTGTCTCTACAGTTGGATAAGATAAACCTCTAGCTTGCTTTCAGCACTATTTCAAAGTTCCTGTGTTTTTCTTTCTACTCCTCTGTTTTTTGGTTTTATTGTAAGGAAGCAATCTGACTTGGAAGTGTTATGTCAGTGTGTTGTTAATTAATCAAAGTATCTTTTTGAGGTATATTCCTGATGAGTTTCTTGATGTTGTGGGGATATGCAGGGCCTGTAGGGCATGTAGTAGTCTCTCAGAGGAGGAGAGGTGGTCCTTCAACCTCAGTGCCAGATTTCTGGATTAGTAAAAGTTCAAGGAGGAAAATGTGCTTAAAAACAGCCTTTAAACACAGATACCTTCTGTGTCTCGGTTCTGACAAGATCAGTAAAACAGGGATATATTAAAGTGTGCATGCGCACAGAGAAGTCTTTTCAGCCTTTGTAAATACACTTTTCTATTCTGAGAAATTCTGTAAATAATGAAGCTTTTGTGAGTGCTTGACAATTCCGTAAAAGTTTAGAATTCATATGGTAAAGTCTCACGAGTGTGCTGTCCCATCTTACTTCACAAATATGAGAAGGGAGGATGGGGCCTTGTTTTCAGTGATCAGAGCAACAAAGAGATGAAACGGTCTGACCTCACAGCTTTCTGGATAACGCCGCTGTTTTGTGTCTGGAAAAAACGAAGTACTGATGCCTCAACAGTTAATAGGCAAACCCAAATGCAGCTTTCATCCTTGTTCAGGTAAAACTTTGACACATAAATTCTGCCAGATGCTAAATTACTTTTTAATTTTTTATTTTTAGGAGAAATTTGACTCATTTTCTATGAATACGGAAGCTGCAGCCCCTGTTAAGGTGAGAACCTTCTATCGGGTCTCTAACCGGGCACGAGGGTCTTTTTTGTAGCTCCTGCACTTCCACGCTAGGTCACAAGATGGGGTAGGAACACCCAGAAAAGATGAGTGTCCGATTAAAACATTCCACAGTGAAATGCTATTTTACCATTGTATTATAACCAGGCACTGTAATAATTCTTGTTCTTGCAGAGACAAAAAAATTACAAGAAGTAGTCATTATGGAGTTTTATTTTTCAGGAGTTATGTTCAGAAAGGTTCTAAGAGGCGTTATGTAAACTCAAATGCACGCTTCTAGTAATTTACAGATTATGCTGTCTGTAGTGAGGATTGCTGGACAGAACAGGATTTGCTAGCAGAGCAAAGTGCTACAATAAGGAAGTTGATTCCAGCTGTTAGATAAACAAGAAGGGATACAGAAGCATTTTTCAAAAATGAAACGTTCTATAGATGACACATTTATTTTCAGAGCAGGAAATACTTACTGCCTGATGGTGTTCTTTCAGGCCTGCCGCTTTGCCAGATGCAAGCTGATTCATGGGTGGCCGTTGTTCATTATACCCATAATTGGGAAGTGACATTGTTTTTGGCTTAGAAACCAGAACAATTCTACAGCGTATCCAATCAAACACCAGACAGTTGTTGAAGCGGCATTTTTTCTTCAGAAAGTGAATCATTTTATCACTTTTTGAGAAACTGATGTCTTGTATGTTAACAAGAAATGCCAGTCTATGTGTTTTACTGGAATGCACATAGCTTTGGACTAGGGGGTGACTTTCAATTGTGGTAGTTATTTTGAAGTTGATTAAGGGACATTGAAACTATGTGTCCTGCAGTGTAATATTCTAGGAAGAATTTTTGATTTTGCAAAGTAGTGCCAAACAGGTCTGCTCACCTTACTCTCTGTTTCTTTACCACAGATAGTAATTGGAGAGTTTGAAGTCTTTTCCCCAGCCGAAAGTGGACCACAGTGTACAGAATATTGACAGCAAACAGTATGGACAAACACAGTTGGTATGAGTACAAAAGAAAGGAATTCAGGTGTATAAACCACTTGTTATGACAAATTTGATAAATAAAGTTCTTTGGAAAAGAGATGATGTAAAAAGCCTAAGTTGTGGCCCTGGCTGGTAGAGGCAGTAGGCAGCTGGTGCCATGCCACTGGCCGCTGAGGATTTCCTCATATGGTAAGTGAGCTTTTGTTAAGCTACATGTAAAAGATCAGGAATGACAGTGACATTATTCTAAACGCTTGACTTGTAAAGCACTGCTTGATGGCAGCAGCAAGTGATTACAAGCTGTAACCTTAGTCTTGTGAAGCTCAGTTTACCTTTTAAACACAGTATACATTACAGTTAAGCAGCACCTGAGGAGCACCTTGGGGAAGCACCTTGTCAGGGTCTAAGTGAGAAGCAAGAGATGAAAGCTTGATAAAATTTGTGGTTGGTCCCAGTTCTATTCATTCTGTGACATGAAAGAAAAAATGCTGGTTCACATGCCTGTGCAAATTACATGAAATGCGAAGACAGTCAGAGTAGCAGAAGTGAAAAAGGCATCAGAAGACCTGGCAATGTTGAGGCTGGGGAAGCACTTGGGCCTAATGTAGAAGTGAATGGTCACAGAGCACTGGATCTAGTGAAACCTGTTTTCGGTTTGTTTCTGGATTTTCCATTATCACATTGACATTATCTATTACATTAGATATGTACAAGGAACAACTGAAGCTTTTCTCGCAGTTCGACTCAGTCTCATCATTCACCCTCACTAGCAACATCTGTGCGTGCACAAGGAGGTTTGGGACTGGGTGTGGGCACGCAGGGCTGATCTGTGAGCCCTCAGGGTCAGGGCTGCGATCAGTACCAGCCCTGGGCCTGATTTGAAAGGACATTTTAGAAGGAAATCGTCCAGGTGTACAGCATAATGATCTCCAGAGCCCTGTGGATTTCTTTTCTGATAGTAGAAATAGCATTTGACATGTCCTGTGGTTGTTAGATTTCCAAAAAGTAGTTCTGATACTACCAGAAGAGTCAAGGGAAAATCAATCTGATAACTTTTCATTTTTCCAAAGTTAAAATGTGTAGAAATTGGGCAGAAATTACCCTGAGAAGCAGAAATGCTTTTGTATAAATTAGGAAAGGAATGTAGAGAAGTGATGTAAGGAAAAAAAGGGGTAGATAGGTCCCATACCTGCGGTTTAAAAAGTGAATTTAAATGAAGCTATCGTTAATTCTTCTTTGCTTCATCACTGGAAAAAATAATCAGGAAGATAATCAAATACATGAAGTGTAGTAGCCTAGCGTTTATCATTTTAAAACAATTTCAAATTCCTTTGTAATTGCCTTATAGAAGTAAACAACTGTAAATTACTTTGGAATTCCCGTATGGAAGTTATAGCTTACCTTAGTAGGTAGGTTTATAAGGAATTAACTGTGTTTGTTTGTGGTTTAAAGCTCAAATTTAGGGCTTGGGATGTGAATTACATTTTTAATAAACTCGAAACATTTGCAGCTGTCAGAGTCACAAGAAGGAGGCTTGATTCACAGGAGGTGTTGGGCACAGTCTCCTGTCTGCCAGCTCTAAATCCACGTTCTTAGGCAGCCTGTGTTACTGTCTGAGGCTACTCTTCTACTGCCACCTTCCAACCAGTTTCTAATTTGTGGTGGAACAAGAAAGAATGCAGCAGAGCGCAGACTGACATTAGATACCTCTCATTCTGTTCACATTTCAAGGTGATTTTCAGTTGTTTGGTGGAATACATAGGCAGCACATATGACTGGGAAATGAAAGCTAAATGTTAGGAGATAGTGTTTTAATTCATCCTTTCAGCAAATCTGTAAAAGCTAACTTTTCAGTGCTGGTGTTCACTGCAGTGCTGCAGTGTGGATGGAGCTGCGTTTTCAAAATTATCTTGGTTGATCTTATTTGACTTCTCAAATAGTTGCAGTAGTTGTTTGCAGAAGGATTGATCAGGACTCTGACCTGAAAAAACAAAGGCAGGGTATTCCGATCTGCATGTCTTGGCTATGTCAGTGGTACTTTTTAACGTCTCCTGGCATGCACTGGAGAGGTAATCCTTGATGTTAATTCCTTTGATGAGCTCTTCAAAATACTGCTTCACTGAAATTTTGTATGTTGGTTGATCCTGATATAAAGCTTTTCCTTCTAGCGTTTTCTCAATTCTTTCCTTGAGCTTTTTGTCCTCCTGCAGAAATTGTACAGAATTTACATGCTGTTCCAGGAGGGCTTCCATTTGATGACAAAGCTGTCCGGGAGCTTCAGCTTCTTTTGAGATTACTTGCAGTGTCTCCAGTTTCGTAGAATAGTCTTTGCGTAACTTGGAGCGCAGCTCAGCCATCCTGTACAATATGCCCTTCAGCAGACCAGTTCCAACCGTGTCAATCATTACCTTGGTGTCAGTAGCATCAGCTGTTAATTCACTAATCAGCTTTTCACATTCCTGAGTGAAATAAATTGATGAAAAGTTCTGTTGCATCATAGTCATGTCTCTGAGCAGTCATGTTTAGAATAGTCAAGTGCATTATTAACTTTCAAAATACAATACCCCTTGTGGGTTCTCTGCTCTAAAAGCTTAGCAATTATGGCACCCACTAGTGCTCAAAGCCAAATGAAAATACAAATAATTGTAAATGCCTTTTGAAACGTCAGGATCCATGGCAACAGCATGGAGCTGCGACAGAGGAGGGTCAGGCTGGGTGTTAGGAAAAGGTTCTTCACCCAGAGGTGATCAGGCACTGGCACAGGCTCCCCAGGGTAGTGGTCACAGCCCTGAGCCTGCCAGAGTTCAAGAAACATTTGCACAGTGCTCTCAGACACAGGGTCTGATTTTTGGTGGTCCTGTGCAGAGCCAGGAGTTGGACCCAATGATCCTTGTGGGTTGCTTCCAACTGGGGGTGATTCTGTATTTTTCACTCAAATAAGCTACTTGCTTTGAGGCTTAGGCACTATTCAAGCTCAAGATACCTTTGGATGAAGTTCAAAGGGTAACAAGGTGGCAGGTTTTTCCACCAGCCCAGCTCTGAAGTACCTTATTGTGAGCCTACTTCCCCAGGAAGGACATCGGAGGCAAGGCATCCCAGAGGAATACCTGAGCTCCGTACAGGTGTTACTTAAATGCAGGTGTTTGGGATGGTACATGGCACGTACTGCACGTCCCTTGCAGAGAACAGCAGTTTAAATTTGCAACCCCACATTCAGTAATACATCCTAGTACACTAGTAAATACATCCTAGTAAAGCATCCATGTTTCTCCATCCACGTAATGAACCCAACCAAGTTCTGAAGACATGGGAAGAGCTTTGGTAAGCGTATCTCACGTTATAGCTAGGTGAAGGAGAGCCCAAGAGGCGTTGTCTGGCCAGGGCCAAAATCTATCGTTAGATTAAAATACGTTCTTTGGGTTGGCTCTGCATTGCTCAGGCAGGGGACTCAATGTCTTTGTATGTCCCTTCCAATTGAACTATTCAATTCCATTCTAAAATCCTCAAACGTGGCTCTAATCTACCCAGGGAGCATGTGATTTTGCTAGTGTTATGGCTAATGTCACTTGTACCTTCCTGGCATCTTCAGATTTCTTGTGAATTAAGTGTAATTTTTGTATAAATTCTTTTTTTCTTCCCTGGTAAGCTTCTGATACTTTAGCAACGTTGTGGTCTTTGTGTTTTCCAAAGAGTTTACAGATGGCACATATTGGTTCGTCGTCAGTCAGACACATCTGAGAGGAAAAAAATACACGAGGAGAGTTAGTAGCTATAGAAAAGCGATATGAGTCAAGTAGCTTGGTGGTTCGCCTGCTATTAGCTGCTGTTAGAACTGCCAGAACCGAGTATTGCTGGTGGTGCTGCAGTGTTTGTCTTGCAAACACAGACTGCTGTTACGCTGCGTTTGTTCCACTGATATTTGCAGGACAGCACAGATGATACACATTTTGCCAAACTACATGCCACTTGCTTGCTGTCCAAAAAAAAATGTACTGCCTTCCGCTGTGTTGTGAATTTTGCTACCAGCACACACAAGATGTGTTTTATAGGGAAAACAAAACCGTGGGTTAGTTCAGGAAGTGCTTTTCATGCGTTATCATGCATGATAAAGGCAGAGACCTGTGTGAAAAGCGATGAGCGATGGCTCCACTGGTGGAGCAGCAGGGGATACTGGCATGGCAATGTAAGAATGAAGAGCAAGCAAGAGGCAGACATACTTTACATTATTTGTAGTATGTGAATGAGAAGCTTGAGTGACAGTGCTGCAGCGGCAGTAGAGTGACCGAACTATTTGACTTGAGGAATGAGAGCTTGGCCTCTCAGAGATTTGATTTCAGTGGGACTACGCCTGTGCTAACCTCTAGCCATGCAACTTTAGCTTCTGCAGCTAACTTCATTAGTAGATAACAGGGAAATAGAGTATTGGGTATGAATTATGGAAGGGAATTCTGGCCCTTTTTAATCATTTTGGTATGTTGCTTAGAAAAGGCAAAGATGACACACCACTCGGTCATCCTCAATAGGAGTAGATTCAGTTCTGCAGTTACTCAGTCTAGAAGGCTGAGCTTGATTTTCAAGAAAGGTTACAGCTCTTTTGGAGTTTACGAAGCTGCTTGTGAGTGGCTGCAGAAAGCTTACAATTAGTGGGGTGGATAAAATTATTCTGGGTAAGGAAATCTTAACAATAGTCGGTATTCACTGATTTTTCTATATTGGAATAAATTGAGATAGATTAATATTATATATTTTGATATTGTAAGGACTTTATGTTTAAGGCCTTCATTAAGTATTGGTTGTCCACTAAAACTTCCAGTAAATATATATTTTTTATTTAGCATGTACTTGATACATCCAGGACAGAAAGCGTGCAAATTCCTGAAAGTAAAAAGAGTAGAGAAAAATTCATACCAAGTTCACGTTTTCCCCATGTTCTTCACACGTTTGGGACAACTGTTTTTTCTCCTGCACACAGTTTTTTTCAAGTTCATCTTTGAATTTCTCCAGGATACTTTCAACTAGGCTATTTCTTAGCAGGCCGACGATTCCTCTGCCTCTCAGATAAATTACCTTCAGATGAGAAAAATTGTAAAATAGATTGAGGGACACAGGAATGGCTTGTTGCTTTGATAATTTGGTATAACACAGAAAGACGCATCACATCTATTTATTTATTACATTCTGTAATGTTTATGACATTCTGTACACGTGGTTTTGGACCACAGTGAACTAGTACAGAAATACCTACGTGCCCATTTCATTCAAAGATGTATATTTTAGCTCTGAGGCTCCCAAGTATCACCTGCCCACACTTTGCCTCTGAGTATAGTTGATGCTATTGAAGGGACCAGTGACACGGGTGCCACACTGTTAGGGAACAGGGGAGTGACCTGCTCCTTTCCTTTCGCTGTGGTGTGGCACGGTATTCCTTGCAAGAACTGTGGCCCTCCGATGAAGAGCTGGGGCGTACCTCCCACTTCAAACCACAACAAAAGTCTCCTAACTACAAGAGGTCCCAGCTGCCCCAGAGCTCTCCCCTACTTACTTTGCGGCACAGAGGGCAGTGGAAATGGCCATTGACGTGGTGGCAGTTCTGGTGAATTAGGATCTTCTCCAGGCATTGCTTGCAGAAGTTGTGTGCGCAGGACAGGACCAGGACTGGAGGGGTGAACAGCTCCAGACACACGGGGCACAAGAGCGCCTCTCTTAAGGCTTCCATGATGGTGTTTCACCACATGAGGAAGACCTTTCTTGGCTGCTGCTGCAGCCCCTCTATTCTGGCAGCCTGGCACTGGCATTCTAGAATCAGCCCCAGTCTCTGTAGTAACATCTCCATGGCAGCAGCAGCTCCCTTCTTTGACACGCTGACAGTTTAATTGGATCTTCTGCATCTCTGATCTCACCGAGCCCGTGCGCAAAGTCACTCTTTTTCACCAGGATGTGCTCCTTCCTGTAGGAACACCTTGGTCTTGATGTAAGCACTCTCTTGGGTGTTTAACACGCAGAGGTGTTGAAACAGGCCGGCATCTGTTGCTCCGATTAAGAGTTTTGAATCTCAGTGCAAGACAAGTTCCTTGGGGTGGTCAATTATTTTATTGCCTATATGTTTTCATGTAGAATTGGGTCTTTTGTTCAGTCATTGCAATTCACATTTTCATTACCTTGTGCTGAAAGCTTCTTCAGAAAGTCAGCCTACACCTCATTAGCAACATTTCTTTTTTATCACTAACCTCTTTAAAACGTGTTTTAGAGAACGGAATCCCACATGACACTGAAAGCTAACATGGCATCTGGGTGAGGAACATTCCAGTAACTGGTTCCTGGGGATTTACTGGCAGATACTGAAATGCATTAATGGATTCTGTGCCTGGTGTTAAGTCTCCAACAGGCATAACCCCAGGCGTCAGTAAGAGCAGCATATTTATCAAGACACTAGTCTCACTGCTTTCAGATGGATGTAGAAATCACATAAGACATTTCTCATTTACTGTTAAGTATGTCGTATGTTGCACAGTATCTAGGAAATCAGAATTAATAGTTTAATGACTAAAAAAAATCAAGATAAACGAAGAGGTATAGCCATAAACAGGTGGGTAGAGTGCCTGTGTGCACGCACGCTGATCGGACATAGCTTCTTTGGGATGTTAATACCTGACTGTTAGAGGAATTGTGTTTGATCTTTTGTCATCTCTAGCCCAACCCACAGTTATCTGTGGGCCTGATTGAAACTCTGGGGCAGAGCTGGCTTTGCTTACTTTGGACAGTCGTCCTACACAGGAGTGAAGATTTGGCACTGAAGTCTGTGACATACATAAATTTGTATGTAGCAAACCCATGTGAATTACATAGAAATTAGGAGTGCAGCCAGAAAACCTCAGTGCAGTAGTTAAGGAGAGTTATTTTCCCCCATCCTTCTCATTCAAACCTTTCCCAGAGAAACCAAGGGGAATAAAAGGTGAGGCACCATGCTAGGAATTGAAGACAAAATGCCTGCTTGAACGTCCCGTCTGGTTGTAACCTCATCAGAGCTTTCTAGTCACTGGTGCATTTTGCAAATGATTTGTAATCCCTGTTTTCCAACAGCAGCCTGTTGCTACTCTCATCTCTAGGCCTTCTCCTTTTCCATAATCTGTGTGTCCTTGTATTGCGTGGTGCAGACTAGCAGAGGATGCTCTAGGGAGGTGTGCTCTGTAACGGAGACGGGCTGTGCAGGTGTAAAAATAGGCATGTGAGGGGAAGTATCAATAAGAGCGTGTGGAAACCTTGTGTGGGAAGTACAGTGTTCTTTGCATCATGTACTGCAGTCAGCCAATGTTACTGCCAACACTGAGCGGTTTTTTGCTTCATGTTATTATGTAGGACATTCTCTTTGAATTTTCTGTACTCTAAATTAGTGTGGAATAAGTTTTTCTGTCAGTAGAGCCCTTTTCTTAGTGTGTAGTGGGGCTGCAATGCAACCAGGATTCAAGGAGATATATTCACTGTTTGGTGTTTGATGAGTTAGAGCTGAATCAGAGCCAGTTTTCTGTTTCAAGCTATGGCATTTTTTCATTCATTGTCTTTACCATTTCAGTCTTTGGAAGCCATTCACTGCCTGCATGCAAATTATCACTGAAACTGGTAGAATTCATTGCAATGTAAGGAAACTCACTTATGGAAGTCCAGGATACAACTTACTAATTCCTGGCTGACATTGGCTAACTCTTACGATAGCACAGAGGTCAGATCGCTTGGATAGATCAGGCAGGGCAGGTAACAGTCCCACGCTGCTGCTGGTTTATGGAGCTAACCTGATAGCCACAGCATTTGTGTTGTGTCCTTCACTATGTAAGCACAGGCCAAAATGTGGTGCTGAAACACGCCTGGTGGCAGCGTGCCAGGGCAAAGAGCTGGATGATGTTGCCTTCTCTGGTACATAGAGGGAATCACAAATATGAGCTGAGTTTTGGACGGGACTAACATTTCGATGGAACCAGGTCATTTTTCACTTGTCCAATAGAATGGAAATCAGATGTAATTAAAAAAGATAGCTATTGAGGTCATATCCTCCTTAATGGATGTATAAAAGGTAATTTTTTGGCAAACTAAGTAAAACTTTGGGGGAAAAAATTACATGCTATGACAAAATGTTCATTGGAGTACTTAAATGGAAACTGTGCCTTTCAAGACACACATACATAGGTATGGCTGTCATAGATGAGTAGTATTTTAACATCCACTCATTTTTAATAGCTTGCCACCTACTAATTTCTGAGACATGAAACCCTTCTTGGCAATGGAATTTTTAACACCAATTATTTGCTGTCTGAGCGGATTTTTCCTTTTGAGACTTTGGAGTCAGGCTATTTAAACCCATCCCTTATGCTGCCCACGGTTGGGGTAACTTTTGAAAAAGAGGCCTTTACCTGCTGGCCTACACAGAAGCCCTTCCCATAACCACGCACTTCGCCTGCAACACAGAACACTTACTTTTTTGAGTAACTCAGTGTACGTTTAATCTTTAAAAGTATATAAGGATTGAGAATAGATCTACCTAAAGAGCTAGAAGAATCTTCTTGAGCTCAGGTAACTCTTTCTCAGAACTCAACCATAATTCCATGGTTACTTGTACCACTGATAAAGTTATTATCAGTGAGACATCCTAAATCTATTTGGAAGTTTCTGTTGGCTGCGGAAGGGCAGCTTGCCTTACATTCAAATCTAATTAGTACAGTTGTGTCATTCTCTTAGAATAAATATTAAATCTCTAGTGCAATATTATGGCATGCAATAAATGCCACAATAAACAGTTATCAGCACTGTCAAAAGCCATATTGTGCTAATATGTGGGTATCCTCCTCTGCCTGACCACTGGGGTGGGTATAATCACAGTGTGTCTTCCAGTACACAAGCACAAGTTCAGCAAAGATGCTTTGAGACCCCAGGGCAGTACTCTGTGTGTTGGCTTTGTGGTATGTAGGGTATCTCAAAGGAGTTTTCCAAGTTCTGGCTGGCAGACAAAGTAGGTTGCTGTGGCTTTTTACGTTAAGTCTTCTACTAGTTGGTTAGTACGAGGGTGCAGAGACATGTGAGATCTCTGATCTCCTCGTAAATGGTCCAGTGTTTTCTTAAAAGGCAGGACTGGTGTTACTGAAGCAGGGGAGGAAAATGGACTAGTGGTAATTTTGCTGAGAAATATGGCCATATTAGTGCGCACTAGGGTAGATCAGTCAGGATGGACAGGATGGGATTGTGTCAATGATGTTCATATTCTTTTCTCTTTTTGTGTGTGTTCATTTGGGGATTTGGGCTTGCCTGTTGTTTTTTGTTTGTTTGTTTTGTTTTGTTTTTTTGGTTGGTTTGATGGGTGGTTTTTTTTTTTTTGTTGCTGATTGTTTTTAGATTGGGTGCTATTTTGAGTCAGTTTAAAGGGTGAACAAACTGTATCTACACAATTTCTTGAGCCTATCTGGAACTGAATAGATCCCTTGCAAAATGGGTATGGGTGGTAGATTTCTTGTTTTTGTGTGTCTGTATACAGATAATTTGACTCAATGTTTATTACTAAAAGTGTAACTGTAAAATAGCTGAGTAGGTGTAGGAACCTATTTTTAAGGATTCTAAGGTGTTCTAAAGATTAGTCCCAAGCCTTAGGCTGTATTGGAAACTGGAGTTTATAATTCAGCAGTGTACTGCAGCTGGCACTTGTCCGTAACCGGCAGAGGGAGCATAGAAGCTGTGAGTTTAATTAAAGTAGGGGAGAAAAAAATAGGTTGTTTTATTGTGTCCCGTGAATAAGTCTATTTAGTCCACTGTTTGTAATACATGGGTCCCTATCCACTCTCCTCCAGAAGCCACTGGAAGAGGGTTGGTCTTTTCCTGCTGTCTCACAGGTTGCCAGCCCGGGTGCTGTAGGAGATGGAGCACCTCCAGGCTGCCTGCTGTCCCGTGGCTGTAGCTGCCCTGACAGCGTCACCTCTATCAGCTGAAGCAAAAGCCTCACTGAAGGTAATGATGAGATTGAAGCCTTGTCAGGACCATGGTTGGTGAGACCTTGGACAGCAGAAGATGAGGTAATAGGAAGAGGTTTCTCCCTTATGGGATCCTATTTTCCTTCTTTGCTGTCACTGAAGGTGGGGCTGGTGAGGAAATGCTGGTGGAGGGACAAACATCTTTGAACAAAGGCCTTCAGACACAAGTTAAACCCAGGAGTGGTCTGTTTCCTTACTGTCCTTGGCGGTAGGGCACATGAAATGTTTGTGTGCGGGTGCATGGCTTTGCTCCCTGACCCTGGAGGAGGGACGCTGCTGGCCACAGCCAGGTGATGCGGAGGATTCAGCAGCTGACTCAGGACCTCTCAGCAGTCATGAAGATTAACTGTTTAATCTAAAGCTCTCACTAATTCTGCTGTGACAGTTCAGAGGATATGCTGAGATCTTGTAATAAAGATCTAGGAAAAACAAAGTGGGAGTCAAAACTTGTCCAAGGCAGCAGTGCAGAAATTCCACAAACCGAAATGCCTGCGACAGCGGGGTGGCCTCGCACCCCTGTTGGCACTGAGACTCCCCTGTACTTGGCCAGGCTCAGGATGCTAGCAGCTCCCCGGTGTTGTGTTGTGCTAGCATGAAGCACTGACGCTTGGCAGCATTTAGCACTTTCCCCCCTGCCACCAGCCTGTCCCAGGCTCGCTGCAGGGTTTTAGCAGGAGGCACTTGCTGCTGTGTCTGTGTGGCGTTTCCAGCACAGGCTGTTCTGTCGGGCAGTGCGGAGCTGTCACAAAGGGTTGTGGTGATACGTTTTCTCATGCTTCTAAGTCACAGCTGCACAGAAAAAGACCTCTGCAATACTGTGTCTCTCTTCTGCCTTCCTAGATGCAAAACTGCTGGCACGGTGAATTTTCTCACTGGTAGATGTATAGGCTCAGAAAAACTCGGCCTGATTTTTGTTTTGCTGGTTCACAGGTAAGGCAGTAACCTGTTCCATGGAATTCCTTCCCAGCCTGTGTGCTACTTTTGGATCTTGACTTCTACCTCAGTTTCCAGCTTCAAATATCCAACTAGTGTCTCACATGTCTCCTTCTGAATGTCAGGTTCTTTTTTAAAATACTTTCATATTTTAGTATCTCTTGTGTTGGCTGACAGAATCATGGAATATCCACAAGAATCATGGAGTCCAACTCCGGGTTCCACACAGGACCACCCCAAAATCAGACCACGTGTCTGAGAGCATTGTCCAAGCATTTCTTGAACTCTGGCAGGCTCAGGGCCATGACTTGCCTGGGGAGCCCGTGCCAGTGCCCAGCCACCAGTGAAGAACCTTTTCCTAACACCCAGTCTGAACCTCCCAGACACATCTCCATGCCATTAATGAGGAATGGCCCTTTACAGGTACTCACTCTAAAGAGTACGAAGCTTGAAGCAGGGAGCTTGCTTTGCTTTCTATAATTCTGCGATTGTTTAAAAGGGAATATTGATCAGGTTGGACACAAACCTCTCAGAATTGGTCCTGTAGGACTTCTGATCTCCATCAGGTCTCCAGCCTCCTGTCTGGAGAGCAACTTTTCATTTGGCAAACATGGGAATCATCTCTTGCTAAGTTACTTTGTTGAAAGCATGTCCTTTCTTTTTTTTTTTTAATTATTATTATTATTAAGCTGCTACCCTATCATATGTCATAAATCAAAAGTAATTTGACTGCACGGTCATCTGTAGAAAACAGATGTGCAAAGCAGACCAGGTAGTGCCACTGAAACCTCTTATGCCATGTCACTGAAACAAAGGGAATTCATTTTAACCTCTACTACTGATTTTAGTGAGAATGTGCCACGCATTGTGCTCGTGTGGGAGCTGCTGTCATTGCCCATTGCTTTTCTTCGGCTCTGTGCAGTATGGCAGGAGAGGGAAAAGGAGGAACAGCAATAAATCTCAATTTATTGTTTCTAGATGGCCTTTTACTGATTATACAGCAACCTGAAAGCACAAGAATGAAGCAAATACTGCATCCTGAAGTCACTGGCCATCAGAGACTTAAGATCCCTTTCCCTTCTCAAAATGCTTTATAAAGTAGCTAGGTATGCGTGAACTATCTACACCCGAAACTAGGCAGGGTAATGCAGAAGAAATCTTTGTCAGCAGTCAGCTATGCACAGTTGACATGCTGACAGACCCAGGCCTGGAATAAATAGATTTTGATCCAAGAGCCACAGGAAAATCTCAGCTCTTTGTTCCTGCACTATTCTGTGTGGGTGGAGAGAGAAAAAAATCAAGCATTTGCCTCAGAGCAGCACTCTGTTCTCAAGAGACACGTGGAGCCAAGTGAAAGAAGTGGCAAGAGGAATTTATCTGGTAGTTAAAGATTTGTCTTCATCCAGGAGTCAAAATGAACAAAAGGTCACGTATTTTTCACAGGAGGAGACTCTCAATTGTTTTCACAAAGATGCAGAATAAACATTTACAATTAAAAATTGATAGAAATTAACATCCAAAGTGAGTGCTGTCTCTGTATGGAAAATTAACAGGTAGAAATGTGTGTGTGTGTGTGTGTGTGTCTGTGTCTGTGTCTGTGTGCGTGTTCCATGTTGCCTTAGCATGTAACGCTTAGAACCAACCTGTAGCTGAAAGAATACCAATAGATTAGTTCAGCTGCAAGGGAACTTCAGAGATGATCTAGTCCACTGCCTGACCACTGCAGGGCTAACCAAAAGTTAAAGCATATTAACAAGGACCATGTGATGGCTTGCAGGGATTAATTGCTTTGAGAGGAACACTCCAGCCCTCATTGACAGCTGGCATGGTGTTTTACAGAGTATTTCCATTTTCCCTTTATATGGCTGGAGAAAAGAGCCAAAAAAACCTCACCAGCAGACCAGGACTTGCCCAAAGCCAGTGGAGAAGGCAGTGCCGACAGTCAGCCAGCTCGCTGCCGGAGCAGGATGAGTTGTGCAGAAGCAGGTGAGTCCTTCATTTTGACTGGATTTGTGGTAGTGGAGGGATCAGACACTCTCAGGCACTAAAGTTAATGCAACTTCTACTCCAGGCTGCTGTAAACCACTTGGACCAATTACATCTTCCTCTGCAGTGTGCTTTCAGGGACATTTTACCAATTACAGCAACATGATGCTTGATGGGACAGACTCATAGTTGTAGACTGGAGCTGACTTGTACATAAAAAAAACTCCTCCTTGCATCTCCCCCACTTCCACCCACCCCACCCCCAAAATGAAAATTCTCATCACCCTTTGATGACGTGGGAACTCCCCGTAGAACCAACCTAGGCCTGGTGTGGGGACAAAATCCCACCCAGGCTTTTCTACCTCCGGCTGCTGAGGGTGTGTTTGCTCCTTGGGCAGCTGCTGCACTGTATGAATCCCTTGTAGCTTCAGTAAAATAAGACACACCAGACGTAGGTGGCTGCAGCTTTGCCTGGTGCACTGCCGTATGAGGTGGCAGAGCACAAGCAGACGTTGTAGAAGGAGGCCTTTGGCATTGCTGGGGTCAGAGGAAGCTGCTATTGCTGCAGTCCCCTCATGCCAGTTCACTGATGGACAGGGGAGAGAAAAGATCACAAAAGAACAGCGGAGTCTGGAAATGCTAGTCAGGGTCCTCCTGTCCCACGCTGTCACTAGCTCCTGGCCATTTTGCTGCAGTGGGATGAGGTCACGGATTGTCAGCATGACCAGGCAGTGACAAGCACAAAGAGAAATCTGCCCACACATAACCCACAGCTGGGAGGCTGTCACACAAATCTGTGAGTCAGGTTTACTGCATCAGGAAATGATGTGGAAAAAGCCTGTTTGCAATTTAAGCATTTACATCACCCAGGTGAGAAATTAATTAATAGGATGCTGCTGTTTGTGAGTTTGCTATTTCATTTAGATGGGCTGTTGTTTTTTTCCCCATAGTGGCTTCAATCAGATGGAGGGGTTGGTTTGGTGGTAATTACACCACATTTGTCAGTGAACCAAAAAACGTACTAAGTGAAAAAGCACCCAGTTCTGCAATATCCATCTGCATGGACAGCCGGTAGGTAATTTTTCAAATGTGAACACTTGACATTAACTTCAGAAAGATTATTCTAGCTAGTTTTAATGATATGCAGTCCTTCTTAATTATCCTGGTTTAAACAATTCTGAGCTGGTCTCTATGCTGTGAGCATGCGAGCTATTTGGAACTGTTCAACTCTGGATTCGCTACAGTTGAAATGTTGAAATAATTCCTTGGGAATTTATGATACCTGCAAATGCATCTCAATTTTCCCAAGTCTAACTGCTATGATACGCTGGTTAAAGCTGAACTACATGCTGTGTTGCACAGGCTCTTTACAAAGCTGCTTTCGTGTATGTGATTCGTATGTGATATTTTAATTTCAAGTGTGCTTACTTCGAGATGATTCTACCAAAGTACTCGTTTGGCTCTGAATTTGGTGTATCACCATCTAACAGATCAAGTAGGTATAATTTAAATATATAAAACTGGTCTGTTTTTAACTCTAAATATTATTCATTTACAGGGCGAAATAAAAATATTTTGGAAATGGACTAATTCTTATTTAACCACTAAAACATATCAAACTGGATAAACTGTTAATCTCCAAAATCACATTCCAGTCTGAATCCTAAGGCTGTCATCAAAAACTCAGTATGATGATATCCCCGTTGTTCTGTCCTATTAGATGAAAATGCCGCAACAAAGTGTACCGTAGATAAGATTTTCATTGATTATTTTTGAGTGTTATTCTGTTACATTTCTGTATAAGTTTTTGCTGAATATAAGTACAGAGAGAATTATATCTTTTTAAATGTTTGATGATTACATATTTTTTCCACTTAAAATAAGGTCTATAAAAATTTAACTAGTAAGGTAAAACTTTGCTTGTATTCAAAGCATTTAAGATGACACAGCCTATCTTCCATTAAAAAAAAAAAATCTAACTTCAGACCTTTATAACTTCATACTCAATACATTTAATGTATTTCTCTTCTGCAACACCTCTTAGAAATACATTGGTGAAAATTATTTAAGGTATCTACAAGAAAAAAAATTATCTGCTGCTAACAGTAGACCCTAAGCTCTGTTCACTATTTTCTAAATTTTCTAAAAGCAAAAGTTTTGTAAGTTCAGCCAGTTTTTATTTTTCTGCAAAATAATATCAAGTAACATTAATGTAAACATATTTAATGTTAATACATAAACTCAATCCATTAAACCTTCATGTACCATGGCACTGAATTTATGGCAACCTTGTAACTTGAAAATAGCATAGCTTGCCAATGACAGAGGAGTCTAAATCATTAAATACATCTGAAGAAAAGAGAACAGTTCACAAAATAAAAGCATTGTACTTGAAACCAAAATGCTACAGTACGGTCACGCAGGAGCTGTTCCTTAGAACCATGTAGATGGAACAATTGTCACTAAAACTGCCTCTAAAAAAATAAAACGTTTTGTTAAAAACTACTGTCACCTGAAGTTAAGTAAATCATACCAAATAGCACAAAATACAGTAGCTGGAAAATGCAAAATAATTTGGTAGACCCATCTAATTCTTCAGCATTGCCATGCAGAAATCAAGAGGGATTTTCTGTTCCTTCCTTAAGCTTTTTTCTTTTTTCTTCCAGTGTTTGTTTAAATACTTTTTTCAAGGTATTGTAAACATAGGGTCCGTCTTCAGAATCGAAGCTTGTCTAATAAAAGGAAGAAAATATAGCAAAATGCAAAGTAGATGACCAACATTTTTTAAATCAGTTTTCAGATTTATCAAAGAAAATACGTGTTGTGTTATGGCATACTTAATACTGAGTATTTACAATTTTTTGCTGACTAAACATTAAAACAAGCTAACCAGAGGAGAGGAGAAATGTCATGATTGTTTTAACAGGTGGCATGTCTGTAGATTTACAAAAGATTAGGAAGCAATTAACTTTCTTTTCAAATAATTTCACTTGCTGAACTGCAATGTAATTTTAGAAAATAATTTAATCTGATGATAAGAGTCCAAGTAGTAAAGGCTACTCCCAATGCCTACTTGATCTCACCCCGTAGAAATTATCTTTTCCCTAACATGAAGAAGTTCATGAATTGGACTTGAGCCAGAAATGGAAAAATGCGACTGAAGGACTGAGGCTGTAGTGACAGAATGTAATTTTATTGAGAGTATTTCCTATCTTTTATGTAGGCTGGTTATTATAAAATATAAACTCTGAAATAGAATGAGTACACGAAGTGTGAAGGAATTACTGTAATTTTTAACACAGAGGACTGCTCTGTTGATTTACCCTACATGATTTACAACAAATAAATACGATGTCTTGGACAAATGGTTACTTGCCTTAGTGAAAGCTTTAATAGCACGAGTAAGTAAGGCCTCCTCCACATCAGCTGGTAGCATTTGCAAGTTCACCACACAGTGTAAAATACAAAGGATAGTCTGACACTGTTCCTGGTGGGTAAAAAGGAACAGCAGCTCGTTAGAAGAAATCTTTTCAAGAAAAACATTTAACTTTCCATTTTTGTTAATTGCTGTTCAAATATCAGACCGCGCCTTTCTGTATTGAAACCTTCAGGTGTAGGAGTTGGGGAGAGAATTTTTACAAGCCTTAAGAGTTTCTATGTAATTGTTTCAGTCATGATGGGAGAAACTCTTCTCTTGTGTATCTCAGACTATTCTGGAAATTTCAACAAGGTCAGGCATTCTTCTGGAGACCTGGCATTTCAAGGTTCCCAACACAAAAAGTGCAACACTCACGTGAGGTAGCATAGAAAAAGTGAGATTAGATCTTTTCAGTCTCAAATGCTATGCACGTTAGCCCTTTCCCCAGCTAATGTAGCATGATCTACATCTCCTTCTGCCCTACCAAGTATCCTTCACCATGAAAAGAAGCTTGCAGAGAGACTAGGATGTATATAAATGGAGCAAAGTATCCTTGGAGCTGCTAATTCCCATCCCTTTGGATGGGATTATAGGTTTCTATTTTGATAGATTAAAAGTGTTCTTTATTTTGATACAAACAGAAACTTAAAACTCGATAGGGTGGAAGAATGCGTCAGGAAGAAACATGACATTTTGAGATGAAGAATTCTGAATGTCATGTCATTAAAGTGGTCACTGCACACAAAGTCTGCCCACCTACTGTTTAGAAGCTGTATTCTTGGGTATCTAGAGGTTATTAAAAGGGGCCCTATCTTTTTCGCAAATACTTTGGAAGCAATTCCCAAAGAATTACGAAATGAGTTTGCATAATTAAGAGGTCAAGAATAGAAGTGGGTTTGTTTTGTTTTGTTTTATTTACCCTGCATCTAGCTCTTTGGGGTAAGCACAGTTAAGTGATTGTGGATCATAAGTACCTGTTTCTCATTTCAGAGTTCAAATGGTCACAGTTCTGAATTAAGTAAAGGATTTTGGCCTGCCTTCTGTATCCTTCAATTGGCAAATTCTTCCTATTCCTTGTCCAGTTCTTCTGAAACTGATGGAGTATGATGTTTGCACAGCAAATATGACGACTGTTAAGCACAGCTGACAGATTTGACATTAACAAAAGCCATACAAAAGGCAAGTTTCTTGTCTTTGCCCCTGGATCTCCAACTGGAGAATTTGCAGGCATGCAAATGCAGTTGGGCTTCTACCAAATAAGTTCCAAAGATAACTCAGACTTTTCTTATAATATTCATCATGGTAGTATTATTGATTACAGCTCATACTATTGAATATAAAAATAATCCTCGTTTTGATTTTTAAAGAGATTGGAGTTGCCTTTAGAGAGTACAGTTTCTGTGTCTAAAGGCAATAAATGAATGGTTCAGCATGTATTAACAAAATATACTTAACAGTAAAATAATGGATTGACATAAATAATATCTACCTTTCTCAGCAAGTTAAGTGCATCTTGTGATTCTATGCAATTTTTTGCCAACATGTCAATATCATCTTTGGATATAATAGGTTCTTTCAGTTGCTCGATCCAGGACCACATCAAGCTACAGAGGATGAAAGGATCTCTCTCAGTACAGATTTTATCCCAAGCTCCATCTCGAGAATTCAGTTCTTTCTTTAGGGGGAAAAAAAAAAGGAGGAGGGGGGGAAGAGGGTGAAAATGAATCATCTATTTACTTTTACTGGCATTCTCTTTGATTGTAGCAGTACTTGGCTGCTTACATTCCAACATGAACAGAAGACTTAACAGTTCCAAAAAAAATATATTTTTTCTTTTTCTAAAGCATCAACATTAATCAGCAGTAATACAAGTGATTCTTTAAAACAGAAGGATGACATAAGTAGTGCAGCTCTGACTCTCCCAGTTATCTCCTAGAACATGTAAAATAGCTTTGAATTCCTACTTTAAAACAAATGTTGGTAGGAGGATTTGGTTTTGAGAATAAGCAATTAAGTTTCTACGAAATACTTTTACACACAGAATCCTCCGATTAGGTCCGAGAAAGCGCTGATTAAAAACAACATAGCTCTAACTTCATTGCTGATAGCATAAAAGTACTACAGATATTAAGTTAAGCTACAGATAATAGCATCAATTTTCATTAGTTTGTAAAATGAATGAACGCAACCAGAAACAATGTTCTAACCTCCAGTTAGATAACAAAATTTGTAGGTTCACTTTGTTTCCTACTGAAAGAGCTGGTGATAACTGACAAATACAATTATTTTCTTAACCAGAGCATAAATCTGTGTCTCAGCTCTTTCAAAGCACATGGTAGCATTTTTGCCATTCTAGGAATTAACCTAGGTGAAACATTGCAGAATATACAACACTGAGTCAAATTAAAAATTACCTGCCACATTTCTACCTTCTGCTTCACTTCATCCTCTTCCAGAAATTCATTTATATTTGCAAGTGCTTTTGCTGCCAAAACCCTTCGGCCTTCCAAACTTAGTTCTGACTGCAGAACAATGTGTGGAATTGCCTCTGATGGATCTTTGCTACCTTGGCTTTCGCATCCAATGGAAAAGTTCACTTTAGAAGAAGAAGAAGAATCAGAGTCCTCGGAGACATAGACTTTTCTGCTGTACATATTAGTCATGCGTTCTTTCCTGTGACCAATCTCATTGGCAAAATTTTGCCTTGGTGTTCTAGTTTCCCTGGAAGTGTGGATAGATGATAGACCTGAAGAAAATGTTCTGCTGCGTTGTACTTCTTTGGTAGAGTTCCTTCTATGATGAACTGAAGATCCATCTTTTCGCCCATCCAAATTAAATTTAGTCTGACTCCAAATCGTACATGTATTACGCACTAACGCTTCTTTGTTTATATCCAGCTGTGGCTTTTGGTCATCTTTGGCAGAACACTCCTCACCACTGTTCTGCTTAAGTTTGTTGCACTGTAATATCTGAGCAGGTACTGTCCACGCAGTTTCTGCTTGTTCTAAGAGGAACTCGGTTCTCCTTAAATCTGACTCACTATAGCTAAGACGCCTTTTCACATGAGTGAGAGGCTGAAGGCAGTCGATGTTCCTTCTTTTCCAAAGAGGATCGCATTCGTGTGCCAGGGAGAAAAGAGAATCCTGGGTCTCAAAGGGGGCCGAGTGGGCGTGGGAGGAGTCCGATGTGTCGCTGTCTTGCCTTGCCAGTTCTTTATCTAGCTGTGCAGACACCAGCTGAGAAACAGTCTTTTCAATTTCAGCTGAGAGATCTGGTATATCTAACAGTTCTGCTTCTATCACTTGTCTATTTTCTGCCAAGTCTAGCAACAGTTTGCAAACTAGATGAATGAGTTTTGGCACGTGTTTGAGATGCCTGCTCTCGTAGCCATGGAGCAGGTGTCTTTGGCGGGTCAGGTACTGGGACAGTGTCACCGTGTGTGCCTTGGGTTCGCAGCATGCAAACACATTTCTCAGAGGAATCAAAAACTGAGTGAATTCTCTGATGCATAGTAACTGCCCTCTAGTCTGAATAGAATTAGGCCTTTTTGCTCTGACAAAAAGAATTGCTTGGTCAGCTGTCATTCTTGTTGCAAAAACTAAGTAGCAAGCTACTAGAACACCTGGGAAATATAAACACAAAAATTAGCTGAAGAACTATCAAACTGAAACAAACATTCAGAAGAACCATGGGGTAAAAGTGAACGTAGGTACAGATAGAGGTTTTGTGCCCTTTATTACCTGATGCTGTTAGGCAAGTATAGTTGCTTTCCTTGGACCACAAGATACAGTAAACCCACTCTCACTACACTTGAAGTGAGAGCTAGTTTCTCACCACAGCATTTCTAGGAGTTGCATCATAAGTGAACACGGGAGCGATGGTGCCTTCTACAGGAACAACTCAGGCAAACGAGTCTTGAAAGAGCCAGGAGTAATTGAAATTTTAGGTGAATTTTTCCCATCAAAAGATAGCTGCCCCATATGAATGTAACAGTGCATCATTATACAGATTCAAAAATCTTCAAACCTTACAGGTTTCTGTGTTTATATATTAAAACTGATCTCTTCCACTGCTGACTGACCATTTTCACCAATTTGTTTAGCATTTTTAACCACTTTATAGATATACATCTTTCGATGATATAGAATTTAAATCGTTAACAAATTATGACAATAGGGGGTTTGCATCTTCAGAAAAACAATGCTGTTGATCTTGCAGTAGAGCACACTTACCTGTCCGACCCAGTCCTGCATGACAGTGAACAGCTACCCTTCCTTCCTGCAACGCAAAAGCCATGACTTTTACCATATCAAGTATAGTAGTGAGAGATGCCACTCCATAATCCTTCCATCCAAAATTATAAAAATAAACTAAAATGAAAAGAGAGAGAGTTATTTGCTTTACTGAATGTGAAATTTTCAGTACTAAATGCAGGGGAGAGATGACTAATAAATGATAGTATTAAAAACGCATAAAGAATCTTAGGAGAATATGACTACTTATTGTTTGCAAGAGATTATTTTCCTATTTCAGAGTACTTTTGCTGTTTCACTTTGATAAATACGTGACGCTAGCAAAGATTTGTCAAACTCAAATTCAGCTGGAATGTGAAAGATATAACAAAGCGGAGTGATTCATACAAAAATTACTGAGCTATACATAGGTAGAACATAATCTTTTCTTTTTAGAAATAAAAGCACCGCTTCAGTCCAAAGCTGTTTCTTACACAGAAGCACTTTTCCTCATCTCAGCATTTGAAAATATAAAAATACTGTCATTACAAATGTCCTTTAATCAAAAACCATTCTATAGCCTAGGTAAGAAAACCTGAGTTATACCAGATCTTGAAACAACATTAATGTTTTATATGTTTGGGAACTCAGAAGAAAAAAAAAAAAAAAAAAAGCAAAAAACACAGCTGTTGTCCTTTCTTTATTCTAAATACCTGAATGTAAACCCTCTAATATCACTCTACATATATACAGTATTGGATAATGTGTTATTCACTCTCAGTTTTATTTGCCAAGTTTTATGTTTACACCCTCTTTTGTACAACATTTCTTATATAGCTGCTTTTAATACATGAGAATTCAAGTAAAAATATCTGGTGCTGAAGTGAATAATTAATGAGGAATGGCAGCAGGATTGAACTTACTTCCAGCCTCCATGAAAGCTTCAGGAAGGTAAGTGAAACCACTTTCTTGTTCCAATGGATTCCCACAGCTCGCATGCTCCCCAGGACGCTGAAGGTTAATTATGGTTTTTATGCCACATCTTAAGGAAGGAATAGATGAGTCTAAGCATTATATGCAACCAAAATCTTATTATCCCTTATTTTCTGAAACACACATTTATTCTTAGGGGAGAAAAAATCTTTATACTGTTGCATCAGGAAAATGAGAGGATCTTTAGCAACTATCCAAATCTGTGTTGAAAGAGAAAATGGATTGGGAATTACATGAGTAATACCTACAATAAATAATGAGTAAATTTTGTTACCTTTCGAACTGCTCAATAATGTTGTACTTTTCAATTAATTCTGTTGAGGGTCGAGCCATAGCCAGTATGTTATCTGTTATCCTAAGAAATTAAAAAAGTAGTAGTTTTTATTACTGGTACGCTAATAAAGATGATAATGATATTATTAATAACTTCCCCGGTATGAATTTGCTATGATTAGATTACTATGTGATTTTTAAGAAGGACAGAAACATTGTTGATTAAATAGAAATGATTTTTCAAAGAATTCTACTATCATACACCGTTAGTGGTAAATCCTATTAAACTAATACAGGTATTACATATCAAAAGACCATTACTTCAACTATTTAAATGCCAGTCCAATTAACACATTAAAAAATTCCTTTGAATAAAAATCTGGACTGATCCCTGTTTGTCCCTTTAAGGCTTGTATGCTTCTTAATAGCATTCACTGTTACTGTTAAAAATTTAAAAGATATTTTTCACATAAGTAATACTGTATATGGATATGCTTTTTTGAACACACATTATTTCATCTCCAGTAACTGTTTTTACTTTGAAATTCTATTATGACCACATTTTAATTAATTTGCATTTTAAATCTTAGCCAGAAATGTCTGTAACCCAGAATATGTATATATATGTGTGTGTGTGTGCATATATATATATATATATATATAGTTCATGACAGATAGGTATTTATTCTTTGGGATCTGAACCAAACCTATTGGAAATACACAGAAGTCTTTCATCACTTTTACTGGGCTATGTACAATGGCTATTATGGTTTACTGTTAATTTGTAATTTTGAACCACGCTATCATTATGTTTTATACTTAACTTGGAAGTGGTTGATTTGAAAAAAAAAAATCTTAAGTATGATTCTCTCGTTTAATAAATATACTGGATCCAGTTACATTTAGTGACAGTAAATGCTGCATACTACCAAGAAGAGTAGAGCCCTTTAATGGCTTGCTCCTGGTCACTCCATCGAGCTGGGTTCTCATACTTGCAAGCACGTCCACCGCACGCCATGGAGCACTGCATGTGACCAGGAATGACATGGCGAAGGCGCTCCCCGACTTTAGTGTATTTTGCTGTTGGACGCCTTGAACTTCCTATAACACAAGCAAAAGTAGTTAGTAAGGTGGCTTTCAAATTCATTTCCACCTTAAAAGCATCTGTTCAGCCTTACGTCAACAAAGTTACAAAGAGCATACAGATATGAAATATGTAAATTTACAACTCATTTTTAAACATGGACTTTAAGGATTCTAAGGGAAAAAAAACATTGATTTAAAAAGCTTTTTACAAGCAAAAAGTTGCTTTTTCTCATAGCAAATTTGTTTTTTCTGATGAAGTTATAGGTGTGTGATAACCTGTGCAGCAGAACAAATGTCACTGTCATCTTCCACCTAAAATCAAAAATAGTTAGTCGTGTACTTGGTATATGTATGAAGGTGTGCTTCTGTTTTATCTGTTCTCTGTAATTGAGCTGTTAGAGTGAAAAGCATGTATTAATACTCAAATACGAATCTATGAATGAAATATAAAATACAGAAAAAAAATATTTTAAACAGTATTTTATGCATCTATATGTAATACAGTCAACAGAGCAAAAGCATTTGAATTGGACAACAAGAACAGCAACAAAACCAGAACTGCCAACAGTTTGAATGAAAACTACTTTACTCTTTTTTTCAGGAAAAGTTGCATCCAGCTCCTCGGGGCTCAGAGATGATATCGCCACCATAACGCGCTGAGTTGATGATGACAGTACCTCCACCACCGAGCTCCGGCGCCTCTGGATTATGCGGAGAAGGGGATCGGAGGACGAATGCCTCCGGCCCTGGAAAAAGTTGCTAAAAATACTCGCAGCTGAACGCCTCCGGGGTGAGCCCTGCATGACTGCCTGGCCCCAGTGACAGTGTGGCAGGGTGCTGAGGACGCGCTGATCGAACACCCCAGTTGTTCTGTGCCGAAGTTGCAGGGATGTGCAGCATCCTCCCGCCTGCTCCGGCAGCCAGAAGGCAGGGGCTGAGCTGTCACCATAGTAACTCGCAGCCAGCCCCGAGGCAGCGAGATGCTGTAGGGGCTGGTTCTGGTTGGGACAAGCTGTTCCGCCGCCGATGAAAATAGTTGCATTTCAAGCAGATAATTTTGGAAATGGACGGGGAACAACCAAAACATTTTCCGTAAACAATGTGAGTATTTTAGTTGGTCATAAATAACACACATTCAGAACTTGCTAAGACACAAAATAGTATATTCAAAAGAACAATCAGAATGCAGTTGGGGGCTCTGCTTCCTGAGAAATCTGTAAGTACATTATACTCCCCCACCTCTTGGGTTAACATTCCACAACCACCTCTCTCCCTCCGCTTAGTTGCTCCAAAATGCATCATTAGCTCTGTAATGATTGGGATTAGTGTGTTCCTACTGAAATGGCTCAGTACATGATGAATTGTAGACTGTTCGCTCTGGACCATTCATATCTTCAACAAAACACAATTTGTTATTCAAAACAAAAGGCTTATTTTTTTTCAGGGCACAGCTCTTTTATTAACCAAAGCTGTTAGCCCTACAGACTGAGATAAAGCAGATTATGGGGAGGAGAAGATGCATTGGTTGAGTGCTTTAGGCTTATGAAGGTAGATATTAGGTGGCAAATTGCCTCCCTCTTTGCTTCTAGCGTGGTAAGAACGAGCTGGCCAGAAGGACTGCTCGAAAACAGGACTGTTGTTTTCAAAAGCACAAAATTGTTATGCAACTATGTGGAGAACAAACTACAGAAATGTTTAAAAAAAATTAAAATAAAATAAAATAAACCTTCCCATTGTTTGTGCATTAGACTGGATGTTAAAGGAGAAAGCCTGGGGAAATAATGAAGAAAAGTCACCACAGCTTTGGTCACCTGACAAATAAATGCTGTTGCATTTTCCTAAGGATATATACTATCGTCAGTCAGTGTTTGATTTTTTCTTTTGTATTATGAAACCAGGAATTCTTAAAGAGGAATTGCGTATGAGAAAGCTCTCTTGATAAACATTCCTCAGGTAAACATGTACTGTTTTCTCCTAGGTACTGAACAGGAACAGAGTGACTGAATTTTGAATACTGCTCCCCAGCTCTTCAGACATGGTAAGGTTTTCTGTAGATACCAGGCATTAATTGTCGGTAGTGATGTGGTATGAGAAAAGGAAAACGTTAAAGCTGACTGTTAGCTGTCGTTTCAAAGATCTGAGTATTCTAATAAAGCTGATATTAGGAGATAAGAAAATATTTGAATGTGTTTTCATATGGCGTGTTAGGTTGAAGAAGAAGGAAGGAGAAAAAGAGGCTACTTCAAGTGCTACCTATATCCAGCAAATGCAAAAAAAAATGCTTTCCAGTTAATTATATGGCTTTCTTATATTTAATTCTTATTCTTTCTCTTCTCAGAATCTTTTCTTCAGGATATATTAAATGATGGAGTCAGAAATGAGCAAGATAAAATGCTGCACACCATATTTTTCCATTGAATCTACCATGATTTGCAAATACTCACCCAAAGTAAGACTTAAGATATTTTATTATAGAATTCTTTTTGTTGAAGAGTTGTTTATACTTTCAGAGAGCAAGGCGGTTTCTGAACATGGAAATGACACAGGTTCTTTAATTAAGAGACTTGACAATATGGAAGTAACATAAAAGCTTAAAAACACATCACGGTGATAATGTTACACAGTTTGTTTTTGTTAGAGACATTTTTAAGATTATAATTTGATAATGCATCTTTTCTCTATGGAAAAAAAAATCATAATTTCTTTAAGCACTTTTTATGAATGGCATTATCAGAGGAAGTTATTACCTGAACTCATATTTGCAAGATGTACGCTGCTCTCTAGCAATGAAGAATATGGGAGTTCATTTTGTAGCAAAACTCCTGCAGCCATTGCAGTACCTGTTGAAACAGTAGTGTGTTCATTGTAAATCTACAATACATTAAAAAAAGGCAAAATAAAGCTGAGTTAAAGTTGAGTACCTGACACGTGGTTGTAAGTTGCCCCAAGCTTAAGACTGGGGCAGTCAGACATGGACGGTACTTGGGTTTTGATGTGCAGTCATCTTAAAGTTCACCTGCTTCACTGTCTGCCCCAGCAATTTGAAGTTTAGTTAATTGTGTATTTCCAGCTCCAGAGTCTGGCTGACTGTGTACTTCAAAGTGTGTGCTTTATATGGACAGGAGGCACTCACCTAGATGCCTCCATCTTGATTTTCTCAAATTTGTAAAGGTAACCATACAACTGTACGTCTAACTGGAACCTTCCAAGGGGCAGTTCCAGCAAATCTAATGATACCAGAATGGCAGCACTATTTCTAAATCATACCATTCATACTTTTAGCTGATGCTTGCCCAACAGACTATCCACAAGGTACGTGCTTTCTCTGCTCTCCTCCCTCCACTCTTTGTTTCTGGTATGATGGCAAGTTTGAAATCACATATATGAAGATTCTCTTCTAAAAACAAAAGTGAACCCAAGACTTTGTCTAAGCAGAAAACACATTTTAATACAATTTCTGATACAAAGCAAGTCATTTTCTGAAGAGACTGTGTCTGACAAAGAGAACTAAAGGAAGGCTGTAAACAGAAACACATCAGTCACTGTGATGTGTAAGTAAACCAACTACATGGATGCTAACTGAAAATTTTTACCCGTTAAAAGATCTCTTCCTCTTATCTCAATAGTAAAATAGTTGCAAATGTAATGTTAAAAATAAATAAAGATTATACCAAGTTAAGTAGGTCTCTGCTGTAACGATTGAAACTTTTCTATATAGACGAACCTTCTGTGCCATGTTTTGGAAAACCAGTGTCAGAATTTAGCAGCATAAATAGCATTTAACAGATTTACTAAAAATATTGGAAAAAAAAAAAATAATAAAAAGTAATGCAGGGATTATGTGGTAAACAATCCAGTGCTGTGTTGAAAAGAGGTATTAACTGCTTGCTGCTTACTGTCCACTCTTTATCTATAATACTGCATAATTATTTTAAGTATCTGAATAGGGGCACATAAAATTTCATTAATTCATATTACACTATCTGCCACATGGTTGAATAAATTGAAATTATTCTTCCAACCATGCTTATGGATTTTATTCCATATCAAAGTCACCTAGTACAACTCTGTCCTTTTCGAGATGCTTGAAGGTGGGAACTGAATATACATGCCCATTAATAGCCTTTTAATACCGCTACATCAGTGGCCTCAAAAATACAAGAATTGTGTGTGTTTGTGAAAGCCAAGAGGCCTTTCAAAATTTAAGTGAAGTTAAGGAATGCATTTCTAATATACATCTGTATATTATTAAGAATATTCATTCAGATCTTTCAGATGAATCTTACACTAGACTAAAGGGTATCCTGAACATTTTCTACTCAGCTACTTGACCATCTGGCTGCACTTTTACAAGTCAATGCCTTTAATAAGTAAGCAGGAATACAGGCACAACTTGCATTCTATTTTGAGCTCTAATTACCTTAATTACCTTTTTCTTTTTTTTTCTTTTTTTCCCTCCCCAATGGACTTTGAAATCAGTAATAGATGGCTTTCACGATCAGAGGAAACTCAGCAGCTAAAGAAATATTTCTATTTCTCGGAAATTTCTCTCAAAAATCTTAATAGCTTTTCCAGATAACATACAAGCATTTGAAAAAGTCCGATGTAATCATACAGGCAGCAGGATCACCACCAGTCACGCTGTTCTGACAATGAACGGTAGCTGCCAGAGAAAACCCAGTCCAGTAAGGCTGTGCCCCACTAACCCAGGACACAGCTCAAGCTTCTCTGCATGATTCCCCCATGGGAAGGAATGTGGGTGAAACACCTGTATCCTGAAAAGGCCATCATCTTTCCCTAAAATGTTCCAGAATTCAAGCTTCAAGCTAAGTTGGAAATCTGGCATTTCTAACATTTGTAGTTGAATTTACAAAGTACCACATTTTTTTAACAAAGTTTTGGATATGCAGTATACAGCACTTCATGAAATTGTTGGAAATAGAATTTGATTTCTTGAGCTTTTATCGGAGGCAGTGTTTTCTTATGTATGCTAGGACTGAGTTCAGGCAACTCTTTCTGAATCTATAGTTCCATGAAATCATTGCTTTTTTAATATTTTTCCATAGTCTGTGTTGCAAGAAGTGAAACAGCTCACTGTGACTTGTTTGAAAATATAAGTGAATTTACTACAGAGTTATTTAATCACAAACTAATAGGTTGCTCAGCACAGACTACAGACTCGTGTAATATTTGTGCTGCACCTGTCTGAACAATATCCTTAACAGTAAATGCAAATAATTTTCTTGAAATATGGAATAAAGAATATGAATGTTATTTAAATAGAGACCGAGTTTTCCAGACATACATCGCAGGATGTGTCAGAATGAATACTGTATTATAGAAAGTCTCCATTCAAAAATGAAGACTTACATGCTACAGCAGTATTACCTGCAACTTACTGGTAAAATAAGGCTACTCGGAACAATAAATGAAACCGAACATCATCTGTTAGTTACTGTATTTCACAGACATTTATGTATGCCTGTTAGTTTTCCTATTTGCTTGTACCCAGTGTTAGACTGAAGAAGTGAGATGAAACAGTACAGATATTACTATTAATCAAAGTTACTTTCCTCTTTTTTTTTTTTTTTCAACCAGATTTCAGGCCTTTACAGAAGAGGGAAGAGATGCAGACGACATATCTACAATATACAAAATACTAGCAAGATTGCTCAAAATGGCAGATGTAAACAATGTGTTTGTTTGTTTGTTTGTTTTTCTTTTTTAACAAATTAGACCTCTCTCAAATTTTTTTAGTAGACCAAATCTCTATTTCCTGTTCTGTATGACCAGGCAATTCCAATTCTCTGTTTTGTTGTATATTTTTCTGAAACAAACAAACAAAAAGTTAAGTAAGATTGTGATAAGAGTTTACAAAGAAATGATGCACTCCCTTGAACAAAGGTAAAAAGTTTTATTTTGGGACAGGCAGTACTATTTCCGTGTTGTTATTACAGAGAGGGCTATTACTGTCCTGCAAATAAGAACAGCATTAAAAGCTAAAATAGTGGTTGGGTAAAAGAAACAACTCTCCTGTTTTTTCTCTGTACATTTTTTAGTTTTAAAAAGGTCCTTTTCAGCATTTTGTTCATCATGTTAACACTTGACAGATGCTAGAGAAAAAACAAGTCTCAAATGTTATTCCAGGTCACGTTCCTTATTAGCTCCCTGAGGGAACTGGGTCACGTGCCTTGTGGCAATCATGACACCACCTTAATCAGATCCCCTCTGTTATCTGGGTGACATGCATTTCTATTGCCATGACAGCAAAGAGGCTGGCCTTTTAATCCTGCTATCACAATTTAAGAAATGGAACGGTGTCTTAGGTGATGTTCCATCTCTTTATATTTTATCATGGGAAGCAATGTCATTAAGCTTGCATAAACGCCACAGGTAATGCAACCAAAATGTAGAAAAAATAACACTGATGATGGCTGACTGAAGTAAACAGCAGAACCCCATTGCCCAGGAAAACAAGCGTACATTGAAATCAGATATCAAGCCCTCAGGGGATATTTCAACAGGTCCCTCTGAGGCATGGATTTTTTACATGTTTTGGTGTCTCTTTACCTCGTTTCTTTTCTCTGTTTTTGAGCAGCCCGATCCCTAACAGAAGGGATGGATCAGCTTTTGTTGTCTGTTGGTAGCACTGCTGATTCACCTGTTGCATTTGGTAACAAATGACAGCTGTCAAATATGCATCATCTACGCAGAGGTGAATTTCTTGCAGAGGAAATAGTATAGGCACACTGTGGTGCCTTTGGTGAGGCCAGTCTGTGCTCCCACGTGCATTTTAGGGAGTGATGCAGCCTCTGGGCTACATCCACTTCCTCTGGAATGAAAGGGCTTCTCTTTGTGGAGATACAGGTTAAGCAGCAAAATGCCACACCGCAAGGAGGGCAAGGGAGAGATCAGGGATCTGCAACCAACTGGTGGGCAGCCTTGGCCAGGAGGAGCATACAGGAGGCATGCCTTCCTGGTTCACAAGAGCGTGCAAAAAGGATTATTTCGTAGAATGTCAGGACCTGGAAATCAGTGGTTTCCAGTCACTGGGCTGATTTTTTGCTCCAAAATGAAATGAAAGAAAGGAACTATGTCCAATGTCTCATGTTTTAGCAGCCAGAAAAGCCAAAAAGTGCAAAGACAAGGGCTGGTCCCAGCTGACCTTAGCAATTAATATGGTTATTTAATAAATGCAATTACTATCTTTAGAACATGTTTTCAAAACAGAAGAGCTTGTAGTTGAGACTGGAATGATTACAGTTGTGCCAGTTCAGCTGCCAGCACAAACAGGAATCCTCTCCGCATTTCTGTGGAGCTGTTTACTAATAGTGGAGTCCCATTTCTTCAGATTTATATGGATTTGGTAACTAGAATATGACAGCAAACCACATATTCCAAAAGATTAGTTTTTATGTTAACATTAGAAACCTTGGATAAGCTTTCAATTTTTTAATGTCAGTGTATAAGAAAAGCTATTTTAAACCTCAAATATATTCATGCAATAGAGGTAAATGCTGATGCTTATGCTTGTCATATAAAATGCGGGGATTGTTTTTTACTGTTTTCTTGCCTTTTGAAATGAATTGTTCTCTCCCCTGTTGTATTCACATATAAGTAACTAACCAGTGGCCAATTTTTAAAGCAAGATAGTCAACTGCAGATGCAGGCAGTGGCCATATTAGCTTAGCACCTATGCCCACCATTAAAATTAAACATCATTAAAATTCACTCTGTGGCCTGATTCTGTAAGTACTTATCTTCAGTAGCTCTGCTTTTGTGAGCAGTCCCATAGAAGTCAACAGGGTATTTGTCGAAATGGAAGATTGTATGGGATAAAGTTTCATTGCCAAAATGCAAAGTTATGAAAACTGCACTAATTACTTTACATAACTAAAGATAACTCAGGTAATTAAGCAAAAATATGATCATGTACTGAGGACTGTTTTATAGATACTAAAGTGGTTAAGAGCTAATAAATTATAACTTGGTCATTAAATTCAGGTTTTACATCTGATAATATAGGCAGATCATTAACATTTTTGATAGAAAAATCTAAGTACACTGAGGGGTAGTTAGTGACTTCTACAAGAAGCACTGGTAAATGAAATCATACTGAAAAGTACAACACACTATCTACTTTGAACATTGCCAGAAATAACAAAACATTTATTTCTAAAGTTTTAGAAAAATAGTAGATAACTTTTTTCCTTAAACTTGATCATTATGATTCAGTTTCTTGTTCTAATACTTATTGCAGTAAAAAAAAAAAAAAAAAAAAATCACTGATAAGCCATATCACAAATACTTTAGCTACAAGTAAAAGGCTTGAAGGCAGTTAGCACACCTATTTCAATAGGCACACACCTCACTTCCCTAGGCTTGCTTGAAATTTGAAAGGTTTACTACCTATGAGCAAACATGAGAAAATCATAAAAAGAAAATAAACACAGAGATATAGGACAAAGGGAAGATAAGGTAATAACTTGAATGCTTGTTCAGCTATATGGAATTTATACAGCAGAACAATACTACAGCTGTTGTCAAACTCTGGTGATTTCACTGGGAATGCAACAAAAACTAATTTGTTATTTCCACGAGTTGGGTTGTTGCTTTTATTTTTCCTTTAGGAAAAAAAAAAAAAATCATCATCTGTTTTAATTAAAGGTGAATGTCATTTAATCATTAAGCATGATATTTACAAAGGACTACAGCTCCTTTCATGTACAAAAGAGACAAAAGAATATAATCCGTTAGAAAATTATGTAGGTGTTGCTCTGGTGATTCAGTATTTGCTATTAATAGTTTTTTTGACATAAATAGCAAGAAACTGCAACCTAAGATGATGGACAGGTCTACCAATTGACTTGATTCATCTCATTAAGTCACGTCAGCTTTCTGTGATAGTGTTAACGCAGTAGTTAAGAGAAGTTATTTTAAACTACCTTGAACAGGTTGGCAACCAGTAATTACTATTGAGAATTATAAAGTAGATGGTGTAAAAATGAATAAATTAACTGTTCTACAAAGAAAAATGAGTGACTCAGATATTACGGATCATGAATATCATGTTTACTAAGACTAGTAGATTTGTCAGACTACATACAGAAGAATGAAATATTGTCAGCACAGCTGAATGCTACTGAAAGCATTCATAAGTGGAAAAGTTTTAAAACTGAACTCTACGACTTAAAATATTTTTATACTGCAGATAGTCAAATCCAGCAAATTTACGTGACCTTTAATATAGAATTTCAGTAATTTCGGTTGAACATCTTACCTGTTACCCTGCAAAAAGAGTGAGTTAGTGTTGATCCCTTCATTGCTGCTGTATCAATTTCAAGAAATATATTGTAGGGAATTCACCTTTGCAGAAGAGATGCTGAATGGTGTTGCCACAGTATTTCCTGGAGTTAATTGGATTCGTGATGGTAATCTGGGAGGAGCCTGTAACTATCTTTTCTTAACTTAAGACTGTATGAGGAATGCCTTACAGGCGATGCAGATAATCGTCCCATAAACTGCTTTCTGTGTCTGCCTTGATTTTAAAGGGATTGAGGCAAACAGGCCACACCAACCTGTTTTAATAACTGAACCCTCCGTATCGTTCTGCTTCATCCTTTCCATTCACCTAATTTTCCTGTTATCAACCACAAGTAAATATGTGTGTCTACATGTGCCAGACCACTAAGCACACAGTTACAAAAATCATTTGGGGAACGTACCTTAATTGCAGTTAAACTGATACAGTAATTTTATAACAACATGGAAAGAAACTGTCTTTTGTTTGTACCTGTGTTTGCACCCTGAACAAAACTTACTATTTTTCAAATACTATCATTAAAGTATGTAAATTGAGTGTAAATTAACTGTATTAAAATGAACACCTCAAAAGCAGAAAGAAAAAAAAATAAGCAAAAAGAAGAAAAATAAGTTATGAATGGAGAGGATATGATCTACCAAAAACAAACAAACAAACAAACAAACAAAACCACACACACACACAAGGACTTTGTTGATTTAACTAAGGTGAGCTAAAATAAAGTAAGAAAACAAGATAAATAAAATAGGATATGATATTCTATTTTACTACAATTTCAACTACTAAATATTATCTGACAAGAAAGGCTTTTGTCTATTTCCACAGCTTACCTACACATTAAAAAAAAAAAAAAAAAAAAAAAGGCTAGTGTTAATTAAGTGCTTACTCACTATTTGTCATTAAAAATACCTCCCAATTACTTAGAGAAAAAGAAAGTACTAGTGCAAGCTTCTGTGAATGGGGTGTGTGTATTATTTAAACAAGCAGGGACAGCAAGCTGCAGGAGACAACTAATGCCAACGTACTTGTGCTTTGAACTGACCCCCTGCCTCACTTTGGCCAGCAGAGACAGGGCATATAACAGGACTATAACGTTTCATTAATTTTCAAAAATAATTTTATAGCAAAATCTCACCGTTATTGTTGTAATAATTGCAGCAAAAATCAGAATGAAAAAGAATCCGACTACTTTTGTATAGAAAAATTAATGTACTGAGAATAGAGAGAAATGAATTTAAAAGTCCTTAAGATTACACATCTAGTTTCTTACTAATGCTGCAGGGACAAAAAAAAATCATGGGCATTAAATAAACTGCAGACTATAATTTTATTAAAGAGAAAACATCATATATGTACACATATAAGGGCGTTTGTGAAAAAAAAAAAAATCTTAACTAAAAATGGGGCTTCAGAAGATTTGTATGCAGTTTTGGAAACCACTGGGGTACTGTCCGTCCTAACTGAAACCAGGACAGGTACTTTAGAAAATATGGTTGACGATTATTCTCTGATCACTTATCTTCAGTTAGATTTTTGAGTTTACATTTACTGTTTGCTACATATTTATTTTACAAAACCAATGTTTTGTAAACACTAGAAATATTTACATATGTTTGAATGTAAATGTGACTGTAAAATGAGACAAAAGCCACATAAAAGCATCTTCCTGGGGAAAACAGGCTTTTTTCAAGGCCCAAGTATGTCATTAAGAAATTCTACTTGCAGTTTTATTTTTTAATTACAAAGCTTCGTGAGGAATTTTACCTCATGAAGAAACCAGGTAGTGCTATGTTCAATCTGTTTTATTTTTCAACAGATTCACCTCCCAAAATGAATGCTAATTGAACCTAAGATGATCTCAGTGCCACCTGCATGATATTCTTTTAGTTTTTCCAAGTGTTTATATTCCTTTTTGTAGCTGAAAATGCATGATACGTGCACACAATGGAAATGCTTTTTTAAAAAACAAACCTATAACTATTTGTAATTGACTATTTTAAAATTATTTAATAACAGCCTGTAACTATTTTAACTAAGGCATATTATGTAGCCACGCATTCCTGCTTCTGTAACCTATAACGTGAGTGCGTATTGCTAAAAACTTGAAGTTCACTAATTTGAACTTTAAGGTTAGAAACGTGGGAGCTGTATCTGAAATACTGCAAAACTGAGTTTCGCCACTTCAACGACAACCAATACAAAGAATGTTTTCTTCCACTACAAAATAAGTTTTCAAAATTCTACAATTTTACTCATTCACTTCTTTAATGGCTGGTAGCAGTTTCAGTCCCACGGGTGCAGCACCCGCAGCCTCCCTGGCGTGCAGGTGGAACAGGAGAGCTCCAAGCCTCCCAACGCTGTCCTTACAGACAAGAACCAGCCAGCAGCCCCATGGCCTCCAGCAGTTAAATGACCGGCTGTAAGCACGTGGAATTGCACATTCACTTTGGTATCTTGTGGACCCAGGCAGAAACCAAAGCACGTCACTGCTTTAGAGGCCTGGGAAGTTCCTGGGATATAGAGAGTTTTGGAAGGAAGCTGTGTTACAATCATGGAAAATTTAGGTCAAAAAGACTTGAAGGTCATCCAGCCTGCTCAAGGCAGGGCTGACGTCCAGATCAGACCAAGAAATGCCAGTTTCCCTCTCTGAAGAGCCCTGCCCAAGTAACACTCCAACAGCAGCATCGCTTCTTGGTTTCATCACCCATTGTCTGTCCACATTATAGAAGTGGCTCTAGAAATCCTGATCTAAGAATTGGGAGTAAGAGGACACATTTTTCAAGTGTTAGCACACAAAAATGTGTTCAACAAGTGGAGCATCTGGTAAAATATTTTGTAGGAGTAAACGGAGGAAGTTAGCAGATTTTTTAGGTGACTAAAGAACAAAGAGCAGTTCAGAATAATTAAGGAGCACTAATTAACTGAAATTTTTAATAAAAGTGTAGTCTCTTTTTTTTTTTTTTTGGAAAGTTACTAAATGCTCACATTTGAGAGGCTGTCTCTGACATAACTTGGTGATTGTTTTCCTGTGGCTAACACCACCGCACTGTTTACCTACGCGATTCTGGAAAAGGGCTCAGTCTTGGATGCTTTCAGATCTTGGTGCATCAGCCTGCCACTTGGCTGTGTCCGTCTGTAGGTGTTAGAGATTCGCTTGGCTGTCCCTTCTAGCTGTTCCTGCATTTGTACTCCTGGGTACTAGCAGCAATTTATTCAGCTGAAGAACTGATTTTTTTTCCAGTGATCTGCGAAGTTTAGCTAGTTCCAGGAATTGGTGCCAAACATGTTTGTTCAAACAGGCTTGTCATCGTATTTTTGTCAAGACAAGGCTTTGTGCTAGCTGAGGATGACTTTTTGGGGGAGTTAACCATTAGGCTGAAATAATTTGCCATTTCCAAAGAAAGAATACAAAGAGTAGGTGGGAAGCTAGTGACTAAACTAATAATCTTTCTCTCTCTCTCTAGGTTTGGCATTTTCCTACTTAAATTGAAGAATCCCAAATCCTCTGGAAAATTCTGTTGAACTATGATTGCTCTTTAAAGATATTAATGAGCTTTTTAGGTAAGTAGAATGGGGTTGCCAGGCTTCTGGCAGTTTATTTCTCGGGCTGTCTCATGGCTACTCTGTAGTGGACTTGGTGAATCCACGTGTCCTGTGACCCTAGGTATGAATTTATCAGATTAGGCAGGTAGAAAAGTGTCTCACAGTGATCTGGATGCAATTGGGATGTTTGATCATTGTTTAGACTGCAGTGTTTTCATTGCTACATAGAATAAGAACATTAAATTATCCTAAAGCTTTAATAAAACTTAATTGTTTTTAATTTTACTTTAGCACAAATTACATATTTAGATTCCTAGCTGGCTTGGTACATTTTCTGTTTCATCTTTGCTTTTTCCTCTTCTTGTAGTTTGGGTAATAAAAATCAATTAATGAAGCATTATTTCTGACTTGCATTAAAACACTGTACGGAATGCCTTAGCTTTGTGCAGGGACTGCTTTAGTTTTGTGTAACTTAAAAACTGTATGAAATTTTATTAAAGATTTTTTAGAAGCTTTGCTTTTAGACTTTTTTTTTTTTTCTGTCCCTTAAGCACCATGCAGTATCACACAGCAAATCAATCACAAAAGCAGGATCAAAACCTCTCATTTGTAGACCTCAAGTACACCGGCAGTGTTAGAGGTGCGAGACAAATACATGTTTAGATCCTTAATGAGATCCCAGAGCAACAGCCCACCTATGATCCCCACCCTCTTTCATCACCTGTACTTCCTACATTCATTCTTTTCCTGTTCTGTTCCACTGTCAGTTAAAATTGTCAATAATAAGATAAAATGGAAATGTGGTGAAGTGTTACGAAGGAGCAACATGATAATATGAAGATTTCAATTCAGAAGACGGTTCTGAAACTGAGGAATTGCATCAAGCATTACTTAAAGGTCCTTCAGTGGACTGGCAATGTAATAGGTGACAACAAGCCCAGGGAAATAACCTAGAACCTCTTTTTAGCCTCAGGCTTTGAAATCAAAGAAAAATTGCGACTTTAACTAGAGATTTAAAAAGGAAAGGAGAGGTGTCATAGGGCTAGAGCAACCCAGTTTAGCTCTCCTTTGTGAGACGGCCTGTTTTCTGGCTGTATCACACAGTGGCACCCAGGTGGCTGCAGAGCCCACATCGAGTATACTTTGGGTTAGTAGCTCTGTCTTTGAAATAGCCAGCAAATGTCAGGTAGTTGGAAAACAGAGAAATTAAGAAAATAATTCCTTCTTTCATACATTTTGTAACTTCTGAAGAGCTACCAACTTGTGAAGACCCTTGCAAAAGCACTGCTTAATGTATGTGTGGTTTCTAGGAAACGCTGGTCCTACTGTGAGCATGCAGAGCAGTTGTGGAGGATATGCACGATAAAGCTCAGGTAAGCTCAGGTGTTCAGAAATGGCAGATTCAGTAAAGAGGAAATGTTAAGAAAATGAAGTAGATCTAAGGTAGCCACTCCTTTTAGGCACTTTATCATGTGCTTTTTCCTAAGGAACAGAATGGTCAAGCTCTGTAGCACAGGGGACTGTTTGGGCGAAGAACCAAAGCAAGTTAATAAAGTGGCAAGAGGTGCAGGTGAGAGACACAGCCACCTGCAAGTGATGTGTTACCTCCTTCTTGCTCCTGTGATAGGATTAAGGCTAGGAAACACTCCAGTGCAGAGAAAACAGGTATGTTTTTAATGTACTTTTCTAATTTACAACACTAAGAGACTACCCAAAATCAGGAGCAAAAATGCTTAGGAATTTTTACGCTTTCTTGAAAACTAACCACAGAATGCAAAGCTAGAAGTTACTTGGGTATTGTTGTGTATGCGCTTAAGCAATTCTGCAGTCTGAAGCTTGTTTTGTAAAGCAGTGAACCTAGTGAGACCCCTGCCTGGGTAGTTGTATCAGAGGAAGAGCGGGGAATTGCGGTGGCTCAGGCAGCACCTTGCCCCGGAGGGAGGGAAGGGTCTCTCCATAACCTGTCAGGCACCGGGTCACCAACAGCACGTGGTGGTGACCAGCGAGGGCAGACTTCATGTTGCAATGCACTGGTTTGAAGGAGTTACAGGAATTACCTACGCTGTGCAGCCACTGAGTGCTTTGAGCCTGGCAGTCAGCACAAGCCCTCCAGCCCTGCACAGCCCTGCAGCACAGCACAAAACACCCACCTGGGGCTCTTCTGGGTTGCCTTGCAAAGCAAGGGGAAACGTGCCTTGCCTTGTTGGACTGAGCATCTTTGAACAAGCCTGTCTGTGATTCTGAGTGATATACTAGCAGGAAGCAAAATCAAAGTAAGCCAGCAAGCTGTAGTCTGCATTCAGAAACTGGGAGTGTTTTGCCACCTGTAAAACCACCCTGTGCTTTACCTGAGCACTTGCAGTCCATTTAATTTTCTCATCGTGTTTGTAGAGCCCCCCTTCCCAGCCACTGAAATTCCACCCAACTCAGATTTCACGATTTCTACCCGTGGCTCCTCTCATGTGTAACTTTACTCCTATTATAACACCATGTATCAGCGGTATCGTTTGATTTACAATGCTTAAGTGAAATGTTTCCTCAGGCACGGGGCAGAAGCGCCCTGCAGAGCGGTTTATGCTGCCACTGAAGCGGTCACGCAGGGCGTGGATCAGGCTGCTGATCGTACCCCTGGGACTCCTGCCCTAGCGCCCTTAGCACCGGCCCCCGAACTCGGGCTGCCACACATGTGGCTCTGCGCATGCTTTACGTAAACTACTGATGAGAAAGAGACAGAAAAACGCTTTCCAGCCACACGTAACTGCAAGTACTCGTGTCTGTGTTGCGCGTAATCTTTTGGGATTAATTACTTCGCAGACGTGGTGCTTCGTTGCACTAATTGAGGCGCAGGCCTCCCCGAAACACGGCTCTTTCTAAGAAGGGCGAAGCCAGGGAGGCACACAAAGGGGAAGCATTTAAGCCTGGGTCGCTAACACTCGCGGTACCCTCTTCTTTTCGGTGCTGCTCGAGGAGCGCGGCTTCAGCCTCCGGCCCAAAGCACCGGCAGCGGCTGTAAACCACCACCCCCCGGGAGCGGCGCTGCGAAGCTCCCCGGGGGGCCGAGCTTCTGCCAGCGGCCGCCGCCGAGCCTGAAAGCGGGGCCGCGGCCCAGGCCGAGGGCTCCCCGCGGGGCCGGGAGGGGGGCGCGGGACCCACCTGGGACCCGCCGGGCTCCCGCCGCGTCCCGCCGCCGCCGCTCCGCCGCCGCCCGGCCCGGGGGAGGCGGCGCCGGGCCCCGCGCATGCGGGCTGGGCCGCGGGGAGGGCGCGGGGCCTGAGGGGGGGCGGCAGCCGTGGGGCGGCCCGGCCCGGCTCGGGGTGGCGGGGCCCGAAGGCTGTGTAAATCTGGGGCGGCTTCAGCGCGGCTCGGTGCGTGCAGCGTTCACCTTCCCCGTTTCCTACAGCACCCGTAGGCGCTCAACAAGCAACGCCGCGAGTGCAGCCCCTACCTCTGCCTCCCTTCAGACACCCAGTGCGCTTCCCCTGCTGCAGCAGCAACTGCAGCTGGCGTTTACAGGCTTCGGTTTGTAAATTATCTGTTAAATTATCTGCTACTGGGCGTGTGCGATGTGTGCCCTCGCCACGAGTTGTAATTCGCTGTGTGCTGAGCGCGGCTGCGAGCGTGCCGTGTGATAGCTGTGCCCTAAAGTTGTGTTTATCGTTACATAATTACGTGAATAAACACGCTTCCTGCATGCTTCAGAAAGAATTTATAAAGTTCGTACTATTCCTAAAAGCAAGCATAACGTTTTCTTTGTTTTGTTGTAAAGATACAGCCACAGAGGCATACCACGCTTTTTGAAAATAGCCACTGGCTTTGCTCCTCTGTCTGAAATGAGGAAAGAAGATCAGTTTTTCTCCACATCACGCCCTTGATCCCGCTCGTCGTGCAGCTGCACAAACACTTGTGCCAGCACAACGGTGTGTGCACAGGACAAGCCTGCCTCTGTCTCTGTGCTTCCCAGCAGGCTGCACAGGGAAGGGCCCCTCTCAGCACTGATCCGTGAGGAAGGAGCGCTCAGAAATGTCTGGTTTCAAAAAACAGGGGTGTTCCAGCAGAGAATGAGCCTAAGAGAGCAGAGAACTCACCAAGAACGAGTGGGGGGCTCTCAGACACAGACAAGGAAACGTTATTTTGGTTAGTTAGTTAGAGCAATTCCATAGAATATAAGGAGTGAAAAAAGGAAAAGGGCAATTTTTGTTTTCCCAGGAAGAGGCATGCATTCAGGTTTGGTGATACTTCTAGGTACATACTGATTCTCTAATAGTCTAGGGCCCAGTTCAAACCTGACACAAATGGAGTAACTCCCGCGAAGCCAAACCTACCAACCCCAGATCTGCGTTCTGCTGTTCAGATTTTACAAACTTTACCTGGCTGGAACTTATTTTAGATCAGCACATGCCACCTTGTGGCAAATTAACATCGTGCATCTGTTGTGTGTGTGTTTTTTTTTTTTTTTCCTTTTTTTTTTTTTTTTTTTTTCCTCTTTCCCTCAGCTCTGCAACAGTTTCTTTCTTTATTAAGGTACTGCTTCTTTTTATATTCCTTGTATTTTGGGGCTCAGATTGCTGTGGTGCCAAGCTGGGTTTCATCGCAGAAGATCTTCTGCTTCATCTCAGTAGTTCCTGCATATGTTGGAAACTCAATTTGGTGATATTTTGTACCTTGATCACATGGTCTGCCAACATAACGTGTGCTTTTCAGCAGGGCCTTCTGAGCACTTTCCAATTCAGAGCCATAGCAGCTAGCTGTAGTTAGTTAATCTGGAGAGTAAAGCATCACAAAGAATACTGGGCGCCTGCCTTTAAACTTTTACTGTGATTTCTGCACCCAAATCATTCCTGCTCCTTACCTCTCTGGCACAAGCACTGGACTTAAACACATTATTCCTCTTTTTTTTTTTTTTTTTTTTTCTTAGGTCCCACTCGCTCACTGGGTATATCACTGTTCTTTTCCAGCATAAACACAGCCTTTACAAAGAGGGTTTAGGTTTTCGCTACAGGCCTCTCATTTGCAGTGTTTATGCAGGCGTATCACAGATTATACAATGTCTGTCTTGTTTGCAGTGAGCATCAGTGTTATGGGAAGAGAACAAAAGACTGCCAGAGATAATCAGCAGATGTAATGAAACAATGCCAGTAGCAAGAAAAAATAGCTGGAAAGGCCGCTTTTGAGGTTAGAGCAGTCCGCAGTGGAATGTGGTAATGCTGTTGTTAGTTTGGAGAGTGGATCTTAAGTAGGAGCAAGTTTGCAGATCCATTGCAGCCAGTGTATCTCCTAGATACCGTGCGAATGTTTTTTTGGAACTCATTCACCTTTTTGGCTTGCAACTTTTTCCTGGAGCAGACAATGATGACTATTGCCACAGGTTTTCCACGACGTTTTGCCTGGGCAGAGTGTTGGTGACACCTCCCACTCCTCCCTCCCATCCTCTGATGTGCAGCACCCTGAGGGTGGAACTCCTCGGGCCAGGGTGGGTTTTGTTTCAGAGCAGGACAAGTGCAGCAGACACATTTCTTCCCGTCTCACCCATTTCTTGTCCTTTCACTCGGTTTCATCTGGATTTGGTTCCTATTCCTTTTAAAAACGTGCAACTGTTTCTCTGTCATGTTACCGGTCTTCCTATTCTGTAGGGTTTGGTTTATTATTCTCACTGTTTTGTTTTTTGGTTTGTTTGTTTTCTCTTTTAATCGAGTGTTTGTATGGGATGTTATTGAGTATCCATCTATTTATCTTTCCAGATTTTTTGTATATACTTTACATTTGTTAGCTTCAAGACCTTAAAAATGCACTTTGGCCTTTATGGTTGTGTTAGCCTGGGAAAGAAAGTTGGGAAAAGAAAGAAGGGTAGGGAGTAGGAACTACATCTTAATAAACCATCTGGAATGGCCAAGGAGCAGAGTCAAGCAGTGAGTCAGTGTGCGTCTTTTAGTTGCCAAAACAGAGCAACCTGTCACAAGATTTGTGCGGGAAGACAAAAAATGCAGATCAGGAAGACTGAGCTGCAGAGGTGAAACCTTGTGTTTTATGATCTTTAAGGCATTAAACAAAACCCAGAGACCTCAGGATTAGACTTTGACAAAAAGGACTGCAGATATTTGTAGGAATATAGCTCACTAGCACTCCTGGAGCTGTGTATCCAGAGGGGAGGGGACAGCTCTAGGTAGATATGGAAGTATTGCTTGAGAGCTGTCTTGCAGATTGTCTTGGACGAAGGGTTGTTCCAGGTGCATCTGCCTGGGAATTTGTGTGATACGTTTAGCTAGCACTTTCAGTAACTCCAGTCCAAGTCCCTGAATAAACCCATCCCTGTAAGAGGGACTCGAATGCTCCTGGAGGCAGCAGTGAGCCAGATTCTCCATCTCTCTTATGCTGTTCTCTCTGTGGGAACAGGAGTGAAAACGTGATATGAAGTGGTAAGTGCCATAAGTGCCATCATCGTGTCTTAAAGCTTTTGTACGTTCAGCTGCAGTGTTATCCAGAAGGCTGTTCCATAGACAACAGTCAAAAGTACAGTCCATAATTCTACCTTTCTTGACATGATAGTGGGACAACACAGGTGTTTTACCAGCTCTGTGCCACTCAGAAAAATCAACCAAACCAAACCACCTGAGGCATCAGATTGCTTCAAGCTCACAGCATCTGCAGTGTGCTGCGAGTATTGTTGTGGGCCACAGTAGAGCAAGGGTTTAGAGCACGTGGTGTATGATGACCACATAACCAGGCATGCCTGAGTGCAGGGCATTCAGAAAGGTGAATTTGAAATACGTCTGTCTTCACCACTCGCTGGGAAAATAAGTTATGTCAGTGCAGTTATCAGAAAACAGTATATACGGCAGAAGTGGACTACTCAGTGAGATTTTAAAACACGTTTGCTTTGGCTGTGTTCTTGTCACCCCTTCCGTGAATGTCTGTGCCAGTAAAAACAGCTTTGGAAGCCACGTGTCCAGAGTTTAAATCGACAAGCGCAGGCACTCATGCTTGAAGGGCACAGACACTTCTTAGGGGATGTAAACAGCACAGAGAGATGTACCTGCTTTATCACAGCTAACCATTTTGCAAGCAGCTTTTCTAATTCCACGGATTTGATTTACTTTGTTTTTAATAAAAATAGAGTGCTTAGCATTGTAGTTAGACTTGAGGAAACCACATTTGATTCAGGAATATTATGCGGGCAATAAAAAGAGGCTTAAAAAAATCAGCCGTTTTCTGGAGATTATTTGCTCAGCTCTACTATTAATATTGTTTTGTTTGCCAGACTATGATCAAAAACATTTGGCAGGCGAGACTCAGTCAGGAAAGTAAGCCAGTGAAGTTGAGCTGTCATCTGAGCACATACAGAAAAACTGTTCTCTTGGCATAGAAAACAGACTGTTTACAGAAATAATAAACATGCCCTCTAAAATTATGTTCCTTCTCTCTAAAATCATGGAAGGTCACAAGACTTTGACCCTACAGAAGGAGCATAACACTTTATGAGACTTCTGTCAAAGCACATGATAAAAAATAAATACACTGTAATAAAGAAGTGTCAGTCTGATGGCTCAAATGTGCCTTCCTAACGTATTCTGTCTCCCTTCCTTAAGATGTGGTATGTGTGCTGCCACGCAAAGGAAGCCCATCTGGAGGGGATATCAAATCAATCCATTTGCCTGATGTATCAGTTGATGTAATTAACTTTTGTTTTATCTCCCGAGTAAACCTTGTAAACAATAAAATGTGTCAAAGTAAAATACAATCTATTGAAAAGTGTAATTTGTAAATGTCCCTGTGGTGATTCAGCTGCTGGATAGAGCCCCAGATGCTGAATATCCCTGAGGAGTAAAGGACTGATCTGGCCAAGACTTGGATTTTTTCTGAGCCCTGACGATAGATGGGTGAGATACAGGCAAGGGAGCAGGCAGTGGCTGGCTACTTCAGCAGCTGCATACAGCTGGAGCAGGACTGTCTTCACAGCCTTTGCCAACGTGCCCAGAGGGCAGGATTCTCACCTTCTGTTCATCTGCAGGATTTCCAGGTTTACTCTTTATTTGGGTTCCTTCTTCCTCTCCCGTAAAGCTGTTTGTTTAAGTTCTGCTGCGTAAACTCCAGGCATGGGAGTGAGAAATATCACTCACTGTCGAGAGCTCAAGCAAAGCAGCACGGCTTTCCTCGGTCGTTTGAACGCCCAGGGTGGGAGCCCTCACTCAGGTGCTTCTGGGGCTTGCTGCAGAGCGGGGGCAGACAGAAAGGTTGTGGTTATGCCAGCCATGGACTGAAACGGTTTGGGGTGTTTCCATGAGAAATTTTGTCTGGGGCAGTCTAGCATCGGGTAGCCTCTTGGCGTGTGAGAACTGTGATGAGACAGCTATAAGACCTTTTGACTGCATAAAAAGAAGCAGGGTGAGCATTAAGGCTGGGCTTGCCCTGAGCCCTGGGCTGTTACAAGTTTTCTGGTGTCTAATTGAGATTTTTATTTTTATTAAAAACCTGTTAAGATGCTTCAGCTCTGTTTTTGAGGCTCACACAGACCTGTAGTCAGTGCTGCTGGGCTACCTGTGGCCTTTATGAACTCAGGCACCCACGTTGCTCTGCCACACAGCCACAAGCCCTTCCTCCGGCATCCCAGTAGTTCAGAGCAAGCAGAAGTGTTTCCCTACTGCCGTCCTCCATTCCTGTTTTCCTCCTCTCATGTACAGCACAAACCCAGTCAGGTGATCCTGCTTTGGAATTCTACCAGTACAGATAATACATGTGAAGAGCATAAAAGATATTTAAATTTATAAAGCTTGAGCTACCAGCTTGCTGAGAATGAGTATGCAAGTATTTGGCCTTGAGCTTTCCACTCAGCCCCAAACCCACAAAAGAGTTTTACGTTAATCCAGAAAAAGAAAAAAATGCTCCATTTGGTGGTAGTTTAGATTCTGTTCAGTTATAACTTACAACCCCAAAACATAAGAAGTTTACAGTTCATAAATTATACAGCACACAGCACATGCTGTTGTAATCTGCACATAATCCATATGAAGAATTAACACCAATGTCTAAACAAAATACAAAGTCACTATAGGCAATCTTAAACCTCAGCTGTACAGTTTTTCTGAACTATTTTGGCTATAGACATGATTTTTCACCCCTCTACCCTCATATGGTATTAATTCAATTGTTTTATATGTTATACATGCGTAAGAGCTAGAAGGGATTTCCTTAAACAACAAACATTGAGGATAAAAAGGTTGGTGTTTATAAAAACGTCAAACTCAAAGGCTCTTCCATAACTTGTTAGAGGATTGCTATCATTTAACACTCAAAGCCCAGTCATTCAAGAAGTCCTCCAGAGAGAAAAGGTAATCCTGATTTTCCACTCATGAGTTACTAGTCTGATCCCTCAGAAGAGAATGAGCAGTAAGCATACAGAAAGGAGAAATTTGGTTAGAAAGATCAGAAAATGGCTATGGGATGGTTCAGTTCTGCAGGCCGTAGCATTTGGTCACTCTGTTGTTTGTTTTTTTGCTTAGAAGCTCAGTATGAAACCAGCAGGTAAATGGCTCCGAGTACACGCAGTTGGCATTAGTGCAACTGCCTGATGCTGCAAGGTGTTGAAAGGTGAACTTCTCCATTGCAGCTGAGCTGTTGCTCTTCCAGAGACAGGCTGGCAGGGCAACAAACGAGGAATGAATAAAAGACCAAGGATTGTCACACCTCTGTGCCATTTGCCTGCAGGTCAAAGTCTGTGCTGGAAGACAATGCTCACCCAGAGGGCAGGACGGGAGAGCTTCCAAAGTTGCTGGGCCCAATCCCAGTCCCAGCAGTGACTGATCAGCTTCCTCCCCTGTGATCACATAAAGCATCAGCAAAGAGCATAGCTGGAGTGTATGGCGTGGGTTTGGGAAAAAGAACGATTACGCAGGAGCTGCATAAGAACAAAAGACTTAGGAAACCACTATCTCAGTTAAAAATGTGAGCTCCCTGGGATTGCCTCTTGTACAGAGATCTCAAAGAGCCTTCGGAGGCAGAAGTAGGGGTTAGGAGGACCAAAATTACTGCTGTGGCTGGGAGGTGGGGTGAGAGAGACAGAGTAATCGGAGAGGGAATGCTGCGGTAATAGTGTTTGGAGCTTCAGCGAGAACTAGCTGGTGAGTGGAGCGGCAGATTTGTGTAAGGGAGAAGGAGCAGAAACGGGTGTGCGGGGACTCCCCTGTGTACTTCTGGCACCCTGTTTCTGGTACAGCTGAAATATCAATTCTCAGTGCCAGGGCGCACCGAGGTCTGCGAAGTTGAACGGGACTGTCAGCGCTGGGGGAGGCTGCTCCGCACCCATCGGCTGTTTTGCCGAGGCTGCTGCTGGTCTGCTGGTGCTGAGGTCTCAGCTGTTTGAGGAGGCATCGCTACTGCTGCTTGCGCACAGCAGCTTCTCCAAAACAATGACTCTCGTTTATTAGTCATGGTGAAAATCTTGTTTTTTCATGTTGCTTTTAACTAAAATACGAAAAGCAAAAGTGGAACTTTCCCTTTTTGCTGGAAAATCTTGTGATATTAACAGCTTAGAAAGCATTTTGCTGAAACTTCATTTGTGATTTGAAGGGAATAAGCTGCATTCTACAGCTTTTTTTTTTTTTTTTTTTTTTTTTTTTTTTTTTTTTTGAGTAAGCTAAGGCCCCAATTATCTTATGAAAACTAGTGGAAAGATTTCTGTTACCAGTGTTGTACCGCTGAATCTGTTTTCAATGTTGGAGTGCTTACACTTTTTTCCTGTTTACTTTGGTGCTCAGTGTTGTATAAATACAGTACCAAGGAGATGCTGCCTTGCTTCTCAGAGCTTCGTCCTTCCTCTTGTGCACCTGGAGGGGATGTTTCTGCATCTCTGCTCCCTCCAGGAGCACCGACAGGCTGGGGCAGGAAAACTGCTGCCCTTCGGTCCCGCAGCAGCAGGCTCTGTGCTGGTCTGCCTGTCCCTGTGAGACCTGAGGAGGACAAGAAAGCAGTGAGATCCTCTAAATTTGAGGTTGGAGTCCCTTGTTTGAGTAATGTGCTCATAGCCTAACACTAATCTTTTATTTCAGAGCGAAAAGCCCCTTTCCAGGTGAGAGCCTCACTTGTCCTCAGTGTTGAAGGCTTAGTACACGTGCTTGGGAGTCTTTAGGTTGATCCGGCTCTGGATAAGAGGTCACCCAGCTGTCCGAACAGCCACGAGGAGACAAAACGCTCCGTCCCCGCCTGCCACAGACCTGCTGGCTGCCGGGGGGCCCGGCTGAGCGTTTCTGCTGCCTGCCAGCACCGGGGCGTTGCTGCCAGTCCGCTCTTCTGCGGGGCTCCCCGACAGGCGAAAACGCGATGGCCGGGGGCGAGGCCGTTCCTAATTCCTCTTGTCCTCGTTACCAGCATTCTGTCCCGCCGTTTCCTTCAGGGGATGTTGCCGAGGCCCGGCCAGGCCCGGCAGAGGGCACCCGCGGCACGAGCAGCGGCGCGGGGCCGGGGCCGGGGCCGGGCCGGGCGCACGGGGAGCCCGGCGCAGGGTTGGACTGAGCAGGGCCCGTAGGGTCGTGCAGGGGGTCAGGGGCTGTCACGCTTCCCCCGGCGGTGTAGGAACGTCATTCGTTCGCAAAAGTAGTTTTAGGAAGCCCTACAACCCCTGTTAGTCACCTCCCAGAAGGCAGGGGAGGTCTGTTTTGGCACAGGGGAATGTGCAGGATCGCTGCAGCCTTCTAGGTGGTGGTGGCGCCTGTGTATGGGCCCCGGGTTTACGCTGAGGCCTGTTGTGCACAGAGTAATTAACTTTTCTCATACAGATAGTTGTGTTTGTGTGAAAGACAAAGCAATTCATCTCCCAAAATCTCACACCTTCAAGGGAAAAGGGAATTTCCTGTGTACCGATTGGCCTTTATTAACATGTCTCCTTTTAAAGTATTTTGCTGAAGTCTGACCTTCCTAGTCCCCTATTTCATTCTAAATTAGATGGATCCATTAATAGGAGCAAGAAAAACATGGTTATTCCCCTAGCAGCAGGATGCAGGAGGAGGAAGGTAGCCCTGCAGAAACATTTGTACTTTCCCTCTCTTACCCCCACTGAAGTGAACCCACGGGACAGCCTTCCCATGGCTGTAAGTATCGCCTCTTAGTTGGCCCCCAGGCAGTGGTTTCTGTGTCCCAAGGCAGCTGTGCGAGCCCAGGAGGGTTGCTGCAGGGGACAGGGTCTCAGCTGGGGGCAGAGCTGGGGGCAGAGTTGGGCTGGATTTTACTTGCAGTCCTCTGTGAGCCGGATCAGCTTTAGAGTGGGATGCACAAAGCAAAGCCCTGAAAGGTTTTTGGCAGATCTCTCCTGCAGGTGCACAGAGGAAGCACAGGGACTTTACTCAGGCTGGCCTTAGAGCTTAGCAGGTGCTTTTGGCAGGACACTCGTGCTGCTGGAAACATGACCCTTCCGTGAGCCCCACCTGTCTGTGACAACCCGGTGCCATCAGCTGCCTGCCGCCTCATGAAAATCACGTTCCCTTAAACCAGGTCCTGCCGTGGTTGAACCAGAGGCATGATGGCCAATGTCCTGGGGCTTTTGGTGGGTTTAAATTCAGCCCACCAGAGTGAGGCACCCACAGCTCCCTATGGACAAGGCTCCCCTGAGTGGCTGCCCAGGTTCCCCCGCTCAGGTACCCTGCAGAGCTGACCCCCGGCCGTTCTCCCATGGCTCCCAACTCATGACCAAGCCTCCCGCAGCCAAAGTTACATTTTTAAGAACCCGTTGAGTCTCGGCCAAGCTATAGAGATTAAAACGGATAAAGGCTCTTAGGAATGTAAACAGCATAGAGAAATCCTAATCCACGTGGCACAATGTTATTCAAAAAGAAAAAAAAAATATTCTAGCCAGAGGTGGTAAATCGTCCTCACTTCCTGAGCGTGCCAAGCCTGGGACCCCACGTGCAGCCTTCTGCCGGCGGAGCTCCAGGCCTCGTTCCAGAGGAGGAGCCCACGGGAGGCTCGGTGCCGGTGCTGCTGCCCTGGCAGGTGGTGTATGTGCAGCAGTCCGTGCTGCACTGGGCAGCGTCTGAAAATAGAAGATGTCTGGGAGGTGTCAGGCACCTGGCTGCTCGCTTTAAGATTGTTTTCCCGAGGTGTTTTTGGTCGGGGTAATTTTGGGTAAGTCTCACTGAGCCCGCTCTGCGGCACCTTCCGTGCCAGGGGGTTGCACCTCTGCGGGAGTGAGGGGAGATCCCGGCCCTCGTCCGGCACGGGGGCGCTTCGGTGCCTCTGTGCCTGGACTTTGAAACGAGATCCACGTACAAATCAAAAGCTTGTCTGAGAAATAAGCTGGCAGAAAGGAACCCTTCGTTGCTTAATTGTTTTATACTGTTTGGCTCTTAAAGAAAGCTAAATTATGTAATTGGCTCTCTTAACAGGGTTTTTAACTAGCTGTGGTGGTGCTCGTGAGAGGCCGGGAAGTCAGCTTTAATATGATTTTAATATGTATAAAACATCTTGTTATTTTAAAAATAAAATGTTTCAATTAGCCATTATTGTGTTAAATGACTTAAACATCTCCCTGCTGATCTATAAACCCAAGCCATCCAGATCTGACGTAGCACTTGAGAACAAGAAACCCAAACTGACTGCGGGCTAGCCGTAAACCTGAAGAATGTAGGGATTTTATTCTGTTTCTTCACTTCACTTTTAAAAACTGAAGGCCCCAGCTCCACACAGATGTAGTCATTAACTTAATTTTATGAACTATAAACAGTCCTAGTCCAGTCAGTCAACTGTGTACGCAGTGAATAACCTAAGCACACGTTTAAGTGTTTACAGCACAGGGGCTAATGTGATATCATTAAGGGCGTCTCTAATTTTGCAACAGATGCAGGGATTGCTTGAATTTAAACTAAAACGCGGGTGATAAGGACAAGTCATTGATTTCTGTCTGAAGGTAGTTTAGCGCCCAGAAATGGGTAGTTCAGCTGTAGCTGCTGTTGAAGGTTGAAGGTATTAACTGAACTACCTACTTTTAAGTACCTGCTTTTTACTTACCCTTTTATGTATATCCTGCCATTTGCAAACCACACTTGTTGCTTGCAGTGTAGTCCCAACACGGATAACAGCAGCTTCGTGTGCTCAGTTCCACATCCACGAGTGGTTACAGCAGTGCTGTGTGATCAGCTTTGGTGTGATTCAAAGCCCAGCTTGGCTTTTCCGAAGCCCTGGACTGTGGGGTTTATGTCAACGGCAGCCTGGGGCCCTGTGCTCACTGTCACCCATCACTGAAGGACTGGGCTGTCACTTCCCGTGCTGAACCTGTGCATCAAAACCCTGTTTTGTACGTGTATGTGTTCACAGGTTTGTGTGTGACAGGGAAGGGCTGCATGCAGCGTCGCATCACCATCGACACAGTGCCTATAAAAGCCACAGAGGTGCTCTCGCTCCGAAGGAAGGCCACGGCCCCAGAAGGGTATTGCAGGAGACTCCCTCATGCCACCAACGGGTTACTCCACTGATGGTTTTCTTGGGTGGTTGGGTTTTTTGGTTTTGGTTGGGTTTTGTTGTTGTTTTGTTTTGACAGCAGCTCCAGGTGGAAGGAGGGTTATAAATACACTGTCAACGAGGGAAAGCGAATTGCAGCTGTCTGTTAGCTGGGACAGCATTTTGGGGGGCTGGTGAATGAGCCCCTGATCCTACAGACCTTTGTAAGCCTTCAGTAGAGGACAGTTTGTAGAGGAGACACTGTTACAGGAAATATGTCCGGCCTGAAATCTGTCACCGTTTGCATTTAGCTCCTGGTTTGCATTTCCACGCATTGCTTCCCTTGCCTGGGGACTAGGCAAAATGAAAGCTGAAAGAAAAAAACAACAGCGACTAAAACCAAACCAAAACCAAACCAAAACCTCTTTTACAAGTCCCATTTATCTGAGAAAAGAGAGAGGAAGGCTCAGCATCCCTCCCGGTGCTCCCTTACTCACCGCTCGTGCCCTCCGTCGCTGTGTGCCCGCAGGGGAGCCCCGGCACCGACCTCCGGCTGTCTCCGAGCAGGATTTGAGGCTCCGGAGCAGCCGGGCTGTCTGCTCGGCCCGGGTGGCTGCAGCAAACCGCCCGGGGAGGGATGCGTGTGGCAGTGCTCGGTCCTTCAACCCGCAGCCCGGGGCACCCGTCGGGGCATCGCCGTCGGGGTGACGGCGCCGTGCCGGGAGCTGGCTGCGGGCTGCAAGGGGCAGGGAGCGCGCATTTGGTCCTTTTGCTCCTTGCTGTGGCTCAGGGGAGAAGGACGCCCCGAGAAGTCGCGTGGAAAAGGCGGCGGAAAAAATCTTTCCCCGTCCAAACGGGCAGCAGTCGGCGAGGGGAAAGCCCCCGGCCAGGGGAAGGGTTTGGGGGCGCTGAGCGGGCTCCTCTCCTCCTTCAGGGCGCGGCTTTCGCTGCCCCGAGCCCCGGCCGACGAGCAGACGGCTGCCGGGATGCCCCAAGTGCAGAAGAGAGCAAAAGGAGGCTCCAAACGCTCCGCGTTTATAGAAAATAAAGATCGGGAGAGCTCCTGAACAGGGCAGAGGTATTGATAGGTTCTGAAACTAATGACGTACGTGCGTAAAAAAATGCTAAAAAGTGGGTAACTGTCGAAATAATTTGTATTTCTAACAGTTCGATAGACCCTTTGCTTGGTGCGAGCAAAATAAACCCTTCTTTCTTTCCTTTTAAGGAAAAAAGGTGATTCCCTTCTAGCAGATGGAAAACGAAGTGCACACAATTTGGGGCCTGCAGAAACGTCCCTTTCGTCCCCAAACCCCGCCGAGCTCCGAGGTGATGCTGCTCGGGGCAGCGCGGCTCCGAGGGGCCGTGTGAGCGGCGGGGCAGGGCGCAGGGTGCAAAACCCCGTGTGTAAGAGCGCAGGGAGTTAGGCGATTTCGGTCCTTTCAAGAATCACTGACAAAAAATAAAATAAAGCACCGCCCGATGTCCTCGTAGCAGCAGGATTTGCTCCGCAGCGGATTTCTGCCGCTCGGTAGCGACGTCCCGCAGGCTGCGCCCTGGGCAAAGCAGGGAGGTGCGGGGCTGGCGCTGAGCTGCGGGGCGCAGCGCGTCCAGCCCGCAGGGCGCTGAGGGAAGGGCAGCGAGGTGCGGCACGGGGACGGGTGCTCGGCGGTGTGTGCTGTGTGTGCCGCTCCCGGAGGGGAGGCTGGTTCAGGCTGCTGTGGATGTGTCCGCTCGCTTGAATGGGCCCCAAATTCTCCCCAGTTTACGCGTAAATTATTCTTCTCGTTATTCACCAGCGGCCTCTTTTGCCTTGGCCGTTAGAAATCGGTACCTTGGCGTGAGAGTAGCTCCTGCTCTAAATAAAGACGGACAAAATACAGACAGACGGACGAGTGGCCGCGGAGGGAACCGGGCGGGTCCCGTCCCGGTGCGCTGGGCTCCGCCGAGCTCGGAGGGCGGCCCGGGGGGTCGGTGCCGGTCGGTCCCGTCCCGTCCCTGCCTGCAGGGGACACGGCAGCGGCAGCCGGGGCCCTAAGGAGGGCAGGGGCAGCGGCTTTCGGCGTTTGCGAGGAACGAGGGGCACGGCTGTGAGCTGAAGGGACGCGGGGCAAGCAGCAAATCCAAGCGGAGCCGCCTGGTACAAGTGGCAGCGAGGGTATGGGACAGGTTACCTCGGGAAGTCCTAAAAGCACCGAGCAGAAACGAATTCAAGAAGCACCTGGCTTTGGGCGCATGCAATGAAAGGCGGAGGAAGGACGTGGCGGGGGCATTTTGGCCGCGGCCCCAGGACCGCGGGGAAACCCTCCCAACCTCTCCCCTTGCTCGCCGAGCGACCCCGCGGGGCCAGCCCGGGGGTCCCGACAGCCCCGAGCCCCCCGAGCGCGCTGCGGGCGTCGGGGCCGGCCCCGGGTCGCCTCGGGCTCCGCGGCTGGGGGTGGGGGGGGGAAGAGGCGGCGGCTCCTCCTCCGCTCAGCCCCGGGGGGAGCCGGCCCGGGGGGGCGGGCAGGTGGCGGGGCGGCGCCCGGGGGCTGCCCCGGGGCCGGGGGCCGGGGGTCGGGGGGTCGGGGCCGCGCTGGAAGGGCCCGGCGCTTGTTTGGGTGTCTGCTGTCCCGCGGCGGGCAGGCAGAACCGTGGGTAATTTGCTTTCTATGGCAGGGGATCAAATGCTCTGCCCTAACCTCTCGCTTCCAGGTACTCGCCCGCCCCGGCCCCTTCCTTCCTCCGCGGCCCCTCCCGCGCCCTCCCCCGCCGCGCCGCCAGCCCCGCCGGGCCGGGCGCTATATAGGCGGCTGCCCCGCGGCCCGGGGCGGAGAAACGCTGCCCGGTGCCGCGCCCCGGTGCAGGCAGCGCTCGCGGCCCGGTGCCGAGCCGTTCGAGCTGGGGGGGCCGAGCCGAGCCCTGCCCGGGGGTAGGGGCAGGGGCAGGGACAGGGCGGGGGGCGGCGGCGGGGCGATGGGCAGAGCCCCCCCTGCCCGGCTCCCAGCGGTGCCGGCCGGGGGGCTGCGCTAGGGCGGCCCGGCGGAGCCTCGGCCCCGCGGCCGGGGCTCACCCCCCCCCTCCCCGGGGGCGGCGAGGATGCAGCACCCGCTGGAGCTGGGGGCCGCGCACTACTTCCCGGCCGAAGCCTTCCCCGACCACCGCTCGCACCGCTACCGCAGCTTCATGATCGAGGAGATCCTCACCGACCCCCCGGACGCCAAGGGCGCGGCGCCGGCCGGGGAGCTCCTCAAGTTCGGGGTGCAGGCGCTGCTCTCGGCCCGGCCCTACCACAACCACCTAGGTACGTGCTGCCGCGGGGCCGGGCCGCCTCCGGGATCCGGGCTCCGAGCTCCGGGCACCGCGGCCCGAGGGGTCCCGGGGCCGGGGAGGGAGCAGGCTCCGGGCTGCGGCTCGCCGGGACCGCGCTGCATCGGGGCGCCGCTGGGCTCCCGGGGCTGGCGGGCAGAGCGCGGCTTCGAGCCGCTCCTCGGAAGCAAACCCCGTTAATTTGGGCAGCGAGCAGCCGCCGGGCTCCCTGCACACCGGGCAGGCTGGGGGCCGGCGCCGCGGTGTAGCGCTTGGGGCCTAAAGCGGAGCTTTGCGTGGCTGCCACTGACGGTCCCGGGCAGAGGGCGGCTGCCCCGAGGATTTGGGGATTTTGGGGGTTCGGGTGAGGTGCAAGTGCCGGGGCCCTGCGCGGCGGGCACAGCCGGGGGGCTGCGGGGAGCCCCGCGGACACGGCGTCAGCTGGAAGCCCGACGGATGGACGGACAGACAGACAGGGCGATGGATGGAAAGCGCGATCTGTCCCCTCTGTTACAGCATCTAGGACAAATGCAGAACGTTAATGACATATCTCTCTCTCTTTTTTTTTTTCATTTTTTCATTTTTTCATTTTTTCTGTTTTCTTTTTCTCTCTTTTTTTTTTTTTTTTTGGTCGTTGGTTTTTGTAAAGGCGAGTGTTTCGGTGCGCTGCCAGAAGCTTTCGTTTCCAAAGCCGTCCCACCGCAGAAAGGCCGCTCTTTCACCCGTACGAACGAATGGAACGGGACCGTCCCGATTTCTTTTTTTTTTTTTTCCTTTTAAAAGAGAAATTGGAAACCGTCGAGCCCCACAGTCAGGGAGCAACATAGATTAGGACATGCGGAAATCTGCGTTGCTTTAAGTACCGGTTTCAAGCACCGGTCCGGCTAAAACGCAGTTCTCAGGCTGCCGGGCGGCGAGACGCGGCTTTGAGCAGCAGCGGGGTTTCTGCTGCGGCCGAGGAGGAGGAACCCGCAGTGAAGTTCCTTACAGCCCACCCGTGGGGATTGCTGCCGGGTTTTTAGGGCCGGGGGTCCGCGGGGGGCGACTCCGCACCCGGCGCGCCCGGAACCCGCTGGGGGCTGCGGGACCGGGCCGGGGCCCCCGGGCCCTGCAGGGCTCTCCCGGGGCCGAGAGGGGCCTGAGCCGCTCTGTGCCGGCCCTGGGGTGGGCTCGCAGCTCGGTGCCATCGAGGGAGCTGCCGGCCGTGCTCCCGAGCGCGTTTTCGCAGCCAAGCCGGGGGCTGTGGGTCCCGGAGGAAGATGCGATTGTTTGCGGGTTAAAATCGCGCTGCGGGGCCCGGGGGAAGATGCGATTCAATTGTTCGGGGACTGAAATCGCGCTGAGGGGCTCCGGGCAGGGAAACCCGCGGGGGGCTGCCCGCCCGGCCCCGGCCGCACGTCGGGGGCGAAGCCGAGCTGGCGGCCGCGGCTGCGGCAGCTGCTCGGGAGCATCGGCGGGGAGCGCTTGGGAATCTTTTGGGAATCGTTTTAAAGCGTTTCCACCTGTACGCCGGGAATCACCCGGTAATCACCGGCTGCCGGCCGGAGGGCAAAGTGTGACCCCGCGTCCTCGGGGAGACGGGCGGGCCCGGGGGGGCTGCGTGCGGGCTCCCCGCGGGGTCTGCCCGGCTCTCACGGCCCCTCTCTCCCGCAGCCGTGCTGAAGGCGGAGCCGGCGGCCGTGTTCAAGTTCCCGCTGGCTCCCTTGGGCTGCTCGGGGCTGAGCTCGGCGCTGCTGGCCGCCGGCTCGGGGCTGCAGGGCGGCTCCGCCTCGCCCCATCTCCCGCTGGAGCTGCACCTCCGCGGCAAGCTGGAGCCGGGCCCCCCCGAGCCGGGCGGCAAGGCCAAGAAGGGGCGCCGCAGCCGCACCGTCTTCACCGAGCTGCAGCTCATGGGGCTTGAGAAGCGCTTCGAGAAGCAGAAATACCTCTCCACGCCCGACAGGTAGGGCAGGCCGGGCCCTCCGGAGCGGGGCAGGGCGCGGGGGGAGTTTTTGCTGGGGAGGGAGAGGAGCCGCGGGCCGGCCGGACTGGGTCTCACCGCCTGTCTCTCTCCCGCAGAATAGACCTGGCCGAATCGCTGGGGCTCAGCCAGCTCCAGGTGAAAACCTGGTACCAGAACAGGCGCATGAAATGGAAGAAAATAGTAAGTGCCCGCCTCTGACCCTTCTGCGCGCCCCGCCGCGGTACGGGGGCAGCTCTGCCGCCTCGGCCTTCTGCATGCCCAGGGCAAAAATGCATGCGACGGGGGGGAAAAAAGTTCTATTCTAATATTTAAAGTGATCTATTTGTGTGCCCGCGGTCTGTGAGGCCAGCATCGCCCGGGCCGGGCCCTCCTGGTTTTGCTGCCGCCCCCATCGGGCTGCTCGGCTCGGCTCGGAGCGGGGCCGCGGGAGGCTTCTCCCGAGCGGGGCCGCCCGAGAACCGCTTTTACTCGGCTGTCCCCCCCTGTGCTCCCTCCCCGCCTCGCAGGTGCTGCAGGGGGGCGGCCTGGAGTCCCCCACCAAACCCAAGGGCCGCCCCAAGAAGAACTCCATCCCCAGCAGCGAGCAGCTCTCGGAGCAGGAACGAGCCCGGGACGCCGAGAAGCCGCCCGAGAGCCTGGGCTCGCCGGCTGAGGTCAGCCAGGAGGAGTGACCGGCACGGCCCGGCCCCACCGCCGCCGGCCCCGAGCCGCTCCGCCCGGCCGGGAGCGCGGCCACCGAGCGCCGCCGCCGCCGCCCCGGGCCGGGGTCCCCGGGAGGAGCCACCGGCCCCGCACCTCCCCGCTCCGCCGGCAGCGACCCAGGGGGAAGAGGGCTGGAAGGGGGGAACCAAGCGGTTCGTGGACTGCTGTCGCCTTCGGTTTCCGACGAATCCAGCGTTTGGCCCGGCCGCGTCCCTGGCCCCAGCCCCGCCGCTCCTCTCCGCGCCCGCGGGGCGCTGCGCCCCGGCCCCCGCTGTGCGACGGCCCCGAGGGGCCAGGAGGAGGACACTGGACCCCACCTTCACGTCCGCTCGCTGTCTGAAACCCTGTGGTGCCCCTAGTTACTCGAAAACTGCATTTTACGATCAGTTTTATTAATGCGAAGATATTTACTTTATTTCAATAAAGTATTTTATGAACTATTGCTCTGAGTAGCGTCATGCTTTTCCTATTTTTTTTTCCTATTTTTTTCTATTATTTTTTTTTCTTTCCCTCGGCAGCAGTTAATCTGTCTGAGATTCAGACGCGAGGCCCGAGGCCGCCTGTCCCGGTCGGGGGCAGCACCCCCGGGTTTGCTGGAGCGCAGCGGGGCAGGAGCGAGGCGATGCTTTCGCACTGTACAAACAGGGAACGAAGTGCTGCTGGTTGGAGCGGCTTTGGGGCTCGGCACGCCGGGTACGGGACCCTCTCGGCTCCCCAGCCCCGGCTCCTTGCCCGCCTCTGCCTCGGGTCACGGCCCCTTTCCCGAGGCTCTTTGCTAATTGCGGCGACGTAGCAAGAAACGGTGGCTTTTTTTTTTTTTTTTTCGGTCTTCGCTGTACTTTTTCCATTGAGGTATCAAATTATAGAGCATCTACAGAGACGTGCAATTATCATCATCGTGCAAAAAAAAAAAAAAAAAAAAAAAAAAAAAAAAAAAAAAAAAAAAAAAAAAAAAAATGCCCACCAAAACCCAGAAGCGCCGCAGGAAGCGGTGAGAGGCGGCGGGGAGGGAAGAGGGAGCAGGACGGGGGCAGCGGAGCCCGGCTGCGGAGCTGAGCCCCAGCGGCGGGGTGCTAATTGGCCGGGCCTCCCAATTAATTAAAGGCGGTGATTAATGCAAGGCTGCTGAAGGGAGGTCCTGCAGCGGGTGCAGGGTACAGTCGCTGCCTCTCGTCCCGTCGGGGGCCGGGCTGAGCCCTTCCCAGGCTGTGCCCCGGGGCCGCGGGGAGGGCCGCTTCCGCGGCGGTGGCGGCCGGGTCCCCAGTGCCGTGCCGGTGCCAGCGGGTCCGTGCCGGGTAAACGAGCCCACACCGAGCTCCAACTTTCGGTAATGCCGCCGTTTCTCGTTAAACGGCACGACGGTGGGGCAGGAACGGTGCTGAGGGCATCGAAGTGCTGTAAAAAGCCCTAAACGGCCCTAAAAAAATAAAAGCAGCCCTGGGTCCCTCTCGGCCGGTTCTCCGCTGCGGCCCGGCTCGGTGGGGGCTGAGGGCGGCTCCTGCTCGCGGAGCCGTGCCCTGGGTTAAATAAACCCGGGATGAGCGATGGAGTGTTTGTAAGCACGGGACGCGGCCCGTGCCGAGCAAACAGGAAGCCAGCTCATATTCTTATGCTAAAATGACTTCTGGATTTAAACAAACAAATAGTTCGAGCTGTTTTATTTAACCTGGGGATGGGGATTAGGGCTGGGCAGGGCGAGCACGGCGGTTTTGAGGAGGGCTGCCCGCCGAGGGGCCGGCCGGCGCGGAGCTTGGGCTTTGTCCCCCGCGGCTTTCGGCTCCCGGCGGTTGGCTCTGGCCGCCCCACAGCGCTTGGAAGGAGCAGCCGCTCTTAATTAGGAGGTAGATTCGCGGGTGCGTTTACCCAAATTACCGGGATGACGAGCGGTGTTGAGCAGAGCTTCGGAAGCGGCTGGGGTCAGTTTATTGCTGTTACAGCCGCGATGCAACCTCCGTACCGTAATAACCTCCCTACCGTAGTCCCTAAGCAAACCCACGGACAGCGAGATTTTCTTTCCCCATCTGAGTAAGTGGCGCACAAGTGATTGTTTTTCACAGACCATGAATGAGAAAACGTATTTTACTCTTCCCTTGCAGACAAGGCGGAGGGAAGGCAGGAGCGGCTCCCTGGCGGGGCCGCGGCCCTTCCCGGGGCTCCCGGGGCTGGGCTCGCCTCGGCCGCCGCCGCCCGGCTCCGGTGCCCTCTGGTGCCCGCCGGCTCCGGGGGTCTCCCCCCGGGGGTCTCGCAGCGGTTCCTCCGCGGAACCCTGGGGATGCCTCTCTCTCCCTTTCCGGTGGACCACGACACGAAAAGCCTCGGCGGAGCCGGTAGCAGATGCCCGGGAGCCGCCTCCTGCGATGAACGGAGGCGCCCGCAGCCCCCCAGCCTCAGCCCCCCGGGCAGGGCTCGGCCGGGCGGCCCCGGGATGCGCTCACCGTGTTTGTAAGCAAAGGGCGAGGAGGATTTTGGATACATAAACACGGTGTGAATGAAAACCTTGTATCTCCAGCGCCGTGCTGTGACCTCGACATTAACGGGCTCCATGTTTGGAGCCGCTTGCCGATAAACGCTTTTTTTTTTTAGTAGTAACGACTTTAATTACAAACTTTCCTTTTGGAAGGAGCTGCTCACACCACGGGTTATGTGTGTGCTGACTGACTGCCCCCAGGGCATCTGCACCGATGCGAAAAAAAAAAAAATCCTCTTAATCACACGACAAGTCAGAAGAAAACGAAAATATGCTTGATTTGTTTTTTTTTTTTTTTTTTTCTTTTTTTTTTTTTTTGCCTTGTAAAATACTTATTTAGTTCGGTGTGGGTTCTTGCTCTCTTGATGAGTTCCCCCGTTGTCTCGGTCAAGGCCCGGCCTGGCGGGTGCCGCCTCCCCTCGCACAGAGCCCGGGGACACCGCTGCGCGATGGCCATTGGGGCTCGGGGCTCGCCCCGGTGACGCCGGCCGGCGGGTGAGCGGCCGGGAGGAGAGCACAGCGAGCCTCGGCAGCACGCTGCTTTGGTGCTAACATATCGATTTTCAGCTCGGTGCAATCGTTTTTCATTTTTTTTTTTTCCTTTTCGATTGCCTCCTGCAGCACGGGTACCCGCGTTCGCGGCGCTTCAACAGCAGAGCCGTGTGTGCGGGGACCTGCAGCGCTGTCCGACGGCAGCCCTGGAGAAATTGGGGACGAATTTGTCCGGAGCTGGGGCCACCTGGAGCCGAGGGGGACGACGATCTCCCCCCATCGAGGCACCTCGCAGCGCTGCCCCTGCCCTGCGCCGTGTGCCCGTGGCCGGCCAAGGGCAGGCGGGTCTCGCCCCCCGATGTTCCTTCTCGTCCCCGTGTCAAAAAACTCTATTTTTGTAGCACATTTATTCTGGCATAAACGCATCTGCGCTTGGGAGCTCTGCCGTTCGAATTACAGCAGCAGAGGTAACGCGCGGCTGTTTTCTGTGTAAGCAGAGCAGAAGGGGGTGGGTTGAAGGCTGGGAAAGCCCCATCGAAAGTGGGCTCTTCCCGTGTTTCAGTGCTCATCCCGTCCCAGTCAATGGGCTAACGGTGTGATGGTTTCCCTAACAAAAGGCCGTTTGGGTGCGTTTCCAACTCAAACATCCTAAACTCGCTTTTCCCGAAGCATCTCGGCGAAACTCGAGGCAGGTCCTGCTCTTGCAGCAAAGCCCGCCCAAAAACAGCCCCGCGGAGCCGCGGCGCTTTGAGACTCCTGACGTTACTCCGGTTTTACACCGAGGTGAAAGTTTACTGACGTTGCTCCGATTTTACCCCGGGTACCGCTTTTAGCCCGGGGGGACCCCCGGGGGCAAGGAAATACTGCGCCCCGGGCATCGTCGAGACGGGTGTGAGGGCAGCGTTTGGGACAAAAATGTAACGAAGACATCAGCTCGAGTTAGGTCAAGCTGCAAATCGTTAACCGGCAGGCGAGGTGTGGCTGTTAGAGGTCTGACTCGGTCCAAGTGGTTGGCCCGAGGTCGTGGCAGTGCTTGCTGCCGTGGTGATGATGAAGATGATGGTGATGCGTGAAGGCGAGCAGCGAGGCCCGCAGCAGCAGCGTGTGGATGGAGGGAGGCAGCGCCGGGGCTCGGCGAGCATCCTGCCAGGGCCCTGGGGCTGCCAGCTCTGCTTGGCCAGGCCTTCCCCTCACATCCATCGGGAACGTGCAGAGCTCAGGCTCCGGCTGTGTTCGGGACGGATCCTTCGGTGGAGTTAGCGATGGCCGTTGTGTCAGCAGCCAGGGGCTTCGTGGCGTAATGAACAAATCCGTGCGAGTAAGCCCTCAGCCACGCAAACCCGTGTTGATGGAAAAAAGACCAAGTCGCAGCCCTGGATGGTTTCATCAGTTTACAAACACAGTCCATTAAAACATGATTATGTACAAAATGGGTTCTCTCCATGCAAGATCCTCGTATCCATTGTTTATGTTGCACCTATATTAACAAACCACAAAACAAGCTTGTAGCATCTCTAAAACAGATTTCTTTTACTTTCTTTCCTCTCTCTCTCTCTCTCTCTCTTTTTTTTTTTTTTTTTTTTTTTAGGCTGGGGATGTGGAAACTTTTCTGGATTGAAATGGCATGTAAGTTCAAAAAATATATGTAAGAAGACTGATTTGTGTCTAAAGCTTGAGTATTAGCTAGAATTAAAACATTTAATTTTTTTCAACACATTTTTTTTTTCTTTCCAGATAATTAATTCAAAGAGTGTGAGGTGGTGTAAATTCAGTCTCTGAGCATGTACTGAAGTTGGTGAATTATATTTAAGTAGAGGGTACTGCTCAAGGAGGAAACCCTGAGCTAGTGTTGTAAAGAGTGCCTGCTGAGTTCAAGTACAGATAGCCTCAAAACATTACATCCTCTTCATTCATACTCAAAAATTACTCAAGCATGACTTGCAGTGAAAAAAAAAATGCAAAAAGACATTAATTTATGACAAGTGTTCCCAGCCTGTTTCATAACTGATAGCCTGATAACCTTCTTGTGCAGAGTCCCTCAACCTCAGAGACAGTCCACGAGGATGAAGAAAATCAAGAGGGAACAGAGCTGTGAAGAGAACAGGCAGATGTGCGGTGGTTATTCATACGCTGAGAACTGCGTGTGTGACAAGAACTTTGATGCTTTTCCAAAAACACGATATTGCAATAATTAGGAGAGTCACCCAAACCCTTCTCCAGGCATTCTTACATGAATTACAGAATTGCTCTCCAACTCCTAAACTTGCACTTTATGTAGTATGAATGTTGTATCATTTATACGTGCATAAATTTATGTATGGAAGTTTATGTAACCAAAATGCTGTTCTAACTGGCTGACAAGGAAATTACCCCCAAAATACAATTTTTTCACCGCAGTAAGTTCCGTGAGTGCAAAGCTGGCTGTTCAGTTGGAACTAACAGGCTTTTCCTTCTCTCCTGCTCCACTGACTGCTAGGTCTTGGAGCGATTCCACCTGATCAGATGCTGATATAGGCATATTTTGTGAGGTATTTACTGAAGATTAACCATAAGCATTTAAGAATTTAACATAAGCCCCAAGTAATTTTGAATGCTGCATTTGTGTATTTTGTTGAAATACAGAGGTGAATAGCACCTTGTCTGGATTAAAATAACTTTTATTAGATGTCTAAAAATAATAATTTGCATATATTGTACTTTACTCCTTTCTGTCAACATGAGGGTTGGGTTACTGACCAGTCCCATTTCTCAAGCAGGTGTTTTCCAGGGGCTGTTCAGCCCATGCAAAGTGCTGGATTTTCTACCAGTCCCTGAAGGTGTTCAGATGCTTCTGCTGCTGTTCAGCCCCCTCTGTCTCTGTCTCTTTGAGGCAAATTACTGCCAGAGCTGAAGTTTAAAGGCCACTGTAAGGTGTTTGTTTGTTTGTTTGTTTGTTTGTTTACTTCTACGGTATGCTGTGAATTTTCCCTGTTGATGGGTGTGAAAGTATTTCATATTTTGTGCTATTAAATGTATACGTCACAGAGCGCTGCTTGTTTCCTGGTTGGATGAATTAATCGCTGGATAAATGTACGGACCATGTATTTTAGAACTGAACATACCATGCTAAGCTCCGTGGTTATTTGAAATTAAAATTAATTATTTGCTAGTATTTGTACTATTAAAGTACAAGTGCTCAAATATTTGCAGAAAGCAAATGTGAAGCAGCTGTAAATATGTCTGAATTTGCATCTGAATTTTAATGAATATTTGCCAGTTTTTTGGTTAGTCTGCAATGTGTGTGTGTATGGGACAGAAAGCTTGTAAATTCCAGTGCTTTACACTTACCAGTGTGCAAACTGCAGCTAAGCCCGCTGGATTTAACTTTTATATCCTCAGTTTAAATGGAAAAATACAGACCAGTTTGAAAAAAACAAAAACCCTTAAAAAATACATAGAACATCAGAAACTTTAGATAAACACATAAATTAGTGGTCTGTAGCCTTCACTGGCTTGTGGGTAAAAACTAAGTAGTATGGAGTTAACTCTTTCATATCCAGTAAGAACACCCCAAAGACTGAATGAGGAATGTGCTGCCCAGGATCCCCAGTCCAGGGAGGAGTTCTGTAGGTCCAGATGGTTCCCTTTGGTTGCAAAGAACTGATTCCCTGCATGCAAGTTAGGGAATTTGTAACAGTTTTCATTAAACTTTGTCATAGCCAAATATTGTATTTCCAGCACTGCCTGGGAGAATCTTGACCTGGATGGGAAAGGAGGAGCATTGCAAGTTTAACAGGCAGTGTGGGACCTCCTTGCAGAAGTGATCAGATCGTGCTGGGTTTGTAGTGCTGCTGGACTAGGGGTGGGCACACTATTGTGTCATGGTGACAGTGACGAATTTCAAAGAGAAAAGTAACCGTTTAATCAACCTAACTGTTTTCTCTCTTTGCCAAAGGAATGAGAATTGTTCAGAGTGGACAGAGAGCTGTGCTCAGAAGCTGTGTAAGAAAGCTGGTCGTACTGAGAGAGATGAGGAGCAGGAGTCAGGAAGGAGTATCTGGTTTCAAGACAAACTCTTGGGACTGCTGGATGATGCACTCCAGAGACAGTGTGTGGCATTGGTCGGTCACCTTTCAGCATCCTTGATACAGATAATTTCTGTTTTGTTTTGCTGTAGCCTTAACCCTAATGGAACAGGAAATGTCCGGATAACAAAAGTTGTACGTGTTTCCATAAGGGTCTTACATCTGTTTTCTTAAAGCTTAAAATCCAAACAAAAAAGTTACTCTTATATTGCTGCTCTGGATTGCCAGAACTACTTTTTGTTTTCACTTTCTGTTTTTGCTATTTTTTACACTGCAAAAGTAGCCCAAGGAATCCAGAAGCTGATGGACCCGCTGAGCAGGCATTGTACAAGCAGCCTTGTATGCTGCCACTGAGCTTTTGGGTGTCCAAAAATTCTGGACATATGGCCAGAAAAGCTGTAGATGAAGTGTAAGAGTGATGGTTTGCTGCCAAGAGCAGTAGCATTGGCAAGTATGTTTGTGGCATTCACGCGGTCAGAAAGTCATACCAACTGTCTCCTCCCCAGACTCACAAATTCCTCTTCTCAAAAAGGGTCATGTTTTCTGTTTTCCAGGCCTCTAAACACATAAAAGACATTTGCTTGTTTTCTTGCATCACATGATTCTGTAAGTGGTGTTTCATATGCGTATATATATACATGCAGTTTTTAACTCACCATGCTTTCCTTTTACCCGTTGCTCTTTATTCCTCCAGCAGATCCCTTTTGGTTATGTTGTATGGTGGATTGTTTTTTTTTTTTTTTTTTTTAAAGAAAAGTGAATTATTATTTCAGCAGATTATTTTTATTATTATTATTATTATTTTTCAGAACGAAAAGCAGATTGTCATAAAGGTAATGAGATCTTTGTGGTTTGCTGTGAGCTTCTTGTAACCTATTGGATCTTGTTTAACAGATATGCAGAGGAATTGCTACACATGGAAATGCTGCTCAGAAACATCTGTGAGGAGCTGGGGGGGAAGCCTCTGTAGCAGAAGTATTGTCTGACTTCTCTTTATTAAAGCAGCCCCAGTGTCATTTAGGGTACGTTCATACCATGGCAGTACTTAGGAGTTCCAGACACAGACCAGCACCTACTCTTTTGGGTGTTGCAGGGTCAGGAGTGTACTGCCATCCTGTTCTGTTCTCTGTTTTTGTGTTGCAATCGTTATTTTTTACAAAGGGATTTATAAAAGCAACTGACATCCTGACAGAACTAAGAAAGTTTTAAAATACGATGGTTTCTCTAAAGTAACCATATTGGGATGTGATCTCTTTGTTGGTTCTGGGAAAAAAAAAAAAAAAAAAAAAGTTAGGAAGATAAGGTATTTCTTTGCAACTAATGTTTTGTATTCTTTACAGTCCCTCAAAGTATCTCCTATTAGAGGGGACAAACTCCAGAGATGATGGTATCCCTACATAAATTTTGAATAGTTATGTTTGGACTGGTTAAGAAAATACTACCTTTATAGTTAGAGAGCCCATAATTGGTGGAACCCAAAATTGGGCCAAAGGCTTTGGCACATATTTGTGTTTTCTGTCCTTTAAAAAAATATATATATCTGTTTTCTTAGGCTAGGTTATATACAGTCTGCAAGAATTCTCTTCTTTGACCTTACGTTTACATATCTCGCGTTTTCCAGGTGCGTTTTCCCTGATGATATTTTTATTAGTGTATTCGTGGTAAATGTGTCCTTGAGTGTCCCACAGATTCTGTCCAACATACATTCTGTTATTACATTAAATGCAGATGAAAGTTTCAAGGCAAAGTGTAATTTCCAATGCTGAAAATTTTATAAATGGAGCTGCTGTACCTGGGAGATGCAAGATCCATATACATGTATGCACTGCTTTTACGAAGACACTTAGGTAGTGGATAGAGGGTAAGAAATAATGATTGCTCTAGAATGGCATGAATGTAGGTTCCGTCTTGTTTGTTCCTGCACTGCCCAAATTCTTCATCTGCATGACTGAATCTTAGTTGTTATATTCAGATCCCTCTAGTTCCTGTTAGACTGCACCTGTAAGAGCTGACATTTAATGGTTTTAAAAATTAGAAGATGAGTAATGAGATAACTTCAATTATTTCATTCAGTTATTTATACTGCAGTTTATGCTATTCTCTCATTCACTTCTGTCTTTAATTATATCCGCATGTGTGAAGCAACCAAATTTTGGTGCCCTCACACTCATGATTTCTCTGTCAAGACAATATTTACCCATAGAGAAGGGTGACAACGAGCTGAATTTCCTAAGGACCTGAAGACTGATGTATTGGTTCAGTTTTGTGTCCTACATTTGATAGCAGTCAGTATGCCTAGAGAAAGGCATAAAAAGAGGTAAGCAAATAGTAACTCTACGGGCATTTGTTGCTCAAGGTTTTTCTGAGCTGAAAGTGGATACTCATATTATCCTATAGTAGACATTTGTTATATTTATTTGTCATTTTCACCTGAATAGGCCTTGGTATAGGGCAGGTTGTCTTGCAACACATTTTTATTTATTGTTTTATACATGCAATATTCAAAGAACTACTTCCTGTTGCTTGCTTTTTTAACTTGCCACTTGATAATTTTATTTGGTACATTTTGTTCATGTTCTGACAAAGTTAACAACCTCGTTTCTTTTTCTCCGTGCAAGTCTTTGTTCTGTGGAACTCTGTCATAATTTTCCCCAGCCTCCTTCTGCCTTCCCTGCATCTCAGTCATACCAGTGAGTTTGTACTGAGTCTTGTCACTATCCTTGGTCTATGATGTGGTGGTCTTAATTTCTAGCTAAAGAGTATCACTGATTACGCAGGAATGTACAGTGCTTCTTAAAGTAACAAAAATTGCTAGCATGGAACATTCAGGCTTGTGTGTCTCCACATGTATTATCAAGAGTTTTTTCAGAGTTCTGGCTGTAAATTCATGTCAGTCTGTGGTATCTTAAATCCCCTATATCAGTGTCCTTGGAGTGAAACCCAGTCCTTGTCAGAGTAATCCCTGCTCATGTAATCATGTTGCCCTCTGTTGGTTAGCTTTGATTCAGAATGTTCTCGGGCTTGCTAATTACCAGAGGTCTTCTTACTTAAATTCCTGTGGAAGAGGCCTAAATGTTTTACTCTGCAAGGCTCTGGTTTGTGTGCCAGCTGCATGGTGTATCTACACTTTACAGAGGAAAGGGTGGAAGCCTCTTCGTAAGTTGTTGTTGCAACCATGTTCATTTACAAGGCTGTTTTTGATTTCACTTAATGAATGTACATTTTAAGAGCTGGAATTCATTGATGTCAAGGTCAGTTATTGAAAAGTTTGTGTTGACTTTTTAAGGAATTCGACTGAAAACAACTAGAATGAGAATTTTTTTCCTATGTGTCTAATGTTTCTGTCCCAGTAGATTCCCAACGAATTCACAAAGATGTTTGGTAAAGTCAGATGGCACAAAAAAGCCAAAAGGGAGGCAAGAATGCAAAAAGAAAGTTTATTACATAGGGAAATACAAAAACTCTCCCTTTAGCTGCTGGAAAATGGTTTTATTTTAAACCTAGCTAATAGATGAATTAAAAGGCTGGTGAGGAGGAAAGATGGGAAATTTTAGCAGAGGAGACTATTTTTCTTGTTGAATGATTAATCTGGAACTGCTCTGAGTGATAATGGACTTCTGGGATGAAGCGGTATCCTGTGCTCTTTGCATATATTCTGGCTGCAACTAGGTAATGTGTTTGGGTGTATTTTCTCTTAAGATGTAGCTGAGGATCAAAGTTTAGGAAGTAAGGCTGGCAGAGCTGGGGATAGGTTTCTGCTATTGAGGGGTAAACTGGAACACTAGTCAGCATGTTGCAGCAACTTGCATACAAATTCTTTCACATCTTTGCACCTAAATAGAGTATGAACGTGATTGATGCTCATTTCCTTTATTTTATAAAGTGTTTGAGATCTGTGGTTGGAAAAACAAGCACATAGGTGTTAACTATTGCTATTGATAGAAATGAGTTTAAGATGGCACAGCTGAAAGTATTTCCTGTACTTTTTCTGGGATGTACTGTGGATTAGACTCTAAGTGTAAAAGCAAGAGATGTGTTCCAGTTGACACCAATACTTTACATATTATAATGACTTGTTTAGAGATATTACTTGATGGCTTTTACTAGGAATGTATATGCAGGTAATACAGCTGAATATTTGAAAATAGTAAAATAACTAACTAAATAAAAGTAAAAAAAAAAAAAAATATATATATATATATTTATATATAAATAAGAAAATCCTGAAAAAAAATTAGCAAAATCTTAACCAAAATTTTAAGCTTACGAAATGAAGATGACGTGGTCTCTTGCCACATGTATTTATGAAACAACCCATAAGGATTGCTTTCTTTTTTTTTTTAATCAGGTAGTTTATTATCACCCTTGAAGTTCATTTCAGTTTTGTCATGGGTTTAATGATGTGAAAATTTTACCTGCCAGATCCTAACACAAAAATCATAGCCCTTTTCCAAAATAAATGTTGTTTCTTTTCAAAGTAGCAGGACAAACAAAATACTTTGGAACGAGAAGTGAAAAAATAACATATATGGACAGTTTTAATTTTCTTGCTTGTGCATTATATATGCTTTTCCTATTAGTTTACCCAGACTTTCCATGTATACTCATGCACACACACAAATGTTTTTAAAACAGCCATATGACAACAGCAACCGGGGACCCTGAAAACTATTTTAATTCTTAAATTGTTTTAAGCAGTATTTATTGGAAGTTAAAATCAAGGTAGAAGCAGTGTAATTCTCCCAGCAGTCTAAGAGGTAAACTAAGAATGTTTTATTTAGCAACATGTGCGTATTTATTTTTACTTGGTATGAACATGTTTCAGCGTGTTAATGTGTGGTGTGAGAATTTTTCAGAGTCATATCTATGGATCTCTGCATATTTATACATTACCCAAGATGTCTTATTCTCTTGGTAAAACTTTACTTGCCAGATACGAAGCTGTTTGGAGACTATTTCTGTAATAGATGAGGCATCGAGCCTGTTCAAACAAGCATACCTCCTGTCCTTGGTAAGCCACACTACCTCAGCAGATATTTGGAAAAGTCAAAGGCTAGCTTCCTTCATATTAGAAAGAGGAAAGACATCTGGTTTTCTATTGCTTTTCAGATGTTTCTTTGTTTTTATTAATGCCTAATACATGAGTGGCCAAAAATTGAAGTTTACTGGATTAATGCAGATGCTAAAGCAAAAATAGTTCCTGTTTTGCATCTGAAGATTTCGATTTGGGGTCACTTATGGGTGGAAGTACAGCTACTTTTTAATCATGTACAATAGAACTACTCAGTGGCTTATAGTGTGGGCTAATGTGGACACGATATATACTAAAATTGCAGGGAGAATTTTTGACAGTACAAACTAACCTGGAGGTTGAAATGTATGACAGGGCCAAGTAATCCTAATATAGAAGGTGTTAGAAGTGTGGGCTTGTTCAGCAGTCCATCTGTAATCTGTACGCGAAAACCTTACCTGAAGGGAGCTTGCTCCCATGTATCTCTGATCACAGACTGGCTTTATCTTTACAGAGCTTGTACAGTAAGACCTGGGTTTGTGACATAGAATGGTTTGGGTTGGAAGGGACCTTAAAGATCATCTAATTCAAGCCCCCCTGCCACAGGCAGGGACACCTACCACTCCACCAGGCATATTCCTTCTGAAAAAGTAACTTCATTTTGGGGACATCCAATATCAGTGCTGGTATGTGTGCACAGTGGCAAAACTGTTATATCAAAATAATTTAGAGTAAAAATAAATTACTACATATCCTCAGTGCAGCTGTTTTCCTTTTGAATCTTGTGGCCAATCTGCCAACATGATGTAAGCTGCAGTGGGGCAGTGGCAGAAGCTCTACGTGGGTGCCATTTTGTCACACCAGGCCTGGTGCAGGCCTGTAGGTTGCCCAGTACATCTGGAGTGACTGGGGAAGAGCTTAATCTTCCTCGTGTCCCCCCAGCAGTATAGGGGCAAGGGAGGTACTTCTAATAGCCTGCAGACCTCAGTGTTAAAGGGAGCTTTTATGGTATTGAGTACTGACAACCTTCATTTGTTAGCAGTTTCTGGCCTTGTCTAGAGAAATAATACTGCTACTTTAAAGCTGTTAAGCCTAACCAGAACCATGGACTTGACTTTGTTTGGAGGGTAAAAGAAGTGGAAGGAAGGAGAGAAGACAGTGGTGTGCTCTCTCTTTGATTTTTTTTTTCTTTTTTATTTTTTCATGGCCTTCTTAAATTTCTAATCTGCTGTAAACCTCACATTCAGATTGAAATTTTGCAGGGCAAGGACACCCCAGAGTGGTGCTGGATATTAACATATTAAAAAAAAAAAAAAAAAAGGAGAAAAAAAAAAAAAAAGGATAAAATAGCTCTTGACCAGTTTAGAGTGAGATTCTGGTTTGTGTTGGATCCTTGTCCTGTAAGCTTGGAGTACTCAGATCCACCTGAAGGATCAAAAGTGTCCTCAAGCCCTTAAATAGATGACTCGGAAATAGTTGAAATGTGTTTCATTTTATGGTAAGTTTAATGTTTCTAATCTCAGTGCAATTTGCAATTACAATAAATATCACAAAAAAATTAATGTGGCCACTTCAAATACAAAGGAACGACAGAGTGTAATCTGAGAAAATTTTATCAACATGCAATTTCCTTAGCAAAAACATCAATGTATCATTTCAGCATGCTGAGAAATATTTATCTTTTGGGACAGCAAAATCATTTGCAGAACGTTTTAACTGCTAAATAAATATTTTACTGGCAACTTCTGAGGCATCATAAATGCAGTCAATATAAACAAAGCAATGTGGAAACCAGCTCCAGTCTCAGTTGAAATAACTGTTGGCTAGTTCATGGCAACACAGGACTCTGGGATGCATTTGGCTGAGTCTCGGCATTTGGAAATAACTGTTTTTTTTTTTAACTTTTTTTTTTTTTTTTTTTTTTTTCCCTGCTATATAAGCAAGTTTGCTTGGTTTATTTAGGAGTTCTGGCAATGGAAGTAACATCAGGCTTTTAGTACTAGTGATGCAACTAGTTAGCATTTAACTGAAACCTGTCTTTTCACAGTTAAATCACTTTTTTTTTAATTGAATTCAGTGCTTATGAAAAATACTGCATCTGCAGCCTCGGAGGCTGTCTACTTGGCTGCAGAACAAGAACATCATGGCCACGCTAGCTTGAACTTCCTCATGGGCCCCTGCCAGTGTGCTTCACCTCTGACCTATAACTATGTTGTTTAACTGTCTATTTTATTCATAGTCTCTTCTCTGACTATCCAATGGAGATGACGCTATTAAGGATGGTTTCAGAAAGTTGCATCTGTCCACTGGAAATAGAAAGTTGTTTCATAAATGCAGTTGAAGAATTGAAAATTGAAAGTTCTTTAACAGGACTTTCACTGCAGTCTTTATCCTCAAGGATTACCATTTGCATTTCCTAATGTCAAGTCTGAGAGAAAACTTTCATTTGTTGTATTGCTATTACTTAGCACTTGTCATCTTAAAGTGATAATTGCTACCTGACTAAGCTGAATCATAATTGCCTTTTTGTCAATATAGGTGCTCACTTTGATTTGTGTTATTTATGACTAATATTCAAAGGAATCATGCTCTTATTGAATATTTATTGAAAAGTGTTTCAATATTAGAAGGACTACACATTTGTAAATGTCTGTAGCATGTCCATCTTCTGTTTAATTTCTTAAAGGATTTCTGTTGATAGAAATTAATTTCCATGCCTTAGTGTTTTCTTGTCTGTATTAATGGAATTTAATGGACATCTCTGTTAAGCAAGTAACTTCTTGGACTGGGTGTCCTTTTTCTGAGCTTAGGAAGAAGGTATTTGCCAAACCTCTTTTATATATTAATTTAACTCCTTAGATTTGTGTTTCTGATTTTCTTTTATCTATGGCAGCTCCCATAAAATAAATTTTAAAAGTAAGTTGTCTTTTTAAATAATTTAATAAAATATTTTAGGAAATGTGAATAAATAAATGTTTATTAGGTAGTTTGATATATCCTCAAATTGTCTGGACACAAGAAATGTATTACTGTGATTCAACTTGTGATAATGCTTCAAGAGTTTTGTTATCTTAAAGATTCTTAGCACATTCATCCCCTACTTCTGGGTCCATCTTTTAGTATAAGAAGTAGGAAAATAAAAAAATAAAAATAAAAAAAGAACAGGATTTTCAAGGACAAGTTAGTCATTTCACAGTGAAGTTTGGCCTTTGTGCCGTGTCAACAGCAGTGTTCTTTAAATTTTAAAATATTGTTGAAAACTGGAGGAGATGGTGTTAGAATTTGTTGAAGAGCTGCTTCCAGAGGGCCAGCAGTTCTTGCAAGGGGTCTTAGTGATTGGCTCAAATTGTTGCCTAATGCTGTTGTTGCTTAGCAAAGCAAAATGAATGTTCCCTGCATAGATGTCCTAATTCACACATTGAATAAAATGCAGTGTGAGGTGTGAGCCTAGCTGGAAACTTATCAACTTTCTCAGGAAAAGATAAAAAATAAAAAAAATAAAAACAGGCGGAAGCTACATTATTGGCTGTGGCTGGGAATTAAAGCACATTGGCTGAGAGATGTCAAGAAATTTGTACTGGTGCTGCCTGAATTTCATGAGTAATTAGAGGGCTTTAGTCGTCATAACTCCCAGCACCTTTTCAGGAAAGTTGTGCAAAAGGGAATATTTAAAGAAAACTTCATCATCACTTTACCTTCTTTAAACTTCAGTTTAAAGAAGGTAAAGGTATTTTCTTAGCTGTGGAGGCACGTATGCTCAGAACTGTGCTTTCCACAGGTTCCATCCAAGATAATGTGTATGATAACATTATGATGTAAATATGTTTCCTCTATGGTCTCTCATGTTCTGACAGACTTGAGTGGCATTTGGTGTATGAATTACTCCACCCAAGGGTATGAAGCTTCCCTAGATTACCCATCTCTGTCTGCATTTCTGCATTGCATTTCAGAGTTCACAGTTTAATTTTTTATTTTTTTTTAAATACACTTTAGTCTTTTCTCCTAAAGGATGAAATCTATATGTTTGAATGCCAGGAAGTAGAAATCAGCTAGATGACATTTCACATGTTCAGCAGACTAGGCACAGGGGTTGTGCCTGTTTTGACTCTGGCTCCATTTTATGTCTGTGTATGCACGTGTGTACGGTATAACACTGGATAACACATTTGTCTACTGTCTGAGCAAATACTTAGTTTTGAAAGCTGTGAGTTGGATTACCTCTGCCTCGTGTGTGGGACATAATCTCATACACAAGGCATTAAATGTCTGCCATTGGCTCTTGTGATTTAGATCTTTTAGTAGTATGTTTAAAGAATAAACATCTCCCACTTTTTTAGTAGCACACTTACTTAACAGCGTGAGAAGGTTCCCCCAGTGTTTGAAGCATGATTAAAAACATCAGAAGAATGCTGCATCATACAGGGAAAGATGAATGTACATTTATTTCACTTATAATGTGTCTTTCAGATGTGACTGGGAAATACATTCTTGTGTTCAAAATTGGGTATAAAAACAGAGGCAAAAGTTTATTCGGTCCAAAAATCCATTTAAATAGCCTATGTTGCTAGGGTTTCTTGGTAGTAACTGCAATTTAATCCTTGCTTAAAAGGATTTTTTTGATTAATTGAGCACACAGGAAGAAACCGACAATACCGTTCCCTCACAAAAGAAACAGCTATTTTTAGGCATTTGCTTAAATTTTAGGTTGCTTTGTTCCTGTTAAATCTCAGCCTTTACTTTGGCAAAAATCCTGTTTTAAAAGCATGCTCTAAAGTTCTGGGACTTCAGCAGGACTAAGAATTATGCACGTGCTTCAGGGTTTGGCCAAATAAATTTTAAGTATGTGTTTCACAGACTTAAGGCTATCAGTGGTTTGTAGGAGATGGTCAAGATTCTTGCCTTTACAGGATTTAGGATGAGATTTAGAACTAGCTCTGCTTTAATAATGAAGGGTTGGGTAATATTAGGCTTAATGGGTAATACTAGATATTATCCAATTAATATTAGGCTTAATGAAAATTACTGTGTAGGAGATTCTAATCATTGTATCTAATTGAATGCTCTTATTGTTTCAGATAATTTGAGAGTTAATGCTGATTGTGGGTACTTGGAAAAATACTTTTATTTTCTTTAAGAAGTGTTATTTTCATGTCTTAACGGCTTAAGTTTCAACTGTTCTTTTCATACTCTTATGATTCAGCAGGACTAGGAAATAGGTACAGAAAATGAGATATTCATGTGCACACAGGTTAGCTGGTATATTATTATTACCTAGGCTTCTGAATGCAGCTTCTGGGAATTAGACTGACAGAACTTCACGTATTTTTCCCATGAAACATGCTATTTGCAAAGCTAGAGAGAATGGTGAATAATTTGCATCATTTAAAAATGATGGGTCTGTCTGCTACCAAAATGCAGAGAGCTTAAATAGGATTTAAGGGACATAAATATTGTGTCAATCTTCTGATACTGCCAGGTAATATATATATATTTTTCTTCTGTCTTTCATAATGTATAAATTACTTACTGGCTGCAGCTCCCTGCAAATAGTGATATTCACGTTGGTTTTTGCACAATAGGGTCCTTAGTTTTTATGTAGCAGGGGAAGAGCAGTGTCTGCATCTGTTACGGAAGTGTGATTAGCTGATTATCTCTAAACATAGTTGAGTTACCTTTAGTTTCAAGGTTAATCAGCAGTGTAGACTGAAGCGTAATGTGGAATTGTGGGAGGAAGTTTTAAACAAGGTCTTGTCTAGCTACTAGAGTTGGCTAATTTCAGAAGTATGGGAGTAAATAATAAATGGTGCAGAACTCTGCTTCTGTGGGTAGGTTGTGTATAGCCAAGGAGTCTCCCTGCTTTATATATAGATGAGTTAATAAGCTTGTTAGAGATGATTGTGCAAATAGGACTTTGGGTTTTTTTAAAGATTTACTGAAGAAATGTTGGCCTAATTCTGAACTGTTTTCATTTTCAAGATGAAATTTTCTGAAATGAAGCAAGGGAAAAGTGGAGCTGAAGATGAAAGCCATGCAGCTGCATGGACTGAGAAGGAATGATAGGTCACCGACCATGAGAGTGGGTTGGATTAGGAGGGCTATGCAGTCAGGACTTTGGGCATCTTAAAAGCGGAACTAAAGCTTCCACCGTTTTAACATTCTTTTTACCCTTTAAATCACAGAAACATAGCATGGTACTTTATCTACCCTCCTCCTCCCTGCCCTTGATTTCTGGTAGTAATGGGAGAAGAGAAAGGTTTGTTTCATGTACTTCTTGGGGTACTATTTAGTCAGCTTTAGCTACTCCTGAGGACCTATCAGACTGAGGAGATGGAAGAGAGCCTCTCAGAAATGTCCAGGTTACTTTTGTCTCATCTATTCTTCTCTTGGCAATGGCAACTCTAATCCCCTTGTATTACAGGCTTTAGAGTAGCTTTGTGTGCTTGTTTGCCTGTGTGTCCCATGTCAGAATTTCATACTGGCCTTCGACACCCTCTGGCTACCACCCATAAAGGAAGATAATGTTCATTTCAACTGTTATCCTTCCTTCCTGTTATGGGCACAGACAATGGCTTTTAGATCTAAATCATCCTTTCAGAATAATCCAAATTAAACTTTCACATAAAGACCAACAGTGGGACACAAGTTGAATTTCTTCTCTTTTTTATTTGTGTTACTAATTTCATGTGAGGCTGGAAATTTTTTTGAAGAGTAGGTGGGGGAGAAAATAAGAAGGTAGCCCAGAGAGCCAGCTCTTTGATTTCCCAGCAGGTGAGCTGCTGACTGTGTAGTATACACAGCTATGTCAGGGGCCTGCTTATAGCAAGATCTTTATTGTTTTCTAACTGTAACAAAAAGGAGGGAGGATTTGTTTGTATTCTTAGTTTCAAGCTCTCTGCTTATGCAGAAGAAAAGAGTCTTTGTCATCTTAATAAAATTTTACACTACTGTTAAGATTTTAAGAGCAACCGCTGAGAAAACAGAATTAAGGAAGCAAAGGGAAAGTATGGGGCACTTGTCTTTGAGGGTATTATTTAGGTTGTAGACAGCCCTGGTTTTTGGCCTTGACAACAAGCAATTTGACAAAAGTTTGAGTTCCTTCCAAAATCCCTGTTGGCAGCAAAGAAAATTTGCTGATTTCTGATTTTTCAACCTGTTTTCTATGGAAACAAGACCTACAGAACACAATGTTTATCAATCTTTCTACTGCCTGCCAGTTCCAGTACCTTTTGAGAAGCTATTAGCCACTGTCAGCAAAATTTGATAGTGGCATGGAGGTCTCCAAAATACCGGGGTCTTTTAAGTTGCATGAGGATGGGTAGTGGACAGAAAAGACAATAGTGGATGGAGGCTTCTTTCCTGGTAAGGGCACTGATGTGTGCTTGAGGGCTGTCTGTTTTGTCGGCTTTCTGGTTGGGCAGTGGCCCTGTATTTATTGGTTGATTGGTCAATGTGTGCCTTACTCAGATCTGTCTGTGTGACATACTCCCTCTTACCTCCTCACAGTTAGAAGGTGGGAGGAAGTTTAGGCTGCTGTGTGAGGATTTGGGGGACTTGTTGGGAGCCACCGGTTCTATTGAAACTGGGGCAAATTAGAGTTGCAGAAGAATATAGAACATAAACTCACAGGAAACCAGGCTTCATTATGTTGTTGATTGGTGGTTAAGGTTTTTTTTAATTATTATTTTGTGTGTGTGTGTGGCAATGGAAGAATTAAAAGGAAGAGAATTTGTTTTCCCTTCTGTTTCTTTCAACCCCAGATATCCCTCCATTTCCAGTCAGAGATCAAGTTCATGGCACCATCTCTATGTATCTGTGATTGTATTTCTGAACTGCGTGACTTGGTACATGTTACCCGGTTATATTTCCTTTCGGTTATAAAACCATCAATCTTGTTTCCAAATCAGGAGCCAAGCCTCTAAGAATTGTGAAACTGCTTGAAAAGAATCACAGAGTTTAATGAAATGATAATTGCTCTGCTTGTGATTTTTATTTGGGCTGTGTTTTTAAAGCGTCTTTGTACTCTTACTGTTCACTTTGCAGTTCTGAGGGTTAGAAACTTCAGTCTCAGGTTCACTGTATAAATAACTTAAACTAAAACCAAAACCAACCAACCAACCAACAAACAAAACAAAACAAAACAAACAAACAAAAAAAAAACAAAACAAAAAAAAAAAACACACACACAAACCCTACAACTAATTACCATGGCACTTAAAGATAACAGGCAATATTGTCTCAGTTCTTGGAGATGAGAGCTTCTTAGCTCATCTGTGGTGATGTGATGATATTAAAAATTATAACATGAATAAATGTGATTAATCAAATTTGTGAAACTTTCTATGGTTGTATAGGATGAAAGGAAGCAAACAACTTGATTTTGGTTTTAAAATATGTCCATTATTACTTCAGTGCCATATGTAGCTCTTGACTTTCAGGGCCCTGCCAGTTTCAGCTAAAGCCTATGGTTTTACCTAAAAAGCTGATCTTGCAGGGTGATTACAATGAATAGCACTGTGAGAGGGAGTATTGGAGAACTTTTTTTGTGCTGAAGTTCATGAATCCTCTATTTCTCAAATCTGCTTCTCAAGATAGTAATACGTAACTTGTGGGAATGTTTTTTTTTGTTTTGTTTTGTTTTGTTTTTTTTTTTTCTCTGATTAACATGTAAAATGCTCTGGGATTTTTAGGTAGGAAGTGCTTTAAAGTGTTACTTGCAGGTGGTGTCAAAAGTGATGGTTCCCTGATTGCTTCTGAAATTTGTATCGTAAATTGCCCAGTAAGTTCCACTTAAATACTTGGTAGAAATCTAACATAGTTCCCACCTGTTGAGGTTTGTAGAATCAGGTAGCATTAGTACCTGGTACATTTGGCTGCACAAATACTACATTTTTTATTAAAGAAATACCATGACCTGCACCTGCATCCTGCTACTAAAAAATACTGGAGTAGTAGGGAGTCAACAAATGAGTCAGTTTGTGCAAGTATTAATTTAAAGCGCCCTGTGTGTCTTGACAGGTTGGTTAACTCGTAATGTTTTCTGGCTGATATATTCCAAACCTTGCACTTTAAACATTGTATTTATCAACCCTTTATTAAATATACAAAACAAGATCGCTCTCGCCAAAGTCTGTCACAACCCATTTTGTTGTCACAGTGAGTTTTGGTATACGCTGAAGAATGAGAGTCCAAGCCACAAAGTCAGCTTGTTTTAGCCTCAATGGCTTTTTAAAAAGCCTGCAGCTTAAAATAATACATTATTAAGGTATTCAGACTTGTCAAAATTAATAATTAATATCACATTTATGTTCCCCACACATACACAGACTCTTTCATTCACTTCAGTTGCTACGCTGAGGCAGAGTTATTTGTGTTACAGCCAAGTGGCTGTGAATTGTGACCTTCTCACAGGGCAGAAGTGCATCTGGGGGTTTGCACTGGCAGCTCCGGGCTTCTCTCTTCTGGTTCCCTAGCATACATATGGATGTTGCTGTACAGAGGGTTATCTAGCATTAGTTTTCAGTTGCTGCTCTGTAAGCTATCTGAGTCTGTATGTGGTCTGATGGTCTAATATTAATAATATTAATTAAACTTTCAACAATTTAAGAAATTATGTTTAAAGATCCTGGGGAACTTGTTTCTTGTGATAAGGGAGTAATTTCACAGGCAATTATGGGTGTCATTCAGGCTTGTTGTAAGAAAAGGACTATTCTAATCACACACCATATCAGGTGAAGTATTGAAATTTGTTTTCTGTTAGAAGTAAAGATTGCAGAGACTGTGTCCTACCAGCAGAACTGCTGCAGTTCTGCAGTCAGTGCTCAGGGAGAACAGAGCATGACGACAGAAACCTCAGAAATAATAAAGACAAAAAATTCAGAGTAAGTTTTACCAAAGAAAGCAGAAGAATTCACTTAAATTCTACTTCTGAGATACCTGTAGGTAGCTCTTTAAAAATGACCAACCAATCACCACCACCAAAACAAACAAAAACACCCAAGACAATCAAAAAACAACAAACAAAACCAGCAAGATATAAACAGGAGGAGCTAAGTTTTGTATCAGGATGGTATTTCACACCAAACTGGTAGGATTAACAGTCAATGAAATATATGCTACATTCTTTTTTTCATTTTCAGAATCATGCTTTTCCAGTTTATCCCATTGTTCAAAATTGTAGATTCATTTAAGTAGTTTTCATATAAATAAAAAGTATTTCTTTTGCAGTGTTCTTATCACTTGAGATACCATTAAGAAGATTCCCAAAAAAGGGAAAAAAAAAAAAAAAGAAAAAAAGAAAAAAAAAAGTGTTTGACTTTTTGATTGGGTGTTTTTTGTCTGTTTTTGTTCTGGGAGTGTAAAAACATCTTGGGAAACATGCAGAGAGATGCAAGGCAATAGTTGCTATAAATTTTTACAGGAAAACTATACAGAAAAAATGCTGAGTTACCTTAGCTACCCTTGATTTCAGCTGAAGTTCTGAGTGCAGAAGACTTGTGAAATCAGAGACCCAGGTTCTCATGAGACCTCTTCTTAATTGGTGTGAATGAGAGAGTCAGACTTCTTCCCTTCCGTGGTCAATGAGATCATTGTTTGGATTCTTAAGCTGCCTCAAGCGAGGGATGGTGCATGGGCTGCCATATGGACCTGTGTCATCAAGAGCACCTGAATTAAGGAAAGATTGCTTTACGATTTATTAAGTTTCTGTTATTGGAGCATTACCCTCAGACACCGAGAACGAAGAGTCCCCATGCACCCTTAGGCTTAGTTGTAATACTTTGCACCTTGTTTAGAGGTTTAGGTCTGAGCAGTGAAAGAAAAAGAAAAAAAGAAAAAAAAAAAGAGAAATCTGTGAAAATTGCACCAGATGAGGCTCCTTTCCCTTAATGGAAGGACTTTGTCAGAAAATAGGATCATTTCTTGTCCTTCTGCATGGAACCAATTTGTCTGTTGTTATTGACTACCAGGAGAAGTAATAACATGTCCCTTACCTCTTTCAGGTGGGATCTGAATTTATGGATCATCACAGTGTCATGTCTCCAGCTTCCTCCCTGCATATCTTGTTTTTCCACAAGATGCCAACAAATCTTGTCAATCTGCAGGAAGATGCACATTCATCTAGGCAGCTTTCAATCGTCAGCAGCAATCTAAATTGCCCCAGTGGCAGTTTTGAGGTAATTGAGGATGCTCTTATCAAGTGAATTAACTTGATAGTGCCTGTAACTACTTATTTGATATTCCTCCTATTTTATCTCACTTAAAGAATCCTCTTTCAGTATAGAACCAGTATCTGGATCCTTGTAAAAACTGATTACCACTTTACTGATATTAAGGTGCTTTTCAGCTAATAAATAAATAAATAAATAATAATAATAATAATAATAAAGCCAAGTTTCCATACTGGAATAAAAGAAGATTTCTAAATCATCTCATGATTTTTATTAACTTACAGAAACAAGCATGTTTTTTTTTTATTTAACAGGTTTATTTTGCAGGCATTATCAGTAATATAACAGGAAAATATCACCTTAGTTTTAAAAAGATATCACTTTGTGCTAATGCAAGATGAAATATATAGAATATATATTTACATGTATATTAATTATATATAACATTTATATATGATTATATATTATATATTATATATTTTATATAATAATTATAATATATAATTATAGAATCTATAATATAAAGAAATATATATAATTTTATTTTTATCCATGCAAGACAAAAAACCTATCTTGCTTCACTTTAGATTAAGTAAATATGACAGTCATTACTGTGAACTGCTTGCTTTAAATTAATGTAGAATTATTTTCCCGTGCTTTTAAGTGTCTTACATATTCTTACTATAGTTTTAATTACTATATGAAGACACAAATGTTAAAACAGTGTTGCTTTGGTTTTCCAGTTTTCAGTTGTATTTTGACAAGAATTTGGTTTTATATATTTGTATATTTGCATAATTTTATATTTATGTATATTTTTATATTTATGTTTAAATATATTAATTATATTTAAAGAGTAGGTACACCAATACTGAGAATAATACTATTATTCCCATAGTCATCAAACATAGTAAGCTTTCTGAGCAAAATATGGATGTGAATTCAATTTGCCCCCAGTAATCGCTCTTTGGGGCTTAGAGGGAAATATGCAAAGGACAAAAAAAACCTGAGAGAAAGCACTTCTAATACTACTGACTACTTAATACAGAGTACAGTATTTTCTGGAGGATAGTATGGGAACTTTTATGTCCCCAGGCATATCTGGTCATCACCTGTTACTAATGACCATATGTTGGGTTGTGTTCCAAGTATTTAACAGCCCACAAGAAATATTAATGCCTCAGGGAACTGTTTAAAAGATTAGTGTGTGAGAACTGACCTTTTACAGTAATACAGTTCCTGAAATGATGAAAATTACAAGGCCAGATTGGGCATCATTTTGCCTGGAGGGCAAGTTCATTGAACTACTACAGAAATCCATGAAAACCTGGGTTACTGCTGGAACATAACAGAAAGGCAGAGGCAGTTTGTGATTCTCCAGTGCCCGAGCTCCACCACAACAGTTAGGTAGGAAGCAGAAGCACCAGCTCTCCAGGTGCTTGGATGCACTCTGCCAAGAAAAGGGAAGAGGAGAACATTTGTTTGTAATAATGAATTATATTTCATACGTTTGGGACAAGTATGCTTTGCTTCCATGTTAGCACAGCAGCTGATTTTTTTTCTGAGATGTACAGGGGAGTGCATATGCATACTGCAAGTTAAATTAAACCCCCAAATTGTATATGTGATGGTGATGAAGCAATTTGAAGCTAGTCTCCTGAACGTGACAGGAGCAGTATTCTGTGTGTAAACATGATGCTGTGGTTTTGGAATTAATTCTCTATTCTCTAGTGTTCGTACTGAAAGCACTAGAAGTAGGTGGCTTGCAGGCTCTCTGCATAAATCATTCTTAGCTCCAAGGCTGTACAACTGAGTTTGTAAGCCTTACTGTCTTTCCAAAAATCGATCTATTCTGCTGAAACAGTGCCAGTCATAGTGGAGATGATTTACTGCTTTTGTTTTTTCTGCTCTTTAAATACTGCCTGTGCTGAATAATCATTGAAGTGTCTGGTAAATGTGAAATAATTTCCCCAGTCCTCCTTCCCAAATATTTAGGAATGAAGTTCTCTGAGTCATTTCTTGTTAACAATACGATTTCGGAAATGTTTCCCTTCAAAGAACAAATTGCTTCAACGATTTTTCACTTCTATTTCAAACTATGTTGAAAGAGCCTTGTTTTGAGATAATTTAAAAGTAAGATCACTTCTAAACATGCAAAACTGCAAAAAATATAAACCTTAAGTAAAATACAAAACCAATATGAGTAGAACAGTTTTGTTACTCTTTCCTTTGTGCCATCCTTTAAACTTTGTGTGAGCAAAAATGGCATTTGATTTGGCAGTGATCAGGTAAAATTAAATTAGGTGGCAGAGCAAACAAACTTAGGCATGCATGTATTGTAATTATTAGGAAGTGAGAAGCCATACGGCAGTTAGTGGAGGGTCTCAGCAACTGGAAGAGGGAAAGGGACTTTACATGGACAAAATCTGAGATTAGATGCAAAGAGTAAATATACTGTTACATTTAGGCTTAATTCTTACATGGTATGAGGCTATACTGCTTATAACCTCAGCTGAATCATGGACTGCTTTAAGAAAAAAATAAAACTCAATTGTGTCTGAATCATAGACTTTCATTTCTTCCAATGCTAAAATCTTTCTTCCAGTGCTGGCCTTTTCACATGCCAGCCACAATGAACCCAACACCTGCTATAAACATACATATAAACTAAAATGCAATTATAGCTTAATGAAGTGTGAAGATAAATATAACAAATAGATAAATGGAAGATAGAGAAGAAATGGATAGACACCCTGCTCCAGCAGCCAACGGGCCAGAGTGGTCCATCCTCTCAACTGGGCCAGCTTCTGCATCTGCCCCAAAGAGATGGTATAAACAGCAGTCACTGCAATAAGGGTTCCTGAAATATCTGTATGATATTCTACACAGAAGTTTGTAATAGGTAGGCAGATAATATTTCTTTACAAATATATATATATTTGTAAAATATCAGTGTTTTAAAAATCAGTTGACATGTGCTTAGCTAACAACCATAAAGCAGTGCTCAGTGTAGCTTAGTGTGCAACAATGCTCTCTGCTCACTTCTTGTGCTCATGCTGAGATATATTTTTTGCTGTGGGGTACTGCTTCATTGAAACATGGAAAGCATCTGAAATACAAATAATCCTTTTGCTTTGTTCAAAGGAGCCAATGTTATGTTAGAATTTAAATTATTTAGTGGGTATACCAATGTGTCCCATTGAAGCAAAAGCAGTGCACTGGCAAAATTGTGCAGCTCTGAATTTATCTAGATTGAGCTGAGCAGAGAGAAATCTGGATGCATCAAAATGTTTTCTACAAAAGTTCAGTAACACCCAGAACTACTTAGTAGAGCTCTTGAATGCTTTGACATTTATAGTCAGGAGTTGATTGTTTCCAACAGTTATGTAGATTTATTCTAGGTCCATCTTGACTTTAGCTTGGTATGTGGATTTATCTGAGGTGTTACACACAGGAAAGAGTGAAAAAACTTAAAGAAAAAGGGGGGGATCTGCATGCAGGACTTCTTGGTGTGTTTGCAGAACTATCTACTGAACTAATAAACTCTTTGGATGAAATATTTGTTCATCTTTTGGATGTGAGCTTCACTGTGCAGTAATAAATGTGTTTTTGTCTGTAAGCAGACTCTTGAAATAGTCTTGAAAACACGCAAAGCCCTGCTAGCAAGCATGTCTGAACTTACAAGTCTTAGGCTCAGGTTTTACTTCTCTACTAGCTGAAACATATACAGTGAGGATGCATGTGTGCCACTATCCTTTTCATCACGTGCTACCATCCTACTTGGGATATGCTTTGTTGTTTAACCTGTGACTGTTGTGCTGTATTTTAACTGATGATTAGCAGCTTTGTTTCTTCTGTGTTTTCAGAGGTAGGGTAGTAGTTCAGCTGACCTGTACTATGCAGGAGGGATTGTGACCCAGTAAGAAATAATCACCAGTGATAGAACCCGTGGGAATGGTGTCAAGATGAGGCAGGGGAGATTTAGGCTGGACATCAGGAAGAAGTTCTTCACTGAGAGGGTGGTTGCACACTGCAACAGGCTCCCCAGGGACGTAGTCACTGCACCAAGCCTGTCTGAATTTAAGAAGTGTTTGGACTGTGCACTTAGTCACATGGTCTAAAATTTTGGGTAGATCTGTGTGGTGCCAGGAGTTGGAGTCGATGATCCTTATGGGTCCCTTTCAACTCGGGATATTCTGTGGTTCTATGATTCTAAATAGAAAGCACAGATCTGAAACCAAACAACCACAGAGAGTGGCTAGAGTTCTGGAAGTCCTTGCTCTTGGTTAATATTTGTATTTATCCTCAGAGGGGTCAGCAGTGAGGTATAATCTGTTAGTATTGTGTGTCTCTCTCTGTATAGAATCACAGACATCTGCACAAGTAAGCACCATGTGAATCTTAAAACCATCCACTATATGAAGTTACTCAGAAGTGTGAGCTCCCCATCCAGCCCCTTCTGTGACATACAGTGGTCTAGCACTATGTACTTGCAATTCATGATCTAGCCTTGTGAAAAAGACTTTGCAGAAAGGATAATTCAAAGATGCTATCAACTTTGTTGTAAACTTCCTTGTGTTAATGTTGTTTTGAAAGTCTGGAACTGCAAATACATGGTCAGGTGGAGCACTGCTGTTATTGCACCATGGCACTAGGTACCAGAGGACCAAGAGCTGTGGTTGTAATGGCAAACATCTCTGTCTCAGTTATACAGTGACTTGAGTGAGTTTCGGATAAGCTTCTGATTTCTGGAAATATTTCCCAACCAAATCAGTACTCCAAAGCCTTGGAAGTCTGCCCAGGACTGTAAGATCATACTACTGTGAAAAGATCTGGTTTCACTACAGTGGCATTTCTTTCTCAGTACGGCTATGTGCAACAACTGATGTGAACATGCACTGGAAACCTAGTGTGAGTCTAATGAAATGTCCAAACTCTTCATCAATTCAGGCTCCAGGTTTGCTGGAACACTAATTAGTTTTTGGATTTCAGATTGTGGAGTGAAAAAGATTTGATGGTTCCTGGTTTGTCATGTTTCTGTCCCCTGACTGGACAAATTAGCAGGTCTGACTACAATTCACTTTGCATTTTTGAGTTTCCTCAGGGCCCGGACTTGTATGGGTGCCAACATGAATGAGGCATTCTGACACATTTCTAGACATCGTTTCTGTGCATCTTTGGCAGGGCTAATAAAAAGAACAAACATTATGTATAAAATGAGTTAAACAAAAACCAAACAAACAAACAAAAAAAAACAACAGAAAACATTGAAGTGAGTAGATCCAGTAATAGGCTTTTCTTCTAGCATTATGTTTTCTTATGCAGATAGTCCTCATTGGGGATTTTAGCAGCTGTTGCCATCTTTATTGCTAATCCTAATGCCCAATGTTTCTCCCAATTTGTCTTTAAAAGTTCTTCAGATAAAATATGCAGCTTGTCACACGAGTACATTGGTAATTCTATTATAGAATTACTATATGTATGCTCAATATACATGTATATTATATATTATTCTTATATATATATATATACACACTGTACATTGCTATTTATAATCATGTCAGTAGCAGAAAAGCTATTTGATAACTGTGACAGCAAAAATATGCAATATCTGGAAGAAAAAATAGGATGGGAAAGACACTTCCTAATTTAACGTCTACTTTTGATTGCTCTATAGCCCAGAAGATTAGTGTTGCATGTCAAAATGGCTGTAAGTGTTCCAGGTGGACTCTTGCATAGCCGATGATAAAACAGAAACTTGGAAGACTGTGCTTTAAAATATGTGTTCACTCCCCAAATTCATTTGAACTGCTTTTACTACTCAAAAGAGATTTTTTTTTTTTTTTTAAGTTGTATAATTTGTCAGTTTTGCAAATTGATTTAAATCAAATATTTTTGGAAGCTTTTTGTTCTGTGCATGTGACATGAAAGCTACATCTGGTTAGAAGCAATCTACTGCATTAATCAGGATGTCTCTGTCACTTGATAACATGCCAGAAGGCCACAATGATGAGATAACAAAAATTGGGGATTAAGATTTTTTTAAATGTGTTAAGACACAGTGTAGTTTTGGTTATTTAATACAGTGGGAAATTAGACTAGTAGGAGATTATTTTTGAATATGAATACTTCTTCTACAGAGGTGTTAATAGCTATATTTGAATTACACCAAATGCTCTGGCATGTACTGAACCTTGATCTGTAAGGACTAATATTTTTATTTGTTTCGAATGCATAAATTGAAATAAGACAGTAATGTTGTGCCATTATTGTCATCACTTTGAGCATTTAAATTATTTGGAGTAAGCTTTTAGGTCAGTAGGAGATTGACAATTTTTGTTCTCTCTGAAAATGGTAACAGTCTCAGTGTTAAGCACATGCATGTCCATTTGCAGAATCAGAATTTTAAACAACAGATAATGTTTTAGACTAGTTTCAACTTTTAGGTGCCACTTTTCTTTTGTTCCTCTTGGTGTTTGTTTGAAATTTTTGAAAAATTTAAAGTCAAATTTACTTTCCTAGCTCTGTGGTTCTCTTGCAAAAAAAGAGCTGTGTGATATCTTACAGATAGAGGTATCCTTCTTTTAGGAAGGAGTTAATAAAGGTGGAGTTGGAAAAATCCTAAAGGAAGATCAAATTTAAATGTAAACATCTTCACTGCTTTTTAAAGAGAATTGAGGGAAAAGGGATATAGAAAATTACAGGCTTTGCTAAAATTGTGTCTCAGAGTAATGTTTTCTTTCCAAAGCCTTGCATAATATGTCGGTATATTTTAAAAAGACATATCCCAAAACCAGAAAATAATCAAGTCTTTATTAAACAAAAAAAAAAATTACTTCTCTATCAAATAATGGAAGTGTGGTAGGAAAATAAATTGGCCTTAACTGGATTGCTAGGCTGCACATTAGTAGAAATAATAAATAGTAAGAAAGGTGTGATTCCTGTTGCTCTGTCAAAACATGTTCCCAAAGAAAGAACCATTTCATAAAAAGGAAAAAAGAAATCTGAAATGCAACTAATCCTGGAGTGGTATAAAGTGATGCAACACAATTCTTTTCCTAATTTAGTTCCTAATCCTCACTTTGTGTCAATATTGGAAATAAAAGGACTGAAAATCAGAACTCTGTATGAAAAAAAGAAGATCAGTGAAGTAAGTCTCTATATGAAATAATAGCTTCGTTTCCACATAAATTTAAAATTTAACTCATATTTTTGAGTTATAACAAAATACACCTCTATCTTTCATTAGTGTAGTTGTGAGCTGAGAAGTGCCAGCACACTTGCAAAACAAATTTACTGACAAAAGTATGCTTTAATACAAAGAGCTGGCACTGGGATGAGCATGTTGCAGCTACTGTGCTGAATATTTCAGTGATAATCATCATTAACCCACAAAGATCTGTTTCCTCTTAAGGCTGCTGTGACCCAGTACCTTCTAGACAGTCAAGATTGCAAAGCATCGCTGCCTTTAACAAAAAAACCTTTAGACACAGCAGCGCTCTGCCTGGTAGACACTGTAAATCTTACAGGCTGCTCGGTGATGGGAAACTGGGAAACAAGGTGCTGGGTGAGTGAGGCACAAGAAGGGAAGCAAATAAGGAGCAGAACTTAAAGGACACTTGGGCTTTCTGCTGCCCAGGTTTTGCACAGATCTTCTGCCATTATCAGCTGCCAGGAGCTGAATCCGGGATTTGTGCCATAAAAGTTTAGTCTATAGTTGGGATAGAGTTGCTGTCCGAGTTGGTAACTGTAGTTGGCTTGTGCTGTCTGTGGTATCATGCAAGGATATAATGCACCAAGTGGTGGATTGTGTATGTGAACTGATCAGCAAGCTTACTGTGCTTTTGAGTCTGCCAGTGGAGAAACGTCATGTCCTTTGGCAAACTGCAACAGAGGACTTGAGGCATCAGAGACTGGCCTCAAAATGTGTGGTGAATTTAGGGTGCCTGTCACTACTGTTTCTTATGCATGTTTTATCTCAGAAAAAAGGAAGGTGATGTAGTTAGCTATTAACGCTCCAGTTTGCTTTGTTTCTAGTCAGTAACACAAACACACTGAAATTCCTGAGAAGTCCATGGAGTAATAGATATGTAGAAATTTGATATAAAATTATTATTGTGTACCACTCAGAATAACAGAGCTGAAATCTTGATGCCAGTAGGGAGAGCTAATGCCCTGACTTTAGTAGGGGTATGTATCCCCCTGCCCCTCACTCCTCAGTAAAATTTGTTTTATGGGGCATGCAAAAATTCCATACTCTCAAAAGAAAATGGTTAAATATGATTGGATGGAGGAAGTCGAGAAGATCGTCCTTCAACTTCTCCAGAAAACTCCCCAATAGTTTGTGCTATGGAAATATGTTTTCCTTTCTCTCACCTTATAACGAACACTATTAAGGTGGCTGCATTGCAAATCCTCTCCAAATACTTTGGTCAAGAATCAGTGCTAACTTTCGTGAACACTAGCATGAGCCCAGAGCAATAAAAATACAGGCATTTATAGAGATTTTTGGCTGCTCCTCCAATCTGGAGACTCCAGGACACAAGCATTTGGGGTGCAATATAAGAAGTGTGCCTTTTAAAAACAGATTGTATTTCCTGAAAGTTGGAATACTCTCATTGGAAAATGCAGCTTTAATTTGGCCTGCTTTAGGATTTAAAGTTTAGACAGTATGAGCTTACTTTGAAAATCTGTAGATGTGTGTTAGAAAATACAAAAATTGTGGTTGTGGTTGTGGCTGAGCATAAACCAGAATGATAGGCACTTTAGCTGGTGTAAATTTATGGCTGGAACAATTTACACTGGGAATAAACAATTTAATGGATAGCTGGAAGGATTAAAGGATGTTCAATCCATCAGATTAAACATGTCATTCTTGCTGGTGAATGGTGCCATTATCTGACGGGAGACTTGGAAGCTAACATTCTTTCAGAAGACACATTTTTACTCGTTTACATCTATTGACAGAGACTTCCCTAATGCCTTCAGTGATACCTCGGCCCTGCTGAAATCAGTGATAGAACTTCCCTAGACTTCAATGAGTCAAAGATTTCAGCCTTTATCTTTTACTTGTATTAAATATTCAGAAATCACTAATGAGCACAGCTGTCTGCAACTAGTTTCTCTTTGACTCCAAATGATGAGCTTTGAAATATGACTCTAAAGTTTGATGGCCAATAGTTGGCGCACTGTTATGCTTTGGAGGTTTACATTATCATTTTTGCTAAGTGTTACTAAAAGAAATAGTAAGATAACTAGTGCTGACACACAGTCAATTTTACCATAAATCAGTGAGGTTACACACTTTTCCTATTACACTTAGATATCCAGATAAGAAAAAGCCATGATAGTTTGAAAGGCAGATGTAAAGCAAATTTTCCATGGGTTGTATCTGGTGAGGTGACCCGTAGTTTCCAGTTCTCTGCTTCCCATTCAAAAACAAAAAGGCAGCTTGTGTTACCCTTTCTCATTAGCTGATCCAATGCAAGAAGATATTTTTCCCTAGATAAGGTAGTTTATGGACTGAGTTTTGTTGTTATTTACTTAGTGAACTTCTACAAGTTCAGAAAAAGCATCAATAGACTTTAACATGGGATAGTGTCATGGTGAAACTATTCTGGAATAAATGAGATATAAAGCTTGAAAGTGAAGGAAAAAAAGCAGAAACTGAGTTTGTGAATGTGCAAAATAGACTTCAATAGCTATAACATAAGCTTGTACTGTACAGCAGTTACAGTTATGAAACTTATCTGTTCATAGTCAGATGTTTCCCTAACCCATTCCCAAGCTTTTTAATGAAGCCTGAACTTCGCTACAGCATTAAGCTGGAGGCTAGAGCTTATTTTATTAAAGGCAGTGGTTAAAGTCCTACCTGATTCTTGGCCTTACTTAAAAACTAAATTCTGCATCTGTCAAAGATACATAGAATCTCTTTTCTTGGCTCTAGAAAACAAAACAAAAAACCTCAAACCAACAGCAACCAAACCAACCAGGCTGAACAAAGGCATGGAAGTTTCATGTTTGCAACTTGTAATAAGATTACTGTGACTTAATGAATTAAGTTTCAGATGATCTGTGGTAATCATCAGTCTTCATGTTCTTGGCCCATAGCAAAACTTGATGCTATTCAGATAACTAACTCTCTAATTCAGGTTTTGTGTTCAGTTGCCTTACCTTTCCTGCAGGCCAAGAGTGCATGTGTGTATAGACAGACACCACGAGTTGGCTGATGGGCAGGAACTTACGAAGATAAGGTAATTTAGTTTTGATTTTGAGTCCTGACTTTGCTTTTAAGAGTAACTGAATGCATTTTCTGCTCCGGCTCTATATGCCATGGTATTACTACTCGGTGATTACCTGGGAGAGCTCTCTCAGTTGTTGGCAATTGGACCATGCAGAAGGTGAAGGCACTCTTTCCAGGTTACCTGGCTGAGCAGATTCTGTGGCGGTTCTCTCTCTAACCTCTGCCATCCTTAAGTGTTTTTGTTGTTGTTGTTTCATTTTGTTTTTTGTTTGTTTGTTTTACATTTTCATTCCTTTCACATTTCCTTGTGGAAACATTTGAACTGTCTGGAACAGCAGACTTGCTTATTTCCAGTTGGAGGCTGCTGCCATGAAGAAAAGCATTAAGAGAGCATGAAAATGCTGCACTCTTTACTCAGAATTTCTTGCATTCCAAGCAAGGACCACAAAAGCCTCTGGTAGTTGCTTCACAGCCTGTCTTCCACTGGAAGATGTTGAAACTTTCAGATGTTTAGAAATTTTTTTCTTATTTTTATTTTTTGTGGTAATCTCCTTAGTACGTAGGAGTTCTAATTCTCCTTGTTTCTCCATATAGCCGTCATGAGAATTTTGCTTCAGACGGAAATGTAATTAAATAGTTTAAATAAAAAAGAGTAGATTTGTTAGTAGCTGTGTTCATAAAATGCAAGAATTGTTACTGCTTTATCACTCATGACTGACTGAAACTCTCTGGTAGCAGCCCTAGTAGTCTCTTTTTTTGTTTGTTTTTGTTATCTTGAAGGAAAATCAGCTTCCTGAGAGAGTGGTCTCCAGAAAAAGTCTGACAGAGACTTAGTTTTAATAGGAAGTCTCATGGTAAAATTGAAGCTTTAATTCCCATTTTTCCATACCACTGGATTTTTTTCTCAAAAGTTTACAGTATTACTGTAAACAGTATTACACGTTTATAAAATGAAGCATTTTCCTATTTGTGTTGTTGTGTTTTGCTTTCTCAGGAGACAGTATGGGAGAATGACTGAAATACTTGCAGTGGGTTTTATCCATTTCATGGTGCTTGTGAGAGTTTAATTTTGCTGTATTTCTTTTAAGGTAACATGATATAAATTGGAAGAAAGACGTGATCATTGGAAATCCTTTTAGTATGTAATATATATTTGGAGTTTTCATAAATCTTTGTCCTGGTTTTGCCTGGAATGGAGTCCATTTTCTTCATAGTAGCTAGCGTGGTGCTATTTGGGGGATTTAGGATGAGAAAAATGATGATAACACACTGATTTTTGGTTGTTGCTGAGTAATGCTTACACTGATTTGAGAGCTTTTGGTTTCTCATACCACCTGCCAGTGAGGAGGCTGGGGGTGCACAAGGAGCTGGAAGGGGACGGCTCCAGGACAGTTGGCCCAGACTGGCCAAAAGCCTATTCAATGCCATGTGGCATTGTGCTAAGCAGTGAAACTGTGGGGAGTTGGCAAGGAGGTGGATCTGCCATTGCTTAGGGATGGGATGGGCATCCATTGGCTGCTGGTTAGCAATTGAGTTGTGCATCACTTGCTTTGTTTATTCTTTGTTGTTGTTGTTGCTATTTTTTTTCTTTTCTCTTTCCTTTCTTTCTTATTAAACTGTCCTTATCTCAACCCACAAGCTCTTGCACTTTTCAGTTCTGTCCTTCAGGGGTGGAACATGGAAATGAGTTGAATGGCTGTGTGGTCTTTAGCTGGCTGCTAGGTTAAACCACAACTGTCTTTATACCAAAAATTTGCTTGTTTTTTATAAGCATGTGCCATTGGTCTGTGTCTCTTGTTGAAACACATCATAAACCTGACAAAGAGCAGTACTATGCATGTGCTAAATGCTTGTGGAAATCACCTGAAAATTAGAGCTAAGTAAAGACAAGAAAACAGCTAGCAAAAATAAGTGGATAGTATTAGAGAAATTCCTTATGTTTCTCTTGTTCCCTCTCTGTCTCTTTCTGTGATACAGGCCTCTTGGCTCCAAAGAAGGCAGCTCCTCTGAATAGAGGTAACTTTTGAATTCCCAGTGAACTATGATTGATTTTTCCTCCTTGCTGAAAATGTAGTGGAATGAAAAGGTTGAAATAAAAACAAAGAAACAAAAATCTCAAATCCAGAAGAGACAGAGAACCACCTCTTTCTGAAAAACATTGATAAGAAAAGGCACGACTAAAGCATCTGGAGAGACTGTGGGAGCTAAAGCTCTTGGTTTTATCTGTTCTTCTGCTCTTGTGCAGGTAGCTTGCGGCTCTTGATTTCTCAGCCAAGAACATGGAGAACTTCAATTCCTCCTTGAGAAACAGAATATACCTGTAATAAAACAAATTTGAGAGGGGAAAGGAAACAAATTCTAATTTATATGGCAAAGAAGGAAAGGATAAACTATAGCGGATTAGAAAAATCCTTGAGTTAGGTGAAAAAAGAACATTTGGAACAGCCTTCTTATATGAAATACAGAGAGGAAGGTGGATAATAATGTGTGAAGAAGGAAAGGGAACACAAAAATTTGCTGTAGAGAAGTGTGGGAGTAGAGAGACACGAGGTGCATGAGGCAGGCTGGAGCTAGTTAATACAAAGTTGTAGAAACAAGGAGGGGTGTCTGAAGCTGGAAATTTTATAATGGAAAGTCTAGCAGTCACCACTAGAATAAATTATGGGCATTAGTGCAGTGTGTGTGATGTTTCATGGAAGTGGTATGCTTGGGTAGAGAGGGTTCCCTTAATTTTTTTTTTCTTTTTAAAAGTTTATATGTTGTGCTGCAGTTGGTTTTGCTTTATTACTTTAAAATTCATATAAGGGCAATTCTGGAATAGCCATTTTATCTTTCATGGGTGTCATACTGTTGAGTAGCTTAAATATAAAATGTAACACTGGGGACAAAAGCTCATTTTGAACCTACAGGTGCAGAAACGTATGGAACGATCTATTTATTATAAAAGGTTGCTTGTGCATTAGGACAAATCTAAGCTATGTTTTATGGTTCTGTGTATGCATTGTGACTATTAAAGTTTTAAGTATACTGACAGCCTAATAAAAGGCATAAGTGATGTGTGTGATAGTATTTTTCAGTAGGAGGAATGCAGTTAATTTTGATTTCTTGCAAATAGCCAACCTTTTGGACCAAGGTTGTGGGCTCCATTGAAGTTATCATGAATCCAAATTCATAATTTAGTTTAATCTGTCAGAAATAGGGTTTCATCCATGCATGTGGGGCACTTCATTGTCTGCTTTGCTATTTCTGTCTTCATCTCTATAGCAAAGGTATGAAAATCCGGTAGATACCGGCATGTTATTCACTCTGCCCATTAAATCTTAAGTTGAATGCAAGACGAATTTTTGTGTTCTGTTTACTCTTTTTGGACTTGGATCTCTGCAGTAGTATAATAACAGTCAATTAAATGATGCTTGGTGCAGTCATCAAATTTCATATTGTGGCTATTGGATCATCTTCCCTGGTTTTCATCTGTTTTGTACTTCATAGATGGGCTTGAGCGAGGGCTACTTCCAACACAAATTGTAGTCACTAGAAATAGTCACTCCTTTGGAATCTGCACATTTTTATTTCCATATGAGATGCAATTTAATCATTAAGGGAATTTTTTTAGCGCCAGCGTAACATACCTTTATAGGAGGAAGTTGACCCCAATTTTGTAAGCGGGTGTTTGTGAAGTCAAAGGTGGACTCTTAAACAGACTTAGAAGCTGGGCCAGCAGCAGAATGCCCGATCTGGCACACACAGGAGAAATTATCCACGATTAAAGAGTTTCTGATTAATATGGCTTATGTGCCAAAACTGCACATGCAGCGTATGATCTCAATTAGAGTGAAACCTAATTCTTCAAGGCTAAGCTCCAGATTCATTCTGTAATTTCTTCTTTGTTTAACTTGGACATTTTTTGACAACAGGATCTAAAAGAAACTTGGGGGGAGGGGGCAGAAAACCCTTTACCATTATGAATTGCAGTTCTGTAGAAAATATCTTTCTCATGGTACTGCTCTGAATACCTTGACTATTTAATTTTTAGAAGGGTTGTTGTGCATTCCTCTAAGGCACTGCCATTTAGTGTTGCTAATGGAGCTGTAACAGTTTTTGGGAAAGAATGAATACTCGTGTGCAGGTTTTCTGCTTAAAAAGTAACTCTTGCCAAAGAAAACTGCTTGAAGGTGGAAAGGAATAAGTATATAATCACGCCACTGTCATTACCTCTGATATTAAGAAAGTAGGAAATGTCAAAGGCCTCTAAGAAAAATAAGTCCAGGTTTAATGAGTCTGCTGGAGAGGAATTATCAACATTAATCATTTAGCTAGTGGACTAACATAGCTGGCATCAATAGAATAACTTTTTCCATCCTGTTTTAATACACAGCAGTTGCTCTAGCTTGTTTCTGAGACTTTTTTTTTTTTTTTTTTAACCACTAATCCCAAAACATCCTGGAAACACAAACTCTAATGAACTAGTATCATCGCATTTTAAGTGCTCTTCCAAACCAATATTAGTACTACTTAGAGAGAATTCAGCAGTTAGGCTCCTCGTGTGTGGGAAAAGAGGGGTTCCAGACCCAAGGGAATCTGTGCATGGGGAATTGTGAGAGCTGCATGGTGGAACAGGGTCCGCAGCCCTGGGCTGCTGCGTGTACCCGTGGTGCAGGATGCTGCTGAATCTGTGCTTGCACGGGGCTTTCCTCACGCGTGGGGCCGAATACAGAACCGATGTCATTACTTAGCGTGAAGTCACCCTCGGGTCTTTTTCAAATAAAATGCAAAGCTTTGCTCTAGCGATCTTGAGAGAAAGGTCTTTTTTCAAGGGAAAGGGACGGTAGCATCGTAGCACTGGCCAAATCCCAATTCCACTTAAAACACCAAATCAAGTTTTGCTTGAAGCATCCCACCCTCCCCTGTTAATTCCGCCTGCCCCCTTTCCACTGCCCGGGCTGGGTTCGGCCGCGCTGGTCCCCGCAGACCCTCGGGGGCCGAGGCGCGCTCCCACAAGGCGGTGTCTCGGGAGCGCGCCCTGCGCCGTGCCCACCGCGGGGCGCTGGAGAGCGGCGGCCGGGAGCCTCCGAGGCGCGCCAGGCCTTCGTCCCAAAGCCCGGGGCAACCCGCATCGCCAAGCCATGTAAACGGGTCCTTCCCTGTTCAGCAGGAGGTGTTTGTACTGTAACAAGGCAAATTCTGAAATCCGGTCTCGAAGAGGTTGTAGACAAGCTGATTTGGGGTCAGTGGTCTTGATGTTAAAGCTATCAGTTGCTGTATAAAGAAGTCTCACGTTACATCATTTTATATCTCCACTATTCCTGTTTGTTTGTTTGTTTTAATAACAATGAAAAAGCTAAACATTTTGCTAGCAGATGTGGACTATCCCTCCCCAAAAGAGAATTTTAAAAAATTCATAGGTTCCTCTATTTCTGAGGTCCAAAGGGCCCATTCCTATAGTGTGTCAGCTGGCCCCAATCTTCAATTTATTGGTGGATTTTTAGATTCAAAGAAATCTAAAATTTGTGGAATTACAGAAAGATACTGTCATGAAGTCCCTTCTAATGACAGGGAAATCAACCCTGTCATTGCACGCAGAATGTGGCTTGAGAACAGCATGTGTGCTTTCCCAGCACTGTAGATGGAGGGAAAGGGGAAGTGTAAAAGTAGTACTGACCCCTAGTCCTGACACCACTGGTGTACAGCCAGGCAGCAGATGCACTGCACTACTTTCAATAACCAGGAGGAACCTGTTGCCACTTCTGAAAGAATTTTACATCGTGATGTGACTCCTTTCTTATTCTGATGTGTGGTGGCTTCAGCGGACAGCTTTCTGTTGACATCAGAGAGCAAGTATTTACACATTCTCCTTCTCCTGTAGTATTGTAAGATCAGATGCACTCACATTCCGTGGTAACAGAATAACCCCTGTGGCTTCTGCATGGCTTTGGCAGATATTTTCTGTGAAATGGAATCCATATGCTGGGGTGACCCTTAATGAAACCCTTTCTCTAATTGCTGTATTAAGCTCACTATTTCCTTGTCATTGTTTACACTTTTAAATCTATAATATATTCCAAATTAAGTATGTTTGAATGATAGCATTCTGATTTAATTATAGACATTATCATTGATTAGGCCAGACAATCTAAACAATGCATAAGCTTTGGTGGAATAACTTCATGAATAAAACCAGGCAACTAAGAGATTCTTATTCTAATAAAGATAAATACAAGTACTCCATTAAGTAAATTAGAACTTCTGCCTCTGTAATTTTGCAAAATAGCAGTGTTTTCTAGGTCATCTCCAGCTAAATCATTTTCTGGCTACACATTTTTTTCTTAAAATACTTGATTCCTTATGTAATTTAATTTTTAGTATCCCTTCTTTATTCTTTGCTTCCAATTATTCAGCATGCTCAGAATAGTTAGCATTACCGATTTCATAATACCAAGGTTTGCTTGTTTTTGTTTTGAAATGAGGTAAAACAAAGCTTTGGTCTGTACTCAATTTCATAAAGCTAGCACAGTCAAGAAAGAAACAGTTAACAAATTAAGTTGGGGGGAATGCAGACGGAGAGCCATAGCCAAGAGAGCAAACTCCTGAAAACATGCACAGTTTTGCAGTGTTGATGATGTCAGGATCAGAACAAGAGAGTCTTTAGAAAGACAGGAGGAAAGGTGATCCAGGCATGGAGGATGATTATACAGGGCACAGAATTGTGAGAGTGGACAGAAGACAAAAGATCCAGGTATGTGACTTGTGCAGGGAATATGAATGGAGAAGTTGGACAAGTGTGCATGAGGAACTGGACCAGAAGAAATTTCAAAGGCAAAACGGAAGAACTGAAAGATTGGAAAAGCAAGGACAGGAACCAGCAGCCTGTAGTTATAGTTGGAAGTATTTAAAGTTAAGCGATGTTTGGCTGAGGAGGTAAGAATCTGAGCAAAGGGAAATGAGGAAACTGCAGTGCTGTGGGGGCAGCATGACAATAGGAATTTGATAATGATGACAGAAAAAAAATGGATAGGTTTTGGATGTTCTGAAGAAAAGCTGATTGTCATGACAGACTGAATAAAGAAATGCAGAAAAGGAGCTGAAAATGGAACCTGTCCTGGGGAGCAGTAAGAAGATAAGAGTGTGAAAAATTACCAGTTCAGACATCCCCTTGCTGGTGGTGAAATGGAAGTGGAAGAAGAGTAAGATGTGAGAGAGGGCATGTTTTCTTTTGAGAACAATAGTGATGATGGAGAGATTGTTGGATGAAAGTTTAAAAAATGCTGGCATATGAGTGTAATGGAAATGTGGAATGAAGTGGTGTTTGTATGTTGCTACAAAGGAGACACAAAGTGGGAGATAAAGTGGATCAGAAAATTGTAAAGTACGGTTTTCCAAGGAAGAAAGGGAGAAAAGTGAGGAACAGAAAGATGCTGATGGCCAAGCACTATGTGTAATCTGGAACATGAGGAAGAGAGCTTTGACTTGACCACATGCACGGCTGTGTGGCTTTCAGTGGGAAGGGTTTGGAACTGGGTTATGCAGGAACAGAAAGGAGATATTGCCAGTTAGCAGGATGTATCACTGCTAACCTTAAGGTTAACAGAGAACAGAGGAAGTTGGAGAAGCAGTGGGCCAAGAGAAGGGTTTATTCAGGTCCTTTCTCTGTGTGTTTTAACCATATCCTAGTCTCCAGACTTGGCAACCAAGGAACTTCCCTGTCAGTTTGAACCTCACCTATTGTTTGTGGAATGGGGATGCAGAACTGAACAGTGAGAGCAGCTGGGATTCTCACTGTGGAGCTCAAGTTCATTGCCAGCACCCTTCTAAAGTAGCCTTGTACCGAATATGTCACCGTTTTACAAGCCTGATATTGCTGTACTCTCACTTACTGTATAACTCTAAAGCAATTACAGCACAGTTTAATTTACAAATCATTATAGTGTTTAGCCATTACCAGTACAAAGTAGTTACTTTCTTTGTGCAATTGAAGCCTAATTGTGATGCCATCTGAAACTTTCAGGCATCAGGTAACACTTTATTTTATAGGGAAAAAATAACCATTTATTTAAATTGCAAAGTCTGTGTATTTACAGAGTGGCTGTTCTTACTCTTCAGGTTTCACAGCAATTACATTGGAAGGTATGAAAATTTGGGGTCTTATTTCTGAAAAAATAAGTTATCAGCAATTGCTTCCTATGCTTGCATAATTGGTTGAATAATTGTACTCAACAAAATGAAGCAAATTATCCTTTAATGCTTTTTAATAATTCTCATAGTTTGTTAATCCAGAAAGAGCACAGAAACTCTAAATACTGTGTAGTTCAGATACTAAGGCTAGAATCTGGAGCACATTCTTGTGCGGTTAACATGAAATGTGTTCACAAGTCAGTGACACAAAGTGGATTATAGTTCATTGTGCCTCGCAGATAAAAAATAGTGGTCATAAACTTACAAGAAGTAGTTAATCAGAGTAAATCTGAAGACCTTTTAGTGTGGATAAAATCAATATACCTTTAGCAGGTCATTTAAATACTGATCTATTGAACCAGTTGCATATGTGCAGAGTGTTGCATGTGTTTTTCCAGTCATCCTGCTGAAGTTAAAGATTCTAGTGCAGTTTGTGGAATCTCATAGGCTATAGTGTTTTTGCAAGTTATATTGGCATCTCTTTTTAACTTCTTCCTTAAAATCCTTAAAACCCAAAGACTTAAAGATATGGATGAAGAGGAAATAGGGTTTGTTTCCGTGTGTGGCATTGAAATGTCAGTCTGCTAAACAACTTGCTAAGAGCACTGGAATTGAGAATGAACTGTTATGACACAAAGGCAATGTGGGGATAGTAATACTTTCCCATGACTAGAAGGTTTCAGATAGGATCGTGAAATGATTTCTGTCTTGAAAATTACTTCCTATTTTATGTAAGGTATAGTTTTATAATTAATACTGTCTACATGCATAACATTACATTTTTTACTACATAAACAACTTGTGTTTTTCATGGTATAAGCTAGTTTGTAGATTCTTACCTAAGTAATTAAAAAAAATAAAAAAATAAATTTATTCACCTATTATTGAAACCCAGACTATTCAGATAAGAACGGACTTCCTGAAAAGAAAGTTTCAGAATAGCCATAATTTTTTTCTAGTAGGAATAGTTTGTTCTTTTGAATTAAGCATAAATTTCCTATTAATCTGTAAAAGTGTGCATCAGGAGCTGTGAACTCCTTTATTTCTCCATGAAATTTCTCCCTTTTGCTCTGCACATGCACTGAGTGCAGTCTGTGTGCAGCCTTGGGCTTCAGAGACTAACAAAATTTAAATCAGCTTTATACAAATAGTTTTGGTCAGAGAAGCTCAGTTTTGCTGAATTAAGGCCACAGACTGTAAAAAGGTGTTTAATTACAGTATGTCATTAATTAGCCCCAATATTCCTGTCAGAAACACTCCCTTTTTAAGCATCTTGTACTCCTGATTTCTGTAGTTAGCAGAAAATGTAACTCTTGTTCTTTGTGCCTGGTGGATTTGAATGATGACTGTGATACTGCAATGATATCACTATGAATTCATTGGTTTTATATCATCTGTATGCTGGTTCATCAGTAATAATCCAACTTGTATGTTATTGCTGACAAACTCCCTCCTCGGTAGCACACTCCCGGTGAAAAACAAATCCAGAAAAGGAGCTGCTCAAAAGCTGGCTATGATCTGCATGTTTCCAGCAAGGCAGACTGCTTTCGGCCACAGAATTCAGATGAATTAAAACCAAAGGAGTGTGTGCAAAACTGAAGACCTTGTTGCTGTTTGCTCTGTCCTTTCATTGTTCTTTCTCATTACCTGAACCTGCTGTTCATCTGGCAGTGCCATGCACTTCAAATTTTCATCTTTTTCTGTGGTTTCTTCTTTCCCCCCATCAACTACTTTTTTTAATATTGTTTGAAGGTTGCTTCTGCCTTTGTCATGTGTTTTTTTCCCATATCATTATATTACATTATGTTACCGTTTTTATTTTTTTCGCCTTACCTGTCTCCTCATGCAATTCTGTCTCTTACTTCAGGTCGTCTTGTTTTCTAATTCCATGCACTTCAGTTGCTTCTGCAGGAGCAAGGACTGTTGGATTAAAGATACACTTCTGGAGTGTGCATGTATGATAAAAAAGATGATATCACCAGAGAGCAATTAAGTTTATATGTCAGTGTTTGTCGGCATTACATAGCAATAACAAATACAGTGCAAAAACAGATATGTTATTTTTTATATCAGCTTGCAAGACATGACCTGGGAATTTAGGTGTTCAGGCACGTTTAACAGTCTCTTTTTTTTTTTTAATTGACTTTTTTTTTTTTTTTAATATATTGTTAGAAAGTAAATATTTAATCAACAATCCTAAAAATAAACAAAACAAAACTGTAGAGGTTTGTCTTCCCTCTGGATATGGGCCTATCTGAATTCCCTAGTTTGTATCTTTCCTGTCCAGTTGGATATCCTTTAAGGACAGGACTAATCTGGAAAGGTGCACATGTAGCATGGCAGGTCAGAACAAAGAACAGTGAGTAAAGTTGGTGTGAAAGTCACAGGTGAGGTGCAGTGAGCCTGTCCAGGTGCTCCTGTGCATGGGTCAGGTAGCAGCACGGTGATCAAGCATCTTTTGTCAAATATTATTTTCTGATTGGAATTGTGAATATATGCCTTCTGCTAGAGGTAGGATGCTTTGGTAAAAAAAAAAAAAAAAAAAAAAAAAGTCTGTGCCTCCTGCAATTTGAAGTTTTGTGTTCATGGTAGCAAGGTTTCACCCATTGCCCAGACTACATCCTGGATTGTAAAGTCACTTTATTCAATAGGAATCACATCTAGCCTATTTTAGTGGATAGAGTTAAGTGCTCTGTTATGTTTAGTAAATATAAATGCAAATGAGTACTGCCTGTTAACTGTGGAGATACAATAGCCCTAGATCTTATATTGTAGTTCTCTTCACCAGCAGATGGAGACCCAGATCGTGAGACCTGGTTTTGCAGACATAGTGGTTAACACGTAATAATTGGTTGCCAGTGGACTTCAGTGAAATTTCCATGTTCAAGTATCTTTGAGGTTTGGTTCCAAATCTATGGATATCTGGAAGCCCCTAATCCCCTCCTAGATCTTGGCTGAAATATTTGAAAACAGAAACATGGAAAAGGTAGGTGGGCATTACTCTCTGATAGTAAGAACCAAACAACCTGAACATTTCAGTATTTCTGTAAAGAATTTTAATAAAATACAGCATTTTATTACCCCAGGATGCCATGGATCTTGTAGAAGGAAAAATATAGGGAATGTATAGGAAATGTCTTCCTTTAGGATTTGATTTTTACCATCCCAGATGTTTGAGCTTAAAGCAGCTAAAGTAGTTTTCTATAGGAATGGTTGCTGTCTGCAAGACATCTCTGTCAAAGGCTAGGCTGTCTGCAGGGCTTGAGTATTTATATATATTGTTTGCAAAGATGAAGGCTAGGATGGTGTTGGTTGCTTCACAGATGCCTTGTGGAAGTGCTCTCCTCTTTCTCTCCATGAAGCGTCTGTTGACTGGGCAGTGGGAACTACAAAAAATTGTGTTGCTTCTTTTCTTGTTGTAAAAGTTTTCTCTGATCACTAATATAGTCCATGGAGATGGTGATTTATTGGTTCTTTCCAAGATGTATGGCCTCCCTGCCTGCTTAAATTTTACTTTTCTTACTTTGCTAAGTCTTCAGTGTTCTCTAGATATTCATTCTTATTAGAGAATCTTGGAGCTGGGGCTGAGTTTGGGTAGGATTCTTGTTTAAAACAAAACATTATTACTGTTTTGTGTCTTAATTTTGCCACTCCTAAATGTATGACTTTTGGGAAAATCATGTATTTATTTATTTATTTATTTTTAAATTTGGCCTTATCTCCAGTCATTTTATCACTGAACATGCTGCTTTAAAAAAAAATAATTGTTCTTACTGATGGAAATTAGAGATAATCCTCTATCAGAGAGGTGAAGAAGATGGCCCTGAAGGCATCCAACACACAGGATCAAGTCCTGTTGGGTACCTGGGGAGCACATTCTAGCTTCAGTTATTTCTTTTTATTTAGGAACCTGAAGTTCGTGTCAGTTGTGTTGGGACTAAGTCCAGACAGCACTAAGACAGTGCTGTCAGGATGCTCAGGATCAAGAGTGTTATATTTGCAGCAGTAGTCAACATGGCAAAATGCGTAAAGAGAAATGTGGTCAGATATGTTCAGAAATTCTTTGCTCTCTATTTAAGGGTACTGAGGTAGAATTGTGACACTGCCATTTACTTGAAGAAAAAGGCTTAATGGTACTAAAAGATGTTGAATGGTCATATTTTCCAAAAGGACAGCCATCTCTGAGCTAAGTTTCAATTCAGTTGCAACCTACCTTTCTGCATGTGCTTTACTTGAGCGCTAGCTCAAGGAGCAGATTTATTTATTTATTTAGCAAAAAAATTAAAACATCTATATTTATAGTGTTTACAGTATTCAGTGCATTGTATATTTTTTTCTGTGATTTTACAATTGTCAGCAACAACAGCTGTTACCCTCATTTTGCTCTGTGTGCACGCATGTGGACTTAAATGCCAGTGTAACCGAAATCCAACTGCTAGTTTTGTGTCTGGAGCAAAACCTAACTGTGTAGAAAGTAAAGTCATAAACTGAGTACTAGCGGTCAGTGCATTCCAACCAGTGTGTAACTTCATACTTGTGCACGTATAAGAACTGACAAAAACAAAATCCTGTTTTGGTGTGCGTAGAAAATATTCACTGTAAGGGGAAATGAAAATTATTTAGATTAAAGTCAAAACAACAATTTAACATCCCTTTGTGTACACAAACACTCTTCTCAAAGTCACAAATCATAGATGCTTGATGTTCAGAGTCATTTTAAATGCTACTTACCTAAAGCCAGGAGATGAGAAACATGTGGCAGACCTTTTTTGCAAAAGTTCAGGGAGGGGTGGGGGAAGCAAGAGGATGTTTGCATCTGCAGGAGGAGGGCCTAAAAATACTCTAAAAGCCGACGGTTCACTTAAATCATTAATCCTACATTGAAGACATTTCCACACTTTAATGGACTGCAATTAAACCCAATATTTCTTAATACGAGTGTCAGGTGTTTTCAGCAGTGATGCAAATGACTGCTTAGTGCTATAATTCTGAAGGGGAAGGCATTTAGACCAGGCTCATTTGAACAGCCAAATATAAACAAGAGCACATAATTCCATCTGCTTTTTGGCAATTTGTTGTTCCTTTTAGGTTCTCTTTCCCCGTTTGTCTTGTGGACACAGTTTGCAGGAAATGTCAGCCCGTGTGATTGATAGCATGAGATTGGATGTACTGACTTCATGCTTTCATAAAGCAAGACAGCTGTTGGGAGAAACTTTCCTTCAGGAGCTGGAAAGGTTTAAATTTTCCATCTCTTTGACTATTTGGCCTGATGAAGAATTGGGTTTTACCAGACAAGTAAATAAAAAGATGGCTAAGATGTACTAGAAGGTCATTCAAATGATCTTTAAATAGCAATTACTGGAGGGGGGGGGGCGGAGGGAAAGCCCTCTACATTCTGAGTTTGCTTAAGTGAGCCCTAAAAAATTATGCTTGTGTTCTCTCTCTCTCTCTCTCTCTCTGTCTCTCTTTCTAACCACTCTGTAAAACAGACAATTTCTAATAATGTGATTTTACAATGGAAGCTTGTCACAAGGCAGTAGAGAATGAAAGTGGTTCAGGTAATTCAGTGATTGTCAGCTGATTTGCCGTGGTTCTGAGACGCTGGCTCTCTTCCAAAGTTTCTATATACTGCAGCACACAAGTCTGCAGTCCTTTTTCTTGCTAAACTTAAATGTGTTGGTTTAATTTTAATTAATTCTGGTTTTGGATAAATTAGTTGTAGCAAAATAAGCGTGCTTTCCTTCCAAAGTGGACAGGAAAAAAGCAGAGAGTTCATTTTTGCGTTTATAAATGTGACTGGGTGATATTATTTGATTTTGAGGAACATGTATTTTGGGGATGTTATGAACATACTCTTGAGGAAGATCAGGTTATTCAAAGACGTACCATGTGGTGCTCTTTTACTTTAATTTACTTTTTCTTATTATTCATCTGGGGGGTGCATTAGCTGGTAGATGGGACAATACCTAGGTTCCTGGCCACACTGAAACTTGTAGTCAGACTTTGGACTACAGGAATTGTAAACTGTGGTTCAAAATTTTGGTGAAGACTACATTTAGATTTATTTTTTTTTTATAGTTTGAGTTAGATTCCAAATTTCTCTTTAGTCTAGTTTTTTATATTTAGACAGTCACTGCTCAAGACCTATTAATAAATAATGCTTTCTTTAAAAACAGCAAACAGTGTGTGGGTCTGATTGTTAAAGAAACTTGAGCAGCTAAATAGTTTCCTGCCAAGGAGTATATTGCAAAGATCCTGAGCAGTCCTGTTCATGTACTGGGAAGCTTTAATCCAGACTTTTCAAAAGTAAGGCTTGTCCCACACCTTCAAGATAGGCTGTAGATTTCTGTAAAGGTAAGAAGAGTGCTGGATTAGAAGGGGACAGTATCAACACTTCTGATGTAATAACGAGAGATAGAGACTGGACTGCAGAGTCTACAGCCTTTCTGTGCCCAACCACCATTGGCCGGTGCTGTTGTGTGGTGTGGGCTGCTCCAAACCCTCTGCCCCATCCTCATCTGAATTCTAAGTGCAAGGCAAAATAAATAAGGAAGAGGACAACGTTTATAGAAGCAGCCATGATTGTAAGGAAATTTGCTATTGCAGCAAATCCTAAGAAACCTCAAAAAAAAATTTAAAATAGTTTAGGAACCTGACTGAAATAGAAACAGTTACTTTGGGCAGACGGTGACATTAGCTCCTGTGTGGATATGTTTTGCAATACTCTGAGGTAAAAGGATACCAAGGAGCTATGTGGGTCACTTCATTTAGATCCAGTAAACATTTCCGTAATCAGTAATCATCTGCACTTTTTCTTAACTCTGTATGGATCCCTGTAACAATCTAATCACTTACAAAAATACACAGTTTCAACACCACTAATTAGGACTTTGTAGAACTGGAAAAAAGCCAGTCTATATTCTGCATGTACATGTACAATCAATGTATTGTTGAATGTTCAAAGAGCTAACCATTTGTTCACAACTAAATGAGAATCTTTTGTTTTATTTATTTATTTATTTTTGTTTCTTTATATACTTACAAATTAATCTTGAGTATCTTTCTATACAGGGTGCTGTATTCACTCTTCCAGTAACCCCATTTAAACAGGTAGTGTTTCATCAGGGAGGAATTTAATGCTTTGCATTGCTTTGGCAGATTGTGGCTGAACTATGATAAATAAGGTTCTGGCAGGTCACTACTTATTTTTGAACCATTGCTCCACTAAGTTCTCAAAATTCAGTGCGATCAAAGAACTGCTTTACTGTTGTTAGTAATACTTTTATAGCATTAGTGCCTTAAGGTCCCAGCTGAGATGAGGCCCTACAGCCCTAGACATTGTACAGACATAGAATAAAAGACAATCCATGCCCCAAGAAATTCATAATCTAACTAGCAAGAGCAGACAGCAGTATGATTCTCCAAAAATAAAATAAAATACTAGTGAAAGAGTCTCTAAACCATCTCTTAATATTTTCTATCATAAATGTTGGAATGTGCTACCTTTGGAGAAGTTACTTCCATTCATTTTGGTGCCTCAATGTAAGTTTTTTTTTAAGTGTGAATAATTAAATGTATTTTACATTTGAAACCGAAGTGCTGATAATTTACAAAACATTTGGAAACAATTGCCCATGCTTATAAATGTGGTATGTGTTTCCTAATGATCATTTAATATTGTATTTAATACTCATCTGAGAAATCTGTGAAAGTTAAAATTATCTAAGATAAATAGGCATTTATACAGCCTTGCCACACTACTGAATGCTTGTAGGGTATGAATGTTGTTTAGAACAATAATCAGCAAAACTAATATCCTTACCAATACAACTGTGTGAATGAAAACATTTCTTTATGCAGAGTGACAGTGATGTGCTCAGTTCATACAAGAAGAACCCAGGAAAAGATGCCTAACATTTATGATGCCTCTTGAGTGTCTTGGGTTCTTTCCTTGTTTCCCCAGCAAAGTAGCTACCTGCCTTATAGGAAATTGGAAGGCTTTGTTGGTAGTTGCAACTCCGTCATCCCCGCAAAACAAGATTTTATATATCCTGTACGACAAACCTTGCTTCTCCCAATAGGTTCTGCATATCATGACACTGAAACTTATAAATAGGTACCATTAAATTGTTGTTTGAAGTTTCTTGTGTGTAAATGCTTTATATCTTAATTCTGCAAGAATATACCAAATTTTCAATTGAGTTTGTAGGCCTCTAATTAAGAGGTGTCAGTGTAAAATTGCCTAACCACTGTTTTCATATGGTGTATACAACAAGAAGCTATAGTTAAGGTTAAGAGTGTGATATGAAACGTGTAAGGCCAGGCTAGATGTATCCCATATTTTGGATTTGTTGAGAACTTACTGAAACGGGTATGAATCACAGAATCATCTAGGTCATAAGGGACCTCCAAGATCATCTAGTCCAACCTCTGACCTAACACTAATGAGTCCTCCACTAAACCATATCACAGAATCACACAGAATCACACAGAATTTTCTAGGTTGGAAGAGACCTCAAGATCATTGAGTCCAACCTCTGACCTAACGCTAACAGTCCCCACTAAACCATTTCCCTAAGCTCTACATCTAAACTAAGCTTTACATCTAAACGTCTTTTAAAGACCTCCAGGGATGGTGACTCCACCACTTCCCTGGGCAGCCCATTCCAATTCCTAACAACCCTTTTGGTAAAGAAGTTCTTCCTAATATCCAACCTAAACCTCCCCTGGCGCAACTTTAGTCCATTCCCCCTCATCCTGTCACCAGGCACGTGGGAGAATAGAACAACCCCCACCTCGCTACAGCCTCTTTAAGGTACCTGTAGAGTGTGATAAGGTCACCCCTGAGCCTCCTTTTCTCCAGGCTGAACAATCCGAGCTCCCTCAGCTACTCCTTGTAGATCTTGATCTCTCGTTACACCAGTGAAAATAAATTTGGACTGAGAAATAATGGTCAGTTGACGAATATTTTGTCAGAGTAGAGAATATGACAAAAGAGAGTAAAGTTCTATACTGACACATGGTAAGACCTAGTTACTGTTCATAGAGTAAATGTGGGGAAAGGCTGACTATAACAGGTGATGAAATACTGTACGTCTTTCTTCAGAGTAATGAAGCATCTGTAGTCATGTTAGCCTATACAAAAAGTTCAGAGGGAAAGATCAAACATAAAATTAGTGTAATTTATTTCAGGTACAGAACAACTGTGATTTGTCAATACTGAGCAGTACTTACTGAAATCTACAGTTAAGGAAAATGCTAAGCGTACTTTTTTTTTCTTTTTTTTTTCTTTTTTTTTTTTGGTGGTGGTATATTTAACAGTCTGTTTTTCAAATAAGAAAAAAAAAGCTTTCTTGAATTGCTTCATCATACTATTAAGTTATATCTTTCCTTTTCCAGCTGATCTGTGCTTTCTTTCTAGCCATGAAGGACTCATAAGATTGTTCAAAAATGCTAGAATTTTCAACACAAGCAGCATGCCATTTGGAAAAATCTACAAGAATGTTCACTTCATCAGAAGGTTAGCAAATATATTTCAAATTGACAGTATATTTAAGTTGACTGTGAGTTTTATTGTTGCACTGTTCCCTGCATTGAGCTGGGAAAATTGCAGATATCCAGTATTCATATTTGTTAATTCTATTGAAATAATGGAAATTGGCTGATTGTGCAGAAGGTTTTGACTCCTGATCACTGACAAAACCTTCACAGGCAGTTATGTAACAAAATATATGATTTGATAGAAAACTCTACAACAGTTGTGTTTGGAGGAGTTCACATGCCTTGGGAAGTGTTTGGTTTATTTGGACTTTCTGAAGTCCAAATAAAGTCCCTCCTGCTTTAAGCACAATTTGAGTCACTGGTGTCCTTTGACAAAACATCTTGACTTCAGTCAGAACTTTGCCTAGGCAAGGATTACCTGATTAGGTAAGCACTATGTTGAATTCAATTTCCTACCAAGAGATAGCTTTTCATATTCAGTTTTATTTAATTATGAGCATTTAAGAAGACCAAGTTTCTAGGGGGATTCCAGAAAAGCTTTGAATGGACAGCTGCTTTGGGACTGGTTGTCTGAAGAAACATTGCATTTTGTACACAAAATTTGCCTTCTGTACCATTGGATTGTAATTAGCTGTGCTTGAATGCTGATGTATATTGCTGAGCTCTTCTAATATTTCATCTGCTTTTCGATTCACTAATGTGTGGATAATGTCGTCCTGTCTGTATCACTGACCAACTATTAGCCTGTACAGAGCTGCAATGAGGTAGAATGCTACTATTCTTTTTCATGTAGGTGAGTCATAGAACAAGAGGTTTGGTTAAAATAAATAAATTAGCACTTTCTAATTGCACAAAATTAATGATGGATGATTTTAGTCAGAAAAATAAAGGATTATTTATTTTGAGCAATATGTGATATCTTTATTGAAGGTGTAATCAAAGTGCTCATAAATGCATCTGTTTTAGCAAAATATCCTTATTATTCTTGTTACCATTAAATAAATTGCAGGGGTCATGCACTATGTAACTAGGAAATCTTGTTTATGTTATTAATAGTCTTACTGTTGTAGAAGGATTTTGCAGGAAGCATATCCTGGAACTCCTGTTAATATTGATTATTATTGGAAAATTTTAACGAGGTATTAGTTATTATATTGAGATAGTATGAAATTAATTCAAGATCTCTATAAATGTTGTGACACGAGCTGATTTTTCAGGTGGTAGCTTAATGTATTTGTTTTCATTTGTGTGCAACATCAAGTAAACATAACAACCAAATATTTGTGCAAACACATTTACAAATGGGTAAAAAAATGAGAAGAATGTAGTATAGCAAGCATGGTTAGGAACTTCGCAAGATTCTGTACCCAACAATGAGGTGCAAATCTATGTTAAAGTGGTATCTGAGAAGAAATTCAGTTGTTCCATAGCAGTAGTGCTGCTTTTGCATCAGCATTAATAGAAGTCTTTAGGAATTTCCCCAAGAAGTTACTGGAAGTGAACAAAAGAAGAATTTTAGAAATCCATTGGTTGAAGTGCATACTTAATTTTTATAGAACACACAAGCTTTCCAACCTATACAGGTTTCTACCTGTTGAAGCACTAAAAGGCTAGTACTCTCTCATTCTTATGTGACTTCCCTATGAATCAGTGCTTACGCAAAGGAACAAAACAAGTAGCAGTTTTGTGGTTTTTTGTCTTGTGTATTTGTAGAGCACTTACTACAGGCTCTGGTCCTGATCAGTATCTTTTGTCTGTTACTGTAAGTAAATAATAACATTGATAGTAATTCTTTGTCATTAGCAGGGGATGGAGGCAAATAGTTTGTAGTACTCTGTGGCCTTTTCATTGGAACCACAATATTTATATAATAGTTGGAGATTTTGATAACTTACTAGCGCTAGTTCCTTATGTTTAGATAGGTGAATGGAATGCAACACATCACTTTTTATTGAAGTATTTATTAAAGAATTTATATAAAAACATAGCAAATTGTACTAGTGAAGACAGAGTCGTCAAATCCCATATTCATACAGGCTTGCTACTACAGAGTGATTAGTTAACTTTGATGCATTCTACATTGTATAAGAATAAACAGGCTGGGTAGGAACTTACCAGGATCATTTATTTCCTCATAAACTCAGTTCCTCTATTTTCTTTGGAGGGCTAATGTCTTTCATTCTTTTTCCTGTGTGCATCCATTACTTTTCATTCATGGGTTGACATGACACTCAAGCAAAGAGAACTGATAGAAAAGCAATGCATTCAGCTATGCTCTACCTTTATTGTGTGATTAAACAAGAATTTGAAAGCTTAGTAGAGGTTTTATTTTTTTTTCTTCCAAATAAGTTAATACCACAAAAATGTTGTTTATTTTCAGTAATGCTAATCTACCCCTTTCTCTGAAAAGTCACCCATACTGTTTTCAGCTGTAAAATTACTTTCCTATGATAACAATAATATATTTTAGGATTTTAAGATGGGCAAGTGATATTTAAAACAAAATGTTTCATATAATGCTGCAGGCTATCAGGGTAGCTCCAGGAAATTTATGTGGATTGGATTCTGCAGCATTTCATAAGGCCACGTGGAAGACTAACAGAGTGCATGTGCTTGCTGGTGCTCTCTTCCTTCCTCCCCTGCTCTCAGCATGGTTCTGCTTCCAGGGGTGAATACCTTATGCTCTTTTGTGCAAATGGGTAGGGAGAAGACTTCATTCCCCTCTGCTGCACCTTGGCTACAAAATAAGCTTGTTGCAGAGGGCTAGTGAAATGGCAAATGTGGTAGGGAAGTGCTGGTGAAGCAACTGATACTTGTGGGCCCAGGTTGTACTCAGGTCAGCTTTTGTAGCTTTATAACTTTGTTGTTGTGATTTAAGTTGTGATTTTTTTAAAGTTGTGTTGTTGTGATTTTAGAAGAAACTTGCTGTATTCATGTGAACCATCACTGAGGCTATAATGCATGTGTGCAAATATTTGAATACCTTGTTTTTGATTTTGAATGTTTTATGTGGTAACTCCGCTATAGCTGTTCGCTTACACCAGCGTTGAACAAAAATCAGATTGTAAACCTACTTCTGTAAAGGTCTTTGGAAAAAATCTTCTCCTAAAATGGTTTGTTGTATTATATCTTAATCAAAATGTATTATGTCTAAACTTTTGGGCAGACCTGTGTGGTGCCAGGAGTTGGATTTGATGATCCTTACGGGTCCCTTCCAACTTGGGATATTCTATGATTCTATGTCATCCTCAGACAGCTCCCTAAGGAGGCTTTCGTATAATGTTAAATGAAAAGCAACTAGAAAACTTTTCACTAACATTTTATATATTTGCAGACTGTTATGCAGCTTTTATTGCAGTCTTAAATCAGTATAAACTGATAGCTATCCCCACAAGTAACTCTGACGTATACATTTTATGTATGAATCAAGGCACAGAACATAAAGAACAGGTGATAAAATATTACACCAACATAGGGAACATTAAAATGCTGATATTTTGAACAGCTGGCTTAGCCCGTTTTTCTTAGCTGGAATAAATAGTAATATTAAAGGATTAGCATAACCAACAACAAGTGTTAAGTGACTTGATTTCATTCCAGGCAGTAGGAAGACTTAGGAATCTGCATTTTGAGCATCATATGGTGGAAGAACTTGTTTCTCCCAAATATATTTTTAAACAATACTGTCTAGATATGTATCTATTTTATTTATTGTATTTTTTATTGTATTTTTTGAAACCTTTGGAGTATGAGTCTGTGGGGCATGCTTTTTTTAGATGTTTTGATATGTTACCTTTAAGAGAGTATATCCTCCTTTTTTCTGTTGTTGTTTTGTTTTTTAAATAATCACATTTTTCATTGGCTTATTAATTGAAAAAAAATATAGAAATGGAAGAGCAACAGTTATCTTATGGAGCATTGAGATCAGTCAAGGAGTAAAAACAGATCAAATCTTTTGTGTATCAACTTGACATCTCAACATAGATTTCAGAGTAGTAAAACATGATAAAGCAGTTGTATAAAATTAAAACTGTTTGTTGTGGTGTCATTTCAAAGATCAGAGAGAGACCACAGAGCAGCTGGAAGGTCAGAAAATGAAAGCATGAATATCAAATATATGAAGTGAAGAAGATGAAGAGAATGAAATGTCTCCTTGGACTTGAAATTGGTGCTATTTGAGTTTATGTTTGCTTGAGCTAAAAGCCAAGTGCTAAGAGTGAGAACTAATTGTGCATGGTGGAATATCAGAAGAGATTTTTTATGAGCAGAAGTAGGCATGTGTGATATCTGAAGGATAGTTTCATGTCAATGGCAGATTCAAATGTGGAACAACTTGTGCAGATTCAGATCACACTGAACAAGATATGATAAGGTTGTACTTTAGGGTTTACGAGATAGGCGTGAACAGTGTTTGTATAGTTGCCATATATACGGGTCCCACACATGCTTTCTGTGACACCGGCTTCCCTGGCTTCTCAGTTTTGTTTTTACAAGTCTATAATCATTTCTCTTCATGTAGACATTTGCTTCAAAGGCTTTCATTCCCTTTCCAGTCACTTAAATCAGTATCTGAGTGTTAGAGGGAGCGCTCTTTCTCTTGCAAGAGTGACAATGCAGATTTATGAGTGTTAGGATTTTTCTCACCACACTAGAGAACATTCTAGAGCTTTCTAGTAGTGAAACTGGGGCAGGGGAGCAGCCTTTGGTGTTTTTTTCATTTGTTTATTTGTTTGTGGATGTGCTAAAGTTGACAGGGAAAAAATCAAAGAGCGTGGCTCTGAGGAAGCATCTGAAGGATGCATATGAAGGGTCAGAAGGAGTAGTGAGACATTATTCAGCTTTGTCTTGTAGTTCACTAAGATAATTTTGGAAAACAAAATAATGACACTTAGGACTTCAGCACATCTGAGTTTGATTTCTCACTGAAGTGCGGACAATTCATGAAATTCTGTACAGTGTTTGTAATTGCAAAGCAATTTTAATGACTGATTTTAATGTTTCTGATGTTTTTGAATAATAAACTTCCAGCATTCAAGTAAGAGAGTGAGGACTACTAAGAGAGTGCCATTTTTGTAGTATTTTGATTTTCTTCCCTAATTGTTAGTGTTTATATGTCAGCTTTTCATTTATTTATTTATTTATTTATTTATTTTAATGACACTCTGAAGTTAAACATGAGGAGACATGCCACTCATCAAAACATACATTTGTTTTGTCTTTCTTTGAAGTTTTCAGCAACTTCCTTTGAAGTTTTCAGTTTCTGCAGCCACACTCTTGACTATGGATGTCTTCCATTGCAGCCATGAAGAATTTAGTGGATTTGAGATCTACGCTTTGCAAACAGTCAGTGTTAAATCCATATATTGAACTATTTTCCTAAACTACAAGAAACTTAATTCCACAGATACATTGTAGTCTGTCACCTGCAGTGTAGCAGTTGTGTAAGGACTGTACATTCAGAAGTTGGTGCCAACAGAAAGTGGTTCTCATCTTCCAGTTTAATCTCTGGGTAAATGAGTTTTGTTCAGCTAGCCAAGAAGGGTGTCTCTCCCACAGCTTTCGATATTTAGAACATGCTCTCACCAACTTCAGGTCTGTTAAAAATGAATACACTGAAAACAGTTGCTCAACTCAGAAAAGGTCATTCCCCCTGAGAGAACTCCAGGTTATCTGTTGACACAAAGATGCAAACGAATAAAATCATTTGGCAAATAAAAGTTCAAAGTGAGAGGAAAAGTTCTGATGTAATCATTGGCACTACAATTTCTTGGTCGTATTCCTTAATCTCTTTAAAGCAGCATCTCCTAGGTAGTAGCAGTATTGCTGGTACAGAAGTGGTGGTGGAATTGATCAGGAATTCAGTCCAGTAGCTGCATAATGTTTTGCTAGCTTGCAACCAGAGTAAGACTCTAGTCTTATGACTTTTTTTTTTTTTTTTTCAGATTTCCACTCTTTATTATTTCTTGGTTTCAGCTTCTATTACAGACAGAGGAAATGATCCATACAACATGTGAGCCTTTCTTCCCTGGGAAAGAAAGTTGCCTTCCACGGCAACTTTTCTTACACTGCTTTAGGTACATTTTTTATTATTTCTTATATACTTAAAAGGACATTTACAACCCCGATACACCAAATCATCTTCTGTGTCTTTCTTTCAAAATCTAGTTCCTTTCACTTTGGGGATAAAGGGAGGATGTCCATTTTGTCCCATCATGCAAATTTCCTTTAGAGGATCTTTAATGTTGTACTTGTTTTGTTCACCCTCCTTTTATCCAAAAGGATGTCAACAGCCCGAACAATTTGATTGTCTTCCAGCCACTGAAATGAGGCTCAAAAGAGATTTGTTTCCTTACAATGGATCTGTATTCCATAACTCTCAGATGATTATCATGATGACTGGTGTATGACCTAAAATCCCTGTTGCCAAATTTTGATACTTTGGGTCTTTCGCTCTTGATATGCTCTTTTGATACCTTGGGTCTTTAAGCTCTTTCACTGATGTTCATACTGAAAAACAGTAAAACTGTTACAGTAATTAGGTTCTTAAATAATTTATTTTTAATTACTTTAATACTTTGATTGACATTACAAAGAAGCTCTGGAGAGGTTAAGATGGTCTTTGCAGATAGCACCATGCCTGTAGAAGTCTGTATTAATTCTTGACAATGTTTGTGGTGTGTGAGAATATTGATAGGAACCTGTCTAGTTTTTACAAATTGCTGTTAGAAAATATATTGAATACTAACATTTCATTGAATTTTAGAATTCTATTGTTATGGAGTATGAAAAATATTTTTTTAATGAAACACAAAGCATCTAAGATACCAAAATATTTCTTTCTTGCTTTTTCTTCAAAATTTCAGAAAATAAATGTTGTGGAGTATCTTGTTTGCTGCATAAATCTTTCAGGAAAAAATGATTTGTTATGATCTACATTGTTGTATGCTTTCTTATGAGAATTCTATTTCTCTCTCAACATTTAAAAGTGCTTAGAAGAAATTAAAGTGAAATTTGAGAAAATATAAAATTACTAATTAAAAATGGGTAACGTTCACTTCATAATGGACAAACCTGTGAAGTTCATTAAATACCACCATTGCCACAGTCACAGTGACCTAAAAGAGATTTTGCACCATTTTGTGTATGCATGGGCTGCATTTTACCAAAGGTGTCCTGTCCCCTAGCAGTTACCCTAGTAAGGACACCAATGTTAAAATAACTGTTAACCTATTCAAGTTATTTCTTCTTAAAAAAAGAAAATAGTAATAATGAAAAAAATCTGCCTGCGAACTTTGTATTGGAATCTCAGTGTATCCCATTTTTTGAGCATGTGTGTATTTACCCTTACAGTATGTAATCTGAAAGGGCATAGAGTGTGTAGCTGTTGAGACATATGTCTTGTTTCCGCTAAATGTAATGCCTTTATTGTTTGTGCATCAAGATTATAAAGACTTCTTGTTCACATAATGGATACAGCTGGGTGAATGGGGGGGCAGGGGGTTCTTACAATAAAAAGGCATTTGATTGCTGCTGGGATCCTTGTCAGTAAAATACTCAAAGATGGTTAATTGGACATTAATGTGTCAGGTTTTCAACAAAAAAACAAGAAATTTGCCAAAAATAAAACCCGAAGGAAACACGCCTCCAAATTTTACAACAAAGCTTTGTTTAAAATAGAAGTTAGAGCAGCTAAGATTTATGACATGTTGACATAACTGATGGTAAAGGAGTTGGCTGAAGCTACGGGTGTGAAGGTCCAAATGAGAACATCTGCATTAAGAAGCTAATTCTCTTAAACATACTGATCAAAATATTAATGCTACATGTAAACACAAGTGCTTTATCTGACAGTGATTTACATTTGGAACGACCTAATCCAACTATGCACTGCATCTTTATTCATTACCAGCAGCCTTTACTTAACACTTCATGCCCGCTTGCACAGGTGGACAATCTACTCAGAGTGACTATTGTGTTTATGTTATTTTTTCATAAGCAGGGTTTGAAATTTGTCAAACTGCATCATTGTTTAACTATGTGCCAGTCAAAGGGAAATTGCCAGATGGAGCGGCTTTCCCCTAACCTTGCTCCAGGCAATGAAATTACACATAGGCCACAGTCTTATGTCAAGTCTTTAAAAAAAAAAAAAAAAAGGAAAAAAAAGTCAGGCAATGAATAGGTATGACTATGTGCATTCACAAAACCTGGCTTTCTTATGCCACTAATTTTATATGAAGGCTCATGCCAATGGTAAATAAAACTTCATGTCCGTCATGTCACTCATTAACTAGGTGCTCATAATTTATGTATTTAAGGCTTGCTTGTCCACCAAGCAATCAAACAGTAAACCATGTTTTATAGGTGTTAGTGTTTATAGAAACTGTAAATAAATGTCAAACAAAAAAAATCAGCTTTCAGAAAAATGATCAGGGTTAAGTCATTTATCATTGTTCCAACTGGAAAAATCTGAGAACCTGCCAGTGCCAAAGCAAATGTTTCCCTGGCTTTTTCTAACTTGCAGCTTAAACTACCAGATTGTAGAATTCTATTAGCAGGATTTGATGAAATGGAAAATTTGCAGATCGTATGTTTAACTGAGCCTCTCGCTCAAAGAACGGGACAAGCTAGTTCTTTAAGATGGCCGCCTTTTATTGTAACGATTTGTTGCTTTTTTATTTTTTTTTTCTGTTTATACTCAAATCAATGATTAATTGAGATGAATTAGGCAGAAGTTAGGCTGCTTCAGAATGGGGACGGGCAGGTCCTTTGCAAGTGAAGGAAAAGCAAGTGTAAACCGCAGCTTCCACGCCATAGCTGTGGTAGGCACTGTCCGTTCTGGTGTACCTACTGGAGGCCTGGTCCAGCTGAAACATGCACAAGGTAGAAAGGGCATACAGGCACCTGCTGCTTAGCGTTGTCACGGGGTTGCTTTCCATCCAGACAAGTGCTTCAGGAAATCAGAGTGAAGTGCTGCTTTTCTGGTTTGAATGTGTATGCATTAACTTTGGGCCTACACTTATGCACTGCCGGGTAACAACAGCATGCTATTGCTGACTGTAGCTTTATCTGTATCTCTGAAGTGGCATGCTGTACATGATAGTAACATGTAGGAGATTTGTAAACAAGGAGATCTGTATTTTCAGATGCTACTGCTCACTTACAGCAATACTGTAGGCTGATAGATGGTACAGAGGCTGCCTGCTAGGTCCACATCAAAGTATGAGATCCATTTCGCAACAAAAGCATGTCTGTGCAGCTCAGTGCTAACTAGGTATCCATTTGGTGTTGTTATTTATTTATTTATTAAGAATATAATTCTAACTTTTTTTTAGATTGGTGTGCCTCTAGAATTGCACTTAAACAAAGCTCCTTGACTAAGTAGAAGAGAGCTACCTAATAACATGTAGCAGCCATAATTTCTGTTTTCCAGTGGAGGGTAAGTGAACAGAGATCATAAAGGGAAATTAATTAAAGTGCAAAAACCAGTAAGGTTGATCTATCCTACAGAAAGGAAGAAACAAATAAACAAAGTGTAAGTCAAGATAGTGGCATTCCTGTTTCTGGTGTTTTGTTTGTGAGTTTTTTGTTTGTTTGTGTTTTTTTTTTTGTTGTTTTTGTTTGTTTGTTTGTTTGTTTTTGTTTTGTTTTTAATCACTAGAGGAATGCTAGTGACCACAAACATGGGGGAGGTGATTTGTACATTGAGAGTGATTGTCAAATAGCCTACACGTGCCAATGTTGAGTGTTTAATGGATTTTTTTATTATTTTTCTTAAGCTTATTTGTATCCGTATATGCCTCTATTAACATGTTCTTCCATAGTAAAACTAAAAATGTGTCAAATAGGCTAGTGGCTTGTTGAAGAGCTACTGATGTTTGGAAAGTATAGCTCTGTCGGGTTTCTGAAGATGTCCGGGGAAATGACCCTGATGTGCTGTGATCTGAATTGGCAATTGATCCCTGTGTAGGAGTTTCTGTACCTCATAGTGCCACAAGATGATATGCTTCCTTGTGGTAACTTAGAAAGAAAGAACTTTCAAACATATTTATAACATACAGTTTGTATATTTTCAGTAGCCAAGGAAGTATTCAGCAGGTAATAAGTTAAAAAAAAAAAGTATTCATAAGGTAATTCAGCATTACCTTAGCCTTGAGTCAGATTCTCACGATATATTTTTTTTTTTAGCTCTGTTCATACCGGCAGGATGGAACATGTTGATGAAATCTGAGGGTACTGAGGAGCTCTTTGATGTATGATGGGCTAAGAATTTTGCTACAAGATGATGATTATGAAAAGTATAAATAATCCGGAATTGTTTACACGACCAACATCTTGACTTCAGTTTCTATTTGGAAAATAAAACTAGAATTTTTAGCATTGTAATCAATCTGTCTTATACTTGAGCTCAAACTTGCCTGGAGTTTTAGACTAATAATAAATAACAATTGCACTTTTTTATATCCTTTCTATTTTTCTGTCTTCTCCCTGTATAGTAAAAATACATTTATTTTTAAACCCAAATTATTTTTTAAGTTGTCACTTTATTATTGGGTTTGCACAAACTTTGAAAAATGTTCACTGAAGAAATGTGGCACAGGTCCCTCAGATGCATTTATGAGTTCTGTCTCGACAGCTACAGATAAGGGTATGTGACACCTTCAGCTTCAGTATTGGGTACCTGACAGCTTCAGCATTTCCTGCCTGTTGTTGTGCCCACCATAGATTACTTTAGTTCTCAGTTATTTGAAAACTCATCCAAATTAAACAAAAAGGCTCTCAACTTTCTGAGTAAGGTAATGCATGGTATTCAATTTCATGGTATTTCTAGTGACTTTTTTTAAAGTGATATTTCCACTTATTTGGCCAACTCCCTAGGTCTTCATTGAGGGCTCAGTTGAAAGCAATTTCTTAGTGGTACAGTGCACCTGTATCAGACAAACAAGCCCTGAGGTTTTTATTTGATTCTTACTCAGCAAAACTCCCATCGACTGGTCAGGCTCATTGAAACCTGTAGAAAAGTTCCCATCGTTGTTAGGACTTCTGTATGCTAAACAGTTTTCAATCACTGTGTAAATGGGGCAATTTAAATACTGTGCTGTTGCATAAATTGATTTACTAATTTATGAATGACATTTTAAAATATATAGTCAAGTATATCTATTCTGTGTTTTCTTGCTTTCTGAAGACAGACTTTGATTCTATAAGTTTAAAAAAAATATAGGCAATAAATACTTTCAAATAGCTAAGGACATAATTCATGCCTTGTAATGCATGTTTTAAAAATCAGGCCTTTTTCTGGCTCATTACCCAGCCTGAAGACTTTATTTTTTTTTTAATTAATGTAAGAACACCTTCTTTATGGCATGTTCATGTTTACCCAAAAGTCACATCATTTTTCAAATTATACAGGGTGTCACTACTAAATGTAATGATCTTTACTGCTAGCATTCCAAAATGAGCACTACTTCCCCTCTACCTCCCTAATCAGGCTAGGAAAAAGAAGAACCAGAAATCTTTTTACCTTGTAGTGTTTTGTGCTAATGAGCGCTATACATAAAAATTGCACAGAGAAGCAATCAGGTTTCCTTTTATATGAGTTGTTTGTAACAGTTGAGCTCTACCACCCAATGCACAGCAGATATCCATGCATTACTGTCTAGAGTCAGACTCCAACCCACGGTGGTGCAATGTTTATGTTTCTTACAACAGAGCATGCTGGATAACTAGGATTCTTATTTGGTAGTAGTGGAGCTCACATAATGGACTAAAGACAGTCTAAGCATAAGCAGACACAGTTCCTGTTGACTTTCATGTGTCTGAAAACCTGATTGCTTCCATTACATGTTTCTAATTCTCATTTTATTAGGTGAGATCATACCGTGCTGAAGAGTGGTGTACAGAGCTAGTTCAGGATTCAGCTCTTTAATTTCTGCTGCTGATTACGAGAAACTGTGTAGTCCTGATTATCTTGTGGAAGTTAGAAGCATTTGGTCTTCCTTCATTTTTTTCTTCCTAAAATAGGCCTTGGGGCTTTGGGTTGTCTTTTAAATAAATGCTATTAGAGAGACCTGTACTTCTGTGTCTGTGAGTTGCGCGATCTAGGACTGGGATTCATCAGTGCTGCATTAACAGAAACACAACAGCTTTGTGAGGTGGATAGTGCAAGTAATTTGCAGAAAAAAATAGAAGAAAGGAACTCAATTTTTTCCTTGGGGAAAAAAAAAATCTGATTATATTTTATTTATTGTATTATTTTAACTATTTATTTATTTGAGTGATGCCTTTTAGATTAACAATGCTGTTTACTGGTACATCCTGAACACATAACAGGGTTCATCAGTTCATGATTTTGTCTTAGCCTATATAATATTTGCCCCTGTGATCAAGTCTGAAAGTATCAGAGCTCTGATACTTTCGCTATATTGATAAGATACAGTTACCAAAATCAAACAGGCTGTCATTCTGTACAAGAAAGTAGGGAAGCTGAATGTTTTGGCAATCTACTATTGGTGCTCATGTAAGTTTTCCTTTGATGTTGTCAGTATTTCCACAGTGTGGAAATGATCTCATGTGGTATGATCTTTTGCTAGCATGCAGCTTGAGCAGATCCTCCTGACAACCTTTACATCACCAATTGTCCTGCTTCCTCTCTCAGCCCTGTTCCTCAAGCACGCTCCAGCCAATGCAATGGCCCATGCTGAAAAGGATGTATGGCCAAAGCCTTCTCTGTATGTCAGTAATGCCCATTTGCCTTTGTCCATCATTAAGCCAGGATCATCAGAACTTGCCAGCCCAAAGTATGGAGAAGTGCAAAAGGCTTCCTGTATTTATGTCAGACAGGATTATTGACCCTGTGTTATAGTGGGGAACTTCTTTGTAGATGTGCTGCACTTGTGAAGGCTTAGTGAACTTCTAAGTCTATTACTCATTTTTCTTGATGATTTATTTACTTATTCAGTAATAAGTCAGTTTGGTAAAGCACAGCTCTTTGTGTGGTTACACAAAGATAAGCCTGAGTTTCAGGTATCCATCATGTTCCATTTTCTGTCCCAGATGTCTTTATTTATTTATTTATTTATTTATTTATTTATTTTTATTTATTTTTATACTACTTGCTTACACAACAAAACTTCCCTGATATGCCACATTTTGCCTTCTATGAGCTGGATGTGCTTTTCTTCCATCTTCTCTCATTTCTTTTGGAACTCATGCAGACTTTCATGCCTGTGTAACATGTAAAACAATAGGTTGGGAACAACCTTCGTATCCTGAACAACAGTCGTAATCTTAGTTAACTGTTACAGAAAGGTGAAGTCCATTCCACAGCAATGAATTCACATGTAATTAAAATATGAAAAAGTATCTTTTTTTGTGGCCAAAGGGTATGAGTACCTGTGTTTCTTGTGTTGTAAGAATTAGTGAATAATCATGCTGTTTTGAGGCATACAGAGCAACAGTGATGTATAAGTTGGCATTTGATTGGGATTCTGTTTAAACTTCTACTTTCCTGCTTATTTCTAGTTGCTGAGTACTTTGCTGTGCTTGTCAACTTGTTCATTTTCATTTTTTTTAATTGCTGTGATTTTGTATTCCCATTAGACATTTTGATTTGGTCTATTGTCTATGACATTGGTTTCAACAACCAGAGAACCTCATAATTATGAGGATGTTTATAATGAGAAGGTACTGATAATGAAACGAGCAATTCAGGTCTTTAGGGTTGGTTGTGATTTTTTTTTTTTCCTAGTAAATATTCTCTAAAATTCTTCTGTCCAGCTAACCTAGCATTATTGTGTCGGGGCTGAAGCCCAAGCATTTTGCTGTATTTTTTTCCCTCAAAAAAGTCATATTTCTGGCTGTCTTGCTAAATTTGTCTCTCTGCTCACTGATGAACTGATTCACAATTAAATATGAACCATTAACAGCTTCAGAGTTTTCTTTTGGGCATCCTGGGCATATATTTTGTGGGTGTGCACTGTTTGGAAAAAAAAAATCTTCATGTCCTCCAAAAGTAATTGCATGTTATAATATTGGCTGAGGGGGAAAAAAAAAAAAAAAAAAAAAAAGTGTTACAAATGAGCCCTTTCTAAGTAGAGGAGATCATAATGAGGTTTGTTTTGTACGAGGTGCTTTTTGGCCGTAAGTCCAGGTGCTACACTGGGTTTTGCTGTGAGTTATCTAGGGTAATACAGGATACATAGTCAGGTGTGGATTTAACTGTGGTTTCTGTGGGGTCCTGCACAGTCACGATTACGTGACAGGATGTATGCATGTGTGCTGTAAATTGACTGAGGCACAGGAAGGGCAGAATGGGAAGGGGATAGCATACTCTTTTCTCTTTTTGAGAAAACTCCCTAAGCAAGGAATGAAGAGACCCAGTTACCTGGGAAGAAAAATAAAGTATTTCCTTTTATTAAAAGAGTTCATTTGGGGACTGATTTGCTTTGCTTACAGGTTTTCATCAGGGGAAGAGAGTTGAGAGAATTCTTTCTTACACTCCTGTGATTCACAAAAATGTACTGCTGTAAATGATTGGCAGACTAATAATAGTTACTTTTATTTACCATAGTTAGTATGTGAATGAAAGTGCTATTTCTTATGCAGCCCTACGTATGATCAAGCTCTATTTAAATGAATGAAAGGCAAGCTTGGACTTCAGAATTTTGTGTAATCTCGGCCAAAATCCTATAATGAGAGATCTTCTGTTTCCTATTGTCTCTTGTTTCCTCTTGAAAGAACTGCCTGTTTTCAAAGACATACATATTTTTAAATTGAATGTGTAGGTTATGATTATGCTTCTCTGGTTAAACTTTTAAATAAAAGAATTCATATACAACAAGGACTGTAAGTAAACATATAATTATGCATCTAATTATTGTGCTGCTGATAATTACAGATTTTTCTCAGTGACTCAGTTTAGCGTAAAAAGAGACTTGATTAATTTAGTTGCAATGCACTGAATCTGATGAAAATCCACAGCAAATGCTCACAATGTTAGAATTCTGAAACTGTATTTCATTTTCAGTAGACAGATTTCTGTAAGCCATCTCTTTGACTCTTGCTTTATAATCACATATAGAAAATTTATGAATTCAGCTGGGTTGCTTAAAACTCTAAGGCAAATGATTGTGAGATCATAAAACAAACTTTTTTTGTTACTGTATTTTAAATATTTTATGGATACAACACACAAATAGTATAGGATTGAATTTCCTATCCTGTGTTTCATAAATCAAATCCACAAGTTGTACAATAAGTGTGGATGATATTTTAATTCAGAAAATATTATTAACCCTAATCTTATTACTTGGATTTACATAGTGCTTTCAAGTTATAAATCTTCTTAGTTAGAGTTATCAACTTCTTAATTCTACTTTCATTCAAAATATCTCCATTTGCCCTCATGCTGATGTATGTATTCTCTAAGGTAGTTGTGTTTAAAGAAGTTTCTCTTAAATTCACTTACTCCAGTTTCCTAAAACACTTTGTACAGTGATGATAATCAGCCTGTGTGGTTTAGGTTTTATAGCATAAGCCTGTAGATGTGTTAGCTCTGAATTCACTTGATCACAAGTTGAGAAAACAATGAAATTCTTTTCCCAAATTATTTAGCTAAGTAGGAAATGAGTTGAATAATCATCTTCCCAGGATGAATTTTACACCATTGTTTTGTCTAAAATTCCTCCTTTTTTTTTTTTTAATTTTTTTTTTTTTTTTGAATAATAAAACTTACAGAAATACCAGCACTGGAGTACTTCATGGGTAGACAAAAGCAACACATGACAGGCCTCCGTGTCAAGATGGGCAGTGTGTCTCCAAATGTGAGAAGGAGCTACTGGAGAGGGAGCTAGCATCTTGTGTTATTTCAGAGGAGACTGTGTGGTTCCAATAAATGCATCTGACAGCATCCAAGTCCAATTGATAGTGCACTGAATATTGATATTGTCATTGGTAACAACGCAACTTTTGAAAAATGGGATGAATTTTTTTAAGAAATTAGCCCTATTTTGGCATTCTTCTCTCTCTGGAGAACATTATGAAGAGTAATCAAAGTAAGTACTGTTAAGACATCAGTGTTTTTTTGGTGTTTTTTTTTTTTTTTTTTTTTTGTTGTTTGTTTGTTTTGTTTTTACTGGAGCTTGTAGTTGCTTGTTGAACATCCCAGATGCCAGGTAAATAGCCAAATATTAACTTATTTTAAATTGTACAGAGAATTGTATCTAAACATCAGCATGAACTTCAGCTACTCAGAGCTTAAGACAGATTTTTTTTATGACAATTTTTTAGAGCTATTGACCTAGAGAGCATTCCACTGTTTCAGTGGATAACATTCCATTTTTCTCTTCACACATAATGAGCAGTGAGCTCCTTGATTATTGTTGTCTGTTCCCTCTACTGAGAGACCACTGTAGCCAACAAATCCAGTGTTTCATGCTGCAATCTAAACAGAGTGATGCATTGCAGGTGCTTTCCTCATCTCCTCACACCTCTCAAAAACATTAGAGGGGATTTTCAACTTCCTATTCAACTTTTAAATGGAGAGTCAGGTCAGTCTTTGGATTAGAAAACTAATAAATCTTCCAACTTCACTTATTGTACAAGTATCCAGCTAATATCTGCTGTTACTCCGGCTTGCAGTACTATGCCACGCTGACCTCTCTTTGAATTGGTAGAATGATAGCCTAATGAATATATCTAAAGACCCACCATAAATTGCAAGCGGAGAAAAGGTCACTTCTCTGATGTTTGTGTATAAAAATTGGACCTTAAATTGCTTTCTCTCTTAATCACTCTTTGTTTGAGTTACCCTGTAGGTGGCCGTTTCCAAAGATGGGAGCTTCAGTGCTGTAAATAAAGTCCAGCAGGATGCAAGGTGCTGAAAAGAGTGACTTCACTAGCTCTGCTGCTCCACTGCTGCAGTGAAATGAATGATTGTTGATTTGTATTTAATGCTCAATTTCCTCTCCATTACTACAAACCATGCAAGACAGACCTTGTTTCAGGCTATTCATACGAGAGCTCAATCTATCCGGTTTCACATCTGCTAAAAGCCCCCATGTCATACTAATTACAGTCTTCTCCTGGAAAGAATTCAGGTTTTAAGACCAAAGAAAGATATACTTATTTATAGCTAATGTTCTGATCTATAAAATTTGCTGTCTGCAAGCTAGAATCATACTTTTGCAGTTGTAGATATATTCAAATGGAAGAGAGATGTAAGTACAGAAAACAAATGCAATGATTGTGCCTTTTCCAAACATTTTACAACATTTGTTCAAAATAGAAAAATTACATTGCCTCTGCTTTAATTTCTGTGCCACAGCAATTTCTCCTCTTTGGCCCTTGGTCTAGACATCCATGGACCATAAGGTAATATTTTTACTCTTAACAAATCAAAGAGATGAAAGGTTAGCTCTGGACAAATAAGACAAATTCATACTATAACAGAAGAATGTTTCTAGGGCCTTGTTTGCTTTTGTCTCACCTCTGTCTCGTCTGTCTCTTTGTGTCCCATTCCCCCCATTATTTTTTTAATGTTGCCTTTAGTATTTTGATTTGTAGGAGCTGATGCCTTATTTTCCCCTATTTATTCTGTCAGCTGTTATTTTGTTGAACTGCTGATCTTTAGTTCTATGTTTGCTAATAGGTGTCTCAGATCCTCCAGCTTCCTTGGGCAAGAATGAAACAAAGCAAACAGATTGGATTCCTTCTTCTGGAGCTTAATTTGTCAAGGCTCTAGTTGAAATCAAGGGCTCCATTAGCAGTGTAAGACTTGAAAGGGTCTTTTGCCTTGCTGTGTCCAATCTGCTGCTTTTGTAGGAAATTATGGCATGTAATTTCTTTTATGATCAACCTCAATCTTAAAAATAGTCATTTGTTTCACTGTTTCTGCTGAAAGCTTATTCCAGTCATTGAAGGTATTAGAAATTTTTTTTGAAACTTTAAACTAACTGTATTAATCATCAGTTTTTATCCATTTAGTATTCTGCATTTTTATACTCTTCTTTACACTTTTCTTCCTTGGCATTTGCCTTTTTTTTTTTTTTTTCTTTTTACAGTGGTCAATAGCAGATGTTTAAGAGAAGCACAGGAACTTGTCAGGCCTGAAATTATACTCACAGGCTGCAGCAGTTTGCAGTCTAGGGATTTTATAAGCCAGAGGTGGTTTCTTGTTGCTTAATAGCCCCTGATAGATTTTTGCTCCAAGAATTTGAACAGACACTTTTGAATGCAGGCAAGCTTTCAGCACTCATCTTGACTGGGTCAACTCTTCTGCAACTTAATGCAAATTACATAAAGACCTGCCTTCTTCTGTTTGTTTTGAACCTGCTTCTTATTAATTTTATAGATACCTTGCATTTCTTCCCACTATAGGAGTTAAGGAATAGTACTTTGCAGTTCCGTGTCATGATTTCCTAAGTTTCTATGCCATCGTTGTGTCTTGCAGTGTTCTCAGGGATGATGGGTATCTGTTATACTTTTTTTGTCTTAAAAAAACAAAACAAAACAAAAAACTTTATCAAGATCAACTTTTTTTTTTTTTTATGTTGCATTTTGTTTTCCCCCCATTTACTTCTATAACTTGTTCTGGAATCATGAATAGTGTTGAAGCCAGTAATGTATTGCCATCTGCTGCATATCTGTTATCACTGTCAATATGACAATAAAATAAAAAGACGACTACTATTAAATAGTGTTCCTTTAGTGTGTGCTGGGAATGGTTTGGTTTTCCCCAGGCTTCTGGGCTTTGCATCCCTTTGATGGAATTCTGTTTTTTCATAGCCTTACACCAATTAAGCATCCTGCTTCATATTCAGCATCATTATCCTGACTGATAGGAGAGAGAAAGCTTTCCTGTGCTTACTGTGTTTTCCTTAGATTGCTTGCAGTACTTTTTTTTTGTCCATTACAAATTGATTTGTTTTATCTTTCAATGTAACTGTCACTTGTGATAGAAATTTAAGTCTTTTGTCTTAATATCACTTGCACACTCACACTCCACTTTGGGCAATTCTTATTGCCTTTCTATGATTCTTGATCTCTTAACTCAAAGTATTCTTTGCTGGTCACTCATCTGCTGATTACATTTTACCTTTGCTTGTAAGAGCCTTTTGCAGTGACTCTTTGTCTCTCTAACGTAGGTATTTTCTCTATAGTTTTTATTTATCCATGCTGTGCAAGTTCCTACTAGTCAAGCACCTCTGAGCATTAAGAAGTTCCAAGCTTTCTCTGTATTCAGGACAGAGAAGTCTTCAACTGTTTTATGTTGTTCAAATATTATCCATTTTCATTATGTTCATCAGGATTTCAGGTTCCACCTTTTCATCAACTGGACTCTGTGTCACATATTGAAACTAGCACTTATTTCCAATATATATATCTTTTGAAACCAAAAAGCCATTTAGAAGAGTAGGTGAAATCATTTATACTATGTAAAAAAGCAACTTTTCCCCCTTGTTGTGGGGAATTTTGTGCTTCTTCAAAGTGTTGTTCTATACTGTAGTGACAATTTTCCTTTTAAAAATTGGTAAGGAAATTATCCAGCTTTTTGGTTTGTAAATCAGAAGGATGCAGTCAAGAATATGCTCCTTCAGGGTTTGTTCTCACATTGTTTGACAGGTAGTGTTGGTAAAGTGTTTCTGCTAAGTAGCTGTCGAAGTATAAAAAAACATCTGCTTCAGTTGGTACATATAGATATTATAAATGAAAATTCTTATATTAACTAAAACATGTAGATTGGAGTGGAAGTTTCAGTTTATCTAATTTTGCACTTGACTGTAATGTACAGCTAAGTCTGTATTTCCTCTGTATAGTTAGTCATTTCTCCCCACCCCCACCCCCCTTTTTGGCTGGATTTTCTTTTGAAATTGGGGAAGAAAAAAAAAAATACTTTAACACTTGGAAAAAAAATAATCAAGAACTACCAGGAACATATTTATTTATTTATTTACTTATTTATTGAGTTTCTTCTATTTTAGAAAAATATTGCAGCGTATCCTGAACTGTGTGCAACAAATCTGAGATTTTTCTGTTGTAGATAAAGTGTAACCTCTTGGAATTTGGGGGCTTTCAAAAGCACTTGTATGGCAGGTGGTTTAGGCCAACTTTTAAGTGCCCAAAAGAATCCAATTTTAAATTTCATATGACGTTATGTGATGCATCATTTCCTTGTGCATGCTTCAACTACAGCAAATTATTCAATATATAAAAGCCTTTTTTTTTAAATTTTTTTTTTACTCCCACATGGTCATTTGCCTGTGAAACACACATTACGTTTAGTGCTTGTTTATATTATAGTGAAGTGATCCCTGTAGATGGCCGAAACTAACAGCCTAGTACCACTGGAGGGAAAAAAAAAAAAAAAAAAAGTTTAACTCCTTCACAGGCTTTGCAGATTAGTTGTGAAGTGTGGAGGAAAATAAGTCAAAATGAGGGAAAACCAGCAAAAGCCAGAGTTGAACTAAACCAGAAAGTACATGATATTTAATCTTCTAGATATGATAAATGGGACGGTGTGTCTGGTTCTTTTACATTATTGTTTTGGTTACCTTAAGATGTACTTTGTGTCACATAGACACATAGTTTTACTATAAGTGTCATATAGATTTTATGCTTCTGGAGAGGATATTACTTAGGGTTACCTAACCTATGTCTGTAGGATTATGTGCATTGCAATTCTCTAAAATATTTCTACACATTCTACGTGAGGTGTTGAGGTGTCATTAAGTGTTTTGGTTGGTTGGTTGGTTGGTTAACCAGGCAATAACTCTCTAGTTTGTAAAACTGTGGATTTAGGCATATCATACAGTGATGATGGGAAACAATATCTGAAGTGATCCAAGAAATGTTGATATAAGCTATTAAAAATGGTTTGCTTTGTTTTGGGGGGAAATGTGGAATACTGTTGACAGAGAATATATGCTTTAGCTTAAAAAGATTCCAATAAGAGAACAATTCTTAAATATAATGTGATCAGACACATGCCACAAACTAGGAATGTTGCGGCTCATGGTGGAAAGTAAGTGTATACTGTTGAAATCAAAGCCTTTGTCCATGAGAAAATTCGAGCAGTTCAGAATCATTCAAATTCAGTATTTAAAAAATCAGTTTGTATGCTAAAGAGAACCTGCCAGTGTCAACTGAAGTTCATAGTCAGGTGTCTTAGTTGCATCCCTGATTTCCTTTCATATATGAACCACATTTTCTGTGTATAGCATATTGAACCTATATGTAAAAAAAGAACATTTTTATAGAGAGAGATACAAACACATTATAAATCATCTGTCATTTATAATTTCTTAGTACTAAGTGTTTATGGTTTATGAGTCACAGCTGTTGAAAAGCTTATGATGAAAAAATGATACCTTGGAAATGGTTGCACAACCATGAGCTGCAGTTTATTGATATTATTACTGTTATTTTAAAATATGGCAGAGTTTTGATCCTCAGATTAATTTTGTTCATTCAGTTACAGCAGTTGTATAAGCCCAGCAGGAAAATATACGCATAAATAAATAGATTTCCTCTGAATAGTATTTACAGACATTTTGCATATGTAGTTACATAGATGGGCTTTATAAATGCTATTTCAAAGGCATTTTCCCTTAAATAGAATGAGATTTTCACCTCTTCTTTACTTGTTCTTTGATGATGAAATCCAGTGAAATTATCAGTCTTAAAATTTAAAATTTGTCAATATTCTGTCATTTATTGGTTTGAAGAAAGTTGTTTGCATTTGTTAGGAACTCTCTGCTTCACCTTTAAGGAACTATGCCTCATTACATTAAGAACACCTGAATTCCATTTGTTGACAAAACCTCTAACAAAAGTCAGTATAAAACAGTTAAAGTGTAATTTACCATAAAGATAAAAAGCATTGCATCCAAGCAATGTGTCACAAGTCAAACATTGCCAGAACTGCTTTGGATTTCTTTCAGATAAGGAAAAAAGTGATGCTAGAGGATGTGCTGTCTGCCATCTCCTCTCCCTGGTGTCTGGATTGATGGCTCTTACAGCAATGTAAAGAAACACTGAATTGTTGAGGTCTAAAGATTTTCTTCTGAAGAGCATTGGGAGCAGCTGCTTCTTGTATTCTGGAAAATGTTTAAATTTTGAGGTCTGTTTGTCAGTCAAAAGAAGGCCCTTGACTTCTTTTTCTGTTTCATTCCTTTCTGCCTAGCAATCATTGGTATTTTTGTGATTAACAGTTAGGTAATATCCAGGTATTTCACGTTCTTCAGTGCATCTATCTGACAACAAGCCTGGGAAGTATAGAGGTGTTGCTGTTCTTATTCTTATTTCTGGATGAGAAATGTAAGCAAAGAAATAGTGCAGAGAACTTTCTTATGTCTGCGTAAGATATTTGTGAGAAACTCAACACTGGGAAACCAGTTCTAGTCCAGTGCTTTTGTAGCAAATTGTTCAGGTATCTGGAAGTACAAGTAACTTCATGCTCTGTTGTGAGGATGAACATATTTCCAAGAACTTCACAGGGAGTTATGGAATTAGACTAGCTTTTTGAAAACCCCCTAAAAGGCTTGGGTTGAAAGAAAAGATCACGTATATCATTTATTAAATTAAATCATGAGCATATAAAATCAGTTTAGTTCTGTAAAAGTACGTGGAAAAACTTGCCAAAGCTTTTCTGACCTCTTGCAAAGAGGGGATACATTTCTTCTTGTGTAAGAATCTGCTATGTTAAAGAGGTCCCCATGTTATTCCACCTCCCGAAAATATGGTCTGCCTTAGCTCTGTGGTTTTGTTGTAGAAAGTAATTGTGGAATTGCTGTCTGAAAAAAAGTGAAAGGGCCTTTCTTATTCTTTTCTCCTCTCTAGATACAAGTTTCTACTTTTTCCCTTGATGGATCCTAATGCTGGTTCCCTTATGTGGCTCCAGCATGGCTATGTGAGCAATAGTTCTCTCAAATAAAGGCACAGAAACTCATAGCTGGGGACAAAAGCATAAAGAGAACTGGTAGTAGGCCTTAAAAGGATAATGGCAGTACAACTTCATCGTGATCCTGGTGACAGCAAAATGTCTCGAGCCACAGTGAGTTGTGGCTTTGATGGTCCCCGTAACCAGCAAATGTTTGTGATGACAGGACGACCTTTCAAAGCATGGCAGTTTTTATCTGTGTGCAGTATTTTATGATCTTAGGTTAGAATCAGAGCTGCAAAGAATAAAGCTGTAAATATTGTCTCTGTCATATAAAATCATGAAAATGGCCAGCAGAGTCCTTATGGTAACACAGTGTACTTCATTTTGAGTGAAAGTAATGAGAGAGTTTTGTTCTTTTTTTATCCGATTTCCTTTGGCATGTCTGTTGACATGACTGTCCAGTGCTTTGTCTTGCATCATGTTACTCTAGTCATACGTTTGCATTCGTATTGCATATGAATAGTCTGTATGAACAATAACTGTTTTCTTCTCCTGATCAAAGATTAGTCCCATCCATTCTAGAGCCTCTGTATATAACAGTAGGTACAGAACTGTGCTATACTTTTCAGAATAATAGTACACTGAATTTTACATGCTCCAAGCAGTAACCCTTAGGGTTTGGGATTTAAAGTTATGGTTCAAGGCTGCTGCCCTATATTGGGTTTATCACTGCATTCTGAAAATAGAGTTTTTCTCTTTTCTAAAGTTGCGCTTTTTTTTTTTTTTTTTTTTGTCACTGCACTGGAAAGCCAACTAGTCTTGTGGAACATGTCTGTTTGTGGAAAAGAAATTTAACAAGACTGGATAGTATAGCAGTGGTCAAGATCAAATCGAACATGTGCAAAAAGTTTAAGATAGTCTCATGCAAAGCAACTGTCCCATGCAGCACCATCACAGAGCATTTGTAGGGCATTGGTCTGTTTCCAGGCATCAAAGCTTGCTCCATTTTTTTTTTAGCAAAAAACAACAGACAACTGTTACTAATTGATGAAGACATAATTGATTTATAGTACTGACAGAGCAAGAAGGACTACAAGTTCCCGAAGTTCCCTCTCCTGAAAGGTAGTTGCTGACTATGTTCCACATCGAGGAGAGTTTTCATCTTGGTTCGTTAAAGGATTGAAGAAAGGTAAAGGATTTCTTTTACTTGCTGTGCTGAATTTCCTACTCCTTTTGTTAATTTACAGGCTGGAGTGTGAAAGAGAGACTTGCACTGAAGAGGCTTTGTTGTCCCTAACTGACAAAAGGAAGTAGCAGTTTTCACTTTTAAAATCTTTAAAATGGTTATGAACCACTAGGTAAAGTCATATAGTGTGTAGGAAGAGGAGACCTACATCTTTCCATTAATCCACGTACATCTAAATCTAGATCTGAGCTTGATAACAACTGTTATCTTAGGAGTACCATTGTGGAGGGTTTTTTCTATTTTTGTCTGTCTTCTGATCATCCCTGTAATAACTGTTGAGCTGACAGAATGTAGTGATCTCACATGTTGTGATGGTACAAGCTGCAGAATAACACAAGAAAGCAGTTTTTAAATTTTATTTCAGTAAAAATTCCATTTGATGTACAACTTACATTTGACCTCCCTTTTCTCCCAGTATTTTAAATACCTCAGGCTTTTTCCTTTTTTAAGCTTAAGAATGGTCACCAAACCCTGTAGATCAGACATGTTTATAGTGTGAGACTTGCTGAGTTTTATGATGGAAGTTGCCTCCAGTAGACCACTAGCCCAGAAGCCGTCTGTAGAAAGTTTCTTAAGTTTTCAAAAAAAAAAAAAAAAAAAAATCAAATAGGAAAGTTAATTGAATTACAGGTTTATTTTGACTGATCCAGACAGTTTAGCTGAGAGTTTTGTTGGTGGCTTATTGATCTAAATGTATTGAAGTAAAGGTTTCAAGTAACAATTTCTAGTTTCTTTTTCTTGTAGAATGCCACTTTTTAGTATTCTTTTCAGCAGCCTCTTGACATTTTTCCTTCAGATTTGTTTTGAAATACAGATCTAACCTTGTTTGTAGTAAGCTCTGAAAAATTAAATAAAATGAATGCTTAAATTTTGCTTCACAACATAAGTAAGTGCTAGAGTTGCACACCACAGTTGCACTTCATCCAGGGCCAAAAGGAAATGAAATCCTCACAAACATGGTGGTAGCTTGACAAAGCCTCTTGGTTAGATGTTTTCATAAAAGGAAATAATTCTTCTTCTTTCTTTAGTTACCATCCCACATGACACTGTGTTTCAATGAACTGTCAGCTTGCTGTAGTTTATTTCTTTTCAAGACAGATGGAAGAAAAGAAATGTTGAAATTGAAAACAGTCATGTCACATGCATCTCTGTTTTTCTTTTTTTTTTTCTTTTTTTTTTTCTTTTTTTTTTTTTTCTGGAGCCGGTGAATGGCCAGTGGGCATTACAACAGATGAGTGTCACCTTACAAAAATGTCTTCAGCTGCCTTATATGTTTGAGTGTTTTAGTGTTCCACAGGATTTTGAATCCACCTTGTACTCAGGCAAAACCTGATCTTGGAAATGCTGGCTTTGGGGGGGGGGGAGAGAAGACCACGCAGAATATTTTTATGTACATGCATGTGTCTGTATGTACACATTGTGAATGAGATGCTGGCCTAGGCACTGATTCTAAAGGGTTGGTGTCTGTGCTACTTAGACTTACCCTGCAGTTATCCTGTCAGCAAAATAACACATGGCTTTTAGAAGTGACTGTTGGAACTGATTTTTTTCTCCATTACTTTGTATAAATAATTTGATGCCTTCATCTTACTCGGGTTAGTCTGGAGAACTGTAAGAAGTAATTCTCTTGCCTTGCCTGAAAAAAGCAGCACAGAACCACTCATTTTGCAAACTGTTTCTCTGACTGCCCCAAGTAAAGAACGCAAAATAGAGTTCATTTCCTTTGGTAAAAATAAGACAAAACCTCTGGTAATTGTGCTTGCACATGAAAAAATTCAGGCAGTCCTGGAAACTGAGCAGGAGTTTGTCCAGGGAGATCAGCTGGAATGGACACAGCCAGCTGGAGAGAAGGAGACATTTGCCACCTGCTTGCCTTCCAGATAGCAAATAAATAAAATGTATGTTTTTTACAGCACCACCATTATCTACATTAATTTGTACTGAACACAGAAAACAGGTGATTTTGGGGAAAGTATACTCATTGTATTTGATGTGGGTAGTAATGGGAATAACTGTGGTCCCTAATGAAATTTATTTATACCACATGGTTTCAGTCTTGTTCTTGGCAGTAATCAACCTCTTTATCTCCTGGTGACTAACAGGATAGCCAAAGACAACAGGAGTTCTTCAATGGGGGTAGACTAGGCATCAGGACTCTCACTGACTCTTCAAAAGGCTAAACTGAATCCTAAACTTAACTTAATTTTGGCTCCTACACTGACTGTAAACACCAATCCTTGTGTGCTCATGGAGGTAACTAAGGAAACCCTTTCACCCCTTTTACATCTTATACATAATGTGCAATCGCTTTGTTTTATATACTTTGTCTACATTTTATATTGGGCCATCCCACTGTGGCAATGAGCGTGTTCTGAGACCATCTTTGGTCTTGGGGACTGAATAGTTGTGGCTTTAGAAAGTCAAAGGAACAAACTAACACTAAGAAAGATGATTATTGAACTCTCATGTTTGTTCCAATGTCAAAGTCCCTCCTATAGCCTCCTCATGGCCCCAAATACTAAAAAACAGATATTGTTGGTGAAGGTTATGAATTCCATTACTTTTTACTGTGTATATCTACTTTTCTATCTGTATATGTTGCAATAAAACAACATGAACAAGGTTATAAAAATAGCCTGGAAGTGATTGACATGCTAATAATGCTCCATCAAGTCAATAATGCTCATGTAACAAGCTCCTGAGAAAATAATATTTTTGGTCAATAATACACATTTTAAAAATGAACTGTTTGTTTTTAATTAACCTAATATTTAGCCATTTAGTCATGCCATGTCCATCAACTTGAGCAGAGAGAAACACGTGCTGTCTTGAAACACTGTTTTGTTGCCTTAAACTTTCATCTCTTCTTTCTTGGCTTTCTCTTCTGCATTCCACCTTAGCATGTTTTAGAGGATTGAGGCAAATCATGGCTTGTCATGTTACTTCGAATTCTGCCCTTGCCCTTTGTGTGAGTGGTGTTAGGTGATTCATCTGTGACAGAACATACCATTATATTGTGACAGATTGTCAAGGTGAACCTGCTGTAAGTACTTAGCAACAATATAGTGCTTCTAATGTGTCATTTGGCACTTTTTTTATTTCTTTTTCTTTTCTTTCCCTTTTTGGCTAAGGGCTGACAGGTTTTAATCCATTAAGTGATCCAAAAAAACAATGTTTGGGATTGCATAATGCTTGGTAACATTGAGCAGGACAGACAGTGCCCGCAGATTCCTGACAGGGAGGAAATAGGTCCTGTGGTCTTAAGATGACTCTTGTCACATGATGCTAAGTAGTACATTGTGGGGTTTTGTTTGGTTTTACTGTAGTTTTTATCTTTTAAGAGAAAAATTGCATGCTATTAGTAAAAAACAAACAAACAAACAAAAAAAAAAAACCAAACTTTTAATAAGAAGATGGATTCGTAGCTCAGTTATGAAGGAGATACGAAATAAATTCTAACGGTTGCAAGATGGCTTTCAGATACATATTTCCTTGGGTTGTATTGTTTCTGCACTTACCTATATACCCATATGGGCTTTTTATTTCATTCATTTAAAAAATAAAAAATATTCCTGTCCATAAATCCTTGCAACCAGATTGTGCTAGGGGGAGAGTTTGTGTCTAATCTTTGGTACTTTTTGTTAGTGCTTTGTGTTGGACTGAATGGCATATTGATATGTGGCAACTGTTCACATCTTTGCATGTGTTCCACTTCAGCACAGGGTTTGGCAAAGATAAATTTTCATGGAAGTGAAACAGAAGTGGGGTTTGGCTGGAGAACTGGCTCCTCTCTAGACCGCACCTAGCAGCAGTGCTGCCATGCTGGGCACTGGAGTTCATGTTCCACAAGCTCAGGACTTCTGCTATTCCCTTGCAATCGTTCTGCCTCCTGGCTGCTGCTGGGATTTCACAGTAGATCCTTGTCTCTTGCACAAGGCTTGTGATTACAGTATGCTTCCATCCCTCTCATTAAAAATAATTTTGTACCTCTCAGTGCAATCAGATTGTGTTTCACTCATATGAAAAATAGGATTGTGGAGTTGAGCTTCAGAAATGGCTTTTACAGCTCCCTTGGAGACTGCTGGCTGGTGAGTGCTTTGGTAAATAAGGTGTCCTAATTAGCTGCCTAAATGTTATGTTGTGAGCCTGTCATTAAGTAACCATTGTTTGGACAGCTTTTATGTGCATGTGTATTTATATATGCTCACATAAAAATCATAATGCATATAGGAACCCTTACTTTTTGTTCATGCAAAATTCACCTATCTTCCTGAAGTCAGTAGTAAATTGATGGCTTACAGTTTTGAACAAAACTACGTTAGATGACATCCATCAATATGTGGTTACTGAGCAACATGTTTAAAATAAGGCAAATACTAAAGGGAAAGAAAGACAGAGATTGGGAATCTGATGCATTTTTAGTGTGGAAATGAATCCTTCTTCACCCTTCGATACTTCTCAGCATTGCATTCTTTTTCTTTGCCCTAATGGTGAGAATTGAAATGTGCATGGGATAAAGGTTGCACTCATTTGAGCTCCATGTAATCTTGATTTTGGTTGTGAAATTAAGAAATTCAAACCTTTTGGCTCTCTCCATCTACATGCATTTGCTTACTTTAGTCTGCGTGATCTTGATTTTGAATTCTCTACAGGTTTTTCAGCATTTTTTAAAATTTGACTCTTTAATATTGTTGTTGAAAACTATTGAATATTTCTTTTTAAACAGAGGTGAAAATGTCTTTCTTTTTAAAATGGTCCATATGTATTAATGAAGAGAATCCAACTTAAAAAACATTTTCACATGCTATTTCACGCTGATATTTTTGTAAGCACAGAATTAAGTGTGTTTGTCAAGTTTTTAAGGAAGACATCTATGATTGCTTTATTTGTATTATACTTAGTTTTCAGAGTCAAGAAGAGTATCTTTTTTTTTTTTTTTCCAGAAACAATGGAATTATTGTGTAATTTTATCCTCTCATCACAAACTATTTGTTGTAGCTTCAATGTCATCTCATTTTTTTCTTTTTTGTTTTGCTTTGTTATGTTTTGTTTTGTTTGAGGAGGAATCTCTGACAGTGTCATGGTGTTTGTTTTTTTTTTTTTTTTTTTCTTTTACTTGCTTCACTGGTTTGTAAATCTGAATACCTCCATGTAAAGTGTAAGCACAAGCCATACATAATAACTTTTCCAGAGCAGACTCTAGCTCAGTTTGCAGTAGCATTCAGTGGGCTCAATTCCCATCTAAATTTTGCCTGGTGAAATTATCTGTGGGTAGAGCATAGCAATCCTGGAAGAGTACAGTTCTGCTTGGCTTTTGGAAGACTCTCAGCTGAAGACCCAAATGATGCTGTTCGTGAGACTTGACTATAGTCAAGTTCCAGAAAAGAGTTGTTGTTGTTGTTTACCTTAAACGTCCTGTGTAGTATGAGCCTGACCTTTTAGAACACGGTGACTGCTGAACAGGAGAATAGAAAATAAATTGTATTGCTTAGGTGTATGGTTCTCTTTCAGTCCTTTTTCTAAAAGCAGAGAATATAGTTGTTGGTAAATTGTTCTTACATTTGATGTAAAGTCGGCCTTTTTAAAGCAGAGCTTCAGTTTGCATTCTTAAATCAGAATTTCTATATATACAATTTTGATGCCCTACAGTGTTTCTCCAATCTTTGTTGCAAATTATACCAATCCTTAGCTGTCTGTGCGCTGTCTTCTTTGGAAAACTGCTTCTCATGTGGTGGCTTCACATGAAAAACAGCCCTGTTAGTAGTATTAGCTGAGTGTGCTGTCCAGATTGCCAGTGTGGCAGAGTTGCACCCTCCAGTGTGACTGTGCATTCTCTCGATTCATAGAAGGATGGAGAGCCTCTGTGTGCCTGGGAGCATGTGTATATGTTAAGGATACGTGCAACATCCTTCACGTATTGTCAAGCAAAGTAGAGGGGAACTATGACTAAGCAATGCTAATGATCGACAGCTTGATGTTTTTTCTTTTCTGTTCTCTTATTTTTAGATTTTCTTTTGTTTTGTTTTGTTTTTGTAATTATTTTTATTTTGCTTGCAACTGCAATAAGCTCACATCTTTAAAAAATATGAGATGCAGACAGAAGGACTAAAGCTCGGCAGCTTGTACTGTGGATTAACTAAAAATAATAATAACATGAAATCCACAAATTATCCATGACACTTCTGTAAATTTAGAAAAGTACTTGCCATACTCAGACAATTCTTAGAAATGTTGTATTTTAGTAAACCCAATTTTAGTGCTTAGTTCTTTATCTGAATTTGCTTCCCATCACTGCTAGTTATTCAGAATTTTGGGTCTAAACCAGGGCATTCTAATAGATTTGCTACTTCTACCCAACTACTCATTTTGCTGTATCTCGTACAACAGTCCATAGAATCTTTAGCTGTTCTCACCTGTGCACAACAGATTTTCTGTTGAAATTGCTGGAATACTAACATTGAATTAAGCAGGTTAATTACAGGGTGGAACCAGCAGACAGAAAAGGAAATACAGTAGAAGCACATGGCAATCATTTGAAGAGACTGCTGAAATGCATCTTTATGAATGATTGGAGGGAAGTTCTGCCAAGCTATGAATAAATTGTCCTAGCACAGGCTAATGATTGTTTATTTTTGCATATAGTATTATTGTGTTAGTGCTGAAGTATCATATATTTTTCACATGTCTGTGAAGTTCAAGGAGTAAGGTTTTCTTCCTGGAAATATAATGCCTTACACAAATTATAAAAAATATTTCCTCACGGAGCATTAAAACTTCAGTGTGTTTAGTTCTTGATGATATTTCGTTTTAATCTGTGTAAAAAAGGGCCATGGACCATGCTGCAGCAAGAGTCTATAAATGATTCCTGGTCTGAACACAGCAGCATGGTAAGTGTGTTTGAAATCTTGTCCAAAACCTTTGTTTTAAGGAAAGAAAAAGCTTCCTTCGAGTTCAGAGAGTTTCAATCAAACTATAAGGACAACTATATAACGAAATATTTGTGTGTTTATGTAGCATTCAATGTCTTTGATTGTCGTTAATGTTGGCAGGTGTTCTGCAATGATCATGTTTTCAGAGTGCAATGGAAATGTCTATGCTAGCAAAGCATCTGATTCTCAACTTGAGATGGGGCAACACTATTTTAAAATAATAGCAAACTTAAAGTAAATGGAAATGCATATGCTTATATGTTATTGGACAGATTAAATGCATGGGCAAGTACTTTGTTTTTAGCATTTCATGAAATTTTTTCACATCACAAATTGCAAAATCTCATAATTCTTTATCCTTATGTAACCCAAGATGTATATTTACTTAAATCTTATTTTAAGGGGTTTTCATCATTTTGAGTTAAGCTGCTTCATTCAGATTTAATGCTACAAATTTCAAAATTTCCAGTATGAACAAGCCATTTGATTCCTGTATAATTTCAAGGATTTTATATATAACCATATGTCTTATTAACAGCAGATCTCAGTGACAACCAAAACAAGGAATTTTTTTAATTTGGTGCTTGTTGTAGGAATTCACATTACATAATGGCTCCATTATTGAATGAAACAACTGGGGTAAACATCATTTAGCTTTCATGCAGAACATGTTTCATATGACACTTCTCAGTCTGCATTCGGGGATCTGCTTTCCATTTTCTAAGTGTATACCAAAACAAATATAAGCGCAAATATACCTTAGTTTCCTCTGTAGAACAAGTTTTAAAGCTGAGGAAATGTTTGGACAAACAACTTAGGTCCCAGTTCAGCGAGGTATTTATGCTGCTCTCTACTTGCTATGCAGGTAACACAGTTGGTTTTAGAGCAGTAGGTGGGACTGATGGTGTAAAGCTCAGCTACACTTAGGTTCCTGTTACAAAGATACCCCATACTAAATCAAATTATTTCTATGACAGTGACTTTACTTTAAAGATTTAGTTCTGTGGCATCTTTTAGTTGTGGAAGCTGAAATAACATCAATGTGCATTTTTAATACACATTAACTACTTTTCAGCCACATCACTTTGTTAGCAACTATGCTTTACAGCTCTTTCCTCTACCTTGGACTGAGAGTTTTTGCACAGGGAACAAATTCATGGTATAGGAATAAATAAATAAAAGAAAAACTACATTAGTTTTGACTGAATTGTGTTATCTAACCCTGAAATTACTTTCCAGAGCCCTTGGGAACTTGCCAGTAGGGTGGAAATCAGTTTTGTTTAATAGTACAGTATTTGCACTGTTAATTGTTAGTGCACCCAGAGATAAGATCACAGCCTTTCTGGGCTGCAACCTCAGCGTTACAGTTACAATAGGCTCACATTTCAGTGAATCAAAATGACATAGCAGAGTGTTTGGTGGGAATAGAAGAGAGTCAGGGTCCTCCTTTCCATGCTCATAGAATTCTGCAAGCAGAAATCTAATTGCTCCATGGTATGCACGTAGACACCTGACATGGTAGTGTTGTCAGCAGACTAATGAAAATGAACTTTGCAGTTCACCATGGTTTACAGTGGCTTGTAATACAAGAACAGCAGGAGTGGAAAAAGCTGTAGAAAGGGTCACAGAAATTTCTTTAGAGCCTGTCTACTTGATTATCTGTGGAGTTTTCTTGTTACAGTGTCTTAATGGTAGTTGAAGCTCAGGGAATTTTATTCTTTTTAACTGCTGCATTTGTGAAATCTGGAGCTGTGGAACTGTTCAAATCATGGGCAGTTTGGTTAATTTTGGCTACTACACTACGTAACTGAGCTTTCCTTACATTGAAATACTAATTTAATGTTGTAAACTGGGTTAACTGAACCTGAAAGTAGTTTTCCAGCTCCTATGACAAGAGGTACCAATTGCAGTGTCAAATGCACAGTATTAAGGTGTCACCCCATCTTGCTTACTAGGTGTTGAGCAATGCAGTCATGTCCTGCCTGTGTGGTCAAAGGTAATGGTGGACTATTACCCCTGATACAGAAAAGGGTGACTAAAAAAGGATGTCTGAATGGCCAACCATGCCAGAAAAGAACAGAAATTGTTCATTTAAAAGAGTAGTTGTCACAGTCTTTTGGCATGGTGAGGTGTCTCATAGATTGGACTGAATCCCACTGCTTTTAGGGTCACAAGACCTAACACTGAATGTTGAATGAGCAGCAACCCAAACTACAGAGGCTGTCCTCCATACTAGGTCCTCCATGTGTTCTACAAACCTCTTTAGTTCTTTTCTTTCATACTGAGAAAGCATTGAGCGTTTCTTAGGAGCCCTCTAGAAGCACTTCTGGACTGAGTCTTAGCCACTACCACCCCAAAGGCCTTCCTGTTTATTCACCCTATCCTTTTCTAGACCCTTTTTGATTAGTTTGCTCCCAAATCTTTATTCAGGAGATTAATAAACAAGGCTCAATCTCTGAGGTCTTGTATATTTTCTATGATCTAGCAAAAGAGCTTGATCACTTCTCATCTCTTTTTTACATCAGGGTATATGTTTGCATTTTTTCCAATGGTAGTAGTATATTGACCTGTGCATAAATGCAAGGGAAGTGGTTAGATTTCTTTTCTGTCATCCTTCACTAGACTCTGAATAAATGCAGAAGTTGGTCTGTTTTCAAGTTTTTGAAACTTCCCTTGTATACAGTTTTCCATTGTATGCAAAGCACACAAATTATTCAGTGCTTTGGGGATTTGCATTTTACTATGATTCATTCATATCCCATGGAGGACTATAAAAGGAACAAAGACTTAAGTTTTTATGCTTCTTTTATTGGATAAAATTTCTCAGAAAATATTATTGAAAATGCCTATGTATGTTTCAATACAAGAGTAAATTTACTGGGGACATTGAAGAGGCACTGCTATGAAGCAGGAGTGAAAGGCAAACCAGCTTTCTAATAGCATCCTGAGAGCTTTCCTTTTTGCCTATGTGCTACAAAAGGCTGATACTATCATGCTGCCAAATTAGAACATTAGTTGGTAGATGTTGTCTTTTTGATACTGTAACACCTTGTGATAGATGAGGAGACATTCCACATGTTATTTGGCTCTGTATGATTATAGAGATTTCTTACAGTGCCTAAATGAATATGCGTGACTTTTGATGGGAACTAAGGAGGCTAATTGAGGCTTGAAATTTCTGAAAATGTTTAACTTTGAATCTGAGGGACCAACAACTTTTCTCAGTGATTTTTCTTTCATGGTTGTCACTGAATGCCAAGAGCTGGATGACAAAATATGTGATTTGCCAACCACAAAATATAGCATCCTTTTACTAATGAACTCTAAAGTAATATATTTCAACAAATACATAAGGAAGCAATATATTTCTCTTTAGCCCTATAATGTTTGTACCATAGCAAAATGTTTCTCCTTTTTCTAAAAGTGGATGCATAGTCCAGTTTTGAGAGATTTTCTCCAAAGAGATACTCAATTTTGGCAAGTTCTAAAATAAAATGTTATTTTAAGAAAATAAGTCTTAAATTTTTACCTATATGTACACATAAGAAGTCTGTATTTAGCAGCTTCTGCAAGTTGAGTATTTAATCCCCAGACTTAAACTTTTTATGTCCTCTAGTGGAGAATTTTACTAAAATATTTAAATCTTAGCTAGCATGCTGAGCAGAAAAGTGAATAAACTAAAAAAAAAAAAAAATAAAACCACTTTCATCTGTGGGAAGGAAAACCTGAAAATATGGGTTTTCTTCTATATTTCCTATTTGATTGCTAGTGGTGTACTTTTTTGGCTCATCTCTGAATTGCTTATAATCCACTTTTCTAACTGCTTCCTTTTAAGAAAATGGAACTTTCCTCTCTTGGATTTCCTTTAAAAATTCTCTCCTCATTGCAATGCTAACTTACTTTACCTTACACACACTTTGGCAGGAATGTTATTCAGAGAACTGCTAAATTGGTCTCTGTTTTATGCAACAGTTTGATTAGTAAGTTCAGTAAACGATGTGGAAAGGCATAGAGCAGTGTTAATTTCTTACCAAAGGTAAGCATTGTCTGGAAAGGGAGAATTGCATGATTGTTTTTGCATGACTTTGGGACCTGAGAACAAAACAGAATGCACTAACATGATCTCAGTGATGCAAGTTAGATTTAATATGGCTTGGAATGTTGTAATTCTGTTATCCTCCAATGTGGGATCCTAGGGATAGGCTACAGAGTCATAAAAGTCCGTCAGTCTCAGTCAGAAGGAAAAATGCAAGCCAAATAAAATGGGAATGATTCAAGAGTTCTGGACCTTGTACTGGAGCTGAGGCTGGTGCCAAATAGAGAGGAGCTGCGGTGGTATCTTTTAGTAAATGAAAATATATTTTGGGGAGAAAAGAATACACTAGCTTTGGGGAACACAAGCTTCCCTTCATATCAGAACTAGACAAAGCAAACCTCAAGCCAAATACAGTTTCGGAGTTTAGCTTCACATCCAACTCAGTTGAGTAGTTTTCAGTCCTTGCCTAGCTGGTGTCTTTATTGCAGAGATGAAAATTTTAACTGAAAGTTTTTGAACTTATGGTGGATGTCATGAATCCTGACTTTAGGCTTTTCACATTATTTTACATGCTATCTTCACAAGCCATTATATGCAAGTATATTGGAGGACACATTTATAATTGCAAATGACTTTGACAAATAGGATACGGGTTTTGATTGCTTGTTTTGTCTCTACTGAAGACCATTTTTTGACCATGTCTTTAATGGATACAGTGAACTATAGCAGTCTTATATTGTCACAGAGAAAAAGGTTTGTGTTCAGTAAATAGCGTTGCTGTTGAAATAAGGATTGTTTCTATGTCTTGGGGTTCTCTGCCATTGGAGGTATTTGACAGCAAGCTAGATAGGCATCTTTTGGGAATGATGCAGGAGAGGTGATCCTATTCTTAAGACCAATGATAGAGTATGCAATATTTTGCTATATGATTTTGTGTTTTTTAAACTATTGTAACATTTGGAGATCTTTTAAAGACATATTAAAACTTGCTCATGCAACTTCATTGTCTTTGACAGGGTTCCATTTGGTACAATTCATTATGAGAAAATTACCACTGAACAATATCATGCAGCAGACATCACATTTACAGCATGCATTGTTACAGTGCTGCTGTTATTACCTAGTTTCACATAAAGCAAAACTTAAGTCTTCATATGCATATGTTCCTTTCCCCTTCAGTAAGTGCTAGAATACAATTGGTTTGCTTAATATTATTTCTCTCTTAAAAGAAGCACTGTAATGTGTTTACTGTCTGGTTAGCCACAGAGAACCCAGACAAGAAAGAGCTGATCTGCAGATGTTACTTCCAATGTTTGTGAAACAACTGCTTGTTTCCTTTATAAATCTTTAATGTAGATGAGTCTTTTACTATAGCAAAATATGAGTGTTATTAGTGAATTTATTCAGTACTTTTATCTCACTAATAATGAGTTTAATCTTCTGTCCTGATACATGCACAATTTCCAAGAAAGGGAGTAAATTTAACTGAAGTCAGGCCTGAAATTTTTCAATAAATAGAAAATGTGTAGATATCCCTGAAGTGTACTCAGTCTCTTTAACCTTTATTTTGGAAAACTGACTAGCTATCAAATGTGTTTCACTTAGTTAAAATCTCCCTCTTCTGCCATTTGCTCTTACTGTTTCTTGAATATTTAAGTAATAACTCGTTAGGAATTTCACATCTTTGTTACTTAATGTATATGTAGGTAACGATGCGGTTTAAACTGACATGGGAAAGTTTTCCTTTACTCAGATTCCAGTTCAGTGAGGTGAATGCATCTCAGGTGGAATTAAACATCTGATCTACGTCTGCAGCAAGGCAGTCAGCTGTGTAAGCTATATGTTATTGTAGGCATTCTGTAATGCCCATCACTGTGGGTTCTGAAGGCTCTAATAAACATGAGTGATATAGAAATGGTAATGCTGTTTTATAAGAAGGGAGACTGAGGCCAAGTATGTATAAATGATCTGTTCAAGTGCTTCAGAGTGAGGAACCCAAATGTGTTCTTTAACCCAAAAGAGAGACTGGTGAAGCTGCCTTGCATTTAAAGCATAGAGACTCTTGCATGTGCAAAACGGTGTTCATTAACTTCATGAAAACATTTAGAAAGCCACTGGCAGCTCTTCTGTTGACAACAAAGAATGCTTATGGGATGAAACGACTTAACTGCTTCATCATGAAGGCAACTGCTTATTTAGGTCATGGTCAGAGTTATCTTCTCCATGAAGTGGATTGGTGTTACAGGGTTATGAGTAGGAAAATCTTGTCAAGTGTGTGACATGACACCTATGCTGATTGCCCCGGTTCTGCGGCATTTGTTCACAATTTAGGCAATAGATTGCAAGACCCAGAAGTCCATCTGTGGTACACTCTACGTGTCAATAGCTTGTCTCTGTGTGTATATTTCTGCTCTCTGGAGTTTGCAATGTTTATTTTGATTTGAATGTACTTTTCTATATTGATATAAACAGGGAATTGGAAATGCTAAGAACTGTAATTTAGAATGTGGGTGTTTAAAATGCATAAGGAGTTGGAGCATTAAGTCTCCATTTTCATCTCTAAAGCATATATGGAATGTAAGGTGCACACAGGTAATGTTTACCTCTTTACTTCTGATATATGATATGTTAAATATGTACTGTACATTTCAACTCAGCTATACTTTCAGCATACAGCAGACTCTACAAATGTGTTGGGGTTGTATTTGTCCAGTTGAAACGATGTTTTGCAGACCGTTATCAAGAAGGTTCTTGTTTTTATCTGACAACTTCTCTGTTTCTCCAAGGTGAAATTTAAGAGTGAGCTGCTGGAGTCTTCAGAATCAGTACCAACCTGATGCCCATATGAGCTAGTACTCAATCTCTGACCTGTTCCTTCTGAATAAGGGATGGGAAAGTAGTCACCATGATTGCTGACAGAATTGCCATGTTTCTGAGTGAGCTCACCATCCTTTGTTCCAAAGTAAACACTCTTTTTGAAGAGATGAGGCTTCTCAGAGTGATGTTCCTTTTGGCTCACCAAAGAGGCATGTACTTGAGCTCCAAGTAGGCGGCGGATGCAGATACAGCACTGACTGGTTATTCTCAATGTAGCCCTGCTGCTGTGAGAGCTCCTTCAGAAGCATTGTTTTCTTCTCACCCTTACAGGAAGAGAGGCAGAAGGGCTTTGTTTAGCATTCTATCTACTATGGCTGCAGGTTTAATATCTTTTTAGGTGGGACAAACTGCAAAGAGGAGTTGATTCAGAAGGACAGATTTTTGTTATGGGAACCCCTTCGCACTCAGATTGCTTTCTGAGAACATTTGATCCAATGAGGGTTATTGCAACAATGATCATCCAATCAGAAAATTTTAAGCAAATATTTCAGCTTTTTGTTTCTGTGAAAATTTTGAGGTTTTTTTTTTTTTAGCGTGGCATGAGAATCCTGCTGCCAAGAAATATGCACGTATGACTAACGTAATTTAAATGAGAAAGCTTTCAGGCAACTGTTCCAGAAATTATTTGATGTGTTCATAGACAGTTTTGAAATGGAAAGAGTCCTAAATGGATGGAATAGATTATTCATTAGCCATTACTCACCTACTTCTATTAGGCAATTGCTGGTCATTCCAATTTAAGCTCTGGTTTACTTAGGAAGACCTGGCAAGCTGCCTTGCTGTATATGGTAAATGAAACTAATTGCATTGCCTGTTCTCTGCTTTGTTTTGCAGAGTACAAATACCTTTGGTTTTAAAGGCAATATTGAGGTAAACATTTGTGCTGCTGTTAAACACAATTGTGGCACCAGAGAAATACTTCACACTTTAGCACTGGCCATCTGTGGACTTGAGGTTTCATTTATTATAATTTTATTTTATTTTTTTTAGTTGATTATGCTTTAGAACACAGACTTGCTGCATGGTAACTCTTGAAATATGTACAGCTGCATATTTAAGTTTAATCTACTCTCCTCCATATGCACAACCCTGATGGTTGTGGTTTTTTTTGTTGTTGTTGTTCTGATACTTTTTTTTTTGTTGTTGTCCAAATAAATATGCATTATCTGGGCAGATATATACAGTGGAGCTGGGCTTTGTATATCCAGTGCTTTTTGTTAGTGCAGCTACTGAAAGCCAGAGTGTTTAGGAAGTTATGGAGGTAGGGGTTGGACTCAAGCTGGTATGGTTCATACAAGCCAACATCATTATGCAACAGCTGCAGTCAGTGTTGAGAGAATACTGCTGCCCTGGCAGCCAGTAAGACAAAAAGAGGAGGAAGATGATGAAATCAGGTAACACCTGTGGATGAACTTTTCTTGGAACAGCTTCATTATGACTATTTTTGTCTTGCAAGACTACCACTAGTACAATTAGCAACTTAGTGTAGGCAACTCAGCCTGCAACTCCAACAGCATCATTTTAGCAAGCAATTGTCTTGGTTCTCAGCAGCTATCAGAAGCCCAACAGTATGGTACTGTCAGGTTAGTATTCAGGTTTTTGTCTCACAAATGTTCAGTGCTACATCCTATAAAGCTTAACAATTACATCACAAACCATAGGGATCCAGAGCAGGGTACTTTTTTTTGTGATTCTTAAATAGTACTGGTGTTCTTCTTGGAAACATAGATATGCATCTTCTCATTTTGCTCCAAGACTTGGTTGATCATTGCAGATTCAGTCATATTGGCTTGGAAGAGCCTGAAGTCTTAAGAGACTTTAAAGTTCATCTGCTTTAGGAGCTAGACCTTGAGCTTGTATGGCTGCTCAGCGTGTTAGTAATGTGATTCCCATTGACATTTTTGTGATCTTTCCTAACTGAACTTTTTAAAGGACTTTTGGATTTGGAGGATAGAGTTATGAACAGCTGCTCAGTAACAGGGATATGTGTATGTCTAGAGCTCTAAAGTGGAACATTTTCTAGTGAAGACGCTGAAGAGTGTGGGGCAATCTAAGAGGTAGTAGGTTGTTCTTTGAGGCTATAAGCTACAGTGTTAAAGAGTGATTTTTAGAGTGAGTATTGTTATTAATTTCATACATGTTTAGATTTCATGTGGTGGCTTTTTGAAATGAAATCTTACTGTATTTATGAGATGGATGTAATTAAAAAAAACAGTTTTCTTGTGTTAAAATTGTCAGCGAATATCCCTGAATGAAAGGTGTTTCTGCTGTTACAGGAGTTCATGTACAAACCTTTTTTTTTTTTTTTTTTTTTTTTATTTATTACTTCACAATACCTAATGGTAAGGGGGGAGGGAGGGAAGAGCTATAAATTGATGGTGCATGTTCAATCTCTGTTCTGGATTCTCCTGTCTCTCATCTTCTACATCTGGCTTCTGCAGAGGCTCATTTTGTGTTTACTGAAGTACTGGAGACTCTGATGTTATGGTTTCTTTAGCTCCTTAGGCATAGTCAGCAAATCCAAACAAAAACAAAGCAAAACAAACACACAAACTCTGCATGTTCTGAGTCAAGTAGAGGGCTCATAAGTAAATAGGTGATTTAACCTGATAAGAAACATTTAAGTTTTAGGTAACAATGAGAAGCCTTCAGTGAAAGAGCAATAATTGTGTTGTGGTGACACAACCATGTGAAGCTGTCTCTAATTGAAGGAGCTTAATCCACCTGGAGTCTATGTGCACTTATTTGCTAAACACTTGCCTTCTTTTTCCATTACAAAACTTCAGGAAAAAAAAAAAAAAAAGTTAATCTTTTAGCACCTGAATGTGATCACATTTTACAGGCAAAGCAGCCTAGGTACTTTGTCTTATCGATGGTTACACAGCAAGGTAGTTTTCACAGGCTTTCACAAAACAAAGACTATCATGTGTTTATAGTATGCATATCCATGGGAATTGAATGTGTAATCACCTCTGTTTTGTGTCGTGGTATACCTTGTATTGAATTAATTGCAGTATTACATTTCTTCTCTTGCTGGACATGCTTCTCTTACCTGACCATTTTAGGTAACCTGAGTGAATAGCACAGTAGCTGTGAAATTGAGAATGGTCTAAAATAACTCAATACCTGAAGGTACTGGGAGTCCTCAAGTCCCACTGAAGTAATTCCATGACTTCATCTCATCATACAGGCAGGCATGTTTACTCGTTAGCATTAAAAAAGAAAAACCTCTCTCCATTTCTGGTTAATTTTTTTTTTTTTTCCCCTGTTGTAGCTTTTGTTGGCTTTGTTTCGTTTTTCCTAGTTAAATCCACACAGACATCACATTAAGGCAGCAAAAAGACCTGTAATAGCTGTGCCTTGATTAAAACTCCTGGCATCGATAATGGCATGAGCCTGTGGGATTTATTACTGACTATGTGGATCCTGTTTGTTTTTTCCTATGGAAATCCAAGTTTATAGAAGGGCCATCAGATGGAACCTGCACGCCATTATTATTACTAATAGTGGTTAGAAGTGCAGCTCCAAATGGTGCATAACATTTTTTAAAAGTAAACCATAAGCCAAGTTAAATGTACTTTAAAAGTGAACATGATTCATAACAGATACAATTTTAAAACTGACCAGACACAGCAAATGTAAATTTTGTCCTTTTAACTGTAAAATGTTTAAGCTTATTTGCAAAGGAGTTTGAAAAATTAAAACCATACCTTCTCTGCATTTCTCCAGCCATGAAGAAACATCAGAGTTTGCATTTGAAAGGATGGCAATACTAACTGTATAGACAGACTAGATGTCTACTTGAATTATCTTGCTTGTTGAGGGGAAGTCTTAAACTGATGATCACATATAATCTGTAATGTATTAAAAGCATATTCTTTATTGGAGTCCCCATATTACATTTCAAATACATTTACATGGAATGTTTCAAAATGTCATTCGAAATTATTACTTTTTTCATTGAAATGGCATGTGTCCCCTCAACACTCATCTAGAACTTTATTATTATGATTCTTTGGACAGTTTAAAGACATGAGATCACTTTTTGTGGTTTTCTGTGCCTCACACTACCTCTGTTCCTTCTTCAGTGCTAATGCCAGCTTCACATTCCCCCTAACAGTTTAGCTCTAGCTTCTTGGCCTGTGTAGGTTTTGTTTCAGTTGATCAGAGGTTTGGCTAACTTAAATATTTAGGCAGTATATAATAACTGTATCTCAAACAAACACTTATTAGAATGATCACTTGCAGTGTTTGCTGTTGTTAAGAAATACAGTTCTGGCTTCCATACTAGCCCCACTTTTTTTTTTCTTTTCTTTTTTTTTTTTTTTTTTTTTCAGTTGATTCCCCCCCTCCTCCCCATGGGATTTGTCTTACCTGGAGGGTGATTTTGCAATACAAGGTGTTTGGTAGAAATTACATCTTGAAAAGCTGGAAGTCAAGCATGGATTAAGTACTTGTGTGAGCACAACTAAATGAGAACTTTAAATATGTGTAGAATTATGCTATGTTTATAGCCTAGTGGGAAAACTGAGCCAGCTGGAGCTCTGTGTATATATGTGTGTATATATATACACAAATGCACATATCAGTAACAAACAGATACACACATACATACCAGTAACAACCCATGAGAAAAATTGATGGCAGTATCAGTAATGAAGATAGGAGCTGGACCAGTGCTTCCTGAAGTCATTAGGCTTATAAAACGTCATTAAAACACTTAAAATCTGAAGGCTACTGCACTCAAATAGGAGACTTCAAGAGAGTAACACCTCAGATGATTTAAATCACTTTATACTGTTAAGCACTTAATCTAACCTGAGCCTTACTTGTGTTGACTTACATGTATTGTGTTTAGTGAAAGCACCTCAGTTCGGGGCATGCTTCAGCTCGTAACAGAGGTTAGCCACCAAAAAGCACGTGCTTCAAGGCCACAGTGCAATTGTCAATGCATATTTTCTTCCACTCCTGTTTCACTTAGGGCAGTGGAATCCAGTGGAAATATTCCAAATATTTAATTAAAAAAAAAAAAAAAAAAAGTTGTAAGCAATTCCATCTTTTGAATGATGACTTCTTCTGGCCTTTCCTGGAGACTGACTTGGCACATTCACTTGAATTAATCTCTATCAACTTTTGTTAAGTAATAGAATTGATGCAGTAGCTTTTGGAGATGTGTGTTTAAACATTGTATTTTCTCTACAATTGATGGCTTGAGGAAGACTATTAAGGCTGTGGTCCAATAGTTGGTGGATCCTCAGCTGCTTCTACAGTGTAAGGAGTGGAAAAAGAAATAATACAGAACAGCTCGTTAAAACAATGAATTTTCTGGTCCTTAAAGTGTTAAAAATAACAACAGGTATATGGATCTTGCTGTCTATTGGCTCCTAAAAAAACATCTGTAACTTGAGATACCACCGTGTGTGTGCTGAACTCTAAGCATGTAAGTTGACCTGATTTCAAACTGGGAAATAAGAGTTCCTTTTCACTCTATAACAGTAAACCTTACTGTGTGGCTTTTCCCTAAGCTTCTGGCCTTGTCATCTGGTGCAATTATCTGCTGCATATTCTTCTGCAACTATTCTTCTGCGTTTCTTACTCAGACCTTGATACCTATTATTCCTCCATATTCATCTTCCCTGATGATATTCTAAAGTGGACAGCAGTTTGGGATTAGAAAAATATACTTTTTAAATTAGATTACAAGCTAATGAGGGTAGAGATTGTCTTCCATGCTGTTTGTACAGCACTGACTCAGTGTGGTGCTCTCACGTGACTCCTCTAGGCTGTACACCCAGGCCTTGCTGCCCCAGGATCTAGAATCAAAGAATCATTAAAGTTGTAAAAGACCTTCAAGATCATCTGGTCCAACCACCCCCCTACCACCAATGTCACCCACTAAACCGTCCCTAAGCACCAGGTCCAACCTTTCCTTAAACACCCCCAGGGATGGTGACTCCACCACCTCCCTGGGCAACCCGTCCCAATGCCTGACTGCTCTGAGAAGAAATGTCTCCTAATTTCCAACCTGAACCTCCCCTGGTGCAACTCGAAGCCATTCCTTCTAGTCTTATCACTAGTTACCTGTGAGAAGAGGCCACCCTCCCACAGGTGTGTGAGCTTCCCACACCTTCCTTACAGGCAGTTGTAAAGAGCAATCTGGCTGCGGTCTGTATTCTCATTACCCACTTGTATAGTTTATTAAATTTCTGGTAGAGTATAGACTTTTTCTGTTTGCCTGGCTAATTGTTGGAGCAAAATGCTCCAACAATTATGTTAATATATACAAATATATGTTAATATATGTTAATATATACAAAATAGCACAAAGGCTTAATTTGGAAATTTCCCAGATGAATAAAAGCATGGTCTTCCTTAATAATATCCAGGTTACCTTTATTTTTGTATATTTATTTATGAAATATAATATTTTAACATTGTTAGTTACATCTAATACATCTAATCTTTCAGTGGTAGAACATCCGTCTAAGATGACAAAGCGGCAAACAGTTCAGACTTGCTGAAATTTATGTACATTTAAAATACTCAATACATCTAGGGCTTATGAGACTTTCTACTTTCCGTTAAGCTAGCCTGTACTTCTTGTATTTCAGCATGCCATCTCAGGTGTTTTTTTCCCAAGAAACTGTTGTTCCAGATCATCTGACTGTTTCAGGAGCACTTGAACAAGAAGAAAAACACGACAGCCAATTAAAAAACAATTTTTTTCCTCTGGTATCATTAATCAAATGCACAAGCAGTCCAAGCACTGACACCTGGCAGGGTTAATGTTTAAGACCTATGGCAATTATAGCTCCCCTGAAAATCGCTTGGCCAGCAAGTCACATAAAAGCCTGTGATTATGAAGGAAATGGGAATTAGCAGAAAAATTTAGGGAAACCAGTTGAAATACATTGGTAGCAAAGAAGGCAGAGAAAAATCTGACTGATTGGAGCTCCCCTGGGGAGAAGAAACAGGGTCTAGGGTCACTCCTTCACTAAATTAGTAGTGTCTGTCATCTGAAACCAAAATAAAGCAGGAACAGAAATAAAAGATTTTCTGTGGAGAAACTGGATTCTATTCTCTTGCACCTATATCTCAAGGAGGCCAAGTGCAATTAGCATGTTGATTTTTACTGATACTAATTCAGCCATAATTCTTTACCCTTAAATATCTATTTCTTAGTAAGGAACACGCTGCACAGAGAATTTGACACACTATTTTTTGCAGTGAGTAGTTCAAAGATTGTATGCAGGCATTGTTTCCATTAGCTGCTTGTCTGTCTCATCCTCTGTTGTGCATCTCTGCACAAGTTGCTCAACTTGAGTAAACACCACTTTAATGAAAACTAAGCCTCTTGCAGTTAGAGCACATGCTAGTGCATATGCTTTCTCTAGCTGAAGAATATAGCTGAATATTCTAAGTGCCAGACAATTGTGCCTTATGAAAAAATCTGGTAAGTAAGCAGTAGTTTAAATGAGGAGTGATGACTATTTGGAGCCAATTTCTTAATATCATTTGTTAACAAATCAGTAGCTTGGAGCTACTGAAAAATATATTGATAACAAGCATGGTGGTATAACCTTAGTTTTCTGAGTTCAATTCATGTTAGGAAAATATAGGAGATAGAGAGTGGCCTTGTTTCCTGCTTGGACAAAGATCTCTTCTACTGGAAAGTAGTTCTCTGCTATGGCAGTTTGGGTGCTGCATCTGTGAAACTGGTAATTTGTTGTGTGCTCTATTACAAACACTTTGCTGTCTCACAGAGCTGCAAAGTATATTAGGCCTCTGATTAACTTTATGTTAATTGAAAGAGTGACATGAGTTGAAGATCAAGTGATTTCATACTGTTGGGCTAATTCAGTAGTGATGCAGAAAGCAATTGAATTTAGTAAGAAATGAGAAATTAAAATACTGGAAAAAGTTCTGTAGCTGTAGCAAATTACTGCGAAAATTCTGGAGTTTGGATCCAAACCACTATCATGCAGCTTCAATGCTGCAGGATAGAAACTCACTTAATGTAGCACAAACATCAGAAGAGCAGAAATTACCAAAAAACTCAAAATGCAATCCAGGTATTTGAATGGTGTGTTGATCATCATCTAAGCATCTATGAGGCAAGAAAGTAAAGTAAATTTAAAGTTGTTTTGGGCTCTTTCTTTTTCATTCGTCAATAGTTGTTTTTCATCACTTGTGTTTCATGAACAATAACTACTTCATAGCTTGAATGGAGAAACAGGAGAATCCTTATAGCATAACTACAAGCTCCCAGTTCTGCAAAACTTGCAGTTCATACTCAACATTGTTTTCTTTGAGGTAAGTGGAATTGCTCACTAAAGATAAGCATGTTCTTTATAGCCACATAAAAGTTACTTGATCAGAGGAAGAAAAATTGTATAATTTCATATAGTGAAATGGTAGAGGCAGTAAGAAGAGACATTTCTGTGGTTTTAAACATTTCTATGAAATGAATACTGCTTTCTAAACAAAGAATAGTAAAGCTACAGGGAAATGAGGAGCAAGGTATGCATGCATACGTATGATGGGTTTTGTGAGATTTTGAGTGAAGAAGGACACACTGACAGCATTCAAACTTAGAAGGAATGAGTCCCCATGAGGTGGAGAACTGAAGAAGGAATGGACATTTCAGCAACTGAAGCAATCAAGGGAGGAAAAGGTAAAGTTACTGAGAAATGTGTCTGGGAAACTACAGTGATATAAGGGGGTTTTCTGGCTTTTTGAAATAGTTAATAGATTTAAAAGATTGCTATGAGCAAAGCCCTGGTAATGCAATTGGTACTGAAATCCTAATGTCACAACTGGAGAAACACATGGATATTTATATACTAAGAAAATATATAGCATTATGCATTATGTAAAATATGAATCAATATACAAAAGACACTTGAATTAACCCTGAACTGGCTATTTTCTTGCATATTTAAAACATCTGGTATAGAACAATTCCATACTCTGCATTTTGTGTATCTTAAAATGTGGACTGTTTTTCACATTTCGATTTAATATATTTCCAGTAATTCAGTTCCTTCTGGAAAGGAGATGGTTGTGCTTTTTGTTTTGTTTTTCCTGTTTATACAAATGGTAAAATTGCATGTATAGACTTAGATAGTAGGTAAAATATTGGCAAAATGTAGTAAAAGTAAATTCATTTAGGATCTTTCTTTTTCTTAATCTTTCATGTTTAAATAGATATTTCAGTACTAATGTGTTAACTGATTTCATGCATCACTTTATTTTACTAGACAGGATATATGTAACATAGTAATAATAACCATGAAAGAAAAATAACATCTTTGTTATTAACTAAATTGAGGCCTCCATGATTCAGTATTAACTATTGCTTCCAGTATTGCTTTTATTTCTGTGATATTTCTTCTCATATCTTTGTTTGCTTTTCAAATGCATTGTTGAGCTTATGTTGATATCTATTCCAGATGTTTTCAAGTTCTGCTAATTTGTTTTCCATGTGATACCTACTTACAAAACCATTTCACTTGCAGTTACTGCAATTGTATCTGCAAGCTGCATTCCCTTTTGGATGTAACATTTTTCTTCCATCAGGATAGGTTTTCCCACTGCTTCTGCTATTTATTTCTGTATTTCCATAGTAGTGTCCAGGTGCATTTAGAGTCTGGTTCATGTGCCTAAGAGTTTACAGGTTGAGATTTGGAACTTGGAAGCAGGCTGGTACTTTAGTCCATACAAATAGTTTGTGGATTTTAGCAAACTAATTCAAAGTTATATCTCAATTTTAGAAACAGGATAACAAAGAATTTGGTTCTGGTAATCATGCCTAATCTCACCCATAACGCAACAATGAACTTTGGTATTGGCTTAAATTCTGTATGCTGCTAATAAGATTTATATATGCTCTTAAACACTGTTGTAGTGTACTCATAGTATTGCATTGTGGTTATACAAAATAAATGACCTTTTTCTGATAGATCATGAGAAGAATAATATTGCACTAAGTGTCAAGATCCATGCACTTCTATATACTTCTGTATAACATCCAAACCTGGATCTGAAATTCAGTTTTCCTCTGGTGGAGCTTCTTCAGTGTCCATTAGTACATTTTTATTGCTTTCCAGGTGTATATGTAGCTATTTGAAGTTTCTTTGTTTTCTTCTTTTTGACCTATTATTGCTTTGGACTTTGTTTTTCTTCCTTAGTATGCTTCTTTGTTATCACAGCTTCAGGTTCTAGAAATGCCATTTAAGCATCAGTGTGTTCCAATTGTTCTTTGTTATTCTGGCATCTTGAAAAAAGTGTTTTAAATTAAGAGATCTAAATTAGGCACTTGGCCACGTATTGAGTAGCCTAACATTCAGAAGTGCAGAGCATGTACAGCTCTGGAAATTGGGCAGCAGAGACTAGAACTTGTAAGCATGTCTAGCTGAACATGGACATTTTCCAAAGAGATAAACAGTAACTTAGCTGAACGTCTTTTCCTGAAAAACTTGGTACAGATTTTATATGTGATAATATGAGGTCTTACAATCTTAGGGCTCATTGCTCAGTTCTGTGCAATGCTGTCTCTGCTTGCTGAAGCAACCAGTGCACTTAACAAGCTAAGCCAGACCAACTGCAGTAAATGGTTTAACAGAAAGCCTTGTGATGGGAGTGAACAAAAATATGCTAAACTCTGTAAGATTAGGAGTTCCTGGTGTTATTAATCATCTACTGATAAGTGATATTGTTTGCTAATTCCATTAATTCTTAATTTGCATATATATTTTTTTAATAGCAAAAATAACGACAAACATTGTGAGCTGATGTAGGTTTGGTTCATTCTTTACATAATTGGGGCCCTTCTAGTTTGAAAGTTATATTATATTCAGTACTAATACATATCTCTTCAGCTTGCTTCAATCTGTTTAGCACTGAGACAACCCATAAGATTATTCTTTCAAGAAAAACTGCACTGCTAGATAAACCTTTTCTTACCAGTTTCTGGTGAAAAGAATTGGAGAACTACACATGGCATACAGGCCATAATAATTTCTTGTTTTCCAGGTATGGTAATGATGACTAATGAATTTTTAATACTCTCTAGTATTGTCTTTTAGAAAAAAACATTCTACTTAACAATTTTCGTGATAGGATTGGCTTAGTTATTTTTGCCCTAAAAAGCAGAGGACTTGGTCCAAAAGGGCCTTGTTAATAGGTGACAGTCAAGGTTGGGGAGGATTAGAGTGATAGTTACAGGAAATGATTAAACAATTGGTATCTGTAATGTTACATGTGTACATGTTTTCTAGTGAGAGACAGGATTTTAATACATTTTGTTTAAAATTTTTTTCTTTGTAGTCATTTCTATAGAAAGCCAAATTAGCAGTGCCAATTGTTTTTTGAGTTTCTGATGTATGATATGTAGAAAATTCTAATATTTCTAAATGTGCCATCTTTAATGTTCCAGCTAAAATTCAGAAATTTTAACAGTAATACACTCTTGATTGTGAAAACTAAGAAAGGAGGCTCTCAAGATCCAGTCCCTTCTTATTTTCTTTCTAGACACACAATAGATAAAACTAATGTTTCTTGTTTTCGGATGGAGTAGTGCAATAAAGAATGTATCAAATTAATAAAGAAAATTTGAGGAAAAATAAAGTAAAAATCTGAGAAGTGGAAACTCTAGTGAGGAGAAAGAGTGGAGAGGAAATAATTTGCTGGACTCATAAGTGCGTATTGTGACACTTTACATCCTTTATTATGTTAGAATACAGCAAAAATGCCACATGTGCATCATGAAAACAGATATATGTGTATGTAGTTGATGTTGGATTTAGTAATAAAGTGCTTGGTCCAGGTGAGTTCTCAGTCCTTGAGAACCATAAAGAGACAGAGCAGTTTGTGTGCCTGGGTTTTGTTAGCTGGTCCAGTCTCATTTTTTTTCTATCCATTTTAAAGAGGATTGTGTGTGTGTAGGTGAAAATTAATGTGATTAGGAGATTTTACAAACTTCTTTTTCGAACCACTGTGGTTATTACCCTCAGCATTCATGGACAAATGAGAAATATACTTGTAAAGTTCCAGCAGGCATGGCTAGCTTAATGCCAGTGTCATACTCCAAACCTGCAGTAGCTCTGAAAATACCCTGATCAGTCTCCAGTCTATCACACCCAGTTGCCTTTATAGGATCTTGTGAAGAAGGACCTAGGGGAGTTAGTAATGCTGGTTTAAGAATGTCAGAAATCATAAAACTTCCTGTTTCACCTCCCTTGTGCATGTTCTAGTCTCTTATGTACTTAGAGCATGTATTAGGATGGTAATGAAGAGCATGTATTAGGATGGTAATGAAATAATAATGAACCTTATTAGAAAAAGGCCAAGTTGCTAATGTGAAAATTGGTCTCAAAGATAAAATTCTGTCAGAGAAACACATTCAATAATTAAATGGAAAAGGCATCAGTTTTCTTGGCAAAACTCAGTTTCTGGTTGCTGTGATCTCTGCTAAAGAAAACTTTTATGTAATTACAGGTTAACGCAGTATAGAATGTAAATAACAGAAATAAAGCTACCTCTTTTTTATAGCCTTGAACTCCGTTGGGTCCTGTTGTCTGGTACATAAAGTAATCCTTAATCTATTAAACTTCTTCAGGAAATAAATATAGTTAGGTAATATAAAATTTTATTTTAAGTGAAGGTGTTTTTTCTTTTAACAGTATGGTATTAATATTCAGTTGTATATATATCTTTGAATGACATTTTATATGTAATTTCTTTCTAAAACAGTAAATGAAACAGCAAATAACTCCAAATAAAACTAACAACTGAAAAACAAATGAAGTTCATGATAGCTATATTAAATTTAATGAACTTTCTCTTGAGTTGGACCCTTGATGAGTGGGTCCCTTCCAACCCCAGATGTTCTGTGATTCTCTGTGGAAACTCCTTTAGGAAGGTTTTCAGAAATAAAATTGTTTGTTACTTATTTTTTTAAACATTGTGCTTTATGTCACTGTTCAGTATGAATACCATCTGTATTTTAGAAAGGTTTATTTGAAGAAAAAATATTTTTAAAGAGCTCTTCTGTATCTGTTTTGTGTCTTTATATTCTCCTTCAATAGTATTCTTATGAATGAGCTATTGCAATTACTAGGTTATTCTACATAACACATAATCCTTAGAGAACTATCAAATATACAGTATAGCTGGCAGGGATGAACTGCTGCACCTACACAGATCTCCTGTGACAGCAGTGGGGCTCTGCACTGGAGAATCTATTCACCTAGCTATTGTTAGCCCAGGACTCTGTCTGAAAATTCTTTTTCGATATGGTAAATTAATGAAAACCTGTCATGCTGTTTGGAAATGTTATTTATGTACTTTGTGCTTCAGAAAATGCCCTGTAATTATTTGATAGTTATATTAGTGATCTTTCTTGGTAGCACTTTTTTATTTGAATACATCAGAAATCTTAAAATTACTAAGCTGAATGTGGTTATGCCACAAGGAGATACTTGTGCCTGCCTCTCTTCATATTTAGGTTCACGAACTAAAAAATCTATTGAAATAACTCAAGGTTAGCTTGGAGGGCTTTGTGGATTTGCTGCAGTTTAGAATAAAAATTATTGTAATAAAACATTGATAGTATCCATTTTTTGCAAAATTAATTCTGTTATCCAGCACAAATTTATGCAGATGCTTGCTTTTAATATTGCTAACACGCTGAAACTTAAGATCATTGATTATGGCTTTCTTCACACATACATAAAATATCAGGTGCTCTGAACTTTTTTCAAGTAGAAAAAATAACCTTAATACAAAGTCAAACCTGTATTTCATTGCAAAAGTAACCTGTATTAACTTTTTTATTTGTGTAATGATATTTTTCTTATATGTAAGTAATTGTACAGTATTTATAGAAAAAATAAGATATCCAATACCGATCAGTTTTTGTAACTACTAAAGAAAACATTTCATTTCAAGGATTGCAAAACATTCATAAATGGGCTGGACATAGTCACAAATTGCTTTTCAGTTGTGATCAACCTTTCCTAATGAATTTGGACTTCCTAAAATATCCCAGATTGAATTTGTATGCATAATGTTTCTATGAACTTCTCAAATGCTCACAAATAATTGCCCTTGACATTGGATCCTTTGAAAAAGGATTGTATTACCTTTTAGAAAAAAATTGGCTTGAACTAGGCAAACTTATTGATGAAATAAGTAATGGTCCTATGGAAGATTATGTTTCTTAAGCATCTTGGCTTTTTCATATTCAAACTTGTGATGTAGGTTTTCACTTTCTGTAGGTCTCTGCAGCTAGCACTTGTGAAACTAATGATATATTTTTAATTTAGAGAAGCTTATAAATCATAAAGTATGTTCTTATCAGTACATTTCATATTCTTTAGAATATGCTACTATTAGGTGTGTTGTATTTTATGGAACTACACAGAGTAAGTCATTATCAGGCTTTTCTCTCTTTTAGAGACTGGGTGACTTGCTTCATGTTTACCTTACTGCTTTCAAAATTATATCCTTGTGTACAGTGGCATTTCAGATTATTCTGCTCTGGGTTCCTCCTTTTTGTAACTCTTCACATGAGTAAAACGAAAAGCAGCAAAATGGCAGAATGGGATAAAAATGCCCTCTGTTACTGCGCCAACTTTTATGAGAGTATAGTATGGTAGTGGAAGATTTGAGAAGGCTCTCTTTCTTACTGGCCACCAGTTAGGCACTCTGTGTTCTGCACTGGTCTGGAAACTGTCTGTGAGGCGTATTCTTCTAATAGATTGGCTTAAAATATACTAGATTAAGTGTTAAATAAGTTGGTACTAAATCCTTGCTGTATATTTGCCATACTGAAGACTGTATCCTCATCTCCGGGGATTAACAAATTTAGTGGCTTAAGCTAAAGACATTTTGTAAATACACCCCATAAATTACATATGGGCTTTTGAGAATAATCCAAACTGCACTGTGGGATACACATCCAGGCTACAAAATAAGTCAGGGATGGCCAACATGTGGCTTTTCCATTGCCTGTGGGTCTGAAGAATGCTCCCAGGTATGTGTCTGAGGCCAGGGCTCTGTCAACCTGCGGTCATTTGTGCTGCGTTGGCCCGGGGGCTGCTGCCTAAGGAAAACCATAGGTTGTGGGGAGAATTGGAGCAGTATGGGCTGATGGAGCCAGTGTTTCTGGTCCTGCTGAAACCTGTTTGGGGCCTGCTGCGGGGTCACTGTTGTTGTCTGACTGCCAGTTGAGAGGAGCCCTGCACTCAGCATGCAGGAACGTGTGGTACAAGCCATATGCGCTTCAGCTACTTCTTGGTGTGAACCTCGTGAGGCCAAGAAGCCATTCTAAATTCTCATTTTTCTGATTTTAAGTCCTTACAGCTTTCTTTTTACTGCCTTACCATAGCAAAGGTAAAATCTTTCTCCCTTATCATTAATCCTGAGTGTATATTTCTACATATGGAGGACCCTGATTCTCTACTGCTAACAGCTTGGTATTTCTTTTCTGTGCTTACTTGCACCATCAACCATTGTACACAGCTAAGTACACTTGGGAATCAAAAAACAATTTTTAATGTTAACTTGGGAAAGCCTGCACTAGTGAAGAAGCATGTTGTTTTGTTTTTTGTTTTTTGTTTTTTGTTTTTTTTTTTCTCTCTCCTTCCTAATATAACTAAATTCAAATTAATGCTCTCAACTTACTATTATGCTGGCATAACTTACATCATGGATAAATCTCATATTTCATTCAGTGTTGTGATCTGATATACATTGCCACATGCATGTGCTACATATTATGAATAAAGCTTTAAAAAAGCCTCCTTTTATAGCTGTTTATGTTATGTGATTGAGTTCTTGTAGAGAGAAAATTTGCCAGGACTAAAGGTTATTACTGGCTGTTCTGCAACTAATATTGCGTAGAACTAAGGCAATTAGTCTTGACAAAATATGAGCTGCTTAAAAACATGTGCTTTTGAAAGTTGGGCTTGTAATGGAACTTGATTTAATATATGCTACTGACATGAAGATTTTAATTAGAAGAAATAGAAATAAATAGCTGCTCTAATAAAATGGGAAGTGAAGAGAGATTGTTCTGCAGGTAACCAGAGTGCAGTTCGTTTTGTAGAGGAATGGAATACAGAACTCTGAGGGGATGGGATGGATGACTGCAATGAATGTATTCTGAAATGTACAGTGAATAACACGATATTGTGACTAAAAAAAAAAAAAAAAAAAAGTGTTTTTTCTTTGTACCTTTCCCTCTGAGGACCCCAGAAATGTTTTTCAGTGGATTACCTTTATTATACCCAGCAAACCCTAGAGGTTTTGGCCATGAATGGATGCCGTGAATCAAAAAGCACCAATTTCCATGCTTTATAACATAGTTGTCAAAAAGATGGTGAAAAAGTGCTATGGAATTGTCAAGAAGATCATCATCCTACAAGTGAGCCTTAACTCAGATCTTTTAGCTTACAGCAGCTGTATCTAAAATACAGATATGTGAATACCTTACTCTTTTAATTTCTCTCACAAGACCCCAAAAATGGGGCTGAATTGGATCATTCTGAGTCACAATAAAATGAAATCATTTTTTCACTGAATTGAAAAACAAAACAAACAATAACAAACACCACCAGCAACAAAAACTTAAACCAAACCAGAATGCTTAGTTCAAAAAATAACATGTTTAATCGTATTATGTTTACATTTTTATTTTTAATTTTAGATCAGAAAATATTAGTCCTTGTACAATTCTTGTATCTGGTTCAAGTTTTGGAAGAGGAGTCTCTGCCAACTCCATTGACACAAGCAGGGGGGTTTTCCCTCATTAAGGTGTTCCATAATGGTGTTGGTATTTCTTAAATTGCATTTCACCATTGCTATTGTTTCATTTGTTTCTCTCAGTCCTGCAAGAATTCCCTTGGATTTAATTTTAAATCATCAGTCACTGATAAACTGGGATAGATTGGCTATTTATAAGTCTCTATTTTTCTATGCTGTGAATAAACTTAATGTCATCTTAGAAATAAATATTAGGCTTAGTGCCTCGAGTTCTACATTCTCCATTAGCTCGTACATTAGCACTATTTCAAACAGCTAGATTAAATACAATTGTAATATAGTTGCATATTATACAGTGTTTTAAATCAAATATTATTTTCTGAGAAAGATTTAGCTTAAAATTAACCATCACTTGGGTAAGCAGAATACATGTACAAAAGGCTACTTAGTTGGAAGAGGCATGCATTTGTGCTCTCAAGCTTAACTCCTCTTGCCGCAACTGGTTTCTGCAGATAGCAAGTTCATTCAGATAGCTTCATTCAAGGCGTTATGACAGCTGTATTATTGTTGCTGGGTTTTGCAGTAGTCTGCATAAATAGGACTTCAGGCAAGCAACTTCACAGGATGCTTGTTCATGGCAAGACATTAGCAGTGATGAGGCAGGGCGTCTTCCCACTGGCTCCAGCTGCAGTCCTGCTCTCAGCCAGATGCTTTGACTGAGCGTTTTGTATGTTACCCCTGGGATGGTTGCCTGGTTCCTCCACCTAAGTAACTGAGCTATGTCTGTGTGCCTGGTGAAGAAGTGAAATACCCAACAAGGAGTAAGAGCTGTGGTCCTTCTCCTTATCTACTCTGGCTTTTTAACGTTTTCCTTCCAAGCAGGTTGTTTTGGAGAGCACTGCAGGTTGTCTCAGAGGTGTGATGCGGTGCGATGTCCTTTGGTGCATTCAGGACATTACCACAGTTGTTGAGGCAAGTGAATGTTGAGGAGAAGAGTCTGGCTGATATGTCATCTCTATCACTTCTGGACAAACAAGCCTTTATATTCTCCTTTCAGTCCTTACCAGGCACGTTCAAAGCTACTCTGGACATGGAGGAAATAGGATGCTCCTCCAGTAGCTGTTTTAATGTGGTGGAAAAGGAAAGAAAAGAGCTGCATTCAGCTTTGCATCCAGAAACTCTCCTTAAAAAGGTATTTTGACTCCTGATTTGACTAACTTGATCTCTGGAGCATTTACGACCACATTGCTGTAATTCTGCACAAAGCAATGCTGTTCCCCTTTCATTTCTGTATTTAGGTTTATTGCAAGATACTTACCTATGTAGAAGTTTATTAATTTATTTACCAGAATTTTGTATGGAAGTGTTATTTTAATGTATATAGTGAGAAACAGTACCATAAGTGATCACTCTTGTCTCAGAAAAACAACTCTTATTTGTGAGGCCATAAAGAAAAAAATTGTGAAAGGCTGACTTTTTTTTCTATGCTGATTTGAGGCCTTACTAGAAAAATGCTATTCAATTTAATGATACAAGACTAGACTAATAGTGTTAATAAAGCTATATGTGCATATAGTAATACATACTTTAATACATACTGAACTGGGCAGGAAAGCAATGTACTGAGAACAACTAAAAATGCATGTAGCACCAATTAAAACTTAGGAGTGGCACAAGTCTTAAAAGTAACGTAGCAGGAGAAACCATATAATATCCAAGTGATTCTTGTAGAAGCTCCTCAAAATTTTCTGTTAATATGCATTCGGGGATTTTTGTATTTCAGTGTTCTCTACCAAGTTCTCTACCAATTGGGGGGGAAGGAGGGGGAGAAGTATGCTGTTAAATTATATTGCTATGAGGTGTTTCTAGGAAGAACTTTATTTACAATGCATGTCACAATTGCCAGTGGAGATCGCCCATGTGATCACACACACACACACACACAAACCACAAGTTTACTGAATGCATTTTAAAGTGTTTGACAGTTTGAAGACAGAAAAATAACATGAATTACTTCACATGAGGAAGGCTATAGAAAGGTTCAAGTTTTTTTCTAATTTAGAGTTCTAGTGAAGCATAAAGAGTATAATTATTTTTATTTTGCTGCATTTTCTAAACTGCATAATACCGTCATTCTTCTAGATTTTACAGTTGTCATTTTACAGTACAGTTCAGGACTGCAGTGGTAACATATTTTCCAAAGGTCAGTTTTCCAATTATAATCCAAAATTTGACGTTAATATTTTTTCTTATAGCCATGTTGTAACCGCATTCTGTTAATTTCATAAAGATACCATTTAGCTGAGGTAGGTGGTATTCTGGGCATAGGAACAGTCACCTAATGTCAACAGTAAGCAGTAACTGTAACTACTGACTTCCCATCATTTGCAAAAAAATATTTTCCCAAAAATTATAGCATGTAGAACTAGACAGCATCCCAGTCTCTCACTAGGAAATCACAGAGATTTTCTTATTGCTTTATATATTGCAGATTATTTTTGAGTCTCATTAGAGTTTGCTGGCTACCTTATGTGCTCTTCAGTTAATATCTGATATAAACTTGTTTTCCAAGTCGTAAGGATTTCAGCTAGTAACAATTGTTAAGTATTTTTGTCTGTTTGCTTTAGATATTCCGTAATGAAAACACACTTTCAGATAGACTTAAAGTAGCTAATGTAAATATTAGAATTGGAATAAAGGATAATGTTTTACTTCTTTCTTAGTGATTTTTTTTAAATTACTGTATTTTCTTTGCATTGTTTGCAGTAAACTCATTATTTTAAAACTGGTATATTTAAATATAAGCTTCCATGCTAAATGCTCAGAAATCCCAAGATGCAATCTCACCTGCCACAGAGAATTCCATAATTGGCTTTTGATGTGTGAGCTTGAAGATGCTGCTCTTTCACACTGTCCTAAAGTCAGTGCACACAAACTGCACACGGGTTGGCAAAGTTTTGTTCTGTGATAAAGCAGGCAAATGTAGTTGAGATTTTTGTAGCCTAGACAACATGGCAACAACTTATTTTATATTTGCCAAATACTACTGATTCTTATTTTAAATACATAGCTAAATTAAGGTTCAAATTGTTCCAAGATTAATTAATATATTAATTCCTCTGTTATTTTCTAATCTGTGTAGACAATCTAAAATTTTATAATAGGCTTTTCAGCATTATTTGACACAACTTCTGCTCAATAAACATTTGTTGAGTTCTAAATTGAGCTAGCAAGTGGCACGTGCACTGTCAAATAGGTAATTATCTGATGTCCGGGGCACTCGTTCAGAGCCAGATCCAGTAAACAACTTAAAAAAACTCAGTTACTGAAACAAGCAAAATGCCCCTCAATAAATGGTGAAAGACTGCTTCTCTTCCCATTTTGAAGCCATGGACACAACAATTTGCTATTTCATTCATGCTTGTGTAGAACATACTTGTGTAGAACTTACCGGTTACGGTTTTATATTAACAAATATGTGTCATGTTTCTGTCCCTGTAAACAAGCAGGTAGTTTATGATTGAGTTGCTCAAACATATTTCAGCCAAAAGCTTCACTTTCTTGCAAGTTTGTTTGTTTGTTTGTTTGTCTGTTTTTGTAATTAAATTCAAACACTCAAATATTTGCAGAAACAAATATTTAGGGGGAAAGGAGGCAGAAGAGAGAGAAGCCGGCAACATCTAACAGAAGTGGAAAGCATCCTGCTATATTTATCCAGTTCTTGGTTACCCTAAGATAGGCAATCCTGCCATCGTTTGTGATAATAACTGACAAAAATCACGAGAGCTTTTAATTGTTTGACTTATTTTTCCAGGTTTTCAACCACTCTAAATGATATTGTAGAGAAAGAATGATGAATGGGGAAGGGTGGAGAAAGCCTTAGGAATTTTGCCTTTTTGGTCATTTGCCTTTATGTTATTGTAAGTGTACCAGTAGATATCCTGAAGTCTCTTAGCAGAAGGCTGCAGGAGTATTTGTGCGCATTCATTGTGCAGGAAAGATAGATGTCTGTCTGGCCCCTTCATGCTCCTAGTTTAAGAGCAGAATTTTCAAAAATGAAATATTTTAAAAGAGTTCAGTGTCTTACTTTTGCTTCACCTTTTCATCATTTCTTTTAATAATTTCATTAAGTTCCTGAGTTAGGAGAGGATAAATTACTTTCTGGAAAATTCATCTGATAATTCAAATGTATTTATTGTCTGATAAGGAAAAAAATAAAATATTTTTTGTCTAGTTATCCAGTATTTAAGATAGGCACAGAAATTTATGTAAAATATATATAACATATGTATAGTATATATTATATAATATATATCAGAAATATATTTCCAATAGGTATATAAGTTAGTATTTTTATGAAATATTTTAATACATACTCTGACTGTTTCTTGAAATACTTCTTAATGAAAAATGATTGTTCCCTCTTTCATTGGTATATCTTGTATCAATTAGGAGTTATCAAGACTGCATGGAAAATGTGGCCAAAAAAAAATTTACTCCAGTGAAATCCCAAGCTTATTGAAATAAATGAAAAACCTCCAAGTGAAAATAGTGGAGTCAGAACTTCATCTTTTGATTATTTATTATTTCTTTTTAATTTATCTTCTTAAATTCTGAAAAAGTTGAGCATTTCAGGTGCTAAAACATTTCCAAAATCTGAAAGCAGGAAGAATATTACAAAAAGCAAAGCTGCTCCTGCATTTCACCAATAAAAGGATAATTTATGATCTTGCTAATTAATAGCACAGAGATTCACAGTGAAATGGATGTTACACACGAGTTTAATGCCCCTCCAAGATCCATTCATAGAGCAAGCAAGCAGTAATGTTTTTCCACATACCGCTATCGGCACACCTCAGTGCTAACCTGTGACATTCCAGCTATTTCAGCTCTGGTCTTCTGGGCAAAAGCATTCAATTGAGCAGATGTGTGCCAAATTATGTGGTGGTTTTGTAGTGTATGGACAAATGTGTTTTGCTTTGAGACCACCAAACATATTTTCACGTGTGACTTGAACTAAATTTGAACCCAGGCCTCCAGAAGGAATGAAGGAACATATTAACCCCCTCAGTCCCTACTATATTTAGTGTCAATAGCCATAAACATGCAAATATCATGTCTGCCAAGAGCAATAATATATTCCAGATAACTTTTTTATGTTGAATACCTACATAAAATCACTTCGCTGTAATAAATACTAAAGTAGTGAAATGTCAGTTTAACACTTGTTTTGCTTCTGGAATTGTTTCATTTCTCATGAAAACTGCAGTTACATTTTGTTTTCAAGTAATATTTTGAGAAACCATTACTCATTAAAAGGCTAAATTCATACTTGTGATATGCACTAATTGCTGTCATTTGTTAGCGCCTTCTATAATGTATGTAAATAAATAAGAAAAGATTTGCTCCAGCAGGCAGGATTTCCATTTTCCACCATTCTCTGCATATTCATTTATTCTAGAGCAAGATGAAAGTAGAAAAATATCCCAAAACAGTAATTATTGGAACCAACTATATCCGATACAGGCAAGGAGTGTGGAATTCTTTCATCTTTGCAATGTGTGGTAAATCATACATATAAATAAAGAAATCATGGATAAATAAGTAAATTATTTTAAGAATGGGTGCATTTCATAGTGAAGTGTTGAATATTACACTTAAAAGTATTTTAGAAAAATAAGTCTGAATCAGTATGTGACAGAGAAATTTTTAAAGGTAGCTTTAAAGTAACTTTCATTTAATTTCTGCTGGATATCCAGCTGTGCCTTCTGAAAACTCTTAAAAAGATTTTTACAAAATAAATTACCAAGTGGTTTCCGCATCATTGATTTTCAGTCTTCCATGACTGTTAAATGCAATTCCAAGTAAACAAAATTGAGGTAAAGGAAAGCTTTCTTGAGGACCTATTTTACACTTTCACTCCCAAGATTCTAGAATTTTGTCTGTGAATCAGTCGAAATATTGGCACCTGTATTTTAATTTCAATTTTTTTTTTGTCATATGATTGTTTCTAAGCAGCTATGCTGCTTGAAGTAATAGAACTATAGAGGCATTCTAGATTTATCTAAAATGCTTGCTATTGCATGGGTTCATGCAGCTTAGCTTGTAGTTTATGTGATTCGGTACTCGTTACGTGCAGGAATTACCCTTCTATCCATTGGGGTGAGCACATTGCTTGAAACTATGTGTCACAGAAGATGGTACTGCTGTCTTTACGTGATGAGCTTAATGGCTCAAAGTTGAACTGGGGTCTACACCTTCCTGGATGTGACAAAAAAGAAATGCTGGCAGATGTTATTATTCAGTGTTTTCAATTTGACTGTGTTATTTTTTTTCCTTTAGGTTATATCCATATAACTGCATATCTGACACAACTGCAGGTACCTTCTTCCAGAGGGATTAGCAGGACAGTTAGTTAATTGTAGAATCTTGTAAGGGGATGCTGACAAAGCTAACAGGTATAGGAGTGGTCTGCTGCATATGAAAACTTGAAGTTGTGTGAAAGGTGTGTCTGTATACATAGTTTAGCTGAGGGAAGAAAAAGCTGGTCTGAAATTTTTGTTTTGGGTATTTTGGGTTATAAATGGAGCTAAATCCTAAAGGGAATTTTTGGATTAAGCACACTAGAGATACTGTGGTATTTTTTTTATTATTATTTTTATTTTTATTTGCTGATGCCTCATTATGCCTAATCTGGCAAGGAGAGAGGTGTTGAAAATATTTCCTTCACCGTTACCCTTTTTGGCATGAAGCCAACAAGTGGTACTCTTGGTTTGCTAGCAGCACCTGGGGCAATTCGCCCTGCCAGGGCTGTGCTCCTCCAAGTCTCTGTGGTAGCAAGGTGCAGCAGAGAAGCTGTGCAAGTGCTGTGCCTCACCTGGCAGCTTCAGGAAACTGCCAGCTGCAGCAGCAGACATGAAGCACATGGAGGAGAGAAATGTACCAATGCCTTTCTCCATCCTCCCATGGTATTTATTCTCTGTGCAGGAGATGTTGGCCATGCTCGTGATGGATATTCTGTGAAAAGATCACATGCAGAAAGCTGTCCAAAGGAACAAATTAGTTTGAAACCTAGGAAAACTGGTATGACTGTGTGCCTGTTTGATCTGTATCACACCTGTGATGGTTAAGTGACCTTGAGAACGGAGCAGCAATTGCATTATGAGATGGGGTAGCAGTTGCATTGCCAGGCTGGTGGGATGGACAGCAGCCCTTCCTCACACCAAAGCTGTTCTGTGCACTGAATTTGTGCATTGCTGGGATTAAGCACATAAATCAAGGTGGTAGTTGTTTGGTAGTGAGAGTGGAGTTGGGAATATTTAATCCTGAAGCAGCTGTGCATGAACACGCCTGTGTCAGCACGCTGCCTAAGAGCCCTCCTTTACTATCAAATCAAATGTGACAGAAAATAACAGCTCCCGACAGAAAAGATTCTCACCTCCTTTCAACCCCCATCAATTATGCTCTCAAGTTCTTTCACCTATCAGTCAAGCTTGTGTTTGCTCTCTGCCCTTTCAATTAACCATTCAACCTTGAATATATTTGTGATTCCCCATAGGTCTTCTGTGTAGGCATCATCGAGGCAGGAATGGCACTTGGCGCTTCCACCCTGCCAGGCAGTGCTGTCTGCTGCTCAGCACGTTTGCCACCCATCTCTCCAGTTTTCAGGAGTGATGAGTAATTCTTTTCAGATCTTCCATTACGTTGATTCTAAAAAGTGTATCATGGTATCACTGAAAAGCTTGTTATAGCACTATGTTTTGAATCCCTGGTGTGATGCAGTGTCAAACTGCAAAGCAGTTTTGATGAAAATTGCCTGAGCATAACTACATAAAGAAAGTTAAATATAAATATATATATTTATAAGATGAAATTTAAAAGATTTGCTATCAGTTCAAAAAAGGCTCACTACTGGGGTCTGCAGTATTCAGTCATGTACTGCCAGTGAGTACACACAGCCCAGAATTTTCCAGAGCAAAATGGTTTCGCTACCCAAACTCCTGAGGGTGAAGCATCAGAGAAATTCCTGAGGGCAGTTCAGTGAGTATTAGCAAAGAGAAATGGTGTAGTGGAAGGGTATATTAATACTGAAGTTTTCAAGAACAGTTTTTAGGTCATTTTTTCTGAACAACAGCAAGTAACAATGCAGGAAAGGCTGGTTTAATTTCTTAAATTTGCTAATCAGAAAGGTCTTTGAATAGGCTTTGTGAAATCAAGAAATCTGTCACCATCTATAATATATTTTTTTTTACAAAGGTAAAGAAATTCTCTCATCCTATTTTTCATTTTTTTTTTTTTTCAGTATACAAATAAAGCAAAACCCTTCTTTAGATCATACGTGAAAACAACTTGGGATTCCTTCTGACCAAATCAGCATACTGCACTGGTGCAAAGGCTACTTTGGACTAGCTGGTGTTTGGATTGCATTGTCCTGGCTTCTATGAACCTTCCTCATGCTTTTCTCCCAGCTTGTCCTGCTCCCCGGTTGTTTAATGTGGGTATGAGAAGACTCCTTTCGCTGTCAAGAGTAAGCAGCTCTGGGGTGGGCTGTGCCAGCCAGTGTCCCACTAAATAAAATCCTTTCCAGAAGGATGACAAAAAGCAGTATTGGCACCCAACATTCTCATTTAAAATATAAAGTATCCGACTAAAGGTGTTGTGCAATGCAGTAATGTAACCATAGCTCCTACCTCACTCATTTTCAGAGCAAGTTCAAATACAAGCCTGACTGTCTTGTCAATTGTCACCTACTAGTCCCTTATTAATCAAGCACACCTAGATATTGCCAGTTAGGTTGGCTTATAGCTTGTCACTGCTAATCAAGTTTGTAAACAAAGCACATATATTTTAAATGATATTAAGGATAATAATTAAAATAGATTTGTAGAGTATAAATCAATATTGATAATTAGTGGTTGTTGTATTGTTTGTTGTTAATATTTACTGCACATCATATAAATTGCTTATGAGTTATGCAGATAGACCTGTATGTGTATATGGGTTTTTGTCTGTATATTGGCCACAGATAAAATATCCTTTAATTACAGATGTTCATAGCATTCAATTTTCTGAGAAATGTAACAAGTATAGCTAAATATTCCGTACACACATGGGGAATAATTTGAAAATTGACTGATAATTTGAAAATCAAATAGGTAAAGATATCATTGGTATATTTAATTATGACAAGTAAAACTAATAGAATCAGGGAATCTGAAAATTTGAACAGCAGGTTTTATACTTGCACATGGGAAACTTAACTGTGGGTTTAACAACTAATCTAATAAAACAAATTAAAGAAATCGGACACTGAAGTTCGTTCCCAGTATTTTCATTTGACAGTCTCACTGTGCATTATGCTGTAGAATGCTTCCTGCTATCCTGCAAGGCTAAAGAATAAAACAGAGCTTATGAGAAAAATCCTTGTGAAGGTAAAAGCATGCAGGGGTATTGAGGCAAAGGAAGAAATGACAATACTGTGTTGAAAGATGGCTCCAATGTTGATTTCTTGCTAGCAGAGTGATTTTGACAGAGACAATGCAGCAAAAGCATTGAGCTTTGCTTTGCTTTGTTGGTCTGACAGAGGTTATGTTAATTGCTTTTGGACAGACAGTAACACCTATCACAGGATGAATGCATTTGTCACAGGTCTGCTAACAAATAGGAATTCCAGAGCAAACACAGGTGTAAAGTCCTAAATAGATTTTTTTAGGCTTATTTCTTTCATAAGGGTCATTTTTCTTATAAAAAGCAAATTATGTACATTCCTTTTGCATTAGTCACCAATAAAGAATTATTTGGCTATTCCAAAACGTGTAATATGTAGTTTTAAGTAAGGGCCAGTGATGTATTCCTAGAAATAGCTGAGGAGGGCAGGTATTTCTGCAAATTTCAATAGATTTCAATTTCAAACCTTGATTAACAGCCTTGTATTTCATGTAAGTTTTATTCAAAATAAGCATTCTAGCATTCTGCTGTGTTTATCCTAGAAGCCTGAAAAGACGTTGAACAGTTTGAAGTGATTTATAATTTGCACTTAAGAATACCCGTAGATAACAAAGGAAAAATCCTGCAAGAAAAGTGGAAAGCATAAATAAGGGTGTCTTTAAAAGCATGTTTCTATCCCATTTTTTTTTAACGGTAAATGAAGTAGTGCATTAGTTACTTTAGTTATTAATATATGAATGCATTTTGGTAATTATTAATATATCAATGTAATTAGTTACATTAATGAATAAGTTATATTAATGAATCTCTCTCAGAGAGATTCAGTACAGCACTAAAAACAACAATGCAGATGAAGGCAAGTGAGATTTTATGCCTTTGCAAATTTTGTTAATTAGCATAGGACCATATTGATATGGAGACATACATGAGATGTTTTGATTTCACTGCAAATACACATAGGAAGTAAATAACTGACATTACCAAATTTACCTGAGAACCACAAACTTAGCCTTTGAGTGGAAAAATGAAAAATATATTGTATTTTCTTGTCTGAAATACCTATACAGAAAGAATATTTCTTTTGCACAGAGTTGTGGGTCAAGATTAGTGCTTTGATTTGAATAAATACAAAAAAATAAAAATAAAAAATTGCAATATAATGTTGTGCAAGTCACACATGCTGCATCAACGTACATTGTCTTATTTTTGTCACTGCCTTGCACGCTCTTTCATGTGAGTTTTACCGTACTGGTCTGGCAGATTTCTAGGTGACCAAAGCTGTGTTTCTGTAGCCTTGCCTTGCAGAGGTTCTGGGAGACATCTGGATCTGTGTGCCAGAGAAGTTTCTGTTTAGTTTGTAAAAAAAAAAAAGGGCTAAGCAAATTATTGCCACAGCTTTCTTTGTAGGACAACAACTTGCAGAGAAGCTTTCTGAGTCTTGTTGAAACATTTTCTTTACCTGTTGGTCTGATGATAATAGACAGGAGAATGTCTGTAACTAATAATTCTCTCATTTGGAAATTCATCAGATTCCGCAGACATGAATGTACGCCCATTGTAAAAGAGTAATTCATTTGGATTTCCTTCATGACTGAAAATGAGGCCTTGATTACTGTTCTGGAAGTAACCTGGGAAGTGAAGGCTGCTCTAGTCATTTAGTGAAGTAATCAGTTGCAGTAATAGCATAATAGTAGCCTGCTGGTAGTGTTTCAGAAGGCTTTACTCAAGTTATGTCCACCCCAATCTTTTTTTAACCTGCCAGTTGAATTCCAACGAATATTGCTAAGTTACAAAACAAAAGACAAGCCCTGCCACTGTAGGTAGTCTTGATTTTATATGAACAGGCTTGTCCAACACATTCTTCATAAAATAATATATGATAAAATAATAAAGAACCCGAGTAAATGGAATTAATGTGCATTGGTAAATGTCGTCCCATTCATTCAACATGTCCAGATCATTTCACAGCAATTATTTAACTTTTAGGTTTCTTTGGTGATTTGTGTAGTTGCAGGTGTATATTCTGAAGTGAGTTGTCCATGTAGTGACAGCCTCACCAGGCCATTTCATGGTGTATGAAATTTCTTCTCCATGTTCTCTGGGAAATTATGGACTATTCTGGGGGAATGGAGTCCATTTGGACAAGTGAAATCAAGCCTGCCATATTCAAGAAAATGATTTGTCAAGTCAATTTGAAGCAAGCTCATCAAACTTTGCAGAGCAGTAATGATGATAAAATTATTTCATATTGGACTTACAAAAGCATCCTATGAAAATGATTTTCTGTTACTACTGGTTGCTGAAAGCTGAAAAACAGTATCTTACTATGAGTTGTTTGAGTCATTAAAACTCCTAGATTGCTTTTGATGGTTGTTTGTTTGTTTGCTTGCTTGCTGTTGTTGTTTTAATTGGAAGAATTACAGACATGTCTACTAGCATTTGAAGAAAGTTTTAAAAAAAATCGGGAGTAATTGCTCAATTGATTTAGTGGTAGCCATTCTGTTTATCCATAAGATTGGTGAATATCAATGAAAATACCATGTGAAACATGGCTACTATTTGTGGGTCACAGTACTGAATAAATCTTGTGTCTAATTCACATTAAAAAATATTTCTAAAATGAGATATAAAACTGAAATTATTTTTTGAAGTTACAAACTTTAGCTGGAATGATAATTGCTCAACTCGACAACTCAACAATATCTTGGATTTAAAAAAGAAAGAAAAGTCTCCAGAAATCTCCAAAGGAGAGCTAGTGACTGCAGAATATATGCTGGAATTATATTGACAATGGCATAGGATGGGTGGAGAGGTGCACAGTTCATTCTTATTTTCTTAATACAGAATGAGCAATATATTGTAGTGAAGTTCTCTGGAGCCTGGCAGTCTGCTGTCTGAGCACTGCAAGCAGCTGAAAATCATAACTGGAGCCCAGGAAGAGGTCGCGTGATTCTGTGTTAGATTCCGTGACCTAATTCCACCTCTAAAATCGTGAAATGTTGTTTCCAATTTTAGAGGGCAAAAATCAGTCTATAAGTATAGACTGGTTTTGAGACAGAAGTGGTAGAGGGTAGTTGCACTTCTGTTTGTGTCTTGTAAATATACTTTCAAAATGATGGCCCACTACTACAGATTTTTTAGCATTCTTCTTCAGAGTTAGTTACAGTTCTCTCCCCCTCCCCTTCCCCCCCCCCCCCCCCCCCCCCCCCCCCCCCCGACAAACAACATATCATCTGGGATGAATCACTGAAATATCATTTAACCAATGAAGTTCACATTTGCTGACAATCTGTTCCACAAAAACAAATATCTACGAATGAATTATGCAGTTGCACTGGGAAATAGGAGGTGAACCCTTTCAATAACATGACAGTATATATTCTGGTTGTGTTTGCTGCTCATTTCACAGGAAAACTGCTGATTAAAATTATTTAATTGTGTTAACGTAGTGCATGAGAGTCTTGGCTATGCGCCTTAAGCCTATTACAGAAAACACTACCAAAATAGGAAATTAAAAGAAAACTTCCTTGCTGTTGGCTCGTGTTAAACAGTGAGTAGGTATAGTTGTCAGTGATTTACGTTGTTCAGGCATAAAGCCTGATCTTGACCATCAGTTAGCTGAAAGAATGCATAGTAAGTGGAAAAGTATGTATTAAGTTTTAGAAATCTGAATGACGTGTCTTTCCTTTGTCTACATACAAGTAGGGTTTTCTTGCTTCAACAGCCTAGAGAGGGATTTGATGTTGGGAAGGATTTGCAAGAAGAGCACCGAACTAAGATGGTTTTATGTATAACAGCACCTCTTTCACTTGCTTTCCTGCAGAAGCCCCCAAATAGCTTCTCCATTGGAGACAGGAAGGTTGGTGTGGCCAGTAGGTGCTATGTGGCAGTGTTGTTTAAAAACATACTGCAGTGTGCCCTGTAGCTGGGTTGTGTGCTGACAAGTGTCATGGAAATAGAAGACTGATCTGGAGGTTCATTCCCCTCCCTTCTCTCTCCCACTTGTCCTGTAAAAATAAGTTAAATGTCTTAAATGAATAGCACTGCTTATCCTTGATGTGTAAATAATGTCAGTACAGGATGAGTTGTCCCTGTTTCCAATAGACGAGTTGTAAACTGATGCTTCATACCTTGTTCATTAATTTGGAACAATGTTGTCAGGATTAGAAAGGACTTTATGAAGTACTTCAAATTAAGTTGTTTGGAGCACTTATATTTGATTCAGATGGCTTTGCTAAAACTGTGATTTAATTCACGTATATAATATAGCTGAATTTACCAGACCATTAGTATTTGGACTTAATGTTATGTATATCTATATTAACATCAAAAATGCTTTAGCTAAGCCAGCATTAGTACCTACTTTTCATGGAAAAAAAAAATAAAAAAAAAAATAAAAAAATCTGAGCGCTATAGTCTTTTAGTTTCTTTTTCTAAAAATAAATAAAAAAACCCTTCATCACTCATGCAGCACTGAAAAGAAATCAAGGGTTGCTTGATTGGCTTTTAGTCACCGCCATATGCTTTTTTCCTTAGTAAAGGGCAGTAGGAAATTATTGCATTACACAAGTGGAATTTAAAATGTTGCTGATGTACTTAAGGATGCTCTTTCCTGAGAAGAATCATTATGTATGACCATGCTCTTTAAAAATGTGATTACAACAGTTCAGCAGATGGTAGACACTTGGGGTCAGCTCTAAGGAGATCTGTATTTACAGTGTATTAATAATGGTTTAAACTTTCTCATAAATAGATGTTGATTAATTTTAAATCCATTTGTAGAAACCTAGCATTGCCAGACTATTTCCTGAAACCACAATACAAAGTATGATAAACACCATCCGTTAATCCAGACTAATGTACTCCACACGTTAAAAAAATTCACTAAAAGGATTAATGTAATTTTTCAAACATGAAAAAAAAACAGATTGTATATTTCATATGTACTTTGTGTGTTGGATTTTTGACAGTCAACTCTTTTCGATGATAGAATTATGTGTTTTTATCCTTTGCTGTAACATACTTTCAAATAATTTATATTTAATTTTATATTCTGTTTGGGATTTCTTTTTCACTTTGTCACACAGCTATTTCATACCATTGAGTGGAAAATAGATTAATCCAATCAGGTGAAACAGCAGGAGGAAAATTTAGGAAAAGCCTATTTTAAAGACAGTCTGACATAATTTTGCTGGAAATAAATAGCATTAAACAATGATTCTTAACCTTTGGCATATTTTGACCCTGTATTCTGAGTTTGAACCATGTGACAGTATAGGACTTATCTACAAATCCTAACACCTGTTTGGAAGCCCCAGCCTAAAAATCACTGGGCTGAAATCTTGATCAGTTTATGTTAGTAAGGGCTTTAGCGTGCTCTCAAGGGAGTGAAGAGGCACAGTGTTTGTAAATATCTAAAATATCTATGCATACAGATGTACATAGTTTGGATATAGCATCTAAATATACAAACAAGTATGTATATTTTTATGGCTCTGTATGTGAGCAAGCAAATGCAGGAGCATGTCCTCAGTGACTTCAGATAACTTTCTGAAATTTAAGAGTGATTAAATTAAAATTTTGGCCAACCGCTGATACTATATCACAATTAACAAAAACATGGACTACAAGTTCAGGTTTACAGAGTCATTTTATCTCTTTCCTAAAGGCTTGACTAAGGGAGAAACTCTCAGCATATTTTAAGCAGTGGAGAGTTTATAGGCCAAAAAGAAAAAATAAGTTGATCTGCAATTGCTATGAGCCAGTTACTGTGTTCCTGAAACTTTTTCAAATGACATTTTAATACTGGATCTAGAGAGTGAAGAACTGATGTTGAGCTTTCAGCTTAACTTTAATGTTATAATTTTTGTATATAAATATATGTGTGTATATATATATATATATTTTTTTTTTTCATAAAAAGACATAAACAAAAAATGCAGTAACTTTTCCTTTGCAGAGTTCCCTTCCTTTTCATTCTTTGTCTGTTTCAGAAAGGTAAGGGCTAGAAATTGCCCATACAGCAGTAGCTCTAGGAACTCCAACTGTTTCAACAAGAGCCACAGAATTGAGGACTCCTTACCAAGATCTAAGCAGTGAGAAAATTACTCTTTTTCATCTTTGGTTGGCATCTTGTTAATTGTGACCTGGATTGAATTGTAAAGCTTTAGCCTTTGTATGTCTTCCCACTGAAATGGATAAAACTGAAGAAAGCTCAAAATGTGTGTAAGTATCATAATGTAGTCCAAAGCAAGCAGTTACAGGTGCCAAAGAAGTCTAAGACCGACAGAAAGACAGACCCTTTGTCATTGTTAAAGCTATTGCTTTTACACTGTAAAATGGATTAATCCCAATCAGTAAAACACTTAAAGTACATCTTGAAATCACACTAAACTTAAGAACACGCTTAATTCAAATGGTGTGGGCTTCAGAATATGCTTATGCCCTTTTACTGCACTGGGACAAAGGAACAATTATGATATTCTTGTGAGGTGACTTCATCTTTATGCCCACTTCCAGTCTGTTTTTCAGCTCAGCATGCAATAACTTTGTACTCTGATCTTTGTCTTCAATTCCTACATGCTTATACATAGTCTATTTTGGATGGCTAATGTAGCTCATCAGAGCTTGAATGCTTTGAATACATTGTGATTCTGATGTCAGAAGTTCCTAGTCCTTGTCAATTCAATTATAAATTGAATACAATTCTATCTTTGCACCCTATGCCTCAAAAATTAATGATTGTATACTTTATAATGTAGCTGTACTTTATAAAGCATGATTTTATAAGCTCTACCAAGGACATATGATGGTTCAGTTTTATATCTTAGCAGGATTTTTTCACTAATGTCTCTCAGTGTCAATAATGACACTTCACTGTCTGACTTCTGTGTTGCTAGCATAATGGCTCATTCCCTATCTGTTCTCTATCCAGTTGTCCTTTCTCAAAATGTTTTCCTAGGCTGTTGCTGAAGATTTCCTTCTGGTTTATGGCCATTGCTCTTTGTCTGCTTTATCTTCTGTGTCTATAACTGAGAATCTTCCAGATGAGCAGCTTCTGAGGCCATGACTCAAGCAAAAGAAAAAAGAGCTCCTTCCTGCATCAGTAAGCTATTTGGGAGGCAACACAGACGGTCAGTGCCTTGAGGGTACTGACTACATTTAAGGTCTTCAAAATTAATTTGACAATTGGGAAAATAGAACTCTGTCTCCTGTCTCATTATCATGAGACTTGTTCTTTGTATTCAGTTTTTTAAAAGAGTTTTTCCAAACTGTGGGCTAAAACTGTGAATCACCTCACACATCTACTAACTGCCTTCTGTAATAAGAGTGTTATGTATTATATATGTGAATTCTTTGTGATATATGCAAGAGAGAAACTGCTTTGGTTTCATTCCCAGTCCTGCCATGTGTAAATATGGAGAGTTCCTATTTACCCAAATATGCTATTTCCTAATACTCCCGACTTCATTTTTTCACCAAGCTTGTGCTTACTTAGCAGCGTGATTTTTCATTTACTAAAACTGCTGCTTAATTTGTACATCGAACTCACTCATCTAATCCTTTCAGGTTAAATTTGAGTAGATAAATTTTCTGAGTTCTTAATAAACCTAAATGAATTTTACAGTCTGTAATAACATTCATATTAAATATTTTCTGAAGTATTTAGAGCAGTATTAGCAGTTCATGAAATGTCTTAACTTTGAACGCTTTGTGAATGCTTTGCCACAACTGTTTCTATTCCTTTTTTTTTCCTTTTCTTTTTTTTTTTTTTTTTTTTTTCCAATTACTAATAACAGTGTTGATCTTTCTGTTTGGTTTATCAAGTGACATGCTAAAGAACATTCCAGTACATTAATTTGCACAGAATGTTTTTCTATCGTCATTACTGCTGGATATTCCTAAGTTCATTACTACATAAAACAGCTATGTTAAAACAGTGTGATTGTATTTTTGGAAGCAAGGAAAAGAGCATCAAGTACATTAGTGAAATACTCCATAATGACCTCTGTTATAATTCTTTCAGATCCATTAAAACTGTCTGTGCATAGTAAGTGCCATAATCATAGAATAATAGGGAGCCTGTGGTAGCCCAGAAGACGCTTGATACTGAAGAAATTCATTTGCAGCTGTCCTTGAACCGTGACTGTTTATTGCGATGGTACTAAATAGCCCTTGACTGAAGTGTCCGTTTATTGTTCATGTCTATAGTGTAGGTATTTTAGCAATGCTTAGGAGTACTTGCTTTTACTCTCTTAATGTAAGATGGTAGCAAGAGCGTGAGAAGTTTCAGCAGTTCGCATCTGCTGCAGTAAAAGAAAATGTTTGACTTTCTGCCCAGCATTGCTAAATACAGAAACTTGGAAAACAGGAATTTAAAAATACCCTTTCCCTTGAAAATGCTCTGTGATGCTATTTCCCAGGATATATGTTTTGTTGTTGTTGTTGTTGTTTATAATAGCGTGGTGATGGGATTTTTTTGTGCTAAAATGTATGTGTTAGAATTCATTGTTTAATTTAGTCAGATGTAAGTTGTAACTAGGAAGTGCAAAGACTTGGGTTAGGTACAGGAAATTCAGCAATTAGGGTGGCATAATTGTACTTTGATCTTGGCTTGTGTTCCCTACATTCCTACCTCACAAAAATTTGCTGAAGCCTCTCTAAACATTTAAAAGCTGAATATTCTAGATATCCTAGGTACTATCTTATGCTGTTTAATACAGTGATCAAACATTACTCAGTCACACAGTGACTGCATGCCATAGCACTGGATATGTGTGGTGGGTCTGGCATTACCCACACTACCCATCACTGAGAACAGCTCCTAAATTGTCCATGAGTAAGGCAGACATGCTGCAGTCCAGCTTAAGAACAATTAAGAATAACTTGGACAGTCAGTAAGTTTCTGTCCATGCACTATGGGTTTGTACCTGCACCTACAGGTTTCTCAAGCCCTGTAGGTGTCTGCAGCTTTCTAGAATCCTACTAAACTGCTTGGTCTGCCCATGGGGCTCTGCTGTCGAGTCATTTAACCACATGGTAAGGGTACATGGCTGCACGTTTTGTTTTGAGACCAGGTTAGGGCTGTGGCACAAAGCTGGAGCTGGGTTTATATGTTTTTTTTTTTTTTTAATCTGTGTTTCTCTAAGCCCTGAATCCGTGTGCTAACAGGTCGCCACAGCACAGTCACACCCCAGCAAGGACAGGGCTGTCAGGGGGTGGGAATCCAGCCAGCTGGACACACGTCCTTCCTAAGACAGCTTTTGGAGTCAGAAGACTTAAAGCATTTGAGGATTTCTCATCTCCAAAGACCTAAACTTGTATTTGTCACAGATTACTTGGTTTGGTTCTTGTTGGTTGTGCATGTGTTTCCATGTTAGAAAACCCCTGGTTCAGTAGGAAGGCCGATCTTTGTTGGGAGGGTCTGTGGGCAACAGCAGCAGTAATGCTGCAGAAAGCCTATAGAGCATGAATAGCAACTCTCTCCATCTTACACGTGGCCGTTTGGTCCTACCTTTGTTTTTCATAGCAAATAATCTTTGGCAGAATAAAGTTGGTGGCTACATGGTAGTATGCATACGTCCTATATATAGCTCAGTCCTTTTAGTTGCTCATTAGTAATTTCCTGCATGGTGGATGCAGCATTCAGACTATACTAAGGAACATAAATCTGTGGCACTCTGGTCACTCGCTTTATTAGGATAGGAAAAATCCTTATTATGTTGCAGCAGAAATTCAGCCTAATGCAAGTAGCAGCTGAAACTGTTCCTTAAACTCCATGGAGATTTGGCTTTTAGAATAATTTTGAGGGGATGAGAGCACTAGACAGGCTGAAAGCAAAGGCAAAGTACATGAGTGGCTTCATTGTTGGCCCAGATGGTATGACTTAATTAAATAAAATATCTGTGTTGCTTATGTGTTGATGTCTGACACTAGCCCTGGGCCAGGCTTGCAAATAACTGTGGTTTGCTAACGTGTGGCTTTTCAAACAAAATCTGTATTAGCGCTCATGAACCGTGAGTAGTAATGTGGCCTGGGATTGAGGCACAAGCTGGGTACTGAGAGATGAACAGAGTGGGGCTTGAAGAAGGAATTTCACAACCTTTAAGAGACGGTACGTTTGAGAAATCCTAGAAATCAGGCTGGTGGAAAAAAAAAAAATCTGAGCATCTTTGCTAATTGTTTTTCATTTCTTTCAGGTGTGCTAAGACCTTGGTTTTCAGCTGTTGTATTTCAGTGGGAAGCACAGGACACAGGACAAGGGTAGGTATAAACTGAAGTTGTCTTTCACCAGTGTCTGTAGGTAGGGTGTAAAGGTAGCATTGAGGCACCCTTCCACCTCCAGGCTTGCTTCTGATTTTCACCATGTTACAGCAGCTACCAGCAGAGCTGTAACTCAGAAAAAGTGTTTTAGCCTCCTCACTTTCTAGTGCCAATCAGGGCTTTATAACAGTTCCTCACTAGGGCTGCTAAGGAAATTTCTCTGCTCTTACAGCAGTAAGATGTCATCTTCCCTATGGTGGTATTCCTCCATGGTGTATTCTGCTGTCTCTGTGGCCCCTTCTCACCATCAGAATTTGGGTACCTAGGGAAGCCAAGAGCTGGGACTGCCAAAATGGTGCTGCTTTTTCCTCTGTTCCCCCAATGGTAAATATCGAGGTTCCACTTTCAGCTATAATGTGTGAAGTTACTGTGAAAAGATGCTGTCTGAGGAGCAAAAACAGACAGTGTATTCATGTCTAGACTAAAGCATGTGCGAATTTCCAGCTTGGAAAAAAAGGTCCAAAGAAAAGTGCTGAAAGAGGACTAAGTAAAAGTTACCCTGGCCACCTGTAGCTGACTGAGAATGTGAGTAACATAGCGGGAGCAGGGGGAGGTACTCAGGGCAGGGAAGCAAGGAGCAGGAAGGAGTCTGTGGAGGGCAGGTAGCAGAAGGGTCAGGTGAAGAGAGTCGCTTCAGACAGTAACTGGAAGTCAGATGTGATTGTGAGAGCATTTTGTCCATGGAACAATCATATCAATGTTTTTGTTAGAGCAACTAATTTTAGGCAATAAATGTAGTTGTAATCTTGAGTTAGTAGAGATACATCATCTGTTCCTTGACTAGCTTTTGGCTTTGAAAATGACTGCTGTGTCAGGCACGCATCTTTGCAGTCAAAAGTTGTGGAAACAAGTCCTTCACATTCAGTGTATTTGTTTTTTTCCACGTTTTGGTTTCTTTATAGAATCTCCATGAAATGCTTGTCTTTCAGATCTTAAGATTCAGTCTGCAGAACTGAAATATAGCCTATCAGTACTTGGAGACGTATCCTTGCAAACCCTAAGTACAAGCATGCTTGTGGTTCAGAATGGATCTTATTATTAATGGATTTGACCTAAATACTTCTAGTATTTACTAGGTGGTTTTCCTTATCTCTTGGGAAGTATGTGTAGGCAGACATCAGACCTATTCAAACTGAGTCAAAAGTTTAACCCCCCCCCCCCCCTTCAATTAAGATAATCTAATATAGAGGGTTGGTGCATATTGTTTTGATGGTAACCTGAAGGGTTGACTCTTAATTTTAATTCCTACTTAGAAGTTGCACGTATCTTGCAAAGATGATTGCCATCTGGAAATTGAGATAATATTCTTTGCTACTGTAGAATTTATATAATTTGTTTAAAAGAAAAAAAAAATCATAACATTTCATTCTGCAGTATATTTCCTTTTTAACTACTAACACCCTTTTATTCAGACAGAGAAATGAATATCTGGCAACATTTTGGGTTTGATAAAAGGTTGGAAAGCAAGTTTTGAGCTGAGAGAGAAAATAGCATTTGTGATGGCTTTTCCTGCACTCTTTTCAACATCACCCATTTTCAGTGGGGGTGACCTGGTTTATGATCTCTTGTTTAATAAAGCCTGGAAGCACGATGTACCTAGCTTAACATATTTGCCTAAGTAACATTTACTGAAATATAATTTAACTCTAGACTTAACTCTAGACTATTAAAGTTTCCTTTAACAATATACTTCTAACCTTAGAATCAGATAAAGAAGAAATGGGTTATGCTTCAGTGCTCAAACTATGTGGATTAAAAAGAAATTCTGACATAGAGGAAAGCATACAAGTGAAGGCTACCCCGAGGCAGCCTTAATGTAAAAGCTGACAAGCCAGTGCATACTTTCTCGCTTACTAATTTACTTTTTTTTCAACAAAACGATGAACTGATCATGGCAACTCCCTCATCACAGAGCATGCATGAATAATCCTGTGAATAAAATAAAATGTGCCTTGCCCTCTGCACTTCTTCTCAACTTTGGTTCATGAAAAATTAAGTAATGAAGTATCTAATAGCAGTGCATATCTCATCATTGTCAATTAATGGCACTAAAATGAAATCTAGTTTAGCAATATTGAAGAGGTCATGCAAATATCCTGTAGTAAGGTGCATTTTATGTAAGAACATACTATACTGAAGATGTAATAGTGGCATACGTAGAAGGCACTCTATGAATAACTGCAAAAGGATATGTGCATATACAACTTTTTTTCTTTTTTTCTTTTTTTTCCATCTGAGTTTGTTTACTTTCCTCTCTGCAAACTCTGTCCTTGCCATTCTTTTCTGACTAGTACAATTACAGCATTTGCTATCTATTTCATGCCAGCCCTGATAGGATTAAGGGTTGGTGAAAGAACAGTGGGGTTTTATGTGCACTGGTAGCCATTCATTCTTCCTTTTAATTATGTGAATAGTATTGCTCTGATCATTTTGAAAGCTAAAGAGAAAGAGAAAGTTAATGTCTGAAATAATAAAAATGTAATAAAAGTAGATTGTTTGCAGAAAACAAACAAACAAACAAACAAACTGCATTTTACCTTTTATGTTATTGAATTTGGAACATAGTACTACATAATTCAGATGAATTGGAAAGGTATCTTGTTTTTGCTGTGCGTCTTTGACTATAATTATAATGCTAGCATATCACTTGGTGTCTTATCTGTCTACTAAAGAACGAGCAAGCTACTGTGAGCCTGTTCTGGGCATTTTTTCCAGAGAAGGAGCCTGCTAGCATCAGATACAGAGCATCACACTACGAGGAGGCATTTAACTGCTTCAGAACACTAATTCATTTCTTAATTCTCACAAAAGATTTTGCAGTCTGGGAACCCAGCCTCTGAACACATAAACTGTGTTTGTTTTTTTGTTTGTTTGTTTCTTTTGTTGTTGTTGTTGTTTTTGTTGTTGTTATTTTTGTTTGTTCATTTGTGTTTTTTTTTTCCTGAGGTATCGATATAGTATGGTACAGTTCTTTTAAAGTATTGGGCAGGTGAAAACTGACTGACAAAATCATTGAACAGCATTTTCATGCATAGTAACCCCCAGAATATTGGCTGCAAAAAGGTTTCATCACATTTCTGAAGCCTGTTGTCCATGATGCTGGGATACAGAGATCTTCAAATATTCAGTAAGCCAGTTGTTACATTGCATGTAATTAATAGTGAAACAATTCTGCAAGGCTTAGGAAGTGATGTGATTTTTTTGCCAGTTCAGCTTTGATGTTCAGTAAGAAATATTGAAAAGAGACGTTGTATTAAATAAAACATAATTGTAAAAGAACAGAAGCATGAAAACATAAGCTTGCAGCATGGAACGAATATGGAAAAGGAGAAATAGAAGCACTGAAACCAGTTTTCATTTTTTAATTGAAGCAGTAACTAATTAAACTATTTGCAATTTGGATAACAAGGAAATAATTCCAATGTGGATCTGCTCTGAGGGTGCAGTTTTAGACCGTGTAGCTTGGTAGCTCACCTCTCCCAACCTGGGTAGTTGTGTTGCTGCAGGAGCACAAGGTTTAGTGTGGACTTTGCAAACACAGGCAGGTTTGTGGATGTCTAGGCTGTGTGTGTTGCTGCACTGACTAGAATGAGTAAAATTAAAGCTGATTTGGTACTTGATTAAAGCAAGCTTGGATTTACACAATTTATTTCAGTGTGGATCTACCCCATGGAAACGTTTGCTTTTAGGGCTGGTTTGTTCAGCCAGCACTGAGATGGCTTATCAGTTTGGGAGCAGTTTGTCTTCCATTTTATTAAACTTTATAAACAGCTTTAATGACTTTAAAGGAACTTTTTGCCTTCTTTGGAGTACATAAGGCTATCTCAGTTAGACCTATTTACTGACAGAAATTATTAAAGTCCTTCTAATGCTTTAATAGGCCTGCTGGGCACTCTTCCTGTTTTCCTTCTAGCTTGCCAGCTTAGCCCTGGCAATGACATTTTAATCCTATATACCCACCAACGCCACCACCTTGTTTAGCCAGACCAAGAGGCTACAGTCTTGGTCATTATATTCATTGCTCTTCACAATAAAACATTTGTACTCGGGCTGTCAGTAAATGTTTCTATTTAACTAGTGATTTAGTGTCCTGGATTATGCTGAAAATACTTTGAACTGATGGTTTTCTTAAAAGGCCAAACCACTTTTTATATTGCATCCAATATTACTTTGAATACACTGGGAAGACTTATCCAGCACTGAATGTTTCTGCAGACTTCTAATAATATGTTAGAAACATATTCAGAGAATGAAAAATTGCTTTGACAGTCCTCAAAGTTCTCACATTTGAGAGAAGAAGAGGTGGATTTTATTATCCTTCCTTTGGATTAACCGTGCCCTTAATACCAATGTGTTTCCCTATGCAAAAGCAAAGAGAGTAAATCCCTTAGCAGGTATTTGCTTGCTTCTGAGGTTATGTTTTCCAGGTGATTTGCAGAGTTTTCATATGTGCTTTTCATTAATCTTAGAATGAGTGCCCTACAAATTCCTAGTCAGCACTTGGAATATCTACCCATTATTTTCTAACTGTACGGAATTCTTTGTAACTAGCACTGTACTACCTGGTACAAAATCACTGATTTTTGCTAGTTGTGTAGAAAAGTGTTAATTCTCAGAAAACATACATACATACATACATACATACATACATATATATATATGATAAGATATATATATATGTGATAAGAAAAGATACTACTTTATATACATATGTATAGTATAGTAGTATCTTTTTTTTTTTCTTTTTCTTTTCAGCTGAAAACAAGGGAAATCAAATAAACAGAGAGCAGCTGATTACAGTTTCTGGGTATGTGGGTTTAATAATAATTCACACATATCGTGAAGGCTGTTGAAATTGATACATCTTTCCATTTAGCTTCTTGTGCTCTAGATCCACTTCTTAAATCACTCCATGGCTGTGCGTGTTTGTCATAAAGTGCCGCCAGAGTCCCACAGCTACAGTCCCTACGTTGTTTTCAGAAAGGGTTTGAAATGCCGTTGCTGGTACTGCAGCTTCAGAACTGCTCAGAAGACTGAAGTGAGACATGTGCCCTGGAGTATCTTGCATGGTTAAAGAACTCCTTTAGGAAGAGATTCTTGGCACTATCTGTATAAAATGACAGATAATAAAAGATACTTCAAATAGAAATGTATATTTAAAAAAAAAAAGTCACCTGTAGGAAAGAGATAGTAAATGTGACATGCTTCTTTTTGTTCCCCTGAATGGCTTTAGAAATGTAGTTTTAGTACCACTAAAAATGTAATTTTTCACGTTTGTATGTGTCACTGTAATCCCAAGCTAATTTTCAGCAGTAATAAAAACAAAAATACAAATAACCTGATTACTAATTCTAGCTGTAAAGCAGAACACTTGTAAAAGCTAATTCTATAACGCGGTGCAACCAATTTGTTAGTCTCTCCTTTACAGCTCTCGTTGTAAAACGTTGTATGTGGATTAATTGGTTGTTCACAGCTGAGACTGCAGTGATAAAATCGGAAAGCGTTGGAAAGCTGGTAACTGAAACAGATGCTGGGACTTCAGCGCCGTTGCTTGCAGATGACAGCAGAGCTTCCCGTAGTAACAGCAGACCCGCACAGAAAACAAAGCACGAATTTTGTTTAAAAAAACGCCTCGAGAGGCCACAAAGCACCGACGAGCCAGCAGTTTCTGCCGCCGGCACCTCACGGCTCCCTCTCCGCGGCGGCCTCCCCGTGAGCAGCCCCCGGCCCGCCGCAGGACGCGGCCCCTCAGCGCCCCCTCAGCCGCCGCCCGCCTCCAGCCCGCGGCCGGCCCGGCCCGGCGCTGCGAGCCGCCCCGCACCGCCACCTGGCGGGGCACCGCAGGCCGGGCCCCTCGGTACTTGCCGCCCGGGGAAGCCCAAGGGTCTGCTCGCTGCCTTGGGAGGCTCCCCCCCCCCCGTCCCCCGTGCCCTGGTGCCGTGGGGGAAGGAGGCTGGGGACAGGCAGGGGTGGGTGTGAGGGGAGCCAGCTCCCCGCGCCTGCACTATGTGACCCGGTCGGCTCAGCGGTGGAGGGCGAGGTGTAATGGATGCCGGCTTTGGGCGTTGGATTGATGGCCTTCCAAATAAAAGATTATCAAGACCTGGATGATAGTGCTTGGCCAAAGTTCTTTCAGATGGCTCCCGATTTAGGCAGTATTAGTGCTGACTGAACGATCCTTAGAAAGGGAACAGCGATAGCCCCTGTTTCTGGCAGATATTTGTGGGACCATGGACCAAATCCTGCTGCCTACCTCTGATAGAAGTGCAAAACACCCACACCAACCTCAGTGAAATTCCCCTGTATTTATGTTGGTATTGCCATGAACTGTCTGTTTAATTTCAACCATACCTGCTTTGTACCCAAATTTTCATATCCTCCAGTAAGTGAAGTTAAATCAACAGCAGTCGTAGGCATGCTCTGAGGGGGTGGCATTCATCAGGGATCAGGCAAGTGCAATACTGCGTGCCAATTACGTGGGAATCTGGAAAGATTTTTTTTTTTTTCAAACCTCTCCAGCATTCCCTTCAATACAGGTCAGTAATGAAATCCTTCAGTCATTTATAAAGTCATTATACCAAATTATTTCCCACAAAACTGTATTTAGTCTAATGGGTTTATGTAACTATTGCATACATATACGTGGGAAAGAAAAAGCCACTGAATTGCAAATTTTCTTAAGCTCAGTAAAAATCATTCCTACAGTGGTTGTTCAAAATATTTCCAAAGCAGGCTTGTTTAGAAAATCAGCTTTGCACAATTATCTTTCTACTGTTCCCAAGCTGTTCTAAAGTAACTGAGCAAATGCTTCAGTGTTTGTTGTCTTATACTGAAATAAGTGTTGAAATCCTTTTTGTCTCACATCATGTCTTTCTGTCATTATATTGCATGCATCACACCTTGTCAGCTGGTTCTAGAGAAAGAAACACTAACTCTGTTCCTCTCAATACTGTTTTCTGTCTCCAGAAGGATTTTGCTGTAGATTATTGATGTGAGACAAAAATGGGAGGAAATGCAGCCTAACCAGTGTAAACTAGCAAATTGTATAGCTGCACGTTTTAGTGATTCCTGATAGCACAATGCGTGTATATAGAAGAATCTCATGGAAGATCATCATAAAACTTAAAAAAAAAAAAAAAAAAAAAAAAAGTTTAAATGTAGTAATAACATTGATGGCAGAGACAAATATAAAATATAAAGAGAGGCAAATACAAATTTAGTTTTCAGTTATGTTATTCAACGCTAATTTTTGGTGGCCTTTTGATCTTATATTAAGTTTTATTTCATCAAGAAGCAGGAGAGAATCAAGGGGAAAAATACATGCAAAATGAGATTTAAAGCATTTATTAATAAAGTTTATATGTCCATAAAGAATAACATACTGGAAGTGAAAATACAAAAGTTGGTTCAAAGAGAAACCATTAGAAACCACAAAAATACTTTATTGACATTATACAATACTCTATAATCTGATGCTTAGCTGTAGTTCAGCATCTATTTTGCACTAGCTGGGGATTTTCCTTTCTGGTTAACTAAAGAAAACCTTTATAATGAATACACTGCAGCTTTTGTGTTGACAGCATGAGTAAATATTGATTGAGCATTTAGGGACTAATAGAAGAGAAATACAATAGTTGGAGTAATGGAGAGAGGTTGTCATTAATAAGTAATAGATTCTCTAACTTCTGTATGTTAAGTATGTTTCAAGTATAGGTATTATAACTGCTGTTGCTGAGGGTCTAGTTTTAAATTTTTATTTTCATAAATGTTATAAAGAATTAGGATATTGTTCTGCTTAGATTTGGGCTGTGAGTTATCAGCAAAAGCAGAAATCTGAGCATTAAGGGCTGGAGCTAGGTTTTGGAAATATGAGCTTTGTTTTCCAAGCTTCAAGAGCTTGGAAATATAAAAGCATATAAGATGCTTTGGAAAGCATCTGTCATGTAAAATGCTTTAAAATAAATTCTGCAACTTCCTTGTATATTTGAACCAGATTTTTTTTTAAAAACCTCAGTGTAATTCCAGTGAAAGTAATACTTTATAGTAGCAGTACATAGTGAAATTTGTACTTAAAAGCAAATCAGTTGGTAGATGAGCTCTGATTTAAGTATAATTAATTGCTTAACTTATCAATCATGCAAACCAGAGCATCACAGCCGTGTCATTTAAATGTATATACATTACGTATTTCTCTGTGTTGTGCTCATGAAGTAACGTGAATATGTGTGTTAACATTGGCTTGTAATAACAGTTGGCATAGTTCAAATAGATGATGAAGTAGATCTGTTTGCACAACAGGATGTAAACTGGGCTAATCTTGTTTAAGGTTTGTAATGTTTTGTTACTTTTGTCTTGGTCTCTGTCGGCACTGCTCACGTAAGTGGAGATTGTGGCTCTTGCAGAACAACCTTGATGGTGCTCTACACCTGCTTGCACTTAGGAAAAGAAACATTTGTTACTCTTATTTATGTAATTGCTTAAATTGCATTTTAATTTTAACAGCTTAAGTATGTTGGTGGAGAAAAATGTTTTCTGAATGAAAGTTTGATCAAATGCCCAGGGAGCCAGAGAAAGTCTTTCCATTGACTCAAGAGATTTTGTTTCAGGCATTTTATTTAAACAATATTCCTCTCAACCATAACTGAGCAAAGTTACGTGCTTTTCATGAAAGAAGGAAAAAAAAAAAAAATTTCAAACATCCATATTTAATTTAATCTTTTAAGGAAAGAAAAAAAGAAAAAGAAAGAAAGAAAATTAAATCTTTCCATTTTATATTTTCCTTTAAATTTAAATTATACAGAAAGCTGCATTTATATTTTAAAAAAGATGTATCTGTTTGAGTATTACAAAACTCTATTTCTTCTTGCTAAAATGGAAATTGGATAGGATTCTGTTGGAGTAAACTCAACAATTGCTTAACTTCTTTTGTGTTATTCTTCATTCCCATTAATAGGAATAACATGATACCTATACATAGCAATTCCCATCACTATGGGCTCTTAAAAAAACATTAGAAAATATTAGTCTCAACGTTAAAGACTCCATTTAGCACAGTGCCCAGCTATGTATTTTATATTTGCAAATAGGGCTGGCAGTCCAGATTTTTTTGACCACTCATTACACTAATGCTCACAGGCTTTCCAGGCAAGATTCTTTACAGAGCTGAGCAGGTTCAAAATGTATCAGGGGGCCTTATCACTCAAAGTAAACATTCAAAGCATATTTCCCCTTTGCTGAAAGATTTACATTAGTTCCCTGTTAGACAGCGTATCAATTACGGTGCTATGTTTCCTACATCTCATAGGTATGAGCTTCCCCTTCACTGTCACCCCAATCAAGTTTAAACTACAGATGCTATAAAAGCAGGATCTGGCTATGTCCATTTGACAGAAGTCTTTGAAACTATTTAGTTGAAATCTTGGAGGTGTTAAATCACACCCATGTTTACATTTTGAGCTCCAGGCTTTGATGCCCTTCATTGTGCCAAACAGCACAATATGCTACAAAATTTTCTGAAGACTTTTTCAGTGCTACTGTGTAAACAACACTTAGTTGATCTGACAAAGCTTATCTCCTTGTCTGTCCCTGAGATACGTGATCCCAAGCTAATCTGAGCAATAATTCAAGCAAAATGTTTACTGATGAGCAAGTGCATAGGGAAGTTATGTTTTACAGATTTCATTCCCCAGAGAGCAAGACTGGGGACTAATTCCCCTGCCTGGGGTTTCACCAGGAATTGCTGCGCAGCTCCACGCTGCCACGGTGGACATGGACATGAGCCTGGGCTCCTCTGAGCTGACACGAGCAGCTGAGGAGCTGCCTGCACGGGAATGTGCAGGGAGGTTCCTGCGTGGGAATGTGACAAGGATCTCTGCAAACCCAGCATAGATGCTCTGCTTTACGTGTGAAGCTGCTTTGGATGATTGCAACATTAAACTTAACGTCTCTTTCTCAAACGCATACCAGATAAATTCACATTGCCCTGCTGAACACACAAACGCTGCTGATGTCTACTGATATTAGATAAAAATCACAGGTTTTGGTGCAGGGGGCATTTTTTGGTTAGCTTTGTAGGTGGAAAAAATATAGCAACTAAAATTTTAACAGGCATAAAAAAAAGTTACTCTTAACAGAAGTTGCCATCATTCCATACTCATATTCCATACTTCCCAGGAAAGCTTTCCATTTTGCCACATCTATTTATAAACTATGACCTGATATTTTTTATTCAGAGAAGTTGTAACAGGAACCAGATTAACCTAGCCATCATGACAAATAAAACACAATTACGAATGAGAAAACAGAGTAGGCTGAGAAAAAGCTGCTCAGGAAGTTGTACTAGGGAAGGGAAAATTGCGCATTTTTTTTGCTAAGTGACTACTGGAATATACTCATTGCCTGTGTATATGTAGTGATAGCTTCATTTGAAATTCTTGCACAAAAACTGTGTTTTCCTTAAAGGTGTTCAACAGATTATTATAAATTTGCTTTAGGCTGTGCAGGTGTTGAAGTTCTTTATGAGAGATAAGTTTTACAGGAAGTCAAGAGAGATCATTGTAAAAGTCCTTTCTTGTTTCAATGTTTGTGGCTCCTTAAAAGTTTTGTTTTCTTGCTGCTTCTTGGACTCTAAAATCCATACCTTTATCGGTGTATACATTCAAAGAAGTTGAACTTAATTGCTTAATTATATAGAAATATATACATTTAAAAAGTCCTGGTGCTAATTTTTGGATGTTGTATGTTTTACAGAGATGAAAAGAAAGAAACAAATAAAGTATAAAGCTAGTACAAGCAGATCTTCTGAACCTCTCTCAGTGGAACCAAAGGAGACATAATATAGGACTGAATTTAAAAATTAGAGGGTGAAAGGTTCAGAGTAATTCATTTATGAAAGATCATCTTTATGAAAGATTATCATTTTTTCTTCCTCAGATCCATCTCCAAGTCTTGAAACAAATCTGAACATTTTTTCTTTGAATGCAAAATACAAAATGCCTGTGAAAGCTCAACTCTTAGTCACCAGGGAAAAACACAGGTTTTTTGGGTATCAGAACCTCCACTGCAGTGTACGAACTGAAGCGTGCTATTTTAGTTTGTCTTCATTAATGCTACAATGAGCATTTTTCTTATTAAAGATGGAAAAAAAAATTAAAGGAGTGCTTGTACAATAAGACATTCTCACACAGCTATCTGTGCACCATAAGCTGTTTGTAAAATAGGGACTCATGGCCAGAAGTATGATAAAACTCATCAAAAGCAGTTTCATCCTGTGGCAAAATGCCTTTTGTCAAAACTAAATAAATGTTTTGGCAGAACAAGAATGACAAGACAACCAGACCCCAGGGCAAAGCTGTGATGAAGGCAGGAGACCTTGTGGATATAAAGTAGCTGCCAGCCAAAGATGGGGAGTGTCTTGTCCACTTCCATGTGGAATAACTTATCCTGACCTTAAATGTATCCCAGCTATGAAACGAGTCCTTTACTTATTCGGTGAGTTGAGAGTATCTGTATTTTGTGCTTTGCAGGGCCTTGCTTTTACAGTTTTTAAAATTCTTTTTCTCCATACTAAGCAAAAGTCTAAGCGAAATCCTGTCACATTTTAAGCAGCGGCTGTTTAAAATTCCAGTCAACGGTTGACTTTTGATGTGATATTTTTGCTCTGAAATTCCACTATATAACTACTTACTGTACTATATCAAGTAAATGCTCGCTGGACACTTCAAACCTAATCATTTTGATCCACCTTAATCAAGATTTGTCTAATCTGTCCAACTCCTTGGCAAATGCTACAGCCAGCAATACTAATATGTTAATGTATATAGCTCTGCTCTATGTAATGCTGTCTCAGTTTAGGATCTTCAAGAAAAATACAAGAAATACACTGCATGGTCTGCCTTCTGTTGGTATTTCAACTCTACTGGCTTCATCGAGGCTCTCAGAGCAGGGTGGAATAACAGGATTTGTGCAAAGGTGAGGAGCAGTGTAATCTCACTTGTACAGGGAGGAATGACAGAAAGCTTCCCTGTGAAGCATTCATATGGGAAGGAAATATGTCCAATTTTCAGTCACTATTTTTCAGGAAGACCTTAAATAATTTTGTAGGGATTTTGTTGCCTTTGTGAAGTCTAGAGATATCTCAAAACCAGAATATATGTATAAATAAAAGGATAAAAGACAGAAGGGAAATCAGCAGGAAAAGCATTAAATGTTCACTCAGCTTCATAGAAACTTTCATAGAAACTTTCACTTTCATAGAAACCTCATAGGCCTAGGTGCTATGTACTTGCAAAAAGTTTTTCTTTTCATAATGTACTTACTAAATATGGGTGTTTTATTAACTATATACAAAATTGTGGGTTTTATTTTTTTTTCCTTAAATGAGAACAGGTGCTTTGATATGAAATTTTAGAGTAAATGTGAAGCTTAGTCCAGTATTTTCCAGTTTGCCAAATGAACATTGTGACAGTGTCTGCAGTAGGCATACATGTATGTCAGGTATCAACTGAACATGCATGGACTCATCCTCAGGTTGGGGCTGAATTCATATTTTAAATTGATAGATTTTTGTCACTTGAAAATATTTGTGTTGTGGTAATTTGGCCTAAGCAAAATGTGATTTAATAGCAGTAGAGTGTGCCATTTCTTGGTTACAAGAATGACTGCAAAAATAAATAGCTCCTGTGGCATCAGAACCTTAGGCTAAGCAGTAAAATGTCTAATTGATTTTAAGGGAAGCAGGATTTTATCCTTATGAATATACTTGCTCCTTCAACACACATAGTTTGAAAATACCTTCTTCACATTGCTTTCCTTTATAGTATTCATGACATTTCTGTGGTTGGTGAGCCATTTGGCCTGGTCTCTGAAAAACCATTGCAGAAATTGGAAGTGCTTTTTTCCAGTGAAGGTAGCTTCCAGTAAAATTTCATTAAACTCATGACAGGCAGCATCAGACTGATTTATAGTATTTTTAAAAATTGTTAGTAATGGTAAAATTAAATGATGTGTCAGTGTTTATTATAGCTGTGTTATTTTTACTGGGACTAATATTTGCAATTGTTTTTTGTAATTCTTTGTACTTGCCTTTTGTTTTATTGTTATTTTTCTTGTACAGCAGCAGTGACCTTTAGGTCACAGCTTACAGGGCAGATTTTTTTACAAGAATAACATAATTACTGTTCAAACTATATATGAGTGCTTCTGTCAGGTGGCGCACAGTTAAAATTCCATTTGCAAAAGCCTTATTATGGAGTATTGGCAGTCCCTATACTGTAAACATGCTTCTTGCAGGCAATGGGACTTGGAGTATATTGCCTGTTCGTACTTGATGTAATTGCAAATTAAGTCAAAGCAGTAGCTTTGCCAGTGATACTTAGAAAGAGATGCCTGTATATAAAAAGAATATTTTGGTTTTCAGCTTCCTGGTTTTATAGCAAAAATGTACGCTCGTAAAGCGGAAGCCAGCCTTTAAAAGCATGACACGAGAGGTGCTCCATGGGCACGAGACAGAGTTCCTTCTAAATCTAGTTTGTCCATTTCACGAAAACAGTAGAGAATGGGGTTTTGGTTAGAAATTGCTCTGCAAGTGTCTGTTCTTTCCTTAGTCAAAAAACTGGTGGATTTGCTCATGTAGTACCAGAGGCTGAAAACTTTTCCCATTAGCAGCAAAAAAGAACAATACTGATACTTTCTTCAGTGCAAATGCTGGGACAGACTTCAAAATGTAAATTTAGATTAAACAACCAGAAACTTGTATAACTTGCTTATGTTGTCTGTCATAGCTTAAAGGCCAAACATATCTGTGCTTTAATGGCTTTGACTGTGAATGCTTGGAACCAGAGATATATTTGGTCCAATGACTGCATAAATGAAAAATCATGGATATGCAAGCTTTTCCTTTAATTCTTCATGTGAACCTTTCCTAAAACTTTTTATAGTACATGTCAGCCAATAAAGAAGTAACATAATACATTAGAGTAAAAGAATCTCGTCAGTACTTTGGGCTGGAAATGTCTTGTGTTAGGTTTCACAGGCTTTAGGGAAGTTTGCATTCCTATTACTGAAGATTTTGCATGCAATAAGCCAAATTTTGCTCGTCTTAATCATGTAATCATCCAACTGACTTCAGTTAGTCAGTTCCGCTGATGAAGTCTAGCTAGTTTTTGGCATGTTGGGGATTTTTCTGATTATCGAAAGCAGCAGCCTTAATATGACACAGCATTGGATTCCAGCTCACAAAGGACAGGAAGAAATGGACACTTGGGTGTCTCAGCAGTGCTATTAATAAGTGTTTTAAGATGTGAAAGTGGGAACTTGGAAACCAGGCCACCACATAGTCAAATATAGACATGGATTTAATACAGCTCATTTATAACTGGTGATTGCTTAGAGGCATCATGGACAAAATCCTTAATGTAAGAGGAAAAAGTGTAGGCTGTCACTTTCAGTTCCAGACTTTAATTTCAATTGTATGAGCAGGAGCAGCTGCACGTTGCTATCAGGCATATGCAGTTTTTAGTGCTAAAAAGGCAGCTGGACTGGAAATACCCCAGAAGTACATATCCATTTGTCTGGTTAACTTCAGCACTTAGACTATCAATCAGGTCAGCCTAAAGAAAAATGAATGACATCAGTCAAAACAATAGGATATCTCTGTGCAGTGATTAGCTCCGTGTAGTACAAAAACTTAAATAATTTGTTCTTTGAAAATGTGATGATTGATTGGCTTCCATTAGGCTTGGATTTTAAAACATTCCATGAACTCTCAGATAAAATGGCACTAAAATGTTATTGCAATAACCAAATAAATCATATTAGACTATAGTGTATATAAGTACTTTAAAACATTATAGATACTAGAATTCTGTGTATAATAAAAAGGTGAAGAATGTAATCCATGATTTTTTTTTATTTTTTTTTTATGCTCTCATCTCCCACTAGCATTGTCCTGGGCTATATCCAGTAATAATGTTCATATGGATATGATTTTTAGTTTTTATATTACATTATATATGCACATAAAAGTTGCACAGTTCTGGATATGTTTGGTCAAATGGGGAGGTATTTTAAAGATATCACAGAGCAGAATATCTGTGCTTTTGTTACCAATGTTGCCCATTTTGATTTGATTAACAGCCGTGAAATCAGCAGCTGAAAAATACACAGTTAACATTTAAATATGGTGCATTTTTCAGTATCGTGTATTTGTGGTTTTCATAGAATCATAGAATATCCCGAGTTGGAAGGGACCCAAGTCCAACTCCTGGCACCACACAGGTCTACCCAAAGATTCAGACCATTTAGACCCTCAAATTTTTTTTTGTTCATAGTCCCATATTTCTGAACAAAGAATCTCTGACCTGTAGTGGTGTTTAGGCCTGAATCTCATGTACAGGAATAAAACAAAACCTTGCCCTGATATTTAGGGTTGCAGTGTAGCTAACATTTGTGATTTATGATGCTTTTCCTAATATTTCACATTTGTCTAATAACCAAGACTCCGCAGGCAAATAATTCTGTGAATCATCTCCTCAAAACAAGCTCTAGGCCCAATGCACAGAAGAATTGCCTAGATATTGTAAATACTAAGGATCATAAATCAGAAGGCAAGGAAAATAGTTCCATCAAACAATGTTTTATTTCATTATTTTAGTATTTCACTCATACATTTTTAAGTATGGGTGTTGAGCTTAATTAATTGGTGCCATTGTAAATCTTCAGGGAACCAAAGACAAACAGCACGCATGCAGCACGCACTTGCCTTTGAAGTCAGTTATAAGTGCATGGCTTTTATACTGTTTGCCAGTGTATTTTGTAACTTGTTTTCTAGTGAGAGAAAAAGGATTGCAGTGAGAAGGTCCAGATACCTCCAGAATAGTCTTGGAGTTTACATTTGACTGTTCTCCTCTAAACAGTAATACCTGTGATCTAGGGTATTGCCTCACACTGGAAGTACCAATCACGAGTTATCACGTTGCTGCAGTGAATGGCAGGCTCTAGTGAAAGCATCGTGTTTGAGACTGCCTCACACTCTAGAGCTGATGAAAGCTTTTAGGGAGCTGATGAGGTTGCCATGGGTAAGATCTCAGATCCACCTGTATGCATTTATGAAGTCATGGTTATTAAATAAGCAGGGGAGTTCATTCTCCAGCTTCTGAATTTCGCAAAGGTAAGGCTCAGGGGGTTCTTAGTGTGTGTAAAGACCTGATGGGAGATGGTGACAAAGATGGAGTCAGGCTCTTCTCAGTGGTGTCCAGTGATAGGATGAGAGGCAATGGGCATAAGCTGAAGGGCAGGGCATTCTACTTAAACATAAAAAAAATACTTTTACAGTTCCAGTCACTGGAACATGCTGCCCAGAGAGGTCTTAGGGGCTGATCCTTGGAGGCAATCAGAACCTGACTTGACACATCCCTAAGAAACTTGATGTACTTGAGCCTGGTTCAAACAGAGGGTTTGGTCGGGGTGATCTCCATAGGTATCCTCTTTAATATCTTCATCGATGATCTGGACGAGGGCATAGAGTGCACCCTCAGTAAGTTCGCAGATGACACCAAGTTAGGTGCGTGTGTCGATCTGCTTGAGGGTAGGAAAGCTCTGCAGGAGGATCTGGATAGGCTGCACCGATGGGCTGAGGTCAACTGCATGAAGTTCAACAAGGCCAAGTGCCGGGTCCTGCACCTGGGGCGCAATAACCCCAAGCAGAGCTACAGGAATGGTTGGAGAGCTGCCAGGCAGAGAAGGACCTGGGAGTGATGGTGGATAGTCGGCTGAATATGAGCCAGCAGTGCGCTCAGGTGGCCAAGAAGGCCAACGGCATCCTGGCTTGTATCAGGAACAGTGTGACCAGCAGGGCTAGGGAGGTGATCGTCCCCCTGTACTCAGCTCTGGTGAGGCCACACCTCGAGTACTGTGTTCAGTTTTGGGCCCCTTGCTACAAGAAGGACATCGAGGTGCTTGAGCGGGTGCAGAGAAGGGCGACGAAGCTGGTGAGGGGCCTGGAGAACAAGTCCTACGAGGAGTGGCTGAGGGAGCTGGGCTTGTTCAGCCTGGAGAAGAGGAGGCTCAGGGGCGACCTTATCGCTCTCTATGGGTACCTCAAGGGAGGCTGTAGCGAGGTGGGGGTTGGCCTGTTCTCCCACGTGCCTGGTGACAGGACGAGGGGGAATGGGTTTAAGTTGAGCCAGGGGAGTTTTAGGTTAGATGTTAGGAAGAACTTCTTCACTGAAAGGGTTGTGAGGCACTGGAACAGGCTGCCCAGGGAAGTGGTGGAGTCACCATCCCTGGAAGTCTTCAAAAGACGTTTAGATGTAGAGCTTAGGGAAATGTTTTAGTGGGGACTGTTAGCGTTAGGTCAGAGGTTGGACTCGATGATCTTGAGGTCTCTTCCAACCTAGAAAATTCTGTGATTCTGTGATTCTGTATCATCCAGTCTCAAATTATTACTAGTGATTAATGGCCATATACATTTTCTGATTTAGACATTAATGATATGTCCAAAAATTTACTTTTTTTCTTTAAATCATAAAGCCATAGTCAGTATTTTTTATTAACTGATATCTACAAACTGTAAATCTGATTTAGGCTGTCTGAGATGGGCTTGGATTGTCAGTTGGGCATCAGGTAATTTAAGAAGCAAGCACAGAGGCAGAACTGTCTGACTATGTTGAAGTGGGCGTTAGGTCAGAGGTTGGACTCGATGGCCTTGAGGTCTCTTCCAACCTGGAGGATTCTGTGATTCTGTGATTCTGTGTAATTGAGGCATAGCCTCAACATCACACAGTAAAGTATCCTACCCCAAATTAATAATATTTAACAAAAAGAGTAGATAGAATTTTAGCTCCCATTTTAGAGCAGCAATTACTTGCATTTAGAAACAAATCTACATGTTAAAAAAGCTAAAGAGTTGTGTGGGTGTTTTTTTAGTCTTTGTTGAGAAAGCATGTGTGTGTAAAAAAAATCTTTCAAATTCCTAAAAATCGGTAAGATCAAAGCTGGAGCTAGGCTGTGTTGAATTTCATGATGATATCTGCTGATAATATCTATTGCTGCTGGCTTACTTTTTAGATTTTTCCCTGGTAGATTATTTTGGAATTGGATGCTTTGAAGGGAAACAAAGAATTTGCTTGTGTATTTATCCAGTTCCCCTCTCAATGGGGCTGTTGTGCCACAGACAGGTTTCCAGCACACTGGCTGACTGCCCCTGCCCATGGATCTCACTGCCTACAGCCTAGGCAAAATGAAGAGTTTGGCTCCTGCCTGGAATGAGGTATGGGAATTATTTCTAATTACTTGGTGACTGGGCTGTCTCCTACCTTTCACAACAAATTCTCAACTCCTCCTTCACAGCAAACTTGCCCCCTGCATACATTACTTATGGCACTGTCAGGGGTGCATTTATAAAGCAGTTCTCACTCTTAAAAGCACCAAGCAATATTCAGTGGATAGTTATACTTCAAGCATATTTGGAAGTGAAATTTTTTGTAGATGAATTTGTGTGGCGAAAATTTCGTACCCATCCTGCCATCCAGTGAGTAAGTGCAAGGTCTGGCTTTCTGGTAAGGGGTTTTGTTTTGCTGACACATATACAGAGCTGAGAGGCAGCTGAAGACCCCACTCTGTTGGCTGATGGCTTTCTCCTTTCTTCTGTGGCAGACTTTTCTCTCTAGTGTAAAACAATTCAAACTGTTGCCGAAGCTAATTTTAACTAACATGGCTTACGTGCATTGAAATGGAGGAGAGTTAGTTGCCCATCTTGGCATTACTGAGAATCTGCAAAGAGGGACCTGCTAACAGCTGAAAGCCAAAAATAGCCCAAGCTTGAGTTCTTTTACATAGCTGGACTTGCCAAGAAATAACCCTGAAAAACACTTTGCAGTAGTATTGCTGCCACTGGACGTACCTAGTGGGCATGAGAGTCCCTACTGCAATGCCAGCCTGAGCATGGCATGGCCGGCTGTCAAATGTCAGTGAAGACCTCTGCTCTTGGACGTGTGACGGCTTTGGTGGATGGAAGGGGATAATGCAATAAGGGGAAACTGATTTTCAGGCAGGAGAGGATGAAAGAAAGAAACAGTTGTTGCCCTTGTTGTTAGAGGTCTCGTGGCTGGAAAGGTGATATGGCTATTGTTAGTTCCCTAGCTGAGCTCCATCCAGATCAGGTCCACAGCAGGGCAGGGCAAAACTGCAAGGGAAAGGTGGAACCTTTCCAGTCTTGCCAAGGCTTCAGGAGTGCCTTCAGAGGGCTCTGTGCAGAATTTCTTCTGAGGGCAGCCAGGTGGGCTGCTGGGCAGAGGGAAGAGGATTCCAGCCGTACCTGTTTGGAACAAACGCAGGGCTACAGGCGACAAGGCTTGGTTCTCGAAGTAGAAAAGTGAAAATTTTCGTTCTCTGCATGGAAAGGATTTTTAACTATAAAATTTGTCCTTTAAAATCGAGAACCTGGTGTTCAGCTTCTATTACTAGCATTTTTGTTATGTCAAGATTTGTAGTTTGGCAAATGACTGATGTCTGGGGAAGGTTATATTTGGATTTGCACTATTATCTTCCCTTTTCTCATGCTTCATCTTTATTCAGACATGTAACTCCTTTGGGATGAAAACTTTTGTATTTGCTCTCAATGCAGAATGTTTGTGGGAGAGGTTGAAGGAGTTGGGCTGCTTGTTACAGCAGCTCCCAAGTGTGAAGGTTTTTTTTATCATAGCATTATCTTCTTTATCATAGCGTTTTACTTTTCCCAAAAGCTATTTCTCTATTAAATTGATTTATATAATTCATGCCTTTACTTAATGGCCTTTAAAAATTATTTTAATGTTCTCTTTTAATGATTAGGTAGATATGCTGCCTATTAAAATCTCCAAAGTAGCAAATTTTATTGTGTTTATTTTTATCTATTTTTTTTTATTCCATTCATATGCATATTTGTATTCCACCATTTATTTCTATCCTGAGTTTGTGACTGAAAATACGTATTTTCCACTGGCCCCCTTCTGGTCATTCTTTTAGCTTTCATTTTCCTTTACATGCTAGTGAAAGTTAGCTGTACCAAGTGAAGAATTTTGGGCTAGACAGAAATATGACTCTAAATCTTTCTTATTAATCAACCTTTATATTTCTAAAGCTACACCAGTGCAGAAAAGTTGGCCAAAAGGTTTGTAGCAAGTTACCAGAACAATAAATAAATAAATAACAACATTTCTCTTTTTGTCTTTCTGCTCAATGCATTTTCTGCTTGCCTTTTCCAGTGTTTATTTCAGCAGCATACTTTAACAGAAAGCATTTTGGCGACATTGTCTTCCTGAACTAAATCTGGTATTATTTAACAAAGTGATTTTTTCTTTCATCCCTCATATATCCCCACGTAGATGTCACAAGCAATGTTCCTATTTGGAGTGCTGCTTTGTAGAATAATACCACTTTTGTTCTGGCCTTTGCTTTTCAGCACGTTGAAGTTGACAGTCCTCCCATCTCCAAGCTGGAATTAAATACCAAATATAATGTATTTCCATTGCAGGCCTGTGAGTTAGTCACAGCTGCTCATGTTTGGGCTTCCAGATGTGTTTGCAGTTATCTCATTGATTTCAACAGCTCTGGCAATCAGCCTTGCAGTGTCATACCCTTTGAGGTAAAAGTCCAGATTTTAGAAAGTTACACCAGGACCACCTTGCACAATGCTATTTCCAACATGCAACATAGACTCAAGAGGAGGATTTCAGTACATGGCATCTGCATAGCAGAGCAAAGCCCCGAGAGGTACTTAGATATGTATATTCATAGCCTTTTGGGGTTCCACTTTACCTCCTAATGCTTTTTTTCTGATGTTGCATCCTTCATTGGATGGTCCAGATCCACTGATCCTGGCTTTGGCTTATTCAAACCAATGAATAACACCCAGTATGTCACTGCAACACACAGAGAAAAGGGCACTGAAATAAGATGCAAGCAAGATATGCACTAGCATGAGTGCCTAACATGGCAAGTTTATTTCATCAAAGCCTTGTTTCACATATTTACAGTGCATCATTTATTGGTGTGTGCTGCCTGACTTCCCATTGACTACAGAGAAGCTGTTAAAGACTTACGCAAGTTTTTGCTGGCTTTAATATAAGGTGTTTAAATAATGATGGATGTCTAAAGAACTCCAGTTTACCTCAAAGTGCTACCTCAACGTTTTGCTTGGTTAGCAAAACAATTTGGGGTTTATCATGTGGCTTTTTTCACTTACCAGGTTAATGTCTTTCAGATATTGTAAACAGAAGAAGGCTGGTTCTGTGACTTAGGTATACCTGAGTCTCCTGGACTGGATGCCAAAATCACCTAGGTCAAATAGCTGTTTCTGAAAGTTTTACCTGGGGAAGTTATGTCAGAGCCTCAATTTAGCTGCCTGTCCTACTGCTTCTGCTTCCACTAAAATTGTTGAAGTTGCAGCCAGGAAGAATATGTCCCTGCTATTCACAGGTGACCCATTTCTACATGAGAAGCCCCATTAAAATCAATCATAGGTGAGAAACCCTATTAAAATAAATAAAAGTTCAGTTGCTAGCTTACTTAATGGCCTGCAAAATGCCTTTGAGCAAGTCACTTTCTCTATCTTTATTTTTTTGTTACAGTGGTAAATTATACTCACCTTTTAGAGGGGCTTTGCACCTGCCAGGAACAAGTTACGTGGAAAACCTGGGTATTGTTGCGCTATGAAGGCATGGAAACAAGAACAGTCTTTTGCATGAAACCTCCAAATCTTTATTGTCCTCCAAGTGATAAAATAGCAAGGAATCAAAGCTGAAACAAATTTCAGAGTCATCTAGGAATATAATTCTTCAAGCAAGGAATATAATAACTTCAAGCAGATGGTAAGAAACACAAGAAATTTTTTGCATTTTGGATTGATTGTCTGTGCTGCGATTTCATAGCTAACTTATAGAAGTGCTCAGAATATCAGAATAAAACTGTATGGAATTTGTCAATAGTATTTTTCACAACAGTTGGAAATTGTTTTTAACGTTAAAGAACCCTGTTACATTTCAAGGGCAAGCGTTTTATCTTTTACACTAAGACTTTCATACATACTCTCCTTTCTGCAAGACAATAACACAATCCAGTGAGTTTGTTGGTCTTCCCCTGGTTAATCTGGGCTTCCAAGCAATGTTTCCATAAAAGGGATTTTAAATGCGTGTCCTCCCTAAAGGATGCCTGCAGTCTCTGCCAAGGTCTCCTACGCAGGCTAAATTTGGTAGCATATACCTGTTCTACGGTTAGCACATGGAGATAAACGAGCAGAGCAAACTCCAAGCCCAAAGCAGTAAACCACACCAAAGGCAGATGATGTACCCCAACAAGCTGCCAAAGCATGCCAGATGCTGCAAGTTTTGGCAGCAAAATGGAAACAGAGAACATAGAGAACCATGCACAAGTGTAGTAATAGTTTTTCACCTGTTTTCTTTATTTTACCTAGGAAGGGATTCTAACTAATCCCAAGGTAAAACTGGAACCTGTTAGAGTACTGCATAGGCTACTTTGCCCAAGTGAATAGGAACTCCTTTACAGAACAGATCAGGAAAAATGATACCAATGATTATACGTTTCCTCCAAATATCACATTCTCCTATGGCTCTGCATAGGAAAAATGTTCAAAGGATCCTATTAATATTTTGATTGGGAAGGAGCAAGACTGTCTATACAAATTACGTGTTATGAATCATGCTGAATTAATTTTTAAGAATAAAAAATAACAATGCTGGCCAAGCTGTTGGGGAGACAGAAATCAAAGAAACAAGACAGACTTGGGTAAGCCCTTCTGCATGCTTTCACATAAGAAAATTCACCTGGGATATCCACTGATACTGATCTGTTCAATATCAGTCCTACAATTACCCCTTCTAGTGCTTTTCTTCCACAAAAGGCAACTTCACCAAATGGCAACTTAGCTTTGCTGTGGGTTCTTTCCTGCTTGAGGGGACAGATCCGGTTTTTGTACTGCACAGCACATCTTATCAGCACACTTCATCACAATGTCTTGAAGCATGTTAGACCATTGTGTTACTAGTCTGTGTTACTGAAGCACAAATAGCACATGGAATACATTACATGTGGTAATCAATATAAGGCAGATAATGATGTGTAGTGCATTATTACTTGAAAGTAAGCAGCCTCTATGAAAACAATAGTGATAGAAACAACATTGCTTCTTAGTACTTAGTTTTCTTTACAGGATCTATGTTTCTGTTTTATATGGTATGCGAATACTCACTCCATTACTGTCTATCTACTGGAAGCTGTGTCTTAAAGCTAAGTAATAAAACCACTTCTGCTCAGAATTAGCCAAATCTGTTCATAACAGATTACCATCAATAGCTTTTATAGAGGTGATTATCAGTTCCAATTGTCTGCCAAGTGGCATTAGGTTTAGTGTTTCCATCCGCCTAGTCATTAAGCACATGTCAAGCTCAAAGTAACTGGTAATTTCTGCAATTAAGGCCACCATTATTGTTTCCTTTACTTAAACAGGGAGTCCAAATTACATGATTAAATATAACCACCAGTTGTTCCCCCACACACTTAGGGTCTATGTTGCAGAATGGTGTTAATCCTATGAGAATAAGAGTTTGATAACTGAAGATTGCATTTGCTACTGTGAGTGTAAGTCTTCATTTTCTTGAAGGCATCTAATTTGAGGAAAGTCACAGACATCAGTCAAAGGGATCTCCTAGAACCTTAAGAACAAATAAGTTTAAAACTTCTGTTTAAATTTATGTGTATGCTCAAGAAATTGGTCGAGCAGTTGTGTGCAGTGAGATGAAAACCTTTTTTCTAGCTGTTGATATGAGGAACTTAGTTTCTTACTTGAAAAAAAACCTGGAGAAAAATGAAAAAGATTCATGAATATGATCACTGGGGAACAAGCAAAACTGAGGAAAAGCATTACAGGACATTGATGAACAGGAATAAGAGACAAAATCTGCCTGAGAATTCCCTGATCAGTTCATACAGGACCTGGTCCAAAATCCATTCCCAGCCTGTAGAAGGATTTCCTGCTGACTCTTTCAGTAACCTGGATTTTATTTCCACTCCTTAATTCTTATGTTTCTGAGTGTTGATGGTAAATGAAATCTATCACTACAAAGGCATTAATTTGACATAGGCCAGTTCCCTTGACACGTTGTACTGTGAGTGAGGATGAGTGATGAGAACAGGATAATTGATATTCCATTTACCATTGGCTACTATTAATTAAGATGAATATTAATAATTGCAGATGGCAATTTACTTCAGGGACCAATAACTGTTTAATAATTTCTGAAGTAATTGTTCAATCTCTTTCGCTTCTTTAAGTATGTGAGTCTAATACAAGAAACAATCGCATGGCACTAAGAACCAAGTGTTAGCAGTGCAAAGCCACAGAGACTCCCAAAGGAAAGCTGGTAAATTGCTTCTATTTAACAGTGGTGCCCTTCTCTTCATAAAGCAGGACTAGGGAGGAAGGTCGTATCACTCCCTCGCTGCAACCTTTTTTGCTTGTTGGTTTAAGACCAGCTGTAATGTTATTTAAATGTTGGTTTCTGGATTTGATTGAATGTGCCTTTATTGAGAGAAGCAGTGCTCTCATACGAATGTGACAGTTTTTGCTGTGTTTTTTTTTTTTTTTCTTCTTTTCTCCAAAGGAAAACAAACCTATTCAAATCACTTAAAGAAATGTGTAAAAGCTACAGTGAATTTAATTTAATCTGAGTGTGTGTTTAATCACCTTTAAGGCACTTAAGGGATTTTGTTGATTCATGTATTTAGTAACAGGGGTTCTTTTAGATCCTGCTTCATGAATGTATGGCCCCTTCAAATTAAGAGTAATGTTTTGTGTCTATTCTCTCTTTTGGCCAAATCTAGTAATTCCTGTAATTGGCAGTGCAGCATATGTAAACTGCTGAGGGCCCCATGCCCTGCAGAGCAAGGAAACCACCAGGTAGATAAAAATGGGACCTAGTGAAAAGACGAGGTGATGTGTTTTCACTTGGCTGGAGCAGAGCCTTTAAGGATGAGTGCCCCTGCCAATTTAGCCTGTGCACCCTGCTTTCCTTCCGTCCTGAAGCACCACTTTCCCTAAGAAGTACTTTTCTGTCCTTTCTTGCGGTGTTACAGAGCTATAAATACAGGTAATGTTGTGTTTGATTGGATAGAGTTTTCACTGTGGACATATTTTTGAAGGACATAGACAATGTTTTTATCCAAACATAGACAATGTTATTTACTTCTCCCAGACATAAATGTATACACTTCAGCTTCTGATTTAAAAGGGGGAGAAATCCACCACCATTATCAAGACGTATAGGAGGCTATCATGCTCCCCTTGAATTGTACAGAGAAAAGGAGAAAAATGGAAAATTAGATTTATTCCCCAACATAACAATGATGTCTTCATTAATAGTTATAGCTCAGCTCTGAAAAATCCTACATGTCAAAGCATTTGAGAATGTGGAGAACTGAAGCATGCATTTGAATAGTCCCAGTGACCCTGTTTGGGGTAAACATGAGGACCTCATTAAAGTGCTTGTGCTCCACCTAAGGTTCATGGTGTGAAGCTGCTCCCACTAGAGTTCTTCCAGTGACTTCTGTAGGAATTGGCCGAACTGCCTTTGAGGATGGATGAATTCCAGTCCCCTCAGGTTAGTTAGATATCTTTCTTCAGAGCCAAGAGTTTGTCTGATGTATTAAGATGAGGTATCAGTCACAGTAAGAAGAAACTCTATGACCAAGAGTGCCTCCATGGCAAACCTTTACTGAGAGACTGTAGAGGAAATACTTCCCTCGTTCTCGCCACATGATGTAATTTCTTCCTTAAAGCAGTGTCATATCTCTTTATCCTGGGGCTAAATATTGATAAGGCCGCTCTGTCAAGCAGAGTCATGTTAGTGAAGTGAAGTGGGAGGGGGTGCGGGAGCTTGGCCCAGTCCCCTGACAAACTGCAGACATAGCAGGCCACTCAGGCACTTGTTACAAGCACATAAACACTTGCTGTTTCAAGATATGGGAGAAGGGCAGCAGCTAAAAACAAGCTAAATCAGAGGGTCTGTGAGACTCTGCTATTTATCAACTCCTAATTAACTGTTAATTTGCTGGTCTTTAGGTTCAAGCACAGCCCTAATTCATCACAGGCAGCAATGACAATGTCAGAGCTGGGGGGAGGTACTCTGCACAGCACTTTAGCTCTCTTTTCATTAACAAAAAAACATTATGTGAAGCAATTCATATTGCTGTCCGCGGCAGAGATAAGACTGCGTGTAAAACAGAGGAATATTTCAGCAGTCCCAGCAGCCTGGGACTGAAACGTGTGTGAGCTGGCTGCCGGCCTCCTTCTGCCACCCGCAGGACTGCTGCTGCTCCCCGGGTGGTGGCTTCTACTCCCCGGGGCCTGCTCGGGGACAGCCTCCACAGCCCGGGCTGTGAGGTCTCCCAGAGATTTTAAACTGCAGTTTCTGGTTGTACCCGGAATTAGTAACTGAAGTAGTCTGTAAGAACTGCTATAAAATATTTGGCCCTAGCAATGTAATGTGATTTTTTTTTTTTAATTATTATTATTATTCTTTGCACATGCATTGAAAGTGCTAGGGTCAATGTTTTAGGGCTTTATTTTAAGTGTGTTTTGACTGCAGCTTTTGGGTACATGCCTACGATCTCATCATATCATCTTTAACAAATTCTCTCTCCAACAATTTAAGACTGCCCTTTTCTTTCCAGAAATATTCCTTCTGTGATGCAATATAATCTGGTATGTCTCTGTAGCAGGGCTCTATCTGTTGCTACCTGCCCCTTGCAGTGCTCAGTGTGGTGAATGTCTCTGTTTGCACAATGGTTCAGGACATGCCCAATGGCAATCATGGCCCCAGTGCTGCAGCAGAACCCATAGGATCTGTCCCATGGATTGACCGAGTGCTGGGCGTTCAGCACGTGTGTAAGCACAAGTCTGCAAGTGCTGGTGGCAGGAAGCAGAGTTTATGTGGTATCTGTAACATTTGTGGCACTCTGTAAGCAGTTCTTTATAGAAATGCATGTTTGCTTTTTGTTATCAGGCTGTATGTGTATTCCCCGTTTCTCCCCAGTGATGTGATCTACACTGCTGTGCCTGCAAACCTGCCACCATACACGTTGCTGAAATGATTATTTTCACTCTTGTTAGCGAAATAGCTTACAAGTAGCAACAGCAGAAGGAAAAGATTTTACCCAGAGAGGCTAAGATGAGGAAGAGTTATTAACACAGAGGCCTCATAGAGAGCTTGTGACATTTACGCACTTTGTGCCACTTCATATCCCCTCGTTATAACACCTAGTTAACGTTTTCCCTTTATGGTCTTCCAGGCATAGAGCACCTTATTAACATCAAGCCTGCAGCTCTCCCAGCCAGGGCTGGCTGCTGCCTGCTGAAATGAGCCCTCCCTTCCAGGGGAAAATGGTTTGGGGGGTGCCTTGAACGAAGTTAAGGGGCAAGTTGCACTAGTTAGAGTGCTTTTTGTGCTCTGATAACAGAAAATGCTTCATTGTTTACACTGTAGTTTGGCAGGATGCTCAAGTATTTACTGCGATCTTGGGAGCAGGGGTGCTGCTTGGCAAAGCTGGCTGCTTTATTAACACTTGAAAATTACCTACTGCACAACAGTAGCTTTTCACTGTGATTTCAATAAACTCATCTGCATCGAGGTGACCTGCAAATCCAACACCTCCCTTTTTTTCCTCTAGAGGCTCTTGGATTTGGGAAGAGTGGTTCTGAGTCCAAATTGGGTAGCTCGTGCTCATGTTTGCAGTTGGACTGGTTTAGCTCAGGCACAAATGACCCGATCTAAAAGGATGCTGCTTCTGGACCTAGTAAGTCAAAGGCAAAATGGTTTGTTTCATTGTAGGGTTGATGGGCCTAATTCGGAAGGAAGGAGAGTCAGAGGTGTTGATTCACAAATGCAGATTAGGATGATTTTGTGATTTATTGGATCACCTGGAGTTGTCCACCTCATCTCTTGCATGGATGGATTGCATGGCAAGGAGCCTAGAGGTGCTGAGATGTTTTAGCATTCTGTGTACAGGTTGTTATTGGTAATGTGCTGCACCAATTAGCATGATGAAATATAATTATTACATTTAGACTTCTGTTCAATTACTGTTTTTCATGTCATGTTGTTTTCCTAGGGTAAATTCTTAGGCCTACTGGACTGCATTTGCTTTGTGGCCAGAAGTGCAAATTGTATTTCATAAAAGCAGTTGCATTCAGGAACCACAGATGGGTCTGAAGTCTGCACAGCACTGCTGCAAGGCCTCAGCAATTCTCTGTGGTGCTCCAACACTCAGTGCGCTGCTGACCAGTCCCGAGCTCCATGACAGATGAGGTGGCACTGGCAAAGCACAGAGATCTTGTTGTTTCATTGCACACAAAATTAGGGGTAATAGATGGGCACAGGCTGTCGCGCTGTGACTGAGAGAAAAAAGAATCTGTCCTCTTGGGTATTGTTTCCATATGGTGGTGTCAGTGAGCCCAGCCACAAGTTACTAACAAACTACACTGTGCTAAGGGATGGACCGAGTTACTAAGAAAAAATAGGAGGACAGTGTTGGCCTATTTTTGTGATAGCATTAGACATACTCTGTCTGAGCCCCATTGCAGCTCTGTCTCTAAACCTTGGCATGGGCAGTCAGAATGATTGGGATGAACTGCCCAGCTTCCCAGAGAGGGAGTTTGCATTTTCAGCACACAGCTTGTTGTATTCAGAGAAGTAGCAGGTGTTTTGTGCTCTCCTGAAAGACAAAGGGCTTTGCACCTTCACAGGATGGAAAAACATTGCCCTTGGGAAACCTATGTTCTGCAGCAAGTTGTCAATGGGCTGTGAAGGTGAATACTCGTCCCCCGAGCCTGCAGGCTGCTCTCTGCCACTGCTGGGTGCTGTGGTGTTTAACGCTAACAGAGTCAATGAGGCTTAGCATTTGGGGACCAAAGTGAAAAAAGACGTGTATTCACTTCCCCAACTCACCACTACCACTATTGCTTTTTTTTTTTTTTTTTTTTTTTTTCCCCAGTAAAATACATGTGCAGGCTGTTTTTGGACTCCAGAATACTGGATACACCTGTGTAAAATGACTTCTTGGTGGTCCCTGAGTGAGCAGCACATGCAGGTGCTGTTGTGTGCCACCCTTGCTGGTGGCCTGGAAGAGCAGCAATGTTTTCCTGTGCTTGTGGGCACTGTAGGAGGTCCCTTGACAGTGTTTTACCAAGGAACTGTGGAGTATGGGTGTTTCTCCAGACCTCACTGTAAGCCAGCTCATGGCTATGGTAATAGAGGGGTTGGGGGCAAATGGAGAGCTGATTTATTTCTTGTCTTTTCTTCGCCCAAACCCGGAGTGAGAAGAATCAGGTAAGTTCACATTTGCACTTTATTATTGCCATGCATTGGCATTCTGGGTGAATTATGGTTTGTGTCTTTGTTTTTAATTAAAGTTTAAAGTGGAGACACATTTGTTTGCACTCACAATTACATCATTTATTACTCATTAATTACGTAAGTTTGGGGATATGGAATTATCTCATAGTCATTAATTGTGCTTTCCAAATAATCTTTAGTTAAAATGTAGGATGACAACTGCTCTTTAGTAGTGGAAGTTATTAAAAAAAAAAAAAAAAAGTAAAGAAAAAAAGTATCTTTAAATGACTGCAAAATCCCACAGTATTCCATTATGAAAAGGAAAAATAATCTACATTCTTTGTGTTCTTATGCACTTGTGCCTTCTTTTCCCAGCCTACATTTCATTAGGGTGCCAAGCAGACAGTGAATTGCCAGAGGAATATAAAATACAGCTATGTCCAAATAAGCCTCTAATTCATTTTGATGACAGCTTCTCTCCTTGCAATGGGTGCAGCCCACTTAACGCAGCTGTTGACAGCCAACTATTATGAGAAGTGTGGAGACAACATAACTTCTGTATCTTCTCAAGTTCAATGAGATAAATCCTCCATTCTCCCTCTTCCCTCCCAGACTTGATGTACATACAAATACCCTTCCCTGAAATAAATATTTGTATGGTGGCAAAAAGTTAATGAATTCCTAGCTAATGAGCTCTAACCAAAATGGTTTTTCTGTACAGTAGTGCCTCAGCTATGTGCATGTAACCTGAGGAGTACTCACTTCTGAAGAAATATGTACAAATGGGAATTTTTCTTCCCCTGTGCTCTCCTGAGTCTTGTATCTCTGTGATTTATGTCAGAGGATGTGAAAGCCAAACCTCAAATAGATGAGATTGATGTGATTGATACATTCTTTGTTGTCTTGATTTCAATAATCAGAGATGGAGGCTGGCCCACCACGCCTCCGCTGGGACTTCGGGTGCCACCACAGTGCTGAGTGCAGTGTTACTGCCGTAACTGGAGCATGTTCTGGTGCTGAGTGCCCATGTAGAGTGCTGGCCTGTGGCAGGGACTGGCGAAAGATGTTGCTTTCCATGGCAGGGTCCCCTGAGTGCCCCCAGCTGTCTGCAGCTCCCTGGGTGATCAGCGCAGGACCCTGTCCTGCCTGCCCCCTGCTCTGTCTGTGGCAAGCAAAATGCTGTTTGTGAGGCTCTTATATAAGAGAGATGAAATAATAAAATTAGATAAATAATTTTATTTTTAAAGAAGCTATGTCACTTAAATGAACAATATAAAAAAAGACCCTTTAAAAGCGATTAAACTTTTGTGCTGAAAAATTATACATCCTCAAATTTGCCTGATTACGTTGACTGATACTTTGTTTTCTCTGTACATCTCTAGATCTTCTTTACAGTGACACTTAAATACATCAGAATGATTTAAGACCTACTTCATCACCACATTATCCCTTCCCTTTGACCAGAGCTGGAGTCTTCGCTGCTAATTCATTCGTCTGCTGCAGGAGAGGAAGGGTCCCCTTAAGCTTCCTTATCTTTCCTTTCAAGTTGTCCTGAGACTAATCTGGACTTCCCAAAGGCCCTCTCTGTAAATATGTACTCTATCTGGCTCTGTGATGTACATGGGTTGTGAGTTCCTGAATGCTGTAATTAGCAGATTCAATTAAGGGTGACTTGGAGGTGCTCAGCATCTTACAGGATTGATCACTGAGGTTGGGAACAGAAAGGTGGCTTCTCCTAAAACACAAAATGTCTGTTTCCTTTAGCAGTGGGTAAATTCAGGCATTTTCATCTGTATTTGGAGCACGGTGTTCTTTCATCTCTGAGAGACACGAGGTATGCTTACTCCATGACCTAAGCTGGATTGCTGCTTTTTCTCTCTTCCTTTTCATGCCTGATTTCTGTATTTGTCAAGGTCAGAAGTCTTTGCTTTCTTTCTCAGGCTATATTCTGTATTACAGGCAGGTAAGAAGGTCACTGTGATTTGATCCCTTTTGATTACGCTGGAATTTGAGCCAGTGTGTGAGCACCTGGGAAGCAGTGTGTGCTAAACCCAGGCAAGGTCTGTGCCCTCAACTTGCAACAACTGTGGGGCAAATGTGGGTACATTTGGAGCAGGGGCAGGCACTGTGTTTATTTGCTAGCTTTATTTTCTAGGAGGAGGATACACTTCAGTAGCTCTAGTTAGTCCTTGTCACACTTTTCCCAGTGTGTAGGGCACAGGGCCCCTGGCCTGGGTGTCCCCACAGCAGCTCTGTGGCTGTGTCAGGGTTGATCTGGGCTAGAGGAGATGAAGAACTGCACTCACGGGTGGCCAACAGCTGTCCCAAGGGGATGGCAGCTGCAGAACACCCAAGTCCAATGAGCAGAGCATCACCCAACACCATTTTTTCTTCCTCCTATTTCTGTAGCCTTTTGAAAAGAAGATAGGCCATGTTGTATTGAAGAACTGCCTCGAACTACGATACTACAGACAAATCTTGCTTGCTTTGGAGGAAGGCGTTTTGACCAATACTAGATCTGAGGCTGGTGAACTGCCTCCGTGGACTACACAAAGTCCCAATCAGAGAGGGAGAGAGCTTTTATTTTAATTGTCTGGTTACAACCTCCCCCCAGCTCAAGAAAGTCCTTTTAAATCTATACCTCTTGTTGATCTGGAATAACTGGAGGAGAAAACAAATTTTTCATCTGCTGTCTCCCCAGATCTTCAAACCTCTGTGTGAAGATACTGCACACCACGCAACTGCAAAGCCTTTCTTCCACCTGTGCACTGTGACCGCTGCGAGCCTGGGACTCTGCTGCACTGCTCCAAACGGGAATGCAGGCATCGTGTCTGCATATGTGAAGGGTACTTAAAAACTATTGTTAGTAGGATCAGATTAGCAGTAATTTAATTTTAATGGGAATGTTTACGCTGAAACATCTACAAGTACAAAGAGCTACAAATCATATCTGCCTTTAATTAATTCTCTTGATAAATCAGCTTCTCAGACTGCACCAAATTACCTTAATGAGGAAAAAATCTTGTTTATATCAACAACGTTTAGCCAAATGTGGGATGTTTATAGCAATAATTCAACAGTGTCCTTCAAGGAGCACAAACAACCATGATGGATGTTCAGGTTGTGCTGCTTTTTCTGTTCTCTTCCCTCCCGTCAAATTAATAATATGTTTGGTTTAAAAATAAATGGAGATGTTTTGGGTAAGCAGTAGTATTGCTGAAGGGGAAATGGGCTAAATTATAGCACTAAATTATTTGCTTAGGTAGGCGAAGGTCCCACCCAGTTTGGAAAAGACCTTTTATAAATCAGACTCACCCTGAAGATTGGCTTTATTTTAGGGAGACTTTGGTTAATTTTTTACTTTAGCAACAGACTAAACTTTAGGTAAAGCTTGGTCAGTCTGAGAAATTTCCTCTCTTCCAGCCCCACATGAGCAACCCATTCCCCGCAGCGTACACCTGCTGGCACCATGCAGCCAGGCTCCATTGCGTGACACGGCATCCCACAGCTGATTTTCAGTTTAGCTTTAACTTGATTTTCAGTACGTGCCACTGCCCTTCCCTCCATGCTGCCACTGCCCTTGCCAGCAGGGCTCAAAGCGTGTGCTGCAGGCACCGATACCTGCGAGGGCACCAGTGGGCAGGGCAGCACTGCCAGGTGAGATGTGTACCGCTGACCGAGGCGTGTACCGTGCGATGGCAGCTTTGCTGGGGAAGTGCTGGTGTTTCTGGCTTATCTGTGTGCTGCATATATCAGGGCTGTTGACTCAAGATGTAATATTTCTGATGTCCAGTGCAAAGTTTTGCCTGTTCATGGGCACAGATATTGCTGAGCTCAATGACAGTTCAGGGTAGGCATGGTGGCAAAGGAGGAGAATGCTTATAAAAGAACATATGAATAAGGTGGTGTGGAAAATAGACTTATTCAGTGCCTGTTTTTTTGCAAGGAGAATGCCATCCTTCCTGACAGCATAAGGCTGGGGCACCTCCTCCTTTGTGGAGGTTTTTACTGCCTTCCTCAGTCTCTCATTTCTTCTTTAACTGCAGCAAGGAAGCTATACATGGGTCTGCTTGTGATTAGGGTTAAGAAAGACGTTTTCAGCTGACACTATTTTCTAATGGTTTTTGTGTTTTGTTCTCTGACTTTTTGAAATCAATCTTTCCAACATATTCACTGTTTGAAATCTCTCTCCTTTAACTTTTTTCAGCTCATAATTTGTCAGCATGGTTTAGAAAGCATTCCCTGTATTTTTCTTTAATTGGAATTCATACATTTGGGGTTTATACAGAAGTCATGTACTATTTTCACATGGCTTGTTTAAGTTAGCATCCTGCTGAAAAGGCCTCATGAGTATTTGCCTATACTTATGAATTCAGTATTTCCTTTCTGAAAATATTTTCCCATCATTCACTTTTAGAAGAGTTCTTGCCCATCATGGGGTATACCCCAACAGTTTCTGGAGAAAGTCAGTATAAGGACAGAAATATGTATTTGATGAATTGGTTTTAAAAAACTGAATGGACACACCAAATAATATCTTTCATCCAGTCTTGTTCATCATATTGAATAACACCAATTGTCATACTCACAATGAAAATGGGACTTTTTCAGGTCCCTTTTCCATATCAGTTTTACAGCGCCATTGATTTGGTTTGTCTTTGCAGGTATTTCTGCAGAGATTTGTAAAAAAAGTTATATTCATCCTAACAAACAATAAACGTTTCATAGCAAAGAGGTCACGCGAAATAAACCTCAGAATCTTCTATACTCTTGTTGCAATATTATAAATTGTAGCAGGAAAAAGTGTCCTTGTAAGAACAGCGCTCACCACCTATGAGAATTATCTTTTTCCTTTCTATTAGCTGTCCCTTTCACTTTCCAAAATAACTTAAGTCATTCCTGGGGAAAAAGGGGGGAGTTTTTTATTTAATAAATCAAAATTGAATATAAATAACACTTTGCAATTATGAGTGTTTAAATTCCAAATTTTTTAGGCTAATCACTTTCAGAGACAAACAAGAGATTCAATTTATATCGCCTGCAGTTGTTATTGGAAAGGTATGCCTAGAGATTGCTAAATGAAGTCAGTCCCAGTGCAATTATGATCACTCAAGCATGCTTTCAACGTATCGTGCCAAATTAGGTAGATTTGAGCAATTTGACTTCCTGTAACAAATCTCCAGGGCACTTTTGAGAAAGTACAGACTGTTTACAAACACTCTCAGGTTTCATGAGTAACTCAGCGCAACAGCAGTCCTAGCAGCACACAAGCACACACCTGTCAAACTGTGACAGCATGGACTTCTCATGCTACATGTGCTGGAGAAAGACCTCGCTCTCTTGGTTTTGTTATCCTTTATTTGCAATTTAAAAACTGAAAGGCCACCAAAGTTTTAATTACCTTGGACTCAGCCTTTTGAAAACCAAAATGCTACAATCTGTTAAATGTAAATATTGTCAGCTTTCTGTATTACATTTTTTCTTTGAATTATTTTGTATTGCTAGAGTTGAACTTTTTTTCTCTCTCTAGCACAAAAAAACAGAGATTGTGTATCTGGACTATATACAATGGAGGTGAGACAGTTTAGCTAATGCTTCTGAAGCACTGCTATTGCCCTGTTCCTGATCCAATATAGATGATCGCTACTTCTGCAAGCACTATCCAGCAGATCATTTAGCTGACAGCAGAGGTCTCAAAACCAGCACAGACGATTTAAGTCATATATTTTCCACTGAAAACAGACCAAACTTTCTTAAGAAGTTAAAAGTGAATCTTGCAGAAAGTACTAAAGTTGCTCTTATGTCATGAGTACCAGATTTGCAGAGTACAGTTCTTCCTGAGGCGGGGATCAAGTTGCCGTAATGCAGTTAGTGAGCGGCACATTTTTTCCTGTTCAATGTACCATAATGACATTTGTTTCCAGCTGGGGGCTTTGGGCCCAGCTCCGTACCTGTGCCCAAGCCGCACTCACTCCAGCAGTAAGTGTTTGCGTGGTCAGGGCCTGCAGCCATGGGCGCATAGGGTTACACTCTGTTCAATCGCTTTCCTGGGTCATGGCCAACATGCTCAGCACCTTGAAGGACTGAGCTCTAAAGAGATGTTAAAGTGCTTGCTCTTTCCCCAAGCACTGCCACTGAAAAAAAAAAAAAAAAAAAAAAAAAAAAAAGTCTCTAATTAATGGAGCTGTACAGCCCAGCACTTCTGCAGCTCCTCCAGCACAGCCATGCCAAGCTCCTGCTTGTGCCCTGCTCATCCCTGGGTTGTGGTAAAAGCCCATAGGTGTTGGGTTTGTGTAAACAGAGTTAAAATGCACTGCTTTAAAAGCACTTCTTTTGGAGCAGGAGGGTGGGCGGGTGGGTTAAGAGGGAAAAGAAGGCAAAGTTTTTAAGCCCTTCCAAAGTGCTGCAAACACATTCGTTCACATGGGTCCGTGGCAGGAGTAGAATGCAGTTAGACCTCAGTGATTTGCAATAGCTGCTTTTCTGCTGCTCACTGAAAAATCAACTCAGTCCTGTGTGTAACATCACAGGCTGGAAGCAGCAGCACCATGCGATGTGATGGTGTTTTGCTGCAGCGCCAGCCCCAGCCATGCTGGGACCTTCTGCCCGTGCACTGCACTTTTCATGATGTACGTGGAGAGAAAAAGGAGTTCCCACAATTACTCCACTGCAGAACTAGTTGTTCAGCAGCTTATAATACTCTCCCTTTTATAAAGAAGAATTAAAAGCTCACTGAAATGCTCTGGCAGCTGGGGTTTTTTCTTGGTTCTGTTTAACAGCTGGGATGACCTGTTGCAGTAAGTGGAGTCTCCTTGCTGGCATTTCAGCATCTTGCTGCCTTGGTCTTACCGGATCAGTCCCTGCCTGCCTACAGCATTTGTTCATGTCACTGCACGCTGCCTTTGCTCTTCCTACTTCAGGGCAGACAGTCAGCTGCTTCTCAGGAAGATGTAAACTAAAGAGAGTAACTTTGGCCTCTGGTCTGGAGTCCTGCGTTACAGATGTGCAATGTGCTGAGGTGTTGATGTGGACACAAGATTGAGCACTTGGAGCTTCAGAAATGCTCATGTCAAGTGTTTGCAGAGCAGAAATGTCTCGGGGAAGGTCTGCCCTTCCTTCGGGAGACCCTGAGCAAACCACCGTCCTCAGGACTTGAATCTTTGCAGGACCGCACAAACTGCCCCGGCCTTTTCCACAGGCACTGGGGAGAAGAATGTGCAGACGTGCTCCAAAGCCTTCAGCCCCTCTTCCCCTCCAGGCTCAGGGGATGCCTGGGGTCTTGTGGTCTCTGAGCAGAACACATCGCACAGTGAAGGGTCTGGGCAGAGCTCCTAGCCCAGGACCTGCCAAAGGAGCCACAGCCTGCTTTCCAGTCTGGTGCAGTGCTAATAGGATTAGAAAGATATACATTTTTTGAATTGTCTAGTTTAAAGTTTACTGTTGTGTTGGGTTGTTTTGGCCTGTGAAGCTGTAACATAACCTCCCTCGCTCCTGTAGCTCATCCAAACAGCACACAGCATCTTCATCTCTGCCATGGCATCTGGGTTTTTGTCAAGCTGCTGCATTAATTAAAGTTGGTCCTGCCTAACAAGCATGTGGGCCTGAGCAAGCTGTGCTAAAGGCCTGGCACATCTGAGTTTATTGACCAATTAAAAATCCCCTGCAGCTAATTAAGCTCCCTCAGCTTTTGGGTATTGATGTGTTTGCCATACAGCAGGGCATGTGCTGGCTGGGGCCAGGAAGGGCTGGTTTTCCACCACCACCACCACCGTGGGCTGCCCTGGTGGGACCATGCGAGGCATGCCCTGTGCCACCAGCTGAGCTGCGTGCCAGAGGGTGGGCAGCACGATGCTCATTGTGGTTTGAGCCCTGCAGCAAATGGGCAACAAGGAGCAAACTTCATAGGCTGTCTGAAACATAAGCAGTTGCTGCACTGTGAAAAACAGGGGTAAGTAAACATGAGAGAAAGTGACCACATAGCACAAGGGCTGCATCCATGGGATTTTTCATGTCTGCAATTATTCATTCCCCTGCAAACAATGCCAGAGCAGGCTGGCAAGACTGCCTGGTTCCTGTTTAAAGTGCAAAAAACACTTTATTGTTTATATTTCTACTTGTTTGTGTTCATGGTTGTCTTCATTACAATGAAGAAGATCTAAGAGTGTGTTATGAAAAGGTACTAATTGTGTAGAGCATAAACTAGATACCTGAATGTTTTGCAAGGAAATTTTTGTGCAGTAGGTTGGAGTTTTTGCATCTACTGTATAAACATTTAATTTGCAGTGTCATTGCTCACTTGCACTGTTTGTTCCTGTGATATGACGCATTGCATTTCAGCAACAATGTAGTAAGTTTTCTGCAGGAGCTGGTAATGCATCGTCCGAAAGCATTTCTTCCCCCCAGCCTTTGCCAGCTATACCTTGTTTATCTTTTACTTGTAATAACAGTGATAAAGCAGAGAAACTATTAGTTGTATATTAGTTGAAACAAGTGATCCCTAACTTTTCTGGTTTTGTTTTGTTTTAGTAGTTGTCATTGCAAATTTTATTTTATCTTTTTATGCTTATGCTATCATGTCTACCTAATTTTAAGAACACTAGGTAAGAAGTATTTGGAAATAAATATGTAGTATTTTTTTGAAAGTCAGCTGGATGTATGTCTTCATGTTTAACTCTCAGCAGACCCAGCTGTGGGAGTTTTAAACACAATTGCAACTGAGGATTAGTCTTGCCACTCAGTATTTTAAATGTAGTTTCCTTCATTGGAGGCTCTTATTTAAGCCGGTGCTGGCCCAGGTGTGTGCTGAAATGCCAGGTACTGCTCCTTGTGCCCTTGTTCTGTTTCTTCCAGATGCCCAAACTGAGGGAGATGCTTCTTTCAGGACAGACATCCTGGCAGGCTCTGCACCAGGTTAGATTTTAAAGTGCAGCCAGATATTAAAACGTGAACATGTGCTCAGGCTGTTTTACCGTCCCAAATTGTGTGGAAGTTCATGTTTACAGCTGGAGCACAAAACACGCCTGCAGTGTGCACTGGGCTGGGTGATGACCCCAGCACAACTGTGGGGCTGCTTCCAGCCTTGCCCCTCACTACTGCAGCATCTTGTCTCTCTCTGGGGCTCCTAAACTCCGGCTCAAGTTTAGCACGCTCTCTATGGTAAATAAGCACTAACAGATAACATCTAGAGTTTTTTCCAACTTTGAACTTTTTTCCAAGAAATGCAAAGGTCAAGTGGAGTGAAATTGTTTTTAAAAGCAAACAGGCCAACAAAGAAAAGAATTAATTGCAGGTTTGAAAGAACGGCATTGGAAAGGAGCAAAATGGGTTTGTAGCTTGAAATCTTTTTTTCAAGTGATTTATGTTCATCATATTTCTGCTTGTAAACAGAGATTAGAGAATAAACTTAATAAATCTCCCACTAAGGCACAGAGAGGCACATGTGCATTGCTAATGTTTTAAAGGTTCCAGTAAAAGCTCTAGATTTCACTAACAAGCAGACACATTTTTTGCAATGAAAGCTGAGGAGAAAATACTTTCCTGTGAATTAATGAGCTAATTTTTGGATTACACTCACAGCTGTTACTACACGGGCTGGCTTTGGTCATTGTAATACATTCTGATAGTCCCCCTAGTAACAAGTAAAGCAGCCTCCCAAGCTATGAGCAGTTCAAAGCTTTTGATTACACACAGGTCCTTGAAGCTTCCAGTCGACCACTTGCTGTTATGCATGCTCTCCGTCTGAGAGAGCATCCACATGACAGAAGCTTGCAAGAAGGCCTGCTTGAGCAATGCTTTCAAGATGTCAGTAATCAGCTAACAGCAGACATTAAGAGCAACTATTACAGCCCTTGCCATCCAGGTTGGGGGATTTCTGTGTTCCTTCAGGAATGATCAAACTTAATCTCAGTAATACAGAGCACAGGCTCTCCAAAAGAGATCCAGGCTTGTCATGTGTCACACTGTTTTCTCAAGCCAAAAATAAATATATATATGTTTTTTCCTTCAACTTCTACGTTTCATCTGCTGAAGGATTTGAAATATAACATGTGCACGGGCCAGCTCCATCGGTGAGCCTAACCTGGCTGCCTTATGCAGGCAAGGCTTTAAATGGGAATTGTCTCCAAGAGAGACCTGAAACACTGACCTGCAGCTACACTCACTTCGTGAATGGTTAGGATTTGTCTTTCTGCTCCAAACTTTACTTCTACGAGCCCTCGGGTCCCCTTCATACCTTGTGCATTATACACTTTCCATTAACAGATGCCACATGTTAACAGCTTTAATAGAACTTATTAGGTTTAATGGGATGGCGGTAGGGAAGTAGCAAGCAGGATGATGGATAGTTGCAATTCATCCATTAAGAAAGCTTACTTTAAAAGTCTTTGTCGGTGTTTTACCTGTGTTTAAAGCATCTCTAAAGTGATCAATTAGCCAAGAACTTTTAAACAAAATTTAAAGCTCAGCGCTGACTTGCAGCCTAACAGAAAGTACAAAAGATAAATGACTTGTGTAGCGCCTCAGCATTTACACTAATGTATGTGGGGAGGGTAATTGCATCGTTTTATAGGCTTTCATTTACATAAAAAGGAAATCAGTGCTTGACATGTAACAAAGTTATGTGAGAAATAACCACAGTTTGCCGTACTGTGCACTAATAAAATCTGTTTGTTTAAAAAGGTTTGCTCATGAGACAGCTGTTTGCACAAACTGATAGCATAAGCAAAGACGAATACTTTATGATGTGCTTTTTTTTCCTCATTCACTCCAAACACTGTGTATGCTGCAGTGCTTTTACAGTAAAATAGTCTTGGCTTATACATTTCATAAACAGAATAAAAATGAAGTGGCTAGTAATCTACCTTGCAACCACACTTGTCCACGGTGAAATTATCAGAAAAAAAGATCTGACTGTGTTTGAATGTAAAGCACTGAGAATACTTTTGGAGCTGTACAGCTGGTTATTAAATTGAACCCTTTCCTTGCATTTCAGATTTTAAAATGACTCTTTTCAAACATTTACCTGAGTTCTCTTGGGTGTTTTGCTGAGGCATTGTCAGAGATGTCTAAATGTGCATTAGCTCAGCTGTGTGTTACCCAGTGAGCTTGGATGTCACAAGCTGCTCTACTTGTGGGCTGTAATTCAAGAGGAAAGAAACATTCCCACTACTGCCCTCCCCACGTTAGCGCTGCTGTGCCCTGCTGCCACCAGACATGCTCTGTAAGGAAAATGAAGAAAAATGTTTCAATGGTCCATGTTCATTTTTCCTAATTTTAGCTAAGTTGTCTTGGGGTAATGTTTGTATCTGTGCTTCCATGCCCTGTGTGCTGCTTGCGCTTGGCAAGAGGAAAATCAGGCATTAGTGAGAGGCAATGCCCGTGCCAACCTGGGCAAGGGGATTTGGCCACGTGGAGGAAATGGGACCTTTCGGCAGAGTATCACAAGTACAAATGGCCTTAGCTTGCATTTCGCTCATCCAGCTCAGCACTCTCCTAAGGTTTTGGGGATGTTCAGGGTCAGGGTTTTGAACCGAGTCAATACCAGTTCTGTGTTTTTAGTAAACCAACAGCAAAAGCATTGATGAGTCCAAGTTTAAGACTCCTCTAAGCTTCCTCCTGGAAAATAATTTTTATCTATTATATTTCTGAAAGGTGCAATTGTTACTCAGGCTAAGAATGACTGTTATTTAAATCACAGAACATGAGTAAGAGTTTATTTATATCCAGTCAGTTCCTTAAATGGGAAACAATGCACTTGTGTTTGTTCTAATGCATTATTAATTTCAGTCTGCTGGATTTCTTTTCTTCTGGAGTATGAACCTATTGTCGAGAAACAGCCAAATTTTGTATATATTTAAATATATACACATTCCCAACGTTTGAAGTGACATGATTTGTGCTCTTTGCAATATATTTACCCAGAAAGTTTTGGATTCGGTAGAGCATCTGGTTCCCAGTGCATTCCTCATTTTTAAACTTGGTTTTGGTTTTGACATTGAAAGACCAAGTGACAGAAGGTCACATACTGAGTCCTGACTCAGCAGGAGGCTTGAACCATGCTCTTGCTGCCTGCATGCCTTTTGCTCAATGTGCTGTCCAGGCTGGGACAGGTCACCAGTAGCAGTGAGTTGCACCACAGCAGGGAAGCATGCCAGCCAAAGGCGCCTTTTACAGTAGGAAGCAGGAATGACTGCTCTGTTCTGAGGTCTTCTGCATAACCCATATCCTTGCCAGCCCAAGGTGGGATGTGGGTACAATGCTCATTTCCCCTTGTTCTATGAGAAGTACAAAGATGCCGGTGGCTCCTGGCAGATGGGCAGCACAGGAACCCTAAATTGAACAGCGTAAGTGTGGTGGGTTTGTGACTTTCCTATGCCAAAAAAAAAAAAAGCCATATATTAGTGGGTATAAAAAGCATTAGATTCCTCAAGGGCTGTTACAGAGCAAATGTCGGTATGTGTGTCCCAGTGGGCATGGTGCAGGAGAGGGAAGGCTTGGTGCTGCCCACTGGCCTGGGCTGGAGCTGAAGTGCTGCCCATGTGGTTGTAAGAAAAAGTCCAAATGACTTAATCAAGTTAGTAATTGCCTTTCTATTTTCAGATTTAAAGGGGAGACAAGCGTGCTGGGACAGCTCTTCAGCTCTGTAAGTGCAGCTTCCATTCATGTCAATGCCAAAGTACAAATTCAAGTAAGTTTCAGCTCTGAGCATTTACTTTCTAGCTATGTTTAAGCTAGATATCTGTGACACAAAATCATACTACTTTCCCAAAGCAAGCCATTGCTTTTATGCCATATCTGCAAACAATTAGTCAAAAATTGTACTTATTTGAACTGTAATCGTCTTAATCTTCCTGTTCAAGAAAATTCCTAAACCTTGAGCCAATATTGTGACAGTTGGTTTATTATTTGATAACACAGGCATTCTATATAACAACACTGCTCTGGATGTGGAGTGTCCTTTAATCAAGTGCAGGGCTGGAGACAGAAATTGTAGATGTGTTGGTCTCATAGGTGATAGGAAGCCATCAACGCTGACTGGCTCTGCAGAAAGCATGTAGTCAATATGGAGTGGCTGTTCTCTTCTCTTCTCTGGAAACCCCTTAGGATGCCCATTGCATGTCTACATGTTCTCACTGAGGTCTGAGAACCAGACTTGCTACATTTCTGCAAATCCTGAGCTTAATAAACATGGACAAGGTGGGACCTGCACCTGGCTGTTTCAGATGGCACAGTTCTGTGCTGACATGGAAATTATTCATTTGCTCTTTACAAATCTGGAAATTCCCATTGACAAATTAAATTCTGGGGATCCGTGGAGGTTCTGGGACATGCCTCCACAGACACATTCTCTCGTAATTGGCAGCTGGCACACAGTATTTTATACTGATTCAGAAACTGATATTCCGTACCACTCACAGCAAAGTCTAAGAAAGTTCTCTGCTGAGATCCCTCATAAATTTCTATAACACATTTATGTTCCCAATCTGCATCTAATTTAGGTTTAATAAGACATTTATACTATAGCGTATTCACTAACACTCCATGATTATTAAAATCTGTGGGCGATTAACAAGTTCATGACTCGCAGTGCCCAGGCTGCTGGCCCACTGCTGGAAGGACTGCTGCTGAAGGCCCTAACCCAGGCCTGCCTGGTGGGGCCTGCTCGCACGGCCCCAGGCAGGGGGTTCCCCGTCTGACTTGGCCCAGAGCAGCCAATGCAACAGCTGAGCAGTGAAACCACAGCAGGATTACCTCTTGGGTGTGGAGACTTGAGATTTCATCCCTCAAATTTCCTCATTTTTCAAGGCACACCAAGCGCTGTCATGTAACCGAGGGGCAGCTTGGGGTGCCTGGTGCCCTCAGGAGCTGCAGAAGGGGCATTTTCCTCACTTGCACCCCAAACCCTAAAACTCCCTAATCCACTTGGAGGTGGCTGTGCAGAGGGGCTCCCGCCCAGCTCGCACTACATCACATTGCCTGTGCTCCTATTTTAACCAATCTACAACACAATAGACAAAACATGAGAAATATTAGACAAAATAACGGAGGGAAAAGTTAAATTTCTTGTCAAAATATCTGTTTTTGTTGTTTGCGCAGGCCTGACGACGTCTCCTAGCTTGCGGCATGAAAAATGGGGATTATTTCTCCCAGTGCTGGAGTGGGGACAGGGCCCATAAGTCGCTCAGAGCTGTCCGGACATGCCGATCTCTGCCCCGTGGCCTGATAACATCAGGGCAAAATACCTGCCAACAAGTCGGCAACAGGAAGCCGTCAGAGTGGGGAAGAAAGCACGATAGCGTCATCTCTCTCTGCTCGTAAAATAACAGCACTTTTTTTTACGTGACCCAGGTACTAAGTAGCAATGCACCAGCCAAGCTGTAAGAGAAGCCTTTGTTTAACAGCTGGAAAAAGTGCTTAAATGAGTCATAAAATATTACCCGCGTTTGACAAGTTTATCTAGCAGTACCGTTGAGATCCTCAGCAATGGTGTTTTTGCAGTCAAAAAGGAGCATTTTATACGAGGGTGGATGTGTAATTATTTAAAGCATTAATAGCAGTTCAGCAGGATACTCTTGTGCTGTCCACACTGAAATTTAACTACTTCTGCACACTGAGCTGCTAGTACCTGGGAGGGCAGGTCGGAGCCAGGCACGATTTTAGGACAGTGTGGTGTAAAGGACCACGTCTGAAGCTGAAAACAACCAGGAGAGGCAGGATGCTGGCAGTGCTGTTCTGGAGCAGGCTCCACATGTCCTGTGGGACCTGCAGCATTGGGTCCCAGCATGGCCCCACTGCCCTGCAGGGCTCAGTCAGGCAGCAGGGCTCAGGTCCCCAGCTGTGCTCTATCTGGGGCAACACACAAAATACAGGTCATGCTCTGCTGTGAATTACGGGTCAGAGCTGCACCCATAAAGGAGTGCAGCTTTATAAGCATGGTTTCATGTCAAGCCATAGGAACTGCTCTGATCAGCAAGTGCCAGTAATTCAGTGGGTCCATCGCAAGGAGCATGGATGAAGAACTGATACAAAAGAAATTATTTTCATTATCAATCTTTCTATTCCATTAGGATTTATTCAGGCATTCAACTTCCATTATTATCTATGGTTGCTGAAATTTCATTCTTGGATTTTTCGGTCAACTGTCCTGGTCACTGGCAGGAAGGCTATGATGAAGCACCTTTTATCCCATTGAGATTTTTTTTTTTTTACGTCCTCACAAGCAGGAGGCTGCCCCAGGAAGTCCTGGGGCCAGGGACCAGTCAGGCAGGCAGTTAACAACAGGCGGCTTTCATTGCCGGGGCACGTCGTGGCGGCGCTGCCGGCTGCGGCCTGGCCCCAATTCATTACCCGCCATGAGCGCAGAGGTCAAATGCCCGAGCCCCCGTGATGGGGCACCTTACGCAAAGTGCACGTCCTGGGAGGAGCCCCTGACAGCTTTGATTTTTCCCACACACAAACTGTTGGTACAAGATGTAATCTGGGAATGAAAGGGCTGTGGATGGGATGATTGGGGACAGCTGCTCCCCAGAGGGCTCCAGCAGCAGGGCCTGCACTAAATACCCTCCGCTTTCCATGGCCCCAGGACAGGAGAGGTGTCAGGCTACAACGAGGCACAGATGGAAGTGAACAGGATTAAGTAGTGCTGATTAAGTATAAGTATTTTTCAGTAGGGGAAGGGAAGGGAAGGGAAGGGAGAGGTGGAGATAAAAGAAGGCGGATGGGCCCTCACCAGCCTCTGGATGACCAGGCTGTGCCCGAGATGGTTGCCCTGTGTCTGTGGGTGCCTCCATGCTCAACAGCACTTGGCTTCAAAGAACATGAGTTCTGCAGCAAGGCTGCCCTGCCTCGATTGCTGCAATGAGGAGGAGAAGAAGACACAGCCCTTTGTACCCACTCAAGTTAGCAGCTGTGGCTGCAGTGGGGTTTGGATCAGGATCATGCAGTGTAAGAGCTGCTCCAGTCTTTTACTAAAGCACAGTGGCCTTTTATTCCTTTCTTCTGCATATAGAGGTGACCGCAGCAAGTGTTCACTGTTTCCCTGCTAGCTCTCCTCTGGGGGTAAAAGCACAGATACTTGCTGATAGAAGCACCTATGGCGCATGGATTCATCCTGCTGCCCTCTAGGTTGGAAGAGGTTTCACAGAGTTCTCCCAATTTCATTTATTTTGTCAAATCTTATGTGTACTAGAGCTGGATGAAGAATAAACACACCTTTTGCTCAATTCCCTCCTGATATAAATGAAGGACTTTTTTTTTTTTTTTTTTTTTTTTTTTTTTAAATCAGTTACCTTGACACTATAATAACAGCTCTTAAATCTGAAGAGGTGGAAATGTGCAACTGCAAAAAAAGGCATGAAGAATCCATGATGTGATCAGAGATATATGGAAGAAATTCCCAATGCGCAGGACAACAGAGCTGATTTATGATGTTTTGATTAATCGGTGTCACACAGTTGATTTTGGCTCAGACTGACAGTTCATTTTAATGAACCTCAAATACATCTTTTCTATTGGCACATCTATGTTATTCTTCCCTCCTCTCAACAGCTTGCTGTGCGCTCCTGAGGTTCTGCAATGCTCTGGCTGTCAGGAAAATCTGATACCGAAGCGGTGATGCTGTAACTGGGGAAAGTTCTGTTGTTTTTGTCAGTTCTCTCCCACCCTTGAAGTGTCAGTTAAATCACAATCAGCCTACAAGTGTTTTAATTTTCCTCTCCATTCACAAAGGCGCCGGTACAGGGAGGTCTTGTGCTTTCACACCCGTAACAACTGAAAACAGTTAGCAGCTCCTGTACTAGGCCCTTGTCAGAGACCTCCCATTACAAATCAGTTGTGCACTTCCAAATTGCTTTTGCTGCTATCAAAACCTCCCTCGTGCTCCACGATATACCTAAAGGTTACATAAAGAAGGCTAGCTAATCCAAAAGAGGAGGAATTTCCAACTCCATTAACTTTACTGTAATCTGAGAAAACTCTTTCCAGATTGTTTGTGCGCAAATTGCTTTCACTAATGGCCACAGCGGAGGTGGCAGTGCTGCCTTGGCTGCTGCCGCATGTGTGCGTGGAGCCCACACTGTGCAGCCTGTATTTCTTCTAACTGCTTGATGAGCAGGACTACATTTATCCTGCTTTCTCTGGGAAGTGGACATCAACCACCACGGGAGCCCACCTGTCTTCCCCATGCAGGACTGGGGGACAAGCATGGCACCAAGGCCTCAGGGTGCTTGTGGTGCTGCTGCTGCTGCTGCTGCTGTTCCTCTCACCTGCCACCTGGCACAAAAGGTGTGTTTTTTGTTGTTTTTTTTTTCCAGCTTGCCTGCCAAATCTGTTTCTCAAATTATTATTTTGCTGACAGAAGTATAATTTTGTAATCAGTTAAACAGCTGATCAAGTAAAATTGCAGTACTTTAACTGAGCAACTACATGTTCATTTGTATCCTACATCCCGACACTTGTGCTGGCTTTGATGACAGTAGCGTGTCTCCTACCTGTATTTCCCACCACAGGTGACATTTCATTATGCTCATTGCACAGTAATATTATGATTTTGGAATAAAATGCTTACACAGAAAATAAGTTGATCCATAGGGGCTGTCAGTCTGTGGTGAGAGAAACTTTCAAGAGGAGGAATGATGGTCTCTTGAACTCAAGTGCTCCACTTGCAAGCATGCAGCAGTGGCTAGTGTGATCCTGCATTTACACATGAGGCTGAAAATGTGCCTGGAGCACTGCTTTGGCCTGGTACAGAGCACAACTTTCCTCTGAAACTGCCCAGCCAGCACAGAACCTTATTTCTGCCAGTAGTTCTGCTTTCTGAGGAGATAAGGAGCAGCATCCTACTCCGGTAGTACTGGAAAACTGGAATGCTTCAAGTAGAAAATCTCAGCTAGCATCATTACCATCCCAATCCTTGGTACCTGGCCCTGATGCCTGCCAAGTAAGCGCATATGGGGAGCTTTGTTTAGGATGCGCACCTTGTTTTACCATGGACGGAGCATGGTGGAACAGAAACTCAGAGAAAACAGCTCACACACATCTCTGCTGGGCAGGTGGGGTGGGACCTGAGGTGGGAAGTCAGCACCTTTGGTCCTCCCCAAAACCATGGCCATGACATGTGCAGGGGCAGATCCAGTTCAGGCAGGGTAGATCTGGGGAGGACTCTGTTGTCCACAGCAACTGCTCATCACTTCAGGATTTACAGGTGGTTCTGGTATCAAAGCCACAGGCATAATACAAGAGCTTCGTTGAAAACCAGGACTACAGGACATTGCCCAGTGCGTACTGGAGCAATTTCCAATAAGGGTGAATTCCTATTTTGACTCTGTGCATTCATAAATGCAGTGCATGCAGAATTCCCAAATTACTGTGCTATTGCCCAGGAATTACCAGCCACCCCACCTGTAAAAATAAATAAATAAATAAATAAAATAAAAAAACATTTCATTTGGATTATGTGATGAGCTTTCCATCTGGAATAGTGATTATCTTGTCTTCATTATAATAGGCCCAGTGATCATTTTTAACTTACTTTAGAAGAGAAAAAGACCAGCAATTTCCTTAGCTCTGGCTCTCAAAGTGTTTTTCATTTTGCCTCCTCATTGAAAATGCCACTGCCCTGACCAAGCAGATGATTTCAGTGTAGGCTGGATTTTGAGAGGCAACAATCACTGAATCCATGCGACAGCTGGGTAGGAGCCAGCAGAGAGTAATTTAATAGGATTAATGGCATAATTATTTTCATATAAAATTTTATAATGCTTATTTATTTATAGACAATTTAAGATTATGAAGTCATGTTTAATACAAAATCTGCTACTTCAGCTCTATAAAAATACATCTTTATTTCCATAGTTGTGTGTGGCAGACGCATGCATTTCGTAACTGCAGGAGAAGGAAAGCCCACACTGTATCTAGTTTGTGGTAAAGCATTTGACTTTTGATTAATGTGTTGAATTTTGCAGTTTAGAAAACAAAATGTCCCTAATTAGAGAGGTCAGGGATGGTTCAGAGCACACTGTGTGTAACAAGTGGTTGGTTATTTCTGCTGTGGATACTGTAATACCAATGGTTAAGGACACTTGGAACATACTGGTTAGCAGTGGTTTTCAGTGAAATTTTGGTCTCTCTACACAAGCCCTCCAAATTCTGGCTTCTCTTGCAGGCAAGGTACTGTATACGCAGATGGCATGGTGGTCAGGCCACAAGCCAGGGCTACAGATAGAAGAGAAAACTTGTTGCTTGTGTATAATTCAGCATGTTACATACAGCAGATGATAGACAAATGGAGAACAAAAATAGGATCAGCTCTTTAATTGTCATTGCCTTCAGACACCACAGCAAAGAAACACAAGTTGACCAAGTTTCCTAAAGGTGAATTGAGCTCACCATCAGCCAGGAATCTGGCATTATTTCTCAGAAAAGGGCTTTTACTTTGCAGGTGGGTCCCAGGCATTTCTCCACAGGTCATGGTGGAGATTACATTTCAGGTCAGCAGCCTAATGAGGAGCTGCCTGCCCTGCCAGGCGAAGGAATGCCATATGGCTTTTCTTCCCTACTTAACACATTATGAAAACTAAAAGAAACATCATTTGGAGCTGTCTTGGATTGCTGAGAGTTCAGGGGGGAAACGGGACTAAATGTGTGATGCGGTTTGTGAACAAATGCTAGCAAAATCACTTTTGTACCGAGCAATATTGCTTTTCTGCTATTTTAACAGATTCTGACAGTTTTTGTTTAGCATAGTTTGGCAGCATATTAAAAAGATTTGTTCTCTAAACAAGACCCCACTTAACTGTTTACTGGTATCTCCTTTTCTATTTAATATAAGTAGAGGCAGCTTCCACATTTGTTCTGCCAAAGCAAGAAGGCATTGAAATAAGTCTGAAGGGTAGCTTGGCTTCCCAGCTATTTCCAGGGAGCTCAGTCACTCATGTGCATACTGGAAGTCAGTTGCCCTGTGAATGTACTGTGATCAAAGGGCTAAAAATGTGGCGTGCAGGTGCTGCGTGGTGCAACTGCACAAAGACCTACCTAAAGCCTCAAAGTGCGAAGAAGCCGATTCAGAGAACCAGGGTTGTAGTTTTGAGGCTGTCCAGCTGGTAAATGCATGGCAAAATTATTGTCTAAAAGTCTCTAGGCTTAAAAATTTAGGAGTTTTCATGTTAAGCTTTGTCAAAACTGTATTCACTCTGTCCGTGAATCTGTCCATTCCTCTCACTTTCTCTTTTTGAGTGAGGGGTTGAGAGGTTGGCAAAGGGATAGACTCCAGATGTCAAGGGGGGAAAAAGAAGGGAAAAAAAATCTGAACTGATCCCAACAGAGTGCTCTAAATCAATGGCCTCCGTAGTCTAACAGCCCGTGAACCTCAGCTCCAGTTAACAAAGGCATTATCTGTGCCAGGAGCGATGCCGCTGCTCTCCGACTGTATTTGTACTACAAGCTTTTCATATTCAGAGGAAGTGCCCTGGGTCGGTGAGTGTTCAGCTAGGTAACCCCGGGGTCAGGTTTAATTGCTCTAAAAGGTGGCACATGGCAATGAATGAGCTCTAATGATTTAGATAGTATCTATTTCACATCAAGAAGTTTCTACTCTGAACAGACCTAATCGAAAGTAATCTGAAAATTAGGGAAAATAAAAACCATGCCCGCAATGACCTAAATACCTATTTCCTTGAATTTTATGCCCTAAATAACCTCATTCCTGGGAAGTTTAATTTTTCCCTTCTGCTAAATATACAATTGCCTGGGAGAAACGATTGGTCATAATCAAGCTTTTTAGAGCTGCAACTGTTAAAATATTATTGTTCTACTAAGAGTTTTGGAGGGGGAGAGCAGCCAGTATAGAGGGAGGGAGGGAGAGAAGGAAGAAATATCCCCAGGCTGTCAGAGCAAACATCGTGTGCACTGCTGTCCGTGGGAATGCTGCTCATGCAGCACTGCTTTTACTTTTTTATATACACATGCATATATGTATGTGTGTGTATATATGTGTGTGTACACACTACATGTATAAATGTTTGGGGATGAGATGTTTAATATCCTTTGTTTCACCACCTGCTTCCACCAGTAAGTACCAACTCACATTTTCAGAGGAGACAGTCAGTCTTTGTCAGCCTCACTTCAGCAGGAGGAGAACATGCCAAGGAGCTGGCACAGGTAGTGCTGATGCCCAGACTGCAGCCCCCTTGGGGACGGAGCAATGTGTCCACAAGGAGCAGCGTGCTCCTGTCTGCCTGCACTGAAACAGCATCATCTTTACACATGAGTCTTAGGCTTTGTGATGCCTCCACATCCTTATATTTTTGGGCAAAGCACAGATCGCATGAGCTATGCTGTCAAGACAGGGCTATGGCATGCCCACGGCCAGCCAGGTGGGACACGTTTGCTGCTCAAGGCTTCACAGATGTGCTCAGGTGATCCCAACAGGTTAGGCATCACTGCCCCAGACACCTGGCAGCGGGGTCAGCACCACTGCGTTTTTTGCCCATTGCTCTGTTGCACATGAAATGCAGGCCATAGGAAGCACAGCTTTTGCTGTGTCTTTGTGCCCTGCAGCTGTCCTGCTCCATGCATTCGGTCAGGGGTTCCCAGGTAAATATGTGGAGCACCCACGGCTTGACTGGGTTATAAGCAGGCACGTAGGCTGAGCCTTTTGGAATTTCTGTGCCCCGAGTAATTGCTGGCTGCCTGCATTTGTGCTGGAAAATCCCAGGCAGAAACATGTTAACCCTCTAGTCAGGCATGCAAACCTACACCCATAGCTGAAGAGGCTGTGGTATTTGGTTTGCTAGCAATTAACATATTGAAGTATTTGTTTTGAAAAGCTAGTGATTTCTTTATGACCTTGAGCCATCAAAGACTAAGTATGCAATTAGTTTTAGCTGCAGTGAGGCATTTAAAGTCAAGCATGTGTTTTAGTGCTTTGATAAATCAGGGCATAGCAGAAACAAATTTGAAAACAAAAAATATACATAGAGTCGAGAGGAAAACCATTTCAGCTTTGCAATCATGCCATTTTTACAGAATACTCATGTTACGCAGCTCTTTTGCTTGACGACAGCATCGTGCAGCCCAGCAGTGGGACTGCCTGTGTGTGGACAGAGCCAGGGACGTGACTGCTCAGCCACAGGGCTGTGCTGGCAGAGCCAAAGCTGCCCTCACCCCGTGTCATGCTCAGCCCCGAGCTATGCAACATGGTGCAGGGGCTGTGAAGAAGCAGAGACCAGCGCTGTGCTGCCTTCAGGTACAAACGGACCTGTACCTGGTTAAAAATTTAATACATACTTTCACAGAGAAAAACTACATGTTATTTGCCATGAATAGGCATCTTTTCCAAGCTAAGCAAGAGCCCCCAGTGACAGCAGCCCTGGGTGCATGGGCTCTGCTCACATTTGTGCTCCCAGCAGGGAGGAGTGGTGCCTGCCCTGGGCATGCTGCTGGCAAGCATGGGCTGCTTTCAGGGTCTCTGTGCTGCTGCGGAGATAAATGCAAGTAAATATAGCTTTGAAGCAAGTAAACACAGCTTTTGGGCAATGGGATTTTATTGACTGTCACTGTACAGCAAGGAGGATGCTGAGGAAGCCACTATGTGTGACCCATAGGCTTTTTCTTAACCAAAATCAGAGGCAAAATGGCATCGAACTTCCCTCCAGTGTAAACCAACGTGGTCGGGCCTTGGAGGTGCACACAGTGCCTTAGACTTTCCTAAGAGGATCGTGTGGGTTCTTGTCAACGAGTAAATTGGATTTAGTCTTCCTGCAGGTGGTGCAAAAGGCTCGGAGGAGGGGATGTGTGGAGGGCTGTGCAGGGGACAAGCTGAGGGTCTCCATGGGGACACTGAGAGATGGGGAACACATGGGGCACTTGGGATGGCTTCTGTGGGGAAGCAAAAAATATGCAGTGGTGGATGACATGCATGGAAATGCCCAACTGCAAACCAAGACACTCATCTCAGTGGTAATTAACCATTCTCTTTCTTACAGTCTTGTGTCATGGTGAATTTTACTTGTTATTTCTTCTCATCTATGTAAGCATTACGGTGAGAGGGAAAAATGTCTTGGTGCTGTTATTGCTTGTTTCCTGATGTTGTTCCCAGTCTCAAGGCTGGTGGTGATCCCATTCCCTGAGCACATCCTGGGCTTTGCTGGCGGTGCCATGGGGCAGGATCCGGCCCGGCACAGCCGCAGACCCTGGGCAGCAGCAACCACGGAGGGCCAAGCAAATTCCAGCCTCCTGCTGCTTTAGTAAAAAGGAAAAATGGGAACAATGGACACAGCCCGATGGGTGGCATGATGATAGTCTTTTCCTGAAAAAAAAAAAAAAAAAAAGAAACTGGGGGGAAAGAGAGGCAAATGCCCTCATCTGACTGAAGTTCCACTCCTGTGCCTGGACATTTGTCCCATGGGCCAGCAGTGCCAGGATGGGAAGGATTCTGCTGATGTGCGTGGTGCAAACCTGACACAAATGAGCAGGGGACAGGGCTATCCAACCACCCATCTATTTTAAAACGTTTCTTGCAGTCATCCTCTGTTACCGTCTAGGCATCTTGTTGCAAAACATGGACATCCTAAACTATAATTTGCCTTTGTTGAGCTATTGATCCTGATTGTGCCTGAGATTTGGGAGGTTCCCAAATACAATAAGTGTGTTTACATGCAGTAGTCAGAGAGGAAATTACATGTGAAAGCACTCAATAAGGAGATGGTATTTTGTTGCAATTATACATAAGCCTTGTGTTTACATGGGGTTTTTAAGGAGAATTCAAAGCATATCTCCTTTTTGTGATGCATCAACAAGCATATCAAATGATTGTTCAAAAAGCCTGTGCTTTTTGCAAAAATAGAAACCAAATGGCTGAGCAATTTCCAACAGAAAAAAAATTGCCATAGCAATTCCATGGTCTATTTAAAACTCCTTTATAAAACCTTTTAAATAATAAAACTCTACACTCTCAATTAAAAAAAAAAAAAAAAAAAAAAAAAAAAGGAAACTGGCTCTCTTGGTTTCAAGTTTCTAAACATTATGCATTGTAGGGCCATTATATGAAATGCATATTTTTTTTCTCCACGGGCCGTATGTTCCTCTCCTTCTCCCCAGCAGTTGCCAGGCTGCTGGGGTCACCCTGCTCAAGCCACTAGGCTCCCATGGGGCATCCACAGCGTTGCTGTGGGTGCGTGTCCCCAAGACTGCTCTGAAATGGACTGAGTGGCTCTGGAGCATGTTCCCCACGCACAGGACATGCGGCTGAGCTAGTGCTGCTCCTGCCGAGCCCAAGGAACAATTGCTGGGAACCTTTACTCTCACCTCTCGTACAGCCTGCTGCAGGGGTGTTGTCTGAGTGCAACAGGACCGCTTGCAGGAACAACTGTACAGTATACAGGTGGTGGAAAAAGACAAAAGGAAATAAAAAGGATTGAAGGCTGTAAACCTTTAGATATGCAGAAGAGGATGCAGAAGAGGCCTGCTTTGGGAATGGGTGATTGCAGAGCAGAGGCTAATGCCAAAGTCATTCAGAGGAATTTTTTTTATTATTATTTTTTCCGTTATATGCTTCTTTCATGGAGAAACACGAGCTTCAGCTTGCCCACGGCCGTGTGGCACTGCTGCAGCCTGCCCTGATTGTATCCCTGGGCTTTGTCATCTGGCCAGCATGAAACCCAAGCCTGCATGCATGCCCATGCCAAGGGCTGAGCGTGTGGCTGGGTCCTGCTCTACATGTGCAGGGTGCATGGCACGCCGAGCTCGTGCATGCGAGCAATGTAATGAGCTTTGAATTAAAAGCTCCTTTGTCATGCTAACTCTCTTTTTGGTGGCCACTACCAGTTCTCTTTCAAGTGCCACGCATGTACCTTGGCCAGTCGCAGGATCTGTTTAAAGGCCACGTCTAACTTTTAGGTTCATGTTACAGAGGCCCCTTAAAAACAATTCTCCTTTTCCCTAACAGAAAGGTCTGGTAATTTAGCCTCAAAACAAACACGTTAAACACATTACAAACTAAAACCATGATCTTTGCACTCCCATTACAGCAGTAGGCCAGCTAACATCATGCATAAACACACAGATTGGCTAATTCTCTCGTTCTGTAAACAGGATGCGCTGCGCTGAGCAGCGGCATGGCACCTCTGCTCCAGCGTACGTCGAGCTCGGCAGGCCAGTCTTTAGGGCAGGGGGAAGGCGTGTATGCGCACTGAAAGCAAACAGATGGGATTAGACACAGTTTAATCACTTACGTGGGGTTAAGTTGATTGCCAGAATCGTAGTGGTGCATGCACGAGCTGGGGTTTGGAAACAGCTGCCTGCGCAGCATCTGACTTGCCCGTGCTCCCTGCGGTGTTTGCACGTCTCTGCTGACCTCAGGAAGGCCATCCGTCTCCATCCATCCGTCTGTCCATCCGTTGGCGATGTCCGGCTACTGCTGTGCCATGGCATGTTCTGCTCTCACAGCTGCTGTTTCCACGTCTCGTTTGGGAGGCAGGGAAGGGGAGTCCCATGTTCTGATGCACTGGCAAAGGGCTCTGCCATGAGAATATGAACCCAAGCTTCTCCTTGATGAAGGCCTGCTAGGAAAGGAACAGGATATAAAGGAAAGAAAGAGGGACACATTCAGGTATTGTGCTCCCCTTATCCCGGCCTGCGGCGTTACTTACCCCCCTGGGTCTTCCCTGGTGACAGAACCTGGGAGCTGAGCCACTGGGCCTCTGGGTCTGGTGCTGCTGGAGACAAGATGCTCCCGATTCCTACTCCAACAGTGAAGGTCCATGAGGCTCAGTTGTCACTCCCCAAGCCTCCAACCTCTTCTCTAACTTCGCCTCCTTGCTTGGAGGTGCCTGTGCTACATGAGGCCAGGCCCTGTGAGGTAGCACTCTGCACACCTAGGGCTCAGTCACCACTGCAAATCAGAGGAAATTTTTGTGATTTAAATCTCCTGGCATATGTTTCCCTGTTTAATACTGTTTAATGAAAGCTGTTCTTGTTGTGTGCATGTATACACACACATATTTAGCCATATTTTTCCAATTACTTTCATACAGCAGATCACATTTGAATGGGACTCTGAGTCTGGACTTGTGGTAGCTAAAAGCACATGGCCTTTCTGCACGCACTTGCGATATGCTAAAATCTTTTAGTTATTAGCAAAGCCGTGTTGTTGATAATATTCTTTTGCTGGGGAAGATTTAGAAGCATGCCTGTTTAGATAAAGAGGGACTTCCATGTAGTCCCAGGCTCAAAACCATAATATTTCCTTTTTGATGTATATCGGGTGATTTCTGGATGGCACAGAGGTCTGCCTCTACATTAATGGAAGCTAATGCCTCCAGCACTTGCTTGTGGCACAGCTGACTGCACGCTGAGACCCGACGTGCACTTTCCAGAGGAGACAGATCAGACACAAAGCCATGTCCTGCCTCAGCTGAAACTCAGGGCAAAGTACAAGTAACCAGTGAAGTCTTGGTGTGCCAGGCCTTTGCTAGGATGGAGCGAGCATTGCTCTCATTTGCGTGGTCACTTCAGCAACCATGAGCTCTGGTCGAAGTACATGTAAAGTACATGCCAGTCATGTCCGTCCACACCTAAGCACTTGCAGAAGATGGCAAAGCAGTGTTTTAAGCAGCATCTTTAAGCAGCTGATGGCGGTAGTGGTTATCCGTGGGTGAGGCCACCATGTTCTTTTCCAGCTGCATTGCTTTTTCTTTCCTCCCCTCCTGCCTTCCTTTTCTCTAGCAGACCTTGGCTTGCCATCCAGGCTGTGACAACTGGTTGGGAATTTCCTCTCTAGCTCTGAACCTGGGGTCTGTCCCTTCTGTGAATGTGCTGCACGCTGCTTTTGCCAGCACATGTATGTTTTGTCAGTATAAATTACCCACTAAGTGTTTGAATCTCCTTTTCTTCAGCTTTCTGCAGCCCCACTGTCAGTGGCTCGGTGCAGAGCTGCAGCACACCGAGGAGGTGCGGAGCTGACAGGCGTCACTCCATCCAGCCCAGCCCAACCTGTTGGCCAGGCAGCGCTTGAGTGACGAGTGCCTGCTTTCCTTTGAAACCAAGATGAACAGAAATGTGTATGTGTTCAAAACAGCCATGCATTTCAAAGGGAGAAACATTTTTCTGATTAGTTTCAGGTTTATAAGTTTCAAGTTCAATCAGAGAAAGCATTTCTGGTTCTTAAAGCCAGGCTTTCCTGATCATCCTCTTCCTCCAGCCACGGGCATTTCTAAGCCGCCAGAGCACACCGAGAGTGCTGCCGCAAGGGAGGCCAGGGCTCAGCAGTCTGAAGAACAGCTTAGTGCTCATAACTTCCAATTTTAGTTTTTGTTACCTAAAAGGGCACCCTCCCTGCTGGTGTGCAGGAGGGACACCCCGGTGCTGTATCTCCCCGCTCCCAGAGCCTGGCTGAGCAGCACCTGGTGCCTGGGATCAGCTGGGGCCAGGCCGGGCACCCCATGCCTCATGGGGTTTCTCCTATAGAAAACGCAAGGAGTACTCATTCCTGCTGGTCTCGTGCTCTAATTGCAGCTGAGACATGGTTTTGTGTATCTGGGAGCTGGTAAGTGAGCGGGAAGCCAGCACTATTGTTGGGAAATACAGCTACCTGCAGCAGCATCTGCAGCCTGCGGCTCTGCTAGCCCTCTGCCTGCTGGGCTCAGACCCTGCCTCTCACACACTGGCCTTTCCCAACCTCTGGCCCAGAGTTTGCTGCTAAACAAAATGCAGACACAGACAGGGACGTGTGTACATGAAGCAATGGGACACCCAACCCCCTTCCAGCCTGTCACATTCCCTAGGCTCCCCAAAAAGCCCATCAGCTGTGCCACATGCCTGGTGCAGGTGGTACCCTGCTTTTCCTTGCTGTTAAGGCTCAGGGAGTGATGGCCAGAGCAAACTGCTCAGGCTATACCATGTTTGTCTGCAAGGAAATGGGATGTTTATGTTTATTCAAATCAATACTGATGGATTATACTTTTGTTCCATTTAGCAGCTGTTTGGACCATTTTATACCACAAAAGGAGATTAAGATCCAAAGTACTGTAGGGCTGTGTTATGAATAACAGACGTTTAATAGCAATAACAACGAATAACAATGTGAAGTATGGCTTTTAGCTATTGTTATGTCTAAGGTTAGTTTGTTTTTCATATCTATAAATACATACATGTATATATATAAAAAAGGAATACACCCATCTGCTCATCTCGTGTTCCTTGGGAGTAACAGGGTACAGAATAGCACACTGCCTTTCCCTCCTGGCTGGTAGATAAGAAGGAAAGAGGCTGGGAGCCCATCTCCTGCCTCTGATTCCAGCCCAGGATACCCATGAGCAGCAGCCGTAGAGCCAGCTGCCCTGTGTCTGCTTTGGAAAAGGGACCTGGCCCAAGGTTTGTCTTGCCTGGCATGGGTTGTAAATGGGGACCGACGCAAGCACTTGAGGACTCAGAGCCATAAAGTACACATGCAGCGCAATTAGCATGATTTCCCAGAGGCAGGTGTGTGCCTAGGAAAGGCCTCACCTGGCCAAGTGGTTGCTGAGCATTTAGGGCCAGCACAGAGACAGTTCTGGGAAAGAAATTTTCCTTGATTTCCACATATAAATAAATTGGTGCTGACAAGAAATAAGTGTAATAGAGCCTGGTTCCTTGTCATTATTGGCTAGAGCCATGAGGAAGATAATAGCTGAAAATATGGCTTTAAATGGGAGGCACACATTTATTTTGTACAAATACTTTAAAATTACACCATATAGAGAACATTAAAACATATGACTATTACATTTTAAATGACTGCTTAAATCCAAAAGAAAAAAATCCTGGGTTCTTATGCTGTCTGACAGGTGGCTTACTTCTGATCCTACCTCTTAATCTTCGAAGTCATGTTTTCTTTCAAACTCTGTTATTCCATTTTAAAAGGAGATCAGGTTATGTAGAACAATGTATTATGGAGCATAGCACTCACTGCTGGCAAATAAAAAATATTATTAAAAAAAAAAAAAAAGAAATTCAAGATTCAGGATCAATTTGTTGATCTGGTGACATTGCAAGACAGAACCATTCTCAGAGGTCTGTGAGGTTGCGGTTGGACAGTTTTTATTTGCAGTATTTGTCACAGATGGCATTGTGAATTCCCTTGAAAGCATCGTGTTGATCACTTGGAGCAAGGCCCTGGGGGTCAGGCTGGAGCTCTGCTGCTCCTGCAGTCCCTTACCTGTGCATGCAGTGCCGTGTCTGTCATGCTTCTCCTTGCACACGCAGGACCTGCAGGCATCCAGAAGGGCTCCATGTGAAGTCAGGCGGAAACCTTGTGCTGGCCTTGTGCCAGTTCAAGGTAGGAACATATGGCCTCCACTTTTCACAGGCCAAACAGCAATCAACAAGAAATGATTCTGATGAGAGGTTCTTCTTCCCTGAACCCCTTTTTCCCCTCTCTTTCCAGACAGTGTTGCTGCAATGGAGCACATACTGTTGAGGTACACCCAACATGCCTAACCTTTAGAGACAAAACCAGATGCTCTTTGGCTTATAGTCAGTCCTCCAAAGCCCAAAGATATCCACTTGCAAGAACAGAACGAGTCATGCTAATATTGCCCTTGCTAGCAGTTCACAAGACTTTTTGTATACTGCAAGGCAAGCATGAATCAAAAAACCACTTGCTGCACAAGTTTTACAGATTTATTTCTCCCCCTGCTCCTCATTTAGCAAACCAAGATTGTTAAAACTCAGGAAAAATATTTCATGAGGCTCTTGTTGAGTAATGATTGAGTTGGTGTTGCTCTTTAATGAAAATGGTAGAGGAGGGAGGTCAGGAATGGCCTAGGAAGGGTACAGCCATTTTGCCACCTAGTTCGGTGAGTTACAGGTTATCTAGCCCTGCCAAAGCAGGGTGTGTGGGGGGGGGGATTAGCTGTGGTCTTCGTCAACAGTCTGGTTATTAATGCTCCTGAATGTATTGCTGAGAGTCTGGAGGAAGGTTTAGCAGCAAGCACTGTACAGAACTCCAGTATCAATAACACTGCAAACAGTAAGTGTCTTTTGACAGCAAATGCAAAATCTGCAGAAACAGAGTCTTCTCCCTTTAACTGTGGGCACCGCAATAAGAAAGGCTTTTGATTTCCTTCCTCATTTGCTTTTGTTATAGTTGGTTTGATATTCTTTATAACAAAGCGTGTATTCAGAGGAGTGCAGCATATTTTCAGCTATGCAAGGATTATGTGGACAAATGTCATCCTTCCCACAGTCCATTTGGTCTCTTGACTCATCACTCAACAGCTCTGGCCTGCCAGAAGAGCTGATGAAGGCACCAAACTCTTTACCAAACCATCTAGTGTGCCAACATCCCCAGTAATTTCCACAGGCAAAGCAAGCAGTTGGGTTGTAGTGCCGAGGGGAAAGGAAGCTCTGTAGAACATAAGGCACGTTTGCAAAATTCTCCTCAGAAAACTCTCATCTGCCTCCTCAGAACTATGACTCTGGCAATGCAGTGTTTGACCAGAGTTTGGACAGTACTTTGGGGAATATCCATTAGTGTGAAAGTAAGCATTGGTCCAGCATGGCACAAACAGGACATCTGCTTTGGCCAGCAGCAGCACATGATCCTACTTCCTCATGTCTTTAGTATGTAAACAGTTGAAATCTGTAGGAAGCCAGCTAACCACCTGAAAAATACTGAGTAGGGCTCTGGAAGGGATAAAAAAGCAAGCTGATAATCAAGAATTCAATGGAAATAAGGTTGCAAGGAGGGGGAGTAAGCCATAGTGTTTTGAGATGCACCAGACACAAGGACTGAGTCATTTTCATGAGACAAACCACCGTATAAACAGGCCCCATCTGATGTTTTTTCCTCTTCATATGCTACTATACCCAGCTAAAGCAGACTGACAACAAACAGCAGTTTCTTAATTGAAGTTAATTGCTTTGCCTGGATGAATTTTATTTCCTGATCAATTTTAAGCAATGGGCAAATAAACTCTAGCATTAATCATCTTTTCCTTTTTCTTTTTCTCTTGATAGCAAATGTTCCTTTCTGTTCTTCCCATCGTATTTGTGACATTGTGCAGATAATGGACAATCACAATGTTCTTGGTGATTTACATTTTTTCTTTCCATTGGACATAGCTCAGAAGCTTAAGAAAAGCTGTGACTCATAAAGTCACACATAACAAATCGGTGAGCAGGGTCACTTTCTTGGTAAATTTGTCGCTAACTAACTCATTTTGCCAGTGCTGGAAGCTGGTGGCCTAAGGAGCAACCAGAACCTTCCTGAAACAGCCCCAGGATCCAGCAGAAAGCTGCAGTCATGGATTAGGAAAAGAATTAATAAGCATCCAGATTTGTCTGGATGTTACAGGGGGGAAAAATCAATTTTTGCGGGTTTTCAAGTAACTGTGATAGACAAGCTATGATCAAAGTGTCTGGCAATGAAATGGTGTCTTGGAGAAACTGAGGTGTTTAGGTAGAGGAAAAGAAAAGTTTCCTTTGTCTCAAGAGCAGAAAAGTCACCTCATGTGATGAAGGTTTAATCCCTGCAGATGGTTTGAAGCCACAGCATCTTTATTCTCTTCTCACTAGCATCTGTTGAAAAGTTGTCATCACTGCTTATGCCAAATGCTGGACAGGGAACAATTTGCGTAAGACCTGCTCAAGATAACAAGCTCGTTAATAGCTTATATTCGCCATAAGCAGCCAAGGTATACTTAGCCATGACAGTTTTCTTTCAGTGGACTTGGGAGCTCTTATCAACTGTGACAGCGCAGAGCGGGTGGAATGTGGGAAACAAAAGACCCGCACAAAGGAGGCACTTTAGGTCTGAGCGTGTCTGGGTTCCTCTTGCTTCCTAGAGGCCACACAGTGACGAGCGTATGGTGAGATTCTTTGCTCTAATTAATATTTCACTCTCTGAGCGAGTTTCAAGTTATCCCTTGAGAGAAGTTAAAGGTTTGCACATTTTGAGGAAAAATAACAAGGCTGGTGAGCTTGAATTAAGAAAGTATGTTGAAGGAGCTGTTACAGTCTTTAACTTTGGGTGAGGGACATGTAAACCATACAGTATTAGTGCACTTTTTATTGTATAACTTGTTCTATGTCCTATTTTACAGTCTGCTCCAATAAATTTATACATAAATGCTGCTAGGAAACATTCACCCCTTCTTCCCTTTCTGCCTCCTCTGGACTGGGGCATCTGATATTTCATATTCTGCGGAGGTATTTGTTTTCCAAACCAACCCACCAAATATATTTTATGACAGCAATAAAATAAAGTGGCTATGTGGTTGGAACTGCTGAGTTCAGCAAGGAAGGTGAAAAAATGGCCACTGGAGGAGAGCTGCTGCTACCAGCAAGTGCAGGGAGCCCAGATAGGGCCGACTGATGGGGCCTTCAGCCCCGTGGTGAAGAGTTGTATGAGCCACGGGTGCAGTGCTGTACACCCTTACAGATGTGGCAGATTGGGCCCTGCCATAACAGAATCACACCAGAAGTTACGAGCAAGCCTAGGGTGGCTGAAGCCTTCATGAGCTACAGCGCTGAGTAAAAAGCTGAGCTACTCCATCCAGTGGTTTCTCGTTCCCTTCACCGTGTGCTGTTGTTAGGCAGCAGTCTCTTAATCCAGCTGTAATTCCTCAGGATACAGCTTGTATCCTGAGCAAAGTAATTACAGATCTCAGAGCTGCAAGCTGAAGGTACAGTAAGAAAAATGATGCCACTATGTGTTGAGTGGTTTACCTATGGGCTTATCAGACACCATTTGAAGAAAGCCCTCCCTGGATGTGCACAGAGGGAGAGAGAGGCACTTAATCTATCTAATGGCTCCCGTGACATTGATATACCATCTCTCATTGTTGTGTTAAGGACCTCTTGAGCATTCTGCTCATGCATCACTGGATGACATTATCCCAGCATGTTATGGCCAGTGGCACACCTAGGTTAGAAAGGATGTTGTGGTATCCTAGAGGAAAGCAATTAAATTATCATTGTCTATTCACCAAAGCAAAGGTAGACCATGGAAAGACTCCCTTGTGTGAGGCATTATTTGCCCTGCCTGCAGCAGCAGTGCACCCCACTTGCATGAAGTATCTCACCATTAGGTGCAGTGCAGTGCTGCATCTGATGCTTTCAGCAAAACGTTGCTACACAGCAGCATCTTGTCCAGTTTGACAGCCACAGGGGTGGTATTGGTCTGCCTAGGCCTGGAGGTAGGTCATGGTACTACAAAAACTGAAAGAGAGAAAGGGCAAAGAGGGAAGGAAGGAAAGGAATTTGAAGGGTCAGGGATTTCTCAGCAGGCCTGCAAGCAGCACCACATTAAAAATGTCTCCAGCTCTGGGAAAAGGCCATTTGTTCCGTACCACAAATTCAGGGAAAAATAAATAATTTCTGAGATGTCCCTGTAGTGTAAAGCAGATCAAGAATGAAGATGTGGGAGGGAACAGACAAATGGCCTTGTGCTAAAAGTCTTCCTGTTATGAAGAAGAAATGCCTGTTCTTCTCAGCACATGGAGGATACACATGCCTATTCAAAGTGATACAATCTGTGTTACCACTGTGAAGAAAAAACAACAAATGGCCCTTGTGCTGCCCTCCTGCTGAACCATCCCTTGGAGGGAGGACATGCCACCACAGCCAGGCAAGAGTGAGATGCATGCGACCTGAAGACCTGTGGTGGTGCAGGGGACATCGCTGTGAGAAGGGCTCATGGTACAACTGGATGTAAGCACCCACGTGGCCCTCACAGAGCTCTGAGGCACAAGCACGGTCTTCATGAAGGGGCAGCAGGCTCTGTGTGAGCGTGAGGCAATGCCTGGAGCAGAGCTGTGGTCCCGGCAGAGGTCTGTCCGCAGTGCCAGCTGCTGTCTCACAGCTAAAGGCGAGATATGAGGGGCAAGCGTGGCCGGGTGAGGCGTGAGGCTCATGGTGCGGGCAGGCCTACAGAGCTCAACCAAGATGCCCTAGTGACCTCAGGAGAAAAGGGTGCATCGTGTTTTCCTCCAGCTGCCAACAAAAGCTTTTTAAACAGTAAATGAAGGAGTAGTGTAAACACAAGGCCTTTTAAGACGTGTATCCGTGTCACTTAAGTGAGGGCTAATTATTAATTTGATGAAGTTGAAGGTGAGAGAAAGACTGCAGGGCCCTCTTTTTAGGAGCGGATCCCCTTTGCACATAGCCTGCAAACTCCTGCCAGTGCACAGAGGGGCGAGCCAAGGAAACGAGGCGAGCAGCGGCTGGCAGCCATAGGTTCGCTACGTGCCTTTCTCAGAGAAGTGCGCCATGGAGCTAAATGTTTAGTAAATACAGTTAGCTGGGGGAAAGAAGTATGTAAAGTTTGACAGAACAGTGACCTAAAAATGGGCCTCAAAGTATGTCTTCGCAGCAGACTGAAAACAGAAGGAAATCTAATTAATTATAATTATTACACTTCTAAGAGAAGAGGAGAAGCAGACTTTCTCTCATGATATACAGAGAACAACTTCAAAACTGTTTACACAAATGCTGTGAATTCTGCTGGGTGGGTACTACAAATCCATGTCAGATGTTAACGGAAAGAACAGCGTTTGTCTTGCAAGATGGCAACATGCCACTGTTTTAAGTAACAAACATGCTCGCTGTGGTGCGGTTAGAGCCTGCCATGATCCAAGATGAAAGACAAATGAAGGATCTGCAAGACTGATGTGGGGCTGTGCCAGATGTCAATTTTTGAGTGATCCTTGTCATTTTAAAGACAGATACAGTAGAAACCCAAATGTTATTGGCAATCATTTATCAGAATCATCCAAGAGCCTCTCTGCACGTGTGCAGAAATTACCTATCTGGTAACAACATCCTTTGTACAGAAATCATTGGATTTATGAATTTCCAGTTGACAGTAATTGTAAAATTAAAATCCAGTGTAGAAGTCTCCCTTGCAGGTAACTCCACATTGACAAAGAGGATTAAGAATATTTCACCTGAGTCTGCAAAAGTGCCAAATGTAGCATTCATTAAGCATAGTGAGACTACCCGAGGGTGTTAGATGTCCTCAACCAACCAGTAAACATGGGCACACAGGAGCATTCTGTGGCCTTAGGTGTCTGTGGGGCGTTCAAGGTGTGGAGCCGGAAGATGCAAAGAAGCAGGATCAATGCACAGCTGTCTTGCAGTGTATGTTTCGGGCAGCATTTGCCCAGCACAGAACAAGCAGAGGGAGCTGGAGCAGTCCGGGGGCTGCTGGAGATACCACATGCTGCCTGCAACCAAACAAGCTGCATTGTCGGTGTGAAACAATGTAAGGAGCCTTTTCTGCCTCACCATCACCCTGCAGCTTTCACTCGGGCTTGCTCTGAGAGCCCTGCTGAGAAGCTGAGACGCACCAGGCAGGACCTGCGCCAGGCGTCCTGTACCTCTGCTGTCAGGACAAGGCTGCCATGTGGATGGGAAGCATCAAGCCAGTCTGGGGGTAAAGTAGGCTGGACCCCATTGTGCAGTGTGTGCTCTAGTTTTTATATTATGTTTGTGTACAGAAGAACTTGTCAAATGCCAAGCCCTCTGGAGTTAGCCCAGGAAGGGGTTGAGGAGTCGCCTGGAAAGCTGCACAGGGTCAAGAGCCTGTCTGTAGACACAAAGACTTTTTTACCAAGACAACTCACAGTGAAGGCCAGTAGTGAGCTACACACCCTGTCAGTTGGTACATAAGCACATGGTTGAAAGAAATGGACTATTTGAGAGCATAGAGGAAAGGCAAAAAAATATGCAGGGAAACAAAGTAATAACAATTAAGACAATAGGCAAGAGAAATGACTGGATGGAATCATCAGTTGGAAAGCAAAGACAAGTAATGATATATAACAAGCCACTACATGTTCTTCCTAGGGGGAAGACTGAAAAAACCCAGAGGAGAATGGCAAGAAGCCAGTAGCAAACCAACAGCACAGCAAGGCAGTCCTTTCTAAAAATGTCACCATGGAATTACACAAGAAGCGGCACATGAAGGACATTTGCAGCACTGGCTCAAAACCTTACAATTGGCTATGGATAAGGAAAGCATAAAGACACTGTTGAAACTTTTTGCTTCTGCTGGCCAAGCTACGTGTATGGGAAGCCACATTGTCCAACAACTGAAGTTGCCCACCTCGGTGCTGTTTGGAGGTGTGCTGCACCCCAGACCAGGGGGCAGGACCTGCTCACAGGCTCTGCACACAGGCTGCATTACCTGCAAACAGCCTGTGTTGCTGGAAAACCTCTGTGCTTGCTGATGAGGCCTCCTTGAGCTGTTGGTTAAGCTGAAGCATTTGGGCTCTCCTGCCTGTGCTTTCTAAAGATGTCCAGAGGGGACTTTGCAAAAGCCAGGCACCCCCAGGCTGAGCCTCAGGGACTCGCGCAATCAGGACTGTACTGTACGTTGTCCCATTCCAGCGGGGAGATGAAGCAGCAACTGTTAGCACTTGTCACTGGATGAAAGCTGCAGCCCTGTACTGGTGTGTCAGGATCCTTTTGACTGTAGCAGCCACGCTATGTCATCATTTATTTCTGAGGGTGTTTTCTGCACGGACTGAATCAGAGCCTTGCGGTGGCCTCCTGGTGCTTCTGGTAGCCGTGCGCTTGGAGTGAGTCACAGGGCATCCTCAGCTGCACCACAATAACCTGCCAAACAAAGGCTGTGTGTGTCACCAAGCCTTGAGAGGTGATCGGCATTTTACTACAACAGGTACTATTTTATACACTGGGGTTGTTTCTGAACTGTGAACTCCCCCAGCTGGTGAACGTCTGCTATTACCGTGAGGCACAACCTCCACTCCACAATGTCTCTGTGAGGTACTGCGAGACCGACTCCAAACCTCACCAGCATTCTGCGATGTGCAGTCAGAAGCTGGAGGAGAATCGGAGCATGAGTAGCTGCAGAGCTAATGTGGCTTACCAAGATGCCTGTCATTTGGGAGGAGGAACAAGGTCAGCTTGGGTTTAAAAATGTCATACAGCTGGTGGGGTTTGTCTGTTTCATGAAGTCTGAGCACTGCGATTCTGGACTCGAATATGGGAAGAGCCAAATCTCCAGCAGCTGCAGGCACAGCAATTTCTCTATTACTATCCATGAGGGAGCATCCCAGCCACTTGGAAGCATGACTTCAAGGAAAACAGGCACAAAACCTGACCCATGTCACACATTTCAGGTCCCTTGCACAGTCTTTTGGGGTTTGTCCATAAGAAGCATTATGCATAACAGGTCACTGACCATCCTTGATTTAAAATCCTGAATTAAAGCATTAATTAAATTAATTTAATTAATTCATTATTTAATTCATTAATTATTATTGATATGAATTATCAGTAATTCATTAAATTATTGATTTAATTCAGCATCCCTGAATTAAAGCATTAATCCTTAAACTCACAGAAGAGGCAGGAACACTGCTGCACAGCATTACTGAGAAGGCAGTTTGTATCAAAGCTGTTCACCTGCTCAGCAGCACACACCTTCTCATGGTCTGAGCTGGTCATGATGTTGTGGTTCTGGAAGTGTCCGAGCCAAGAGTCTGCAGCCAGCAAATGTCATCCAAGTCCGATCAATTTTGCAATGCCTTGTACTGCACATACTTTATGGTAAACGCTTCTCTTGCACACATACACGGCCTTTGTGTTTGCCTGGTGTTGTCACAGTGACTTGGGACAGACGCAGGCAAGGCCTCCCTAAGAGGAAGCTATCCCTCAATAGCACACCTGGCCTGCTGTCTTTCTTAAGGAATTACTTATAGCAAAAGTTAATCAAAAGACATCTGTCTGAAGAGATGTGGGCAGTGAAAAGATCCATGTTATCCCCAAACTCTCATGGTCATCTATGTGATCGGCTCGAGACCACATCATGCTTACCTGCAACTCCACAATATTCACCTCGAGCGTGCTGGGGATGTCTGATAGGGTAACAGGTAATTCTGTGCAGGTTACAGTCAGCTCCCGTCACCGTCCACATAATATGGCCAAGAACAAGGGAGCAGCCAGGGTGTAGGAGATGTAACCAGAAACAGCCTTGTGTTGTGAAAGAGAACTGCAGAAGCAGCAGTGGCTGCACATGTGTGTGGATACCATGTTCAGTCTCTTGTGATAAGGAAGCAGTAGGTGGAAAACAGCACCAGGGACAGAAGGGTCCATCAGGACAGCTGGCAGAAGAACAAAGGGTGAGTTACCTGACCTTTCCATGACTGAAAAGAAGGCTGTAGCACCTGGTGACCTCCCAGATGGAGGGAGGAAGCAGAGGGAAATGAGTGTGTATATTTGACCAAGGGTGGTAAATGATGAGAGGAGTGCTAGGCAGCGGGCAGGTGTGTCTGTGTGGACCATGGTGTGTGTTACCAGGACATAAGCTAAGCAACTGCCCTTCAGGGATGGGTAGGGCTGGACAGGAATCAAGACCATGTCCAACTAGCCAGGGCTTCTGGTGGCACTTCAGCAAAAAGAGGTGGTCAGATGGGTTGCAGCTGAAGCACTGGCTTAGCACTGTGGTGTGACTATGAATGGGCAGCACAGCTCCGTGCCTGCCTGCCCCAGCTGAGGAGCAGGGGGAAGAGGGCAGAGCACCAAGAGCACCACGCCAGGCCATTCGCCCTGCCCTGCCTGCTGCCCACACTGGGGGACCCGGGGGCACACAGCTGCCCTGTGCCCCTCCACTGAGCCCGCACACCACCCCTCGCCAACCCCACAAAAAGGCCAGGCCCAGGCGGATGTATACAAAACCTGAAATAGTTTACTTTGCTTTCTTTTTTTTTTTTTTTCTTCCCTTTTTTTTTTTTTTTTTTTAAACTTTGCTCTAGGTTTACTTAGATTTCGTGAACTTGATACAAGAGCATTTGATATGAATCGGTAAATAAAACACCGTCATAGATAGATAGCCACGATAAACTTTGTTAGAAATGTACATGTCGCGAAAAAATAATAATACTAATAATAATAATCATAATAAAAAAAGCCAGCGCGACGCCCAGGCCAGCGCGGCCCTCACGGCCCTCGCCACGGCTGCGGGTGGCTCTGGTTCCCCGCGGGCGCCGCACCCCGGTAATGTGTGTATATAAACAAAGCCCATAAGAAATGTACAAATATAAAAAGCTACAAACATTAATAAATTACATCGTCACAAAACACGGAAACACTCCACAAGGTGCTAGTAAAATAACTGTCTCCCTCCTCGTACAAGAAGTTACGCAAAGAGCTGGTACGGGCCGCTGCGGCTGGCGGCGCCCGGAGAGACTTTCCCCTTATAAAAAACGGGTGGTCGTTATTCCAAAAGCTATGTACAAGCTACATTCTAGGAAAAGGATGCCTCAGGAGACGCATCTACACGGCAGCCAGGCACCGCCGCCCGCCCGCTCCCCGCCACCCCTCACCGCCTCCCGCTGCTCAGCGCCGCGGGGCCGGGCCGGGGGCGCGTTAACTTTTTGCGGACTGGTCGCTCTCAGCACTCTGAGAAAGGACATCTATATTAAAAAATATTTATAGCAGGATTCTGTACACTCCAACCGCTGAAAGTTAAAAGGGTTGCCGTCATGGTGGCCAAAGTTAGGTGGCAGTAGCCCGGAGGCTGCTAGAGCAGCAGCTTGCCATTCCGGTGGATCTTCAGGATCTTGCCGAGCCGCTGCTTGGCCGTGGCCATCCCCTTCTTCGTGCGCTTTCCTGGAGGGAGAGCGGGAGTGGGTGAGCCCCAGGGCGGCTCCAGCCCTACACAAAGTGACCCTCCAGCCCCGTACCACTGCTGCCTTCCCCACGGGAAGCCCGGCCCCATCCCAGCACCTCCACGAGGCCACAGCCACCCCACAAGCCTGGGTCCTTGCCCGCTCCCACCCCAGCTCCCCGGTGCACCAAGCACAGGAGCCAAAGTGGCACCACCGCAGCTGGGGCGCGTCCCGTCACACACCTGGGGCACCCCCACAGTGCCAGCCCTGCTGTGCTGTGCCCTCACCCAGCCCGCATGCATCCCAGCTCATGGCTTGTGGGTGACCAGTTTGCCCCCAGCATGACAGTCCGTCCAAACCCAGTGTCTCCAGCACTGCCCCACTGGGGAGGCTGTGCTCACACAGGCACCCAGCAGGCTGTAAAATGCTGCCTGCTTTCACCGTGGGCATGCACACACCCCCAGGACCTCTGGACACCTCTCTACTGTTCTGCACACACTCAAGGGCTAATCTGTAGCATGGGGACACAGTCTGGCACCTCACTGGCACCAGTCCACGTACCACTGTGGTTCCTTGCCCTCTCTTTCCCAAGAGAGACCACCTGCATCCAGCCTAGGCACAAGCTGCTGAACAGCTGCATGTACCAGTGCATGCACACACACACACACACACACGCACAGACATGCACATCTTTACAGATTTAGGCTAACACCAAGGCACTACAAAGCACCTAACTGGGACAACCTCCCCTATCCCCACACTCAAGAAAGAAAAACACCACTGTGAGCCCTTGCTCGTGGGCTGTGCCATTCAGGAAGGCCTGTGCTCCCTGCATGCTTGTCCTCAGAGACTTGTACAATTGTCACAGCTGATCTCTACCCCACCTCTCGCCAGCTACTACCTTACAGCCAGAAACATTGTGAATCTCCAAGGTATCTGGGACTACCTGGCACTCCACAAACCCACAGAGCCATTTCCCTGCCCATAATGCTGTCAGTGCACTCACATGCAACACCTGCAAAGACTGGTTCCTCTCCACTTCTCCCACCTGCATTGAGTGCTCCAGCCCAAAGGGCAGGTGGTGACCTTCCACACCATACCTTTTCTCAATAAGAATGTGCTTCTACAGCCATAGAAGACTGGCGGCATACAAAAGCAATTTATAGTTTCTTCATTTCTCATCCTTTTGCCTCACTGTGAGTTGTCTCCCTTCCTGAAATAGTCTGAGAGCTCCCTGACTCTGCTTCATCCCACCTTCTCCTTCCACAGTCCCTTCATTCCCAACCTGTTAGTTCCCAAGCTCTGGGATCTCCTGTGCTCCATGCAAGAGAGATGCCCTGAAGTCCCCTAGGTGGCCCCAGCTGGAGGCCCTTCACTGGAGGCTCTGAATGTGCTCCTCTCACCCAATGTCAGGCACATACTCTTGGCACATGGCTCCTTCCCTCCTCTGAGGACTGAGCTATGTCACGGGCAAGGTGTGATCCACGTGCCTGTAAAGGCTCCCTTCACGATGGCCTGACTGGGCACCCAGCTCACCTGCCAGACCAGGGCCTGGCTCCATTCAGCACTCCTCTTCCCATCACATCTTCCATGCTCTTGGACCTGTTTTATTCACATTACCATGGCATCACAAAGACACAATTCCAGGCAAATACTTTCATTTCACTCTGGTTCTGCAGACAGCTACAAGTCTTGCCAGCTCCTGACAGAGCCCTGGGGCCTATAATGGGCTGTACACATCCTCCTGTATGGCCCATTCAGCTGCCCTGATGTTTTACTGGGGCTGCAGGACACTACACACTGCCTCTGATTTGCTCCACTCAAATGCGGAATACTGGAAACGTCTGCCATATAGCCTCACTTTTTACAACAGGGCCTCTCCCAGTGGGATCGAGCACTTGATCTTCACCATACACAGTGCACTTGACTGGAGTTTTTGCCTGTCCCACACACCTGCCTTCATCGTGCTTTCTCAGCACAGTTCAAGCAGAGAACAGAAGGCCCCAGCCCAGCCCTGGCTTTCCCTATGGCAGACAAGTGACTTCTTCCTCTCTTGGTTTTGTTTGCGTGGCTGTGTTACTCCCAAGGTCTGACATTCCTCTGCTCTTTTGTTGCAACAGGATTGCAGATTTGCACTACTCTACACGCGCTGGGCAGGACGTCCTCCTTTACAGGTATGCACAGGTATTGCACAACCACTAGCCGACCTCAGCAGTGCCTGACCCCGCCCTGAGCAGAGCAGCCTTTATGGATGCATCCTCCCCTTGACAAGGCTTCACCAGACGGGCTGGACTGTGACGTGGCCACTGCATGTCCTCCTCAGGAACCCTGGGGCATGCTCAGGAGCATTTCCTAGCACAGGATGCCTCACACCCTGCAACAACAGCCCAGCAGCAAGGCACAAATTTGGGCCCACACTACCAGGGGAGCCAAGGCCGTGGGCTAGATCTCCAACCAGATCTGATCTACCAAAACAATTCTACAGACCCATGACAAACATAATACGTGAGGGCCCTGCAAACGGCATGGATTACATGACCAAATCACCCTTCCCCATTCCTAGAGCGTAACCCCAGGCGTTTCCTGGTACCTTTGGCGGAGGCATTGTTCTGCGAGGATGATGAGGGTCTCCTCTGTGTGAGGAAAACACCGGGTGCCATCGGCTGTGATCCCCTGTTAGGCTGGGCGACCCCAAAGGTGCTGGCCCCTGCGGTGTACTCGTGATCTGTGAGGCTGCTGGCATGTGACTCCAGCTTCGGCTCTGGCGAGCTGCCTTCCTGAGCCGGTTTGTTCGCGTTGTTGGTTGACAGCTTCTTTTTGGTATTTTTTTTCTTCTTGCCTTTTTGTTCCTCCTTTAAAATGACAAACATGAAGCTCATATTAATCCCCAGAAGACCTTTAGCTATGGCAAGGGCCAGCGGCGTTGCTTAGGGTCCTGATACAATGAAAAACAATGGAGTTTGCCATGTACAAACTGCTCAGTCTGTTCCGATACCATCTCTCTCACAGATCTCTGCTGCATGCACACGCTGCCTTTCTTGCCTCTCTGTGCTTTGTGCAGAGCCTCCTTGCTTGTTAACTCTGTGCACACTGCGGCGAGTAGCAGCCAGTCAGGACCGAAACGACCCTGCCTTGGGAGACCAGCATGGTTTTGCATGAACAAACCTTTTGAAGTTCCACATAAACTGGCATCTCCTATCTTCAATCTTCACACACTTTCACAATAGCATGGAGGATATTAAGCACCCCACTTATTCATAGAATCTGCTTCCTGCTAAGACAGACATTATCTCACCACCTACAACTGCACATCATGAGAAAAGTGGTCTCTCACCGTCCTGTTTCCCTTGCCTACCTTCAAATCCACTTCTTGTTGAAACCCTGCTACCGTTCTTGGAGCTCTTCTACCTAACAGCACCCATCATAAAAGTGCAATGCCACCAAAAGCCACAACTCCAGCAACTCCAGCAACTCCAGCATCTCGCCAACCTGGCTCCAGCAGACCTCATCACCTTCACGCCTTGCTCTGTCATATTTGTGGGGCCCAAGTGCATGAGGCACTTAGCATCTATATGACACCTCCAGAGACCAAAGGACACTTACCAACACCCAGAAATGCCTCAATATCTTTGTTGAACTGACATGAGCTATCCTCGGTTCACCAAAGCTTTGAGAGAAAACCCTAATGCTTCCCAGCAGCTGATTTCCACAGACAAGGCAATCACACCAGTCAGACTCTCAAATGCACATCAATACACCGTTCTCACACACTCCTTTCAGGGACCCTCCTTCTACCATTAGCCTGCAAGGTAGCCATGGTTGCTCTCTCATGCTTTTCTGTACTTCTGACACACTGCCTGCCCTGTGCTGGGGCTTTGTCAGGTATGCTGCAACACTACAGGACTTTCCTCCTGTTTATTTCACCTGAGACTGATGACCCTTGTGTTCCTGACATGAATAAACCCTAAGAAGGACTGACACCGCTGCTATTTGGGCATGACTTTGCTGCTTTCATGTCCTGACAGCTACTACTTCCCAAGCAACCTCACCTGCTGTGACAGCTTTGCGGCAGCAGCAGCAAGTCCGGTTTCAATGGAGGCGACTCTTGTACCCTCTCGCACTGGTCTGTCCTGTCGAGGCACCGAGGGGCCGACTCGTGCTGCAAGGAAAGCAGGTGCAGGTGAGACACATGCAGCGTGTGCCCAGATGAGCAGCACAGCCACACTGGGCAGCGAGACTCTGCCCTCCTGAGCAGGAAAAGCCAGGGATGCCACAGCCTCTGCTCTTCCTTCCTCCCCAGGATGTGTACGAAGAAGGAAGTGCTGACAGCCTCCACCCAGTCACAGTGGTTTGGGGAGAAGCTGCCAACAAAGATATAACACAGCCAAGTAACCTCACAGGCAGATGCAGCTACCTGAAGCTGAAGCCATGGGAGATTTCTGCCTACTACAGGTAGTATGAATGAGTCCAGCATCGTTTCCAAATGGACAGCGTTCACCGCCCCATCTGCTGGGGATGGACATGCAGTGCCACGAGCTGAGACACTGCTTCTTTGTCACACGCAGCAAGCTGTGGAGACTCCCCCATTAGTGGGCCATAGCAAAGGGGGGTCTAGGAACCCCCTAGCCTCTTATACTGCCTCTGGTGAGCCACAACAAAAACACCTTTCCAGACCATCAGCTTTGGCCAAACTCAGAGGAGACCATTCTCACATTCCCTGTCATTTCTCTCTATTTGGTCAACACCTAAAAGCCAGGGCTACTCAGCTGTCTGTGGTTTCACAACTACGCCACTGCTAAGGTGGCCACCAATCATTCCTTCACCAAGAGCACGAAGGAAAAAAACAACCCATCCAGGAACGACTTTTTCCTGCTGGTTGATGGCAAAAGGCTAAAACTGGTCGGCTGAGTCCCAGCACATGAAATCACCTCCCATTGTGCTGGAAAGAATTAATCCTTCACTATACAGAGAAATTGCTAGTTGTGGTCTTACAGTTTCCACATTCCTTGAAAAATGGCTGGTTCATTAGGTACCTGCCTGACTTAGTCTGAGTCTGGGTAGCACAGATTTTATGGACTTACCTGTTGGGCTATAAGGGGCATCATCTGAGCTTTTCCTTTTCTTTGACCGAGATTTGAATACTGGATTATCTTCATCCGATTCAAGAGAAGGGTAAACTACAGTAGGAAACAAAGAGGATACTTTCAGTGTGGGGACAGCTCTGTGCTGCACACAAGTCCACTTGCTCTGTACAGTTATGGTGCCCGCAGGCATCGCAGCTCAGAAGAGCTATGTCCCCCAGAGGTAACGCTGAGTGGTGACACAGCTGCAACAATCAGGAGACTTTCTCTTGCTCTCATCTACACACTGCATTTTAGAAGTTGCTGTCATTACGCTGCAACCAGCTACTTTTAGGATACACAGATAAACTTCTCAAACAGCATAAAGCAGTCTTCATCTTGTCTGTGTAGTGGCAGCACAGCTGTAAGAGACACAGACAAGTTTCTTTATCCCAAGCTAGACTGATATTGAAGACATGCCAGTACAATTCTCATAACCCCTTGCGAGACAAGATGTGAATCTTCATGTGTCAAAGAAACACATGTAGGTGCGTGGGTACTCCTGCCATGAGAGGAGCTTCTACCTTTCTTCAAAAGCTTGGGAAAAAGTGAGCCACGCTATGATTCACAGGGAGACAGCCACCTCTTTGTTAAGGGACTGGTCTTTGGACTGCACGGAAGGACTTGGTGCCATGTCTCAGATTTTTTCCTGTCCCCATGGGTTTAGGTTTTGCCAGATGCAAGCAAGCCTTGCTTCACATTTTCAAAGGAGGCTCTCTCACATGCACAGTATGATATCAGGCCCAGCGCTAACACGGCTTGCAGATAAGTACCCTGGTCACTTGATACACTCCTAAAGATCCTACAGACCTCCCACAAACTCCTATCCACAACAACTTGGCTAAGATACGTGTGATCTGCCATGTGTCTCTATCGCAGTAGCAGTGGTCCTACTTATGACTTAGCACGGGTATGGCCCACTGATATTACCAGGCACAGACAGCTGTCACAGCAAGGAGATATGCAGGAGAGATCACAACATATCTTGGCTCCCACACTTGATTTCTGGTGTCTGTAGGGCTTTTTCATGTTCATGGCTGTCTGAACAGCATCCTCGCTGGACAGCAGTACCCGCAAGCACAACTCACACCGCAGTGACTCATGGTTCCCTTCATGCACGGAGCAGACCAAGGCAGATTCCTTTACTGCCACATCCCCTGCTCTTCCCCCAGGAGCAGGAAGCAGCCTTTTCTGGGAGCCTGCCTAGTGCAAGCAGAATTACCAGTGCCAGGGAAGCCAACCGCTTCATTTGGCACCTCACCTTCCTGGGCCTTGTGACTCCAGCACAGTCAGGCAGAGAGAAACAAGATGACGTGCCATTTGTGCTGACCTCAGAAACTGTTTTCCTTGATTTACTAGTGGCCAAGAGGTAAATGTGAACCATTCTACCAAAGGACCCTTCAAAGGCCTCAGGGATAAAACATCACCTGATCTAAACTTTGCCCCAGCCTTTACTGTGAAGTTTTGTTTGTTTGTGTGTGTACATTTTTTAACAGGCATTTGATTTTCTTGCCCGTTGTCATTTGTTACATCAGTAGTGATTTTACCCTTACTGTGGCCTTTGGCCATTGACACTGTAAGTCTGCTGATTAGATGTGGAACAGCAGAGCCTTTGGAAACCAAGCCTGCTCACAACAAAGGCTCTCCATTCAGTCGCAGCACAGATGTGTAATGAGCAAATCTGCCCTTCAGCAGAGCAGAGCCCTGCCCATGCGTGGCATCTGCTTCATGGAGCTGCCCTTTCTCAAAGCACCTAGCAGCACCACCACTGCATCGCAGAGCACTCTAAATGGCTGGGCTGCCTTCTGCAACATGTCGCAGCACCTCCAGTTTGCCTTGGTATCTCAGAGGGTGAAAACACATGCTATTTTTCTGGTCATAACATGATTTCTGATGGCCATACTTGCCACAAACCTCTACTTTCTTCTTGTCCCATTCAGGGCTTCAGGTTTTCCAGTTCCTATCAATCCTCACATTATTACTTTCTTCCTTTCCTGACTTCTTATATTCAAAATTGTTCCTGCAAATTATTATGGTAGAACTGATAATAACTGGTGCAAACTGGCTATGCGCCCACTTCTGCTTCAGATGCTTACTTTCTGTGCCAACACTCAAAATACCACAGGAACCCTTCTCCAAGTACAAATTCAGCTTCTCACTCAGCTTGCCTAGACATATTAGTGTTATTGTGCAGAGAAGGACATTCCTGTCATAAGCACTAGTACCTGACACACATTTTTGGGACAGCTCCCCATGCTTGCTGGCGGACTGCCACATTGTCAGTGTGTTTCCATGCTTTTTAAGATCTACTGGTAACACCATGTCTCAAGTACAGTCTAACTGGATATTTATATCACCACCGGTTCTGTAGTCAGTCTATCTATTATGGAGTGTTTGCTTAATTTTGCAGTGCAGACCTCTTGTTGATTACACTCTTCCTTACTAACATTTTGGTATTTCAGTGCAACAGACCACATGAAATTAAAAAAGCATCCCATGAGAAACACGGGGAGTATTTGTAAATATGCACACGCATACCCAGGCACACACACAACTCAGACTGCTTCGTGTGTACGTACCATAATCTGAATCTTTAAAACAGGCATCTAAATGGTCCTGATCTTCATCGTAATCTTCAATGTCAATACTGTTTTTTGTGCTTTTCTTTAGTAACCGCTTGCCAGCATTTTTGTTACTACCACCGCCTGTTTTTTTAGAGTTCTGTGTGGAGATGGAGTTATTCTTCGCCTGATTGGTACCCCAGGATGCCTGGAGGCAGGAATCTGATGACTGGAGGTTTGCCATCGATAGCATGCCCTGGATTGCTTCTTGCGTGCTGGGTGAGGCAGGTGGCTGACTGCAGGAAAACATTGAGAAATACAAGAGCTATTAGCGAATCCATGAAAACACAAACCCCTCTCAAACAGTTGACTCCTTTCACCTCGCAGTGTTGCTAGAAGAAATTTCCCAATTACTGTGCTTTGAGCAGCTGGGCATGCCACAAGTGACAACAGGTGTTTTTTTTTTTTATGTTAACAGCAACATCACAGTGCATTAGATTTGGGGTTACTGTAACAGTAACCTCTATAACAGTATTCCCAGCAACACAACATTTGTACTACCCAACCCTGAGGATGTCACCCCAGCCCCTTACACACACATCCCAAATTCCCATCCTCCTACAATGGAGCTATGACGGGTGAAAACCACATTGCCTTCACTGACCTGAACGATGAGACCCCTGCTGTTGGCCAATACCCTTGCAAATTCATTTCAGATTTCTCCATCCCCTCCTTCACATGACTATGTATGAAAGCGAAGCCTGAAGAGGGCAGGGAGCAGTGGTAAGGGGGAACTGCACATGGACCATGACAGTGGGCAGGCTCTCTGGCACCCCTCGAGAAGTGACAGAGCTCAGGAGAATGGAGAAGTCTGGCTGTGGTGACCAAGCTACCAAATCACCGTGTCTGCACGAAGAAGGTGGGACAGCTCACACCGGGGTGCTGCTGTGTGTGGGCACGGGAAACACAGGCTGTGCCCTCTGCAGTGAAACAACCAACAGGCAGCAGTGCTGTTGTGGTGGGCTTCTGTTATGTACTGCCAAGCAAGTGGAGAAAGGATCCAAACAATGAGAATGAAGCTCAGGTTCACAGGCCACAGCTGTCAATGGGGACGTTCACTGCCCCAGGACCGTCAGAAGAGCAACATGATGGGGCACAAGCAGATCATGAGGTTTCTACAGTGCCCTGGGAGGTTTTCTGATGTGTATGTGGGGTGGACTGACGATGGGAGGTGCTGGACAGATGTAGGACTGGATGAGTGGGCTAGAGGAGAGGGAAACCTTGTTCACATTGAACTTGCTTTTTGGCATTTTATTGCCAACTGAAAACAAGCACTGTGCATCTACTATAGAAAACAACATATTCCTACAGAGTAGGCTGAGGTTAAATGATGTGTAAATTCTGACTGGCATGTACACTTAAGCAAGGTGGCAAAGCATGTTCTTCATGATACCGAAGAATGTAGAAGAACACTAATCTTATCAGGAAACATCAGACATTAATTCTGCAAAAACGCAGAACACATCATCAAGTATTTCCAGAAGTTCTGGCAAACAGTGAAATGCCAAAAAAAGAAAAGATATTTGAACAGTTATGCAATAGAAGCCACTAACGTACAGCATTTCCCAAGTAAATTAGCAATACCACATCACTTTCTCTCATTTGATCTTAATTTAATCCACTTAAAACCATTACAAGACTCTAGATAGAGTAAGACTCTAGACATAAAGGGAGTTTCTGGGCACTAATTGCATTTATAAATAATCCTGAAAATGAGTTAGGACTGGTGTCAGCAGCTTGCAACTCAAGGAATAAAAGAACATCGAAACATTTATTTAGTGAAGAGACATTTTAATCCCTTCATTATCATGCCAGATGCCTTAGCCTTCCCCCTGACAAAGGCATATTTCACACCATCTATAAGAAATTAACATATTTTCTTTCCATTTTTCCCCCCAACAGTTTTTGCAAACACTGGACTCCCAAAACAGTGCAAACAGACCATCAAAAACTGACCACTAAGTGGGTAAATCAGAGAGGAACTGCCTTAAGCAACACAAGCTTCAACAAATAAATTGTGGAATATGATCAAAACCAGTGGTTCTGAGAGTCAAACCACAACGTGAACGTGTGGGTAAAATGTCTTAAAGAGACAGAGCTGCACACAGAGCAAAGTGTTTCTCATTAGTTCTTGCCTGTGCTTCTATTAGAGGTATTTCAGCTTTCTAAGCCAAAAAAAAAAAAAAAAAAAAAAAAATCAGAAAGAATCAGGAAGCAATTTTTAAACTCTTGGAGGACTTATCCCCTTTTTTGTAGCTTCAGCAATGATCTTATGTATATATAAATATATATATATGAAAGTAAACTGACTGTGAGTTCCAACTTTAACTTAAAAACAGTAAATATGGGAGCAGAAGCAGAGCAACCAGCATCCTTCTGCCCCTGTGCTCCCTTCCAAGCAGCTGGCTTGCAAGAGCACTTCGAGCATACAGCAAGGTGGCACTTGGTGATAGCACAGACCCTGCCATGGCTTATCAAATCCCAGCAGTCTTGCTTTCCTTTCCACAAGCTAAAAAATAATTTAGTGGATGAATAGAAAAAAGGACACTAATTGACTAGCAGTTCGTGCCTTTTGCAGTGGGCTCCCCTTGGGGGATTCTGTTGTAAAGAAACTCTACAAAGAACTGGAGTGTTAGTGTTCTCAGGGTTGCCCGAGTGAGGAAATAGATTACTGCAATAACCATTTGCTGCCTAGCAAGCATCTGGTGTTTTCAGACGCATACAGTGCAGGAACTAAGAGGTCCACACTGCAAACTGCCAGCCCTGCCTGTAACCCCCAGGACAACGAAGTAAACCTTGGTGCAGCCATGACATGTGCCACAGGCAACAGAAATGCTCAGATGGCCAACAGGGCATGGCCATGAGGTGGCTGCTTCAGCCACCCCTGGGGCCAGGCTGTGGAGGCCGAGCCCGAGGCCTGCCAGGCCCGGCTCCCACCTGGAGCTCACAGCAGGTGGAATTGGCAGCAAGTTTGCACAGTGTTAACAGAGAGCAGTACTGTAACAGAAGGGAAAATATGTTGCTAAAACTCAGCCCAAATAAAAGGACTGATCCCAGGACTGATCAGCCTGCAGTGCATCCAGTCTGATGGTGTGATAAGAGTGGGGAAGGGGAGCTCACCTCCGAGGGAAGCCAAGGAAGGACACGTTGGTCTGCACAGCACAGATGGCGTGGTGCCCTCCACAGTGCTACCTGCAACTATTTGCTAGGATGGGTTTAAGCCTAGGGGCTCTAAGGCCCAGAACAGCTTGCTGTTGCTAGGAGTCTCTTCATCAGGGAGGAGTGCACAGAGCATCCCTTCAGGCTATGCTTTAGGGCTTTCGTGCTGCCTGCATTCTCCTCCTAGACTTGATAAGAGCATCCTTTCCCTGGCACTGCACACCAGAGCAGGTGGCAACAGGCAAACAACTGTGGTTGCTGACAGGAATACACACAGTTCAGCACTGACAGACTAAGGCTTTGCCTCCCTCATTGGGGCTGGCCCCTCTCCAGTACCGCCATCTCTCTCTGAGGGTCCAACGTCTCTCTTGAGAGATCATCTTCCTTTCATAAGTAATTACCAAACCTGTTACCTCTATTCTTATATTTAGAAATTGAATGTATTCATTTTGTTGGAATACAACTCATTGAATGCTGGCCTTTTCCCTGTTCTCCACACTGCCTGCACAGCGGCTGGAGGTACTGAAGGGCATGGGGGAGAAGAGACAGTAACCTTACTAACATTTTGTCTCGCCTCTGAATAACTACTGCTCAGTCTCATAACTGGGGGAAAATAGGTAAGAGCAAAGGAAAGTCACAGGACCCATTGAACATTTTCTAAGTGGAAATATCTAACTTGACATACGAACTGCCTCATGGGGTTACAGAGCAGAGGAAGCCAGATCCTGCTCGGAGGTGCACAGCAAAGGATGAAAGGCAGCAGAGGGGAAATCCCAGCCAGCCACAGGAAAAAAAGGGCCATGCTGAGGGTGGCTGAGCAGCTCACACAGAGAAGTTGCAGAATCTCCATCCCTGAATATATCTAAAACTCACCGAGGCAATGCCCTGAACTACCAGGTCACACTATGCAGCTGGCCATGCTCTGAGCCGGCAGCTGCATGAAATGACTTCACAAGGTCCCTTCCAATTGCCATTGTTCTAGAATACTGCAAATAAGAACTGATGCATGAGAGGGGGAGGTAATGAATCACCATTTTCCCTATGTGATAGTTTTCCTGTCATTTCTGCATTTCCCTCATCCTTCCCATGGCAAGATGGAAATGAACTACAAAGAAGTGAAGCAGAGACATTAATGACTTGTCACTATTTTGGAAAAGTGACAAATGTATAGAACTACAGGACTTAAATAACTTCAAGCACAAAAACAGTATTTTTATCCATATTTTACCAGGCTTGGGAACAAGAAACAATTCCACTGAGTTCAAGATCACATGACTACTAGTCTCCTCAACTTTTTTTTTCCTATATTCCATTTCCCTCTTTTCAGATTGTTTCCACATCTATGGCAGCATTTCTGCAGAACCTCTCTCTCCTTGTCTCTCCTCATTTTGCTACCATTGGCACAAGTGTGGGAGAGCAATCTAGGTAAAGCCATCAGTACATTTGTTTTGGTCAGTTGCAAATGACAATCTAACATTTTACAGAATAAAGTTGCACACTATTCATGCGAGGTCATTAACACACAAAAAGAGCACCTAAGTTACCTAAGTTACCGCTGCAGTTCAGCAGCCCTGGTGCTGGTCTGACAGGACTGTGCTTCCCCTTGCAGAGCTCACCCTAATCTGCACAGATCACCATGCAAGCAGAGGACATCCCACACAGACTTTACTGCACCATTACATACTTTATATATCATAGAATCACAGAATTGTAGGGGTTGGAAGGGACCTATACATATACATGTATATACATAAACACATACATACATAGTACATATATATGTACTACCCTTTACCTGCCTTACAAGTAGGAAAACAAACTAGAGAAACATGGAAATTATTTCTGTGAGTCAGGCAGGACCACATTGGCATTACGTTGCAACACAGTTTGTTTGCATATCAGGTTTCTTCTTTTTTAAAGAAGCACGTTATGGCTGTTTAAAAAGCCTAGCGTAATTATGAAATGAAACACAGTAATTTCATTTATCAGGAGCTTTTTTCAATCAAGCTTCAACACACACTGCCAAAACCTAATTGTTTATACAAGAACCAAAATTGATATGACACATTCCCACTAAACTACCACACACAGTGTAGTAATTCATGCGGAGTTTAGTTATGTGACTGCCTTTGCGACTTTGATTTCAGAAACCACAAAGTCTACAAATACACTGGATACAGAGCCCAGGTTGAAGGGAGGAAAAATGAAAGGCCTGAGTCCTACTCTGTTACTGAATGGCAGTTTTAACCCGTTGCAGACAGCAAAAGACACAACCAAAGAGAGATAATCTTTGAGGAACTTTCCTTTAACCTGTATTTTCAGCTTACCTCTGTATATCTGCACATCACAAGTAGGCAATGAACCACACTGTATGTGAAATAATTAGAACTGTAAACATGGCCAAGACAAATTTCTTTAATTCTTAAAATGGCTGGCATTTTCTTCTTTTATATGGATATTCATGTATGGGAGTCATATTACACAGGCAACCTAATTCCCACAGTTAGATACACCTAACTACCTGCCAAATGTCTAATTACCTGCCAAAACGTAAGTGTAAATTTGATATAAACTCTAGTTCCATTATGCACCATAATACAGAATGAAAAAGGAATTCAGAGGAACAGCCAAACAGATAACAAGTGCCAATGTGATTATTTCAGTGTCTTTTGAAGAGCAGACAGGGCCAAATCTCAAGAGATCAGGAAAATCTAGAAGCACTGACCCATCTGCACTCAGACAACAAAAAAAATATTGTATTACCTGGGAGCTGCAGACACTTTGGTACCTCTCTCCATACCCTCTGCAATCACTGGTTTTGAACAACCACTCCTTGCTAAAAGGAAGGCAGTAATGGAAGAAAAATGGCACTAAACTGAAATCAGATCTCTTCCCTAGAAATAACAGTCTTGTCAAGATAAGCCTCCTAAGGACAGTTACTACATTACTTGTTTTTAAAATCATTGGCTTTTTTCACCTGCAGTTCTGCTGTGTGACACACCCCTGGAATGAGTACCATGGGAAAACGTTAGGAACGAGCAGAAAACTCTTACAGGAGACTTCGCATACACACCCCTGTTCAATGCAGAGATGAGGATCTCCTGAATGAAGGCAGTCTGTATACTATGCTTTAATCTCCTGCAATTATCTGTGTTGGGAAAGAGACAATTACCTAATAAATTGAGAGAGGTCAAAACATCTGCTTCAATAACCCTCTCATTTCTCTGTTGCTCTGTCACCAGACTGCAGCCTTTAAAAAAAAAAATCCATACTCTCTCCCAACATTTTTTTTTAATCACTGATAAAATTCACTTTCTATGGTTTCCTTTGATAATTTATTCCATATGTTCCCCTTTGACCATGAGACATATCTTTTGGAATCCACAGTTATGGCTTTTAACTTCCAATCTTTCCCAGGTTTAGATAATATCTTTCTCTCTGATTCCACTTTAAAAGGTCCTTTCAAATTTGCAAGCTGCACTTTTCCTGGGTCACGCACACCCAACACCCAGCAAGGGCACAGCCTGGGTGAGAAGGACAGCACCAGGCTCCCTTTACCTAGTGTTTTATCTACTCTCAGACCAACTACCACCACTACTACTTTCTGCACAGGTTCTGTGGGTTTGCATAAGCAAGGCAGACCTAAACAAAGCAGGGAAGAAAAAGATGCTGTTGGCATATCCCAACAACTACTGAATATGGTACTTAGCTCTGCTGTGTAAAGCAGATTGTTTTTGCTGCTTTGCACATATAAGCGGCAAAGATCTACTTAACCAGCAGATTGCTAGGGAGCACAGGACATAGGATGCAGCAGTTCACATCCGCTGGGCCATTCTATGCATGTTAGCTGTAAACTCTGATGTTCCTAAAACTCTTTTCCAGGGCTCTGTTCCCAAAGTTTGAATTAAGCAAGACATTTGCATATGTGAAGAGTCCTATTCTGATTCTTTTGAAATGGCACGCATACCCTAATTCATCTATCTGTAGTTTATGATCAGACTTGGCACATAAAGAGTGGAGGCAGTGAACTCAAGCAGCATTCACTGAGCAGAAAGCTCCTTTTGAATGATTCATCTATTATAGTATTATTGCTAGAATGGATGTTCAGCATTTACAGATGTGAAATGCCTCTATTTGTTTAAATTATACCACTAAAATCTTTCCCACACACTTTTCCACCTCTCCCTCCAGATCACAGGATAAAGGAAGAATTTGCTTACTGGAGAAAAAGCAGTGACTGAGCTGCGAAGTTCATTCTCTCTCTCTCTCACACACATAACCACAAAAGAGCAATTCTTGTTTACAGGTAAGAGCAAAAAAAAAACATCCCTTTGTGCATACCTGTTGGTGTTATACTCTAAACCCCCAACTTCCTTGCTTGCCTGCAAAAGGTCAAGAATTCCTGCTGAACTTCCGCTCTCTTTCTTTACTTTGGAATTACGCCCTGGCTTTGCCTCTGTGTCAATGTGAAGCAAATCTTCATCTGACGAGTCATCACTCTGCAAAAACAAGAAGGCAGCTCACAAAATGGAAACTTACTATGTTAGTTAACAAGAACACAAGAATTTCTGCAGCCTGCTGCTCTTCTAAAGACACAGGGCTAGCCATTGTAATTTGCTCTTGTTAACAACAAAATAAAAACAAAAATCTGGTACACAATAAAAATCAGTCTCCTTCCAGCCTTTAGGCATAGTTGGTTTTCCTGTTCCCTTCCAACCCTAGGGAGCCAGCTTTGAGATCAGATCCTATGCATGGGATCACACCACTGTAACAGTGGTGTTTCCAGGTGCTGTGTTCCGTTCCCAGCCACTGCTCCTGTTTTTGAGACCCATGCAGCAGTGAGTGTGTGGCTGTATCTGCCAGCCCAGACATCACGGCTTAGGTTTGTATCTTGCAAGATGCTTAGCTTGGCCAGTTCAGACACAGAGACAGACCCACTTCCACCATCCCTGCTACAAGAGAACAGGAAGATGGAACAAAGGAATGGGACAAATGCGTGAGTACCATCTGAGTACACTGAAGGAAGCTACCTGCAGCTAATTGACTTTCTGGGGCTGATACCTTTATGCACTGTAGACTATAATAAAACAACTTTTTTTCTCCATTCCTGTCAGCTTTCAGGCCTCCAAAGTTCTAGCCATTGTTGCTTAGGCTGCCACTACTGCTTTCTTCAGGAACTAGTTTTGTTTCTTAAATTTCCATGCAATGAGATATCAGCATGTTTTGCCCTGCTCCCCCTGGATCACACTCCAGACTTCAGCTACAGGCTGAGGGAAGGAGATATGCACTTATTCTTGAACATCCCTGAGCCAAACCAGGATGTAGAAAACTGTTTAGCTCTTAGGGCTAAACATTTCAGTCACCTACAGTTCTGTGTTAACAAGCTGTTTTTCTTTCTATGATTGACTCAGGTATTACAATGTGGATTTATACCAACTGCAGTTAGACAAAACATTTCAGCATGTCATTTAATTTCCAGCATTGAGCTACAATGCTAACGCAAATAAGAGCAAACTTATGCCTGTACTGTTAAGCTTCTTGATGCAAAGCTATCAACGGGCACATTGACAATGCCTCAAGTTAGGGACATGCTAAAATATCAGACTGAGCCTAGGGCATTCCAGATGTAAGCCCATAATAGACAGATGGAGACTCTGCTAAGTGATAGTAAATAAATCCTTTAATTGGTACATAATAGGACTTCTAGTAATGTGAAACACCAAATGACATGCCTTCAGTTCTATTAGCATTACTCTGAGTTTCATTGTCAAACATGAACATGGAAATCTTCAATGATCAGTGTTCAAAGAGCTTGGAAATGGGAGACACAGGTCAAAACACAGCCCAGGAGAAGACCCTTGTGCCCATCAGCAATGTAACATCAAGCTAGGCACAACATAAAGCTCCTTCTGACCTTTCCCACCCCTTCTTATGGCTTGCTTCTGCTCTTGTGATACCATTCAAGTGTCATGGTCCCCACGAATGCTTCCCATCAGGCCTAATCACATACAAGCAGTTCAAGCCAAATTCTGCCTAGTCCTTACAATGTCTGAATGCTATCTGTTTTGGGCCAGCTGAGGATGTGACAACCAAAAGAAGTCTTCACTACCATCATTTACAGTGCTGTTACCTCACCTGAGCAGAAAAAAAGACACTATTATCTTGTGAACGAATGTCACTGATGATTACAGCAAGGCATATTGCATAGCTGCCATTAAGCACTGCCTAGCAGATCTGAGACAACTTTCCAATTTTGGATAAGCCCCCACATACTTTAAGAGATATATAATGGGTGTTCACTTGTGATAGGTACAATAATTACCATACCTTATATGACACCGACTCCACCTTTGGCTTCTTAACAGGAGTATGCTGCAGAGTGTCTTTTTTATCTGATAAAACTGAATAAAAAAGAGGAAAAGTAAGTCATGGTCCTTTTCTCTTCTAAACAGTAGCACTCCTAAGCCTTTACTTTGAAAGCAATTCAAATAGAGTTATGTTTGACCAACAGTTAAGATATAGATTTCTTTACTGTAAATCACACAACATAAAGACTAGTTTTGGACAGCCAACGCACAAGACTCTGTCACACAGACAAAAAAAAATATTCTTAAAATATTCTTACAGGGCAGTTCTCTTTTTGTAGTGTTTTTCTTCCTTCTGATTGGAAATTCATCGATTTTTAGCTCACCATCATCTGACACATACTCATATTCATCTCGTACAGGTTTTGCTTTATCTTCTTTAAAATTCTGCAGTGACCCAAACACACTAGTATTCAGTTGGGTTTTGACTCCCTTTGAACTGAAAAAAATAAAAATAAAAAAAAATCAGTAACAATATACCGACTGGGAAACATTTTAAGAATAGACAGAGGAAGACAATGAATACCTTTCCTCATACAGAAATCTCAGTCAATCTGAACACTTTCAGAGGTGCCAGAGCAATTTAAATCATTTTACAAACATGTTACTGTACCTACAATTTATATCCCCAAATACAATGCTGACCAGCGCAGCTTTCCTGGCTTGAAATAATCACTACAATATTAAGTTGTCTCAAAGTATAACACAATATACATAATGGACACACAGCATGGAATTTTGGCATGCAGTGTTCATTTAAAAGTTGGGGTTTTTTTTTGCCTTTTTTTATGTACCCTGAATAGGATCTGCAAAAAACCATTTAACATAAATTTAAACTAGTAAGAACCTGAAGTGCCAAAAAGCAAGACATAGCACAAATACTGAAGGCAGGAGTCTCGAACAAAATCCCAGCCTCAAAGGTAGATCTTTGCTGTTATGGACAACCAAGAAGGATTCAAGGTAAAATCAAGTTCTATAGTAAAAAACTTTCTGAATAAGTGTATTTTCTACATTGACCATAAATTCAGATTTTCACCTTCTTGTATAAAAATAAATAAATAATCACTAGACTTTAATTTTCTAATTAATGAATATTCTAATATTTTTACTTACCCAAGCAACTTCTTATTAGAGAAAGAGAATGTAAATTTGTTGTCCTTATTTCCTGATAAAGGCGTCTTTTCTGATTTGTGTTCCTCTTCCATTTTCAATAATGAATCAGGTTTACTGTTCTGAAATGCAAAAAGACCCCCCAAAACAAACAAACAAACAAACAAACAAAAATAAAATCAGTTATATGAGTTGCTAATATTTCCTAGGTAATGTTAGAGAATCCATTGACCTGTACATAGAAAAAATATGCCCTGCAAATGAGGTAAGTAATAGAGAATTATAGTCTTCCTTAGACTAGATGGGTTCTAGTTCAGGGACTTGTCCCTGCTCAAGAAGAACTTCAGCACCAGTTTGAGCAGTGCCCACCACAAATATGCCTGATGTTAAATTTAAGTATAGCTCTCTTAAATTGGTACAGACTGAGATAAAATATTGAACACTGTTCTTCATCATCACGCTTGTGCAGCTAAGGACAGAATCTAGCACAGTGCCTGTAACATGACCACATTTTATTCCCAGGCTCCACTTGCTTCTTTCATACCTTCAGAAGAGCTTGAATTATGAATTTAATAACAAAGCCATTCATTCTTCAATTATATTTTAAGCATAGCCCTAATACTTTCCTAAGCTGTACTGGCTGGGTAATTAACTGGTATATATTGAACTGAACACATCAACTGTGACTGTTTTTAAACACAAAATTTAGAACTCAGATGTCTCTGTTAAAAGGTCAGGATTCTTAGTAGCTTTCTGCACATGGAAAGACACATGCTTCTGTTTCAAGGAATTTTTTTTGCACCTTTGTCATTAGAAGTTTGCAAAGTAAGCAAAATTCAGACAGCTATTTTTACGAGAAAGCCTATGTCACCCTGTTTTAAAAGGTACCTGGAAAAAAATTAGTTTATTCTATGGATGAATTTTTCTCACCCTACATTAGCTCTCTTTGGAGGCAAGCTTTTAGTTTAGGGGGCGTGATTCAGATTTCATTAACAATATTTTTATACCATCAGGAGTTATTGATCTGGAACTACTCCAGACTTAAAGTACTGTAACTAGGTTAGAGTAAGAACCACAAAAGTGATCAGCACTGAAAAATCTATTAGAAGTGTTCCCACCAGCTTCATCAAGGATAAGAATGAATAATTCAGCACATGCTTTTGAAAAACAGCCATACGCCTCCTTTATTTGTGCTTAGTTTGTTGTTTTCGGTTCAAATATTTTTCATTGGGAACTGAAAATTGGTGACTCGCACTCTCTGCTTAGGTAGGCCTGTAAACATTTCTCCACCATTGACTTATCTCTGTGTGGCAGAACCAGCAACAAAACTTAACAGGAGACCTTACCTTATATTTCCATTTGGCTTCTGTTTTGCTTTTATTTTGCTCTCGAGCTTCAAATTTCTCCACCTCATTTTGCTTATTAGCTGTTTCTTTATTGGGAACACTTAAAACATTCTTTGCAGCCTGGGGAAGAAAATCAACTTGCAGTCTTAATGAGGATGGAGCACTGGCATGTTACACAAATACATTTTTATCTAGAATATAAAATGGCATATTTTTGAGAACTCCTTTTCTGATCTATTCCTTTTTGAATTCAAATGTGAGATTCAATCAAATATTGCTGTTTCAGAGACTGCAGAAGATTAGCTGCATTTCTCCTTCATATAGTAACATACAAACTACTAGGAAATTCAGAAGCATTTTAGAAAAGTCTTATGGAATCTTCTTAAGACAAAATAAATAAAGTGTACAATGCATTATTCTGTCAGCACTTCAAAGAAATCTTGGCCTCTGCTGAGGTCAACAGCAAAATTTACATTAACAGAGATCAAAATGAAACTTGTCCTACATGGACAAAACCAGAAGAAAACTACTGCTTTATCTTCGTTCACTCATTCTTGAGCAAAATCTCACGCAAGCAAGATGCCCCAGAAATAAGTCCATCTTGTCTGATGGACTGATCATGGAAACGAACACAAAAGTGATAGTAACACTTGAAATATTAACGTAATAGTACAGGGGCCAAAAAAAAAAAAAAGTCTTTTAATTTTCATCTCACCTTAGTTTGGAGGGGGACCTGGCAGTAGCTTGCCAGACTCAGCTTGAATCAGTAGGTTTCTTTCTTCATTTCAAATGAGTTACCAAACAAACAGTCAAATCAAACTGAGCAGCCAGGTTAAAAAAAAAAAAAAAAAAAAAAGGCAAACGCAAAACTCTCATTTACTTCAGTAAAGACAGGGTTTCACACTGTGTTGCTTAATTTTGTTTTCCATGAGACGTAAGGAGAGCTTTTATCCCCACTATGACAAGAACGGGGGGAGGTTAAAATACAACCCACCTTTCCCTTCTTTGGCGTCTCAATCTTTGTCAGAGCCTCCTTTGTGTGTGCCTCCAGCAAGTCAAGATTCGGGATTGCTGGCGGTGGACTCTCTTTTGCCTTCTTTCCTTTCTTTTTTCCTTCTCCCTTGACTTTTGGTGTTTTGGGAGGTTTGGGGGGTTTGGGAGGCTTGGGGGGCTTAGGAGGCTTGGATGGCTTGAGTTGTTTGGGGGTTTTCACAGTTTTTGGGGTCTTTTTTTTAGGGAGCTTTTCTACAGGTGGGGGTGGAGGTGTCACTTGGACGGGTGAAGGTGCATCCTCCTTCTCCACAGGACAGGTCTCCTCAGCATTTGTGTTGGCACTCGTGTCTGCTTTGCTGGCTTTCGAAGCATTCTGTAGTTTGGCACAAAATAGGAAGGCATTCAGGTCCACCTGTATCAGGTTAGATATTCCCCTGCACCCTCCCATCCTTAGGGAAACAAACACCAGAGAAACCTCCGTCAATACAGGAGTAACAGCATCCACATCTCAGGGAACGGACACCACACCACATGTCACAGTAGCGTTCTGCCCACTGCTAATTTCCCTTCAGCTGCTGCTCAAGCACAAGGTCGGCCTGGAGAAACTCCAGTGGTGAGGAAGTTAATTCTCACCAGGTTATATCAGGTAGGACTCTTAAATGGACTGCCCACACAAAAAAACGTATAACATGAATGGTCTTTTGTTTAAAATGCTAATCAGTTTGAGTACAACCACTTCAATTTAATTCAGATGTGACAATGTAGCAGAATCGTGTTTCATGCCCTCAGGTAAAATAAGCAGTGAAATAGCTGCCCAATTAAAATTGACAATGCCTGACTAATTATAAAGAAGTTATTTTCTGCTTAACTTGTCATTCCGACAATCAAAAAAAGGTACATGCTGCATCAAAGAGGGTAAGATAGGTTTCAATTTTGAGGTCTTTGGATATAGTTAGAATGCAACACTTCCTTCTCAAAGCACAAATGAACTAGCTGCTATCACCTTGCACTGTCACACATCTCCACAGTGTGGAACATCATACCAGACTTATTGGACAACAGCTCAATACAACCTCTGTGGGTTGTTGGTTTTCTTTGTTTGTGTGTTTGTTTGTTTCTGTTTCTTTTTGTTTGTTTTGTTTTTTTGTTTTGTTTTGTTTGTTTGTTTTTAATATAATGATTATGTTTAATATAATAACTCTGCTTAGAAACCAGCCAAGAGCAAGGCCTCCTACTAGGCCAATGTCCAGAAGGATAGATAGCTCCTGGCTCAGACATCACAGGTAAGACCAAAGAACATATTGAGCACGATTAGGAGATGGCAACAACATTTTCTGAGCTCTACCGTATTTGTGGGTAGGAAGCAGCTAATGTGAAAGGAAAAATAAGGATGGAGATGGGAGTGTGGCCAGTCCTGCTAGCATAACGTGGAGGAGGAAGGGTGTAGGGCAGGCAGAGAGAGCATGAAGTCAAGGAGACAGCAAACAGGAGCCCAAAACATGCGGCCAGTCAGCCACAGACAAGAGTCCTGAAAACCCTACTGCTTAAACCTTTCAAATTACTTTAACAAACAAGATAGGGATAAAAAGATTCATTTATTTCAAGTCCTCTGCTTTAGAGTCTAGGTTATTAAAAAATGAACAGTGTAGTTAACATGATGAAAAGAGTACAAACCTCACTTAATCGTATTTCTTTGGCAAGGTCCTTGATAAGCTGTGCTGGTTTGAAGTTTTCTGGTAGTTCATCTTCATGCTCTGCTAAAGCCTAAACCAGAACAAAGCCAGACTGCCGTTTCTGTACATTTTTGTGTGTTTGTTTGTTGTTTTTTTTTTGCAAAAATATAATAAAATAATGTGTCATTAAGTGACACATTAATGTTTTTTCCAAACTATTCAAATCAATACTGACTACATCAGTAATACGGAAAAAAAAATACATTTTATTTCCCCTTCTAGGTGTTATTGCTGTTCCTTCAGGACAACTACTTACAAAGTCAGCATCTTTTTTAGATATTATTGCATGTTCACAACTGTAACATCAGTTTTCTTACCCCCTTACATGACATTCTATGAGAAACTCCTTTTCTACATCTACACAGAAAGGTTGTCTCAGGATGCTGTCTTCAGTGGACCCAATAGGCACATACCTTGTCAGCAGAGTGGTTTGGGAGCTCCCTGGCAGGACTGAGGTTTTCATTCACATGCCACGTTCCAATATTCAAAGTTCAAATTTACCTAACTGCCAACACAGTCTGACTTCCTTTCACTACTTGTCATTTGCATGGCAAGTAGTAATAAAGAGGGTGGGTGACATGAAGAACAGGTCTTCTACATCAGACAGTCCTACTACAGGCAGTCAGGAACAATTCTGAATTCAGACTGTCTTTTTGCAGTAGGAAGCAGCCAAGACTCTGACTACATTTAAATCTGAGACAGCCACCTAAGTGATCTAAACTGCGTATGCAACATTGTTTACTCAGCTGCTCACCCCTTCTCAAATTGTTCCCATTTTCTGATTGAATGGCCTGCCTCTTGCAGCTAATTCCCCCAAATTTTTGGAGCAATGCATACAAGAATAACGTGGCTGAAATGACTGCAGTGGTAAATTCAGGCTGCAAATATCTTTAAGCCATCTCTCTGGGCATATATGTATTTCCTAGTTTAACTGATGTGTTGATTTCCGGGAACTGAGCACCTTGTGCACACAAAAATGAAGGTGTTGTTCTAGGCCTCGCTCACATACACAGCCTCTACTTAATTGATTTGGCACATGAAAATGCTCAGGGCCATGGAAAACATTTATTCAGTATCCTGTTGACCATAAGCAGAACTGATATTTTTAAAACTCTGATGGTACCTTTCTTATTCCCTGCTTACTCCTCATGTAACATTATAAAGTCCCAATTGTCACCCTCCTTCCCTGCTTTCCTGGTCCCTTCTCTTTGGGATTCTAGAGTTAGGTGTTTTGCTACGATGATACTGTCTGTTCCAGCGTTTGTTCTTTGTTCCCATGACTGACAAACCTGAGGAACACAATATTAAAATAGGGTCTTCTCCTACCTGTTTCTTAGTCCATGACCTGAAAGCACCATTGAGAATTTTTGCTCCTTGGAGTAAATGAGCAGGTGGTTGTTGCCCAGCTTTGTGCAAACCTAATCAGAGAAAAAGCAGTGCCATTCAAATGCTGAGAGCTGAAGTGGTTCTACATGAATTCTCTAATCTGAAAAACTTTAAACTGTGAAAGTTAACTTAAAAGTTGGTCACCGCCAACAAATCCCTATTATTACTTGATGGTAATAAGGAGTATATTTACTGTGTCATAAATCCAACTCTGCCTTTCTATACTGTGGTTCCTGTAAATTATGTTTACACTGGCAGTCATCTTGGCTCTTTTCTTGGTCACATATTCAAGCTAGCTTCCATGTTCATACATCCTAGGCCATGGGCTTACAAAGCTGACATGAAAGGTTGTTTCATTCTGTCTGAAAAAGCAAGCATCAGTATGTGGAAACAAAGCTATACTGGGCAGAGCATTTCACTTCTCCTTTATGAGTACAAGCTTGGCTAAACTTTTCTGCTGGTTACAATTTTTATTTAGTGTCTGTCACAAGGGGGCCCCCTTCCAAGCAACCCCACACATCACTTACTAGTTAGATAAAGTGTTGTAGATGTATCTGGTGGGTGTCTCTAGGCATGTTCCATAATAAGAAAAAGAGGCAAGGAGAAAAGCGAGCCCAAGTTTGTAGAGAACATAACATGCATGGACATTTGGATAAACTCTGAAGGAATATGATTTAGAAGATTTTGAATGTCACAGAAAACTGTGCTTAAATTCGGAGTGGTCCTGCTACCCTGCTGGCCCCATCACTGATGTTCCTGTGAACCCATGTATACATATGACCTGCCAACGTACTTCCACCAGAACCATAAGAATTATGAGAAAAGGTGGCATTATTCCATCTGCCTTGGGCTGACAAAGCAAGCAGCTCGTTACGTTAAGACAGGGAATGAATCCATAACTTACACTACCCAGCCTAGGTAGTTGGTTACAACATTATTTGCCTCTGAAGCAACTTAAATATTTTTTACAAAGATGAAACCTTTACTTGAGTATAGGTAAGAGGGATGGCTAAGGTCCTTCCTAGAGCAAGGTGGCAGGCTGATTAAGGTGACAGCTGGACCAGATCTGCACATTCAGCTGACATGTTAGAACTAGTTTTTAAATACTAGCAAGACTGATTTTGGCAACCTGTGGCTCATCAGCAGAAAATAAGAGTAAGTATTTTCAGGCCCCCAAATCTAAGCAATTAAGGCAGGCAAAGAAAAGCAGTTTTACCTTTGAATGTCTCTAATAGATGCTTTCCCATATACCAACATGCAGTTTCGAAGTTTGGAAACTGTGTTAGACTGACAATTTTCAATCGTCTTTCTACTTCATATGCCCTGCAATACAAAGAAAACTGAACTTAAAAGCATAGCAGGTCACAAGTATGTTGCACAGTGTCAAGCACTGCTCATAAATGCCTGAGGTTCACTTTGCAGTACACATGGAAAGATATTTCTTTGTGCTGCTACCAAGTACTCTGGCATCAGACCAAAAGCAAAACACAAATAACACTAGTAAGAAACTGTGATATAGATGTAAGATATTTTTATTACATTATTTGTCCAACATCAATAAAGACTACTTCTATTGTTTTTCACTGGGCAAAGAGCCCATCTGAGCAGGTGAATATGTATCCAGAAGGTAAATGGCATGTTCTAAGGCAAAAATCCTGACAGTTTTTAACAATTCTTCCTTCAGAATCTGGCCACTTCTGTCCAAACAGCTCACATAAACTTCCAAGCACTATGTAACAGGTGTAAAGATGGCTTGGAATAACCCAGCAAAGGAGAAACTGGTCAAGGGGACAAATATGTGCATGCTTTCCAAAATTCTCCCAAAGAAGCTACATCAATAACATCACTGCAAATGCAGGATAATTATTATGAGAGAGGATGACCAATTTATTAAAACTTGACCCTCTACCTAAATTAAGATTTTAAAAAACAGATTACCTCATCTGCATTTCAACACTTAGACTATGTAGAAAATGTCCTGCAAAGGCCAGGCAGTCTACAGGTGTTAGAGTTGCATAAATCCAACCTAGAAGAGAAAGAAAAGATCCTTGAGAATAAATACTGGGTCCATAGTAACAATGTGTTCACTACATGAACTTCATACTTCACTGTACAACTTACTTCCTATATACCAATACTGCTCCTCAGTCCAAGTCAGCACTAGAACCACCTATGCTCTGAACAAAGTTGCATTTAGGCCCTTGTTCAATTTGCACTAGTAAGGCCCAGTCCAGGGACTTGCTAAGCGCCTTTCACTCACAGTCCTAGGACTACCTTCGACTGTGGCTATTTCAAATAGACAGACAGTGAAGGGAATATATTGCCACAAGTGCCCTTACTTTTTTATTGCTGTTAAAAGCAGCAGCAGTTACATAATAGTAGCTGTTTTCACATCACTGGCAATTCCTGACACTGACTTTATTGCTGTGTCAGAAACAGGTGTTTTCCAAACACTTATTTTCACACAAAAATCTACTTAATTTAGTCAATCTCCATACATTGTTCAATGTTTATTCCACCATCTGCTTCACACATGGTCATGAGAGAAATGAATATTCTTTATGAGTATCATCCTAGGAACTGAGAAAAACAAAATTCACCACAACCTACAATGAAAGCCTGAGTCTATGAAGTAGCCTATAAAAATCTGCGACACCCTGGTCTTCAGCCTCTCGTGAAACCATAAACACACGTTCACACCATGCAGGCACCTTGGTGTCAAAGGGAATCAACAACCAAGAAGTGAAGCAAGCAATGCAACATGAGCTCTCCATTAGATATTGTGGCACAAAACATCAATGTCATGCTTGGGCGTACAGAGAGGACTTGGGAGTTCCTTCAACCCAGGTAGACCAAAAGTGGAACACTGTATGTACTAGTTGCATTTTTAAAAGGCTGTTAAAATATTGAGAGAAAACAGTAAACGTTTAGGGATTGTTGTTGTTTTGTAAGCACACAAAATTGGACTTCTACCAAGAGTTAGACTTCATACTTTGTCAGAGAAAGGTGGTCAAATCACATTCCTCTAGCACTTTGGACATGCTGTTTCAGCAGCTGTAAAACAAACAGTAAACCTCACCTGTAATCGCCTGCTCACCTGAAGGAATGAAGAGTGTCTGTCCTTGTTTAACTGTGCATTTGTAACATTTATCTACCTGGTCTGCAAAAAACATTTCACTGTGGTTTGCTGCTGATTGCCAGCGTTCATAGAGAGAAATATTTGCAGAGGCTGGTTTGATGAGATAAAATATTTTTTCTCCCTGAATTAGAAAACACAATTAGCAACAAGCAGCCAAATCAATCAAAGCTTCACTGACATGGATACAAGCACACACAAATATTTATTTAAATAAATATATAGCATTACATATTTTAACACTATTTAAGTAAAACTTACTAGTCAGCTTTGTAAAGAAGGGCTGAAATAATTAAATCACTAGCTGACTACATTTGCTCAGATTAGTGGGGCAGATGGCACAAAAAGTTTACATTGTCAGGTTCCATTACCCTGCAAAAGCAGGATGTAATATCTTCCAGGTCTTAGGAGATGTATTTGCAGAAGGCACTAAACAAATATTCACATCCTAATAGAGTGAGAATACACCAACAACTTCCACATGACAAGTAAACCCTGGCACTACTGAGAGCGTACCCACTGACGGCAGTTAAGGCTTTGCATATTTCTTATGTAAGTGGACCATTGGGGAAAAAAATGAGATCAAGAGAATTTTAGGATGGTCTTCAAATATAAAATGTAGTTCGTTACTAAATACACTGCAAAAAAGATGAACCCTCACCTTCAGCACATGGTACCATGCAGAAGCTCCTCCTGAATCTATGTGGAAATCTGTGTAGCTGTCCTTCACACAGATCAGGCAGTACTTGGTCACTTTTGGTTTAGCCAGAAGAGCATCATCAGGCCAATAGTTTTCCACCCAGGACAACTTCTTAACTATATCTGGAGGTTCGACAAAACTGGACATCCTGTATAGAGAGAATTAAAAGCAAGCATGCATCTTTTAAGAAAAATAATAATAATAATAATGCAAGAATCCCAATACAACCAAAAGTGGACTCTGACTCTATTACTTCAATGGCAATATGAAGCAACAGCTTACATATCAGTGGAACTGGTTTTTATTCAGAAACTTTGTGAAAACTGTTTGCAGATATAAATTTAAGGCTTTTTTCAGTACGATGATGCAGCAATGACCCTTTGAATTCTTTCAGTAGCAATATTTATGATGAACTGTTTATATTTTCCAGTTCTTGCCTCTTGCTATGTAGGCTCAGTTACTAATTGTGCTGTATCCCAGCCACTTTTCCAGCCCCCTTCAGAGAAGTGAAAGGTGTGCACTCTTACATAAGTGGTCTAGTAAATCTTAACAACGTTCAGGTTAAACTTAATAGTAATAAAATTTACAGTATTGATACTTCAGACATGTGAACTAAATAAGTCTTGATCTGCTGCTGAAAATCAGTTATCTTTTTATTTAGATTGATTAAATTACATGAAAAACTCTGAAGAAGAAAAGATATAATTTGGTTGATAATGTTAATATACTTAAAGTATGATATATAATTAATTTATATATTGTCTTATTTACAGTAAGCATACCATTTAAATACATTATATAAATTATATAAGCATACTGTATATTATTAATCACAGCCAAAATGACGTGGTGGCGTAAGAAGAAAGTATTCTAAGTCTTTCATCCCCAAATGTGTTAGGTTTTATATTTAAATAGTGAAAATTTGGCCTACTATTTGCAGGAGGTTGAAGTTCACTGTTGGACACCCTAAAATATCACTTCCATAAGAGTATCTGCACTTCAAACTAAAATTAAAAGCTCTCATGTGTCATTTATGCTCACTGTCAAATACTGGTAACAATGGCCCCATTTAAAATGGCAGGGAAAGACAGAGCAGTGCATTCAATTAAAATGTCACTGTCTATGCTAAGAGATAAAATATTTGCTAGTTAATGTCTAAATTAGCAGCATATGAGTGACAGCCCCAATAGTCCTTCAGAATAAAAGATCTCCCGTTATTCTCTGATAATGGCAGAAAGCTAAAAAATTCCTACTGGAAATACTGGTAATCTTAGAAGCCTGTAATTACTACAGATGCTTTCTGCAGGAATGGGTGTGCACTACTAAAACACTAACTACAGGGCTTGAGGTTAAAATGGCTTAAAAAAAATTAATAAACTCGTAATTATTCATCAGCTTACTTTTTAAAGGCTATATTAAGTCTACTGTCCTCAGCTAAAATAGAATGGTCCCCAAAACCACCGTTCTTTGTTGTTGTTGTTGTTGACACTCATCATTTTCTGCATTGCGTTTATACAAAAAGGAATCTCTTCCTCCATTAACACTTCCCATTAGAGCATTAGATACCCAGAAGGACTACAAGAACTGTAAAAACGATTTACACAGTTGCATAAACTTCAATTTATTATAGATGCATCTACCTATTTATAGAATAAAATCACAACTATATAAATCATAAAGTAATAACTTAAACTCTTAGGCATTTACATCAACTAATTGTCCTATGTGTAAAGCATATAATTTAAAGCATGAGAAGAATAGCAGTTTTTCTGTCATTGAGGATTGATGATATTCACATAGCCAGTATCATGACATATGTCTCACTGAAACACTAAAGCACCTCAGCCTCAAATGCAGAGCTCATCTGGTACTGTTACACATGCATACACACACACACCAACTTTCTGTTGAGACGTCAGCATCACTCTAGTTCTTCACTGCTGTCATCCAGATTATAGGTTAACTTGCAAAAGCACCAAGACTGAAACTTGAACACATAATATAGGACTACAAAATCATAATCATTTCAAACTTACTCTCATTCAAGGACATCCAGTGACATGTTATTCCATACCCAGAGCCACATCTCATCTATTTACTTTAAACAGAAGATTTCAGTGCGTAATATACAATGCACTTGTGCCAGTGCTATATGAATAGGGTGCTCACTATGTCACAACACATTTTAAAAAAGAATGCTTCAAGGAGAACACATTAAAAGATTGCCTTAATCTGGAAGAAGAGCTGTCACTGATTTACATACATCATGAGTCTCATCTCTCACGATATAATAGTTTATATTATATATGCATATATATAAGACTCCTTTTGTCCATGTTCTCCCACAAATCTATGTTGTCCTTCTTTCTTTGGGTCTTACCAGTATGTGTCAAGCCCCACCTAAGATCATAATAGGAACATACAACATTATCACTCACCACTAGGACAAGGCAGAGAATTCTCTCCTGGAACAACTAGTTATGTCCTAGTTATAAGTCTCTAGTATACAGTTGAACTGAATTAACTATACCTGTACTACTGGAGTTAAAATAAAAATTAAAAGACGTAAAAACGTTCCATTCTGATATGTGAATGTTGATAGCATGTGAATGGTGATGATATGCACATCTGAATTACCATGAAAAATTCTTGCCCAACTAATCCACACCATACTCTTCATACAGCTACAGCACTTTCATTTCCGTGCTTTCCCTAAAATGGCTACATATGGACAAAGCCATACTTGTCAGCATCACAAGAAACCAGGATCCCAAGGCTAGAGCAGTACTTCCTAAGAAGGGAACCACTAGAGAAGGTGGAGGCTGCTCAGAATGCAGCAGTTGGACCCCAGGGCACTGCGCAGTGCCGCAGGATGGACCAGCTCACCTCGTGTCCGAGAACTCCAGGTTAGTCACATTGAGGACCCTTTTCCTGTTTGTACTGTAGTAGTAATCCACAAATTCCTTCAGCTTCATCTTGCAGTCTTTCTGTTTGGTGACATCAGTGACATCAACACTTCTCTCTGGTCCTAAAAATTAATTCAATGAAAAAGGGAGATTGATTGGTGGCCTGACTTGTCCCATTTTGTATGCTTGGGTGTGAGTTAACATTTCCAGAAACATCTTGGACATTTTATTTGTTGATTTTCTTAGCTTTTGTAATTTATTTGGCTTACATACAAAAACTGCATATGTATAAAATGGTACTGTTTTATTCATGCCCCATGATAAAATTATTTCCATAGTTTTTATTTTTAAAGGATTAATATTATTTTTCATTACAGACATTATTTGCTTGGTGAAAATTATATGCAAATACCTGAATATCTATGGAGTAAGCCCTACCCACCACACTGTAAATTTCTTGTGATTGAGTGTAATACTGTACAGGATATCTCGTCAAGCAGATTTTTCAGGACAGTTTTCCTCACGCTCTATTAAAAATTTTATTTATGATTTTTTTTAAGAAATATTTCAGGTGTACCATGAAATTTTTTACTCCTTTTATCACATTAGGAGAGCAAGAAAATATTTTTCCCCCTACAAAATGCCAACACAGTAATGACATATTTGGCAATCTCATTTGTGGTGTTCCATCCTCTACTGCTTGCTTTAGATTGTTGCTAGAAGACATTCTAGGTACAATGTAATAAACTAAAAAACAGTGAAATAAATTCCTGCTTGTGAAATCTCACTGAAGCCAACCAATCCCATGGAGGTTACACCAGCATTTTATTTGTTCTGTTCACCTTAAAAATCTGGTGCCAGTTTTGGATTAAATAGCCTGTGCTCTTCCTGTTTTTTCCTTCAGCTTTTCACTAACAGGTTTTTTTTGTTTTGTTTTGTTTTGTTTTGGGTGGGTGGGGGGGAGGAGGAGGAGGTGGATTATTTCAGCTAGAGGCTGAGAGAAAGCCAGCAGATGCATGAGGAGCACCTAGGTCAAACAAGAAAATCTGCTAAGTGTAGCAGATGGGCAAGGAAAATATGTTTCCTGTAGAAGCAATGGGATAGAAATGACAATAAAATCAGGGGTCTTGAATTCTGCTTTATTCATAGTTATCTCACTGCACACAGTCACTGCAAGAGGAACAAAGGCAGTCAAGAACAACAGTGGCTGTTGACAGCATCCACCAGTTTGGGGAATAGGTCAATGGCCTGGTAAGTACCGCACAGAAGGAGGAGTGGTTAGCAGGTTATAAAAGGAGATAAAGGGAGCCCTGAAACACATACATACATTAAAGCTGGAGTCATGGCTCCAAAAGGACGGCAGTTTACCAGAACACTGGAAGCAACAAGAATCTCATTGGAACTGACACAGAAGAGAGACAGAGTGAGAGCGAAGAAGAGACAAGATCACACATGCTAAAGGAAGAAGGATGTGGAGATGAGACAAGTGACTTCAGAGCAGTTCCATGGCTCCTGGCCAAGGTATGTTTTCCAAGGGTGGATGACGTGATGACTTGCAAGATGCAGTACAACACCCTGCCCAGGTTAGAGTCTGGAGGATGCCAGCAGAAATCCAAATGACCGGCAACAATGACAAAAGCTCTGTCTGTGAACTGACACCAGTGTAGAAATAGACTGCCTCTGCAGAGTGGGAGTCACAGTCTGGTATTTCCTTCAATAGAAAGTGAGACGGCAGCAATCAATTAAGACTTGGCCCAAAGGAACAATTTATTGATACTACAACTACTATTTTAATGCAGTGCTATGGAGTACAACGTGGTCTGGCTCAGGTTCACAGTAAGATACACAAGTTGGTACAAGAAACAAGTGTGGATTAATTGCTAATTACAGGCTACCACTACATAATAAATCTTAAAGTTTGCATAGCTCAAGGTCTGATGTCAGTATTTTACAATAACATAACCTCCTTCCTCCTTTGGCCATAAAACACACATATACGCATCCTACCCCCAAAACCTAGTTTTCATTGATGTCTGTAAAATCACAAGAGAAAATACTATTGATTCTGAGCTAGCAGGTAGCAAGCAATGCCAGTGCATGCTGCCTTTCAGTCCCTCACCTCTCACAGTACAGCCCACTAGGACCATGCTGACTCCTGGAGAAAAAATTACCCTGGGATTATTTTGATTTACACCAAAAGCCAAACTTCTTCTCTGCCATACCTGGGTGATGGAGGAATATGTGCAGGGTGTGCAACACCCTCTTTCTGCTTCTTCCAGGTTTCTTCTATAGTGTATGTTGATTGGCCTACATACGGGTTATATGGCTCTGAAGTTTTGAGCTGCCTCCATCTTTCCAAAGCCTTCATAGATTCTTGTTAGAGACAAGACTCTGCAAAGACTCTTGTTATTTAACCTGCAGTTGACCGCCACCTTTCCCTACTGCTGTTCTGCACCGAAAGGCAGACCAGGAATATTCCAGGCAAGGGAGCCTTTTTCACAGCCCTGGGACCATTTTTAAAGAAGTAAATGAGCTCTAGCAAGTAAAACGTTACTGCTGCCCCATACGCACCAACGTAGTTTTCAACATCGCTGACGTAGAACGTGGGTGCTGGTACAGACAATCCCAGACCATCCTTCTTTGGAACCAGGATGGGCTCTGTGAAACCATTTTCTTCCAGATACTCTGTTGTTAGTTGGCTGCCTGGCACTTTCACTACTATATCTTCAGCACTAGAAAAGTAAACACAGGTAAGGTTCAATGGTAAGGTGCTTCTAGGCAGAGCTTGGCATCTTCTGCATTTCACTACTGAAAGGAAAAAGTTATAAGCAAACAAGAATAAACTGACATCATCAGATAATAGTCACTTCTCCCCAATGCCTATGTGGCATTTTTTGTTCAGTTGGGTGTCTCAGCTCTTTTTGAGACCTAGAGACCTAGAATGACCTAGAATAGACCTAAAATAACTCAATTCTGTTATTTGAAAAAAACGCTTATCTTTTTTAAAAAAAGAAAAAAAAAAAAAAAAAAAAGGAAAGAAAAAAGAAAACCCAGACTTCCTGAAGCAGTGGATTCTAGGCACCCAAGTCTTAGCTTGTTTACAAATGCCAGCTATGCTGTGATTTTTCTATATTGCTGTGGGTATCTCTACCGAAGTAAGCAGTATATGAATGTGAACTCTAGTATGACTACTTGTACGCCTTGTTTGTTTAACATCCAATTTCCCACATAAATAAGTGGTATATTTGTTGAAAGCCAACCAAAAGTATTCGCTAAATAGCAATTTGCAGATAGGCAAGAATGCACAATGCCAGCAACTATAGACAAAAAAAAAAAAAACTATCGGTCATGAAATGTACCAGTTCATATTTGAGTTCTGATTTTATTTTATTTTTTAAAGAAAACATTTATTTTGAGAACCCTCAAACAAACAAATTCCTATTACCTGGAATAAACACTCTATATGCAAAGCACCTCTGAGAACCAGGCAAAGCCCTGTCGTCAGAAGAGACTACACTAGATACAATAAACCCCAAGGTCTTGGGAAATTCACTCAACAAAGCTAAAAATCAATAGTCTTTCAGATGGCATTAGGCTACATGGTGTTTTAGGCTGTCACTGAGACCTGCCCCGTCTAAACAATGTTTTAGCAGCATCCAGTACTCATTTGGAGTACGTTGAAGTGACTACACATGATAGAAAGCCATGGAATCAGAGGTTCGGATCTCTTTGTGCCTAAAGAGCTAATTTCATTCCTATGAACCATGCTGACCATCACAACTAACTGAAAAACCCCAGTTATATGCAAAGGAGGTGCATAAGACAAAAGCCATAACGCAGCATATTGCAAAGCATGTCAGGCATACTAAAACCATCTGCAACCAACACACTCGACTCTAATACACCAACTACTGGAAACTTCTGAAATAACAGCTTAAAGTGAGAGACTATTTTCCGAACTATAGGAATCTGTCAAGTTACCAGTGATTAATGTCAAAGAAATTAGTGTTAAATATTTAAATTTAAAGAAGGTAAAGTTTAAAATGCTACATAATCTCAAATAAATTGTCCAGGAAATACTTTGCAAATCATTCTTAAGTAGTCAAATAAATTGTTCAGGAAATACTCTGCAAATTGTTTTCAAGTAGCTGAGAGGGCTTCAAAGTGACTAATAAAAGGGCAGGTTTATCAAATGATCAGTTATTTAAACTGACAACTGTAAAAAGAATTTCAAGGCCAATTTCTAGATCTTTTCAAGAGCAAAATGTTTTGAATTCAAAGTGAAAACTGAGTGTACTCGAACGGATCGCCAGGCCTAAAAGCGCTCCAGCAGCTGTTGCTTGTTGTTTGCCTCTCTTTGAGCCAACCTGGGTAACCCAAGCAACTCTTTGGTCTTTCTGAAGATATTTCAGGCCTTTCCTGCAGCGTGGGGACAGCCAGCTCCGCCATGGGCCGGCTGGGGACAGTGGAAATAATAAAACTTTGCATGTTTACGCCCAAAAGCATTACTTCCCAGAACCTTGAAGGCCAATACGTGACTGCCCTCTTCTGCATCAGTTCTGAATTACAGCTCACGTTTTCAGTTACCAAAAACGGGCGGAAAAAACGGGCGGGATGGGCGATGGCACTGAAGGGCACGGCCAGGCGTTACCTGTGCTCCGTCCCTGCAGGCACGAAGTGAGCCAGGCCCCAGTCGCAGCCCTGCCCAGACCGCCATGCGATCAGCCGGGCCTGCAAGACACCAGGCACATGCTATAGGCCTTGGATGCCACCATCACAGTGTCTGGCGCTGGCATGGACACAGCCCCCAGTATACATTGCTCCACAGGGACGGCCCAGGCCAAGCACCGAACACCAGATGCCCTGCTGATGCCCAGTGTTGGGCGCATAAGTGCTTGAGCAGGGGTCTGTAATTACCAGGCTTCGTGAAGCACATCGGGCATGTGGGAGGCAAGGCAGGGGAAGTGAGAAGTGTATTAAATGCATTTCTTCGCAGGCACTCATGTGGCAGGGCTTCCCAGGGAGAATAAGAATGCAAACTTGCTGGATGCAAGCAGGGGTAAGATGTAGAAAACAGCTCACTTCTGGATCATCCCAGCCACAGTGGGCAATCAGGAGGCAAGGTTAGTCACTGGGTCTGGGAGAGCCCGGCTCACACCGCAAGCAACATGCGGCCTCAGCAGTGCCACAAGGACAGCGGTGGCAGGGTGGGGACCCACACAGCCTGCCCATGCCAGCACTTAACACCATGCTCCTGCTGCCATGCCACAGCGTGGGCACCCAGAAGCAGCATGGCCTAAGGCAAACAAGGAATTATCCATGCACACTGCTGGCAAAGCAGAGTGAAGACCGCCAGAGAGGCAGCCAGGTGGGCAGCAGCGTGAAACACTGAGCATTAGGGAATATACCACTGATCCAGTGTTCATGGCACTGATCCTGCTGCCTCACAGGTACGTTCTGAGGCTTGGCAGGGATTACAGCATTCTGTATTTATGCAAACAGTAGTACCAGGCAGCAGTAACATATGAAGGATGGAGGCTGGAAGTTTTAAAGAGCAAGATGTAAGCTATGGGAAGAACCTCAGAGGAAGGCAGCATTTTGGGAAATTAGATCCTTGCCTGTGCTCTTACAGCCTGACACTTCTTTGCTGCCCACAGAGTGCTTATTAGCTCAGGGAGGGTTTCCTGCTTTAGAGAACTGGGATACCTCTTGACAAAGTAGATACTAATTAACTGAAGCTAAGCTCCTCTTTAAATTCCAGGTAATCTTGTGAGCTGATAATGAAGAGGAAGAAAGCATTTGGGAAACAAAGAACACAGACTAGAACTACATGTAATGACAGGAGTGTAAGACTGAATGAATCAAATTCATCTATCTTATGGAAAGCTCTAGAGCATATTCATAGATTTCAGTTACCTCCTGGGTGTAAAATAGCATCTGACAGGTTGTTACAGGTATGTCTGGTGTATCTGGCACAACTATAACTTTGAATAAGCACAGGAAACAAAAGTACCATGCAAGCCAAAGAAATGGATGGTGAGAGAGATTCAGCAGCAGCAGCAGTAACAAATAGGAAGCCGCAAATCATCCACATAGGTTGGGTGACTTCCTCTGCTGTCCTGATACAGCGTAGTCTTTCAGTTTATTCTCAGTTTGAGCAAATGGTATTGATATACCATTAAACCTCTGCTGTTACATCTCACATACTCATTCGAGTCTGGTTTGCTTCTGTATGTGCCACAGAAGTGTCTAGTAATGATCATGCCAAAATGGAGTCTGACACCTACACTGAAGTACCTGAACAATTAATTTTTTGTTATTACTACTGTTACTATTCTAATGCTATTTCAGTATTAAAAAAAAATCAGCTGCATGACACGAATTCAGTTTTTTGCTTGTTTGCTTTCTTCACTATTCCTTTTGATCTGAGTCTCACCAAGGGACTAACTGGTTATAACTGATTGTTGTGTTCTGTGAATCAGCCATGATGTTTCTGTCTTTAAACGAAGACCCCCAGTTTTCATTTCATCAGATTCTGACTGCTGAGCATTGGGTTTTGTTCTGTGAACATCTGCAGATTTCATTCATTTTCTTTAGAAGAGAAAATTTCTCAACAAGACTTTGTTTTACTTATGCCAGAAGTGTCAATGCCAGAGGCCTGAATCTTGCAGGGACTCGCTTTGACTACAGACTGTACTTGCTCAGTAACTTTATTTTGGCAGGAGATATTTTCTGATTTGGCAGCATGGATTTCCTTACGTGTGCATGGAAGTGGGAAACAAACAAACAAAAAAAAATGGAGGTCCATATTTTTAAATAATTTGGGAATGACTCGTAAATACTGAATATGTGAGCACAGATCTTCCAAGTATATGCAGACCTCTCAGACACCCAGGCATAGCACATACACTCAGTCAAATTCTGATTTCTTTGAATTAGAGAAGAAATCCTATACAGTTTTGTATAACTTTCAGCAAGGTGCTGAAAGCATTAACTGAGAACACATCTCCCTGGAGTGACTGGGGAGACAAAGACATTCACTAAAAACTAGATGGATTGCCATGTTCTCTGAAAGGAATGTCAGTCTTGATGTGATCACTTACTTCTTAGGGTATATTGCTGGTTTGGATTTTGTGTACAAGCCTAGGGTTTTGGATTCAGAAGCTGTTTGTACCTGCAATTTCAGAGGCTATCCTAGGCTACTGAAAACATTGTGCCTAGACCTTAATCCTTTTTTATTAAATTAGCTTTGCAACCTTTCAAATTGTTCTGTACTTAAAAATGGCTAAGACAAAAATAAAGCAGGCCCAGATAAAAATAGCCAATGAAGTAAAAATACTGGGTACTGAATTAAGTGAAATACATCTGTAAGCAAGCACTACAACATTCTGCAGTGGTATTTTCAGCCTTTTCCTTAACCAGCCTAATAAATGATATTTGAAATTAAAGTAAGATCAAATCTTCTGTAAAATTAAGAAGTTTTGTGTTTACCAAGTACATTTTACCAGTTTCTATGGGTACTTCTAAAATAATTAATCATTAATAATTAAGAATTCATTTGGCTAATGCCTACTTCAGAAAAAAATAAAATACCACTCTTACAAACGGCTGTGAAGCAGCCTAATAAAGTGCGGAACATGTCACCTAACAATTAGTACTATTCATTACCCCAAATAAGAGAGCCTTTGTCACTGTAGCAACTGAGGATGTCATTGTTCTTTTCAAGATGGAGAGACTTCAGCAAAACCATTAGTATTTCTGAGAGCTGGATAATTCTATGCAATAAATTTGTTAGTCTCTTATTCAAGCATATGTTGTAGGGGCCAAACACATTCTTGTTCTTGTCTTCACACATACTCGCATCTACTGAAATCCACAGGAGCTGGGTTCAGTCAACAGTAGATTTTAATACTGCTGCACAAAAAAAAACATGGAAGAGCCAGGGACATCTGCAATAAGGAAGTGTTCACTTAAACTTCATAACCCTGTACTATCCAATGCCTTCAGCAAGAAGCTGAACAACAATCAGCTTCATATGAAATGGGCTATATCTGCTTTTCCACAAGAGCACTGTTTACTTATGCAGCCAAACAACTTACCTTGGAAAAGTACGACTTCGAAGTTCCTTTATAAAGACTTGACTCCCGTTCTGTACAGGTTTGACCTCTGTAGTCTGTCCAGTATCGTGTTTATGCCAATTTCTTTTCTTTTTCACTGAAAAAGAATGTGTTGGACAGTAGCATATGCTAAGTAGAAGAAAATTATTAGAACATTTGACAGAAGGACAAATCTTCATGGCATTTCTTAGGTGAGCAGAGAAGAGGGGACCCCCACTAAGCTGCCATGAAAATTTCAGTATTGCTCTCAATTCACCATTAGACACTTATACTGTAGTCTGAAGATCTATTACATACTGAACAGTGTTCGTTTTGTAACATAAGGGCAACCAGACGGATAATTACTGAGCTGCACAGCTATCACAGGCTTCATGCAAACACAGGCTCTGGACATTTTGTACTTGTCAGACTACACACTTAATCCTTATCATAAAACCCTTAGGAAAGACACTTTTCTGCTCTGTCACTACGTCACATAGGTCTTTATGAACATATTTGTTATGAATTACCTTTGTCTAAAGGTCTGTCCAGCAGTGGTAGGTTTGATATCGATTTGGAAAGGTTTTGAATTATGCCCTGCACACAACATGCACATAACAGGAAAAGAAAAAAAAAAAAAAAAAAAAAAAGACGCAAGGGCACCACAAATGCCATTTTTACAACTTCTCTTATTTCTAGGATTTGAAAGGCAAGCCAGGTTTATGCACTAACTTGATACCATCAAATAGAAGGCCCCTTATGCTCCCTGTGGGTTACTGACATATAGGCGAGTTTCTCATGGAAAAAGGGTCAGCTGAAATAAGCACAAATAAGCAAGTCAAATGTCTATATAGTTCTGCCTTGCCTCTGACAGCCAGATAACACAAAACGAGAAAAACTAGTCCAGTTTTTATCTTAGTCAGCATTAGCTCTCTCAGCTATTCCTATTTCCACAGTCTGCTTGGACATGCTCATTTTTGCAGTACACTGTACTGTCCCAAGTGCATATTCATAAAGTTTCAAGAACCATTAGCAGAATATTCATACATCACAACGTTTTTTACCCCTCACAGAACTAAATATTTTACCCCCAAATCAAGATCTCCTCAGCAGCCATGCCTGGATGGCACTCTTTCCTCACACTTTGCACATGCACACACACATATCCACATACTTTTTTGTTAAGAAAGGAATCCGGAGGCCACAGCTATAAGACATACGGTCCGGAACAAGCTAACTTTTTCCATTACATCTACCAATGAATCCACCCCGGGTTTTGCACAAAGCATGTTGGTTTTATTAGTTCCATGCAGCTCTCCAGCCTAGCTGGATATATTCATTAAAGCTGCTAGTTCTTTATCTTAATGACTCTCAGGCTTAGTGTATTAATTCAGTGCTCCTGGTAACAAAGGAAACAAGCACTACATGAATGCCAAACCTTCCTCCTCTTCTCTCCTTCCCAGTGAGTGCCCCCTCCCAACAGAGCCATGGAGCACAGGGACTACTCACACAAGTCCCAGCAAAACAGGTGTTGCTTGTCACAGTGACGATTAAAGAGCTTATCATATTAGCATGTTCTTTTATTCTATTTCAGATAGCATGGCACGTTGAGAAATAAAAGAGGCAAATCAGCGTGATCTGAGAAATCCACCGCAACTCTCCAGAAAGCACCAGGGAGCTATTTCCTTGGGTACAGGGAGCGGGTAGGCATCCACCTCTCATGCAACGACAGCAAGCAGCATCTGCCACCAGAACTCTCCACAGGAGGTGCTATCTCAAGGATCACAGCAGTCCGGCTGCTGTAGGCCATTATGCTACATCAAACAGTCGACATTTGGCCCATTTTCAGCCATTCTCTTTATGTTTCATCTTTACCATGAGCACTGCAGTAAGGATTAAAGTCCATTAACATGTGCAACAAATACTAGCTTTGGCCAAAAAGAGGACTTTTTCTTAAATGATTACAGATTTCTTTTTCTGCAGAACTTTCTGATCAAAATTTGACCTTTGAAAAATATAACCCTCTCCTCTGACAGAAAACCCTCCAGAAGAAAGAAGGAATATATTTTCATGATCTGAAAATGTATAATTCTAGACTTCAAAGGTGTACTTACAGTTTTTCAAATGTATTTATGAAGAAGGGCTACTTAGAAGCACCATATTAGTTCTCTATTGACTTACATGAAAGGCTGTAACTGTTTAAAAACAGTTTCAGCCTAACTTTGGTCTGCTTGCATCTACGTAACTTCCCTGATTCCAGAGAACTTACCCTGATTTTCACTGCTGCAAAACAGACAGCAATCAAACCAAACATTTCAGACTGTGTTATGAAAATGAGTCAAGTCTGCCTTAACAAAGCACTTACATTTTATGTATATGATGTCAGAAAAATTTTTGTGAATGTGTATAATTTTTCCCAAAGAGAAGTCCCTACAAATTTCATTAAAGTGAAATGGCTTAAAATGTCATATGACAGGAAGCAATTTTCTGAAATAATAGCCACTAAGCCACATTGGTAAAGTGGAAGAATGTAAGAGGAGGAAAATGATTTTAAAATTTGACATCTGGAAAACATATATTGTGGAATGTGTGCTCCAGAAATACACATATATTTTTAAATCCAGACAAGTTGCATAACAGACAATTGGTGTCTGTGTTTCCCTTTGCTAATCTTGCAATAATTAAATCCTACCAGTGAACAACTGGCTCAGGAACAACACTTGCTCATTTATTACAAAACTGATACTGCTAGATAACTCGTTTAAACATATATTGGAACAGTTAATAAACAAATGAATCTGATCATCTTGTGGAAGTCTCAACAGAGGCTAAGTGCAGTGTAGCAGGATGTACTGCATACAAATGCCTGCCAGAACGAACGCATTAAGTCAAGCTGTTCCTGCCTTCATTTACTTGGTCTTTCTATTTTCTAGCCTATTGCACTCCGCAAGGAGGGGCTACAGGATAACAGCCTATTTTTTCAACAGAATCCACGATTCTATTGGTTAATGGTGAAAACTGCTACGCAGCTTGAGGAACCTGTGATCTTAGACCAAAACTGAAGGTAAGTTAATCAACAACTAATGTTTAAATGTTCCCAAGATCTTTATATGTAACTACTCTGATGGCTGGTCTTGTACATCCTCTAACCTTCCATAATGTAGAGAGAAAACAAACTCATATTGATGTATGGGAAAGTTATATAATGTTCTGTATTTCTATGACACTGAACACTGTAACTAGTGACAGTGTTCTAGCTCCACTTTCTGCCATGCTGCACAATGCAGACTGAGGGACATACTGCCAAGTCAGATTATATCTGGAGTAAAAAGAATTAAATAGCCAAAAACCTTAAAGCATCAGAAGACTGTCGTTAGTTTAAACTCTCCTCATCTTAACTAGTATATTCAACTTGTAGCCTTTTTAATCAAAAACTGCCATTTCTGAATTCTAAGATCATGCACCACTGTTTTTAACAGGATTTATATTTAATTCCTGATGGTAGATTTTGGCTACTTCTGTCTGATTTCTCCCCCCCATACACACACTGAAAAATAGGTGTCTTTCACCATTCATAATTCAAAGCAAAGTGGAAGAAATTAAATCTCAATGTCATACAAAACTCTCAGAAGTCCTCTGCTTTCTCTCCTACACTGGCTCAATAATAGCCTCAGAGTATCTGTAGCTATACATCCCTTTTCAAGGCAAGCCATTGTAATGCCAAATTGCTTGCTTTAACATCACTTGTGCTTATTTGTTTGAACAATTTCCAGTACATTTGTCAAAAATCTTCCAACAAAACTGATTAATTTAAATCAAAACATTTTGTGGGGACATACTGATTTTGTTAAGTCCTTCAGGACTTGCCTCCCAATTTTTTTTAATTTATTTTTTTGCCAGTGTGCCCAATTTGTGGGTGCCCTGCTTGGACCAGTTGTTAGCAGACCATCTGGGTGACAAGAACAGCTGCAGATTGTCCAGGTTTCCAGTTCACACTTTATTTTGAAAAAGAGTGGAAAAACAATTTCATTTTTTGACCTCAAAACAAACACTTCAGACCATTCCCCTTTCCTCCAAGATATTTTTTTTTCAACTTGAATTTTGAAGACAGTGAAGGAATAATTAGCTGGTTTTAGTATTACTGAGTTTTAATACAACAGAAATCAGTTTCCACCCATCCCTGATTTCTCACTAAAAAATAAATGTTCTGATTCTGTGCTCGTGGGAGATGAGCACAGTGCTTTTCCTCTGTGTGTTGCTGTAATGTTGCAAAGGAGCAAGAACATCCGCATCACTGTTGCTTATTTACAATAAATGGCTTTCAAGTAAAGCATTTAATCTTACAGCAATTGGTTTCTTTTCTTTTTCTTTCCCATTGTGTAACAGAAAGAATTTGTGAATTAATCTGACCAAAGGCAAACACATCCTACAATTCTTTCCCAGACAAAGCTCCCACTGAGATCAACTGTCACTTTTACTCAGGAGAACTTTTACCTGTGAAATAACAGCAAGAATTGGCATCCCCAGCGCATCCTACAGTTTTGACTGCCACTGAAATTGCTACAGTTTTGTACCCTGGCAAACCATAACATATTGTTTCTTACTCTTCTCATCAAAAGACAAAAAACACCACACAGTTTCCGAAAATCACTGTATTAGACCTTTGTCTAGTCCACAGCAGTAAGTGCCTCATGACACTTAAGGGAGGACGCGCTATTTCCATCGCAGACTGGGGACTGAAGCAGAAGAGGTAAGGTGCCTTGCATCAGCTCACGCACACTGCCTGAGGTCAGGTGAGGCTGGAAGCTAAATTCAGATCTCTAGAATCCAGTCCATGATTCCCCCCCTCCCCGATGCCTCTTTTCACCTCATGTTTTGAATTCCTGTTTTTATGACTCAATCTATTTAAATGTGTCTTACTGTAACAAAACAAAAGGAAGATTCTTTTGTTTAAACATACAGAATCTGTCATCTGTCTGAGGACCAGCCGTGCAAGTATACTTACAAGTAGACTTTCCATGGGTTTTCTCACAATTTGGACAGTGATAGATGTCAATGTCTGGTGCCTCCTCTTCTTCAACGCCCACACAGCTGGAATATTTAAAAGCAGATATTACATTAGCTTGAGCCAATTTCCAAACATGCAAGCACACAATTAATAATAATAATAAAAAAAACACCACCCTATAAGCTGTGCATTTACTATGCAGCTATGCTGACTGCTAACGGCTATACCCAAGCAAAACTTAGCTGCTCTTTACACTAGTACAGTCTGACCGGATTTTCTGTAGCCTACGTTCCTGATGTGGTGCTAAAAAAGGTGGCTTTCAGGAAGCCACTTACCAGCTCACTCTGGACTCCCAATTAAAATGTGGCCGAGTACCCAAGAATGTTTTTTTCCTAGGCAGACTACTTTGTACCTACACAGAGTTCTTCAAGTACCCTCCCGCATAAACCTAATTAACAAAACACAGCTTCACCAAGCATGTATGGACAGCTGCTAGGTACTGGAGCACTCTGCCAAGGTATACCATATACAAGGCTTCTGTAGGTTCCCTTTCTATTGCAATATCTGAAGATGAAGAGGCAAAGAAGACACATAGCTCACAGCACTTCTGGCTGCCAAGAAGATGGGTTGTATCATGGCAGCTGCTTGGAACACCCACTGAGATTATTTTGGATGCACAACATACGTAACAATACAGCGCAGCCTGCGGGCACGCTGTGTGAATGCAATCCAATGGCACAACACAGCACTGGGGGAAAACAAAACTAAATTGCGAAGGAATGAAGTACCAAAGATAAGATGTTGCGCAGCCGAAGCGCTGAGCAGCCAGCCAAATAATCAAACTCCAGAATGGCACGGTTCCTCCAGGAGGAGGCAAAGCAAACAGGATTCTGCTCCTGCTTGTTCTGTCTGAAACAGCCCAGACTGCAAGGCACATTTTTGCAGCACATACAGGAAAATATCCTTCAACTGCCTTGCAGAAAGCTGGGGGTTGTGAGAACCCTCATGCCATGGCTCCATGGGAGCTCAGCTGGGCAAGAGGAGCCATGAGAGGCTCCTCACCAAAGCAGCCTCAAAGTTTGTGCTTGACCATCAGCACAAACAAGGCTGGATCACACCACAACAGGAGCAGCCTTGGAGTTTCCCTGCTTCAACCCTGAAACACTTTCTCCATGCTCTTCGGTTGGCAAAAACTCCAATATATCTCTTTTGCCAGGGGAAGGGTTTGGACCCATATCATGGAAGTGTCATCTTGCCATCACGTGCACCACCTGCCTGGCTATGCGGAGCTCAGAGCTCTTGTGACTCTGGGGGTGCAGGTATGTGCACACACAGCATGAGTGAGCACACATGCACACACCGGCATGCTTGGGGCAGCAGGAGCTGCTTTGAAAAAGTGACAGAAGCATGTAAATCAAAATACACAATGACCCTCTGTGTTTACAGAGGTAGGTTTGAAGCTGCTTTGAATCCAAGCCACACAGTGACGTGTAACTGTAAGGATCATGGTTACAATCCACAGATCTACTTGCTTTTGAAAACCAGCATCCACCAAAAAAAAAAACAAAAACAAAAACAAAAAAAAACAAGCAGTGAGTATTCCACAAAGCTGGAAAATGCCAAAGAAAGTAAGATATGGAAATAAATCCTTTTTTTCTGACCACAAAATAATATTCTGCCAGAAACCTTTGTGGATATTTCCATCCTGTTGTAGCCACCAGTGTAAGCATGGGACCCAGGCCTCGCCAAACTAAAGAAGCTTTGCAACCAAAGTTGCAGAAATTCTCATTTTTGTGAGTTCAGCCTGGCAGCAGAGCTGCAGCAGCACTGCTGGTAAACAAAACTTATTTCTGAATCATGTAAAAGTAATCACAGATTTAGCTGATGCTTTTTGTATTAAACAGTTGCTTGAAAAAATACAAAATCACAGGGTCTCCCTGGGCAGACAGCATGGAAAACTGAAGAGTAAGTTTGCAGACAGGAAAAAATCATCACAACAATCCAGTCCTCAGAGTCAAGTACGTACAGGCAATAAATACCAGATTAAGCAGTAGAAAATTTAAACAAACCCTGGCAGATTAGAACAAGCGTAACAGAATGTGGAGGATTCCTCTGCTCGTAAAGCTACATCAGCTGCTTATGCCACTGGGTTCAGCTTGTCGAGCTTTGTAAAGGTATGGATTAGGCTCTATACAAGGGCTTGAAAAGCCTATATTTAGCTAAACTAAGCAGATGAGACCCTTGGGCACCGCATGGATTGCTACAGGAGATATGAAAAGCTACTGCAATGGGCAAAGGCTTCAGTGTGGTGGGAGCTATTGTTCTGAGAGCAAGTAAAAATATTTAACTAGAACAAAATGGAAGAGTAAAAATAACTGACCTCAAACTCAGATGGTTCTCTGAAGGCTGCAGTCAACTCTTCCAACACAACACGGCTTTTGAATAATGATTAGCCACTTACAGCTACCAGCAGCCAGAAACCGCTACCCTTACTGCACCTGAAATTGCAGGTACAAACTTTCCAAGCGATCACCCCTATTGAAATGACTCTGATGATCATTAACAAAATTATGAGCCAGCTCCAGTTCATTCCCCTTTTCTCAGTGAACAGAGCTTGACTTGCCAGACGCTTCCACATGAATGTGGGCACAAAAATTGAATTTCCATAGTTAAAGATGCACAATCCCCAAAGAAATTCCTGCCAGCACAGGAACAAGGACTGGCTGCTGGGCTGCCGTCAGCTCCACTGCAGTGGCCTGTCCCTGAGTTTGTATCAAAAGCACATTTGCACCTGTGAAGGGGGAAGACGAGGAGCTCGCCAGGCCAGCCTTTGGCAGAGGTCAGCGCAGGGTCCTGAAGTGGTCTCCTGCCTAACTTACACGTGTATTTTAAACTCGAGGTGGCTAATTAACAATAGAATAAAATCACATTCCTCTAGGTGAATAAAACCATTTCATCAACAGCAGCTGAACTGTGCTGCCCTTTCCCTCAAGCCCTGTACCCCCCCCAAATTTTAGCACAAAATGTGCATTGTATTTTGTATCTTTTTTTTTTTTTTTGCGAGAATGCTCCACTTTAGACTCTCCAATTTCTCCTCTCTCTCTCTCTTTTTTTTTTTTTTTTTTTTTTTTTTTTTTTTTTTTTTGTCCTATTTGCCTGAGAGAAATGCAAACATAAAAAAGAGTGGAGTCGACCATTTGACCCCCTACAACGATCAAACGGGCTCCAAGTTAGACAATGCCGGATCCCACGCGGCGTGCCTGGGAGCAGCCTCCAGCAACAGCCCCTGCTGCACCGATTCGCACATTAATCTGTCAATATGAGCCCTGGACGCATTACCATCAGCAGCAAAGAACTGGAAAAAAAAAAAACTCTCAATAGCACTTTTGTGCAATTATTCAGATCTGCCAATGAGATAAAAATGGACACGGGAGGTTCAGCAAAGGAACTGCACTTGTAGTGTCGAGGCAGAGCTTACAAAAGCACAGTCTGAGCTGGAAATAAACTGGGGGAGCAGGAACGCCAGCCAACATCGCAGGACAGACACAGCTGCCAGCCTCCTCACAATCTGTTCCCCACTTGCAGAGGCAACAACTGCACGGGACGCACGCAGCAGGAGCCGGCCTCTGCCTGTGCTGAGCCCTGCTCTCTTGCAGCATGAGGGGAGGAGAGGAGAAAGGTGAGCACAGGCCGGTGGCACCAGCAGGAAGGCTCCCATGGGCCAGGAGGAGATGGAGAAGGCTGAGTAGAGAGACCCTGCAGCTTCACAGGGTTGGAGGGGAGAAGCTGTGGAGAGCTGCTCCCGTGAGGGAAGATGGGCAGGGAGCAGAGGGGCAGGCAGCAGCAGGCAGAATGGGAAGCAGCTTTCAGAATGGCAGCAGGAGCAGGCTCCTGATTCATTTACAGATTCATTTGTATCAGCAGGCCAAGAATTGGTTTCAGAAAGCCCGTAAAATCCCCAAAACGACGTACTGACATCCCAAGAAGATCCCCTTCTGCTGCAAGAGCTCACAGACCAAGTGGCACAGCACTTACCCTACAGCAGTCTGACAGAGGTGGTTGAACACAGTCCTGTGTGCACAGCAAGGGTAACCCACCACTGCCTGCAATTTCACACTCAAACGTGTGCAGGTACGAGGGGGGTGTCCTCTGTACAAGTATTTACAGCCCCCCTGACAGTTCTCACTCTCTGTGAACCATCTCTAGCTACTGCTTCTTAACTGTGTAACAACTAGGAAGTTTCGTCAGACCAAGTATGTTGTTTCCAGGAAAAGCATCAGGTTCCCAAAGCAGATTTGAAGGAGAAAACTTAATATACAAAGGCTAAGGAAAAACGGGAAAGAAAACACTCCCCAAGATGTCTTGCAAAGACACTGTGGCATGGGCACAAACACGTGAGAGGCTGCAGCAGCAAGATGCCAGCTGGGAAGCAGGGCAGCAGCCGGAGCTGGAGGTTACGGTGCAAGTCACGGCAGTGCAGATGCAGGCAGCACAGCGGCCTCAGAAAGCATGCGCCACATCTTTGCCCAAATGCAGTAAAGCTAGGAGAAGAGGTTAATTGTTGTGTATCCAAGAATATCTCGTTGGGATGATTTAAAACAATGTAATGGTTGACTTTAAATGTTATTAAAATAATTTAGCTTAGGTTGAGGCAGTGTAAAACTAATTTGATCATCAGATAAAAGCGAAGCACTGTTATTGATGCATTTGGATTTTACCAAAAGTGTCATAGGCTAATAATAATAATAATAAAAGTAAATCATTTGTTACTGTAGCTGTTTAAGCTGATATATCGCACATTTTACATTGACTTAAATGAGAATTAGCACTAACAGAAGCATTTGCAATCAGAGGTTAGAAATTACATTTTTATTAGACACTTTGCCCTTTGCCACTTTGAAACAAAATTGCTTCTGTGTTCACAATGAAGAGATATTCAGATTTTAGTATTCTGACAAAGTTAATGACTTTTTATTATTGTTGCCTGCATATAAAAGGTGCATAAATCTGAACTGTTTTTATAGCACGAACGTCTATGAGGACCTTGATTTGTAATCTTCAGTGAGATGACATTTAAGTAATTTTAGGAGAAAAATTAACCCGTCCTATTAAGGGGTTAATGAGAAAAATTAATCCATTCCATTAAAACCATGTAATAACCATTATCAAACAGAAGACAAGTGCAGAAAAATATCAAAGAACAAAACAACCAGACAAAAGGCAATTTGATGGGAAAGAAACTAAAACTTAGTAATACATAAATAAAACTTGCGAGAACAAACCAATCTTACATTTTATCCTTTCTCAAGGACCACTACTGCACAAACTACAAAGCAGCATGAAACATAAGGTCTTCACACAGAGAACTGGTCTCTAAGTGTTGCAAGACAGCACAGATGGAAATGATGGCAGCTTCCCGGGACGCTGAGCACCTGCAAGATTCGATCGTGTTTGGTAACCTGTCAGGGAGCACACTTCGTTCAGGTGGGAGGAAGCACCCCTAATTGCAGGTCCCAAATTCTGGAGTGGGGAAAAAACATTCTTTCTCTACTTTCCGTCTCACCGAGATGATTACAGATTTAACCTGTTAGCTTTCATTTTGTGCCATGGTTTATCCACTTCCTGCTGAGTAGAGCTCTGCTAAGGCATTACATGTAAACACACTCTGTCTGCAGAGAAGGCCAGCACAGCTGTACCTCCCTGCAGGCACGGAAGGTGTCACTAACAGGACTGGGGGATCTGCTCAGGTTACCCGGCAGGCCAGCAGCAGAGCTGAACATAGAACAAGTCTCCAGAGATTGCTGCTATGTGCAGTAGTGTCTGTCACAACCACTGTCAAAATACACTATTCAGAATTTGTAACTAGCAAATAAACCGCTGCATTAGTTGTTATATTCTGTTTATTTAATTTAACTTCCATTTTCATCTTTTACCACTTCACTAAAAGCACACCAAAAGCTTAGAGAATTTTAACACTGGTAAAAGATGACATTTTAACTCTTGTTTCACACAACTGCATATCTGCTTCTCCTTCTTTTCCTCAATCAGTCCAAAGCCAAATAACTTCCACCACCAGCCACAAACCTGGAAACTTCATCGTATGGCTGAAGAAGTTCCTGACAGCTCAGGAACAGCTTTTGTCCAGCTGCTTCACGAACGTGAATCCAGACACATGGGAACTTTCTGCACAAGCATGTGCAAGCTTTGAGGCATGCAAGGACCCAACAGGACAGAGTGCAAGGCCACCTCTGCCATGCACGTGCCAGTGGTGTTCGTCCCACCGAAGGAATTAGGAGAGCCTGGAGCTCTGTGTCACCAGCACAGCCCCAGGCCAGGGCACCCTGACATACTGAGCACCCAGGCACTGACCCACATTAGTCAGCAGGAGACAGGCTGTGATGTCTGACAACCTTTCTTGTGCTGAGCAATTAATGCCCAGAGCCAAGTTGGAGACCTAAAGACACAGCTGTCCTTACCCTCAGCACTCCTTTCTCATCATCTGCCTACCCTTCCTTTGTCATGGATGGTTTGTCATGAATGGTTTTCTCCTCTGCATCGTTCACCTTTCATTTCCTTGCCTTATCCTGCAACAGCAGTGAAGGATTCCTGCATGGGGTAAGGCACAGCAATTCTGCTAATGAGACCGTGGGGTTGTCACCCCACAAGGCTGCTGAGAACAACTTAAGCAAAATCCTCTTGAGATGATTCAGACTAACGGTACCTTTGGGTAGGGGGTACAGACCAGATGACCCATCCCTGTGCCATTAGCTTTAAATAAGGACCATTAATACAAAAAACGGTGCTTGACCTCACTCCTCTCTCTTCTCTCAGAAGCTGGAGGCAAAATCACTGGTTATGAACCAGGAGAGGGAAGAGGGTGCTGAGGGGCCCGTGCCCCAGCCCACGCAGGGCCTGGCTTGGGGACAGGCAGCAAGGGTGCTCGACCTCAGCACGTGAGGATGTAGCATCAAAGCCCCGGGTGGGGTGGCAATCATGGAGCAGAATAGGCGTTCATGGCACTTCTATGGGTAATAAAGGTGGTAATTAGTAATTAACCTAAGTTCGTCCTCATCATTTAACAACAGGGCATCTACTAGTATAATTTCTTGACATGTCAACTATCACACATTACACAATAATGCTCTTCCTTAACAACAAGACACCACTTATAGGAAAGATACACATCGAGTTTCAGAAGCCTTTGTAATCTGGGGAGAAAAACAAAACAAAACACCACTATAGGTACCACAGGAAAATTGTGACTTCTCAGCAGTCAAAAGAAACATGGTTCCCATTTTGATGGCTATCTCGTGCTTACATATCTACTTGATCATGTGTTTGTTACTCCTTTTCATCAGAGCTGCCAAAGTAGCTGTAATTGCCCCCAAACTGAGACATTCCCTTGGCTACACAGTAGTTATGAGACAGGCCATGACAGTGATTTCTTGGGTCTTAATCACAGCATCCAGAAATGCAATGGCTAATATTGCAGATGAGAGTTGTTAAGGAAAAACAAGACAAGGAAAAAAAAAAAAAAACAAGTAGTTCCAAGAGGAGCAAATCCAGTAAAAAGCTGTTGTCTGGGTTTGAGTCTCATGCTGTTTTCCTGGAGGATGTTACTGGGTGAACTCTGACCAGGGCTCTTCCACGTATATTCTCCCGTGTCTAATAAGCAAACAGACAAGCCCTTCCCTAAGCAGAAGGATATGTCTCTTCTAATCAGCCACATATTTTCACAGAATACATGTGAATTTTTGAGACCTCAAGCCTGCTGTCAGATACGGTTAAAGCTAAATAGTGAGTTGAAAAATCATTGTGGAGAACAGAAAGATGCAGACATCAGTGTTACCTCACTAGGAAACCCAGGAGCAAGCAGTGGCAGCCGGAAAACAATGCTTGTTGACTTAGGCACATCTGCGAGTGTCTAATAAAAGGGACTTGAAGAAGAGCCTAAATGATGATGAACCTGGTTCCACTGGATAGTTAGTGTTCTACATCAGGAGGAAGCAGTGGGCTCCTCTCCCACATGCTGTATTCTACCACTTGCTATGGCTCTCTTTAATCCCAGGTAAATTACATAATTTCTTTGACTCAATTACTCCACCTATAAAACAGTAATATTAATACCTGCCTGATAACCTCAAAGGCTGCTGTAGTATAATTAACAAACATTTGCTCAGTGCTTTGAAGTTGGGACTCTCCATGCAAGTGCCTGGTTCTGCTACCCACATGCAGACCTTTTGCTGCAGAGGTTCTGCCTCTACTGCTTGTGAATTCTTCTGTGAGGATCTACAAACAAAGGTTCTCCTTGTGATATTATCCTTTCCTGAGTGCCACAAATCCACATATTCGGGGAGCACCACCACAGAGCAAAGGCTGCGCAGGGACTGGAGCCCCTCGGCTGTGCCTGGCCCCACCTGGCAGAGTGCTGCAGGAGCGCTGTACATGTCCTCTAACCTCCTGGCAATGAAGTCAGCTTCAAAGCAAACAGACTGTGCATTTGAAGCTGGAAGAATTAACCTCCTCCAGCTTATAGAAACCTTGAAGGCAGTTATTTTCTGTTCTGCAAGATTTTGTCAATGTTCCTTCAAACTGAAGAGTTTGGAGGAAAAAAGAACAACAACAACAAATGGGTAAGGTATAGGTACTATGGCCAGCAGAGGCTCTCTTCTTTATTTTAGAGTCAAAGGGAATGCAAGCCATGTACAGGCAACCTTAGACTGGGCTTTAGCAGGGGAATGTCCAAACAAATATTGCCACCAGGCTACAAACGAGTACATGCAGCACACACCAGGAATACCATGCTAACACAGGGCACGTATTCCAGTCACTCAAACCACACCCCCACTTCTGAGTAGCTGCCGTGCCTGTTACAGCCACAAAACTATCCAAGCACTTGGGGACTGGAGGCATGACATTAAAACCAGCTTTTGCCTACAGCAAGCCTTGTAAATGGTTTTATTCCAGCAAATAGGCACAACACAAGCACTGCTGCTGCTTCCTCCTGGCTGCGTACTGTTCGAAGTGTGCACAGACAGCAAAGGCAGCGTGCTGTGCTAAGCCCCTTGTGCAGAAGGGCTTCGGGCACAAGGGCTGGCTGGGACGTCAGGCCAGCACCCCAGCACGGCCCCAAGCCAGCCTCTTAGACTCATGTCAAACTGCACCCCTCTGCTGAAATCAGGGCTGCAAGTAATGCTCTCCTTTCTCCTAAAACATGCTTCTCCTCCTGTTTGAAAACCCTGGTCCTACATTCCCTCCAAGAACACAGAGAGGGAAATGCTCTTTTAGGGGCACAGCCGTGGGGCGTGCCTCCATTTACACTTTATTATTTGGAAATTGTTTTAGGAGGAGGGGTGCTACCTGCTCTTTCTGATGTTTGCAATAGTACTGGAAGTTAGCTGCTTGTTTACAAAGTAGGTGCCCTTTCGTTTTAAAAAGAGGAACGGACTAAATCTGTTACAGTCCCGGACAGAAATGCAAACAGGATTGAATTACAGCAAGGAGCTGCTCTCTTCTACATCCCTGCACCTCAGCCAGTTGCACAAGTTTTGCTGTCCTGGAGAAACTTTGCTCTTTGGTTGGCTGAACTATGTTTTGTGATTTGTTTCAAACTTGTTTGCAGTTGTGGTATGCAGCAGAGAATCAGGCCTTTGGCAGAAAGTGTGAATTACTTGACCTCTACAAAACTATTTGTAAAAGTGAGTGAAATCAGGACCTCCCTGAAAAACAAATGTTACAGCCAACTAAGCCAGCTGCAGAGTATTTTTTTAATTGCAAATGGTTGAGGGACTTTATGAATGTTACTGGCCATTGCAGGTGCTCAACACCACCTTGATCAAGAGAAAAATCTTCCCTATTTCTGGGGTGAAGACCATCTCTGCAGTACACAGGCATTGAAGTATGCATTACATCTACATGTTTATCACAGAGACAGAGCTGCAAAAGTCTAAACATAAATGTCTCAAACCCCAGTGATGCAAAATACTCAGCTGCTTGAAATAGGGGATTGCTGCTCTGGTCGGTTTGCTGAAGGCACAACCCACACTGAGCTCTATGGAGAGCAAAAATCACAATTGGAGTTTTAAAAGCAATTTTCCAGAAGGAGCACCCGAAATTGCAAGGAAAGTTAAAATAAAAGTAGGTACAAGAACAAGACAGACATTGAGAACTTAAATTACGTTTAGAGAATCACCAATTTTATGCAATCAACAATATCCAGATAGTTCATGCCTGAGTCATAAAACAAGTTTAAAAACACCAGAAACAAATCATATTTAGTAACTGAGACTATTATAGCATACGTTTCCCTAAGGTGTAATAGTTTCATCTCTATTACACTGAATGCTGTTAACGATAATCTGCCCTCAGTCGCTATTTTTGTTAGCAGGTTACTTGTTGTGGAAAAAGACTTCCTGTTTTTTTGTTGTTGTTTGTTTTGTTTTGTTTTTTGAACGCTTTATATCTGATCCACTCGCTGAAGTCCCCAGTGATCTCTGTAATCTCAAGACATTACAAAGGAAACAAAAGTTTAGTTCACTCCGCAGGGAGTTACTATTTTTACATGGTTGCATTGATGCTATTCATAGATACAAAATGTTAAAACTACTCCAGTGGCTCAGACACAGAAAACTCATTTTCAGCCTATTCCTACATTGAAAATACCATAAGATTCTTTTAAATTTATGGTAAGAAAATTAGTCCTTAAAATGAACGGCATGCTATACCACTATTTTGCCTTAGGAAGGAACATAGAAGAAATTCTATAGAATTTCTCCCCAAAAGAGGCAGTAAAAATTAATACCAAAAAAAAAGGGGGGGTATCTTGAAGCAAGCAGCTGAGTGACACTGCAATAAGAGGTACAATTTTTAAAAGCCACTTGGAAGCTTAGGTATTTGTATTAGGTATTTTTCAGCAGCAGTATTTGCACTCAGAAGCCTCTGATCCATATGTTAGCCGATACATAAAATTATCAGTGAGTGAAATGAGCGAAGTGTTCGATTCTTACTAAACTGCTGTCCCACCTATGTGGAGACATCATGAGTCCTGCAATTCAGCCAGCTGTGAAAAACAACCCCCCAGCTCTCAGCCTCACTCCTGGCCCCTCTCAGGCTCCAAACAGCCACCCTGTGCATTTCCCAGCAGAGAGGAAAGCCAGGTGAACCCCACAGACCGCAACGCAGGCCGTGAGCGAAGGCCTGGGCACTGCAGTGAGGACAGCCACGGGAGGACAGGGGTGCCAGAGGGCCCAGGGCTGCCCGCCAGCATGGGACTCGCTGCGTGAAGCCCTTGCCTGGTTCTTGGCAGCAGATCACGCCACAGAGCTGCAGTCGGGGAAGGAAGCCCGGTAGTTCCCAACCTGGGGGCATTTTTCTCCATTTCATGTTCTAAAAATAGTTCCTACAGTTTTGCCTCATGCAAGCTTCCCAGCAAATGCCTGACTGCAGCACAAAACAATCCTTCAAACATCTCCATTTCACCCGAGAGAGACGACTCCAGTCTCTCTAGTTATTTTTAAAAAGCCTTTTAAAATATCAGTTCTCTTTTCACAAGCAGCTCACCTTCCTGTAAAACACGTAGTTAAGGATGGAGTGAAATAGGCGTGATCTGTTCTGACCATACCGAGGTCCTCAGCTGACATGTCTTCCAACATCACCCCACCAGCACTGCACTGGACATGGGCACTGCTCCACAAGTAACAATTACTCACCTGGGTCAAGAGCCAGGCACCTCATAAAGCACCACAGGTTTGGCTTCATTTTTTTCTTTTCTTTCCTTGTGCATTTGTATTTAAACTGTAAGCCATATTCTGGATCCTGTTCTAGCATTTCTGGGCTGCTCTTGGGGCACAAAGGACTGAGAAATTGCACTAATTGCTCAGCTGAGAATTAAGCCATCACAGGGGAATGCCCCGATGCCACAGAACCAGGCTGCATTATCTAATTCATATCAAGGAACAAAAGTTCTCAATAATGTATCAAACACAAGACTAATTTAGTTTTCCTTTCTTAACAAATATACAGTCCTCCCAGTCAGAGTAACACAGAGAATAATGATCTTTACATACCTAATAGACAGAAAGATGACTGGTGTCCCTGTGATCTGTTACAAAAACATCTTTTTATCTCTCAATACAATTTTTAGCTAACACAATTATTTAAAAGTGGTTTCCCAATCTTTGCCAGTCTTGGATTCCTGATGTCCTTTACAGAACAAGCATTTACTGACATCAGACTTATGTTTTTTTGATCAAAAAATCTGTTAAAAACAGAATGATATAAGGGGGTCCCTGGAACATGCTGAATTATAAGACCTTTTTTCCCTGACACCTAGGGAAACTAAAAAAGGTAACAAATGGTTTAGGTTTTGGCCAATCTTCCAAGAAAGCAGGGGCAATGCAAAAAATCTGTTTTATATTAAAAGAACCATCAGTGATTCCAACATTACTGGCACATTTGTTAAGGCACATAGTTAAGCAGTGCCTGCTTTTTGAACCTACCAGTGTAAATATGCCCTCAGCTACTCAGTCTGGATATTCAGTGGTAGAAACATAACTCTAAAACAGTTAGAGAATAAAATTTACCTGTCCAAATGAATTCATAGTAATTATCAACAGTCTGTCACATTTGGGTTTTACACACTATTCTCCCTTAAGAAACCAAGCAGACTTGAAGTTCAGATCTTTGCTGTATTGGTTTTATTTCAAAGCGTTCTTTCTGGTGCAGCTAAGATTGCTTCTTTATTGCAGCAGCTGTTTGGGATTTGAACACAGGTCAACACAAAGTCCCCACCTTCCTTCTGGCCTTGCTATTTCTCCTTTGCATGCCAAATTCCTTCTCATTGCAGGAGTCAGCCAACATCACTGTTCTCACCCGGTTATCATGGAGGCCTCCAGAAAGAGCTGAAAGAGTATTTTACAAACATCAACTTGCATAAGAATTTGATCTTTCTGGTTCTGTATTTAAACTCCCATTGGGCTTAGGAACCACAAATCTTCACACAATGTGTTTAGTGCCAGAAAGGCTCACAGAAAAAGTGGATTTTACACTTATGTTAGAGGCTGTCCCCAGAAAAGGCATGTTTAACTTGTAGACTAGAGGCTTTGCACAACCCTAATCTAAGACATTAGCCTATACCTAAGATTTATCTTCATGCAATCATGATTCATATGTATCCACATACACAGACTTCATGACCTGCAGTGTCTTTGTGACGTAGTTACCAGGAGAAGTTACCTGGGTCCTTCCTGACTTCCTCTGTGAACAATGAATTTCAAGACAAGAGTTTCAATTCTTGCTTCTCTGTAGGGGCAGGAATCAAATTACTCTTTTGGGGTACATTTACAGGACACAAAGCAGCTTGTTCAAGTGCTAGAACAACATAGCTCCACTAGCAAATGCTCTGCCCAGGAATATAACCTCCCCCATAGGACGGGTTGCACAGGGGAACCTGCACTCAGGGCCAGCGCCTGCCCCCATGCTCAGGCTGTGGTGGAACAGCCAGATGGTTGTTCCTGCACCGTGAGGCAAGAGTGCACGTCCTGGCCAGAAGCAAAGGGGGAAACCACAGCCTGCTTATCTCTTCAGTAAAACTGCACCTGGCACTTCTGCAGCCTGCAACCACCCTACTTCTAGTACCCAAGCTAGCACAAGTATCTTTAAGCAGCAGCACTTGGCGCCATGCTCAGGCCTGGTGCTTTGGCAGCAGTGCCCTACAAGCCATAATTAGCTCAGCTAGCATCATGCAAGCTCAGACCCGCAATTCTGTTCCCTCCAGAAGCAATGACAAACTGTAAGCAGTGGCCAAATAACCTCCTGAAAGCAAGTACTTATTTAAAGTACTTTAAATAAAGTATTTGTTTAAAATAAGCTTCTCTCAAAACGGATTGCATGCCTGTTTCTCCTAACTGTTCCTACCCTAGACTGGTCAAACCACGAGTCTCCAAGCTTCCTCCCTAGGTAACTTGAAAGTCACCTCCTTTTTGCTCTTCAGGTGTTTCAATGACTTTAAAGTTATTTTGATCTTTAAGTCCTCAGCTGGCAAATCATGACCTGAGAGAAGGATCCTTTAATCAGTTTGCCTCTTATTTTTCAAGGGGGCACTGGGACATGCCAGGGTGTTCTGGTTGACTCTCCCACAGCCTTCTCTGAAGCTAAATTAGTACGGCTGTTGAAAAATTATGATAACCCAATAACTTCTCATTTATTCATACCGTTATTAAAAGTAATTATTAATAAATCAGTTCACATTCTTTTCTCATCTGTCACAGTTGGGTCAAACTAACTAGTATACTTTTAACTGAATAACTTGAATATTGAAGGTTTTCAATGTAACTTTTCAAAAACTGCCAGACTTTAAAGTTATTCTGGAAATTAGGGAACTCGAAGAATCATTAGGTATTCATTGAAAAGGGGTCAGTTCAGCTTTTGCAGCCTTGACAAAGACGGAGGCTACGACTCCACTGCAGGTAGGCCCAGCGAAGTTACTACAGCACCTCAAGCTGCACAAGCGCTGCCAACCAACCTAGGCCCCACATGCCTACACAGAGCTCCAGGCCCCTGCTACTCAAACCAGTACTCAAACTGAGCAACTTAAAACATCTGGAGAGCTTGCACATCAGAGTAGAGTACATACGTGGACTGAAGTCAGTCCCGAGGGGCCACAATCAGAAAAGCTTGTACTCTTTGAGACATGGGTAAGTTCCTACATTTCCAAAGATTAAATGTGCTCCTCTCCTCATAGAACCCAAAAACCCCAGCTTTTCTTCAGGTTAAAAAACAAAAACAAAAAACAAAACAAAACAAAAAAAAAAAAAAAAAAAAAAGATGTTCGCTGAATTTAAGGCAGCAATATATACACTGTGGATGTGCTTCCACAGAAACAGAAATCTTTATCACAAGCAGCAGGAAAAGCCATTTATCGAATGTAAAGCTCAAAGTCTTGTCACAGGTATCTGTGCTCATTTCAACGTGCTACTGGTCACTAACTAATGCTTTAATTTTCAAAACATTCTCTGAAAAAGAGGCAGGAAATTCACCAATAAATCATCGTACTACACAGCCCATGCTAATTCTTAAGGCCTACCTTGGTTTTGATTCAGATAAATTTTTCTGTGCAACTGGCTTTTAAATTAGGAGTAGGTATCAAGGAATAGTCCTAGCCTTTGCTGTTGTTCCCTGCCACTGAATACATGACCAGTCTTTTAGTTTTGTGCTCCACAAGAAGCTAAGAAGCAGAGACACAATCCTGCCTTTTTTTTTTTTTTTTTCTGAAGCAACAATAACTAGGTCATGAGACAAGCAGAGATATAATCTCTCTCTCACTCTTGCTTTAAGCAAAACATGTAAATTTTAAAAATGAAAACAGGAAGCCCATGTAGAAAGCGAAATACTAACATAAATAAACTGTAAAATATCCTTTCTGTACCTATTTCCTCATTTAGTAATGTAAATAGTTATTCATATTAAGACTCTGAGATGTGCATTTCCTATTGTGCTCTGTTTTCTGGAGGCTGACACCAGTGTCTTGGTACCATAGAAACAATACATTTTCAGTCACCAAAAAGGAGTTAAAATGCCTGGCAAAATATAAATTCGCACACAAAACTAATCATCTGAGTCAACTTCTGCTCTTAGAACCCATCCTCTTCTATGCATGTAGGAGCTCAATTTAGATCTGCTTATGTCTTATTAATAGAGAGAAACCTAAATATGAATAATGAAATAAAAAAAAGGGAAGAACACCTGTACTGAGACAATTGAAAAGCATGCTAGCAATCAGTAGGCTGTTTTTCAAATATACACAGATCTAGCCCAAGTCTTCTCATCAGTGGATGTTTTATTCTCCATCATACATGTATATCTTTTTCCTGGGTTTCAGGAAGTTTTTCAGGTTTTCCTGAAGCTCTGTCTTACAGTCCTTTCCGCCATGTTAATATTTGAAACAATTTTCCCATTGAGTTCAGCTCCTGATTGAATTGCATCATTTTATTTTTTCTTTTTTGAATTCACTACAAGGCACTTTAAGTTTCCAGAATAAAATGTTATAAACCTGGACTGTCTGAAGTCAACAGCAGGATTTGAGAAATCTAAGGGAAGGGAACCTGTCCCTTCAGAACACACACACACAAAAAAAAAAAAAAAAAAAAAAAAAAAAAAAAAAAAATTCTATATCTCTCCACCAACTAAGACACAGCCACATCTATATAGACATAAACCTACACAAGAAAGACACAAATAACATTTTTCCTATAAACATGGTTTTGACCCTCAATAAACTCTATGAAGTCCACGAGAGAATTACTATTGACTTTATTTGGGAGATCCTCAGAAGCTACAATATTTGAAAACAATGTAAAAGTCCAAGATCATACATTTAGATGGCAGACATTAAACTGTTTACTTTGACTCATCTAGGGACAGTTCCAACTCATATTCACTCCAATGTTTACTGAGTTGAACTGCTGACAAGACTTAGAGGCAAAAGATACACAATTAATTGATTAACCTCTATTTTTTTTAGTAAGATGGTAAATATTAGTAACATAATCACTCATCATCTCTGATGAGCTTGTACTTTGGCCTGGATGAGCAGAGAAGGTATGTTCTTTCATCAGAGGCAAAGATAAACCCAAACACACATGAAGACTTTTGCCATTTTGTCTGTAGAGAAGGGGGGGGGGGGGGGAAAACAAAAACACAAAACCAGAGGATTTAAAATATAACCTAATCCCTAAGGATGTCTGTCATTGGAAATGGAGAGTTTTCCTCCATCTTTATCAGAAGCTGGTCTGTAACCCGAGACACAGAAAAGCAAACAAACCAAAAATACTCCATCATGTTTAAAAATGCCAGGGAGGGAAGCAACACAACAGAGGCGGCAGCTTCTCTGTGTGAGAAAGGGCTCCTGGCCACATGCTCTGAGGTGCCCCTCTGCTATGCACACTGGGGTCATGAGCATCATAGGGCCAAGACAGCAAAGGGCAGAGAGCTGTGCCAAGATGAGGGGAGGCAAGAAGCAAAGGCGGAAGAGGAGGCTGAAGTGGCCACAGACAGAGAGGACAAGAGCAGGGAAACGCTGAGAGCCAACAAAATGTCCTCAGCCATGTCACAGCAGGGACAAAAAAAATAACACTTGAATTGTCCTTGAGTAACTGTCTGCGGCATATGCAACCACATCCACCGTAACACCACAGCATAATAGCAGGGCAGGCTCCCACCTCCTCACTGACAGCAAACTCAGAACAAAGCAGCAGCTGTGCTGTGCTATCCCAGTTCTGTCAGTTGGACCTAGTTTAAAATCAGTTTAGCCATAAACATTAAAAAAAAAAAAAAAAAAAAAAAAAAACTTGATGATCACGTATCTTATCAAGCTTCTTTCTAACTGAAAACAAATTCTGTATGAAAAAATGCCACAAAATGCTCATGCTCACAAGAGCTCCCTGGGAGAAGAAGCCGGTGTTCTAGATGCAGAACTGCTGAAAACCACGCAAAAGCCATGCAGGAGGGAAAAGCTCTGCAATTCTGTTCTCCTGTTGTAACTGCCATTACAGCTGTGCATCGCCTGACAAACCTTGGAGGTGATTGCAATGATTGAAGAAGTTACTTCCAGCTTGGACTTTCAGTGAATAAAGACCTACGTTTCTGCATTTCAGAAAGAGATGGAAATTTAGACCTACACCTTAAATTTATACAGATACTGTAACTGTATAAAGTTAAGGAATTTGAACTGACCACGTGGTTGGCTGAGTATACAGTTTCCAACATAGAGGCTGCAAGACAGGTAGCCAGCTGCAATCTAGGGGAAGGATTGACACTGCTGCCACAGTAAAAGTGGAAGACAGATGAGACCTAAGAAAAAAGCATCGGATGTATCAGTTGTTGATAAACTCCACCCCAAAGTCAAGCAGCCCTTCAGCAGGTACTAATCACTGATTTCAAACAGAAGCTGAAATTTGTTTTTGTAGGAAAATTTTGCACCATCTGGGCCTAAAATTGCAGCATTTTTCTATTGAGTAGCATCTCTGCAAGGCATAACTCTCCCAGAAGCAAGGCTTATGTCTTTGTTTAGAGCTCAACTGTGGTCCCCCACCCTTTAAATAATTGTACAGTGGGATTTGGCTAATAAAAAAAAATCTCCTCACTAATATCAAAATCACTAGATCAAAATTCTCCTCACTAAATGCTGAAGAAGGGGCTAACTATTGCAGATCATCATCATACTTATGAAGAAAAATTATCTTGCAGTAATTTAGTCAAGATGGACTACATGTAAAGCACAGCCACTGTGGTGTCCAACCACACCCCGTTAACACCCGTATGATGAGCTGGCTGTGATACACATGACACCCTAAGCCTCTGGCAACAGTGTGTGAGAGGAGCTGGGGTTCATATAGGTCTACGCTACCCCTTCGTTAACAAAACCTACCCTTACATATCTTTGGCTCACATGTAACTGTCATTGCCATCACCAAAACAGTTCAGGATGGAAAAGGTTCTTCAGGAGTAAGTGGAGCACCCAGCTTCCATGTACGTTGAAGTTAATGCCCTGGGAGAAAATCTGACCACTTCTGTTTCTTCAGATAAAACAGTTCAGATATCAGTGTGCAATTATAAGCAAAAGTATGCATTATAACCACTTTTCCAGATCCACTAAGAAAACAATGACGCTTTCCTTCAGTCATTATCTTTGGGCCTTGATGAACCATTGCGATCATTTCTGGAGCTGATTAGAAGAGTCCCGGTGTTGATCTGTACAACTGAAACCAAAACGATGCCAAGGGCCCACCTGCAAGTCTGGAACTTCAACCTGAATTCCTCAAAACAAGTTGTGCTACAGCAATTACAGCTCTCTACAGCAGCCTCCAGCATGGAGCAGCAAGAACAGCCCCTGGCCTGCACTGCATTGCCAACAAAATCCCACTCAGGCTCTGACAGACTCTCAAGGGATCCCAAGATATCCTTGGGATTAGGGAACATGATTCAGAGCAGCCACAAATCGGGTATCTTGTATGGGCATAGGAAACACGTGGTAGTTTGATCTGATAGTTGTAGTGCTCTGACAAGGCGCCAGATTGACAGACCTCAAGGTTAAAAGCTTTTGTCCACGAGAAGAGTGGGACACTTCTTGACCTACCAGAAGCACCTTAGGTGCTCAGCCTCCATGTTGCATTTGTTGCTGCAGTGAGGCCACCAGTCAGTGCCCACCGCGACGGCGGCTCCTGGTGCAGACACCTGCCAGCCACCTGCTGGGCTGGGAGCACCAGCTCGTGTCATGGGCTGCTGGCAGCACTGCATGTGCTAAGGGCCCGTGAGCCAATTACAAAAACTTATGGATGGTGATTTTGTGTTTTGGCTTGTCATAAATAATAAGGTTATGTTTTCTTCATAGATCTTTTGATTTTTTTTCCTTTGGGAGGCTTGTGGGTTTTAATGGCATTAATTCCTATTTGCCAACCTTGTCCTTATAAATGAGGATGTTCATTAAATTAATGTTAAGCGATGAGCACTATAATTAGAACACATTTAAAATGCAGTGCATCTAAATCAAAGACTGTCCAAGATGTTCTCTTTTTTATTAAGATATAATTTGAAGGAGGCTTACTGTTTAGTTTAAAAAGAGCATTTTTCAACAACCTCATCCCAAGAAGGCAAAGAGCAGACCAAGGCAATACCAGAGTGGCTGTTTCCAGTTGACAATTTTTCATATGCTCTGTGGTATGATGTCTTCCACTACCTGTTGTATCAATACTTAAGTGAGAATGTGGAGTTTACTGTGTATTTTTTGCCACCAATAGCCATAAAAAAAAAAAAAAAAAAAAAGGAAAACAAACAAAATAGTGAGCTGCAGATAACTAAGACAGTTGTTATTCTAGGAAGCAACATGTAATGTCACAACTTTGATAAGCTGCTCAGGCTACAGCAGCTGCAGTTTATTTCATTTCACTAGGAGCAGAGGCTCACTGAGGACAGTCACACACCAGCACCCTTGAGAAGGTATCAGCCAAGGCAGAAGAAAGGACAGCAGGGATATTATAACTTCAAGCCAAGGGCCAAATCCATTCCTAGAGCATTTTTTCCGTTGTCCAATTCAACAATGCATCAAGGAAGGAGGCTACACCTTACTGTGCTCAGGGAATAACTGCTCTCACACAAACCAGTGCAACCCCCCACTTAGATGCCCTACTGTCACCCATCCATTATCCTCCCAGTGAGGTACGGAGCTGACATTAGCCCCTTCTCCCAGACAGGGAATCAAGGCAAGGGTAATAAAGTGATTTGCTGCAGGTCATGCAGAAAATCTGTGGCACGGTTAAGCAGCGAATCCAGTTCTCCCAATTCCTACTGCTGAAAAACAACACTCTCACAAGAAGATACCAACCAGAAATAAATTTAGGCTGAAAAGGTTTCTAAATAGGAGTGGGGGTGAAAAGTGCCAGATGAGACACTTCCCCCCCCTTGTTATTTTATATCAAATCAAAATTCTGTCATCTCACTGTCATATAATTTAAAATAATTAAAGGCTCAGAGATCTGACCCCAATGTTTAGTCATACAATTCCAGCTGACTGTGATGTCTGTCATCCGAATGACATCAAAGGCAATACCTGGAAAAGGTCACCTTTACCAGAGACAACATGGGAGAACGGCTTGTGCATTTTTTTGAACAGCAACATATTACCATTTATATCCAAAATTTATCATCTCTCTGTGACGTCTTGATAGTCAGAGCCTGATCCTGTTCTCAGCCACACCAGGCCGTCACGTAGGACCATGCTAATGGAAATCAAGGGACACCTCCAAACAGCTGGGATTAGAATCCTGATGTGACTATTCCAGTTTCTTTCCCTAATTCATACAGTAGTTATGAAGTTTGTTCTTGAGTTTCTTTGCTTAACTTGCCCTCTCATCTCGTCTCCTAGCCATTCTAGCCCGGGTCAAACCCTCAGCCATATGCCACATGCGGTATTTGCACTCTGCACAGGACATTTGTGGAGGCACCTGTTAGTGTGCCAAGGATTCATTGCTGGAAGCAAGGCTCTGCCAAATGCAGCCTGTTTGGCGGAAAAACTGCTCAGCTCTCTGTGATTACAGCTGTTCTGATTCTTGTCCTGCCCCTTCGCCCTACCGGATTTTCCAAAAGCATATGGGAAATAAGCCAACAGGGAAACAACAGAGAAAGAGACAATGCTGAAAAGAACGAACTAAACAAAAACTTCAGGAGAAAACTGCAAAGCTAGAGTGTATTAAAAACAAAAGGGTGAGAAGTACATTAAACAAATAATATAAAAATAACCCGCCTCTCAAAATCATCCCCTTATTTTGCAATTTATTCCTTGTGTAACTCAACTGAAAGAAGTGGCATTGGTCCACAAAGGAATCCAGCCACACACAGTAATAGAACTTCAATTTTTTACAGGCTACTTTGACATAAGGAAATTGCAGGGAGCCCAGAAGTGCTCATTATGACCTGGTAGCCGGGGAAGGTTACAAAGACAAACATGCTGGTTGGCAGACTGCACCATTATACAAGTGTTCAAAAGCATTGCATTGTATCTGAGCTGCACAACAGAAGATTTTGATGAGGGCAACAAAGCTCTGTGCTTTAAGGTGTAAGATGATAGCCTGCAGGTGTGAAAAAAAAAGAATTTATATGCACATGTTTTTTTTCTGTTGCTTTCTTTCTCTCTCCGCTCCTTTCTCCAGTTACCTTCTGTTCTTCACATACAGTTTTCTATTACATCTTCAACTGATGCACCAGGTGTTGGCTAATGACCACAAAACGGATACCAGCCAAGGCACTGGGCTGACTCAGCGTGACAGTATCTATGCTCTCTGTTACAAAATATGAAGGCGATATCATATTCAAAACACATACTTGAACAGACCGCTTTTGGCACTCTGAATTAAAATTAAAAAGTAAATCTAGTTATCAGGAGTGGAAGAGATCAGGAGGCATCACACTGGCTTGTTGGATATTCAGTTTTTTAGTTCCAGGGTCTCCATGGAGCTCATGTATTGTATGGCTATGACTGCATATTTAAGAACAATCTCTTGTCTGAGGATCTTGCTGAAGTCCTCACAGTTGGACTACTCCAGTCACATCATCTTCTATCCCCGTCTCCTCAGAACAGTCAGAGAAATGGTGTTTTGATATCATCTAAAGTAGTATTTGTGTAAGTGTGTTGCCAGAAAGCTTTCAGCCAGGCTCACTGCTCAGCAGGCAGCACTTCAAGTGTACCAGCATAAATCCTTCAGTCTGTAATCCTTCCTCAGCGCAATACTTTCAATGACTGAAACTCAAGGCTGGATTTCCCAAAGGGCTGATGAGAACACTGATGGGCTGCACACCTTCTGCCTCCCTTTCCACACACGCTCTCTCAACACCCAGGTGCAATGCACAGTCCCTTCTGCAAAATTCTCCTCTCCAGCCTGGCAGCATGCAGTTCCATGGCTGACAGTGAAGATGACCACACAGAATTTCTCTGTGTGACTAGCAAGCAGGCAAAAGACAGATGCAATAATCATAGTAATAGCAACGTAACAGGAACCAACGAGGAAAATCTGAACTAGTTTTTAAATAAGCAAAAGTGGCATGATCCAAACTCCATTATATCAGCAGCAATTTTTCAATAAAATAATAGGTCAGTATTACCTAAAGCTGAAAATTACAGGCCTGCTGATCAGCAACAAAGGGAATGCCTAACAGATTGCTCTCCATAAATTTTCCCAGATGCAACATTTCACATCTTTAAAATTTATGTTAGGCAATACAGAGGAATATATATAATATAGAGAATACAGTATGAAAAGCTGACACATGCTCCTACCTGTAATAGAGAAAAAAGGCTGAAATCTCTGCAAATGTATTTTCCCTCTCAGTGAACCCAGTGAGCTCCTCTTTTTCACTACAGACATAAATGGTAGTGAAATACAATTTTTATTAATAAAACTTGCATTCACAATCACCAAATCAGCTTCTAAAACTTTAACACAAGGACAGGCCTTCACTTAAATTTGTCCTTATAGTTCTGATCAAGATTCTAGAGAAAAGGCTACAAAGCAATATGAGACCTATGATTAAAGCAGTAAGAAACTTGATTCTGATGTGTACCTGCAACATATTTCAGTTTGTTCAGGTAAAAGAGCCTAATGCTTTCCCAAAAGCACCCCAGATAATAGAAACGTTCTCCCAGTCTGGAATCTCTGAAAGCACCGAAATATTTCTGGTTATTTCTGGAAGAACCAGTTGTGTCTCCTGTGTCAACACAAATTTCCTTCTAAATGGGCCCAGCCTACTTGTTTATGCACATTTGAATCTCGGTTTTGTAATCTCTACATATATAAAACCAAAGCATTTGTGTCTTTGTCTCCTACACACTGACCAAGTGGTTCTTGCTGACAGCTGTGATTCAGATACTCTGCTAGGAAACATGGGAAGAAGGAAAGAACACTACAGAAGAGAAAAACGGCTGCATCTGCAACAAAATGGCCAGGGACTCTGGAGATCTGGATCCACTTTCTGCATTAATATGCAGTAAGTTATTTTCATAAAATGACATTAATATCTTATTCTGTTTCTATTTTACTGATGATAGGGACTGTTAAGGACAGACTTTCTTCTACCAGTTGCTCAAACATTTAGCACAACAGACCTCAACCATGGTTAAGGCTAGATGCAAGACTGAACAATAAATAGTACACATATTGTAGGGTCTCAAAGCTATTCCCACTTCTCAGTACACGCTCCTCATTTGTGACCTACAGTCACCACAAGGACCTTTGCAGTGCAAGACTTTAAACTACAAACTGCTATGCAAGCTGAGTTCAAGCAAAAACAACTCAGCTCCCAGGAATGATGGAGCAGAAAACAGGGAAGTCATGTGAGAAAATACTTCTGAGAGAGTAAAAATGCTTGAAGTAGAGCATTTTGCCTTGGAATCTGAAGTGCTTCTGTTCTGTACAGAGAAAAGAGAGACCTAATTCAAGGACGGATCATTTCATGCAGTCATATCCAGGTCAAATATCAGTTTACCCATTTTGCTTTGTCCAGAAGAAAGGAGCAGCTTTCCATTCTTTAAAGAAGCATGTTGCTTTGGTGGTGGTTATCAGTTTACTGCACGGAATAGCCTCACATTCACCTTGCAGGCACAATGCCTTCAAACCTGTGATCCTCACATAAAAATTTCATCTACCACAGAAAAAAAGTTTGCCTCCTCTATTTTGAGTCAAATGCTTGTTTTTCAGTGGTTCCCTGCCCTCTGCAAGACACTTTGGCTTCCCCACCATCTGGTTTGACCCATCAGGATCCAATACTGAGCTATTCCTTCTCTCTTCAATTGGACACCAAACTACACCCAGCACCAATGAAACAACAAGCTCTGGTCTGCGGGATCTGGATAACAAAAGCTTCTGTCAACAGAATAACTTCTCACACTAAGTTTCTTGATGGCTGAGATCTAAAAAAAACAACGCAAGTACTGGAGTTACTACCTCAGTAAAATTCCCACTGAAGTCACTGAGAGCTTTGCATGAGTAACAAGGAGCAAGCTGCGTACTGGGCCTGGGGCTCACTCTAGATTTAAACTGTCATTTTAGTGATTGTAAATCAAAAAGCAGACTCACACACAAAATTAGCCTTTGCCCTTTTCTCCTTCAGACTTCCCGCTTGCTACCAGACTCTCCAGGCAACTGTTCAGGTAGCTACAAATGCCCTGTACACAACTTCAAAACTTTTACATGAAATTAGGTGCCGGATTGATCCAAACAAGCTGTTATTTACCAGCTGCAAGTAATCGAGTGAAGTACTTTCTCTAACAGATCCTAAGTGCAACAGTAAACAAAACAGTAATAGCAATGTATTCATTTTCACCTGCGCATTGGGAACTGTAGGCTAAATCCTGCACAGTGCAGAAAGGGACAGAAAAGGAAATTCAAGTGCTGCAGCAAGACAAGGCTCCAGCAAGTAGAAGAAGTGGATCTCACAGAACTGCAGAGAGCAACCTCAAGGCATTGTGCCTTGAGAATTGAGTTCAGGAGCCTGACCTTCTCCTTCTCACAGCAGCATCAAGAACAGCTTGAGAACCATAGTATGTCCCAAGTCAGCCCTAGCCTGCAGTGGTACCTGTGCACTACCATTCTCTGCAGCTATGCTGTTAAGTGAACGCAACAAAAGCTGCTTCTCAGCTTTTCAGTCTGGTAGGGCACAGCTCCGTGTACCACCAGGCACTCTGTGTCCTGCCACAGCAGCACTCAGCGCTACCCATAGGTCACTGGAAATTACAGTGCCATAGCAAGAGCAGTTCTGTGGCCCGGTATCCACAGTGGGCACTCTGGAACTGTCTGTGGTAAAAATGCATTTTTGCTTTATTATATGACCAAAAAAATGAGGTGATATTAGTACCCCAGCACTTTTCCTTGTACAAACTTAGCCCTCCTGCACAGCCAGCACAAGGGGACAGGGATCTGTTACACTAGGCACTCTACAAACAGAACAGAAATACAGTCCTTGTCCAAAAACAGGTACCACAATATTTAAATATTTCTCATGAAACCAATTGATAACTATATGACTAAAATAAAGAACAACAGAAATCAATATTTTGTACTTTGAAACTGCTGCTACAAGAGGTGACTCTCAAAGAGTTCAGACCAGCCTTTGTCTCTCTCTGCATCTTAAACCAGCTCCCTGAGAATCACCATTCATTCAGCCACAAATACATCTCCCAATCCCCACTTAACATGTCTTCCGTGCTATTTACCATTGCCCCATAAAAAGCTTCAAGATGCAGCCCATATGAAAGATAGTGTCAAAATATTCTTGTATTACAGCTATGCACCAAAACCAGCATAAACTGTTCTCCGCAAAGAAGCGCTGCAATTTAGCCTTCATTTGTTTACATTAATATGACACTTTCTGAGTGAGTACAGGTCAAAACTGCTTTAGAAAAGTGTCTATTGTTAGCAAGTGCTTTTTGTTCTTCAGCCAAAACAAATCAGAATTGTATAAATGAAATATTATATATCACAGGAGTTTAGTTACTTTACAATCAGAATTTCTGCCAGCATCACACTGCTAAGTGCCCTACCTAGATACGGTACACACCAACTGCAAATACATTTTCCAAAGCCAAAATGCCCAAATCAGCAACACTGCACTGAGGCCTCACTGATCAAGGTCACAATCTCACAGTATAATACATGTATAGTTTGCCACACACTCACAGTGGAAGAGGAGGATGGGCATCCAGACGTAGCCCTGACGCACACCAAAGCCCCACAGAGCACCTCAGTGACTTTAGTGGAAGCTTGGTCTGAGTGAAAACTGGAAAGCAATAGTCCCTCCGACAGCACCCAGTATGAGACACTGAGCTCGATTTTGCCCTCAGGCTTTCTTTGCCACAGTCTTTCCGTGACCCTTTCCTTTTGTTTCTTCTTACAAAAGGAATGTTACTGCAAATGTTACTGCAATAGTGTCCTGCCACCACAGTAAAAATAGCCACGCAATACCCATGACTTACTAAAATCTGTAACACTGGTGTGTCATAAACTCACATCTGCAGTTTGATATATCCCTTAGCAATTTTCATTTTCTAACTTGCAGTTTAAAAGCAACAGTGTGACCGTATTGCTTCTCAGTCAGGCAACTTGACTACAGCATGGTTCAGGTGGATGCAGCAGGTATGTTGCACTCCACTGTTGGAGATACCTGTCTCACTGGTCTTCGGGTCAGCTGCCTTCTGCCTTCAGCTGAGGAGATGCAGGGACTGCTCCTTACTGAGATACAGGCAACAACAGTGCCTGGAAGGTATCTGCTATTGCTCTGCGAGGCACCTCAAGGTAACTTGCTAGCTTTGGTAAACAGCAGGAAAACCTCCAGCTAAGCAGCTCTGCCTAGTGAGTGAGAGACCATCATGGATTTAAGGGGAAACTCCAGATAGCTGAAAATACAATTTGAAAAATATACATTAACAGACTCCCAAGCCAAAACACCGAACCATAATGCACAGCTGTTTATAGAAACAATGTAACTTTGGCAAACCAAAGACGTTGGGATTATAAACAATAATTTTACATTCCTATCTTTCTAGCAGCAAGTGAGAGACCTGGGCTTCAACTGCTCGTTGCCCTCCCTCGTGCACCCCCATGCTGCCAGCCCTCTGATGTTAGCTGAGAGCAGATTTGCAGCCTAAGAGAACTGCCTTAATAGAAAGATTAGGAGAACTACCTGATGAACAAATCCATGATCTTTCACAGAAAACCTTGCACTCTTCCTCTTCTCCAAACACTTTCTTCATTTGAGACACACATGGATCACACCTTTGGCACACCAGTGTCCTGGCTGCGCTGAAGTCAGCTGTGGCAATTTAGGTCCATTAAAAACTGTGCCTCTGTCTTTTTCCTTTTCACTTCTTTCATTCCCTATCCCCAGTCCCCTCTGCACACACACAAACCCTTCTAGCTTCGTGTGGCTGGCTCAGAATGGGCCAGCAGCTGCAGCCGACAGCAAGGCTGCTCCTTGCCTTGGCAATGCCACGCACCCTTCACCAAACAGCTGTCTGGTGCAGACAGGCCACACGGAGGGCCACGATTTAACTCTGGCTGCATACAGAAAGCATGTTTACCAAATACAAATGCATCTTCCTTACTTTGGATCGTGAGCTGCATGTATGCAAAAGCAGGAGGAAAGAAAGAGAAGGATCTGTGCACAGATGCAAGCACATGTGCATATGTATTTGCTCCCTGGGCAGAGTGAAAAATTTCCCGACAAATCTCGCTTTATGAAAAGCTGTCATGCTTATCTATGGTTTTAGTGCCCACGTTTTCGGTAGCAAAAAGCTCTGCCTCAGGCTGATCTTTCTTGCTCTTTTCTTTTGGGGAATAATTTCCAGTTTCTATGGATAGTTTAAGAGAAATACTCCATGCTGCTTGAATCAATAATACAAGAAGAAACAGGGCTTTCTCCCAGTGCTAAAAACGAGTTTATGTAATTTCCCTGTGCATAGATAACAACATTGGCTTGGATTTCAAACTGAGTAGACCACACCTGCATTTACATGCATTTTTACATTGATAAATGTGAGTTTACAAATAATTAAGCTCTGAAGAGAGCAAATCTCTTTGAATCAGATATTTTTAAGTTTTCTGAAAGGCCGCCCAGAGATTAAATGATGTCTTTGCCTCTTTCTGTACAACCCTGTACACCAGTTGGAGGGCTCATTTATATAGAGGAATGTATGAGTAATTTTTACTGCTAAGTTACACTGGTATGCAGTCTTCTGGAGTTAATGTCTACATGGGAGGTCCATCAGCCTATGTTTTAGTATCTCAGTTATTGAGGCTACGTAAGTACTTTAAAATAAAACAACTGACAACCGTCACAGCTGCTCTGTCCTCCAATTGAAGAAACTGTTCAGAAGACTCGGAAAACACTTTTTGTTTTCTGAAATCAGACTACCACCTTCACAAGAAGTTGTGCACAGAGAGGACTGCACAGAAGGGACCACCACTTGGCCTCACCAAGTCAGCCACTCTCTGAATGACCAAACCACCGCTAATTTCTCCAGCAGCCATCATGCACCGTAACATGCAGAGACAACTATTGTTTTAGGAGTGCAATCCTTGCCATATTCGTTCTAGCCACCTACCCACCAAATCAAGAATCCAGTCACTCTGCGTATCACATCCAAAACCTATGTACTGAAAGAGCATGCTGTAGATGCACAATACACATATACAACTAAGCTACAGATAAATGCAAATAAACATGCTACAAGTAAACTAAACACAAACAAGGCCCCAGGCAACATCATTGAGTTTGTACAACCACAAACACTGTACTGAAACATGCATAAATGAAATGTCTGATACTGCATGTTTGATTTACTTTAATTGTAAAGTCCATTTCTATCACTTATTTTTTAATCTGAGGTAATAACTGTAGAGCAATAATGCCTATGCAAACCAAGATCTCACTGAAAATGCCCATCAGTGTGTTACTGGTCTCTCGTTTTCATTCATACATACATTCCTGCATTCTTTATAACACATAGCAGTCCTGATAGTACATTGACATTACTGTTTTTCATGCTCTATTTTGCATGGCAAATGATCTGAGCGAACTGTAACGCTCACATGGGAAAATCCAACAATGAACCAGTGGTATACCAAGAAGGCCAGAAGGAAAGGGAATGATTTTCACTTTTGCGTTTATGAAGAACCTATTATATTCAAACCGTCAACAATGCTATTTAAGAATGTCGTTTTGAATAAATTATTAACAGAAACCCTCAAACCACTCTTGACTATTTCTGTAGTTCACTTGCATAACCTGCTCTTGTATCTCAACCTCATTAGCTTTCAGCATTTCAAATATACCTTTCTGAAGATTCATATCCAGTTTCATATGATCTAATTACAGATTTACCATGTTTTATTTCTATTTCAAGATGATAAATGGGCTTTATATGCGCACATGTACACTTGTGGTGCTCTCTGAATAGCTTTCACGTACACTTCTCTGCAACTATGGCAGACTTACCTCAAAAATTATTAATTAGTGCAGCAATATGTGATTGTTCTGCCTACCCAGTGCTCTTCATTGTCTCACTGATGAAGACATCCATCATGGAGATGGTACATCTCCTTAGATACAGCAGAGAGGACAAATATCTCAGCATAACAGATGCCAGATGTGATAGAGAACACTAAGTAAAACACTAAGTAAAAACTTTTCAGAAACAAATCCACATAGTAATATATGTAGTATCCAAAGGTGTAAAACACAAAGGTTTCCTAATTTCATTGAGCTGAATCACCGGGCTGGTAAAAGATGTAGTAGTGCCCTTTGTGTCCATCATAATGAGATATGATGATTTACTCCACCTGATAAAATTCAACCGTGAATATACACATTTCAAATATTAACTGGTACTCTGGTACTACTGGTCTCTTCTTGGTCTGCAAAGGTATTTGTTTAACTTGTAGTAAGTTGCATGATATAAGAGGTTGATGATACTTGGATTTACTGAGAGAAACATGAGGCCTGGCATAAATTAACAAGTGAATCTTTCCCAACGGCTGTGTTCTGCCAGTAAAAAGCAAGTGCTGTGTTTTTTTTTGTTTTTGTTTTTTTTTTTTTTTTTCCCTCACAGGATAATGTAAAACAAGCAAATATATTCCTGAAAAAAAAAGAAAAAACTGATCATATATCTGTTGGTGATGCCCAGCTGATAGTAAATGTGATACGCTGTGGCAATGCCAGACAAATATACTGGCACACTAAAATAACGAGTACCACGCTGAACAACAAGGCTTGATCCCAGAGCCCCTATTCTCCCTCTTGACCTCAACAGAACTTTTAGTTACTAAAACAGGTCCCAAAGCTCTGCTGCTAAACGAATTCCTTCTGTGTACTGCACTAGTGTTTATCTTCCTTTATCAGCAATTTCAGAGCACATGCCTACATACCATATTAACATTTGTCCCAGTAAATTACTCAGCCTTCAGAACAGCAACTCGTCCACAGACATCATGCTTTGCAAAAAGTAGCCTGTTAGGCTCTGAGACAGTGCAAGCTCTCAGGGATTTGACAGCCAATTCCTAAAAAATTAATTTGCTATAATTTAATCTTATACTGTATTTTATAAAACTGTTCTTTTAAGCTCTATTTTAGGCCTTAGAGCCTGACTCAGCAAACATCCAGCATTACTCTCCTGACACTGAGGTGAACTGGAGCTTACTCATGTGAGAAGCAGTGCTTGGCTGTAGACGTGACTGCAGCAATTGGGATTTTGATTTTCCACGGAGAGAAAAGAGGTTCACAGCCATTTTAACCCAGGAACATATGTGGTGGGATTTCCAAAGCTGTTTAGCATGCAATGGTCTAACCAAAAGTCAGGAGCAATTTCTGGTCTTGTAGCTGTTCATACAGAAACTAGAGCAATGCTTAACTCTTTTGAAAGCCATGCATATCAAGTAAAGCTGAAGTTTAAACAAAATTCTGAAGTAACATACAAATCCTCCATGAGGTAAGCTGCCTAAACTAAAGCAAATTAAAAACAGCAAGAAGATAGGGCTTTTTTTCAGGGTTCTAGGCAAGGCACCTGACATACCTAAGACTCCTTTGCATATGTGAAAGAAAGAATGCATAAACTAAGTATCAGAATTTCATTTAACCAGGCATTTTAAATAGAACTATGCAGCAGTGTGTGTTCTGGGAAATACATGGCAACCCGCCCAGGATGACAGAGAGCCCGTGGGCAGCTGCAGACCTGAAGGCCAGCCAGGGCCTCCATGGCCAGAGTGGTCAGTGCCCTCAGCACCTGCGACTACCAGCCATTTGCTAGCTGCACCTTCAACACTTCGCTAGTTAAAATAAACCCAACGCTTTAATTCAGGTGACATGGACAAACTTCGTTTTGTTCATGCTGTCCCAATGAAGCTCCAAGGCAACTCTTAAAGTAGAAGCTTCATACTTCTCAGCCCCCGTTGTGCCAATTTATTCTTCTTTTTTAAAAAAAAATAAAATAATAATAATAAAACAGCTCTTTGATCGCTACCTTTTTGACATTGCTGGAAAAGGCCGTTTTGGGCAGCCAGAACAATCTTGTAACGCTTTTTGTAGGCTGAGTGGGAAGCAAAAGACAAGCTTCGAAAGTGGCTATTAGGTTGTGTTCATGTGCCAAAATGGCACTATTCTGGCAGTCAAACTAGATGCATTTAAGATGTTTGTCTTGCTGCTCTTTCCTTATCTTTGCTGTGGATTTGTGTCATTTAAAAGCACAAAAGGTTTAAAAGTTGAAAAAGCAAATTTGAAATCAAATTTAAGCAGGAATATTCCAAATAACCTGCCTAAAATTGATTTTCTTAGGATTCACAATGTCATTACTAGTGCATAATAATAGAGATACTAATTTCTTTTCAGTAAGAAACACATCAGTCTCCAGTAATTTTTAGCCTATTTTCAAATTGCTCCAAATATGCTAAGACCTGCTAACTTCACATTTATGCAACTACGTGTAATTTGTTCCAAACTAACAGAGAACCCCAAAATATTTCTTAGTAACACATTATTTTGAGCTGCAGAGGAGCACAGACAAGTAACAGGACCAAAAATACCAAGTAACATTCCCCGTCATTGGTAACCGAATGATGCTCTTGAGATTGCACATTGTTATGTATGTTATGTTACGCTTTGGCAAATTGCTATTTGCTTCAACTGATTCGGATGTCTGCAAATTGACAAACATTTACTGCACACAATTTATGAAGCAGATTTCCATTTACCAAAGAACTGTAAAAAACATAATCGTTTTACATTTTGAGACAGGGATTAAATGTCTCCATAAACACACTGAATGGCTTTGATGTTCATACACCTGAAGTCTGTGGTTCTTTGAATCTACAACACTTGACACATGCTACTGAATTTCTGCTATTCCTCTGCAAAGTCTTAGATGAAACTTTGTTTTCTTTCTGGTACATACTCCTAAGCAAAATTAGCATTATATTTATGCTTAACATTATGCTTTAAGATTATCATTTAAAAATTATATTGCATGTATCAAGATGCTACATTTACTGCAACTCATACATAAAAGAGTAAGAAAATGAGAACTGGTACTAGTGGCATACATTTCCAAAGCTACTTAAGTTGTTATATGGGAAGTAATACATTTACTCTTTCTCTCCAGGCAGGCTTTATATCATTGTACAAACCCAACATAAAGCATTGATATTGTTTCCTGGCTTGTGGCATATCAACGCAAAATGAGAACTCACAGCCTTGCTCTCCTTGAAAGGGAAAACTTCACCTAAGGAGTGAAAGTTTCAAGTCCACACTGGCTGGTTTTCTCCAAGATGCTCCACAGTTCATCGAACACCAGTCCTCAGGAAGGCTCTGCTGCACAGCAGGTTTGCTCTGCATGCCCACCCTCCCATGGTAAACACACCAGATTTTTACACAAATACACTCGCTGATCTTCCTTAAGCCATCCACAGAAGGACTAACTCCCTCAGCAGTGCAAAAGTTTCTTTACCCTAGGGAGCCTACCTGCAACAACGATCAGAAAAGCTGCAATATAACAAGGTTTTAAACAAAGGTTCTGGGGAATGCTCCAGCGTCTTTGTAGCCCTGTCCCATTTCCATTCTGATACATATTCCTTTGCAGAGCACTAGCAGATTTGTGAGCAGGAAACTTTCCAGGAGTTAAATTCGGCTTTGAGTACGTGCTCTGCTCTCAGTAATCTCTATGGAAACTGGACAAAAACATCTGTGTATATACTGGCCACTGATGTCTAAATTTCAGTATTCCTGTTCCCTGAAGAGCTGTGGCACAAGCAAGACGCGGGACTGAATCTGTTGCGCTGCTCTCAGCAGGCATTTTGCCACTCACTTCCGTGGGAACGCAAGGGGGCCGGTGCAGCTGAACCTCACTTGCTGTGAGCCGTGTTTTGCATTTAAAGTGAACGGTCCTGCTTTGAGCTGAACTTAGCTCCAAGAACGCAATGAAGCACAAAATTGAAACAGAACAACAGCAAAAAAATAAGCAGCAGACAGCTGTTTTAGACTGTGACCGTCAGCAGTCAGATGGGCTGAAAACACGACGCATTCCTGCTCACTGCTGAATTCAGTGCAAGCACTGTTCAGAAACACGCTCCACATACCACACCTTCTTGAAATCTACTTTTCTTTATAACGTCATTTGCCAACCCTCTCTCTCCGTGAAAATGCACAAAAAATATTCTGAGCAGCGTTTGTAGCAACAACTTGGGATCAGTGCAACTTGCTGTTGCCGCAGCACAAAACAACTCCGCTCCTTCTGCCTCCTGTTGGACCGCTGCTGGCAGCAAAAGCAAACGAACAAAAAGCTGTCAGCCCCTCCCTGAGGAAAGCCTCCCAGGAAAGGGCAGAGGCTTGAGGAGGTAAAAACTTCAAGGCTTGGCTTGTCGTTCCTTTAACACAACACGTAACAACATCTCCGATTACAAGTAACATGCTGAATTGGTAACTTCCTCCTGTCCTTTACTTTTGAAGCATAAAGGAACAATTATGGTTACTGCTTACTACAGCTGTTTGAGTATTTTTTCAAATAGCATTGAAGTAATCTAATTTCAGCAAGAGCAATACTTTTTTAAAATGGAAAAACCTAGCAGTATTATAAAAAGTGATATAAATTGTATATCGGACTCAAGTAGTTGGAGAGTTGGTGAGCAGCCTGGCAGTTATCTTGCAGATTAGTTATACACACAGTGTAACAGCTTTATTTATATCTTCAGGCTGCTCGTTCCTCTACACTCCCTCTCCTTCCCTTTTGTAAATCACAAGCACTCCTTCAAAGGAGGCTGCTCAGCACAACACCACCATGGACCCAGGCCAAGCAGCGAGTGCCTGACCTCACAGGACCACTCCAGGGCACTTCCAGCAAAGCACGCACAGCCCCAGTGGCCCAATGCTCCACCTGTCCTTGACTACTGCGGGCAGCTGATGCAACTCAGGAGCTGCCCTGGTTTGTGAATGGGATCAGAGCACGCTGCCAGGGACAAGCACAGTGAAACACAGGGCTTTACACCATTTCCTCAACTCTACTCTGCACATTTAAACTCACGGCTTCTGCTGGATGTCTCACAGAACCACTCTACTAGCACCCTTTTTCTTACCTACTCCATGGATGATATAGCTTGCAAACATCACAAGTGAATTTGAAACATCTATTTTAGAGTAATACCTACAGCACCCAGCAAGGACAATGGACCACACTGAGCTTGAAAATCAAAAGACTACGATCACTTCACATTACCTGAGAATGAACTCAGATTTTTTCTCAGTTACAGTGAGCAGTGACTATGCAGGAGTGAAATAAAGCTGATCAGAAACCGACTTATGTAAGAAGGGAAATCAGGTAACTTCTGCTGAGAAAAAGTGAAACTAAAAATGAAATACAAGAAAAAAAAAAAAAAAACAAACCCACAGAAGAGTGATCAAATGACGTTACTCAAGTTTATGACAGCAGCATTCTAGAAACTGCAAGCTGTACACAGATATGTTTATTCACAATAGCTTATATCACAAGAGCTAGTACTCTGACACACACTCAGAAAAATCATGGTGCACTGTCCCTTAGCTGCTATGCTATACCACTGCCAAGCTGCAAAGTAGCACAGCATGTTCAAGATATATGTCTTGCCTTAAAGAAGCAATTTTCTTAAGATACTAAATCACTGAGGAAGACTCCGTGCAATTACAATTTACCAGACTTCCACCGAGTATAATTAAATATTGCAAAGATCATTGATACATACTTCCAACAGTGTGTAAGTCAATACATGGAAAAAGAAGAGCAAAAAGGATGGCTAGAGTGGTTCCTGTACAATTATGTATCAGAAGTAACTCAAACGGTCAGCCAGATGCATGGGAATGGAATCCAACAAACACAAACCACACTTCGATCACATCTTCCCAACAAATTCCTGGTCCTGTTCTGACCGCGTCTTCCAGAACAACTTTCATTCCCCTTCCTCTTGCAGATATAAGCTACTCATTTTCATTATTGTGTTACATATTACATTTAAAATATTAATGAGGAGTGCAAAGGACATTTTAACCAAAGAGTTCAAGCCACTTTCTAAAGTTAACTAATTAGATGTTACTACATCCTATAGGTAAGATGGATCAGTATTGCAGCCTTGGCTTAGTATCAATTTGTTACTGCTACATTCTGTACTGCATGCAGGAGAGTTGAACCAAACCAGACCACAGAGGGGTTAACTGATTTGACAAAAACTCAGGAGGAAATGAGGAACAAAACCAGCAACAAAATCTTGCAGTCCATCTCTTCTTTCTCTTCATTAATCTGTGTGTTTAACCAGTATGTCTGAAAATATAGATGTCTTCATACTGGTGAAGTATTTAACGTGGAGTTCTGACTATAATAATTTACACAGCAACTTCAAATCCAGACTACCTTTATGCTCCGTCATTCTACAAAGCACAATAGATAGTTGCAGCACATTAGTGTAGGCCTGTAATTTACTGTGCATTTCAGCTAGAAGATTGGGTACATTGCAACAAGAGATGAAAATGCTGAAGAACCAAGGAGAGCAGAAAGAAAAGTATAGCTTGCTGCCAGCCACCTCCCTCCCCAATATTATTTTTTATTTATTTTATTATTTTTATTTTTTATTTACAGAATTTAACATTACAAAATCCAGCCTGGTGAAATCACCATAAAGCCCTCTAATGACTGCCTGTGGTCAACTAAATGCTGAGGACATGTCTTCCAACAGTACAGCTCCTTCCAACATGACGCCAGCCAACTGCTCGAAGGGCAGCACATTAGTCACTGAGTCCTTGTTACTCATTTTCATTTTATCAACACTGTGAGCCTCTCAGTAGTGCTCAGCTTTCGTTGCTTAGTCCTCAAGACCTTTTAAGGCCACAGCTATAGGTATGATGAAAGGAATGACAAAGTGACGCACTTGGTGGATGAGGGAAAGGCTGTGGATGTGGTGTACCTTGACTTCAGCAAGGCTTTTAACACCGTTTCCCACAGCATTCTCCTCAAGAAACTGGCTGCTCTTGGCTTGGACTGGCGCACGCTTCGTTGGGTTAGAAACTGGCTGGATAGCCGGGCCCAAAGAGTCGTGGTGAATGGAGTCAAGTCCAGTTGGAGGCCAGTCACTAGTGGCATCCCCCAGGGCTCGGTACTGGGGCCGGTCCTCTTTAATATCTTCATCGATGATCTGGATGAGTAGATCGAGTGCACCCTCAGTAAGTTCGCAGATGACATCAAGGTAGGTGCATGTGTTGATCTGCTCGAGGGTAGAAAGGCTCTGCAGGAGGATCTGGATAGGCTGCACCGATGGGCTGAGGTCAACTGCATGAAGTTCAACAAGGCCAAGTGCCAGGTCCTGCACCTGGGGCACAACAACCCCAAGCAGAGCTACAGGCTGGGAGATGAGTGGTTGGAAAGCTGCCAGGCAGAGAAAGACCTGGGAGTGATGGTGGATAGTCGGCTGAATATGAGCCAGCAGTGTGCTCAGGTGGCCAAGAAGGCCAACGGCATCCTGGCTTGCATAAGAAGCAGTGTGGCCAGCAGGGCTAGGGAGGTGATCGTCCCCCTGTACTCGGCTCTGGTGGGGCCGCACCTCGAGTACTGTGTTCAGTTTTGGGCCCCTCACTACAAGAAGGACATGCAGGTGCTCGAAAGAGTCCAGAGAAGGGCAACGAAGCTGGTGAGGGGTCTGGAGAACAAGTCCTACGAGGAGTGGCTGAGGGAGCTGGGCTTGTTCAGCCTGGAGAAGAGGAGGCTCAGGGGCGACCTTATCGCTCTTTGTAAGTACATAAAAGGAGGCTGTAGCAAAGTGGGGGTTGGTCTATTCTCCCACATGCCTGGTGACAGGATGAGGGAGAATGGGCTAAAGTTGCACCAGGGGAGGTTTAGGTTGGATATTAGGAAGAACTTCTTCACTGAGAGGGTTGTGAGGCATTGGAATGGGCTGCCCAGGGAAGTGGTGGAGTCCCCATCCCTGGAGGTCTTTAAAAGACATTTAGATGTTGAACTTAGCGATATGGTTTAGTGGAGGACTTGTTAGTGTTAGGTCAGAGGTTGGACTCAATGATCTTGGAGGTCTCTTCCAACCTAGACAATTCTGTGATTCTGTGATTCTGCGAACGGGTAAGTTTCAATGAATATATCCGTGCCACTAGTAATGCGGGATAGCTTTCAATAGTAATAGTATGGGGGTAGAACTACAGGAAACTGTAAGTAGTGCCATGGGGTGATATACAGCTGTGGGTGAAAAAGTGTTACCACTTCTGAAACAGTTTGTAAAGTGTTAGAGGTACAAGTTGAAGACAAAGTCAATGCAGAAAGTGAGGAACTTCAGAACAGCCTTTCTGTGCTGAGTAAAGCAGATTCTGAAGAATTATAATGCATTATTTCTCCTAATCCTTTGGAAACCCAGAGAATTGCTTAGGCAGGGCTCCTCCAAATTAATCAAATATTTTACAGACATTTCATCTTCACAGTTCTTGTATGTCTTTTGCAGGACTCAGAAATTATTATTTTCCAAAGACACTGTCTTAACATCCTGCTGTATTCTGAAGTTTTATCATAAAGTTCTACCTTCCCTTCCATATTAGGATAGACTGACTGGAGAATGTGAACCCTTATACATAGCAGCAAATAATTTTCCCCAGCTAACACAATACTTAGCACCTGAAAAATGCAGACATTTTCTGAGAGGTGATGTATGGCTTTATGGTCATGAGACCGACTCAGTCTAATGGACAGATAGGAAACTCTCCTGCAGAACTGATGACGAAATGTTCCCCACAGCTGACGCCTGTTGAGAGCTATTAGCTTGTAGCCATGGTACACTGACACCGCAGTTGTGATTAAATTCAACATAAGCCCACGCTTGCAAGTGATTTAAATTTTCTTAAATACTCACACTTTGATTTATCATTGCTAGATCACCATGTTAGAGAGGGTTTTACTTTCTAAAGACTCAGAGTCTTCTGCTAATATTCATGATTTACTTCAAAAGGTATAAAGCCCATTTCCGAACTGAATTGTTTAAAAAATAACTAGTAACTCATAGTTGGCTTCTTTATGAGTTTAATGCAGTTAACCAATATTTGGTGGTTATGACTGGCAAGTTACTGCACACATATAAAAAGCAAAAGGGAACCATTATTGTTGAGTGGAAGACATGTGAAAACATTCATAGAAATACGGTCAAAAACAAGGTCTCTTTACAGAACTAGGGAATTAAACATTTTTTCTTGGACTCAAGAAGAAACACAACTACTTTCTCAGCTGAACTCAAATGAACAACTGTAACATCTTACAATTAAAGAGGTTAGGTGACTCTTAACAGGAGGATGTCAATGTGTTGATGGAAAAATCTGTCTGAGAAAGAGAGCTTGACTCAACTAACCAAATAGCAAGAAACAACATTTAGAAACTGAAACTAAGCAAACAGACTGGAAATACATGTTTTGTTTTGTTTTGTTTTTTATTAATGAAACAATCAACCATTGTAACAACTCACTAGTTAATTGTTGACTTTTTCTCACAAGTCGATGTGCTTTAATTCAGCTCATTTGTTTTGATGTAAAAAAAAGTTGATTGATATTCTATATAAGAGTACAGAATACAGCGAACCACCATTTTGGCATCAAAAACCTGTGAATTTATAGGATCTTCTCAGAACAAGTCTGAACATTTTAAGATCACCTCACGTATCTAAGCAAGAGCAAGCCTACCATTTTAGAACAAATGTCCTGTGTTCAGCTGTAAGGAAATGGTGTTCTCATCTTTCTCAGATCTTCTGTAACACTCTACCATTTTTATGACTTCCAGTATTAAAGCATAACTGAAAGGCCTTGTCTCCAGACCAGAAATTACACAAGTGTTTAGAATGATTAATCCCTAGTCAGCAACTAAATGTAGACTACAGGCTTTAGCGTTTCATACACAAAAGGTAGGGATGAATGAGTTGAAACTGCTGAGAGATTGCCCACGGACTTCTTCTCTAGCTAGATTACACACAGTGGGAAAGCAGCATTCGGTTATTTGGTCCTTCTGTGGATTGCTTTGGATGGTACTTTTGTGATGTACGTTTCTGAAGTGATGATGGAAAAATATTCAATAGCTCTACAATTTTACCAACTTTCTTTCACTTAGCATTCATCCAGGTATCCAGCAGGATTCCTCACCGTGACAGCATTCATTAATTCCACAAGAAACACTTCTGGGATAGGAGCTCATACACAATACCTATAGAAGTCTGTAAGGAGCTGGATGTGATCCTCCTCCCAATTAATTCCAGCCAATAAACTGAAAGTCTTAGCTTAAAAAAAAAAAATACAGTAGATAACACTTCTAATTTTACATTCCTTAGCAACTGCTGTAATTGTACATAAGTGTATTTAATAATCACGAATGGAGAGAAAGAAAGTCACAGATGGACAGCACTGTGGCCCAGGAGATACTCCCATTGTTCAGACACAGGCTGTACAACAACAGAAGGACAAACCCTTTCACTTCCCCCTCCTGCCCTCTGATGAAATTTCAATATAAGGGACTAAATATTGCTCAGGCTCTGGCTATTTGCATTGTATGCCTGAATAACCATCACTGGCTGTTTCATGTGCTCCCACGTTATTCTGTGTTCATCCAAGACCATAATGGAAAACATTTGCAGTCCTTGTTGTATCTGGCATCAGAATGCTGAAGACTTTACAGTACCCACTGCTAGAAATTTACAATGAGATACTGTTCTACACCATATTAGTAATAATAAAGATCTGAGCTGAAAGGGTAAATCATAACCACATGGCTCACATTTAATGAGTATATTTTTATACGCATGAACAATCACAAATGCATACTACAATCACTCATACTACATGTGCAAATCCCACGAAAACCAAAGACATCATCTAGTCAACTGAAATTACTATTCTGTCCACACACAGCGTAGACATAATGTCACTGTGCAAAAGGAACACAGAAGATTGTGTTGTGTTTGTTTTTTTTTTTTTGGTAATGGGTATTAACTAGGTTTTTTTTAAGTCATTATAATTTGGACATATAAAATTCAGTCTTTCCAGACCAATGAATGGCACATATGCCATAGGAACAATGTTCCTGCCAATTTTCACATTTCCACCACTTACCATTGCGATGTTAACAACAAAGAAAGGAGGTTTAACAAAAAAATCACAACTAATGATTCACAGCACAAATATCTCACTTTTTTTCCCCACTTGTTACATCCTTTGAGTCTGCCAGACAAAAACTTTAAGGAACAATGCTCTTCCTGAGGGTAAATGTTCTGTAGTTTTTGCTAAAATAGGAAAATGCAATTAAATCCATAAGCAACTAATTAAAGACAAAAAGGCAACTATAACTGCAAGTGGTCTCACATAGCTCTAAGGGATCACATTAATAATTGCAAATACAAAATTTAAAACTATTTTTCTTTTTAAAATTATTTGGGTTTTTCCTGTCAGAATACAATCTTGCTTAACTTTAGGCCTGTCTTGACTACTTACTAGAACTAATGGATAAAACAGCTGAGTATCTTGTTAAATAGAAACCACAGTGAAAGTGACTGCCCTCACATCTGCTCAGGACTGCAAGTACAATACTAAGCCTGAACAGGAGAAGGAGGTACCCATCTTTTCCAGGGATCTGCCTGAGAAGCAGTGAGGAGAGGAACTCCACTTACTCCTGGCTGGGCATCCTTCACACATCTTCAGCCTCTTACATCAACTGAAAAAAAGCAGGAGCTCAACAAGGAGTTTTCACTCTCTGAGACCATGAGAAAATTATCTCCTCATGTGCTGGATGTAAACACCCCACACCCTCCCTGCTGGAATTCCAGCTATGGAGAGTACCCAAAAAAAAAAAAAAAAAAAAAAAAAAAAGGCAACAGAATAAATGAGGAACTGCTGCAGTATGGCTGAATCATCCTCAGTGAGCTTGGTCACCACTGTCCACCCTTCTGTGATTTTTTTCAGAAGTGGTTGAGCTATTCAGCCATTACATGGAGGATAAATCCAAATTGTATCTCCTGTTATTATGACATTTCCATCAGAAACACGGGTGCAGTGGCAATTGTTTTATAAATCCTGTGTATTAATTAGTGTATCTGGAAAGAATAGAGTGAATTTAGCCAGTCAGATTGCACTGGACTAACTATACATGTTCATAATTTAGGAAGCCTTGTTTTGAAGTATACTCACTGATTTGCAGATGATGTCAGTTAAGGCCTACAATATTTTTCATGTTTAGCACTTACATTGTTGCAAGTAAAATTACACATAATTTGCCTAACACGGTAATTAAAAGCAGGTTCATTTTCTGGAAAAAAAATAAATAGAGAACTTATGAAATTTCCTTAAAACCTTTTTGCCAATATAAACTATATGAAAGGTATTTCAATGCAATGAACAGCTAGATAATGCCCCCAGAATAGATCGTGGATGATGCCCTAAATAGATTGTGCACTCTGTTATTGTTTTCAAATAAAAATCTGGAAAGGAATTACTATTTATATCACTCGGCAAGTCTAGGATTTTCTAATATACACACACATTGCAGATAAAATGGCTACTGTCAAAAATCCAGTTGATTTCCAAGAGTTAGCTCACCTACATCACAAAAAAAAAAAAAAAAAAAATCTAGGTCTACAGGGCACCTTTATATCACACTTTTAGTATCACAAGCTTGGTTTAATATAAATGTTTTGAGGAACCAAAAGACATTTTAGATATATGGAACTTCTGATGAACAGGAAAACAAGTCAAAACAACTAGAAAGTTAGTGCCATTTAGCTAATGGAGTTCTGCTCGTTGGAATCATGCTGTAATAAAATACCACTAGTGGGGTTTTATATTTGCTGTGACAGAACTTGCATGTTTTGGAAGTCTTGTAAAATGCTGCTAATAAAGCTCCAAGCAAAAAGATCGTTTGCTTTTGAAAGTGAAAGTACACTGTCATAATGGGAGGCCAGCGACCGAGGGCCTCAGCAGTGCTCCTGCACAGAGCACGACTCCCAGCAGCTCTGCATAAGCCTGCAGTGCAGCTCTAAAGTGCAACCCAAATTCTTGGAGGCAGATCGGAGCTAGCTTTCAGCGTGGGGCAGTCGCGCAGCTCCAGGCATCAAGTATTTACTCAGAGCCCTTGTGCAATTGCACAGCTGTACAAACTGCACCTCGGCTGCAGCCCATGCTTGCTTTATTACAGGCTGTCATACACAAGACAGCTATCCAGGCCGTAAAAATACCATTAGTTTTCACTGTGGCTATGTTATCTGAGAACTGAAGCAAACACATACTATACTAACCTCCCTCCCTACCGCTTGCCCCTTCCAAGTGTGACAAGGAGCCACGTAGCACTTCTCAGTTAACCCAGTGCCTGCCTGCCACAGCTCCCCGAATGGCCCAGCCTGCCCACGGTGCTGAGCCAGCCCCGTGGTACTGGATGTGGCTGGCACGTTGGGAAAGGATGAAGGCTTCCACCTCATTGCACGGAGGCCACAGAACTGCCATCAGCCGCCTGACGTCTAGAAAGGTAGCAGAGCTGGACCTCCTGTGTTGACAAAGGGCTCTGCACCGCTATTGCTGGTGTCCCGAGGCAGGTATCTCTGGTACAAAGCCAACAAACAGTTCAGCAGCTGGGCATGAGGACTGCGCAACTGTAATAGCTCTGCTGGAATAACATGATCAGAAGAACTTAGGTGGATATGTTCACTCGTTCACTGGAAAACGTATATTGATCACAAAGAGGAAAATGTATTAAGGTGCTATTGAAAATTACGGAGTTTAGAGAGTCTTATAATTCATCTGGAACATTTTTTCTCCTCACCAATTTTTCTCCATACATAGCTACACTGCCTTGATCATTTTTTCATGACATTTTTATCTATTTCCTCCACCGCAGAGCTATTTAGCAATAAGGAAAAAGCAGCGGGTCAGTTAATCAAGGCTCACGTTGCGTGCAGAACTGATTTTTTGTTGCCTGAAAAATGGCATTGCTTTAACTGCCCCATTAAACTCCAGCACCTGCTAAGGGTGCAGTCCTGCTATAACTGAACTTAACAGGCACCTGGATGTTTGTAGGACTGCTTAACAAACACAGTCTAGCTAAAAGGTTTGGGCTGCTGAAGAGCACTCATTAATTTATACTCTTTTTCTAACACGCCTTTTTAAATTAAATGTGAATTCACAACATTTTATCCTCTTACTTGTAAACCCCTCTGAAATTACAGGAATCTTTATATACAGCACCCTTATGTGATCTATACTTACTGCCAGATACCGGTTGAACAAACAACATATTTGTAGGCCAGCTCCTATGTTACTGTCCACACCTAGTGTTACTGAAACTCGTATTTTCTAAAGCATTCTTTAATTTGAGGTCTGAGCTGACACATCAAGACTTCGATGTACAGGCCAGTTAGGCACTCGTTATACCTAAACTCTTATTTGCATAAAATGGACTAATCAGTGCTTGTCACAGCTGGACTCAAAGTGCATCTGTTAAACGCTGTTTCAAACTGAAACCTCAGGGTTTTCTAACCAGCACATTTAAATACAAGGCATCCAGGCACTGTAAACCTAGAGGTGTCTAACAGTCATGCTGAGTCCTACAGCAAAGAACTGATCAGAAAAGAAAAGGACATTCAAAGTCAGCTTTGTAGACCTAAGTGTTGTATTAACATCCTCTGAAAGACAGTTTGCTACTTAGGCAGTGCTCCAGAAGAGGACAGAAGACTTGAAAATACTTGAGTGAGGAAGCTGATGCACTTCTTGCATGCAAATCCACAGACTAGCCTGTAGTTTACCAAGAGAGTGCAGCATCAAGTGCTTTTCCTGGGGATGTCAGCATTAGCATTCCACCTTAGAAAATTAAGGGTGAACTTCAATTTAAACGTAAACTTATTGGGGAGGAGGGGAGGTTGGAAATCAATACTTTTAATTTACAGCAAAGACAAGCATTCAACACTCTAGCATATTTTCTCTGCAAGATAAAACTGCAGATAAAACTGCATTTGAAAATCTGCCATATAAATTGAGCATATTCTTTTAACAAATAGTTGTGAAGTATTCCTGCAGATGTGATTGATACTGCAAAGGCCCAAGACTCTCTGAGGTCAAATGAAATTTTGATGGCATACTAAAACTAATATATTTTCTATTCGGAATCACAGTTTCTTTCTCAGAGCACAAATGGATGTGGGAAGGTAAGACGAGCAGTCTACGTAGCCGTGCCAAAGGACCAAGAACACAACACTGACTGGCAGCACAAAAACCTACTCGCTTTACCTTCTGGCCAGACTCCCTGTACTCTGGAAGCTGCTGTTAAAAATCACCAGGGGATCACACAATTGTATGAGACAACAAACTCAGCATGAGTACTGGGACAAGTGTGCCACGCATTTCTATCTCTATGCAGTCCTGGATATTTTTTTTTAAATGCATTTAAGTATATTTTTTGAACTGACATCATTTGAACTGACAAAAGTCTCTTAAGTTCTCTGAACTGTTTTCAACTTTCAGAATAAGTAATACTATGTTACAGAAAGGAAGATTAAAGTGACATTGATTTCAGCCCGAACAGAAGAAGGCTTTTAACAGCTTTATCACAAGTTCAAAACTTTTTCATGTTCCACACTAGCAAATATATTTTTAAGTAGGTGTTTTGGTTTGTTTAGGTTATTTTCCTTCTAAAGTAAACAATTCCCACTAACTTGTCTGTATGGATAGTTTATCCAGAATAATTAGCATGCTTTATGGGCTCTATAAAAACACTTCTCAAGAACCTGTCTTTTTTTTTTTCTTTTTTCTTTTTCTTTTTTTTTTCCCTGGAATAAATCGTCCATAAGGAAACACTTCCCAGTACAGGTATTAGTATGGCTTATTCACAATAGTTGCTCTGGTCAACCTCTCAGTATAACTGAGTCTATAATGCTGACAAACTCTTCAGAAACAACTAGAAATAATTTTAAATATTAACTGTTTATTTATCGAAAAAACTTATTTACCTTGCTCTATCTAAATTCTTCATATTCAATGAAATCTTTTCTGTGCAAGGTACAATTAACGTTAGTAACTCCCTCCATTGTTATAGTACTAAGGGGAACTGCATGGTATTTTAAGGATTAACCTAATCTTTAAGATTTACCCAAATTTGGGCACAGCTAGTGATAAAGATGTACAAGAGAAGAACTAAACACTGCCATGCAAAACTAGACCTATTTAAAAAAGAGGCAATTCTGAACACTCCAGAAGGAGAATTACATCTCTACAAACACAGTGTTTTTAGTTTTGCAATATAACAGAAAAGTGCATTTCTTAATCCAGATGGAGTTCATTCTGTGCATCAAGGCACTATGATTAAAACCCATCATAATTTTATGCTGATACAGTAAGTGCATTAACAATTTCTAGTTAACTAAACCTTTTATAATTTTACTAAGACATTTACTTCAGCTATGCCTGTGGCAGAAAGTTTTAAAGTTTAAATCTACATGGAGTAGAAAAATAAATATTTAAAATACTTGTTATTCTTGTATCAAGTGATTGTACGATCCCTCCCTAAAACCACAGGTGCATGTTTTAAATACTGGTAACAAAATATCCACTGCAGAGAAAATAAATAAGTCACCTTCCTTCACCTACAGCTGTACCAAATAACCCACAACGGATTTTTAGTTGAACAAACTTGTACAAACAGACTTTCCTTGCCTTGAATATTAGGTTCTGTAAACTCCTGTAGTAGCTGAGTTTGGCTCGCTAATAAATATGACTTCTTTCTAATCATGACATCTTCCTACCATTATTATTTTGCATTCACAAACTGTCTGCAAAAATACCATAACTGCTTTCAACTGCAGCAAAGGTGCACAGGAGAAGAGGGTGCCCCTAAAACGGGTGGCTCCTAAACCACGTGCAACTTCACAGATTATGAGCAACATCATCACTGAGATGTAGACAAGAAGGTGCCGTTCACAACACAGAGGCAGAACATGCTTTTGCCAAACCATGCCCCTGAGCTGGTAAACTATCTTCTCCCACCCCACCTAAAGCAAGCCTGCACAGTACGTGGCCTGGAAGACACGTGTAGCTCGCAGCACTGCCTGCACAAAGCAATTTGGCTGGCCAGGCCTGCAGAAGACATAGCAGAGGAGCTGCTTGGGAACCTGCCGATTCTCAGCTTCTTTGTCAACCAGCACGTGCTACAACTCCCTCCTTCTCCTCTCTTTGCCTTCCCCAGGCCCAAAGAGCCACCTCCCACACCAGCTTTACAGCTGGGGGAACCTCTGACGCTCCGCTGTTGCTCGTACCCACGGTCCTGCTGCTGGATAACACGCAGGATGACTCCTGGCACTCCTCACCAGGCAGGGAACCCAGGAAGTGGGGCCGGAACATACGTGCATTATGGCAAAGATGCAGGAGCTAGGAAAGCGTGGAGCACCCAGGCTGGCCGTTTACAAGAAAGCAAAGGATTAGAAGCAATTGGGGTGTAGGGATTTCACTAGACCAAACATCCACATCAGACGGCATACATCACATATAGCACCAAATGACCACACAAAATCATGTGTAATATCTGCACTATACAAGTTTTATCCTGTGCCAAATATGGGGAAAAGAGCTTGCACGCTGAAGTTATGCTGAGTTGCCTGGTCAGAGGTGGGTTCTGTGCACTATGAAAGCCACAGCTGCCATCCAATTTTCAGGGGTATTTCAGGAGATACCAGACAACACTTTGGAGGTCATAGCAGGAGGATGCAGAGGACAGCAAACACAGGAGCTGGGATTACTGAAGCTAGTATATGGTCAGCTCCACAAAGACAAGTCTGAGTCTTGAATGGTTTATCTGCCCATTTGAGTCCAACACCTTATTCGAGACTTTCAGGTAGTCCCCAGCAATATCCCTAGTGAGAATGGACTGTGCAGACTCAGTGATTAGAGTCACTGGAGACCACTGTAATCCTGTAAATACAGGCCATAAGACTGCATTTGACCTAAGTGATGTCTTCAGTAGATTTCCACTCATCATTCTCACAGAGGATGACAAGTCCATGACCACTGCAACAGGAAAACCCGTGAGTGCTGTGCTACAGAAACGTTCTGCCAGCTTAACTAACCACAGGGGAGGAAAAGTAACAGCAGGGACAAGCGTGATTCCTTGGGAATCCAAGAGTAAGTATTTCAAAGTGTCCCAACCCCATGCATTTCTTTGGCAAAGAATGTACAGTCTTCATGAGCGGAGGAGTCTGACAACCCTGCTGTCTGCTGTGGGATTTTTTTTCCTTTTGCCTATAAGATCATCTCCATTCTAGCCGGAGCTTGGAGCTGCTCGTCTCAAGCTGCTCAGGCACATAGAAAGCACAGAAACGATTGAAACTCAATCTAATGAGAAGTCACAAACAGCACTCTGTGAACATACCAGTGGCTCCTTCGTTCAATCCACTTCATAAACAGCATCTAAGGGTCTCTGATGATGGGTAACATATGGAGTCATAACAAAGGGCCTCTGAAGGCATTCACAGGAAAGGAACGGAGCCAATGATGAAAAAGTCTTTCCTCTTTCTCTTTATAGATCACCACCACCACATGGGCAAGATTACCAGTGACGACTGATGCACAGAATTAACAGGGATGCCTAAACTTTGTCTCTCACAGGAAACCTATCAGCCATCTATATCAATTCAGCAGTGTATTCTAACGCAGTAACTTCACTACGTACAGGCCCAAACCAGAATGATGACAGGCAGCCAGGAAACAGAGGAGTGCTCTGAGGTACAGCCTTCCCCTGCCACACAAAAGTTTAGATATGACAATGAGCAACCACGTAGAAGCCTCTCAGAGTTAAGGAATTAATTCTAAAGATCAAACACTGCTTCACAAGAGAAATCCTCACTAATAAAAATTTCCCTGATGAGTGAAATCTGAAAGCCCCTGAGAACCCTGGCTCCCTCCCTCTGGCACTTGTTTGAGGAAACATCACAGAGCAGTGATTTCCAAACTGTAGTAAACGGCACATCAGCAAACTGCTGAGTACACTGTGGTGGTCTGGAAAGCGCTCATCCGTCACGTGGTGGTGGTTCCATCTCCCTGTTTCCAACTTCTAATTGCATTAAACAAGTTTCTAATTGCATTAAACAAGTTTAACTCACATTTAGTACTTCTAATTTACCCTCAAAACCACTGAAGTTGCCACAGAGATGCTACCCACCATTAGATTGCAGGGAGACAGTGACTGCTGTGTAACTGAAACTGTGAAAAATATTTCTTTAAATATTTGGAAACTAGGGCCAGAAAGGAAGCAGGAAAACACCTTATCTTTTTCCACAAAACCAAAATAGGAATGACATTTGTTTTCTGAATTGCACACTGTGTGCCATGTTAAAGAGACAAGCATGATTACAGAATTAAAAAGTTGGGCAAGCCTCCTTGTGCAGCTTTGCACACTTGCTTATTTTTGGTTGCAGTAGAGTATCCACATAAACATTAACACTGTCAGTGCTTTGTGAGACTAGGAGACAGACAGGACAATTCTACATGACTAAATCCTGATTTACATTTTTCATTGTTGAATTTGTTCATGTAATACCAAGCAAATCAAATAGGCACATATACAAGGGGTTTCCTACTTCATCAGTCAACATACTTCTCCAATACAACCATGAGGTTTCCCCTTGAACAGAAGTCTCCTCCTTCTCAGTTTTGTTTACATTAAAATACATCTCTGGATGCTACCTTGTGGCTAAGCAAAAAGCATACGCACCCTGTTTTTAAGGCAGTGTGATGGATTTATGACCCCACTCTCCCTTTATAAATGAACCACCTTTCCTTGTGCATGTGGAAGATGGTCACCGAGCTGCTCACAGAACGATCATCGTCTTGCTCAGTTACAGCTGATCGCTTTTCATCAGTTTTAATCAACATTACCCACTGTATCGAGGCAGCTTAACTCCTTGTCTTGCTTAGGTTTTTCAGGAATCCATGAAGTGTGAAAGTCTTCATTTTTATCAAGTACTTTAGTGTCCCGAGTCTCAAGCACACACCTACTGAAGTTCCTCTTCAGCCTCTCAGTCAGTTCCACCTGTACCTCAGTGTTAGCACAGGCCGGCGCGCATTGTTCGAGCCTGATGTCCAGAACCACAAACGCAGAGCACCCCACTGCCAACACGGGCACGGAACTGCACATTTCCCTATTTCACTTCACGTTTACAAACAGCTTTTTAACCCACTGGTGGCACACCATCCCGAGGGCCACCTCTAGGTTTCTTTACCAGCTCCTCTGCGCACGGGGCCAGTTCCCAGGACGCCGCACTTGACACGGGGCCTGCTCGGCTGCCCGTGACCGCGGTCAGTGCCCCCTGCCCCAGGCACGTACCCAACACCTCTAATTTAACACCATTTCACCTCACCGGCCACCACCCGCGCCCAGCGCTCGCCCTGTGACAGGCTGCATTTTAATTTTGACCGTGACTCTGACTCTCCCCGCCCCGCCACCCGGCTCCTCAGCCCCTCTGCCGACTTCCCCATTGCTCTCAGAGCGGAAGGAAAAGAGAATAAAAATTAAAAAAAAAAAAAAAAAAGGAAAGAAAGAAAAAAGCGAAACGCTCCCGAAGTTCAGTTTCGCGGCGTTAACTCGCGCGCGCTCGCTCTGCCATTGTCTCCCGCACAAAAGCCCGCCTGCGCCTGCTTTCCATGACAATGCTTCAGGGGAGAGCCGGGGCGAGAGCCCCAGCCCGCCTTTGTCCGCCCCAAACGAGCCCCCTCGGAGGGGCTGCAGCCCTCGGCGGCGGCCGGTGGGGCGGCCGGGGCCGGTCACAGGCGGGCGCCCATTGTCCGGGGGCCGCCGGGGCTCGGCGCCACACGGCGGCGGAGGGACCGGGGGGGGGAACGACCGGGGGAGGGGGGACCGGGGGGACCCTGCTCGTCCCCGCCGAGGCGGGGGCGCCCTGCCCGGCCCTGCCCGGCCCTGCCCGGCCGAGGGGCGGGCTCTGTGCCGCCGGGGTCTTCCCCGCCCGGCCGCGCCCCGCCTCGGGGCCGTCGCTCCCCGGTTGCGGAGGGGCTTCCCCCCTCGGCGCGGCGGAGCCAGCGTGGCCGCGCTTCCCCTCCGCCAGGGCGCGTGTGGAGCCCGGCCCTCAGCGGCGGCGGCGCCGCGTCCCCCCCGTGCACACACACACACAGACACACACACACACACACACACACATTTATACACATAATACACACACACACACACATTTATACACATAATACACACACACACACACATATATACACATAATACACACACATACGCGCACACACACACACACGCCTCCCTTTCCTCAGCCCTCGCCCTGCCCCGCCGCCGCCCGGCTCGCCCCGCCAAGGGTTAAGGCGAGAGGCCGGCGCGGCGATGGCAGCAGCCCTGTCAGAAACACCCGGTGGGTGCCGCGGGGTGGCGAGGAGAGAGAGAAACAATAAAATAAATTTAAAAATAAATAAATAAATTTAATAAATAAATAGATAAATAAATAAAAAGAGAGAAACCCCGCGCGGGGGCCCTGGGCTCCGTGCGGCCGAGCCCGCTGTCAGGGCGGCCGAGCCCCGGGACGCGCCGCCGCCGCCGAGCCGCTCCCGCGGGCGGCCGGGGGGAGCCGCGGGGCCCCGCTGAGCTCCGGGCCCCGCAGCAGCGGCCCCCGCGGCGGGGCGAGCGCGGCCCCCGCTCGGCGGCTGCCCGCCCCGGGGAAAGCACAATAGCCCCCCCACCCCAGTGACACCGGAGCCCCGGGGAGAAAGGGGGGGGGGGGGGGGGGGGCTTTGTGAGGAGAATTGAGCGAAATTTACAAAACAAAACAAAAAAAAAATACAACAGAGGGAGAGAGAGAGACGGGGGCAGAGTGGCTCCTCCTCCTCCTCTCCAAAAAGGCCTGTTGGAAAACTGCACACGGCAGCGGCTCCAACGGCACCGTCTCCCTCGCTCTGCCCTGGAGAGAGAAAAGGAGGCGAAAGGCACCGAGCGAGAGGGGGGGATCGCGGCGAAAGGGGGGAAAAGGCCCGATCTCTTTGTGTTACCTGCCGTGAAACCAGTCCTTGCAGGCATCGCATTCAATCATGAAGCGGGTTACGTCGTAGGGCAGCCTACAGATGCAATAGACGGGCACCGTCGCCATGTTAGCTCCCTTCAAAACAACGCTGGACTCCCAGACAAGCGAGCGGGGCTCGCTGCGGCTCCTGCCGCTAGGTAGCTTTTGCTGCTTCTCCTTCCAAAATGCCAGCAAATTTGCAATGTCGAGAGACGGAGCGGGGAGAGGGGGGGGGGGGGGGGGGGGAAGGGGGAAGAAAAGAAGGGGGGGGGGGAAAAATCAGATAATGCAATTACGGCTCCTCAAGGGCGAGCGAGCAATGTCAGAAAAATAATAAAGGGCTTCGCAAAGTTTGGCTGCATGGTTCCTCCGGCTCCGCGAGCGCCGACCGACCGGACTGGGGCTTTTTTGTTGTTGTTGTTGTTAAATGATTATTATTCAAAATGTTTGGCGAAATGCATTATATTGCATGCCCCCTGGTGACAGTACAGTACCGAGGCTTTTCATAAACACTCCGAAATGTAGCCCTTTCCTTGTAATGTCCTTACGTCAGCTTGCAACATTGCAATATTTCCTCTGCTGGGGCTGGGGCGGGCGGCGGCGGGGGAGGCGAGGCGAGGCGAGGCGAGGCCAGGCGGCAGCTCCGCTCCGCTCCGCTCCGCGCCGGGTGAGTTCGGGGGGCTCCCGGGGCCCGAGGGGGGTCGCCTTGTGCCTGGGGCAATCCCCGGTGCGGTGCCCCGGGAGGGACTTTCTAAAGTGGCCCGGGAACGGCGGGGGGTGCCCAGGGATGGGGGCAGGAGGGAGAGACCCCCCCGCCCGGTGCCCCCCAGCACCCCCCCGGTGCCCCCCGTCCTGCAGCCGGGCTCGGACGCCCCCGCCCAAGGGCAGCTCTCGCTCCGCGGCCAGGTGCGGAGCATCCGCGCTTCCAAGCGGTTCGCAGCCGCCGTGCTGCCCCCTCGGCTGACAGGACACCCCGCTGGGTAGTGCCCTGAGGGTGGTTAGGGGCCTCTGGGCACAAGCTGCACGTGTGTTGATTTATATTAAAAAAAGAAAAATATATATATAAATGGTCTGCTAGTTGTTTGGAGTTATTGCAGTGCGTGTGAAGGTACCTGCCTCTGCGTGTGCTGGTCCGGTCACCACTAGCCACGGAGCAAGCAGGGCTGCTACAGCAGAGGTGAAAATAAACACCCCGTGCCTGCAAAGCACCGACCCAAAGCCGGCAGGTATGGGCTCCGTGCTCTGAGGTGCCCCTTGGACACCCCTGCATAGCCCCAGACTACAACTGCCCACAGACACCAGCTGCCTCATGGACAGAGAGCAGTAAACAGGAGGGCAAAGGCAAAATTTGAACCCAGATTGAGAATGCAGGACCTCAATTTCCCCCAACACCTAGGCTCCAAACAGCTGTTGGGGTGGTTAAAATAGTCACACTTTGGGATGTTTGCTGGGATGTACGCCCTGAGTGTGTTTGATAGCCACTGGCACACTTCTCATAGATGTGCGAAAACTTCATAAAATAGTCACAAAGAGTCCCACCTGACGTGTGATTGCCAGTTACAATTGATTTGGTGTCTTGAATCCATCTCATTTGAGGGACGGGAGGATATATCTATTTGCTAATAGATAAAAAATAAAATAAAAAATGGACACCTTTCTGTTTTTTCAGCAGTCTGCAAAAATCATCAGAAATCACCTGTAGTAGACAAGGGGAATTCAAGGGCCCAAATAACTTGAGCTCTTTTTTTTTTTTTTTTTTTTTTTTTCCCCTTGCAGAGATAAGGCCATTGTCGGCACAGGCAGAACCTGTCTAGGCCAATTGAAGAGACACCGTCAAAATTACTTGCCTTGCCCATCAAATTTACATGCCACAGCAATGACTTTCAGTCAGTGTTCATGCAGAGCTACATTGAACTAGTGTCAGAAATTACATTCCTGGGTCTACCATGAATGTTTACAAGTGAAACCGAATTTCTAGCATAGCTCAAGGTGTGGTAACGCAGGGCTAAGTTTATAGGCCTACATTTTACATCATGACTCAGTTGTTTTGAACGACATTTTGAGGCACACAAAGGGGCCTATTTTCCTCATTATGCCGAGTGGTATAAGGATCTTGTCCTCTAAAAATCAGACCCCTTTTAACTTTGAATTGATTTATCATGATTTTAGTTGCTTGGGGTTTCAACCAAAAAAGAAGAGCGAGTCTAGGGAGTTACACAGGATGAGGAGACAAGGCCCAGAAAACCATCACAAGAGCTACGCGGGCTTTTATAGGATCCCCTCTTCGCCACCTGAACATGCCAACCACATCCATCAGAACCTCTCAGTTTTGCAGGAAAGGTTTAGGTAGAACTTCTGTTGATTTTGATAACCTTTTGTATTATGGGACAGTCAAGCAAAAATTGTTTTCTTGCCTCCGCACACTAGAAAGGCATGCAACTGCAACCTGGAGTGCCTTGTTCCTGCTTTATGAGCTACCAAACCCATGTGTTCTGTGAAAAATCACATCCTCGTTGCCTTTCTTCAAGTTCCACAAGCATCTCCATGAAAGCAGTCCTATTTCCAAAGTACCGCCTGAGATTCTAGCATCAGCACGTCTCCACTACAGCCACTGGGGAAAGAAACCCTCCTAAAACTGCGGGGATTTTGGTGGCCACAACAAAGGGTGGCTGGGCTGCACAAGAGTGTAGCCAGACGCTGCTCCACAGACACGGTCTGAGCAGTGTGAGGCTGCTCCACTGTCCCTTGCTGCTCTCCGCTCCAGCAGCAGAGCGGCGCCACCAGCACAAGTGTTTGTGTGAAGTTGGTGTGGTTGTCTGACGGCGTGCGGGAGGCTGCTGGAGCTGACACTGCCAAAACTGCATGGAAACAAGTTAGGGGAGTCGGATGCTCTGTTCTGGCAACTCAGACGTTGTACAATTCATTTTGCCAGGGATTAGCATATAAAGAAACTAATTGGTAAGGTTGTCCCATTGTTCTGAGTTTTTCTGTAGACCCAGTAGCTGTGCAAGGACAGTGCTTGGCTGGTCTCATGCAGGGAGGAGCGAGTTGTGGAGTGATGCTGAGATGCCTTAACCTAACATAATTTGATCACTGAGTTAACATGTTTGAAATTCTGAAGCAAGTTTTTAATAAATATTTTTAAAATGGTAGGAAAACAACAACAGCAACAACTACCCAGCAGCATAAGCCCAAACAGCTGCCTGGAAAACACCCGCATGGTGACAGCGGACTCTGCGGACAGGATGCTCACAGCAGCCTAGCTGTAGGCCGAGCTCACACAGCGCTAGGAGCCGTGGGGCTACCACGCACAGAGATCTGCTGCCATCTTTGAGCTTCTGGAAGGGGATGAGATTTTTCTGGAGTATTCAGGTGATCCTGGAGCACAAGGCTCACCAGCTGTGACATTCTGAATTACCTGGGCACTTCTGAGGAGCCTCCATCTGCTCTTTGATTACAACCAGTAAACACTCACAATACTCAGCTCTCAGGTCCCTGGCCTGGTAAGGCACACAGAAAAGGCTCTGACTTGATCACCAGCACAGAGGGAAGTTCTTTATTACCATTACCATTTTTTGAGCTTTCCAGTTTTTCCTCATTATCATTTTGTACTTCCTATAGATTTCCTCTACAGTGGTACATACAAGGTCCTTCCCTGTAGCTTTCGACACATTGTCCCTGGAGTTATTTCACTGCTAGTGTAAAGAAGAAAACCACATTAACTTTTTTCCCCTTCAACTATATCTGCTCATTAAGTAAATGTTTACGAAGAAGATATCTATGAAACCAACCTTGAAACAACAGGGATCACTGAGCTTCAGCAAGAGAGGAACTAGTTGGTGACAGTGTACGTCCCTTCCAGTTTTCCTCATCTGATACCAGATCTCCTTATTACATTAATTGGTTAGATCTCAAGAAACACTAAGAAACTTCTAAAAACATACAGCTGAGTTAAGATTCTGAACAGAGAACTTACACACACTGTCTCCTGTGATTGTTCAGCCCTGCCATGAGCAGAAGTGGAGGCCAAGTGAGATAACAGTGGGACCCAACCTGCAGGTCTAGCACGGGCACAAGCGGTCATGCAGCACACAAAGTGCCAGGGCTGTCCTGCGGGGAACTTTACAGTAAATACACAGAGGCAGCAGTTCAAATGCTGTAATAAAACACCCAAGTAAACCCAAATTCCAAACCAGGGGGAATAATGAGATATGCCGTTTGAAGCAAGGCAGTCAAGAATGTAAACAGCATCTGTAATTTAAAAATCATTGAAATTGTAACAGGAGACTAGGTTAAAAGGGCCTTTCATGTAGCAAATTAGCTTAAAGATCTAGTTAAAGAATTTATTTCGTATTCATAACAGTTAACGTAAATTGCATTATCAGTCCATACATGTACCTTTCGACTCACTTTGCCTCCTATTTCAGCACACAAGCTCATGTTACACCGAACCTTGACACAAGGAAGCTACTTCATTGGGCATCAGCATTGTACTGACAATAAAACTGTGTCTTCAGCATGGCTTACCAGAATCTGCAGGATTCATAAAACCTGAACTTTGACCACCATCTCAGATGTCAATAAAAACTTACCAGCTTTTTTTGTACAAGGTTTTAAGATTTCAAATGCATTGTTTGGAGGAAAAGATTCTAATAACTCAGAAAATCACCAGTAGTCCTCCCTCCCACCCCCCACCCTTCCTGGTATTCCTGTGCCACTGCTGCAGCGTGGGGAGCCCCAGAGAGGGCAGTGGGATCGAAGAGCAACCATCTGCCTTGCAGCATCACCCTGACCACGTCCTGCAGCCTTTCAGGTGTGCTGGCAGATGTGCTTGTTGAAGTATATACATTTATTAGCCAAAGCCTCCTGCAATTTAATGAACATTGGGTACAGAAATATTTTTGAGGTGTTTATTGTCTGTGTTTTACAGCAGGGCATAAAGTAGTGGAATGGCTGTCACATTTTACTGAGCTCAGTGACAGAAGCAAACATTTAATTCAGCAATATAAATACTTCCATTAAACATAGTCCTCACGTTTAGAGCCCAGGTGGCAAGAAGCATCACACCAGCTATGCCTTTTCTCTCACCACACACATTACATGTGCAATACTTCATCAAACTTAATTTTCAGGAGGATAGCTTAAATACGAAAAAATAAAATAAACATCAAAGAAGCACACCATCCCCGCTTGAGCTGTGGCAAGAGCAAGGGGAGGACAGTAAGCGAGGGCTGAGTCTCAGAGCAGCCTCCCGGGTCAACCTACCACCTCTCCATCATTGGTTGTGGACTTTGCCAATTCCCACAGGCCACATCCTCCAACATGCAAAGCACCCAGTCATGTAGTGTTATGTCGACCTGCTTTAACTCATCAGAAACACTTGTGTAAGTGAGACAGGCGGCTGGTGAAGGGGTTGGGCTGGGAGGCCCCAGCGCAGGGGCTTCACCGCCCACCCTCCTGCTCCAGCCTTTGCTCTGTAACCCCTCACACACGGCCTGAGAAGCAGCCTGGCTCCTCACAGACAGGACAGCAAACCCAAGCAGCGACCCAGCTCCTCGCCTGGACAAGTGGGAAGCTGTGCTGGCGTGAGCCAGAGGAGAAGCCAAACCTCCACACACCTCGCAGCTGAGGGGCCTGCAGCTTGCAGAGCCTCACTGCGAGGACCGCACGTCCACTCCACTTCGAGCCAGCTGCTCCTGGGCCACAGTCTGTGAGCTGGGCAACACATCTCCCAGCATGTTCGTTGGGCTGTGGTCACATTTTGCCCAGTGTCCAAGTTCCACACACCCTGGAAGGCCCCTAGTGCTCAGGAAGCGTTGTGGCGGAGGCTGCGGTGCGGGAGGCAGGCACGGCCCAGCACGGTTGTGCTCGGCAGCCCTCTGCAGGCACCGCGGGTGAGCAAAGCAGTGGGAGCTCAGGCACTCGTTTGCGCTCACAAACAAAAGCCTGAGGCTTGGTACTCCTGCACATCCCTCCCCTCTTCCATGCGCCCCGCAGTCATTGCCTCTTTCATATGTCCTGGTTAAATTGGGTTTCTACTCTCTAAGGAAACAGCCAATTTATACAGGCAGTACGGAGCAGCTGTATTTGCCAGTCTGGATTTACAATACCTCCCCTGGCAAATCGTCATAATCTCAGCTACAAGTGTGATTCAGCTGGCACACCACGAGCAGGGCAGCAGCATTCCCACAGGCAGCAGGAGCTGCTGAAGAGGAGTCAGAGTTGCCACCTACAGCACCAGCCAGTAGGCTTCCCTCACGACTCATCTGCTGGATGAAAGCAGCAGCAATCTGTCCCGCTCCCTCCCTGAAAAGGCCTTGCTTCACCCAGTGCTTAGTACATCAAAGCACCCAAAGCATCCACGAGCCCCCAGGAAAAGCAGCCCAAATACATCAGTGCAGACACAAAGCTAAAGTCAGAGCAGAGTCCACAGCCACTGATGCAAATAAGAATGAAAATACAAAAAGAAAGGGAAAAATATGTTTTTGTTTTTGTTTTTTTTTATTATTATTATTATTATTTTTAATCCTTTGTTGCTCTTACGGTTGGTTCTTGGAGCAATGGGCTGCATGGACAGACTGCTTGTCACTGTCACCAGAGGACTGCAGGAGTCACCAGCAAGAGTTGAGGTCTGAGGCGCACCAAGCAGAAAAACCATCAGAAGAGGTTCAGTTGCAATCTCTAGAAATCAGTACTTGGTTGCCAACTCTTCTGGGAAAAGCCACATTCTGGAGGGATAATGCCCCACCTCACCCCCAGGTCACCCTCAGGGGCAGCAGAAACTCCTCAGGGCCAGCAGCAACCTCCTTCACCCAGCTGCAGCTCTGCCCAGCACACGAAGGCTGCAGGGCCAGGCTGCGGCTTCCAGAAGTGCTTTGTAAAAGTGATTTCAGCCAGGGTTACTCGAGTAACGTGGCCACTGAGGAGCCTCATGCAAAATGTTTTTATAAACATTTAAACCATTTGTAAACAAGATTTCATAACTTGGCAGTCGTACTCGTATTTTGTTATTTTCACCCAAAGCATGCTGCTGTGCTGAGAGCTGCCTTCTGCCTCCATCCATTACGATATCAGAGTCCAAGGGGGAAGTTGCAATGAAGACTTGATGCTTCTCCTGCATTTCTGCATTTTATTTTGTAATTTCTTACTTGTGCTTACAAGGGTCACTTGAGGCTGTTTCATCCAGAAAGGTGGATGTATCCTGATCAGGAGGCACACTACAGGGCACTACACTTTGTCACAAGTGCTGTAACTGCACCACTACGAAACTGAAACAAGCTGATAGGCAACAGGAATCTGCAGCACTCCTGCTACTCTGTAGCACCTACCCCAACTTTTACTTTATATTTTCAGGGTTCCCTCGTGTTTTTTTTTTTTTTTTTTTTTTTTTTTTTCCTTTATATTGTCAAACTCATTCCCTCATGTTTTTTGTTTATATTGTCAAATTCATCTGCGTAGCTACGTGAGGACAGATGTGACTACAGCCAGGAACCAGGCCCACCCTTCACCACAAAGCACACCTAGGCTTAAACACCAAACCAACAATTCATTACAACCCCAAAAAACATTCAAAACTGCACCTTCTCCTGCCTGAGCAACCAAATCCCTCCTGGCACTGACATCCCTCACTTGCATATTAAATGCTCACCCCCTGCCAACCTCAGCACACAGCCTGGTCCCTGAAGGAAGGAGGCCATCCATGCCTGGTGATTGCAGACCAGGCTCACCTGGGGGCACCCAGCCCATGCTTCTCCTCTCACAGGCCTGCCATGGTGATAATGAGGTCTGCTTAATTGCTTAGTACATTGCCCTTCCTTTTGCCTCGTCTCTAGGCTGCAGGTGGGCTGAGAGAAAGGGACGTCCTATGGCACAAGGCAAGGCTGTGCTACAAAAGCTCTCCTTCCCCCCTGCCTGACTTCCCTTCGGGCTGTTGCACTTTCTGCACTTGGCCGTGTACTGCTGCATTGATCCGATCCAGCTTTAGCTCCACAGCTCACCTCCTGTAAGGAGGCAAAAATGGGTCACAACGAGGCCTCCAGGGCCTGCGGAGAGCCTGGAGGGAGTGGAGCAAAACTTGCTGCACATGCAGGAGGGCAGGGGCTATTATTCTACTTGTAGTAGTCACAACTATAGGTGCAAAATACCACTGAAATGGCTGTGAGGGTTGCACTGGCCCTTCTTGACACCCCACTGGCTGGCTGTTCCCACCAGAAGGCCCTGGGTCTGCCTGGTGGCTGCTGTCCAAGGCCTGTTTGCAGCACCTCAGCCATGACACAGCCACCTCCTGCCACAGCACGGCCACGAGCAGAAGAAATTAGCTGGTTCTGGCTCTTCCCCAGCACGCTGCTTGCCCACCAGTGCTCCACCAGGTCACTTCAGCTCACATCTCTCTGACTGCCCTTCTGTAACTCAACGCTGGGCTCTCCCTGCACCTATGGCCCAGCCCCCTCCTTGTGCTTGGGCAATGGGAGCTGTGAGATGGGCTCCATACCTGGAGCCAGGGCACAGAGCTGGCCTCAGAGCCACGTCTGGTCGGCTCAGCACAGTCCCCAGCACCCTGCTGCAGGACCCCAGTGGCTGATAACCCCCGTGTGGCTCTCGCCTTGGGGATGGGTAGTGATGTCCTGGCTGCACTTAAGTTGGGAGGTCTGGCAGCCATCATCGTTGTTCCTATCAGTGTTCACTTGAGAAATGAAAAGGCTCACTTCTTGTACACCATGTTGGCCTATATAAATAATAATGAACCTTCCAGTCTTGGGCACCTGATGCTGCATCCACAGGGTGCAAAGACTTGCTGCGTAGCAAGGAGCTGACTTCTGCCTTCACAGTCAGTGCCCAAGACATTTTTCTGGGTCATTAACAGTAAACCTTATGGCAGTGCAGAAGCCTGCGTTTGGTGTGGCCACCCTTTGCCACTGCCCAGCAGGTGTGCTGCAGCCCCAGTGCTGCGTGGTCCCCGTACAACTGGCAGCAGAGAGGACTGCAGAGAAAAGAGAAGAACACCAGCGAAACACAGGGCAGCTGCCTCAGTGTCTCCATGCTCAGGGCAGAGCTGCTGCGAGCCCCAAGTCCAGTGTTGTTTCAGGAGATACATGCAACCTGTCTACACATGGCAATAGATTATTAAAAAGTGTTCACTAATTCAATTAACACATCAAAAAAGTTCATGTGACAGTGAATATCAACACAATGTAGGTGCAGATGTATAAACACATGTATGAAAGACATCTGTCAGGAAGCGTGAGATGTAAATATTTAGAAAAGGATTAATTTTAAATGCACTGTAATTCCTGCAGGAAGCTTCTCGAGACTACTGCATGAGTAGCAGAGGGATTACAACCCGCTTCCTGTGCCCACAGCCTCTGGTCCGAGGGTGAGGACAGACACCCATGCATGTACCCCCACTGAGTGGATTCACACATTGTTCAGCTCCCCCCAACCTGTGAGTGTGCAGCCTGTGCTCAGCCCCAGAGCTGCCACTGCTGCATCACCCTAATTCTCAGTTGCCAAACTGTACATCCACACTGCAGAGAGCAAGGAAAAAAAAAAGTGTTGGTTCTGGATTAGTTTTGCATATTCCTGCTCAAACAGCACCTGCAGACTCCCCCAGAGACTTCCACGAGCATCTACCAGGGGCCAAGAGCTTGACCTCCTCTCACCTCAGCATCTGCCTCTGCCAGCCCCACGTAGTTTCTGCCCGAGAAGACAGGCTCTGGCCTCCCGGGGGCAGTGCCAGGCACTGAAATGGGCCACAAAGGAAGGAAGAGCCCCGAGTAACAGGCACAAACGTAATGCAAGCCAAACTCTTTCACCGTAATTTCTGGAAAAAGTCAATGCGTTGCTTTGTATTTGGGGCAATGATCTAGTTCATCTGCTGTACTTTCACATCCTAACTTCATGCGTGTGTGGATAGCTAGTTGCACTCCAGCTACACATGACAAATTTTGCACGTATAGTTACATTGAGTGGTGAAGTCACTGTACTTCCAGCACATAGCACACAGGTGGCATCTCTTATGTAGGCAACATCAGACAAGATTTATTTTTGTTGACATCGATTATTGCATGGCAGTGACTGGTTTATGCCTTAGCAGTGTAATGCATCCTCTGTGTTGTTGCAAGAGGGGGCAACTAATGCCTTGTAACTTCACCAGAGCAAGAGATGGAACACACACCACATGGTGCAGGAATAATACTGCATGGGTGCTGGGCAGGAAGGGACACAGTCCCAAGTGTTCAGCAACAGAATCCCCAGCTTAGCTGCTGTTACACCAGGAAAACTGCTCCTCTCCAGCTCACTTCATTTCTGAAGGGAGAGAGGAAGAATGATTGCTGCAATTTGCACAAAACACAGCTGCGCTGCTATAAACTGCATCTATAGTAAGAGCACAGAGCTGTTAATACTGCTCATGTAGACACAACATGAGATCAAAAACGCTCAGGGCAAGACTGTTTTTAACAATGTGTGTCAGGCACTAGAGTAAACAGATGAACATTTAGATAGAGACAGCAGACAATAAGGGCGTGCCTAGACAGAAAAGCTATTCTGATACCAACCTAGGTATAAATGTATAACTACTCCTGTTATGTCAGAACGATCCATTATGTAGAGAAAATGCTCGTGTAACAGAATGATTTGCTTTCAGCTACAAGGAGCTGGGATACGAGCAGTGCTGATAATCCTGTACATCAAACATAATACTGATGCACCACTGCAAGCACCTGGGGATGGCCTTTTTCTTTTTAAACAACTGCCCTTGTTACTTCTGTCAAATATTTGCATCTCATTAGCTATCATGCATTTAAGAGTGGGCAGCTGTATAAAATAAAAAGGACACAGCATTACTCTGATGAAGTGTGCTATTTCCCAGCAATGGTGGCATATGAAAGTTTTGCTTTGTTTTCTTTCTCTGTCTTTCAGGAGGACATAGTGTATGTAGTCTGCTAACTCAATCACTTTATTTGGGCATAGGAAAACTTTTATTTACAACATGTAATTAAAAATATTTGACAAAAAAGGCATACAGTATTTTATACTAAAAGAATAAAGATTTTTATTAAGCACTGTAAGTTGCATTCAATAGCCTTCAAATACACCACACCACAATCCATCTACAACCAATCAAACCCAACAGTAGTTCATTCTTGCACAATCCATGAGTTGGGGCAGAACTCCCTTCAACTTACATTAAGATACCTACTTAGCTCTTGCGGGCAGGGAATGGGGAATTACACCTCATTTCTGATCACTAATGTGTGATGAAGAGCATCAGGAGAATTATATGAAAACGAATATAAAGAAATGATTCTGATTTTGAAGTACATTAAGTTTGGAAACACTAACAAAAACATCAAAATGATACAGGTATATTTGCTTATACTAAATTCTTGATGGGAAAGTTCTCAAGAACAAGCCATTTGTTTCCTGCTACAGAAGGGGGGTACTTTTTTTTTTTGAAGATCAAAGCTTTTTTTTTTTTTTGTTTTTCACAGAATTTCATATTTGCTAATATGAAGGCATAAAACAGCAACAGAGAACAATAATGCATACAGCAATGAGTACACCAGGGTAACGTTGATATTCAAAACGGCTAGATAATTTTTTTTTTTTAAGTTTTAGAATAAATGCAACAGAGGTCAATAATCACAAAATTTTAAGGTTAGAGCAAGATCAGTCAATGACTAAACATAGTTAACATCTTTTATAGGACTATTACTGATTATTAGCTTTTTGTTTTGCAAATGGGCACAGTACTTGTAAGAATGGAAGAAAGAGGACAATAACATGCATAATATTAACTACACACTTTAAAAATTATGAACCATGCAGAAGTTTAGCTCAAATAGTAGTACTAATGGTCTACGTCTGATTCAAAACCACATAGTTCATTGATCACGGATGCATGGTATTAGTCACAAAAAGTTTCAGAACACATTGTGTTTATTTTGAAAGGTCATTTGCATCTTCTATGATTTCAAGTTTATCTCCATTTAACTTGCTTGTAAAGTATGTATGATGTATATTTAAAATCAGCAGAACTGCAATATTACTCTATAATTTTTAGTTTCGATAGTTTGCACATTTTAACACAAAAGAACCACATCAACGGTGATGAAATTTAAGAAAGAAAAAACTGTGGTTGTGCCTTTTTCCCCCCATAATCATGAAATCAAAGCCTTAAAGAAAGCTTTATTGTGACACAGTAATGCAAAATCAAATATAATGGCATACATATGGTGCCAAGTACTAAAAATTATATTTTAAGCTATATATACTTAAAGACTGCCAAAATTTGTTTTCTTTATATTTCAAAAAACAAAACTACAAGCTTTTGTCATAACCAGTTTAAACTTTATGTATACTTCATTTTAAGTGCGGGAGTCAAATGCTCTTCATTCTCTTTCTTTTTTGTTTTATTGTAGCATTTTGACTACAACTGGTTAAAACTAAAAATGTGTTGTTTAAATCTCTGACATCAAAGAGGGATCCGAATTTCCAAAGTCCTCATTTTTCTCTTACGGAAAGGAAAAAATGTACGTAACTGTAGGCTCTCTTTCTTTCCAGATATTCCTAATCCTGACCCTTCCCAACATCCTTCACCCTCTATAAAAAATAAGTTTACTCTTCTTTTTTTAAGACAGTGGCCTCAAGAGTATCATCTTTATGGCAAACACTGTCTGCATTTAGTGCATTTAAGTGAGAATTTGTATTGCACATTTTAGAGTCATTACTCAAGGCACTTTCAGACTGATTGGAAGCCCTGATGTCTCCTGTATTCCCATTCATCTGGGAAGCTGGTTTTTCCTCATTCACAACTCCATTTTCAGCCAGGGATCCATCTGAAGACACAATTGAGGATTTAGATTCCTCTGATTTTGACTTAAGTTCTTTGGCTACTTCTTCTGCTGAAGCAGCGTAAGGAGGTTTGCCCTATTTTTTAAGAAAAGAAGAAAATTACTGAAGAACCACTGCTATGTATTTACAAGCTGTTACAATGACACTATTAATAGGCAGCATGCAATGTGCAGAAATATCACAAGTAAACACTGAATATTATGTACTGCTGAACAACGAAGTGGCATACAAGATTAACATCAGAGCACAGACGTGAAAGAAGTTTCAGATCTGAGTGCCTTCTAGCTGTGCCTTTTGATGTTCCTGTGGTAAAATGCACTTTATACTTTGAAGCCTCAGTTATTTCATAATGTAAAAGCTACACAAAAGTATAGAAATACCAAAACTGAGAAACAATATACAGCTTAACTCTGCTTCTTGGTTCATATACATTATAATTTAATGATGTGATTACACGGTATTCAAATACAAACCAAAACTTATTTTTGCAGAACTTTTAAAAAGTGCAAAAGTACCATGCAATATTTTCTGTACTAGTCGCTTCTGAGATTAGGCACGTGATTTCATATGAAAAGCATATAGCAGAATCTTACACAACTGAGTATAGCAATAAAAAACATACTTAAGCAGCATTAGAATGTATATTTAGTTTTTAAGCACCTGTAACAATGAGTCTTAGCATTCCAGAAATGTAACAGGCTTTAAACAACAAAACAAAGTAAGTAGGTTGTGTTGCTAAGAAGCAATGTACTGTACTTATCTGTCACTCCATTAACAAAGTCAAAAACTAAGAAATGACTAAGATATGGATATCTCGTACAACTTGAACAATAGCACAGTTTCATAGTGTAATAATTCTGTCATACTGAAGCCAGCATGGTTAGTACTCTCATGAATGACTGACAGATTCTGCAGGTGAAAAACTTAAGAACTGTTGTTCTCTACTATCAGTATCATAAGCCTTGTTTTCTAGAGAAATCACAAAATATTCTGGAATAACATTGCATAGGAATATAATTGGCATATGAAAACAATGAGTATTTATCATATGTGTAAATGTAGTTTTTTCAGGCTTTAGTGAGCATTATATTTTAAATACATGCTTTTTTGTTTTTCCAGATCAAGAATGAAAGTTCTTATCTTGTGAAGAAATAAGCATGTCTTATGTTCAATAAATACAAACTGCTTCTTTCCATCAGATTTCTCCAACCTTTATCCATGGCACCTCATAATCTGTACCAATAAAGCCCCTGGATTCTCCAGGGAGGATTTTACTTGTTGCAAATGTGCATGTCTGAATCTGGCCCTACATCAGCATTCTTTCTTTAACTGCCCAAGTTTGTAGGACAGGGAAGCACACTGTCGCCAGTTAATCTTAACTGGGTATCAAAATCTACTTGTTATGTATTAAGCTTCCCAAATTCTCCCTACCACACGCTAATCCACCTTTTTTTAAATTTTTTTTCTTCTTGTAAAAGGAACATATACTACAGTAGAGTGACTGACGATAGTAAAATTTGATGAGCTCAGGTCCAGTTTGCAGAAAATGTCACTATTTATCTTTCCTCTCCATATCACAGGTACAGTTTTAGACCAAACTACTTGCCATTACAAGTATTTACCATCCAAATTATACATTATTAGTAAAAATGTGACCGCACAAACTTGCTGACAGTCTGGTAAGACTGTCTGCCATCTTACCTGCAAGTCATTTCTGAACTACATTTACATATGTAAACCTGCAGGAAGCCCAGCATATTTGGGAACTCCTTCTCCAGGCTTGCTTTGTTTTATGGGATTAAGTACTTAGAAATGAGATACTATATAATTAACAGTGGTTTCTCTTCTATTTAAAGTACGAGAGCTAAAGCTTTAAATACATAAGTACATCACAACACAATCTGTGTCAATAGAAATTTAACAAGAGAAGTATTTCCATTTTTACATCTAAAACAGCAAGTTTTACTTTAATAGTTGCTTCACTGCCCATTGGAGAACATCCCTTCTCATACTGTCTGATACCTGCAAATGTTTCACTACTCTTACGTTCTAATGTCTACATGACAAATCAAAGAACCATATGATATATTTATTGTGAAAGTTTTCCGCCTATTTACTACCCACTCATCCATTACCCTTGGGATTTTCAACATTGAAAACTGCATAGCAGTAAGAACAATGAAAAAAGGGAGGAAAACACAACTCTGAAGCAATTCACATTTAATATGAAACATCAGTTTGCTTCAGCTATATTTAAAGGATCCGTGGAAAATACAAAAATTATGATCCACAGACTTTGTATACTGTCATCAAAAATGAAACTGTGTGCTCAGGGGGCGAAGACTGGTCTGTTGTTTCCTAGAAGTTTAATGTAAGTTCTTTGATTTGGAGCCATGCAGCAGCAAAAAATCTTCTACTGCTACTATTTTTTCTTCATGAGATCAGACTGTGGCTCCAGGAAAAAAAAAAAAAAAAAAAAAAAAAAACTGGGAAAGACTGGGGGTGGGAACAGAAACTGCTAATTTGTTTCAGCTTTGTATTTCTCCCATTTTTCTAAATTCTCTTCTACTCCCACAACTGGTTAGAACTGTGTAGGCACAACCTTCCTATCAAAATACATTTTCCACTTCTGTCTTTATAACCATAGTTTGCTTGTGATTGAGATGCAAAACTAGCCTGTTGTCTGTATGTGCAGCTTACAGGTTCAACACATAGGTAAGATCACTGTAAGGAACACTTATATTTTCAAGTTGTGCTTGTCAGTATTAGCTGGCCTGGAAGTCCATAACAAACTAGCCTATGAAACTAGAGGGTCAGGCACATGGCTTTATTACCTGAATTGCTCCCTGGCTTTTATAGCCTCTCCCATAGTACCTTCCGCCTCTTCCAAAAGTTCTTATCACTGGAGTGGAAATAACTCCTCTAGGACGCCTGTAAGTTTTGAGGAAAAAGAAGAAAAAATGCACATCAACTTAATCTCAAAGTACATTAAATTTCAATCTTGCTTGCAGGATGTTTTTTTCTAGCTTTACTGTCTAGTGACTACCACTTACATTTCATACATGACTGCCTAATTAAGAATTAGTGTTCTACTACTTACAAGTATATGAAATCTAAAAAACTTCATTTTGCTAGCAGTAAAATCACTATTTCTATATTTCACTTTATGATAAACAATAACTAAGTACTTTCAAACTTTACAAAAACATTTTCAAAATGTCAAGTCATCTTTACAGTCCTTTAAAAACAGAGCTCAAATTCACCTTAAAAAATGTGCAAACTCAAACCACTTAAAAGACCATTTCTCCCATTTCGTAACACTCCCCACACATAAATACGCTAGACATAGATAATTTTGAATTCTCCCACCAAAACGGAAGCAATTTTTTATTTTGCCTTTCTTTGTTTTATCTGATTTCTTCTAGAACCTGAGAAAAAAAAATGGAGGCTTCAGCCCAATCTGCCATGTAGCAATATATCAAGTTTGGATGCTTTTAAATGGGAATCTTCCAACCAGGATTCATTAGGTGGTGGCTTTTTGATTTGATTCAGTAAAGATTAGGACAAAACAAACTTTCACTCAGTTAAAACTTTTAATGCAATCAATTGCAGAAATGCAACTTCCTTCATCATTGTGTCAAGAACTATTTCTTGCCTAAAACTTCTCTTTGTTATCTCTACTGGAGACAGGTGATTACAGAATCACACAGAATCACAGAATTTTCTAGGTTGGAAAAGACCTCAAGGTCATCGAGTCCAACCTCTGACCTAACGCTAACAGCCCTCCACTAAACCATATCCCTAAGCTCTACATCTAATTGCTCTACTTTTCCTCCAAATCCCCTGCCCAACACCGGGAGGTCACAACATGAACACCGACTCCTCTGAAGCTAGCACAGGGCAGCCAGATGCTGCTGGATACTTCTGTGTACCCAATGTTCCCACATGCTTAACATCCATATACCTACTGTTTCATCATGTAACAATTCCCATATGCCAGTAAGGTCCCTGTGAGCTGTACAAATAACAGCTTAAAAGAGGAATGAAGATTTTGCTCAGTGCTCCGATTTCCTGCTGCTGCTATGCTGTAGCAACCTAGTTAGGCTGAATTGACAGAGCAGAGAAACACCCATCTGCGCCATGCAAGTCTTTCCTCACACATTGCAAATTCCCACATTCAGTACAAGAAATTAAATACTGGATTTTCAAAGTCACAGCAGGGGATAAGGAGGCAAGAATTGTGTTTTATGTTTAATGACTCTTACTGCATTCTTTCCAAAGATTTTAAGATGACTTACCTGTTGTTTTTTTTTTTGTTTTGTTTTGTTTTGTTTTTTTAAGTGGTGAAAGTATACCCTTCAGGAAACTGAATAATGGGTTTTTCCAACTCGGATGATTATCACGCTAGATATAATAATGGATCAAAGCTAGTAAAAAGCAGCTGGTATAATCTTATATAAGAACAACATTCAAGTTCACTGTTGCACAGACATAAGACAATGCCATAAACAAGCTTGACACAATCCCCTCTGCTGAAACAGATAAAAAATGGAAAATAATTGTGTACAGCTAGATGATAAATTGCAGTCAATGAAATGTGTACTTTCCTAGTCAAGTGTTCATTAGTAAGAAATAGCATCTACAGACAAGGACCCCAATCTTTATAATACCTGGTATAATACTTGGCTTTAGATTGAACAATAGCATTAGCGTTTTCCTATTACGTTTAATTTTCATACAAACTAAAACAACAAAGAGCCTGCCTGTGATAGCTTTTCCTCTTTGACTAATTCTAGTAATTCCAAATGTAAAGAATTTAGTATCAGATCTTCGTGTCTATATTAAATCCTAACTAGCTCTGGCAGCTTCCTTGTCTTTCTGAGGTGACAACTTGCATCCAAACCTAACTGGCCAAAGGTAGTGCCTCTGACAGAAGGAAAACATCAGGTATTTTAAGTCCTAACTCAAAAGCTACTATTGGGTTAACAGCATATCTCTGCCATAAAGGTACTTTATGGAGCATAAAGGGGCGGTAACATCCTTTTAGTATTGTGACTGCTACCCAGCAAAGGAGGGAAATTAACTTGGGACTTTCAAGCCTTCGTTTCTGGCTGCTGCTATTTTCCATAAATTCATGTATTTGCTTCTTCAGAAAATGGAGGAACTGTTGTTTTATGAAGTCAGTGGTATGTATAAATGTAAGACAGATCTGAGCCTGAAGGTGTCTCCAGATAACCAGTCAGGGTGCCTCAGTCTGACAGCAATCTTGATTACGGCAATATAAGTTACCTGGACATTTTTCACAAGCAGTAGTGCAGACAGTGTACTTAACTGAAGGAAAAAGCTCTGTAGTAGTCCATCCATGGACTGGAGAATTTATAACCACACATTAGCCTCACTGAAATGTTATTTTGTCCACTAAAACTGAGGAGTAGGATTAAAATATGCAAAAAAGTCTTGTGCCTCAGCACATCCTTGAGCTGCGGTCTGCTGTTCTAGAACAGCACAGGTGTCCTATAGGTCCTGCTAACCTGCACAGCCCTTAGGAGTGTCTGCAGTGTCTAAAACAGCACTAGAGGCATATGTTCTGGCAACTGCATCCTATCCTTGGGAAATAAAGCGTTCCTAACTAAATTTGCACCCCTTAAGGTGTCAGCTCTGTTCTTACACCAATGCTGTCTGCTGCTGCTGAACTTTTCATCTTTGTTTCTGTTGTTCTTACCCTTCCACTCTCACCTCTCTCCCTTGTCCTGGGGCTTCAGGTCCAACCATCTCCTCAGTCAGTCCAACAAGACAGGCATTCACACAGCTCATACTGACTTTAGCACCATGCTTTATATTGCACATTGGACTTCATTAATGGATAGAGAGGAATTCAAGACTCATTCTTTTAGTATAGAAATTTTTATTATTCTATGCAGTTTGAGACTTATTCTTTGAGACGATTCCTGGCTCAAGACAGCATAAATATAACTAATTTACTCCATTCCTTTAGTACAGTTGACGAGAAATGTAATACATTCATCACATAACTTTGGGACAGTTTACTGTAACAGATGTAATCTTAATAAAGATGATAGCTCTGTGATGTGAATAATAAACCCATGGAAAAAACAATCTTGAAACAGTAAAACGCTACATATTCCTGCACAAATTATTTATTTTTCAGAAATGTTGTGCACATGTAATTTCAGCTGTAGTGAAGCAGCATGAAAGAGCTGAAGAAATTAGCGTTATTTTAAGCACATCTCTCATCTTGACAGTAGCAATGAACTATTAAACCTAGAAGTGTCCTTGTTTTTGGCTTCACAGAAGAATTACATAATGAAGTTATTAAAAAATTTATCACACTTGGTTATAAATGTTCTACCATGACAAAAAAAATTGAATGCTGTGACAGTTTTGATCAGGTATAATGTATTTATTGATTTCATGTAAGGGAAAGCCCCGAGTCATCTTCTTGTGCTAAACGATCCAGCTCATCTCTCAGATTCAGAGTATTAATGTTTTTTGCACATAAAAATGCTTATACTCATGTGAATAACCGATTAAAAACATCTTAACATGAATGTAATTGCTTTTCTTGAATACTCAGTGGGTATAATTTGTGTAAGGTATTCTAAAATGTGTTGCATGCAACTTCGAATGTCTCCAACTTTCCCGTTTTCCTTCCCCCCCCGATCATTAAATGACATGACATTCCACAAGAGTGCACTTACCCTCTCGCTGGTCCTCCCACAGAAACGACCTGCAGAGGAAATGGCCCTCTACCCCCTCGTCCACGTCTGCTTCCAGCCCAATGGCCGACTACAGTGCCGGCAATTTCAAGTTTCCCTCCCTGAGAAGGAATAGGTTGGACTCCTGCACATAAAAGCAAAACCAAAACTTGATCTTCACATTTGCAACATTAAAGTTACTAATAAATGGAAAGCTTGTTGGTTCAGATTACATATACAGTTCCCTCTTTGGATACTGGTAAACTATTTTCCATTCTGTGTCTTTCAGAATAACTGTAAGTTTAGAGTCCTCCCCTCCATCTTCTTTAAAAACTTGTATGAAATTTGCAAAGAAAAATGATCTTGAATACTTCAGTTTCAGTAACTAAAAACACAATTTAAACAAGCATTGAGAAACTGAAGTGAAATTTTACACGCTATTTGAAGATTTTTTTTCCTGCAATCCTAATGAAGTGTTTTTTGAAGGCATAAAAGCACTTTCTAGTGAACATCAAGTATCAGTGTAAGACACAAAGATGACCCATAAACAACTTATTAGCATTAGTATAGATAATTCTGCCTAAGTCTTAATAAAAATACAGCGTTTAAACTGATCTCAGTGTAAAAGGTAGGTTTATTCTTCTACCTCCAGAGAAAGCAGCTGAAATTGCTACTGTCCGAAATTTGAATGTAACTTTAATTCACGTTGCTCATCTTTATGTGTGTGTTTTGCACTTAAAAATCAACACTAGGGCGAAACAAAGTTCAAGAAGGTAAGTGCAGCTGAGTCAGATGTTACTGGTAAGACCATCAGCACTGAAAGGGTTACAAAATACAGCATTTACACAGCCACGATTAGTCATCAAACGTTAATCAGTAATTTAGTTCCTAGTGTATTAAGTTCAAAAAGGTTTGTACTTCCCTGTACAAGTCTTTCAGCTTCAAATGCACATTATTTACGGGGGCAAAGTTACTCACACAATGAAGCATTAGAGGTATGTTCGCTCTTAGAATAAAAGCTCAGAGGCCAGAAAGAACAGTTACACGTATGGAAAAATTCCACCCAAAATGACGGATTGGAATTTGCAGATTTCCATTGTCTCACCTCGTATAGGAGCAAAGCAATGGACACACAAATGTGTAAGTCAGTCTCACGCCTACGACCACACTGACACTGATGCCAGCAAGGAATGGGTTAGCAGTAACAGAAGTCAGTAACTTCCATACTGTGTTGTTTTACGAAAAGCTCAATTGTCCCCACATTTTAGGAAGTGACTGTTAATAGGTTCCAGCACAGTTCAGCTCATGATAGACTGCACCCTCACATTTGAAAGCGCAGGAGACAGAAGGGCTCGTTGCGTTTGCAGCTATTCTGTGCCCGAAGGAGGGTTTCTAGGCGTAAGAGGCTGGCACTGAGGGGTGCGCGGGGCCGGGACAGCCCGGGCAGCAGAGCGGAGAGCGCGGCCTCGCAGCAGCTGGGCCAGCTGCGGAGGGGGAGAGCCGAGATGGTTAGGGAGAGAGGGAAACTGGAGTCAGTAGGAAGCCTCAGACCAAACCGTAAAGTGAAGGAAGCTGTTGCCAGAAGCTCTAAGAAAAGGGTTTGGGGTATAATTACCGCCCTGAAACTTGCTAGTCCTGTTGCTGTCATTGCCAGAGAAGGCTCCGGAGTGTCCTGCCGCTGCCGCCACCCGGAAGGCCCGGTAAGCACCTGTGGCTACTGTTTCCCCATAAGGGCCTCCGAAGCCATAGACTCCTGTTAGACCCAGGGTAAAGAAAGACAGGGGAAAAGCTGTGAGGGGGGCAGGCATCCGGGAAGGCCCCTAGCAGAGCCGCTGCTGCCTCCTTCCTTCCTCCCAGTGCCAGCAGCGGGGTCCACGCTCCCGTGCACCGGCTAAGAGGTGCCTGGGCCCAGCCCAGGTCTACGCGGTGCCTCGGGGAGCCCCCGCCAAAGCCCTCCTGCTGCCTCGGCGAGCACGGGCTCCCTCATCCACAGGGTGCGGGCCTTCTGCTTGGGTTTGGAACAGCTAAACCAGCCTCCATGGCACAACGAGCACACAGGTGCTTGCAGCTACTTTTTGGCAATGAGCTTCAGTGGCTACAGTGGTGGCACCCCAAGAACGTCTTGCTCTGAATGGCCAGCATCGATACACCTACGGTCCTCTGCACCTGGGGAAATCATTCTAGAAACAGCCTGGAATGGTTTAACCAGTGCTCTCCAATATTTACACTCGAGGGTGCCAATGGTTAAATGACTGTAGCAAAATAGAGAGGGGTGGGAAGGAGGAAAGGTGGTCTTCAACTCTGAGAGTTAAACTGCGTCCATTCATTTAGGTACTCTTAGTATTTATGAACACAAATATTTCGAAGCAAAGTGCAGTTCATTTAAGAGCATTTTCATATTATCTGGTGTTGATATATTCTTTTTTTTTAAAAAATGTTTTTTTTTTTTTTTTGCTTTTTCATACAATAGCTGTAAAAACATTGTGGTCTGGCACAGCTACTAAAAATCCTTATGGAAATATGCAGCAATACAACACATTCCATGATGCCAGGCTACAGCTAATAAAAATAACAACAAAATGCAGTGATTGGCACAGGACAATACGTGCCAAACAGTTGTTTTTATGTATGTTTCCTATGAAATTGAACAAGCAAATCAGTTCAATTTGGGGAATGTGAAAAACAAGGTAATGCTTCATGCCCATGTGTTTTGCGCTGCTGCCCTGTCACTTACCAGCAAAGCCTCTCCCCCTGCCCTGAGGTGGTGGGACTGGCCCGAAGTGTCGAGGATACATAGAAGCTGGATAGAAAGGCATGGCAGGTGGAGGTGGGAAAGGGAGAGGATGGTTCTGCCTGGAGAAATTTAATCCTTCTAGGATGCTCTGACGCATCTTTTCAACCTTGGCTGCCTGCTCAGCCTATGAATAAAGAGAAGGTCAGAAACAGATGTTAGAATTCTGGTTTCAATTGTTCAATGCTATATTCACAGAACAAATTCAAAGAAAGCAAAAGAACAGAAGAGTATATAAGTACCACAAGGCTAGATAGTAAATTACAATAACTTATCTTGCACACCTACTAATAGCTCAACGATATACCACGTGTTCACAAGAAAATCCTTATTTATCAGTAGAGAGAGGGGAGTCTAAATACTGAAACAGTTTACAAGTTGAAAACACATACATTTTAAAAGTTGAAAGGGGGTTTCCAGAAATTAACTGAGAAACTGCAGTCTATAGTCTCCTGAAAACTTCATGCAGCCCTTTAAACTTTACGCAGAATCATCACTATAAACCCCGACTGCAAAACAAAATTTGTCTGGAGGCTAACAAGCCTGAGTGTGACCACAGCCACCATCAACATATAATGTAAAAGGAGCTTCCCTTGAGTCAAAAGCAGGAAGTAAGCTATTTTGTTAAAAGATTTCATACCTCCCAAACAGTTGGGAAAAAGAAGTTTTGGAAGTTTTGGTCACTCAGTAAACTAATAATTTTATCAGGTTCTGTTTTTACAGTTAGATAATAACTTCAAATGAACAAGGTATATCAAAAACCTAATTCAGTTGTATTTTATGATGACTGTAAGAAACGCGAAGAGATTTTGAGCTTAAGGACTGTAAGAATGACTTCACAGCCTTTAAAATAAATTGGAAATTTCCTTTCACTGTAAAACCATGGCAGCTCAGTCCTTTGTGACACACTTGCTAGCTCAACAACAGAGTTACAGAGTTAAGAGAGTAAATAGAGCTGACAAGTAACTATTAGCCATCCACTTTGTATATCCCTTTTAAGCAGAAAGATGATGTGCGCAGTAAATGACTGATAAAACACACCTAACATTTCTGAAAATCTAGCGTACAATATTCTGTCACACTTCTGCAGCTACACACCTGACCATCACAGAGGTCAATGAGCGGAACTTTCTCCCGGCTTGCTTTGATGAGCTTGGTCTGGAATAATTTTCCATCAAAATACATCCACGGACAGCAGTGCTCCCACGGAATTGGCTGCCCACAAGCATCGTTTGCAAAAAGTGCCATATCGACACCACTCATAAATAAAGCAGACAGCTGAATTCCTCGGGGATCGAGATTCTCAATCTGTTTAAAAAAAAAAAAACAGTTTATTTATTAAGATAATAACGTGATATGATTCAAAGTTATTCCAATATTTGCATTATTTTCAAAACTCTTGAAAACAGAGTGATTTTAGAAGGTTATCAGACTTTTCACATGTAATGGCCAGTTTGACTAGAAGAATCCATGGGAATCTATAACCTGTATACGCAAAATTGCAATACTCAGGAAGGCTGCTGTTCCCATCCATCCACTCTACAGGTGAGAAATAAAAATAAAAAGCTATTTTCTTAACAACACAGCATAAGAAATTATTTGAATTCAATTCATAATCAAGAAGCCAGTAAAAGCTCTAAATAAAATACAAATCTTGAATTTGTGGCATGTAGTGTCTAAAATACATCCGATGAATACTTTAGCTGCAGTAGTATCATTGATAAATATGCAGTACCATACAGTACAGTTTTTATTTTTATTTTTTTATTTTTTTTTCCCAACAATGGTGAGCCATATTAAAGCAAAGAAAAGCTTTAAAAGACATTTATAGGAATTCAGCAGTAGCAAATTTCATTTAAAAATCATTTCAAATAGTCTTGTGCTTCTGTGATTTTTTTTAAAGGAAAGTTTCAGGAATGAGCTCTATGTTAGCATTCAATTTTAATTCCTACATTCCTTTCCAATGCGTTTAATAATGGATTTTATAATAACTTGGTTCAAGATTTTGCTATGTTAGAATGTGTCTCCTATAAATGAAGTGACATTTTTATGAATACGACAACTGTATTTAGGATGCAGGATAGGTAAACAAAGGTAGAATTATATAGTGACTAACAGCTGATGGGGGGAAGCAAAAAGGATTTGCTTGCAGCAAATAGATTTTTAGCTTTAGAATAAGAAAATATCATCGCTGCTGTCCTCTAAAACACCTTTGAAAATACCATCCCCTTCTTGGGAACATTTTAAAGACCTTGGTATTAAATTTTAAAATTAAACTACATTACCTTCCTTATGCATAAGCAACCTTTAAGATCCAAAAGACTATCCAGATCGTTTTGCAGATATGCAGCTGGGTTCAAACTCAGCTGCTCTTTCTGTCTGACTTCAACAAAAAGAGAAGCAGCTGCTTCATATGAAGACAGTAACAACAGCGCATGAAACATTGCATCTTTCAGTTAACCAAGACATACATGTATTATGCAAATTATCCACATTACTCTTCATGTATGATTTAAAACTAATACTTGGAGAACAATTTCTATTAAACAAAAATATTGTATGCTATTCATACTTGCCTTGTCTCTGCCTTTCATTTTGTGTTGGAATTTTAAAAATATTTTATCTAGGAATTCCTTTCTTAGATCTCCAAGACCAACAGTTTTCACAGTGGGGTTTCCTCCTCTTTGCATCAAGTCTTTGATAACTCTTGTAGATAACTTTCCCAAAATCTCTGCCCCTGAATGTTATGTGTTTATTGTGCTGTGTTTTGAAAATAGATATTGAATACTACATTGCTGATACTCTGCTGTTTTTGATGCATCCAGCCTTGCCTACAAAACTGTCGTTAGAGTTTCCACTGATATCTACAGGTACAATTACTCCCCTTTAGGAGCTTGAGGTAGGTATCTTAAACCACGCTCTCACTGAGACTTTGAAAGGCTCTCCCCTCCTACTCTGCTACATCCAGTGTCTGTCACCTCAGATAAGACCATGTGTATGTCTTCTGAGCATACAGGATAACTCGCTGTCAGTTTGTTCCTTTGGCAGAAGTTTGCCACTGCTTCCCTGAAGACAAAGCACTGCTCCCCACACCATACTTAATACAATTGCTGTCGTCTTAGAGCCAGAACCTCTGAGATTCAGAAAGGCCCAGTAAGCACACAGGGCTTCCAGCACGAATGAGTTGAAAATCTACCTTGAAAGATGTTCCAGCAAACATCTGAATGATTCTCTTGACAGACGGCATTTACATTTAGCCTCTGTTCAAGGAATTCATGCTAATGAGCAATACTCAAAAATGTTGTTCTCAAGAGCCTAATATGCTTATAATGCATGTTACCAGCAATCCAGTCTCAAGTACTGAAGCAAACAAGTGGTCCTGCACAAACTCATCAGATGTTCATTGGAGCTGTCCTCCTATGTATTTCTTCATACCTCTTTCAACAGTGATAGAACAGCCAAATAAGTTTTTCCTGTTGGATTTTTTTTTTCATTCTTCAGAATATGGGAAAAGGAAGATGACTTAATTTTTCTGTTAACCCTGCCATTAAGATTGGTAACGTGAATTCACTAGTTGCTGCATGACAAGTTATAATAGATTGTGTAGTGTTTTCTTCCCCTGACACTTATTAGTATTTCTATGGCTAAGGTGTTGGGTTTCCACAAGCAGATTGATTTGGTTTATAGACTGAGAAATCCTTGCCAGGTTGCTACATGCAGGAATGCAAGCCAGACTCTGCTCATCACCCACAGAAGAGAAACAGTCACTTGCTGGCTTTAAAAATGCTCTTGCTGATTACGTTTTAATGGCAAAACGTTCCTCAGAAAAGCCTAATAGATGAAATCTGCATGAGCTTAATAATGGTTTCTTCTGTGAAGAGCAATGCTAGGACTGCTGCTTTTGTCTGTGCCCCTTTGCAGTGTGTACCTGCAAATATGAGTAACTAGAAAAATACGTACCCAGCTTCTCCTTGCCAATTTAACTAAGGACAGCATGTATCCAAGCGCAGCTGGGAGCAGAACGGATAACTAGACTTTCCTGACTTAAGCCCTATATATGAAAAAGACCATTCAAAATGACTTCAACAGAAGGTTACGTGATGAGGTGATCAGCATCTCCTCTCCGTTACTGTGTTGATCATGAAAGCAGACAGGAGATCAGATAGATCACTTCCAGTTGTCCATTCGTCATACATCCTAATACCTCCCAGTAATTCTAGTTATCAAATACACTACTTGATGCTATGTGGAAAACCATATCTATAATTATTTCCATTCAGAAACATGTTTGCTTCAAATGAAGGGCTAAATCCTACCATTTTATTCAGAGCAGAGATTTTTTTTTTTAAATTCTAAACAAATTTCTAAGAGCTAACAATGTAGGACCAAAGACCAAAGACCAAATTTAACTAAAAGGCTGGAAGAGGAAACTGCGCTGTGAGCATGTGAGGGCTGGATGGAGAAATCCCCTGGACTAAGAAGATGTTGCACAGACTGATAGGCATTCTGTATTTACAATAAGGACACTACACTAAACAACTTTACCTGTATTTACTTCATCTAATATTACAATATTACAAAAACTTTGATATCTTAATTTTTAAAACCCTTGAAATATTTTTCTACAATTCTGTACGTTTTCCTTTTATAATCCCGCATTTTAGCATTCAAGATTATGCAAGGCATTCTCCATTTCTTCTTCATTTAGCTGTAAAAACCATCTGAATGCTGAATCATGAAAAAATGGCCAAGTTTGTACATACACAATAGGAAAATGTCTCTTTTTAATGGAAGCATATTTGTTTTACAAATTCCAAAAGACAATTAATTAAACAGTGACAGAAGTTCTGTAATATAAGAACATGTTTAAAATTTTACTTATTTACTCAGTGAAAGAAACAGGACTGATTATCAATCTTTGCAACACTTAAAAATATGAAGATGACTATTGTGGAAAGTGTATGCAAACATGCAAGGCTTTTGGTGAGACAGGCATTTATGCATCACTTGTTATAGTTATCAATGTGCGTCAGCTAGAAATAAATCCTTAAGTTATGGAAATTATAGTTAAGAGCTACCTTGAGTTCCTGAAGCTGGTCAGGTTCATAGAGCTTTGGAGACAACGCTTGGGCAAGAAAAGCATCAAGTTCCTGGCGACGAAGTATACGAACCCCCGGCCACTGTACCATATACCTACAGAGGAAGCCAGTCATTAACCAATAGTTTCCTTTAGCAGATAAATCAAGTGGTCTTTTACTTGGTCAGAAGTCAGCAGAATGCAACAACAAAAACAGAAATATTTTTTGTTGTCTAGATTTCAATAGTTATAACAGCCAAAATGTTAAATAGATTTGAAGATTAAAGATCAAACCAAAGACAGAGTGGCTGTGAGTCACTTCTGCAATTCACAGCAGAATGACCTGCTTCCAAGTGATGAGGTAGAGGACAGGTCACTGAAATAGAATTTAAAACATAAGTGGCTTCTGATACACCTAAAAATAAAATAACGTTAAGATTATTGGTCTTAACAAAAAAAAACAAAAAACAAAAAACTAATGGTAAAAAGATTTTGTGAACATGGCTTCTAGATAACATGTTACTCAAAAATGACTCAGTGAATTTTATGCTCTCCACTTCAAACAAGTAGCCAATGAAACTTCATGTCTAAGTAAGCAACAATTTATATATGCCATATGTCACAGGAAAGAAACATACTATCCAAATGAATGAGTAGCTCTGCTTTAAGATACTATTTGTCTAATCTTTTGTATAGTTACTACTCTTTAAAAAGAAAAAGGATTTTTAGTGCTCAAAAGGCAAGGCATAATAGGGTAGAACTAAAGACAAGTTTACATTTATCACTCTCAGAAACGGCTTAAAAATTCTGTGCAACAAGCCAACCCTGCATTCTGCCAGATTTATAAGCTAGTCATACTGAAATAATCACACCTTCCCCATGAAAGTGAGCAACTTTCATTTCTAGTTCAATTTTCATTCTGAAAAAAATAAACATCTTGGACCTTGCAACTTTCTCTTTAGTAGTACACTTCAAGTGTTGGTTATCATCATCTCAACCAGATGAGCAACTCTCTCACACGGAACCTAAACACACCATAGGCAGACTATCATTCACATCCACTTTCAATCCCAATAAGCTGTTAAGCAGCTGTTCTCTGAGGAGCTTGCTATTTTGCTTTACAACTTCCCCAGCACAGCCTTTGAGACTCCAATTTTTTTTTCTTCACATTGAAGCCTTGAGTATAGTAAGGGTAAATTAATTCAAATGCTACAGTGGCCTCTTTGCAACACAAGATTTTTTTTCTCTTCCTTTCAGTTCTCCAGAGACTGAAGAAAGAAACCTTGAAGTATACAGCATGCTTTAAAGACTGCCAAAAGTGACGTTCTAAAAATGAAACAAATCCCTTGTCCCAGTGAAGTTGCAAATAGGAATTAACACTTTCTACACTCCGTTTAATACAAAGTTAAATATATCAGAGAGTTCATGCTGAACAGTAAAACCTTTCCTTCCTTCTGTTTTATTGCAAGGTAACACTGACCTTAGTACACAACAGAGCACCATAAGATGAGTGGGCACATTAGTTGGATTGAGCATTGCTGGTGTATCTGATCTCATACAGGCCAAAAATGCCCTCATTCTTCGGTTCTTGTCTTCCACTGCTTTTCCCAACCACAGCTTCTTCAGATTAGGACAGGTCCATTCCCTGAACGCAAGTGCTTCCACAAGCTCAGGGGTTTGTGGAGATTTTCCTTTGTAAGCAGCCCATTCCTTAATTATCACCGGTGAAACTATAACATGACAACAATTGAAAGAAAAAGAACTCAGAGTTAACAAGTATCACATGAAAACTTTCTACGCAAAAGACCGATTCCAAAAGTATCACTTTGAGACTGTGATATGTCCTGGTCACACTGCTGTATTGGCAAGTCAAATTCTGCGTGGACCATCCTTTAGTTACCGTCACTTACGGAACAAGTGCATGCAGCCAAGTGTACACTAGGAATGTTACAATAATTATTTCCAAATTGATATGCAATACTTCCCTCTAAAGTATCTGCATCATTTATCAAAAACCTAGAGCAATACAATAAAATCAATACATATATACAAATATTTTTCTAGATGTGGTCTTTTAAGAACAATATGACCTTAGTGATTTTATTTAAATCAGATTTAAAGCTTATGTCATATTTCTTCATAGTTGTTCAAATACTGCAATGGAATTAGATCTCAAATATGGATTTATATGCTGCTGATTTTTTTAAATAAACATTTTTACAAAATTTGCACATGCCTTTCAATTTACAGCACTGCTTTTTATGAAGAGGTTAGTATTTTTTGTCTGCTACGCTGTCTTTCACCTGTGAAAACTGTGTTCAACTCCATATTGCTGCTAAAGCCCCTCCCTTCTTTATGTTTGACGGCAACTAAAACAGAACACAATTTAAAAAAAAAAAAAAAGTCAAGACTGAGAAATGATACCTTTGGCCTTGGAGCGACCCCAAGTTTAATGCAGCTCAAAATTTGTTTGCACCCTTCTTAACTCAGAGCCCAGTTATGCAGTGTGGAAAGACTCAAGGAGCTTGTTAGTGAAGCTTCAGGTTACAGCCCAGAGAGATTCCTCCGCTAGCAAAGCGGCGCAGGAGAACAGACCTGCTCTTTCTGCTGGAAGCCTTTCAGTTAGGGATTGAGAGGAGAGTGCCGCTGGTGCCAGAAGAGCTCTCACAGCTACAAAGTCTCCTTCAGCAATCAGACATCAGCTTTGCAAATGATTTCATAATCAGAGGCCATGATCTGGATTAAAGAAGAAGCTCCAGAATACCCTAAAGCACCCTCTCGTGCTTTTCTGGACTAAAACTACTCTAGCAGCATAGCTACGTTTTATAGACCTCAGGCTAAGTTTTACAAAGATAACACGCAGCAATGAAAATAAATATTCTGATATATTTAGTCGGTAGCCTCACGACAAAATCATGTTCTATTTTGGTTGCTCCCAGTTTTTATGTGCCGCTCAGCTATTTAAGATGGGCTTTAACAGCCAGCAGAGCTACTCTGTTATTTGTGCAGGGTGTATCACGCTGGTGTTCACTTCTTGTTTAGGCCTGGGATGGTAAATGTGGACACATGAAAGGACGGATTTTACAAAGGCTTTCGAATACTAGTTTAATTGCTGTAGGTCTCGGAAGCAAGAGGTACTTTTGGACCAAAACCTCTTAGCTCTCCCAGCAAATGGCTAGGGAAAACAGTGAGGCTACTATGCAGGACAGCTTAATCTGTTCAGCAGTGAAAAAGCTGAACTGTTGACAACTGACATAAACCAGTTATTTGTGTTTTGGAGTTCTTCTCTTCTTCCTTTCAACCTCCTTTTGACAACAGAGACAATACTCCCGGCTACACTTAGTTTCTCAGTTTGGATGCCCCTCCAGAGGGGACTAGATGCAAATTTTGTGAGCACACATCTAAGCACCCTCTGAAGACCACCCCTCCAGCTTTCACCACTCCTCTAACAGCAGACACCAGCAAGGAGACAGAGCTCTACAGAAAACAAATGTTCTGTAAAAACAGAGCAAAACCCTTCGTTTTCCCTCAAAAGGTACCTTCCTCAGTAATACAATACCTGCTGAGGTTATGCTGGAGACTCACCCTGGTTTCAAAATTACACAAAGTAATGGTTATTTTGGGAAAGAAAAAATTCTTCTTAGAGAGTGGTTTAATACGAAGGGCAGTCTAGTGGACTAGCAAACATTCCCCCCCGAATGATGGAAAGGAGGAATTACAGCTGTATCAAGTCAAAAAGTAACTGCAGTACTGTTCACTCAAATTAAGCCTTTAACGTAACAGATGAATCTAGGACTTGTCCATATCTATTTCTCCAGGGCCTTTCTTACACATTTGACAACTCTGTACCGGGACTGCTGCCAAAAATGCCATCTTCCTCAACTGCTGAGTATCTCTGTCCTCAGAGGAACGCTTTGTGTTTTCTTTCCAGGACTTCCACTTGGAGATAAGAAATGTCTCCCCTCAAGACTGCATTAGCTACAACAAACACTCAGGATCAGAGGATGTTCAGTCACAACACCACAGAGCTAATTATGCTGTTTTTTGTACTACACTTCCTCCTGCTGCTGATCAGTAGATCTGACTACTCACAGTAGCCCAAGTAACTGCACTGCGCACTGATGTCTACTTTAACCATCACCCTTTGGACACTGATGGCCAGTCCAAGAGCAAAAAAAGTCAGCACCAACCCGCACTAAGCTAACTAGCTTGATAAACTCCTGTAAATGCTGTTACAGACTTAAGCCATTAGCAGCAGCATCCTGCATGCTCCAGCTGTTAGAGCCCTCGCTGCTACCTGTGACTCAGATTTTTCTGGTATTCTCTTTGCATTTTTTCCATGAACTGAACACGAGGTGTGAGGTACCCACCATCATCAGAAAATGAGCTAGCTAATGAAGATTAATCAAGACTCTTCTAACCTTGTCATCTTCACTGACAGTACAGCTTGAGCTACGCATGTCTGATTTTGCAAAAGGGCTATTGCCCAAGATACGGCTTTCGTTTTGGCAGAAACAGTGTCAGCTGAATACATCCTTGATGGAGAACAGTACATCACAAGATGGCTAGGCTTAAAATAACAAACCCTCGGATCCAACCAGGAGTTATGACAGCTTGTACAAGTGTGCATTTTTGCAGAGTGGAAAGGGCAGATGGTTTCATCTACACACATATTTATTAGAACCAGGGAAATAACCCATTTCAGAGCTTGTAAAGAAGAGCAAGTCAGACATTTTGACTGTATCCCCTCACAAGGAAGGGGAGCACAGCCAACGCTGTACACTTGGCAGTAAAAGCACAATGAAGAACTTTGCAATTCAGCTTTTCATGTCCTCTGGGAGCAGACATGAGGACATGTATAGCAAAGGCATTACTTAGCAGGCAATTATTACTGAAAAACTTCACTGACTACCTCTCCCAGCAGACCTGTTGTTTTTAATTGACTTTTCAACTACAGAAAAATAATGATTTAAAAGACAGAAAGAAGTCCATTTTAAGAAAGATCCATTATCTTACTGCCTATAAATTTAGTAATAATACTGACATATCAAATTTATTATGTACTTTTCACAGCTTGCTATAACCCTCACACACAATATACTTGCAAATTACTCACACACAATTATTATATTGCCAGTGTAATGGTTTGTACAACAAAGATGACAGAATTTTAGATGTATTAGTAGAATCATCAATTCTCCACATAAACCTAAGGACAGTATACATGCCTTTAGAAATTAATTTCTTAATTCTTTTGATTTTTTCTGCTAATTACTGTTTCATACTTATTTTTTGGAGAGCAGTGATAAACATTAAGGCAGTAAAGGGGAATCACCACTGTCAGATCATTATAGCTTGTGTTGTAGTCCTCACAGAAGTTAGTAGCAGCTAACGAGTGTGACAAATCGATTTGAGAAATCTGCTCTTGCCATTTGAGATGCTATTCTCCCCCTCTATCTGGCACAGGCTACCTAATTCTTGCTACTCTGTAATAGAGACGACCAAAAGAAATGTATTCATGTAACCTAGCCCTTTCAAGCCACAAGCATGCATCTTAGCTCAAATCTATCTTTACTAGCAATTGTAGCTTTGCAGCGAAGTGCTAATCTTTGGGCAGATGTTCCAATTTTTGTTTTCTTAAGAGCATGGCCAGTCCTAAGACAGAAGTAGGTCAGGTAGCTGAATGTGTCCTGCAGCAAGATTTGCTGGAGCTCCTGTAACTACACCAAGTCAGCAGTAGTGTTCTTAGCCTCCACTGACAATAAACCTCTGAAAAGCAGCATAAATGAAGAGAAAATAGAGATCATACATGTATTCCAGCTGTCTAGTGAGAACATTCTAGGCTTACAAGATGAAAACATTCTGAAACCTTCAGCAGTTAGCTATTTCACCACTCCAAATACTGTAGTACACTTAAGGACAAATGTCTAATGAGGTCAAATGAATACCACAAATAACTTCATTATTTTAATCCTGAAATGACCTCATAACCTGAAATACTATTATGTTGTTTGAGTTTAAAGGGTTAAGTTTTTGACAATGTGTCGCAAGACATTACTCAAACAGGGTAAATATTAATTCCACGAAATAATGTAGATTAACAGTTTTTCAAACATTGTAATATTATAATCTTCCTTATGAATGTACAAAAACATCTAACAATTAAAAATGAAGGGAATGAACATGAAGTTTACTATTGATTCTTTGTTTTTTGCTCTTTTACACATGAAGGCTGAATAATGCTTTCCTACGTTCTAAGTATCCGCTTCTTAAATTTAGCCTAGTGACAGCAGCCTAGATATAAATACTTCTGCTGCTGCCATCCACTTAATGTTTCAGCATTACTTTAACCTTTATAAGATGCTACTGTAAAGTTCATTCAATCATACCCTTGTATGCATTTCATTACAAGTAAAACAATGCAGAATGAGGAGGGTGAATTTTCTGGAATAAAAGTAATTCCTGGAAGCAGAAAACTTAAAAAGTTAACTTCCAGATTAATATGAGATTAACATTGATCCTTCTGACTGAATTAGCCATAAGATCTTCTGACAAGTCTGCTCACAGAAGTTTAGTCTTCCTTTAGTTGCATTACATCTGATTTCTGCAAATTTCAAACCAAGTTTTTATTCCAACACCTGAAAGTTACTAAATGGACTTGCAAAATTCACTGAAGTACATTTAATTATACATTTGGGAGAACAGAGGGGAAGACAGGGAAAGTTAACATATGCATGTCTCGTCCTCAAGGGGAAAAAAAGCACACGAATTTGCATGCATATGCTCAGAATACAAGTTTCCTTTAATCAAGTTCTGCCATATACTTTGAAAACTACATCAAAATATGACAATGCTTGCTGCAAGCCTGACAGCAGCTTAAGCATATACTTTAAAAAATAAACCCCAGAACTTACTTAGAAAGGGTAGCATTTCAAGTGCTTAAACTACTACAAGAAATAACATTTCAAAGTAAGAACATCTTTTTGTATTATCCATGGATCGAGTAAGTCATAAATTCCTCCAGCTCTAGTCACATTCATGAAATCTTAGCAATTATTCTCATTCAAATCATAGTACAAATGAAAACATGGTAAAAGAGAAGAGAAATAAAGACTGGATTCTACAGTACATACATTCTGGTGGAAGTCTGTTCTTTCTAAAAGCGAGTCTTTCAGTTTTCTTTCTGCTTTCTGCCAAACTAAACAGGACTCCGTAAACATACTGACGAACTGGCCTATAAAGCAGAGCAGCAGGAGGCAGGTCTTTGTTGGCTTCATCTTCTATAGAAACAGCAATTTTGATTTCACCCTTTTGTGTGAAAGAAAGCAGAAAAACACAACATGTTAAAGTGAACAGAAAGTATTTAGGTATGCTCAATAACTCAATCTAGCTCTAAAATGAATCTCATCTAGTCAAGAAAAATGTGATTCAGCAATAATGTTGATCTTACATACGAGAAGGTAACACCAGAGGAGGATTACCCTACTACAATCTGCTTGCTTTCCTCCAGTAGTTCTCTAGGATCTGATTATTCCTATCACTTTCCTATTCCTCTTCTCCATCACACAACTTTGTGCGTGTATGTGTGTCTGTCTGTCTGTGTCTGTATTACCTGTGTCTGTCTAATTACTGATCTTTCCATACAGATATTTCTAGGAGAAAAACAGTATATACGACAATATAGCAATGTGCGTATAGAATTAAAAGACATGCAAAGCACATTTGAAGAATAAATACTAAATCTAGACTGCAGATAGTTATTTAAAAAAATATTCATGCTGTCTAAAAACACCAGCCTGACTTTATGATGCAAGGGTTTGAAACGGTGCTGGGGACTCACTCTAAAAAACAACATTATGAGAAGACCTGGACAAAAAAACTAACTGGGAATTATGCAAGTACTGTTTCAAATGTGAGTAAATAAAGCTTTAGCATTTTATACTTTATAAAAAAAAAAAAAAAAAAGGCATGAAAGAACCTTCTGATATTCTCTCTCAAAATATCAGCAACATTCTATATTTTTTGTATCTGTGCATTCAATCATTTTAAGATTTTCTGGGAAAGCTACTCATATTCCTATTTAAAAAGGTGCTGAGAACCACCAAACTTTTTAAGGTTTACTCAACTTTCTCATTTTTTTTCCTGACAGTGACCTCAACAAAAATTTCCCTGCGAATAAACCTTGCCCATTTCCAGAGATGCATCTCACATATTAAATGCTACTTTCTAAAAGGGCTTTTCCTTAAATTTTTAAAATGCCACTAACTTATCCTTTCTATGTAGTACAAAAATAAAAACCTGTAACATAATTCATGAAGTTTAACTCCTTATCAAGTAAAAGCAACCTGCAGAAGAGCCCTGTCTATCAGTTGTTTCTTTTTTAATTTTATTTTACTGTATCAGATTTTTTTTAAGCAAATTAAGCTAAATCATCCTATGTAAGGAGAACACAGATTTAGAAAAAGATTTGAGGAAGCCACACTGATTACATTTCCAGTTAAACTCTCCACTACAGAGTAAGATACAGGGAAATGGTACAGCATCCTATATGCTCAAAAGCCTTTGCAATCAACACAAACCAGATTAAAAGGCAGAAACTGGTGGAAGCTGTATACAGCTGTAAATGTATAACTACATAAAAGTTACTTGTTGGCTTCACACCCTAAAAATATGTTATGTCAGCAATATTAGGTATTTTTAGATATTATATGGCTAAAGTATTACACAAAAATTAGTTTTTCTTGTGCGCATGTACAATTAACGTTTTGACCTTTTTATTTTGGAAATTAGATCATTATGGTTTATACTCCACAAAGTGACAGTAAGTGATGGCACAGAGCACAATGCCTCACTTTACTAAATACTGCCAATTCCATCTCCTCTCATCTAAGATCAGACTCCGCAATTTCAGTACAGGATACTATTTCTAAATTATTTAAGTAACTGCAGTGTAGAAATTTATCAGGGAAACCTGATATAGCTGAGATTTCTGAAACCAGGTAGAAGACTGTTCATTTGCAACTCAAGATAAATCCACCATTGCAGAAGCAGGCAAGAACTTTCATCCCTAGAAAAGGAATAAATTAACTCCCCTTTCATTTTCCCCTTGTATTTAGGGGAAAACAGAAGATTTTATGAATCAGTGGCAAGACTAACAAAAAAAACAAACAGGGGCGTTTAATTCCTTCGCTGCATTGCACCCCACAGCCTTTATATTCAACACTGACAAGAAGCAAGCATACTTTTGCTACTTGAATTATAAAAATGTTTTAAACTGTCCCAGTAGTGAATACAGTAGGTGACACCTTGGAGTGATTACGTTACAATATAGCTAGGTTAATTCAGTCAACACTAAGCTAGGTATAAAGAACATCTGAAAGATTTGTCTCTGTATGTAACAGCAACAAAATCTGGGGCATTTTTGTGTACCAATTAAGTATCAAGTAGTATTTAAGTGTATAAAGAATATATGATTATGCAAACTAAGAAACAGATGGTTTCAATGGCATCAATGGTCTTCATAGGCCTTTTGTTTCCTCTCCACTTTCGTTTGGTAAACGCGGTAAGTACAAGAACGTGACAGCTATACAAAATACGGTGCAATAAACACGTGGGATTTAGGAACTCCAAACCCTGATGCAGAAAAGTCTATTTTTAAGCATTTCAAATCCCAGCCTATTGTCCTTATCATCCTGAAATGGATTTTTAAGACTAATACAAATGACCAGGAACGTGGACAACACCATTTTGCTACATGCTGTACAAATATGTACACTGAATGGGCTTGATGAACAAAAACCAGCACCAAGTGTTTTGAAGACTTCAGTGGACAAGAATTAGTTGTCTAGCTCTGGGATGCATATGTTTGCACTTAGAAAGAACAATGAAGCGTGAATTCATGTCTTTTGAAACTTGATTAAATTGAGCACAGTGCAGGAACACCACTGCTTACTTCTGCAAGAAGCTCACGCACTGCTTTTCAAGCTGTCCTTACGTGGCTATTGAGGTAGATCTGATTATTTTGTTTTTTTAACTAAAGATAGAGCAGAAAGTGGCCTATGCTGTGTGAAAATGCTTGTAGCTTCCCTGGCACATTAAGGCTAGCGCATAAAACAAGCAAATCAATGGCCAAAATTCATATCATCATCAAGTTCATCTATAATTGCATTTCATGATTCTATAAGAGGTATTTCTTATAGCTCCTATGTTTCTGTCAGGGGTAGCTACCAGGGATGGGAGGGATCAAATTGTGAGGGAAAATAATCTAAGTATTTTTTTGAACACTTAAAACAGAAGACTTGGCAGAGACACCACAGTACACATGCTGGAGTTTTTAGATGAAAACAGGCAAATTAAGTATTTTATATATCTGTGTGTAGATATATATAAACAAAATATTCAGAAAAATTAGCTATTTTTTAAGTAAACACTTCTAATAGCAGTCAACTCATATTTACTGGAACAATATACCAGCCCAGATCAGTGGTTAGAAAGCAGGAGGAAATAAACTGCTGGAAGCACTAAGAATGGACCAAAACTCAAAACATCAGAAAGGATGTAAAATTATGATATTCTTGTCCAGAAACGTAAGTGCAATCACCTTTACAAAAATGATTTTTTTATAGCACGTAATTGTAAAATGTCATACCTTGGTTAGGACATGAAAGATGTAGGGATACATTAACCCCTTCTTGTGCCTGTGTTCTGCCACTCTTAATACTTCAGGTGCTACTGGAGGTAATGGAGGAGTAGTAATATCCATGTGGTTTCTGGTGGGCATTGACAACAGGCATGGGATTTGTGGATTACTGGTTTGATTCCCTTTGACATCAGCTGCCTGACTTCCTGAAGAAGCACTAGAGGAACCTTCTGCCTACAACAGAACATACAAAATAAAGTGCTTTTGGAAGTGTACAGAAACATACCAGACGATCAGCCAAGAGGAACTGCAATTTCCTTCTTCACTCACAGTGAAAATAGTAAATCTTCACGTCATGATGTGTCAGTAAGCAGAATATACTACCCAACATCGACTAAAAGATTTTCAGAGAAGGTAAACTTACAGCCATTGCTTGCTAGCAGAAGACAATTACTGAAAAGGTATTATGTTAAAGCTTCAACTTATTAACAGCAACAAGTAATTATTATTTTCTTTTTTAATTGCACAATACAAAAGAGTGAATGACGACCTCTTAATGAAATGTGGATGACCTCATAATGATTTCCAAAATTCTACCCAACTACATGTTTTAACTGACACAAAGACTGTCATATATATTTAGACTTTCATTAACACAACCCTCCACTGTATTTCTAAATGAAGCAGGAAAGACTACATAGTGCAATTTAAATGCATTAAAAATATAGTGTCTGAACTCAAAAGCCTTAAGTGTTATTTTTTTTTAAACATAAAATTACTCTGAGAAGAAGAATGTAAGAGAAAATGGTAACATTTTCTGACTGCAAGATTAAAATGGCATTTAGTTCCACTTCTTGAAATTTAGTTCACAGGCTTAGAGCAAAAACATGACACATAAAAACGTACTGTAAACCTACCAGTGAATAAGCCTTTTGTAAGCATTTGTGTTATAGCTTTCACAGATACTACCAAAAAAAAAGGGTTCTTTCCTAAAAATCCTTGCCTACAAAACTGAATTTAAAGTCAGTAATGTTGGAACATAAAGAGAAGTTTACAAGACTGCCCATTACTAGGGACACATAGGGAGGAAGACAAAAAAAAAACAAAAACCAAATCTGAAATATACGAATGTTTTCTTCATTTGCACTACCCAGGTTCTTCCTGAATCTTTTACAGTGGTATTCAAACACCTAAACCGAGGAACTACTGCAGTAAAGTATTATTTATTTATTTTTTAGTACTATGCAGTCATGCAAGTGAGATGAGCACACCTTTGTCACATATAATCCCACACTACACAACTCCAAGGCAGGAATTTTGATAGGCAAGTCAACAGGGTAAGAAGTGCCGATTGGTGCTGTCTGATCTATGCTAGGTTTTCAGCACTTCAAATTACCTGAGAAAATCGCGTAGCTCATTTCAAAGTTGAAACCTTTAGGAAATATTTCTTCTAATTGTTTTATATAAGCCTCTTCAGGAAGTAAGTGAATCTACAAAACGTACTCATACTTCTCCCTGTTGTGCTCAAGAGATACAACTGTCTTCTGCTAAGGAAGGCTAAAGAAGTGGCTTGACATTCAAAAATAACAGTATGCACGTAGAACTCAAAGCATTTACACCTTAAACTGGATGCACTCGAGCTGTACTGCAGGCATGCATCTCCTGCAAAGTTTAATCACTGCTTATACAGCTCTAATTCTGCATGTCCCAGGACAGGCAGGCAGGGGTGCACTGCAGCATGTCCCACCCGCCTGTGACCCAGCTGCAGGGGAAGCATCACCACCACTGGCTCCCCTGGGAGGGCATGGGGCTGTGCAGCACACACAGGGCTTCACACATGGCCAATAGTACAGACAAGAAAGGAATGCAATAGGTCACATTAGCATTTGCATACGGTGACTAATCCACAGGCAGATACAGTTATCATGCGGGGCGTAGTCTGCAAAAATAATAACCACTGATGGATGAAATCATCAGCATGATATTTTAAGCACCAAGCCAAAGTTTACTGGAATTTCTATGCCAAAGGTACAGGGAAAATGTTCTTCTGTTTTTCTGCAGCATAAGTAACTCATGATTTTATTTTTTTTTTTTTGACAAAAGACTAATAGCTAGCTCCATCATGAAAATGCTGAGGTATCACATGCAAATGATTCAAACACTAAACATGGTTCACACTCGGAAAACGGACTGTCATGCTCTTAATTTGACAATGGTTTTATATCTTCAAGAAATTTAATAGGATAACGTTAAGTCTTTAACAAGGGCTTAATTATTCCATCCTTACTTAGTAAGGTAGCAATACATTGTAGCTGTTCCCATGGAGCTACCTGAATATGTATTATGTGAAAATCATACCAAGTGGTTGTGAAGGACTTTTCCTCCTCAGCTGAGCTTTAATACACCTATAACAGTCCGTGGCTAATGCTGCAATGTTGCATTAGAGCTGTTCTCACTACACTGTAGCTTACATGACATGGATCCTGTACCCATGGACTGTGTCCCATGCAGAATCCTTAGTAAAAAAATAAAAATAATGCACTGCTGTAGATGTGGGTAGCAATATACATGGATGAGACTGTTAGCTAAGGGGTAAATATGTTTCTCTTTTTTATCTAGCATTTTCTAAAACAGCCTATTTAATTTTTATTTTTATGCCTATTCTACAATATTCATTGGAAATCTTACTATATTTTAAAGACACTGCTTTGAAATTCACAAAAAAAGTGTAAAAATTTATGTTAAATCCCACAGATCAATTTTGAAAATTCTACTCACAAGTTTGCTATAAAGATTTAGCACAAAATAATACACTGCAATTAACGTTTGAAACTTAACAAATTACCTTTGTTTGGTCTCCCAGGTCTCCACGTGTTTGACTTTCTGACTGGGTTCCTGTTTTTTCCCAGCCTATTTTGTTCCCACTGACATGGCTGAAGGACAACATAAAAAACATAGTATTAAAGTGCTGCTTAAGGTATGATGTGATAAATCCTCACCAACTGTTAATGGGTCTACTGGTCAGAGAGGACTTCAGGGGATTCTATGTATTAGAAATGTTAATTTGTAGGAGTCTTGAAGACTTAGATAACCATGTTTATTCATTAATACTATGTCAATATTTAGATCATATTTAAAAGCTATAAGGAATCCTTTACAATGACTAAATAATGTTCATGCAAGAAAAATTCTCGATTGAGCTTTAAATATTTGTCACTATGCCAATTTCTCTCAGATAGATGAAGACTACTTCTACAAACAGCAAAGCTATCTAAACTTCCGTTTCTAAATTAATTCAAAACTTACTGCATACAATGCAATAGACAGTCAGATGAAAAAAACGAATACTTTAATATGATATATTATAAATTATATATTATGATATATAAAATAGACTGCATCAGAAGAACAAGTCCAAGCTACCATGCATAACTGCAGATACACTCAGAGTTTAATATGATGTAGAAGCGTATTTCGTAGAATCACAGAATACTTCGGGTTAGAAAAGATCTCTAAGCTCATCTAGTTCAACCTTTATTTATACTATTACACACAAATTCAAACTTCTAGAAGCAATCACAGGCCTTCTAAAGACACAGGTTTTGATTCTCACATCGTAATCCACTACTCCTAACAAGATGAAGGTAAACACAAACCGCCACCGTTCAAATTTCCTTTTTGTAGGTCAGTAAGCAGTAATTACAAGGAAGTCTGCACAACTTTATTGCCAAGGACAGACATATGATCTACTGGAAGTCAGAAATACTTCTGCAGTAAACAAGGCACATTAGTAGAAGAGAACAAGAAAAATTTCACTGCACCTTTGTTCTATACATAGCCTGTCAATGAGGGCTCTTAGGTCACTGCCTTAAATTTTAAGTTTCTGATGTCCACATCAAGTTTCTCTGCTAAACCACATTATCCCAAAATTTTACAAGCACAAACACTACAAATTCAGTGAAGTTTCATAGTTTTTAGCTACTGAAGTGTTACTGAGTTGTACTTTGATGTAGGAATATTTCCTTTATACAAAAAAAAGAACAGGAAGGTTTTATGACATTTACCAAAATCTCACTCTTTCCTTCTTTCAATAAAGCATAAGGGCAGAAGTGGAAAAATATCCAATATTATTTGGTTTTGGATTTCTGCTCATTAAGAAACAAGGCGACTAGAGTGAACCATGAATATATTTGCAGTCAGTGACCCAAGACTATTTTGTGTAGGTCTATCATATCACTAATAAGCAGATTTCTTTACTTTCAGGATACTAAATGATTATGAAAATAAATTTATTTTAGGAGAAGCTGAGTAAGAAAGCATCCTCATGAAAAACTTACTTCACTGCACCTCCATTGCCTTCATCATTGTCAGAGGAGGATGATGTAGAAGAGGCAGGAAAATAGGTTGAATCCACATGGTTAGGGCTCCCACTCTGAGCTGGATTTATTGGAGAAGATCGTTCATACAATGGTGTATGTTTTCCTTCATGAGGAATGTTACTGTAGTTGTTCTGCTCAGAAAGACTTTTTCCACCTGTTTCCAAGGTGATGGCTGGCTCAGAGAGACTGTATGGGTATGGACCCTGACCTTGGGCACCACCCTGATTGGACATCTGCTGGGCCTAAAATCAAGCAATCTTTCTTAAATGAAGGTAACAAAACGACTTTTCTTTTAAAACTGAATATATTATTTAACCAAGCGGCACATTTCAGCTGTACACATTAAATCTCAGCTGTCACAGACATTCACAAAAATTGCTCTACCAGAGTCTACAGCATCTTTATAGCTCCAGAGTAAAATGCAGTCAGTGAACGCCCATACTAAAAGTTGCATATACCTTTCCCACCTAGATTCTAATTCAAGAAGCACAGTAGGTTTCTCCCAAGGAGAAGGAAGGAGGGCTACACTTACCACAGGTTTTGCTTGTAGTGAGGTCTGTGGAATGTTAAGTATCTGAGAAGGAACATATGGTGGCACTATCCCAGGCATTCCAAACTGATTTGGTCTGGCTGCTGCATTGCAAGTGGGAAGGAGGGGAAATAGAAAACCACTTATGAAAAATGCTCACTATTTATTTGACACAAATTTTACCTTTTTTATCCTTTTGCTTCTATGGTTTATCTTTTCTTGTTCTGTTAGCGTTACTGTTTTCCAGTATGCCTTAAGTTAGTTTTATTCATTTTTGCCTTTTAATAAAAATAGCTTGTGAAGTCTATTTTACTTGCCTCACCTTTTCTCAATTGTTTTTCTCTCATTGCCGTACACTTCTATTCTACCTGGGAATCAAAGGAAACTTAAAAGAAAAAAGCCCAAGAGAGGTGATAAGCAAGAAGCTGACAAAAACGATGTCACAGAGACACACAGTGCTAGCACTTTCTATCATTTGAGTATCTGACTTAGAGTAGACTTAAAAATCTTTTTGTTGTAGCTCTTGGAACGAAAAACAAACGAACAAAAACCAATTAAATAAAAAGAATAAAAAATATATTAGCATACCAGTATGGTAACTGAAAGTCATTGGAAAATTTCAGCTCAAGTTACGTTTCAGTGTTAGAAATGAGGGACATGTATTAGGTGCTATGATCATATGATTAGTTTGTACATCTTGTGAGTAATCTGCAACACCAGATCAATTAGTGGCTGCAATTTAAGCACGTATGTTATAACATCAGAAAAATCAAAGACCATGAAAAGAGTTCTAAAATACATCAGGTAAATCAAGCAAGAAGTAAGAATGTTTTGTGGAAAAGAAGCTGTCTTCATGACTAGAACCAGACACAGCTTTCACTCGTTTTCAGCACTATACTCACAAGCAACATAATGCTTAGAACTGATTCAGCAATAGCTAAGAGGAAAATCAGTCCACATTACTATTCTCCTTTTGGGGAAAGAACACAGCCCCTGTGAATACTCTGTGAACTTTGTGAAAAATCTTTTTTGGAAGCATGGTATTCAAGTGTTAATTGCCAGAGAATAAATATGTTTTAAAAGACCTCGTTAATAATAATTTAGGGTTATTAAAATAATAAGTTAGGGTTATGCCGGGTTTTGTTTAAACTTAAGAGTCTTTTATTTTTTAATTACTTACCTAGGTAATGTGGTGGATGAAATGGCATAGGTTTATTAGTTGCTGAATAATAAGCAACTGCTCTCTTAAATCGAGTAACTTTGTCATCTGTTCTAGACTAAAATAAATAAATAAAAGAAATATCCATCAGGATCAAATCCAGGCATGTCATCTATACGTCAGCACAGCACTGCAGAGCAGTTAACTTATAGCACATACAGTATTAACACCCATGGAGCCATGAGGACTATACCTCCACACCCTCACAAGGAACATCATGTCAACCCCTGCAAGGATAAAGCTTTAAAATTATCCTCATGTACCACTGATTCTCAATGACAGTACACAAAGTTAGACTACAAAACCCCTGTGGTTATCACAAATTTAACTTTAAAGCACTGAGAATAAGTGCAGCATTTCTGCTTTCCAAAAGACTGGAAAATTACACTAGGGTACCTACGACACTGCATATACCAACAGATTCCTATATCAACTGATACAAAGCACTACTTTTATTGAATGCAATTCTTCAACACAAGTCTAGAGCACAAATGCACAACTGTTTAAAAAAATATTTTTTTCCATACTTTACCTGTGAATGCTGAAAAACATCTTTTGCTATGGCATCCAAATCAGTGGTGTCCTGAATGTTACGGACGTAGTCAGCTACGGCTTTGATTACTACGTCACAAGGTGGTAAAACTAACTGGTGAGCACGTACCTGTGAAAACACACACATACGTTACTCAGAGATAACAGGGCAGTCCAAGATACTTCAGTTACACTGCAAAGAATTAACACAATTGTTTATTGAAAATATATTCAACAAATTCTATGTTGACAGATTTAAGGATCTAAATATTTTTGGGATTTTCACCTTGTTTTCAGAACTTCATTTTAAGCAATGACTCGTATTTTTCATCTACAGTACATATATGTATGTATGCACGTACGTATGTATGGGAAACCTCACCTCTGTGTAAACATTTGTTGATTAAGTGAAGTATCTGGTCCAACAACAAACACGGTCAATGACGCTAATTATTTTACTGCTTTCCAGTTAGACACCTCCACATTAGATAAAGGATTTTCTAGAAGATACATCCATTTGGTATATATGCCAGATTTTTTTTTTATTAATATTTTTATTTTTTTTATTAATATTTTTATTTTTTTTTATATATTGACACAGTTTATATTCTGAATGTAAAGTGGTGTCAGAATTACTGAAAGAGATCCAATGGGGACAGAAAGATCTCTGTGCACAAGAAACAGAAACACAGGGGAAGATTTGAAAAACAAACACAGAAAATGAATATCTCAAAGAAACTTACTCTCAAGATCCTACAGGTTTTGGTCTGCAAATTATTATTTGAAGATAATGCATAGTTAAATAACTAGTGTTTTCAAACTCTGCATATTTCATTATAGTATGCTATATTCACACACCTTCATATTATAAGGAGCATTTTAGGCAAGAAAATATTGTTTATTTCTTTCATATTATACAAAAAGAGGTATAAATTTCTCTCATTACTATGTGAGCATATTTACTTTCTCTTCCAAGCAGTTCAATATCAACACGGTTATATGCCCGGTTACTCTTTTTACAGACACACAGGATGTTCTTCAGAAGATAATTTCATTGATAAAGTAGTTTCAACGCTCCGGCATTAAAATAATTGATGTTTCACCCTCTGATGTCAGATGCATCTGACCTCCCATACTAACTGACTATTCTGAATGTATGAGAAACATGTGCTTTAAAGGCATGCTACAAGTTCCCCTCAAGTTTATGACCCAAGTCCATCCAGACCATAGATTTTTCTCTACCGAGTCTGCAGTACAGTCTACTCAAGATCTTAGGAAAATACTGAATTCCCATTGATTTACTGGTCACCAACTGGGGCCACGGGCTTGACAAGATACAGATCACTTTGGACTTTGTAGTAAAAGACCTCTGTAGAAAGAAGAAAGAGCTGGAAGAACTTTGTGAGATGACTTCCAAGGTCCCTACAGATGCAGCTCCCACAGTTCAGCAGCTGACAACTGCTCTGCTGTACCAGGCTCTGCTGCTGTACTAGGAAGTTTTTCACTCAGTTCTTTGGCCTAAACTCTTCCCATTTTCATATGAAGAAAGGAAGAGAACCAGATATTTCTGGAAAACCTGGCCTTCCATCTAAACACTGTCAACAGGTTCCTCCTATACCTACAGTCCTGAAAATAAACCAAGGATTATTCAACATATTGTGACGGGAATTACCTCTCGTACATGCACTACACAATCCTGCTTGTACTAAAGGAAGTGCAGGTCAAGCAAGCATCATGAACCACTGCAAAATGAAAAGTTGTGTAGTTGTGCTGCTAGCTGGGTCTCCAGAGCTACCCACCCCCGGGCAGGTGGTTCCCCTCCCTCCATGCTGCACAGAGCGCACGCGCACACGGGCAGAAAAGAGGCCTCCAACTACATGGCCTACATTTCTGAGAATGCCTCAGGAACTTGATAAAAATTCTGTCTGGATCCTTGGTACAATTCTGGAGCACCCCATTAGTAGCTATACGGGCAGCCAGATTTTCAACTTTCACCTGCCAATTTGCTAAATTCAGAGATAAAAGATTTGAGAAGTTGTAATTACTGTTTAAGAGTTCTAGACTTTAGATATGAGAAAAGGTGAAAAATCCTTGTTTGTGTTCCACACAGAGTTACCATACTGTATTAAAAAAATACTGCAATCCAGCCTCGTCAGAAACATTTATGCAATACTCTTATTAACACTTAATTAGATTTATATTTGCAATTTAGAGTCTGCACGACAAGCCCTTTTTTTTTTATATGCAGTCCACCACATCACTTTCTCTCCGCTGCCTGTATTTGATCCACTTACTGTGCAATTTCTTAGACAGCCTTCTTAATATTTAGACCATGGAAATTTTGCCCAGATTCACATTTTTATTAATTTCCTTCTCCCCGTATCTACTTTTCGGAAGTGTCAGGATATTCATTCTGCATCTGGCCATTCTCTACCGGAAATGAGCTTCTCATTTTATGAGACTGAATAAAGAAGAGTTTAGTTTAGTGTAGTAAGTGGCACAGCGATTATTTTTTATTTCAGACAGTAAATTTAAATTTTCCGTAGCGTGCAATCCGAATGTACAGAACAATCCTAAATATAGATCACATTCATATGTAAGCTTGCACTCACAAATATTGATGAATTTTGCTCCAATCTGCTAGCAGAAGACAGCTTTTCTCCTCACTGGTAATCTAAGTCGTCTTACGAACACCAACCATTTTATTTGTGAGTGTAATTATTACACATCTCTAAAGCAGCTGAATCATAACATGGCTGTGTCATGTTCGATGTGCTCTCTGCAGAGCACCTTGGAGAAACCCTGCCTTACTGCCTAAGCGTTTCTGCAATGTCTGCTTGAAAATTCAGTGGATGAAAAGCACGAGCAGCATATCATCAGGCTTATGTAATTTCCAAGATAGTAATATTTAATAAACGTTAAGAAGTTACCATCAAGAGATGATATCATGACACTCTAGCACTAATATTCAGCTCAGACCCTGGAAGCACAAAGCTCAAGCGAGACATGTTACGGGCTTACTATGCATATCACCACCAATTTAGCTCCTTTTAAACCAACAGCCTGAAGACCTCACTGGCGCATATTGCTAACTTCTGAAGTGAGACCATCTTAAAGTACGTATTGCAGATTTAGAGACACTTCAGACATCTGGATTTTATTCTCTTTTATTCTGTTTCAGAAGACATCTAGTCCATATGTGAGAACACCCTCAAAAATAAAAATGTCATGACCTATACAGAAGCCAAAAACAAAAAAGAGGAGAAATAAGATATACTCTCCTGCTACTGAAGAGGAAAAAATTTCTATTCATTTCGGAATGTTCTAGAAGTCTAAAATTGTACATTTTGCACTGAATCATAAATGTTTCTAATGCTGTGTGCATTAAGATACATAGGAAGTCTTCAGTGTTAGATAAGGGAAAAACATTAAGACTTAACAGTAAAATTTACAGAAAAACTGTTAATGATTCAAATGTGCTGTTAGCTGCACTCAAAGCATTTCAGAACAAAATTAGAATCATATCTTGATTTTTTTTTGTTTCCTTCCTAGAAGCCAGTTTTACCTTAACCTCTTCAGAAGAATTTCTGAGAATATTTTGAAAAACAAATTTTGACAAGTCAAACATGGAGGTAGATCACACTCTTTGAGGGAATCATGTTAGAAAACACATGACATCTGACAACTGCATTTTCCTAGTTGTAAAAGGACGACTTTAATTTCATGAAGGACCACTGACAAGAATCACAAGTGACCTATTAATGCACTTTGGCAAGATTAAGTGGGGAAAGGAAATTAATTTTACGAAGGTATTTGTCAAAACAAGAGGCAGAGAGCAACATTACAAGCCTTGAAGCTAAGAGATTAAAAAAAAAAAAAAAAAGCCTTGGTTTTGATGAAATAAACTTGCAAAAATGCTTTATCAAAAGAGAATAGGCTCACATATGTGCAACTCTACCAGATTAGCAGGATACTGTAAGAAGAACCTAAGCTACACTTGGAAAAAACTCCCCCATTCTGGGACAACTACGGTTACCCACCACCGCCAGGAAGAGAAGCCTTTAAAAGCTAATCAACACAAGTACCAGCATTTACTGTTGTGCCTGCTAGAAACAGATAATCAATTTCATTTTATTTTCAAAACATTAAAAAAGAAACGGCAAATGTTCAATTATAGGGAGGTGACACATAGGGAACATTTTTTTTTATTGGTGAGAGAAAAGGCTGAAGATACAAGGACCATTACAAGTTATCTGGGTTTTGTTATTTTTGTCTAGTAATTTCTGGTAGAGCTCCCACCCAAACAGTTTGCCTCTTATCTCTGCCTTTGAAGGTTAAATACATTTAATCTTACAGGCTTGTAGTGTATCTGATCTAACAACAACCTTTCCAAAGAGGCAAGAAGTTCACTGGATGCCTTAAAATCCTCTCAAATGAGAAGCTCAGCTTTTCCCTTAAGATCGGGTTATTCACTTAGAAATTCTCTCTCCCCCCTCCTCCCTTCATACTGGTTGGAAAATTTCTTTCTACGTTCCTATGTCAGGGTGGCAACGGAGAACAATGCACACAGTGCGGAGATAATTTGTGAACAATTTGTATGCATAGGACTGGGAGAAAAGTCAAACCTAAATCGAGGAACCAGAAGATGCCAAAAAGAATAGGGGAGAGCACAAACACAAGCTGAAGAGCTGATACAGGCAGACCTCACACGAGACAATCCGCCTGACAACTGTGCACACTGCCATGAACTTGAGGGCTGGGCTGCCATCCAGAAAGACCTAGACGACCTGGAGGAATGAGCCAGCAGGAACCTTAAGAAATCCAGCAACTACAAAAGCAAGCCTTGCACCTGGCTGCTATACAGGCTGGAGATGTGCCAAGGAAGACTGGGGCTCTCGGTAGACGGCAAGCTGAGCGGGATCCAGCAGGGTGCCCTGACAGCAGAGGAGGCCAGCTGTGCCCAGGGCCACAGAAGCACAGCCAACAGACTGAGGGATGTGATGACTTCTGCTCCTCAGAGCTCATTAAATCACCCCCAGAACACTGCATCCAGCTTTGGGCTCCCAAAGCCCAAACAATACAAGACAGATGTCAATAAAGTTGAGCAAGTTCAGCTGAAGGCCATCAGGACTGTCAAGGAGTTGGAACAGTAGCTCTATGAGAAGGGGCTGAAGGAACAGAGCTTGCTCAGCCTAGCAATGACAAGGCTCTGAGATCACCTAACAGCAGCCTTTCGATGCCTGTGAGAAGGTTATCCAAAGCACAGAGCCAGGCTCCTCGCTGCTGTGCATCGTGGAACAAGAGACAAAAGGCATAGACTAAAATAAGATGGGTTCAGCCCGTGTGCAAGGAAAAACATCTTTACCTCAAGGACTGTCAAGGCATGGAGAAGGCTGCCCAGACAGGTTGTGCAATCACCAGCCAGCCTCAGAGGTTTTCCAGACTAGTTTAGGTAAAGCCCTGAGCAATGCGTTCTGACCTCACGTTGACCATGTTTTGAGCAGGAGGTTGGGCTAGATGACCTGAAATCCTTTCCAACCTGAATCACCCTATGATAGCCCGTAGCATCCAGCAGGAGAGCACTTACCTGAAGCACATTTTAAGAGTAGTACCTGAGCAGCAGCACACTGTCTAAGATTAGTCTCCCTCTGGCAGACTCCCTCTCAGGTCAGTGGAGAAAGACAAGAACTTCCCAGAGCAATTCACAGAAGCAGCCCGACCTGCACATTTTGAACTGACTTCTGGAAGCATCTCTTCCTGTCCCTCTACCAAGATGAAGCAGCCAAGATTAGGTAGCTAATTTTGCCAGGTAAAAACAGATGTGATACATTGTAATGGTGGACATATGGAGACCTTGCCAAAGAGTTCAGCAAATTCAACCCTTCAAATCCACACTAACAGGAAGATAATCCATCACAAATGAAGGCATCAATCTCACAGTTTCCCTGCATATTTTTCTCTTTCCAAAAATCTGAGGTTGTGTTAAGACTTGTTTCTAAGGTTACCTTTCCCTTGTGTATGAAGCGTTTGCATTTCTTTGGTGCTATGTCCTCCCAAATCAACACCAACTCATCTAGAGATGAGAAAGTCCCCTCCTAATTCAGTTCTGATGCAAAAAAGGCATTGATCTTGAAGCTCCTTCCTGTAGCAGGCTTTCCAGAATGCGAACCGAATTGTTTCTGTAGACCTCTTAAAATAAATCCTGAAGCACACAAATAAAATGCAGTATAATGGTACTTCCCATAGTAGGACTAGCAGCCAAATTCTCTCAGGAATTTTAACATCTCACCTCCTGTTTCAACTTCTGATCTTAGTGGTCATTTCATTTAGATTTGTCCACAGAATTTCACAGTTTTGCTGAGCTGATGATTGGTGCTGGTGCCTTCTGCAGGCACCACTTTTTACCCTGCACGTAAGATGCTGTCAGGACAGTTCGGTTCATTTCCTTCTAGATGTGAAGGACAGACTTTTTCTTCAGATTTCCATTTCCTTTCCTTTCAATTTCTACTCAGCTGTTCCTAGATGAATGGTCCATTCTCATGTCCCTCTTTTAAAGAGTGACAGTTTATTCAGTTCTGCTTTTTTTTCACCTCAACAACTTGATCCTTGAGCAGACATGCTGGTTTTCTACTAGCAAAGACTGGTAATTTCTTACTCTAAGCCACATTTCTTAACTGGTGAACTAGCAAATCTTCTCTTACAGGAAGAGTAACCATTTTGCTACACCATAATAAAAGACTGAGAAAAAATGCAGAAAATACATTGTACATTATCTGTCATAGATTTCACTGAGAAGCTGTGAACCAAGCCACTAGGAACCAAATTTGTTAGCTATCTACTGCCTTAGATATGAAAGATTGAAGTCTTTATGCAATTAGAAAAGTTTTCTATATCCTAAATGAATTGAATGAGGTGTAGAATGATTTCTGTGTTCCTAGGCACCAAAAACAATCAGCACTAAATTTAAATAGATGCAACAATGCAGAGTTTCAAGTATAGCCCACAACTCCCCTTGCCCTGCTTCCCAACTTTTACATTAGCTTCTGATATTTTGTTATTTTTTTCAAACTGCCCTGAAACTACTTTTTGCCCTCTAACTTACAGCTAACCAACTTCTCTCAACTTCAAGTATTCATGAAGTTTACAAGGGGTATTTCTTTCTGTACATCTACAACTAACAGTCTCTACAGAGCAATTTTTAATGACACCATTGACATGTCAAAACAAATAAAACTGAGCTAATGAGCTACTGAAACAAGTTATGATTTCAAACCATAAGCACAGCTGAAACTGAAGCTAAAAAATGAAGTTGTTCCCTGACTGGCAACTAATGAAGATTGGTTTCCTGTAGACTTGTGTCCTTTCTGCTGCAGCCCAGCTTCCTTCTCTCCCTTTTGACACCATTATCAGCCAGGAGACATAAATGCTGCGGTTAGTTTGAGGCTATGTACTTAACAATTGGCCAGCCTGCTGCTGTGAAATGAAATAAATTGTGTGTTGTGCTAGCCTTTTCCCTCAGTAAGGGCACTAATTCGGGTCTTTTTCACCGATAATAGTGTATCAGCTTTCACAGAGCCTGTAACAGCCAAATGGGAACTACTTTCAAATCTGATTAACATTGGTCAACAGATTAAATAAAGGGAGGACTGCCCAAGTCAGCCCAATGATCTCTAAGAAAGTAAGTTTAATTTCCTTAGGATGCCAGGTAAAAAGCCAATTGATGCTTTCACTGAAAAAGTAAATGCAGAAGCAAAGATGACAAATGTCTGATTTTCATTCTAGTCATGTAATTCAGTATATATTTAGAAGATGTTTCAAAAGATCTCTACAACCATATTCTGACTTTTTTTGTAAGACAAATCTACTCCGTCTAAAACACAGAAAAGTATTCTGCACATCAGAAAGTTTTATCAACCACTTTGAGAGAAGTCACACATTTTAACCTTACTAGTAAAAAATAAAAATACAGGCACATTCCTTTAACCTTTCACTTCTTCATCTCAAGTATTACAAGGCAGCAGCAAACACACGTTTATATTGTTTTGTGATTACAACATGCTGACACTTACCTTCCTAAAACAGGAGTGGTAGCAAAATAGTGGATGAGTAACATCAAATTCTCATACCTGCTTGCTAGACAATTCACATGAAAGCCTTAAAAACACTGCTGAAAATCTTAAATTCTACCTTTAGCAAGTTGAATTTTTTTTTTCCCCAATGCTTAAGAAACTTTAGGAGTGGCAGGAAAAAAGTCTATTTTTGTTGTAGATACTAAAACAGAACACTTTTACAAAATTTACAAAACGTAAATTGATTAGCTATATGGAACACCTTAGGAAAAAAAGGAAAAGGATATGTCTATTGTGGCAGAGAGAAAGAAAGGTCACTATTATTCCATTCTCTAGTGTGTCCAGTTTCCCTTTTATAGCTGTTTGGCAAATGCACAAAGCAAGTGTGATTAAGCAGCAGAACAGACATACTGTAAACTAAGAGCATCAGACACAAGCCACTTGCCTCAAAAAAAAAAAAAAAAAAAATCTACTGAAGACCACATTGACTTTCTTGTGCAGCCAACTTTGGTATATTTACACTGTAATTCAAGAAGTGCAGATAACTGACAAATTCACACAAACTCAGACCAATAGAAAATAAAAGAATTTGGTAGGAAGACAGCCTGCTAATTATTTTTGACAGTTGAAGAACGTGACTGAACAAAAAATAATCCTAAAAAAAGAAAGTGAGTGTAAAAAGCTACATTCTCTAAGTAAAACACACGCAGAAGCTATTGGGTGGATGGCTCATGGAGCTGAAGGGCACAGAGGGGGATCGCAAGGGCTAAGTTTAGCCTGGTAAGGCTAATCACCCCAGGTATCCTCTGCAGTCAACAGAGGGGCAGGGGCACCAGACAGTGACTGAGAACAAGAGCCCTGCATGGCTGCTCTGACTCCAAAATCTGCACGAGCTATGGCAGGCTACCACAATTCTGAGTAAGCTTCCTCTTGCTCTTTATTATACTCACAATACATTTAAAATATTAATCTATTACACTGCTCTGATTAACTGCTATGACTGATTTCATTTTATGCAACTACTAGCAATTAAACTCTGTACCTTAAGTGAAGCTAGTGGATGTTCTGGACCAAGTAAACTCCAATGAAAAGAAGCCAAATCTTCATCAGGTAGAATATGATTACCTAGAATAAAGGCAGAACTTTATTTAAGATGTAGACATTAAAAACATTTCACGCTGATTCCACATGCAGCAAAATCAATATGTAGTCCTCAATTCCCAATAAAGAGTTACCAAAGACAGACTGAACTTGCAGGTACCCTTTTTGTCACTCCAGAAAATCCTAATCAAAATACTGTCCTTACAGCAAAACACACTTCCCTTAGAGAAGCAACAGAGCCAGTCACAACACACGGTGTCTACCTCTGACACGTTTTATGAGGGGATCCTCAACAGCCTTTAGTAGTTGAGGCGTGACAGTGCACGAACATGCTCTGCTGCTCCCCGACAAGCTGGAAAGCCCATCCTGCAGGCCAGCACATGCTGTTACCGATGCACATCAGAGCTGCCGCTGGAATCCGCACTCAGCCCCGCTACACAGCGTGGGTTGAGCACTAAGCCAGCAGGCAGGTTTATCTAACCCTCCGGAATGCTAGGAGCTCTGGTGATACTTAGCAGGTTCCCAGTTCCCGAAGTTTTTCTTCCTGGCCTACCAGGTCAGGAAAGAGCCTGGGCTGGCAACATCAAAGTAATTAGGAACTTATTTAGTTGCTTCAATGAACAAAGATGATAGCTATATTTACCAAGCTGTTCATACCAAAAATAAAATCACTGAAAAGATTGTTTTGTTTTTCAAAGCACATTATGTTCAGGGGAAAAAAAACAAAAAACAAACAAACAAAAAAAAAAAAAAAAACAAAAACAAAAAACAACAACTTAGTAGAAAACATTTTGAACATTTTAATTCATTGAATACTAATTAATCATCCGCTGACAGAGTTTAGTGTTTGTGAATAAAAGCTTTATAAAGAGCAAGACAATGTATTACTACCCTTGGTAGGAAACTTGAGGGTATTTTTTTTTTTTTTTTTTTTTTTTTTTTTTTTTTTTTACCAAGTAGCAGATTATCAGTAAATGCAAGGTTCTCATTCAGATCAGTATGTTTACAGGTCAGATGTTGTTGTTTTTTTTTTTTTTTTTTTTTTTTTTTTTTTGCATTTCACAATTTGGACAAAATCTTGAGCTCCCGCCTAAGTCATAAGGAATATGACGGTGCTGAATCAATCACAACAGTTGCTTATTTTCTTAATACTTTGCTCATAAAATATTTGTCTTTGCTCTTAATGCTCTGCAACATGTGAAAATGAAGAAAGCCGTCCATTGCCTGGTGACTAGTGAATGCCTCCCAGAGAGGGAACTCTTATCCAATCAATATTTCACCTCCAGCTGAGATCTCCAACAGGGAGACATAATCTTTATTCATTAGGAGCTAAACCTGACATTCACATCAGAAAGATTCAACAGGTTTGTATATAACCACCTTCTTACTAATCTAATCAAGGTAAGATTAGACAGTCTTTATAATGCAGGTCTGTAAAAAATCAACTACAGCCAGAGCACGATAAAGTTTTGCGCTAACTAATGGTAACTCCTGCAGATTATCCTAAAATAGTCGGAGCGTCTCTTCCTCCTACCGAAACTTCAATCTTGTTTGGTCTCCATCTGTCATGTCAGTTAATTCCATCCTCTTGAACACACATATATGGCAGTCTGACCATTTGATCAATTCTCACTGCACAGCAAGTTTTGGAATTCAGTATGTTGAAGTGCAGCAGTGTCTTCTATAGTCAGGTAACAGGTGATGCCTGTACTTACCTTAAGTGGTTCTAAAATTTTATTGAGAAACAGAGTAAGACTACATAACTAGACACATTACAAAGTATTGCCACAGTGGGAAAGAGATCAACGTTACATAAGCAACCTCTATTTCTTGACCTGGCTGAACAACCTCAACATATATTGATTTTTTCCATTTTAATGGCTTATTATAGCATATGCCTTAGGTTTTTTTTTTTTTTAAAGCAATTAGATACTAATTGAAGCCACTGCCCTTTCTAAACAGTTCACTGAATTATAGCTCTATACCTCACACTGTGTTTGTTTTTCTACTGCTGAAGCTTTATTTTATTTTTATAGATCATTCTTAAAGTGTTTGAACCAAAATTTACAAAGGAACCTAAATCAGCTCCCAGTTTACATCAGCAGCAATTAGGACAAAACTTTAAGAGCACACTCTTGGAGGGCACAGTATCTTGGCCACGTTTTAACTACCTATGACAAAGATACTCATTACAGTATAAAGCTAGGACTATAAAATCATTTTGTAGGGAAACCTGTAAGAAGGAAAAAACTATAAAGCCAACAAGCTATAGAATATACATAACCATCTCAGAAAGTAATCTTTAAACATTTGCCTAGTTGGTACAGTCAGAAAAATATTTTGCTGGATACTTAACAACAGAGTCTGTATACCAGAATAAAACTCAATCCCAAAGAATGTGCCATTGAGAATGTTTTATTAATTGACCACTTATGTGTCTTTTCACAAGCCCCTCCTCATTTATTCCAAAAGAAGGTTTTAGCACAGGGAGTTACACTGCTGCACCCAGAGCTGAAGAGCAATGCAACAGATTCATATAACTTCTACATCAGCAAATACTCAGTTATCCTTTCCCATTGTCATTTTCTTCATTCTACTCAGGAAGTTCAAAAGACCCCCGAAGAGGCCACAGGAACAAAGGCATAATAAACAGTGAAGTCATTCAAGCCCTCGTGTATAAAATAAATAAATAAATGTAGTAGATCTGAATAGGCTACCCTGCTTTCAACAAACTGCATGCTACACAGAATTATGTGCCTATATGCATTCAACGTTTCATTAAAACACTAAGTTACTTAAGTCCTTAGGATGTCAAAGTTCAAAACTGTTGCCAGTAAACCAAACAGGATCTGTTTGTTGTGAGCTTATATAACCACTGTTCATATCATCAAATACCTAGATTTCATACTATTCACTAATATAAAAAAAACTCATCACAGTAAAAACTCAAAAGTATCTTCTGTTCTAGCTTTGTCTTTCATAAAGATTTCTCCATTCTGCTTACTCATACTGAATGCACACATAAAAGAAATACAAAAGAATACACAGAGCTAAACATGTAGCTGAACTGTTTTTTTTTTCAACCCCTGTACCAATTTGGAAAAAAAGCTACACCTTTAGGTAATTATTTGAAATTACCTCAGTTTCCTTCTCCTAAAAGCAAACAAATATTTTGTCATGTAAGACACCAGAAGTGAAAATATTCAAGAACTTCTTCCATAACTTTTCAAAACCTTCAACAGCTTTACTAGCATATTTTTCATACCCCATTTCATATCACCCAGCAATGGCTCAACTGGCCATGTAGTTCTACTGCTCTTACAAGGCAAAATAACATCATTAACATGTACTTCACATAAATCCTGTAATGCATATCTGCAACTGTGAAACCGCTTTTCAAACAGTAATTCTTACTCATTGAACTGGCATTCAACAGCTTATTTATAGAATCCAAAACAAAGCCTAGCAATAGTAGTCTGCCACGCAATTTACACAGAGTTTTTTGTTTTAAATTGCAGCTTAGCCAATCATCTGCCATTCTTCCATACAGCCAGGAAAGCAGGTAACCACTCTTGATATGAAAAATCACACGGTAACAAAAAACAACTTCAGCTAGTCAAACACTTGTGGCTTTCTATTGTAAGACCCGTTGGTTCTTTCCATAATGTGGAAGGTATCTGCCTGGACTAGAAACCATTTAATATTAAAGACTATTAAAATATCAGTATGCTAAAGCAGCATAACATTTCCTCTCTCATTCACAGCTTTCAAAGAATCGTGCACCCACACTAAAATACAAAGCCAGCGTGAAAATGAAAAGAAAATCCAATTTTCTTAATTTTTTGTTCAGTAAGACATGATCCAGAATATGGCTCCTCTGTGCTTATTTACTGAAATCAAAGCTAGAAGACTCCAATAAGTAAGATTTATTTAAGAGAATAAAGTCTATTAGTCATTAACTCCCTCTTCCATCTTAGACCTTGTGACAGCTGTGCTAATACAGTGTGTTGAAATTGCCCCATTTCAGTGGGGATGTGGAACTGATGTTGTTCCAACCTATGCTCCTTAAAGACACAACACCATTTACCATTAGAAGCAGGAGGGCTAAAGAACTATCCAAATGAAGCTAGAGTTAAGATGCTGATCATCCACACCTTCTGTGGAGTTTTACTCGACTATACTACATTTCTGGTGCAGCTGACACAGTCATATTTGTCCAATATTTATCTGAGGGGAAAAATGCCCCTGCAATCCAAAGTCTGCTCCAGAAATACTCTTTCCCAGCCTGAAAAGTGTATTACTAAGATCAGACTTCACATGCCATGTAAGACCAGAACTAGCAGAACCACAGCTGTCCTGAATCCCTACCCCCACCACTGAGAACATTTTGGCAAGGCAGAGCTTTGCAGAATTCTTACTTCCTATTCTTGTTTCTAGACAGCCACAGTCTGCATCACTCACAGGTCTCTACAAATTTGGCATGTCTGACCTCATTAAAAAAAGAAAAAAAAAAGCATCCAGCCAACCTCAAGACCAGCAGGATTCACTAAAACAAACGGAGAGCTTTGCCTAGATGCTTTGTCAAATTATACACGCATATTTTAAAACATTTAACAGAAACTAAAATTACAAGCCTAACTATTAGCATCAAGTTCTTTTATTACTTCACTTACCTAAAAGAGCAGCAAAAATAGGAAAGCGATTTGGATTCAGGTCCAGTTGCTTGGCAACTTCATGCATTAGGTATTGGCTTGTTGTGAGACTTTTCCCATTACGGCTCAGTTTTAGGGCATGGGCACTGAAATAGTACGGGATGTTGCACAATGCATAATCGGAGTCATATGCAACCAAACCATGGAAACCTTTTTCTCTGCAGAAAGCAATTACTTCTTGATGATGATCCTCAATGCTCTGTGCAACCTATAGTGGAAGACAGAATAATTAGCTACAGTGTTAAATTGCAGCACTGATTTATCACATGTATTATGATACATTAGGTCTTTCCGAAACTACCAATGTGTATTTGAAACACCTGCAGGATATTTATAGCGATTAAAGAATCCGATGACATCGCATGTTCAGACAGGATGCAAGGACTGCTCGGCAGCACAATGCACAGTTCTGGAAGCCTACTCACTGAAGTGGCGTTATGTATCACTAAACTCATCTGAAGTAACTGTTTATTAACAGAAACACTCAAGCTCCAAACATATTACTGCACCGATGTCTGCATTAACTCACGGGGAACAGCCCTAAGGCTGGGGATACTCCAGCAGGTCCACAAGCCGTGGTGCCCCCTTGAAAAGCAACCCCACCACACATCGCTTTTAAAGTTTTACAACCCTATTCCAGCAGCAACAAAGCAACCCCAGCCAAACTGGGGCAACTTTCTTAACCTTTCCAAGGTCCGCCCTGCCCTCTGAAGCCTAATTGCCTCCTCTTCCCACCTTCGGACCCCCTACAGCCCACATTTCTGCACAGCTGCCTCTGATGCTGCAAGCTGCCTCAGGTTTACAGCCCGAACTGCACCTCTCCGCTCCCATCGCCTAGATGAGCACATATTTTAGGCTGTGGCCGTCGGATGACTAGAACAGACATGTTCTGCTGGGGGGACACGAGCCAAGCCCTACCGTCGGAGATATAAAAGCAAGCCTTTCTTGACACGATCAAAACAAAATGGGCCACCAGGCGAACCCAAGGCCCCGGGTTAGTGCCTCAGCCCCATGCCCCAACTCCTTGCCTCCCAGCCCCACAGGAGCAGCGCCAGCTGGGTGCTCCTCCTGCCCGGCGCGCTTCCCATCGCCCGCTTAGCGAACGCTCGGAAATCCCCGCGCGAGTTTTGCCTCAGTGTAACCCAGCCAGGTACTCCATTTTAACTACAACACACACAGCAAGCGAGCCCAAAATAGCCGCGCACAAAACCATTAGCTTCAGACGCCACGGTATGTATGAATAACGACAGCGTGAGCGCTGCAGCAGCTCCGTGCTTCCTCCGCAGCCACGTCCTACCGAGCACACAGCCCCGCACCTCCACGGCCCCATGAAACGCTCCAGCATCCACCTCCCTCTCAGCAACAGGTTCCCTTCGCCCAACAGCAAGTTTAAAGTGACCCTTCCTCTTCCACCCATGCCTCGCAGGCACCTTCTGGACCTGACGCTGAATCAGGCATCCACTGAGGCTTGGCAAATGCTGCTCTTCCCACATAGCTTTATGAGATGCCCCCGTTTTGGGTGCCCTGAGCACCCACCAGCCCGCCCCTCGCTCAGAGCCACGCTGCCGCCAGGGGAAAAGCGCCCTACCCTCTCCCTGCTCCCCGTGCTACCGCCCTACAGTTCTGAGAAAATGTTACTTCTTTTGAGACGTGCTTGATGGACTGTACCACGGCGCCTTCCAAAGTTAATTTTCTCTGTGAGAAACACAAGAGCTATTCATTTTTCTAATGAATTATACTGTCACCTAGGAAAATGTGTGTGCCTGCTGCACACAGAATAGGAACAGACTGTAAATACCCCAGGAACAATTCGAAGACATCAGATTTATACAGTGACTAACCCGGGGAGGGCAATGCAGCCCTCTCCTCACCTCCAAATCCTTCTATGTTTTAAATTAGGACATTCCCCATAGCTTTTTTTTTTTTGAAGGGTACATAAATTTAAATTATGTACAAAAATTTAAAACAAACACCTTTGCGTGCACGACAGATCCCTGCAAAAACAGAGTACAAACTCTTTTACAGCTCTGTGTGACATGGATGTGCAGGCAACACGAGAGGAAACTCAGCTCCTGGCCAGCTCTGCTCTCCTACAAACTGCTTCCTCCCCCTCCACAGCACCAGTCCCCTCCCTCCCCCCTCCTTCCTTCCCTCCCCATTTTACAGAGCTATCTGACACAGCGTGCTCCGAGCGTGAAACTGCAGTGTTTATGTAACGCTGGAATCCCTATTCAAATAACTGAGCTGCCACACGGAAGAGAGCTGGATTTACCGAGGTACAGCTAACCTGCAACATAAAACTCAAACCTAGTGAGAGTCGGGATGGATAGCTTACAGGTCGTACCAGAGGGGAGCCCAAAGATGCAACTGCACCCAGACAGCGTGCACAAGTCAAAATCAACCCGGGGCAGGGAGCGGGGAATCACAGCCCGCAGTTTGGAACAGTTTTCAAGACTAAATCTTGTGTAAGCAGCAGTGATGCTGGACCAGAAAGAGAGAATTCTGCATGAGTAAACAGGCACGTGCACGTTTAGATGCTGAGAACAAAACAAAGTCTCACCAAAGTATGACAGATGTTAAGATCTGCTCTGCTGAGGTGTTTAAATTTCAGCAAGCATGCTTCGCATTAAAGGGGTTCTTTTATGAACTATTCCCCCTCCCCCAAACAGAAAACTATCAGGTCACAATTAAGCTAAGAACCCATCGGATATTTATTATAACTAGGAGGAACCTGTTATTTCTACATCCTGCTGAAACCATCCGCGAGTGATTTATAGTTGTTCTAGATGAAATACATTCCTTTTTTTCTCCCCCCAATTACCAAAATAGATTAAATTTATAGCCAGTTCATAGGTCTGCAAAGAAGCCTTCTACTCAAAACTGTAATGTTTCCTCAAAATATGAAAATCAGTTTCATATTTCAAGTTAATCAGTATTCTCAAACCCAACTTTTCAAAACAAATAGAGAGAAAATACTAGAATTTGGTAACAGTCTCATGCATGCGTAAATACAAAGTCAGCCATACATGCAAATAAACATCACACATTCAAACCGCATTTGCTGTCTGCCCACCAGGACGGTTGCTAGAAAGTGAGCACAGGGGAGAATGTGAATAAAACCGGAGTAAGGTTTACAGACAGAAAGATAAATGCAGTAAAGCTGATTTATAAAGAGAAAAAATTGTATCAGAAAAACAGGAAAAAGAATACGATGCAAGTTCAACAGTACCTTTAAAGTACATCCTGTCCTATAACCACGACACATACTACCTAACCCTAAAATGAATCAGGTCAATCAGCACCCAGTTTCTCAACAGCTGTAGGGGTAAGGCATGGAATGGGAACGTACGACGTCCTTCCCATTTCCAAGACAGCTGGCCAGCTGGGAGAACCAGTGCAAATGCAGACCCTCCCAGAGCTGGTTCAATGGCACGAATGCTCCTAACAACAACAAACTCCCCCAGCACTACTATTTGGTAACTTGCCCTTGTCAGCTCCAAGAGCTAACCTAAAACAAATGCCCACTCTCAAATCTCCCCCAGCAAAACTGACCTCCCCCCCCCCTTTTTTTATATTAGAGTTATACAAGGGACCCAGCATGACATGCCCTCTTGTTCCTAAAACCGTTCCTAGAGATTAAGAATAAGGCCTGTTACCAAGAAATCGTAAAGTAGCTAATGCTGCTGCTAAGCCTGAAAGCAAACAAAGTGCTACAGGTGACACAGTTGTCAAACGAGGCGACGTTATTAGGATGTAAGGTACTTCCAGAGAAACTAATGTGGTCTGAAACATGTATTTAAAAGAGTAGCTAGTTCAATGTATTTTGGGACCATCACAAATACCTAATTCCTACCAAAATCAAACAGCCAGCTTTGAATCACGTATTATATATTTTAACACTGCACCACGCAAAGAATCCACATTAAAAGAAAAAAGTTACGTTGGCCCACATATTCCTTTGCTAAGGAGCTCTACGTCTCAGTAACAAACCGAGATTTATCGTGCATCCACAACCAGAGCAAGGTTAATGCCTTCCCTGCGTGGTCCCTGCAACTTTGTGCTTGAAGAACAGGAGTATTTTGGGCCCAGCTACCAGCACACCCCTGGACGTGGGGCCGTCCTCGCTGCCAGCAGCACTCCCAGCCCTGAGCCGTGCTGCTGGCCCGGCCAGCACACGAACCGCTACGGTGGGCACGGCCGTGGCTCCAGCCCCACGCCAGCCCCGCGTGCGGTGGCCCAGCACCAGCCCCGCTCCGCCAGGGCGTGGGGACACCCACCCGGGGTCCCCAGCGGGCTGGGGGCTGCGGGGGTCCGGGGGCTGCCCGGTGGCCGTCCCCACACAGCCCGCGGAGCTGCCGGAGCCACCGGGCTGCGGGACGGAGCCTTGGGCGAGCCGGAGCGTGGGACTTGTTGCGGGCCTGGCGGTAACTCATCCACCCCGTTCTGTTTGTGTTTTTTTTTTTCTCCTCATACTTTTTTATTTTTTCATTTTTTATTTATTTATTTTTAATCCTCTCTGCCATCCCTCAGCCGGCGGTGCTGGCGGGGCAGCGCCGCTCACCTGCGGGGCCGAGGAGGGACATTTTGAGGCCGAGCAGCGGGCGGAGGCCGGCCCCGACAGAACATGGAGGCGCGGGGCCTCGCCGCGGCCGCCCGCTCAACTTGGGCGCTCGGCGGCCGCCCACCGGAGGCCTCCGCGGCCCAGGCCGGGGGAGGGGGGGGGGGGGGAGCCCGGCCCCGCCCGGGGAAGGCCCCGAACTTCCCGGGGGGGGGGGGGGTGGGGGCGCGGAGCGGGGCTTCCACCGCCCGCCCCCCGTCAGGCAGCGGCGCCTCCCGGCGCGAGTCCCCCGGGAGCGAGGCCGCGGCGCCGCTCGCCCCGCCGAAAGCCGGGGCCGCCCCCCCCCGGGCCCGGCGACATTTTGCGGCGCCGGGGGAGCGCCGTGCCCCGGGCGGCCCCGCTGCCATCTTAGCGCGGCGCCCCCACCCCGCCGGGGCCGGGCCGGGCCGGGCCCCGTTAGGCGCGGGGCAGGCGCGGAGCCGGGCCCGGCCGCTCACCTTGATGTGGAAGCGGATGAGGGCCAGGCGGATGCAGTGCGCCATGCAGACGGGCGGCAGGAACCAGACCTTGGGCGGCGGGGTGCCCTTGTTCTGGACGTGGCTGACGATCTGCTGCGCCGTCTGGCGCTCGTTGCCCTGGCGCTTCACCCACTCGTGCAGCCGGGCCTTCTCCAGGGCGCCGTTGAAGAAGACGAAGAGCTCGATGTTCCCGTTGAAGCAGGCCTTGGCCAGGGCCGCCAGGTAGCCCAGCATGTGGTTCCACTGCCCGCCGCTCACCCAGTCCGTGTAGAAGCCGCCGTAGAGCCGGTGCAGGCAGTTGTCGGCGTCGATGAGGAGGCGCAGCGGGGTCTGCGGGGGCCGCTGGCGGCCCCCACCCACGAGGCTGCCCCGCGCCAGCTTCTGCAGCTCGACGGGCACCACGGCGCTGGGGCAGTGCTTCTCGATGTAGTCCTGGAAACCCTGCACTCCCATGGCGAGGACCGGGCGGCGGCGGCGGCGGGCGGGCGGGCGGGCGAGCGGAGGCCCGGCGGCGGCGGCGGCGGCGTTGGCGGCGTTGGGGTCTGTGCTCGGGCCGGGCGGCGCGGCGGTGGCGGCGGGCGGGCGGTGGGAGCGGTGGTTGCGGGCGGGAGCGCTGGCTGCTGGAGGCGGCCGTTCAGCGGGGAGTTGTATGGATTAGTGGGGGGCTCATGGCTGCTGCGGCCGCCATGTGCTGCTCTCACAGAGCCATGGCTCGGGGGATCCGGGCTGCTGCCGCTGCGGCTCCGACTGCCGGCGGGCGGGGGAGCGGCACAGCGCGCAGGAAGCCAACCCGCCGCCGCCGCCGCCTGCAGCAGGGAGAGCGGAACGGGCGGGACTTGGCGGCGGGCAGCGCTGCCACTCACGGCGAGGGGCGCGCACCCGGCCGCCGCCGGGAGGGACAGAGGGGGAGAGGGAGGCAGGGAGCGGCCCCCGGCACCCCGCTGCCGCCGCCCGCTGCCCGCCGGCCTCACGACGGCCCCCGGCGCTGCCCTGCCCCGTCCCGCGGCTGTGGGGCGGCGCGGCCCCGCAGGCAGCCCGCCCGCCGCCGCCGTTGCATAACCCAGGCATGCGCGGGGCCGCGGGCGGAAGCGGCTGGCGGGGAAGGGGAGGGGGCTGCGGCGGGGGCGGGCGGCGGGAGCCCGGCGGGGCCCGGGCCCCTTCCCCTTCCCCCGGCCTCCCCCCTGCCCCTCGGAGCGGGGCCGAGCTCCGGGGGCGCAGCGCTCCCCGGGCTGCTCCCCGCCCGCCGCCATTTCGTGCCCCGGCCGGGCCCGCACCTGTTGCTCGCGGTGCCGGGGGGGGGGGGACTCGCTGCCGGCCGCCTGCTGCCGCCGGCAGCGGGGTGTGAAGCAAACCCCGGGGACAGAAGCCGCCGTGCTGCCCGGGGCAGGCCGCAGGGAGCTTGCCTCAGGCTGAGCTGGGGAGATGGTGTTGGAAAGTCCCCGGTCGGGGCTGTCCCACGCCACAGAAAGCGCCTGCTTGCTTCTGAAGTAATTAACTTGGTGTCGGAGCCCTCTCTGCTGTGTAAGAAAACGCCAAGCTGCGATGCTGAATATTCACGTTAATATTTTATCGATCAGGAAATAAGTGTGTTGTTGACGAGATTTCAGTCAGGCTGCGTTGGCACCTGAAGTAAATATCCACGCCTGAGACTAGCAGCGCCTCAGGGACGGGGCAGGGGCTGCTCCGCTCCCAGGCCGCGCAGCGCTAGAGTGGGGCTGCTCGGTGGGTGCCTGTGTCCGAGGCCGTCTGGTGCGGCGTCAGGCTGCTGGAATAACGCTGAAAAAGCTCTGCTAGTAGTCAGAAACATGCTTCTTCCTCGAACTCTGTTTTTGGATTAATCCAAGTGTGGTTTCCTAAGTAATATATTTTTTTTTCAGACTACTTTTCCCTTAGACTTCTTAGATTCTCTTTTAGTAGTCATCACACGTTACGATGACATCTAAATAAAAAGCCTTAACAAGAACATTTTAATAGGCATGCAAAGTATGGTAGTAGACCAGCACTGCTAATAATACAAGGAAAGAGGAACAAGGAGAAAGGGCTTCAGAAATACAAAGATCGCCAAATGCGCAAAACTTGGTCAAAACAGCAAGTACCACCATACATGAAGTGCAAAAAAAGCAGCTGATTGGACATGCCTGCATATAACCAACACGCCAACCAAATTAAGTGCAAAATTTGATCAAAAACAGCCAAAGGATTTACTCTTTTGATGTGCTATTCAGAACCAAGTCTTTGTAAAGCATTAAATAATACGCCCCCTCTTCAAAACACACGTTTAAGAGATGCTTTTTTCATCTCATCTTCTCAGTCACGCACCTGTTTGGGACAGGCCATTAAATTATTTTTAAGAAAAGAGCAATCACTGTTGAAGAAGAAATCAATACTTGAGTAATTATTTCACAGGATATTTAAGACCAGTATTCTTAGGAATGACAAATCACATATATTTCCTAAGTTTTATTTTTTTGTTGTTTTGTTCTGTTTTTTGTTTTTTTGTTTTTTTTTTTTTTTAAATAAAAGAAAAGAAAAGAAATTGTTTCAAAGCATCTGAAACTGGAAAAGCAGCTGTTACCGTTATGACACTTCCCATAGTTAGTTGGACTAAGCGTTACTGAGCACTACCAGGCTCACAGGCAGCCACGACCCTCCCTCCACAATAGAAAAGAGAAAAGGGAGGTAAAATAGAAGGGGAAAGTGCTTGAAAAAGTTATTTGACACACACAACTGGTTTTAGGTAAATAAAAATTGGCCAGACAAGAAGGCAAAGGAAAAGAAGTGTAATTTATGGAAAACAAAATTACACTGGAATACAGGTAGACTAAGATCTAAAAAGCAACTAAGTGGAGGCGTGAAGACAAACAAGGTGTTTTTTCAACAACCAGCAGCAGAAAGCCTGCAGGAGACAGTGCATTCTCTGCACGTTAAGAAAATAGCACAACAGAGGAAAAGGCGTTGAGGAGCTTTCTTTCTCAGCCCTGAGACACAACACATTGCACTCTGTGGGTTGTGAAAGGGAAGGGTTAATAAAGATTAATATTAAAGTCAGTGACTCATTATCCAACCTGAATAGAAGAGAATTAGGAGTGGCTCCCTAGAAGGAAGGAACTGAACAGTCATTAGGAAGAACTCCTAATGAATAACCATGTCAGGACAAGAACATAGAGATGAATGATATCATTTTAGCCTTCATTCTCTGTTAACGAACTTGGTCCTATGAGATGAATGTGGATGTAGGCAATGGAATGAACTATTGAGGGTAACCTCGATGGGTACATCTGCCTGGGAATAATTGATGCGTGTATTATCCATGGGAAACACTTGCTTTACCTGATTTCCCTTAATATTCCTCCTCTGTTCTCACCCTGGTGTGTCTCACTGAGGAGCTGCTGCCCCAGAACTTTCCAGTCCTCACTGCAGCAGGAGAAAAGCTCCTGTCCTGCCTGCTTTCTGCTGGGGCCAGTGAGCAGGCCATGGGCTTATTCTGCACTGGGACACTTTCATGCATTGTTACTTCCACACTCAAGGTGACATAGGCCTCTTATATTAGTATTTCTGTACTGAATTTCAACGCAGACATTTGCAAGTAAACATCCAGTAAGTGCTGACATTCCTCTGTTAGTTGTGACAGTTGGCTGCCCTATTTCCCTTTCCTGTAATCTGAAGCATTTGACTGTAGTAGGGGTAAATGGCACGCAGTGATAAAACCAGCCCTTTATCCTCTCATGCTAAATTTCTTGCATATCTGCTTATTCAGAATTTTGCTTATAGAAGCTAGCAGGTTCCTTATGTGGCTTATATAAAAAAATCAACATTTTACTGGGGCACTTCCCCAGGTTGACGTACCACCATCTTCAGCATGTACGTTATTTCAAGTGATTTCCTTTTTTTTCTTTCTTTTTTTTTTCCCCACGTTATACACATGCTTGCCACTCACTCTAAAATAGTTCAAAAAAAAAAAAATAAAAGTTAAGCAAAAAATTACTGTAGGTTTTTTTTTTTTTTAAAAAAAACTTTTTTTCTTTTTTGTTAAAAAAAAAAAGGTGTGTATGTTTGCAAAAATACATAATCATTGAAGTCCTGCTGTAACTTTGTACCATAGCGCTTGCTTCCAGGTGAGACGTCCCTTTCTTGTCTCTTATGTTGGTGTACATAAACCATATACGAAGCCCACAATTTATACAGCTGAAGAATTCCTGTTTTCAGATACCTCTCTATAAGCTTTCAAAACATCTACAAAGACCATCTTGCTTTTGCAAACAGTAACTTATTTTCAAATATCTGTGAATTACCTTATGATGAAACATTTTCCTCTTAGGACAGAAAAAAATGTACATATGGGAGGCACCTGAGTCATTTAAATGCTTATCAGTCTCTCCATCATTAGCTCTTAGATGAGTTTCAGTCTATTTCTGGAACTTCTTCCATTTTCAGCTTTCTGCAAGACATGATTGCAGAAACTGATTGGTGATAGTTCACCTTAAACAGATTTATTGTGAACAGTTAAATATTTTCTTAGTCTACAAGCAGGAATATTACTCTTCCAGCAATAATCAGGTAATAACAATTCTCACAGTTTCTTTTACAAAACTTTCTCTTTGCAAAGCACTTTGCCAAAATTTTTAATTTCTACTGATCTACTCTAATACAGCAAAAACTCCTGCAGTGTAACATTTCAACTTAAGTTAAAATTCAACTTCCAGCAGAATTTACACTTGCAAGAAACTGGTTGCATTACTACCTGGTGAATACGACTTGCATCTTTGCACAGGTAGCAGGCCTTTTCTGTGGCTGCGTGCACACCCTCTCTGGTTTGCTACAACATGGAACTGGGGTAGGAGGCCAGTGCTCGGGAGAAGGATCTTCCTTGGACATTCTCACCGAGAGCTGTGAACTGCATCAAATGCATTTTGCAACATCTCAATTTGCTTTTCAGTAATCCTGTATTGCTCATGCAGGCTTCCTGCCTTTTTCACATTCTCTGTCTCATTTAGCTTAAGACTCTGAGAATTGCTAGCAAGGACTACAAGAGACGCACAAGGAACCTCACTTCACTGATTTTCTGTTTTTCATTCTCCCCTACCAGCTGGCCAAATAGACCCTTAGTGTTTCATGCAAGTTGACAGTAAATCCTGCATCTTCTTTGCCCATCTAAGATGCTGATGCTGTTCTGACACTCAGGAAGTCTGCTGTCCTTGTGCTTGTCTCATGCAAATGTGCACTTGCCTCATGCAAATGTGCACCAGCAGTGACCATGCAGGAAGAAGTCTTGTTTTTTTCCCTCCTACTGGCACTTGCTTTTTCATTTACCTTAACAGAATGCAGATTTATCCAAAGTGCATTCTTCCTCATTACGTTTTTCGCTCTTAGTCAAATCCGTTTTGTAGTAAGCTGTTTTATTTCGTCCTTCTTCGTTTACTGTCAAGACAAACACTGCTGATTCCTAGTTAATTCTTTATGGATTTTCTCACATTTCTGTCCTTTTGTAAATCGCAATAAGGTATTTAAGAATTGCATCCCCTTTCCAAATCGATGAATCTTCCCAGGTTCTTGTGTATTCGGTATTTTCCACATGCTGTCCCCAACACCTTCCCACGAAGAGGAAGCACATCCAAATGGGTCGACACTGGGACAGAGGCCCACTGAAGACACCCATGGATTTTTCAGTATCTCCATATATTTGGCAATTTCACTTGGCATCTTCATTTTGCTACCAGCTCCATTATTCCTGTAACAGGAGCAATCCAGTTGTTTCCCTGTGCTCTGTGGGTGTCCATTGCCCAGCAGATGGGCTGCTCGCTCAGCGTCAGCAACTGCCCACGCAAAGTGCTTGCCTGGAGCACCCGACATTGCGTTCTGTAGTACCTGGTCTGCTAATCCTCCTGAGACAATACCTATTCTGTGTGCCTGAAGAAGGCAGGTTTAAGGAAGGGTATTTTGTCTGAATGATCTGGACAACAGTTTACAGTTCTTGTACAGAATGGCTAAGGCAGAGAGAGGAGGAGGCAGGGCGTAACAGCAGAGGGATTGGGAGGAGCTTGGTTATCTGCCTAGGCAGGGATTACAGGGCTGCTTGTTGGCACCGACTTCTGAGTTGCACTTTTTTCTGTTGTCTTGGGCCTGCTGACCTCTTAACATCCCCATCAAGTCTATTTTTTTTTTCTCTTTCCCTCCTCTCCAAAGGCATCTGCAGCTTTCCAAAAACCTTCTTTAGCCCATTCAAACACTGGTAAAACATGCTAGGCCAACATTCCAGTCCTTTGTGGTGGGACATACCTGAAAACATGCCACTTGCTATGTGAGTGGCAGAGGAGGAAGAGGCCTCTGAAAGCTGCTGTGTGAGGACTGATCAATGGCAGGGCAGGCACCGCTCCGGACACAGGACAGAACTTCAGCAGAGCAACCACTGCCCCAGCAGAACAGCAAAACGTGAAACTTCAGGTTGCACTTTGCAGGAAACCTGTGAGGCTCTGCACAGACATCCAGCGAATGACACCATTGCTCCAGCAGACTTAAAGGGCACACCAGTGACTGGCAGCGAGTCCTGACTGTATGGGAAAGGCGGCCGCGCAGAGGAGGGGGCAAGGGATGCTGGCTGGAAGAATTCCTCCTTTCAAAGAACAAGTGGCGCTTTCACAGCCATGGCACACGCTATGCAGATTACATCAGGTCCATTTGCCTGCTTTAATTATTTTTTAAAAAACAAAAGCATGAAAATTTTCAGTTCCAAATTTGAGTTTTCAAGAGTAAAATTATAAATAATAAAGGCATTGTGAAGCTGGCAACAGGAGCTGGTGAAGGGCAATAGCACTGGTTCTTAGAAAACCTGGAACAGTAGCATGCTGTTCCCTTGGTATTAATGAATACTTGTGTGAGACATACAAAAAGCCAGTATTTAAAGTATATTCTACAGTGCTTTATGCAGGAGGATCAGGAGTATTACAGCTACTAATACGTTACTATAGCTAGATACTACAAGAAATACGATACATTTGCAAGTAGCATATTCAGAAGAGATTGTAGAAGCTAAAAATATATACTGGGGCCATTTCAGAAGAGCAGCTATTTACACTTCTAACACTTTAAAAACATGCCATTTTCTGTTGACATTTATGCAATTAACACAAGTATCTAAAGCATGTGAGTGACAGATTTAGCTACCTAAACGTGCGGTACGGATGCCAGGTGTAGGAACACCATCCAAGCCAGACCTTCGCTTTCAGTCTGCTACAATAACACAACTCTTTGTCTTAGCCAAACACGTGCCAATACACTGCCGGAGCGTCATCCCTTTGACTGAAGGACGCAGACGGCTCAGTTGTTGGTCTCACCACCTACTGCCCATAGGCTCCAGAATTTCACCCCTACAAACCTTGCCACAGCAGCTTTTGCTGCTGCAAAAAGCCAAGTGCTCAGAAAGCCCAGTAAAAACAAACAAACAAAAAAAGTGAATTGTTTTGAAATATTCAGTATAAAGCGGTGGAGCAGCACCTGCTGGAATCTGCACGCAGAGTTCAGTGAGCTCTAAGAAATCCCTGGGTTTCGGTGCAGTGGGCTGCACGCAAGGGGTGCTTTGTGCCGTTGACCCTCCAGCCCCATCAGGGCTCTGCGTGTCGAGGGGTACGGCTGCTGCTCGTGGGGCAGGCACAGTGAGAGGCGAGGAGAAGCAGCCAGCCTCCTCCCGCTGTCAGATCTGCCCCACAAGCCACCAATTAGGCTGCTCTGAACTACAGCGCTCAGTTCAAAGGGCTGCTAATTGTATTTTAATGACAATTTAAATGATACTGCTGATCATTTCAGAAACATCCAGATCACTAATTACCAGTAGTCTATGCGGTGCTTTAAGCACACGATGCACTGTAAAAACATGAAATAACGTTATTAACATTCACAATGGCCTTCAGCACCTTCCCGGCTTCCAAAACCATGGCTTCTTGCTCCTCGCCCCAGCCTCTGCCCTGCCTGCTCCCAGCTGTGATCTGCCTGCCCCACTCCCGTGGATGTTTTACAGTATCCTGGAAACAAATAAGGAACAGAGATTTAAAATTATTTGCATTCGTTAACCAAAATTCTACAAATATTAATAAAATATGATAGTAACGACTATTAACTAAACTTCTCAGGACATGCCCGCTGCACAACATTTTATCTTAAACGCAAGCTTGATCAAAGTGGATCTCAAACAAAACTTGGTCAGGATCTTGAAACAGGCTTGCCATAAACACCAGTAGCAACCAGTAATTGCATCTGCTTGCAGTGGGCATCATTTCTTTCCCAGCCCTCGTGACCGTGCACCCGTGTGGGGCAGGTGGTGGCACGGAGGGAACCCGCGGGTCACCCAGATTTTGGTTTCCAAGGCTGGTGAGTTGGCAGTGCTGTGCTCCTCTCGGAATGTTTGCTGGGATTTTGTACAAGATGCCCACAGTCTGTTGAGGAATCCATTCTCCAGAAAAAATATTTAGAGCGCAAGTCACAGTTTTCCCCTTCAGAAATTCAGCCAAACACACCAAATCTACTAACCGCTGACAACATAGCAGTGGTCAAGATGTTTATACATAAAACAGTCTATCAGTGAGAAGACAGTCCACATCTTGCCCCTGTAATAGATATCTAGTAACGAAACAGAAAAGCTAGCTAAGTTCTTTTCTAAAACACATGCTTTTAGTTTTCTATTTGAGCTCTAGAATATAGGTTAACTGTAGTGCAGGGGATTTTAAATGCAAAGTCTAAGCCATTTGAATTTTGAAGAGACTTTTACTGATGCAGGAAAAAAAGGAGGCTTTTTCCTCATTGGAAAATAAAACGCATGTAAATAAATACTAATGCCTTTTTTTTTTTTTTTTTTTTTTTGTGAAGATTTATGTGAGATTAATCCCTTTACAGTCCTGGAGTGTATTAGGTTTCACTAATCTACCCTCAGATTTATGCGAGATTGCAGGCACAGGCAGAGAGTGAGAAGCGAGCTCTGCTCAGCCACCAGGCACACAGCAAGGAGAGGAGATAATACGGGTACACGCTGCACCTGAAGCCAGAGATTTTCTGCCTGCAGTTGCATGAGCACCTGCTTGTGTGAACGAGCCCCTGAAACTGCTTTAAAGAAGACCTTTGCTTATGTGGCTAGTGTGGCTGGTCACAAAACGAGATTTGCACATGGAAAGAATTTTACATGTGATTTTCAAGACACCTTTTTTGCAGCCATTTGACCTGAGAGCTTTGCTTTCCATTCAAATGATCTGTCTGGCTTGCTCAGGCAGCGCTGTTAGCACGTTATTTGGGTTCCTCTCGCTTTTCCCAAGGCTGTGCAGCCATGGTGTCTTTGAAAATGAAAGTCTTGCACTTTCTTACGCATTGCTGTTTTTTTTTTTTTTTCTTCCCTTTTTACCACATGTTGATGGTGTTTGAAACCAAGTAGATAAGCAAATAATTCCTGCCTTTTCTGTTTCAGGAAATGCTCGCCTGAGCTGCCAGTGTGCTCTTAGAGCCCACAGCCTGTGCAGAATAGAAGAGCTAAGCAGATGCCAGGTAAGTGCTGGTCTGGCAAGAGGTAATGTTTAAACTTATATATACACCCAGATTTTTTTAATTAAAGATTTTTTCATTTGGTTTTTATCCTTTTCAGAAAGGTCTGAGATATTTGTGTCTTAGCTTTTCAGCCTGACAAAACAAATATCGATGTACACGGATTATTTTCTCATCATTTATTCTTTTAAAGGTGTTTCACTTGATGTTTACCCTGTGATTTCCTCAACTTCAATGTAAGTCAGAAAAGCAATTAAAATTTACAGAATGAAATATTTTCAGAGATGAAGAGAGTTAATCAAAAACAGCTTGTCACTTGATGACAGAAAACCTTACTTTTGAAAGTCGTACAAACACGTACCCTGGCCTGCGTTCAATGTCTTGCCTGCCATAAAACTCAAAACATTAATTAGCATAAATTTGTAGTCTAGTTCTGAAAAAAAGAAAAAAAAAAAGTAAAGTAAATACAACATGGTTCTCAGTAATGAGAGCACTTTTATTTTCCAGAAGAAGCCAGTTGAATTCTCCAGCTGCTCTCCGCACATAGAGCAACTTTTGATCTCCCCCCAGCACAACACAGCACGGGAGAGTGTCTCTTTAAATTCATTTATAAAACCATTCGGGGCTGTGGGTGTCTTTGATGTGCTCCTCTCCACGAGGCTCAGCGGAGGAGAGCAGGTCTCTTAGCAACGCGCGCGGGGAGGGATGGGTGGTCCAGCGTGGCCAGGGCTGACCCCGGCGGCACACGGGCGGGCTGGCACCGCTCGCCCACAGCCGAGAAGTGAGCGCACATAAAACTGTTTGCAGAACTTGGTAGTCGCACTTCCTCCCCCCAGCTTCTGGGCTATTAATAGTAACCTCGCAGCCGAATCAGAAAATAAGGCATGGGACAGGCAACGCGCGCCGAAATAGCTTCAGGACTGGGTTGCAGTGGAAGGGAGGCTGAAGTTTTATTTTTAAACCAGTTAAGCATATTTTAAACTGAATTAGCATTGTCAAGACTAATCATAACTCATCTCATACTGCAGTGTTCCTCTGAACGCTTCAAATAAATTTCTTATGGAGTCTCACTCTGGTTTGCAGCTGGGCGGTTTCAGTGTCACTGGACTCACTGAGGGTCACTCGCTTACCTGGTGGCAAGGAAAAGCTCCGATCTGTCTAAATGGTTACTAGGCTATGGTAACTAGGTAACATCTTAGAACTTTGAAAAAAATATCCATTAGGAGAGTAACTTTGCACTGAGGTAGATGAGCAGTGCTCAGCCAGCCTGCCCTGTTCCTGCAGCCGTACGACAACAGCATCCTGCAGAGCCACGGGGTCAACACCTCACCCCAGCCATCACTTCTGAGCAGGGCTGTCCCAGAGCAGCCCTCATTTTCCTTTTTCTTTTGTACCTTAAAACTTAAACATCAAACCCCAGCGTTTGGCATAGCTGCGTAGCATCCTTACTGCACGTGTTTCCAACACGTTCTTGGGCCACTGTACCAATGTGGCAAAAGCTGCACAGGGAGTCGAAACCTGGCACCTGTGTGCTGTGATGCTTTGGCCAAGGCGAGCATCCAGAGCCCAGGCGGCCACATCACTGTCTGGTCCCTGCTGCACTGCATTCCTGAGAGCCATGCTGCCCCTGGAAAAGAAGAGTGCTGCACAACCCTGCACAAATCTGGGCACATGGAAGAACGGCAGAATCAGTCTGTCGCCTACTTCAACATGTTTCATCTCACACTGGTGAAAAATATCTCAGAATTAAAGGTAAATGCCTTCATGACTTCCTAAAGGTTATGCCTAGATCTTATACTACTGACCTTAAAGATTATTCAAAATTTTCTTGATTTTTATGCCACTTCCATATCTGAACCACCCGTGCCAGATTACTGTACAGTTAAAAGAACCCCGAAATTGTACACAATTCTCCCAGAGCTCTCTCCAGGCAATTCTCAAATTCTGCAGTAAAACTGCAGATTATTGCAGCAAATGCCTACCTCCATCCACAGACTAGAAACTTATCTAAACTGGCATCTGTTGTCGTATTTCAAATATGTTTGTAATTGCTGGAATATATATGTTTGAACTCTGAAGTAAGGCTTGTTTTTATCTAATAACAGAAATGGTAAATGACAGCCTGGATCTCATTAAAATAAGTTTCTTAGAGTAATGTACCCAAGAACCTGTGTATTAAGTAATCAAATAACTTTTAGGACCCATATATACAAAAAAAGTACAGGGTAAAGAGAAAAATCCTGTCTCCAGTGAGATCAGTAGGAAACCACTAGTTGCTGCAAGGTCACCTGAACTCTAACCAGGCTCTGAGAGTGTGCTCTTTGTATGGGCACATGCTTATGTAACATGGTTCTTTGGCAAAATTTAATTAAAGAGAAAAATGTAAAGCACTTAGCATTAAGTGGTCCAAGTTTGTTAACATACACTATTTAGAATGAAACCTAAATTAGCAGCAAATAATGCTAACTCAGCTGTGAGCATCTCAATTAAAATTACTTTATGAAAAACACTTGTAGACTATCTAAACTTTCACTTTTAACTAATATTTTCTATATCGTTTAATTTTTAAGAGCCAAACAAATGCAGAAGCTTTATTTGAAATGTTGCAAGCTGAAGCAAACTCCATTGACTTGACTTTATCTTAGCTCTCCATTATACCAGGGTCAACAATTCTTTTCTGTAACTTAATACTGAATAAGTATTTTTGCTGACTACTGAAATCAAGTGGGAGGAGGAGTCTGGCAACAGACGAACGCTTTTACTCGTGCTTGTATTTACAGTAGCAGCTCATATACTTAGTGGTTTTTATTTTTAGGCAAGAGAAATATACAATATCCACAAGGCTAAGATTATCATGCCTGAAGATTCTTGTTATAAAAAAGTTCCCTGATTCCTTTAACAGAGGCAGAACATCTCCGGCTTCTCAAACAAGTGACCAGACTTTCTGAGGCACATAGTTTTGAGGCATGTGTTTTGGATTGTGATGACTTAAAAACACGTGCAATTAACATAGCTTTCTCCTTATGGCATTCAAGTTACCAGATCAGGATGATACATAAAAAAACATGCAGATAAGGCATCATTTGCCCAAACATGTCATCAGAAACTGCCTTTCTGAAAATATGTCTCTGGCAGAATGAAAACACAGATATGTGATACGTCGCTGTTTCAGAGCAATTATAATATCACTATGATGCAGACTGCCTTCATAACTTCCTTAGCTCAGTACTGAGGCTAATCTGAATTCTCAGAAGTATCATGCTGGATAACTCTCAGTTTAGTGCAAATATCCATGACAATATACTTGGCGGAGAACTAGGCACAACTGACAATACTGGGGAAAAGGTTTTCATTGGTGTGGGATACTGCACTGTGACAGCCTGTTCTTTAGAAAAGTCTCTAAAATATATCAGAAATATATTTCTCTCCCTTGTAGTCTTCTCCTAAATGAGAATAGAATTACTCAGCTTTTTTCACAATGCACAGAACAAATTGAAGTTGAAAATAACTATTGGTTCCTTCTTAGCACACAGACAATGGCTGTCTTTTTATCTTTAAGGAGAAAACATGCTGGTCCTATTGCCCTCTTTAAAACAGTAGGTCATCAAAGAAAGGTTTTTTGATGTTTGAAGATCAGTCCCCCAGTGGTCAGTACTTACAGCAATGAGAACTGCAGCGGTGGCAGAAAAGCTGGATGGCTTTACGGCTTGCAGGACTACCATGACATGTCTGACTCCATCACCAGAGAGCTGGCATGTAAATGGAATGAAGAATTCACTGAAATGCTTTGATGTCGCATATATGCTGAATCTAAAAGGAATAGGAGAGTTTGTTTCTAAAAGGAAATTAACAAAGAACATTATAAAGCTATGTAAAATAATGGGTGTTATAAAGGAAGGTCAGGAAATTCTGGTTGTTTTTCCCGCAGTGTAAGGAACCTGGGCATTCACAAAGAGAGATATATTAGCCTAAAAACAAACAAACAAAAAAGAAAACCACACACACAAAAGAATCCGTTCCCTGTTTGATTTCACACCGTGCCATTGCTGCCAAGCCTGCCACCTGACCGAGCACAGCCAAGTCAGGGACCACCGTACAGCAGGCCCCAAACCAGCATTGCGCGCTGCTGGCTCACTGCAGCTACAAGTTATATCTGTGAGGTGTTGCAGCACTGAAAACTTGTGACTCAAAACGAAGGATTTTGCTGGAGAGAAAAAAAAAACAGTGCAGAGTTCCTCGTCCTCAGGCAGCCTGCTGAAATTGTACCTTTTTAATTGGAGGAAGTTGTATTTACATACGGAATTTACACGTATCAATGGCTGTGGCAGACTATTTCTGAGGAAGCCCCTTGTTAATATTTTGGCAGAATGAGAGTGTTTTTTTCCCAATTGCAAATGTCGCTCCATCTGCCACAAAGCCCGTGGTTCCAGCAGCCTGCCCGCCCCCGCGCTGGGGGCACCGCAGGAGCCCAGTGCATGCTGCTGGGGTACCAGGGCAGTCGCTTGCCGGTCCCTGCAGGAATCAAACCCACCCCGTACCATTCCCAGGAGAGTCCTCTGCACCAGGAGAGCCCCAGCTCCCACACCTCAGGTGCATCTCCCCAGCACCACATTACTAGCTCACCTGAGACAGGGGGCTGGCTCTCGCCCCCGTCCCCAAAATTTTCACCCATAGTTTAACATCATAACAGATCCGTCTCCATGAGGCACTTTTTTTTTGGTGAAATGTCTCATTTCCACAAAGAAAGCTTCCAGATTTTTTGTTTGTTTTTGTTTTGCAATCTGGATTATAACGAGAAAAAATGAACATGATTTCTTAAAACCAAAAGAAGCATTTGACACAAAAAAAACAACCTCAATTCTAAAATGACTATTTCAGTGATGATTTGTAATCTGTGCAGTTTCATCTACTTGATAATACCCAGCTTAGTGTTAGATCTAAAAAAGGAATGAAATGAGAAAATCATTCCTTTGATATGCACTAAATTATTCAGTTAGTAAATTAGTGAATCTTATTCTGAGTGTTATTAGCTATTAGCATGTTACACTTCTTGATGTTGCTTATGAAGAATGCATACGAAAATGAGGAAAAGATTTCCCTTTTGAAGTTGCTGCCACTTGAGTTGTTGACATTTCTCTTAATTGGTGGCTGTCCTCTTGAATACAGTATTCTGCTGTCTGTTTTCATGAGATTCCTAATTTTTAATTTGTTCTCTCATTGATTAGACTTTTTTTGGGGGGGAATGAGTAACTATCAAGATAATTAGCTTTTCAAGGGAACCATGTTCTCCTAAGATATTTATTAATGAGTCTCTCTTTCAGTCAGTATACCTAGGCCTTATTCGTAGGGAGAATTTCAAGCTAACATCTGGGCTGGTCAAACCTCTTCTGATACCCCTGTGGGCAGCAAGAAACTCATAGTAGATTTCAGGAGGAACAAGATCAGCCCCTAAGAATTTAAAAAGATTACCGATGTTCAGTTTGTATGAGGAAGATATTCAGTATCTAGGAAAACCTATGATACCTTCAGGCTCCAGTGTAGGATTCTGGAGGGAGTGAAAAGGAAAATGACAGCAAGGCAATTCCATCTGAACAAGGATACTGTTTTCAAAGAAGCTATTGACTTCCGCAGCAGGGCTAGCGAGCCTCTGTTATTCTGCCTGCTCTGTAATACTGGAAATGCTCGGCTCCCTTTTATTTAAAGTCAATGCAAGTTACATAAAAATGAATCCATTTAAAACAACAATCATTCTGCATATGAAGTTATTTTCCACAGGAGAGCCAATAAACTTAAATAAGTACATGTTCGTTTTAGAAATCATCATCTGTCTTATACTCACAATTAAAGAGCACAACAGATAATAAAGCACTCCAACATGTTACACATTGCTGCAGTGATCTAATCTCATTCTCTTACTGTTTGGCTTCTATAAACCAGTTCTCGTCCCTTTCCTTGCTCTCCTTCTTAACCTTAAAATCTGCCTTGCACATTGCCAGCTATCCTCTTCCTGCTGAAATGCAATCTCTCTTTGGCATGTTGGTCTCTCTCCTTTTAGCAGCTCTTTCAAATCAGACCAGAACACCACCCTCTTGCTTTCTCTGCAAGCTCTCCTGCTCTCTCCCCTAGTTCCATTGACCCTTCGTCACTAAGGAGTCTCTACTGCAAATTTGCCCATCATTCCTAGACTTCTGCCCACACTAAAAGCTCAGCCCATGTCCTGGCATAGGTGCCTGTGGGCACCCAGTGCTGCCCTGCCGCAGAGCCAGCTCTGTGTGCTGGGGCCACTTGGGTCTACAGCTCCACATAGCTGGTCACAGCGGGGCTACCACCTCTACGTATAGGCTTTGTATGTAACAGGGAACAACTGCTGGCTTTGGGCTTCTGCTGGTACTGAACTGGAAGTATCTGAGTGCTAACTTCTGCGCCTCCTGGCAGTGAGAGTCATTTCTAGAAGAAATAGATCAACAACTACAAGACAAATTGTCAGAAAAATCAACATCACCTTTCAGATTGAAAATCAATATACAAATAATAAAATTGAGGAGAAAAACAAATAACTAATTAACCAACCAACCAAAAAAAACCCGAAGTGATTTTGCACGGGCTATAAGGGTTGTTATAAACAGGTGAACAGACCATTACAGAGTCATATCTTACAGGGAAGCTTCACTTTGGAGAAGAGCAATGTTTATAGAGCTAATTTTACTTTATTGAATACTATTAAAATACCTATTAGAAGTTAGAAGTTGTAGTCTAAAATACTGCAGTGCGGCTCACAGAAGAGCCAGCATGGGCTGTAAAGTGGCCTTACATGGTGATCTATTTCTGCCAGAATATAATATAAGCTATTTCAAGAAGCCATTTACAAGTAAGCTGCCTGGGTAGAACCCTGCCCTCCCTGAAATCAATAGGAGTTTTGCCGATGACATCAGTGGAATGAGGTTTTCCTTTCGTTTTTAGGCTGTGCAAGATTACATATTGGGTCAGAAAAACAGTGTTAGTTCTACTGCATGCAAGTGCCAGTGATTTTAAATACAGCATTTGCTTAGGAGGATTACTAAACGGAATTTGCAAAGTGATTTGTTAATGGAAATGTTTTGTTTTTTTTTATTTCATCCGTATTTCCTTATAGGTAGAAGTTCCATCTTACTTTGTACTTAAGCATACTTCTGCTGCACCAGTAAGAAGGACACGCTCCAGCTATGGGCCTTTGGGTGTGAGAGGCACGTTGCTTCCCTTCCCCATTCCAATGGAAAAGCAACAAAGCCGACCGTTTAACAGTACGAATTCCATTATTACACGGCTTAGAAGCTTTGCAAGCATCTAAGTGCTGCAAGTGCTATGATAATTTATCTTTGAACTTGTTAGTAACAATGCATAATTAACAAGTAAGCTGTAGGAACATGCAATTGCTATGTATTTACATGGTATTTGCCAGGCGGTTGTGGTGTAATTACAGAGATTATACCTCCTCTGGAGCACAAGGGTGCGTGGTGCAGAGTGTTCTCTGTTTGCGTTATTTCCCACACTTGGCCCAGCGAAGCAGAGCACAGCTCAGTGGGGTCTAACAACGCCTTTCACTCTGGTGGAGGTAAGCCACGGGGACAGAGCCATGTGGACCTGCACCCAGCCCCAGTGTTTCAAGAGTCACCACAGGTCCCTTCTGTTTGGCGCAGCAACGCTTGTTTTTGAGCTCAAGTTATTTATGCTTTGGACCACTGCCCTTTCAGTGATATAAACGGAGTTAACTATGCAGATTCAAAAATTAAGACAGGTTGGGCACTTTTAGTATAGCAACATTTTCCTGTTATGTATAATATGATGTGTTTGTGTAATAATTATAGATAAAAGAATGCATGAAAAGAATCCACCTTCTACAAAGCTTTAAACAAACACACGACAGCACATGACAACTACTTTGCCCTAAAATTCACTAGGTTCAGAATACCAAATGTGAAGTTGTGTAACTTAGGCACTATAAAAAAATCAGCTAATGGTGAAAAGTGCAAAGAAATATGCTGCATCTCTGAGGTAGTCGTGTTTTACTTGACTCAGCATCAACTGAATTAAAACTAAATTAAAAGATTCTATTACATTTGAGACCTGCTTTCTGCAGAAAGCAGATCTCTGTGCACGAAGCATCCTGAGCATAAAATACACGACTTGCTAGGCAGTGGGCACAACACTACTCTGGGTATTTAACTAACGTAATGGAAACTGATAGATTTGCTGATGTTGAAGATGTAAAATTTAACTTCAGCATACAAGGAAGTAACTATGAGCTACTCTGCTCTGTCTAGAAGAAAAGGTAGGTATCTCTTTGAAGTGCAAGTTAGTATTATTCAGCTTCACGATAATCTCCCTGTCTTAAGGGACGTGATTTATGAGTATAATGATAACACTTCATGCTCAGAAAGGCCAGCAACGTGACGTGGCAGGGCGTGAACTGTGCTGGGTTATTTTCCTGTTACTACACTGGCTGCTTACAACCGCACCATAAAACCAAGATGCACATTCACACAACCTAATGATCTTGTTTGAATGTCTCAATGTGATTTTACCTGCTGTGTTGCAGCCAGCACACTCGCGGTTCACAACAGCCTCTGGACAGAGCTCCGTGCCGAGCTCCAGCACGCTGCCTGGTGCTCCTGGCCCAGCGGATGGCTTCGCTGCTGCTGCATCCTGCGAGCAGCCACCTGGGCTGTGAACGTGAACGCGTGACGTTTGCCACGGATCACGAACAGCTGCTGCCTCTCGCTCGACACCTTGCTGCAGAGCCGTGTGCCGCCTGGCGCTGCCGTTATGTGCTCGTCATGGCTGGAAAAGAGTGAGAATACTGCTGTGACTTTTGAAGAGAAATTGACACTCAGGCTTCTGAATTTCCCAGCACACTATTTTTCCCAAAGACTCGATGCTTGAGTTCTAGACAGGGCTCAACTGGTTGTGTAAAAGTCGGGTCCAGGGAATTTTGATGCTTGGCATCAAACATCAATAGCTTATTTCAGCAGCATACTAAATGGAATGGAATAAATGAATCCCAAGCGTTACTTATCAGCACCAACAGTTCAAATTTCAGTCCATCTCAGATGATGTAGCTCAGGAACATTAATAAGGTGCACTAAGTCCTGTCTGCACTGACAAATTTAAAGATAATTTCAGAAGAAGACAGTTTGAAAGGAAAACATAATCTCCCTTTGCAAAATTCCTACCTGGAAAAAATGTGAATTGCTTAATGACTTGCATTCTTCAGTATTTCTATGTGGATTTTTTTTTTCCCCAAGGTTTTCATATTTTCATGGAGTGGACCCTTCACAAGGAATCAGGGAAAAGATGCCCATATGTGATATAGTTAAAATCAGAGATATCATCCATAGATTTCATGACTTTTTCATTTCTATTTCTTCTATTTAAAATCATGAAGTACCTGGGTGACAAGTTGCAGCAATTGTTTACATTATCTAAAACATCAGTGCAGCATTTTTGCAGCATACCAGCAAGAGCCAAGACCCGTATTCTACAAACATCTTTAAAGGAAACATTTCAGGCAAGCTGCAAACTTTGGGTTTGAAATTCTTGCTCCAGTTAAGGTTGGCACTTGGCGTTCGAATTTTTTACCTCCTTACCTCCTTTTCAATATTGCATATGCATTCCGGTACTTTCTTTTTAAGAGGAGACACATTAAATACCCAAATCCCTCTGAACAGTGAATTCTTTTAAACTTTTATCTGAAGAGATGCTGTTTTACAATCTGAGAAGCAGAGTCTCCTCTGTCTATTCAGTGGCAGATAATTCAGAAAGGAAAGCTTTCCACTGACTTCAGCAGGGTCTGGATCAGACCCTTCAGCTAGCATTTTGATAGAGTTATTTTTCATTAAGACGCAACAATAACCAGTAGAACACTGTAATTATTTCTGGGGATTAAATAATTTTTGAGTGGTGAAATTGTGCATGATATCAGTCATACTTTGGAACCCAACCACTTTATACGCCATTGAAGGCCTCATCGCACACAAGGGATGCTTTGTGAGCCAAATTGGAATGAACTGGAAGGCAACAAAAGCTCTGGCTAGGAGCAGACCCTAGTTGTGAAGTGTGCGAATGATGTTCTCTTTAGGGCTGGAAAAGCTGTCTTATAGCTGGTGTGAACATTACAGATGCTGGTAAACTGTGAACCTCTCAGTGAACGTGCATGCCTAAATCTGAAATCGTTTTTGAATAATTCTTGCTTTCTATGCGAGTTTTCTAGGAAGGGGCTTCAGAAGTGTGATTTTTCCCAGCGAGAAGACTCAACAGAAACCCAGCTCTTCTGATGTGTTGATGGAGTTGAGGAGCAGACACCATGTGATGCAAGTTCATATAGGGCGAGCAGAATTAGGACAAATGTTTGAACACTTCTCAACAAATTGCTCACAAATGACTTACAGAGAGAATTACTTGCAGAACGATTAAAGCATATGTTTTCAAAGAAAAAAAAAAAAAAGAAAAAGATTCAGGAACATCAATCTGCTCACGGACAAATAATGAAAAGAGGAAGAGGAAAAAGTTATCAAACAAATATGAAACTGCAAATTACTCACTCAGCTCAGTTTGCAACAAGCAATTTTTATGGTAGTAGGAGCTTGTGGAGTAGGAGGTAACTGTAAGAAGAATGATTGATTCAGTATCTTATATTGCAATTCTGGAAGGGGTTCAACATCTAATTTAAAAGCCATTTTCTTGCTTTTACCCAGTAAAGAAAACAAAATGATTGTCAATGACTGTGAGCTGTTTTGGGCAGATAGCATCTATTTTGTGTCCCTGTGGTCACTGACAAAGGCTGGTTCATAACAAAGAGCAGTTACTTATTACAAAAGACCTCTCTTGCCAGAAAAACAAAAACAAAAAAAAAGAAAAACCTGCCTGAGGAAGGATATTGCCATCATAATCCTCTTTGCATCTTCCCATTAGAGAGGAAAAGGTTTGCCTTTCCAGAAGAGATATAAAATTGGTCTTAAATTTGGTGCATTTTTTCAGCCTTTGCACTGTGGAGACTTGAGTAAACGGCTTCTTTTCCAGCCTCTCTTTTGGTCATGTCACTGGAGAGGAAATGGTAATAAAGTAAGCAGTGATTTACTTTCCCCTTGGAAGACAACAAAACACACTTTGGGCATCCTTCTCCTAAGACTGCCTGTTGTTCCTCTGTCCCAGCCCAACAGGAAGCCAGCCACCACACACCGTGACACTGGCAGGTATTTTCTGCTCAGGACAGAGGGGGTGGCTGAAACATATTCTGTGCCCATGGCACAGCGGGTGTGCTATCAGCATTCAGACCCCCTTAACTCCTTATACCTGTCCTCCTGATTCCATATTTAATTCCTAATTTAATTCCTGAAAAGGCACATGCTATTTTTCACAGGGATAACAGATGTGAAGGAGTCCACTTGAGCCCTACTGCTTCACTTCAAAACAAAACAAAACAAAAACACAAAACTTAAGATGTTAATGCTGTAAATAAACATTATGGCACAATCTTTGGGTAAACGATATCCAGCATTACACAAAATTTTAGTCACAATGAAGGATTTTACAAGCTCCTTTGAACTAATGAAAGAAAGGGTTTAATTTAGAACAGTGATACGTTCACTCCAGTAAATGCCATTTGCCATAAATCTCAGTATAAACTGAGCCAAAATAGTTTGCTGTGACTTAACAATAACCAATGACTACAATTTCATTTTACTCTTACTATGTTTTTAGACAAACGGTTACCAGCACCAGTAGATTTCTGTGTCCACTGAAGGGAACAAGAAGACGGTGCCTTTCTGTCTCTGCTGCGCTGATGGCTGTGCTTGAGGAGCTGCTCCTGCATCACCCACCTCTGCTGGGGCACACAGCAGCTCATCACCTGCAAAGTCACAAATTTAACTACACGAGTGCTTTCATTCTGACCATAATCTGAATGTAGAGAGATTTGGCCTGCCTCAGTTTGGTGACTGCAGGTATAGATGGAGACTACTTGATCCAGGTCAAAAGCTACCGCTGCCCTTTGCCTTTACCCTGCCCAGAATCCCCCAATCCAATTGCATTTAGGAAATTGGGCTAGAAAGGGTAACACAACATTCTGCTGCTGCAGCCCCCCCAATACTGCAAGCTTTTTTGCTATTGTTTAATTTGCTACATGTGATTAACTCCTCCGTGTTTCTGCCTGGCAGAATTCGTGACTAAAAATACCCTGCGAGTATATGGTGTGTGCTGCAACACTGGCAGAAAGTAAATAAGACCATAGTCTTCATAATCGCTGTTTTTGCAAAGAACTACTGCTCCCAGCAGACTGGCTATTTTAGGCTGTAAATGGAAAGCAGAAAATGAGATTTTCTTTCCCTGCCAGGTCTTCTCCTGGGAATTTTATTGCTTTCTGCTGTGCACCTACTCTGGGTGTTGATGGCAGCACACCGATAATACCGGTGTCATGGAGGATGGATCACTGGAACTGGTTCTGAAATATGACAGTGAACGTGGGAAATAATTTCCACTGGTATCAACATATCAATTGTTGATATAAAATGGAGCGATAGATCAAAAGCAGATCGGGATAGCCTGATTTACTCCATGATTCACTCCATGATTCAGGTGACAGTTCATTCAAATTCAGCTTTGCAAAGTCAGTAAAGGTATTCCTTAGCTGCCTGCACTTTCTGTTCTAATATTGGTAATATATTTACTTCTATCTTACTTTTGCAGACCACGTTTTACCTCTTATTTGATGATTTAAATGCAGTTATGAAAGTAGACACTCTTGATTTGTAGTCCCATTGACACCAGCTATGCCTGGCCTTATCTGCATTATACAGCACCTAAATCACACGTATCGTATAGATCTAACAAAAGACCTTTGCACGGTGTTTACATCTGAGAAGCATTAATTATCATTCTTAGACTTCATGTATTATGCTTTTTATTTTTTTCTGGAAAAAGCCCTCCATTATTAGGAATTCAAAAGATTAGACTTTGTTACAGTAACATGCAAATCTGGGAACTTGAGAACAAATTATAATCCTTAGCATTTACTGCACCTTTTTGATGCCCAAAATGGTGTTCAGAAAGATTTTCCGTTCCAGGAAATACCCTAGATATTTCATGGCGTGGATACTGCTGTGGTATCAGGTCTGTATCCCCCCATTTGATGGAACACCACTCATGAGCATCCTTTGACTTGTTGAGTAACTGGTGATTTATTTTAATCAATTGTAGTACCATGGCAAAGTGCTCTCTTTCTGTGTATATAAGTAAGAAACTTTTAACATGGGAATAACGTCAATCGTGCTGTTTTATGTACTGAGGGAGAGGGAGTGAGCTTTTCTGGGAGCAAACTTATTGAGTGAAAGCATACCACAGTCAACAAGGGTCAGCTCTGGCACTGGGCAGATGAAGGAATTTCAGAGAACACGTGAAAAAAACAGATGGCTTTAAAGAAATAAATAGAAAAACTGCTTTGTGTTGTACCCAGACATCACATGTGATAATCCAGACATCACAAATTGCTGTCAGAATTATGATCTGTCATTCTCATGCTATTCCCTTTTGCTTTGTCATTTACAGCAATCATGTGCTTGTCTTCAAGCAGTCTGATGTTGTTCACTACTTGGTTCATTTGACCTTAAAAATATCATTAACATGGCAAAAACATTTGAAAGTTGGAAAATTATCATCTAAGGAAAATTCCTGGAACACAACGAAAGACAGGAAGCGACTGAAGAACCCCCTCTGATGTATTCTATTTGAAAAGGGCCTGTCTCTCTGCATCTCCTTACACACCACAAGCCGCAGCTGTCTTTTCTAATGCTGCTTCCTCTGCACTTTTTATGACAGGCTCTCTTGCCCTTAAAAATTTCTTTTGGTACTATCTTCATCCTCATCATTTTCTACTCTCCTTTCTAAAACGGTGCAACACCTAGCTCTTGCTTATTGCCCCACTTCTTGCCCTCTTGTCAGCTTCAGACTTCCTCTCCTCTTCTACCTGTGATCTTGTTTACTTATCTGGGCATCTTTTCCCTCTGTCCTTCACTCTTTAATCCCATGGCTTTGTGTGTAATCGCTCTCATCCCTGGACTCCCTTCCCCCTATACAATTACAGCTCCTCAAAATCAGAGCAGCAGACAATAGACGTTTTTAGAAACACAGTATGCACCATGGCTAGCCACCACCAGAACTACTTTTAGATTTATAGCCTTTTTCTCCAGAGAACCCTACTTCTTTTTACATAGGTGTCAGCTGGAAGCACAGCGTGCATTTCTCCCCTTTGTGCGGCACCTAGCACAGTGGAGGACATCACCTCTTTGGTCCCAGGGATGCTCAAAGTATCTTTCACCTGCCAGGTCCTTGCCTCCTATGCTGCAGACTTACCATCTTCTACTTCCTCCTTTGCAGCCCTTCAGCTTGCAGCTCCTCACTTTCCCTGTGCCGTACACACGTGGGAACCTGGGCAGGACAGCTGGGACTGCTTCAGTGCGTGCTGCTCTGTTGCGTCCTGTGGTCCAAGCATCTTGCTGATAAGATGTTAAGCCAGCCCAGTAGCCTCAAAGAATGTTCAACTTAACACTCAAAACGTCGTTTATCCTGGAAGTTTAACACATGCAATGTTCAGAAAGTGTACATAGGGAAGGTTTTTTTACCCCATAAAAGGGGTCGTATAAGTCCTGAAAGGAAGAGCCTGGGAGCCAAAGAACATGGCTCTTCAAGCAGCTCAAACTGCTTTTAAAGTAACTTGATCAGTTAGGGAACTAACTGAGAAATCTATCAGAGGGAAGAGGAGGAGTGGGGACTAGCACCCCTGCTCTTGTCAATTCTGTCAACTGCTATTGAAATAAAGGGCCTGTAGAAGAGAGGGTCATAAAAGAAAAAAGGAAAGAGTTAATTTTCTGGAAAAAAGAAAAAGATCAATTTAATTGATACCAAAGGTCTGTTTTTACTGCTGAAAATTATATCAGAAAATGTCAGAATTTGAGAAAAACAGACCTATGAGAATCTACCAAATTCAAGAATAAGGAGTTTCATTTTTATACATGTATCAAATATTTTGATATTTGATACATGATACATGATTTGATACATGATACATGATTTGATACATGATTTGAACATCTCTGGTGGTAAAGTGCAAACAACAGGTTGGGGCTTTGCAAAATCAAGCAGTGGCCTTTCACAGAACCTTTTACAGTCAATACCATAAGAGTAAAATAATACAGTATTTCATAAAGGGATTTTCAAAAAGTTTTTATGTGAGAGTGGTGCAGTTTGCTACAGTTTCACAGCATGCACTTGAGTTTACTCTTTTCTCAGCCAATATAAAAATACTGTCAAAGATTTTTCCACAGATTAAGCAGACACTGATTTGCAATGTGAAGATGTAATTAAATAGTGTGATGGATTGTTGTAGGTTCCATCAGCTCTTTCAAGGCTTTCATATCACTTAATTGTCTGGACAGTAAATTTCGATTTTACTTATATTATGTGAGTAAAGAAGTCATGTTCCATGAAATAACTGATGTTCAGCTGGGTACTTATTAAAGGATATACATGACTCTTAGAAGGGCACAGGCTCAGCAAAACAGAAAACTGACCCTTCAGGTTGAGCACCCTAAAACCGTGTCATCCAAAACCCACAAACTACTTGGGAACAGTTAGGCTAATGCTTACAACTTTTGTTATAAGTTCTTGTGGTGCTATTCAGTGCAATACAATTATAAGCACATGAGCTTTTTGTATCACACAGCTGTTAGCCAACAACATCCTGATGTTCATTATTAATATAATAATAATAATAATAATGATAATAATAATAATAATGTTGAAGTCAGTGGAGTTAATGATTTAAACTGAACTTACAGCTTTCTTCAGAGCCATTTTAGTACTCTGTCAGTTAGTGATGGGAAACAACCCTGGCAGAAGGTTGAAAATGCAGGAGGCAAACATCCACTTTTTGGAGCTGCAGGCCTCCAGGACAAGGTTTGTCTGCTCCTGTGTGCCTGCCCAGGGGGACCCCATGGTATGGGGCAATGTGAAGTACAAATAATTAACAAAATACAGTGTTTCTTGTTCAGCTAGATTATTTATTATTAATAAATTATTAGATTATTAATAAAATATTAGATTATTAATAATAATGATAATAATAATAATCTGCACCTACCTCACTGTCAGCTTTATGGGTCTTGTCCAACACATTCCCCAAAGCCCATCAGGGACCCAGCGTGCTGTTGCTGTGTCAGCAGGCCACTAGCAAGGCACCAGCTTATTCCAGCAGAGCATTGGATACTAGGCAATTTGGGGACTGTGTGAAACTTATCTTCCATAATTACCTGTTAATCAGTGCAGAGTGCTTTCTAGAGCAGCTTGATATAATACAAAATCATGCTTTAAATATTCTTGGCTTACACTATGTACCAGCAAGAGAGGAGGATGACCTCGAGAGTGCAGGGTGGTTTCTTGAGAGCCCACAGAAATACTGTGACGTGATACAGCTGAGAGAAATAGTTGAAACTGGCCTGAAGCTGCCAGCAGGGAACTGAGGGAATCTATAAAGTAAACAGGAGAGCTGGGCAGTTTCTGTCTCAGCCCATCTGTAATGCCACCGGACTGGTATTTATTAGGAAAATAGGCATTATAAGGAAAATAAGACACAGTCAACCTACGACTGCATCTTCTGTCTCGCAGAAAGATGAACATGTTATTTATTTGGACCTTCTAGGCATGCTGTTTGCCCACACACTGCAGCCAGTCCCTTGGCAGAAGCCCCGCTTGCCGAGTCAGTGAGCAGGACAGCAGGCAGAGCTGGCCTGTGAATGGAGCACGTCCCAGCACCATCCACAGCCACTCTTAGTAAAACAGAAATTGTACACACCTGTTTTCCACCAAGATCGCTGAGCACAGGTCTGGCCCACCAGCAGGCGGTCTGCTCACCCCCGGCGCTCGGTCACACAGGGGTCCAGGGAGGAGAGGCACCCCCAGGTGAGGGGAGCAGTGGTAGCTCACCGAACCCCCAGGGATCCCCAGGAAAAAACGATTTTCTGTCTTCGGAAACTTCTGTTGGGGTGCACAACCCTTCCGCCAGCTCCTCAGGCCTCTCTCCAATTGCTGCAGAGTTTTGCTCCTCACATTACTGTGAACGGTCTCCTCATTTCCAGTCTGCACTTATTCATGATTAATTTATACCCATTTGATCCCAGGCTAGCATTAACCTTTAACTCCTACAGTTTCTCTGCTTGATATTTACCCCTAAGGGTATTTATAAATAGTTGTCTTCTCTCATGCTTAGCTCGCTGTGCTAAAAAAGATATACTGATGCTTATCGGCAATGGAATCCTTCCTGCACAAGAACAAGCGTGTCGCCTCATCTCGCAGATTAGCCCAAAATAGGCCTCTGGCTTGCAACAATGCGGTGTTCCCAGTTACATTCAGAGGCTGGTTGTTTTTGTCTGGCAGTGACAGCTACTGGGTGTTGGGACACCAGTCCCCACCACTTTGGGAGCCACAGCCATGCCGATTAGGGCCCAGCAGGCCGGGCAGCGCCATGTCTCTCTCGTGAGGCACCCATGGGCTGCCGGGCAGAGCTGGCCCCTCGCCTGCCAGTCATGGGAGGGCTCCTCCTCTGCAGCCTCCCAGGCTGCGCCTCCAAACTGAGGCAGCAGCCTCCAAAACACACAAAAATCAATCTGAAATGAGTTGGTCGGCCCAACCTCGCTTGAGTGTTGGGTGCTGTGTAAGCATCCCCGCAGCAGAAGGGAACTGTTAATTGTCCTAACTGGCACCTCCCTCTGCAAAGCTCCTCTGTGTCTTTGTTGGAGAATTATTATTTGGGGCAGGGAATTATCCTGGCAGAACACGGCTATCAAAGTTACATTCCCCACTGCCACAGACTGCACCTTCCCTGCAGACCACACACTCCTGTCACATTTTCCTCTTCCTTTCCCTCCCTTCTCCTTCCCCCTCAGTTCCTCCCAGCGCATGCACTTGCCCCTCGCCGACCCGTGGCACCTGCTGCCGTGAGGAGAAGCACCTGCAGGCTGCCCAGGGCAGCAGGCCTCATGCAGTGGTGGCACAGCGCTGCCCTTCCCTGCTGGCAACCTCTGAAAGCTGCCAACATGCTGTACTGGCACGGTGCTGGGCGGAGCGGAGAGGGAGGTGGGAGCAGGAGGTGCTGCATCGAGCACCATCGTGGCACCCGGGTGGGCACTGGGGCCGAGGAAGAAGGTTTACCACATGCACACTGGGGTTACCTTCGTGCCCTCTGCTATGTTTGCGCCCCCACGAGAATTCCGGGGAATAAGTTAAACAGTTAAAGGATTTACTAAGAAAGCTACCATGACAATTATTCCTGAACGCTTGTGGCATGGCAAATCCGGATCCATCTAGTGTCCTGTGGGAAGGTGGCAATGGCCCTTACCCCAGCTCCACGGGCTCGGGCACTTCCAAGAGGCAGCACGCTGCCGTCAGCACACTCAGCAAGAAGCTTGAAGGAGCAGGGGGAATGTTGCCTCTGCGCCAAATGTGCTGGCTTTGAAGCGTGCCAGTGAGTTGGCTTTTCCTCCTGCTTGGGCCCTGCTCCCGTTCATGGTGATCTTCCCAGTTCCCAGGCAAAATATTTCCCTACAATGAGCTGCACCATCTGGAGGAAATATTTCCACCAAATACCTACCTGCCTATTACGGAGTGATGCTGGTCTTCCATTTTCACAGCTTTGGCATTCTGCAATACAATCCATTGGTTGGGCTTGGAAGTATCTGGACCTGGTGCTTTGTATGGGTAACAAATTGCAGGGGCAAGATGTTCCTGGAAGGCTGAAGGTTGCATTTGTAGAGCTAAAGCCTGTAAAATTACTGGTCTTCCAAGCATGCAGAATTGCAAACTTCAGTGTAAACAGATTCCTCCAAAATAAACAAGTACTCTTACTGAGGAAAAACAAATATTGAGCTCTTTGAAGGAATGGCAAAAAAATGTTCAGGAACTCTTGACATCTCTTCAAAGTAAACTCCCTCTTACAGAATTGCTTTTTAGATCACCATGCTTAAAATAGTAGTGATGAAAAGTATTTCTAGCCTTCATTTAAAGAAGGAAAGTGTCTTTACTCTGTCAGATATTTATGGCAGCCTCCTGAATACAGGGGACTTAGTAAATTCAAAATAGTCAATGCTAAATTTTACTGAGAAACAGACTTTGCAGAGATGAAGTTACACTGCATCATGCCGCCTTGCTTTGACGATTAATTTAATTAAAGTGGAGCATTGAAAATTTCTCTGCTTTGAGATGAAATGTTTTGTTTTCATTGCTAACAGCACCCAGAAGTCAGCCGGGAGCTCAGAGATTATGCGCTGCCTTTTGGAAGAGCATTGCCCAGCAAAGAGCAACTCAGCGTGCAAGGCAGCGGTGCAGCCGTCATTGCTGCTCAACAGGCTGTGGCCTCGTCCTCCTACAGGAGGAAAACCATCTCTCTGCTAATGAGAAGAGAAAAACTGGCATTGCAGGATGAGAGTGCACAGGGAACTGCAGCAACGAGGCACTGCAACATTGCTTTGCTAAATCAAAAACAGCATCAAAAAAAGAGAAGTGGACAAAACCACAACCTGTGCTGGTGATACAGATTTGGCTAGTGCCGGTCCGAGTGAGCCTGCATTCCCAGCTGTACCTCCACTATCAGCAGCACCAGTACCTGGCACCTGCCACCTCTGTGCTTTGAATTGAGCTCTCCACCTCAGCAGTGTCCCTCTGGGAACAGGGGCACCCAGAGGCAGATTTGGGCACAGCCCATCAGAGACGCAGGTTTGGACTGCAGCACTACCAGAGCTCCCACTTGGCCTGTGGTGCCCAGGAGGACCTTGGTGCCCTGCAGCACCCGCTCAGGGCAGCAGAGCCCAGCACCTACCGGCCCTGGTCCCCAGGGTCCCCTTGCATATTGGGACAAGCCAGTCAGTGCCCACGTCCCCAGCACAGCTGAACCATGAGGCAGGAAGCATCTCCCACTGGGCACAGAGGAGGAGGAGTGCTGGGAGGAAGGAGGGCTGACCCCACACAGCACTGTGTGCCTGGGACAAGGTGCCAGAGAGAGTGCATCATTGTGGGAGATACCCGGTGAACACCAAGACAGCTAATTTTAGCAGGAAGTAGGGTTCCATTTTGCTTCAATTTATCCTTAAATTCCCCCTTGCCCATAGCACACAAGGATGACTGCCAAGGGCAGAGCGGCAGCTGATCAGTAAACAGGGCACCAATTCGGGACACTAAATCTTCTGAACCATTCCCTGACAAAGGCAAATGCCAGAGCGACTGTTCCGGTCTCACGCAGAGACCATTGGGTTCCTCTCGTTGCTCTCAGGGCTTGCAAATAGAATCTGTCCTTATATCAAGTTGTTAACAAAAACATGAGTGCGAGCGACCCTCTCACAACCGAGGAGAACACTTTCTGTAGCTGCCCCCAGCACCCCCAGGCACGTTTGGGGAGAGCTCCCTCTCTCCCCCCCCCCCCCCACCCCATTGTTTGCCATGAGTTTTACACAGCAAGGCATGAACTCAGAACCTAAACATTTTGATTGGGTTTCTGCCACAAGCAAGGCAGCGATAAGGAATGTGGCTTGGTTGAAACACGCTGGCTCCCAGCTCTGGCATTGCTGCTCTCTGAGCAGAGGCTTTCCAGAGACCCTTGCAGCTTTGGGAGGACGCTTCTGGGTGATTTAATGACCAGTGAACTTTGCCCAGCCTTCAGGCGCTAAACTCACCCGAGGAGCTGAAGCATAGTCAGGTTTTTGATGTTTGGAAGGACTGCAGAAACAGAGTCCATCTGATACTGAGTATTGCAAAAACAAGGCTCAGAGAAGAGGCTGCTGCTTTCAGTTTACTTAATTAGTTTATACACTGAAACTATGAATAAAAGGGCTGTGCAATTGCTTTGGCTTTAGTAGTAGCCCCGCAACCATGACAACGGTGAAGCATTACTGAATCACCATGACAAAGAGCTGGGGAGAAGACTGCTGCTGCAGAAAAGCTAATTTGGGCCAATCAGAAATCGTGCTTGCATGGAAAAATACGTCCTCCAGTAGTTGCTGTACTTTAATGCTCAGTTTTTAAGTGTCATATAAAAATAAATACCGGGGAATGGGTTTGGGGCAGCTCACACGCATCCATGACGGTTCATTTTGATCACAATCTTAACTGCTGGGTAATGACAACCTGTTTGTGCAAAGCCAAGATGTTATACAGCTACTTCTACTTCCTTAAAAACAGAGATCTTAAAATGTACAGAGCAGAGCTGCTTCCTCTGCTGATAGCATGGGAAATGCAGTCACCATGCCCGCCGCACCAGGTGGAACAGGTGCCTGCCAGCCCCAGCCTGGGGACCTCTCTGGGCAGCACCCGCTCTACTCTGGCAATTTGCTCACAAATGTGCTGCATTTCTGGGAGACGGTGCACTGCACACCATGGCTGGTGGCCACAGCCCCTTGCTTGCCCCTGCCCCATCCCAGGCCCCTTGGGACGCTGCCCTCAGCAGCACCCAGGGCTCCAGTGCACGTGCTGGGCATCTTGTCCTACAGCTGGTTATGTGGAAAAACGAAAAAAATTCTGTGCTTGTTCCCCACCCTTCCCCATGAGTCTACACCCTCCTGATAAACAAACTCTGAAATTTTGCCCGGCACCAGGAGGTGTTCCAGTGACACGCTACTGCTTTTGGAGAGGGCACAATGAAGGGAAGAGGAACAGCACCTGGAGGACATCTCCTGCTCCGGCGTGCTGGGCCAGGCTGCTCAAAGGTCCCACAGCAGCTTTGGCAGAGGAGGGAGCATTTAAAACCCACCTCTTCAGGGTCACTTGGCACAGCACGACTGAAAAACCTCACACTCCTCCACAGAGGGTCCATCGTTCCTCCTGAAGTTTCACTTATCGCAGCGGGAACTCACCCAATACTTACCGGAGCAGCAGGGGAAAGTCTCCTCAGAAAGCACTGCACCAGCGAGGGGGCAGTGGACACAAACCAGTTGTCGCAAACCACGCGTCCCCGCTGGACCACCGAGGACAGGCAGAGCTTCGCTGAGGCTGCTGACCCCCAGAGCCTGTGCCAGCATTAGCACAAGGTATGCCAGGCTTTTTTTGGAGCTGGAGAGCTGAAACCACAGGAGACAACACCCAAAAATGCCTGAAGGAGGCCGGGAGCTGAGCCTGGTGGCAGGGAGGCTCTGCCGGCTGCAAGCCCCAGGCGTGAGCAAACCCCAGGCTGGGCACCTGGGCAGTCACAGCTCCGAAGGGCAGCAAGTGGGCCTGGGGGCTGAGCCTGGCAGAGAAGCAGCCGGAGGAAGGGGGGCTCCTGCCCGCTCCGTGCATGCTCAGGGAAGCCAGGCTCTGCTCAGCCGCTGAAAATAAACAGCGCTGCCTGTGAGACAAGTGCCCAATCCATCTTCCTAGCAGAAATGGCTCTGCAAGCCTGCAAACTCGGTGCTCGGGTCAGGGGAGGTAACCGAACAGAGTCCCACCATTTATTCAACAGCCACCAGGGCAGCTGCCCCTTGGGCATCGGAAAACACCGAGGGGTTTGGGGAGGGGCTGCAGCAGTGCCAGGGTCGCATTGGGCTGCCCGGGGCACTGGCCCCACGTAGTGCCCACAGGCAGAGACAGCTGGTCTGGATCCTCGCGTGAGCCTGGGGACACAGCCTCTATGTGCTCCTTAGTACAGAATATGCTGGGTGCTACGGGCACTTCTGAGTCAGGAGAAACTGCAGCCCTGCGGTGTTACAGAGCAACAGGTATCGGACCCAGCGTTGTTGGGTCTTTGGAACATTTTAGGCAAGCAGGGGAGTTTCTCCTGTGTTTTTGTGTCCTTCTTTCACCTTTCTCGTGCTTGCAAGCACAGCCAAGGAAGGATCATTACCCCTGGGCTGCTGCTAATTGAACTGGAGATGGGACAGCCGCTAATAGCCACAACTCAAATGAAAGAGCATTCAGCTTGATTTTTCAGCAACTGTGTTTTCCATTGAGAAGCCATCCAGGCAGGTAATCTCTGAACAATTTTACTTGCCTCATTTTATAATAATTGGTGCTAGAAAACAGTGAAGAATAATGGCAGGAAAAATCGTGAATAAAACCCCTGCGTGCTTAGCTCTACCGGACACATGTCCCTTTACTTCTCGTCACTGGTAAGCAGTGACATTTCTCCTTCCACACTGCTAATCGCCATCTTCCTTTCATGCCATCCCTCAGCAATCAACACTCACCAGAAGATATCCGGAAACACATCCCTGGATTCTCAGTGCAAGAGCAAGCACAACAGAGGCGGCGACTGACCTCACACCAGCACGAGCAGAAGGGCCGAAACCATGCTGCTGGTGGCGTGGACAGGGCAGCAGAAGGGTGGCTTCTTCCCAGCTGCTGCCACCTTCTCCCTCCCCGCTCCCCCCAGCATTGCCAGACAGCGCCGGCCAGGTACCCGAAAATGAAGGTTTGTTCTGCCACCAATAGGCAGGCACAGCAACACCGAGGTTTCTGGACTGGTGTTTATGCTTCTTTAAACCAATGCAAACTTCAGCTTAAAAAGGACAACGCAGCCAGTTTAAAATGAAAAATAACCCCTCCAAATGTCAAGCTGAAGGGCTGCAAGTCCCCCGTCCTCAAAAGCGCTCCTCATGTCAGCTGCTGTCAGGAGCTGACTGGAGCAGTCAACAGCCTGGCAGTCCGAACTCTCCTAAGCAATTAGCAAATATTTGAGAATTATTCTGCTATGTTTGACATTTTAAACTGACTCCCAATTTCTATAGCTATGCTAACAGCCCCTAGATTCCTCGTTAAACATCTAACAGTTTCAAATATCGCCGTATGCCCCCAGCATCAAATCAGCATCTCACCAAATTTATTCCTCCTTTTTTTTCCAGAAATTTTTCTGCTCCAAGCACTGAAGCACCAAGAAAGTAAGGAAAGGAAATAAAATATTTACACGTGTTCTTGAATCTGACAGAAACTGTATCAATCCAGAGGGGATTTGAAAAAGAAGTTTTCAACAGATTTTCCCTAAATCAGAAGCTATTATTTTACTGCTTCAGAAGCCCCTGTTGCAGGAAGCTAAGCAGCACTTTTAACATTTGCAATTGTTTCCTTCTATTACCACAAAGATCTATCCTTTTTGGGAAGCCTCGGTTCCAACCCCACAGCTGGGCTGTTTGGGTTTGGGACCATCGTTTGATCCCACCTAAGCACCCACCAACACTTGCTGCATGGACACGGAAGCTGCTGCAGCCCTGCTGCCTGCTCGCACACTCACAAAGGCCTTGCTGATGGACCCTACTGAAAGCCCGAGCAGCTGATGCCTCCAGCCATTCCTCCGGGAGGATTACACGCTGATTAACCTCACAGAAAACCTCAAAGCCAAGGCCTAATACTGAGGACATCCCCAGGGATTGTCTGAGAAGATAAAGATGCCCATACCAATAACCCAGGAAATCTTCACTGCAAATTATCCCAAGACTTTAACTGTTTTATGAGCAGGTCTTCTAAATGACTCAGAGGAGTTCATCTACAATTTAGCTAACAACAAGTTTTTTTCTGAAGTTTTGTATGCATCTAAACTCATAGCTACACTGTCAATAGATAGATTGCAAAAAAAAATGCTTATTTTTTTCTTAAAACAGTTTTTTTATGTTGAAAGGAATTCCAGAATACCTGGCAAACACCGAGGAGCCCCACTCTCCTGGGCACGGCTATGCCTAGAGCAGATGAACTGGGTTGATTTCGTTGCACTCAGCTCCCATGTGGAAAGATCTATTTATTTATTTAGGTGGCATTTTTCTAGCTTGGGCCGGAGCGAGCCGCAGTGACTCACAGGGAGCACGGAAGAATATTTCCCAGGGATCGGCCCCGGGCAGGGGCTCACTGGCACGTGGGATGCCGGTGGAGCGCCCTGGGGCTCCCTCCCACACAAGGTGCCAGGAGCCCCACAGAGGGCAAGCTCCACAGTAAGGCTTCAGACCAGAGACATCACCACTGCCTTGGAATATTCACGGGGGCAATGAATTCAGGGAGCTGCTGCAGGTGCTGCCTCTCTGTGTGTGGGTACAGGACACAGCCTCCCTGTCTCAGCACCAGAGTATCGAAATCAACGTTCGTGTCAAAAAAAGGATGCCAAAAACACCTCATTCCCAATGGCCCCTCCTCGGGCACACTGAAGCAAGGACCAGAGCTAAGGGGCCCAGAACAGACTTGGGTCCCTACTAGCTCACGGCTGGAGGCAGCAGGCACTGAGATGCACCCGAGCAGTGTTTCCCCTGCAGAGTCCTCCTCATCAGCACGCAGGGAGCTGCGTGAGCACCCCTAGCACTCCTCAGGGCTTGTACTTCAAACTGCAGTGCCAGCCTTCAGTACGTGGGCTACAGACAAAAACCGAGCAGCCTTTTGCTGAAGAGATTAACTGAAGGTAGGTGGACTTGGCAGAGATGGGGGAAACAAACATCCAGGGTTTGCTGAAGTTTTCACTCCTCAGTGTTAACCCTGATGCTAATCCCTATACTTAATCTGAATATTCACAGATGATTTTTAAATACTTATCTGGAGATGGAGGCTTTTTGGCTTCCTGAAGTCATAGCTGAGGCCATGTAGGAGCCCAAGGCGTTGCAGGAGCAACAAGGGTCGGGCACCAGAAAGCCTCTGGCAGAGCCCTGGAAGGCAACCAGCACCCCAGGAGGTACCGCAGGGCACTGCCCTGCAGAAAGGAGCCTTTCAGGGAACAAAAACTCCAGGTGATGGCAGAGCATGTTCCTGCCATGATCGCTGCCACAGGGACTCGTCCCAGGGCAGCACGTCAGGGACGTGACACTGCTGCCCCCACGCAGAGTGTGCTCAGCATGCTTGTGGCAGCCCAGGGAGGATGGCAGAGACCAAAGCAGCAGACGGAGGGTGCAGTGCTCAGTGGGACCCCACAGCTCCCCCCGCTCGCAAGAGGAACCAGTCTGCTCCCTCCTGCCAGCAGGAAAGCCAGAGGCAAGCAACATTTCAGCAACAGCCCTCACCACTTGTCCAGCTCCTGCTGTCACGCAGGAGATTATTTCCATTTCCTTAGATGTGGGTAGAACAGGAGGCAACACAGAAACACAAACATCTATTTTGGCCCTGAGGCTTCAGCTCTGAATTTACGAGGTGTTTTAATGGTTTCTTGCTTCAGGGCTCTCGAGCTTGAGGTGCCAGCAATAGACTTAAATCCACCCGTGTTCTCAGCTGAGCTCAGGAGCAGGGGAAGCTAGCAGGTCAGAGCTGAGGTGGTAAGGAAATAGTGAACAGCAGCATCAAAATAAGATTTATTATTTAGAACTCAGTGTTGGAAGAGACAGACATGGCAGATAACAACGAAACAAAACGCCAGGCTCCAGCTATGAGAAGGGATGATACGGAAAGGCTTGCGGGCAACTAGAAATTCTTATTTCTGTGGTACCAAAAACTGAGCTAACAGAACATCGCAGTCTGACACTGCCTAAGGGGGGAGCCACCGAAGTTTTTGGGTGTTCAGCAGCAGGTTGGAAGAGTTTGGGGCCAAAACATAACAGCAAAAGCAGCACTCTCTCCTGCTCCTCAGGAACAGAGCTAAAAGCCACCTTTCTAAAGAAAAAACAGTTGAGTAGTCTTTTATAATAAATGATTACTCATGAGATTATTGCTACAAACAGGTCTGTGCACCACCTCAGCCCAGGAGACAGGTGAAGCCTATCATCAGCAAATCAAGAAAAAGAAATCTCCCACCACATAATTTTAGCTTGTTAAAGGCACTTTAAAATCTTTTAAAAATTGCTCCAATTACTGACTTGTCTGCAGAAGGATTTTAGGCTTACATTTAAAATTAGAAGCGACTTGAGAACTGTATTCAACTCTGGCAAGAAACTGTGGCTGGTCTAGAAGAAAAAGAAAGGTGGGGGGAGAAAGGAAGTGACAGTACAAAGTTACTCTCCAGTGAAGTCTCTAGGTTTCTTTACTTGATTTAACCAGATTTAAAATAGAGCATTCTCTTTACAGAAGAACAGCTCTGACTGTGAGAAATTCACTTGGACTTGGAATTTATCTTCTTTTAACTACAACCTGAATACATGTGCCTAGCTTATTTTTCGAAAATGACTTAAAATACAATTAACTGAGTAAAACAAAAAGTATTGGAAAGAATGCCTCCTCCTCCCTCTTCTCCAGAAGCTGCTCACAGGAACCTGGCTTACAACAGAAGGGAACAATTTGGAACAAAATCCTTTTCCCCCAAAATAATTTTCCTTTATTTTTGCATAACATTTTTGTATTTCCAACTATAAATAAAAAATGATTAGAAAGAAGTTACAAAATTGGTAGAATGGACCAGAACGGCACAGAATTTCTCACACACGACAAATCATTTCCCATCTTCCTCTTCCTCCTCCTTAGCTGCAGCGGGACCTGGCGCTTGGCACCGTAGCTGCGGGGGCCACGTGTCAGTCACTGGCGGTCGCATTTTCAGAATCTAAAAAACAAAACGGCCACGTGAGATCACAGACCGCAGCGTGCCAAAGGCACTTCCATGACAGCCACTTCAGGCAACACATGAGAACAGAACCCAAAGGTCCTCACACTGAGAACACGGCAGCACAAACGCTCCTAAAGCACCTCACCGAGTTCTTCAGAGTGAGGTCCCCACTTAGACACGAGAGGCCACGCTGATGCCCAGGGCCCACAGCAGAAGAACCAGAAGGAAGCACAATGAGCACAAGGCTGAAGCAGCAGCAGCAGCAGCCGCCCCGGGAGCCGTTGCATGCCCCACGCTCGGTGGCACGCACCCTACCAGTGCACACCTGCTGCGCTGGGGACGTGTGCTGATGTCCTGCACTCCATGTCATGGCAACGTGCATGCTGGTTGTGGGATCTGCAGGCATGTATGCTTTGTATATGGCATACAGCTTACTAGATTATTCCAGAAAAGACACGGTGAGTCTTTCAGGGCAGAAGGGAATGCAAGATGCATCAGGGAGAAGCACATTATGCAAACAGACTTTGGCCTAGCTCCTAGGAGGGGGAGGGGGGAGGTGGAGGGGTCTTGTTTAAGGCTTTGCTATCATTAAATTCAGTCCCAGTTTTCTCCCTCCCATCTTTCTTGCTCTGCCTGTTCAGAGGAAGAATTGCTTTTAAAGGAAGTAAAATTATGTCTTGGTCATCATTCTTCCACAAGGTTCTGCTCAACAGCAGTTCTGCAAATCCACCTGAAGGCACCACTGTTCTCAACAGCTGCCCACTATTAATAACCAGTCCTGGCACAGAAGTACATCAAGAAAAATGAAGTAAGATAAAATTAATGATCTCCAGGTAACAGGGAAAATCCTTAAGACTGCAATGGGACTTACTCCAGCCTACACAGCAGGTCAGCCATAAAGCCAAAACCAGCACGAGCTCTCCGGGTGCCTGGCTCTTGTTAGAAACCCTCACGTATACTTAGCCCACATCCCCAGGGACAACATCTCCAATTCTAATACTGAAGGCAGCCTGAACTTTTGACCAAAACTTGAAAGAGCAACATCAACAGCACTGAAGAGATCAGTGAATTTAGCTATACTAAATATTCTGTGCTGAGGAGAACCACAGAAAAATATGTGCCTTGCATCTTGTAGCTGCTGACTGGAGAAGGAAATGAGCACTAAGAAATATGTTAGGTATAGTTTTTTCTAATCTAATAAACAAAATCTGAATGCTGAAGAAGTTTCTACATTAGTTACAAAGTAACTGAAAGCAAACAAACAACAACACACAAGTAAATACTCTTTTGGGTTATTTTATGCCAATAAATAACATCCACTTGAGGACAGGGAGCCAGTTATTTCTTTTTAAATTCCCTAAGTTTTTAGGAGATGTCAGAGCTCCTGGATATCTCTGGAAAACCTCAGTAGACTCCAGACCCCCCAGCACAGCAGCTCAGGGGTCTCTGGCCACATCCATCACGTATCCCATAGCTCTGAGAGTGCAGCGGTGCCATGGGCGCACTCAGTGGGGCAGGCTGGGCCGGAGGCTTGGAGGAGCCTTAACAAGGAAAGGCAGAGTCTGGGGATCTGCTCCTTTCCAAGGGAAAAGAAAATAACAGGCAACTACAACAACATGCTAAATATATGCTGCAAATACATCCAGTGGCACCACATCAAAAGAAATTAATGTGAGTTTCCCTTCCTCAGACTTCAAAAAACCACGAGTTTGTCACAAGAATTCCAATGTTACAACAGATCCTTAATCAGACTAGGTCGTCTTCTATGCATAGCTTCTCCACACTTATCAAGGAAAATCTAAAGTTTAATGAGGCTGTGCATCTAAGAGTGAAGGCTTGAATTATGCAGCCTCTAGACTTCTCCTGGGGAAGTTATTTCAAGTGAGAAGTTTTATAGTCAAATATAGATCCAAGTACATACAGCAGCAGTCTTGATATTACACCGCAAGTATCACATGGGAGGAAAAAAAAGCAGAAAGGACCACATAATTCACAAAAGTTACTGCCTACTGCTATGAGCCTGACTTCTAGATGAATCAGTTACAAGTAATCTATTTACTGACACAGCCAACGTCAGCACCATGGTACATCCAAATCCCTCTGAGCAACAAATTCTTTCATAATGCAGAATTTGTAACCTGACAGCTCCTAAAATCCATTTCATTATGTTGCACTTCTGCAGCTTATCTGCATTAATAAAAGAACAAACACAGCCAGGGCTTGAACACCCCCTTCCTGCTGCATCCACAGGGACAGCTCCGCAGAGACTGTCGTGAAAACGCAAGTACTGCTCCAGTCAAAAACCACTGGCACGCATAAGTCACAGCACAACTCACCTCTGCTTGATGGTTAGTTTCAGCAATATAGACTGGAAAATAATTGTATTTACCAGGTTCACTTGGGAGAAACAACATGAAAATCAGCACAACAGTCAGCCTGCACGAATGCTCAGCTGAAGCTCAGCTCAGATCTGCACTGGCATAAGCACAAGCCAACCAGAGCCCAACACCACAAAAAAAACCAAAAACACAACCAACCAACCAACCAACCAAACCAAAAGAAAAAACCTCATGCTGAAGGATTCAATAAATAATAAATAACCATCACAAGAAATTTCATGTGATCATGTTTTTGCTGTTTTATAAATTCAATTAGCAAGATAGTCATCCACAGAATCCCTTAGGTTGGAAAAGACTGCCAAGATCATCAAGTCCAGTTATTAACCTAGCACTGCCAGTTTTACTACTAAACTACATCCCTGAGCACCACATCTACACATCTTTTGAATACACCAGGGATGGTGACTCAACCACTTCCCCGGGCAGCCTGTTCCGATGCCTCACAACTCTTTCAGTGAAGACATTTTTCCTGATATCCAGCCTAAACCTCCCCTATTTGCCTGTGGACTCTGCAGAGATTTTGCCCCTGTTCAGCAAACACATCGCTCTCCAGCACAGCCATCCTTTTCCCCAAACATCACCAGAAATCTGGGACTGGGAAGGACAGATGAGAAACCAGGAGAATGCGAGAAACCTCGCTAAGGTATTAAGCACAGTCCCGAACTACTGCATTTGTAACTTCTGACCCCAAGCCAACACTTTCAAAAACGTTATGGAAACTCAGCTGGGGAGCCCTCAGCAGCAAACCAGAAAACTAGGCAGTTTTTTGTCATAGTAGCTAACTTCTGAGATACCCATCTTGCTCAAAAAGACTTGAAATCTTTGCCTATTTTGAGGCAGGAGGATGAAAGCCATGCAATGAGGTCAAGTAATTTCAGAATGGAGACTTCCGATTAAAACTCTCCAAAGCTGACTCCAAAGAACGTAGAAGGGCAGATGTTTTTCCCCACTTGAAAAATGCCTGTAAAAAACTTGTGCTAATTGAACAGTACTGACACAAACATGCTGAACGCTAAGCCTATGAGGCTTGCTTAGAAAAATTCTGAAAGTTCTCTGAATTGATAATATCGGGGCCACAAAAATGCTTTAATGGAAAAAGCAACTATTGAAAAAGTCAAGTTAAACTCTGACTTAAAGGTATTAGTGATTTCCTTCCACAAATATCAAATGGCAAAGCCTCCAATTTGATTAAGAAGTTCATCTCCAGAAATACTGGCATCTAACATTAGGCACCTATTCCTGAATACAAGTCTCTCCACAAGAGCACACAGACTGCTACACTTGGCTAGCTGACTGGCCGTTCAAATCATCATCTTGTCTTTGATAACAGTCCATGTCAAATATCTCAGAAAAAAAACTGAAAGCTACATCAGACAGTGATGAAAGAGGAAGAAAGAAGCACTTTGCAGATAGATGTCAAGTAATAGCTAAATACATGTAATATTTACTCTTAAAGCTGTAGAATGAAGACCAGAGTTTACACATGGGAAAAAAAAACAAAAAAACAAAAAAACAAAAAACTAGTTTTTGCATCATTCCTTTGAACAGATGCAGTGCCAGGGGGGCTGAACTAGGACCTGTGGCAGAAGAGCCCTGAAGCATGTAGGTTCCCCCTGCCTGCTCCCAGCCCAGGGATGCTGTGGAAAACAGGATGCGAGTCCGCAGCCAGATACTCCATCACAATGCACGACAATTGAAAAGCCTAATTAAGGGCATATGGGCAAACTTAATTTGGCATCTCCTAACTACTGGGTGCGTGACTTGGCAGCTCGAAGTACTCCTTCAGTATTTTGTGCCCCCCTCCAGCACTGCAGCACTGACCCCTCGGGTGCCTCCTGCTGCAGGTCGGAGCTGAGTGGAAGTTAAGGTCTCGGCCCAAGTTGTCTCAGTCTGGCACAACAAGCAGGCTGCTGATGGCGGGCTCACGTGCTGCGGTGTGCCAGGCAGCCCTGCTGCCCAAGAAAGTACCCATACCTGCAGTACCTACACCCTTTCCTTTCCAAAAACTTCATGCAAAACACATGCATGTAGCTAAAAATAAAGTACTCGCTCACTGGTCCTATTTAAGTGGACTGTATTTAAGTGGACTTCCTCTAAATAGTTTTTTAAGAAACAAAAGCTGTTTCTTAAAGCATGAGGAAGACATCCAATGACAAACAGCAGTTTGAGGCAAGTTCCGCCCCCCCACTTTTCAAGGATGCAGGCAAAGTGCTATGGCCAGCATCTTTGCTCACATTTTACTCGAGAAGTTGTCCCCATTTGCTTAATTGCCACTGAGGGTCAAAGCGCCCTTCAGCATGATCAAGGATAATGCAATGTAACTGGAACTTAATGGTTGGAAGAACCGAAGCCAAGATGGCTATCAGAAAATTAAAATCACAAATACTGAAATGAAAGCATCAACCTCTGGTCCCAACACTAGCAAGAGATGCCCTAGTTAAGAATGCAGAGACTAAAAGTTTGAAAGCTTCGTTTTAGAAGAGCAAACCAACATGTCTGTCTCCAAATCAGAACCGGCACCGGGAGGCCCTGCTTGCTCACATAGGCCGCACACCGCATCACCGGCTCTGCACAGGTGCTCGGCGCATGCAACGCAGCCGTCTGCCTGGGAGAGGAGAGGGGAGAAGAGGAGAAGGTAGGGGAGGGATGCTCCTAGTGAACTGCAGTGCAGGCCTGGCGCTTGGAAACGTGCGCAGCACGCACAGCAAAGCTGTGTGGGTTGGATGCGCAGGAACACAGAAGCAGAAGTACCAAACCCCTGCCTGCACATCCCTTCCTAATTTCTGCTGCAGCCCACACCAACAACAGCGACTGCCAGGAGCATGCATGTGGCAGACTTGTAGCAGGGCCAAGTTTCGTATCTGCCCTCTCTCACTTTTAAATTATGCCAAGATCAAGTTAACGAGGCTTCCCTAGTACTTTTCAGTGTAGGATGTACCCAGTCCAAACACCTCATTCACCACCTACCAAGCTCTAGCATCCTCATTTGTACTGTCTGAAGATACCAGCAGCTTAAAATAGCCCATTTACTGTTCTCGTCTGGCCTGCTCTGCAGCAGCAGAACATCAGAAATACTGCAGCAGCAGGGAGGTCTCAAGCAACGCAGCCTGCAAGGCAGCACTACGCCACTTCTGGTGCACACTTTCATGTCTACAGCTGCAGGAGGTGGGACATGGCAGCTCTGGACACAGGCTGAGGAACAGCGAAGGCATCACATCTGCTCCTTACGCACAAGACAAAGGATAGAAGTCTGGAAAACAAATGCAGAATTACCCGGAAGAGCTGAGAATTAACAAGCTTCTACGCTTCAGAAAAACACTGGGGTTTTCACACAGTTTTCAAGCACAAAATGTTTATTTTTCTTCTTTTTAATCTATACAATTTCTTGGGGCTTTTAGTGCCACTGACTTTGTCAGTATACAAGGGGTGGACTATACAACAGGCAATAGCGACATAAACTGTAAGATTCAGTGCAAGCTGAAGGAAAACTGGTGTGAGAACATATTTTCCATGTTTGCTCATGAAGCATACAGACATGAATCTAAAAAACCCAAACAAATTAAAAGATACATGTTACAGAGAACAGAAATCTCTTACTACAGTAAGTATTTTGCCCAGGCAGAAGACTCTGCATAATTGTCTATAAAATTCAATTCTAACTGAATTGATGGAATAATATATTCAAAGGGTACAAACAAAATAATTTAGACAGATATAATGCTCAAAGTACAATAGAACTATACAATTCACAGCTTGGCAGCACAAGACATCTCTGCCCGTCAGCAGACAGTATAGAATGTCATTGCAGTAGAGATACAGAGCAACGCGCCTCCAAATTTGACTGCATGTTTCTTTACCTGTGCCTGTAATGATGGCCCTCAGTGCTTTCTGTTAAAATGAAACTTACCATTAGCAAATCAGTTTTTGTGGTTATCTTGTGCCTTTAGACTGAGAGGTGCAGATGTAGGCTCTATGCACAGTAAAATGGGCAAAAAGCAACTTGCAAACAGGAGAGAGGTGTCCATGCCACCTACAGTGCAAACTTAATTAAAATTAAAAAAAAAATTCAAACAAAAGTTGGTGAGACTCCAAAACTGAAGCATTCATTGGTCATATATGAAAAAAGAAAAATAATAGCTTCACATTTTTATTCCACTTCAATGTGAACACGGTTAGCACTTCAATGACAAACCCCCATTCTTAGCCTTGGCTGCTGAACTGAAGGCAGAGTGCACGCAGGTGCTGTACTTACACGGCTCTTACAGGGACCTGGGGACGTGCTCCTGTGATCGAGGTTTCAGTTAGAATTTTCACTTAGGAAACATGCATGGCTTTGTAATTTAACTAAATTATAGAAGCCCAGCAAGGGAAAGAAAACATAGTCCGATTCGGTGCTGATCTGGAAGAAAACAGTATTTGCCTGCCTGTAATGAAGTAAATTGCTGTCTACAGCAACTTCACCAGAGACTGTGTAAGGGAATGAATTGCACTGCCCGAAGGAAGCTATTACCTGTTCTTATATACAACTGACTGGGATCATCCTGTAAATGCTCCTACTTTAAAATGTGCATTTCACTACTTGTCGTACAAACACAAATTTCGATCAGTATCTCAAACAAATCTCACCTCACGATTTTTTTTGAAAGCCTCAGTAATGAAAATTCAACCCATGAATTAAAAGTGAAGCATTTACAGCAGAATGAAACTGATGAAGAACTTCAACTGTAAACCTTCAATATCATTGCAAACAAAAAGAACTTTAACTCACAAGCAAATTGTAAATAAAATACACCTTTCAAATATTTGTATATCTCTTTCCAGCTGGAACTGAAAAGCTTATATTCAAGGCACTGTACTCCTGCAGGGTTAGTACAATTTGCTAGTCATCAATTCAAGTACATCAACTTTAAGGATTGCAAGTGTAAAACATCTGAACACAACATAATAAAGTGTCTTTAGCAATGAAATATATGCAAATATTGCCATAACAACAACCGATCTTTTGTGAAAACCCTTCACAGTGATTGCTTGATGCGGTGTATGGCTGTGTATGCTAGCAGGCCTGGCCTGGGGCCAGCGGCAGACCCACACCTCTTCCAACACGTATGGCAGCTACAGATCAAACACTCCACGTTACAATGTCGAAATCGTCGTTACCTATCGACAGGCAACAGAGCTATGTCGTTCTCATGTGCGGGCCTGGCGGGTCGGCCGCAGGCTGCTGCAGTGGCACGGGGTACATCTGCAAGCAAGTTTTGCCGAGAGCCGAGAAGCGAGCAAGGCTCTGCCCTCCTACCAGCCCCGGCCGCGCCGCTGCCCCCGACCACTGCACTCCGTAAAGCGGCGTAGGGAACACTCCTCCGTATTGACAAAGAGGCATCACATAGGGCGTTACTGGGCCAGAAAGGGTAGTACCTGGCATAGGCACTGGCAGGGATGGTGAAACTCCGGGAGTTAGTGCAGCTGACATGGGGCAAGACACTGGAACAATGCACCTTTTCCCCAATCCTGTTCTTACTGAATTAACCTACAAAAAGAAAAATAAAAAAGCATGGCTATTAAGCTTCTATTTTCCTAACTGCAGGACGCAGCGCTGTCATGCATGGGGAGGACGGCTCGTTTCTGGCCTGCCGGCAGCAGCAAGTAGCTCCCACGCCTGTGCTGCTCCCTGCAGCAGCATGATCCAGCCCCGGCCTGAGGGGCCTCTTGCTGTCCGCACACATTGGTGGTGGTTATTTTTTACTTTTGTTTATCGAAAATTAACAGCAAAGGTTGATATAGGGAGGAGGGGAAGGGTGTACTATTGAAGGAGCCAGGAGATATCACTGAACAAGTGAGAATGTAATGCCACAAAACCCATGAACCCATGAACCTGTGAACTACAATCCATAGTAGCCCCATTATCCCTCGTTACTACTGGATATCATGCACAGAAGTAAATGAAGTAGCCAAATGCACAATATTAAACCAAATTTCATACGGAACTTCTTATATCCCTTCCCAACGCAAGTTTTCAAAAAATCCAGCAAGTATTTCTGTAGAAAGGTATTTGTGCGCGCTGAACTAAGGGGGGCAGGAATGGAAAGAGATTTTCCATGGAGGTTAAATATCCATGCAATATCCAGCGCTGGTGGTGGTTGCGGTCAGGTCAGGTAAATGAGCAAGGACCCAGCACGAACTGATCATGCCCCAGGGGCTGCTGGACTCAGTCCCACTATTTTGCTAAGATTCTACTAGCATTCACTTCAAATATTCTGCTTTTGCATGCTAGGCTCAAGGAAAGAGATTTCCTCCTAAACATGGGGATGGCAGAGCTTCCCGAATTATATGCTTTGTAATGCACAATGCCACAGAAACAATAATTATACAAAATGCTGTCCAGTCTCTCTCTGGATGGGATTTACAATGTTTCCTCACATTTTAAATTCCACATAATTTACAACTCCCTGCCATAGTTCCCACCAAGCCAGTACCTATTCATGACATAAACAATACTCTTTCCATTTGGGAGTATCCCATTAATACCAAAATATTTCACGTTAAACTAATAAAATTGGCACGACGGTTAAATTTCAGAAGAGACATGAATATATGTGTAAGACTGTGTGGAATGCTTACTCTAAGTTTCTGATTCTAGTCTCATCTCAATTAAAAATCAAAATGGCAACGATACTCTGATTTACTGATATGGGGAATAAACTTGTGATCTAGAGCAAATTTTAGAAAAACACAAAAAATCCAATATCCTTCATTGCTTCACTGTCTCCAGTTCTATCTGAAATTTGAATCTGATGGTGAGCAAACTAAGAGAAAATGCTACTTTGGTATAATGAATGTTAAATCACTAATGTATAAAAATCCACCAAAACCAACAGCAGGATCCAAAGAACAATAAACAGAGGAACTAGGTACATATACATTTATAAGATGTGATGACATCTTTAAGCTATTATTATAACCATGTTTTAACATCCTCAAAGTGATGGCTTCCACCAAACTAGACAGCTTTGAGTGGTTCACAAAGGATGGCTGTAAAGGTACCTAACCAAAATACGCAATTTCTTATAGAACCCATAGATTTATAAAATAGCACTGAAAATGTAAGGTGGCATTTTAAATCCTTTACAGGACATTTTAGGTCCTGCTTAAATATTATAACCGGGAAAAGCTTTTTCTCAGATCTTTTCAAATGCTGAGAAATCTACTGCTACCCAATTCTTTATCCTTTCTTTCTCAGCTACATTCCTCAGTGAAGCAGTAGCTATATTTAAGACTATGTGCAGCCACGAATGAAGTGTCATCACGCTGCAAACCCAAACATTACGCATACACATTAAAATCTGTTCGTGTCGTGACAAATGCATATTCACCATTTAAGGTTGCTTCCTCTACCTTCGTGTGCTTTAGACAAGCAAATCACACCGTGAGAGGCAACACGACACGTAGCTCCTGCGTTTTCCCCTGTGCAGAAGCCCCTTGGTCAAAACCATTTTTAAACCATGATCTTTGGACCATCTGTAATGAATCAGTACTGATGGAGGCTGAAACAAGCCTTCCTCCAGCATGCCAATACTGACTGGAACATCAAGATCAGCACGCACTGGTATGGTCCTCAACACACACAAGGAGCTATGTCCCCTAGCCTTAGGAAAGCCATGGAGACTGCAGTCACCTTGCTGACAAAATTCAAAGCTCCCCACTTGCTTGGGTGTCCTCTCCTGGTAGCTATCATCCTGTCATTTTGCAAGATTGCTCAAGTGCAAGTTCTGGTATCAGCAGCTGATTCCAAAATGTGCATCAGTTACTATGCACTACAACACACTACGTCCTAGTGACAACAAGGCCTCAGCTTCCACAGCATCTTCTGGGCTTTGGTGCTCTCCCTGCAGCTTGAGGCTGGGTGCAAATCAGTTACTTCACACTGAAGCTATCTTGGGAATTGAAAGCAAGAGGTACAATATCAGAATCCTGCACCAGTTCAAGCAGCCCATGTTTAGAGGTCACTGAAAACAGATTGTTCTAACAATAGCCTGCACTCATGCTTTTTTTTTTTTTTTTTTTTTAATCCTAATTTTCCTGCAGCAAGGTGAAGTAAAAGGGATGTTTTTCCTTTCTAATTCAACTTTAGATGATGAAACACTAACAATACAGAATGAGATTATAGGATTTAGCTAACTATGGATGGCATTACTTCATTTGTAATATTACAATATTAATTTACTTCTGTTCGTTCTGCTGCCTGTCTAGAGCTTTGTAAAATCAGCTGACCTCGCCATAAGCAGGCTGAAGTGACAGACTGTCTCAAACTTGATGGATTTGCACAAGTAGTGCAAAATTTACACCAGTCATCACCACATAAAGTAAGTATGTCTGCTAGTGACATTTAATAGGGATTTAAAATTTATTATTTTTTTTTGGAAGGGAGAAGGGGTTGATATCCTAAAACGTATTCTATGTTGAACAGGAAGGGAGGTTTTGTTCTCTCTCTTTCCTTCTGCATCTGAATTAGCCCTTGCTACAGAAGCAATATACTTAATGAACATACATCACCACACAAAGAGCACTTAACCACTTCACTATCTAAGGGGAAAGCCTTGAAAGGGGACCCACACAGACACAGGCACCTAGGACTGCATCTCTGCCCACTGCCTTCCACCTGCTCGCTCGCTGTCCTCCTGCATCAAACCCTGCCCCAAGGGCTCACACACATCCCTGCCAGCTACAAACACCTTCCTGCTCCTGCTCCCCAGATGTCTGCTTCTTACTGCCAGTCTTCACTTTGCTGCCATTTACTCCTGGTCCCCAAACCATACATGTTCATTAAGAGAATAAGAATAATATACGCATGAACAAGAAACGCATATACACATACAGAAGGAACATATGTGACAACGAAACACACCCCAACTGGACAAAAGCTATAGTAGTACAGAAAAAATATCTGTTCTTTGGACTCATTGTTTCAATTATCTGCCTTGTCATCATGTGTCACCAAGCTCTAAAATTCCCCTTTAGCAATATTCATAGCTACAGTATTGGGAATGTATATAGCTAATAGCTACATATTACTTATAAACTTTATAAATATCTGTTTTTGTTAGAACAGAAGAATCCGGCTAATTCTGCTGTGAAACCATAACTATCGCAACCCATTCTGAAAAAGAAGGATTTAAATATTTTTTGTTTCAGCTGCATTTTGATGGCTATGTATTAGCATTACTGTTGTACTTCTGCACAGCCCAACTACCACTGAAATGAAACCGATAAACAGAACAGGTTAGTGCTGGCTGCCAGCATGAGCAGGGCAAGGATGCTAATACTTGTTTATCACCTTTTCCAGTTTACTGAAAACCCAAAGTTATGAGGTGTTACTAAAGATTTGTGTTTGTATCCTTCCAGGCTCCTGGAAAGCTATTCTGACATTCAGAGCGAGAAAGCAGCTCTGAACAGCTTCAAGCACAGATTCATCATGTTTTTATTATTCTTTCAATCCAATGGACATGGAGGACACAGTAAAAGGTGTTAACAGTCCTTCTGCTCCGTTTTCACATCTGTAGCTATCTCCAGAGCACCTGCTTCCCGGGCAGCCAGCTCATTAAAACCAAGATGTACTAAATGCAAACAGATGTGCAGCTATTACTGACAGTGCCTAAACCAGAGCACACGTCACCGACTGACACAGACCCACATGCTTCACAGAAACAGCCGCGTTATGGACTCAGAGCACGTTTACAGCTTTTTTTTTTTTTTTTTTTTTTTTTTTGGTAATAGGTTTTTCTTTAAAACCTATGTAGCCATGTCACAGTATGAGGGAAGAAAACATTTTTGCTACACCTTTTACTCCCAGGCATCCTCAGATAATACCTTTAAGCACACAATATCCAGTACTCTTTTCATGCAAAGCAGCTCACGTTCCTAGATGATGGTAACCACAATTACCAGGAAGAAAGGATTATTTCATCATGCCTTTGACATGGATGAGCATGCGAGAAATAGCTATTTTCAGGCAGTTTGACTTTAATTTTTATTAGTATCTCCTACTACCTTTCAAATTACTGAAAATGAGAATCCATTCATGTTTCCATGCTCACATAAAACCTCTGAAGAAGAACATCTCAGTGCTCTTGTAACATAATTGGAAGCCTGAAGGTTCCCCCACAAGCTTCTAGTATGTATCAAGATTTGCAGCCAAACTGACAGGCAATTTTTTTGCTGACAGAATTGTCACTTCCACAGAAATAAAGCAGAATTTCAAGTCTTCCCTTGCATCTCAATTATTTTATTGCTTTCTATACTCTGACAACAAAGAGGAAGAAAATAAAACCACTAACTCTTGAGGCAGCTTATTAAACACTCCATTAATTTCTCTTCTGAGCCAATTTCCACCTTAAAAAGTATCCTTAGTTAAAAAAAAAAAAAAAAAGATACCAATAACAGATAGTATTCACACAGCAATTTGCTGCTGTTCATTAGAAGCATCTTCCGGGAAGGGAGGAGGAGAGAGAGAAGGACAAACACAAGAACCAGAACACCTCAGGAAAGTTGTGATGAGTATGATATCAGGAAAGCTACTTCTCTGTTTCCACAGAGAAAAACCTGAAAACAGCCAAACTGCCTTATGTACTGATAGCAGTGGTTGGACAGCAGGAGAAAAACAACCAACCAATGTACCCCTACAGATGTTTTGTTGCAATTTTACTTTGGCCTAGAGCTTGGGAAAACTAACACAGAAGAAAGGGGCCATCTGGTCTGATGCCTTCTTGGTCATACTTTGTACAACACCAGTCCCAAACCTGCACCCATCAGCTACATGGAGGAGCTCTGCATGGTGCTCAGTCCAGGGTCTTTCCTTAGAGCCAACAGAGCACTATGGGATAATTCACATTGCTTCAACTCCTGTTTAAAAGCTCTTCAAGCTTTGACATCTTTCTTTCCAATAAACTCCAGAGGATATTTCAAAACAAAGGCATGAACACTACCTCCTGACCCTCATTGCCAAGTGTCACACTGGACCAGCATTAGCTTCTCCCACAACAAAATACCCAGTTTGAAGGTAGGAGGCAACCTGCTCTCCTACTTTCCTGCTGCTTTGTTCAAATGTTTAGCCATTGGTACTGCCAAAAAAAAAAAAAAAAAAAAAAAGCTAAGTAACACCGCTTTTCCAATTTATCTAGCCTTCATTTCCAACATAAAGGTTTTTTTTTGTTTGTTTGTTTTTGTTTTTTCTAACTTTCTCTGGTGGGCTGGAAATCTGTTTAGTGCTCCTAAATTCTTTTATTGCAAAGGTATTCTTGTATTTAACCAAAAGGAAAACAAAAAGATGGTGTTAACAGATGGACTGAAGAAGAACAGCCTGAGCTTTATACTCTCCCTGTTAGGAAGCTATTTTTTCCTTCCTTTATGTGATTTCCTGAGTTCTTTTTGCCTAATACCTTTTTAAAATATGGACTCAGCAATGATTTAGTGCAAGTATATATCTCCCCATATAACTAATTACTGCAGCAACTGGCATTTTTGGGTCACTTGTCTGACTGTCCAGGCTAAGTGTCCTTTCTCACAGTTTCCCCCCTGCTCTTCGGGCTATTCTCAACACCGTGAAGCATCCTCCTGCCTTCACCTCAAATCTCCTCTAGGGTGAATTTGAAGAGGCACAAACAGCATAATGATGCTCAGCTTCCAGAACAGCCCTTGTACTGTCCTGAAGTCTTTTAAATCACATCCATGGCCCTGTTTTCTGCTTTGTCCTCCCTGAGAGGGAGGATGGATGCAGCACAGTGGCAGCTCCTGCTCCCTGCACAGGACGGTGCAATTCAGAGGGGCTCGTCTGCATTGGAAGGTCTGAAACCATCTGTGGCACACTCTGCCATCCTCACGGCCAAAACACCCCGGCAATAACCTTAAGCACACTAGGCAGATTTGCTATCTACCTCTTCCGCAGCTCCACTCCCCTACGAGGCCTTGATGCATAAAATAACCCAGGGCAAGCTGGTGCAGAGCTTCTAGTCTGCCTGAAAGCTTTCCAAGCAGCAAGTGGCAACGTGAACTGAAGAGCAGGGAACCCCAACCTTTCTAAGTTCTTTGTAAACAGTCTGAGTTACTTCAGCCTTGTTCATTCCTTGGAACAACAGGCATATTCTAGAAAAGCACAAGCCTTCTAAAATCAGTGTGTCAAGACAAGGATGTTCCTGTTCTCTCTCAGAGACATTCTGCCTTTTCCACAGGCTTGAAACAGCACATAGCAGAAGGCAAAATTAACCCTAAATTGATGTTAACAGCCCATTTAGATAAGAAAAATAACCACTCTCTTTTCCAGAGTGGAAATTAGGCGAAACACCCCCACCAAATACTTCAATCTATCATACTAGTCTCAGGGAAAAGAAATCAAGGTGCTAAAAAGCACACTGAAAAGAGTAAGAAGAGACTAAAGGGATCAAAATCCTGTGCCCTCATCATCACTTTCTAAAACACCTCCAGAAGCCTTTAATTTATGTTTACTAACACTCTCTTTGACCTGTTTTGTGAGTACTAATAGGGTCTTAAGTTTCTGTTGCTACTACACCGAACACTTTTATACTGTTCAAACTATCACTACATAGCAGTGTTATTTTCTCTCCATTTTTTGTTCATTTATGGTCACTAGGAATTGATGTAAAACTACTTAATAAGCTTACAGAAATGTTTTAATCCTGTGAAGTGAGTGATCTACCAACTCAGAAACCAGCAGGTAGCAAGGCAGACACATCAGCAAGTCCCTGCTTCAGCAAGTTTCACCTCCTGAACAGTTATACAGCTGCCCTGCTGCATACAAATGCCTTTTCCCTTCTACATGCTGAATAGGCAATGGATTTCTGCTCAGGTCTGGTTATCTTGTTTTTCAGTTATTATAATCAGGTATTGTATTCAAGCAGTCCCTCACTAGTTTTGTTTTCGCTGTTTCTTTGCCTTTAAAATTATTTTCCTCTACTTTGGCTCAATTTCCACTCTTTCAAAAAATAAATCCAGCAAAAGTGATTAGTCAACAAACCACCCATCTGTGAGGAGGAGGAAGGGCTCTGGAAAACCGGACCAGGGTGGGAGAGGATTGTAAATTGGGATTCATTCGCTTTTGTGCCTGCCTCTGTATCATCACAGAGTCATAAAAACAAGAGCTAAACACAGACACAAACGCATGTCACAACGTTGTTTTCCTGCTACTGAAAATGAGAGGGGATGAATGGGGGCACTTCTAATTCCCATTTGATTGTAGTTTACTTTCACAGAATTTCTGTTTTCATGAGGCAGAGCATCTTAGAGATGCACAAGTTTAGCACTGCACAGGGCAGCACAACAAGCAAGGGTAAGAACAAAATCTGTCTGTCCCGTATCTCAGCATGGCATCCACACCGCTTCTGCTAAAACAAAAGCTCGCTGCCACCAAGCCGCTACCCCAGCCACCATTCTGCCTAAGGAAGATTCATGTCAAATACCAAGAAAACGAAAATCTTAGCAATAGTAAAAACTTAACTCAAAGAACATGTGGTTAATGGTACGAGTATTGCTGTATATTTCTGTTAATGAGTAGTTTGCAATTAAAAAATATATATTTATATACATATTGCAGCCCATATATCTTCCAATATTATTCCAAAAGGCAAATTTTTAAAAATCTATTTTAGTACTTAATGAAAAGAGTTGGACATTTATACGAAGCATCTATTTGATGTAATTTAGTTTATGTCCTCCTCCAAATCTGAGTTCTGCAAAGGCTTTCAGACACATAGCAAAAGGTATTTTCTTCAAGGAGTGCCACTTACTCCACATGTCTCATTCTGCGTTTGCATGGGATTAGCCTTTGGCTCCATGTCCTGCCTTTTTTGGTTCTGCTTCAGTTGGTTTAAAGAAGGTTTTGCCTGTGCAGCTCCAACAGTTTTGCTTGTCCACTGGTCAACCAGCTTGTGCAGATCGTCTGTGAAGGTTCCCTTCTTGTTGTTACTGTTGTTGGCCTGAACCTGCAGAGTTGATTGCGGGAGGGGCTCAGGACACGTTACAAGACTGTTTGTGGAGGATCCTGGAAAATCACACACAAAGAAAGTTGACAATGGCATCTCTGTCTCACCACTTTGCTGCTCAAACAGTTTCTCACATACTGCGATTAATCAAATGGTGGCATTTCTGACTTAGCCTTCCCCCTCCTTTCTACAGAACACCTTTGCTTAAAGAAATGGTCCAGGTCCAATGCATTCATATTTGCAATTATATTACCTTACCTGAGCCACTAGCTGTAGTGCACAAAACTTCTCTCTAGCTGAAATTAATGACCAAGAGAGAAGAAACAACTCATTCCCAGTAACACTGACCTCCTAAGGCTTGCAAAGTGTCTTCATGGAAGACTACCACAAGAGTGGCACGTTACTTGCTAAAGCTGTGTGCATTTTAAAAAAGAATTTACCATCTATTTTACTTGCATAAGTTTACTGTCCTCCTGGAAAAACTCAATTACCGTACAGGTTATGAGTACAGCTAGCTATTCTGCCTCAGAGGCTCTGGGATCCCATAGCCTCTATGCGCTAGGACCAGTTTTGGTGCCATCTTCACGTTTTGGAAAAAAACATCAGGACCATGAGTGCACAGAAGGAAGAGGAGAGAGGAGGACTTAAGTGGGTGTTTGAGTTTCTGACACAAAGATACAGATACAGAACTTCTGGGATAGGTAAGAGCAGACAGGAAGAATATTGACAGAGATTTAATTTTATAGGCTCACATTTTTTTTTCTATTTTTTATAGAAATAACATCCTATTTATCTGTTGGTAACTACAAGTCTGACACAGCAAGATCAGCAGTGAACAGCAACCAAAGGTGCCTGAATTTGACCTGAACAGAAACTATAAAGTAACTTTCTGCAAACAGTTTTGATGCATCTATGTATTTTAAATAAAGACCATCTCTCCAAGCAAAAAGTTCAGAGAACTTTTAGTAAAATTATTACATAAGCAAACACAAACGTTCAGTCTTTTTTTTTTTTTTCTTTCTGTTAATCAGTTACCAGCCAATGAAACTGAGTAAACTAACTACTCTTACGGTTATACAAAACGTTAATAACCTTTAAATGATCATGCATTCAACCTGCAACATAACATCTAAATCAACACCGCTCATTTCCTTTTCCTTTTTTTTGGGGGGGAAAGGGACCAGTGAGAAAATAAGTATCTTGACCAAAAAGCTCTTCAATTAGTGTTTAATATTTCATGCATCTCAACAGGAACAAGACAGTTTTAAGCTATAAATTCCTCCAGCAGAAAACTGCAGTCATATAAAGATGTGTATTTAAGAAAAACATAAACACATAATCCAGTTTTCTGGCTGCATGCGTGCACAGTCTCACACACAAAGAATACCACAACTGTCTTGCAGCATGCGTGGTTCCCCAAACATCACAGCACATGCATTATCATGAAAGTATCACGATTTATACAGTCTAATTTCATACCAGTATAAGTGCATCAGCTCTATTCATTAAACAAGTAGCTTTTAGTAAAAAACAAAACCAAAAATAATCCCATGCCATGAAGGAAATACTGAGAAACAAAAATGGGATAGTTACTACTACTGTGATCTTTGCCTAGACATAGTCGTTTCAAGGTGGACCCTACAAGGTAAAACAATACAAGACATACAGAATTAGGTAAGACTAAACACAACAAATTTGACGGACAAGCTTCTGTACTTTTAAGCAATCAGAAAGTAGTTATTATGCAAGAAAGGACAGACAAAGTCAGCAGTTCAGGTGAGTAAAGAAAGTCTAAATAACTGGACAGCTCAAACCTTTATTAATGTGCAGCCATTCAGAAGCTTTGAAAGGTACAATAGCATGCCAAAAGCAAGGTCCCATGACTTAAAGATGCATTTTTGTTTGTTTGTTTCAAATTGCCTTGGCTTCCTACTAGGAGATTTGGATTCCTATTTTATGCAGGAAATGATGTCAATTCAGTTTGTGATAGGAGGCCAAAAATGCTTTCAGGAACAAGTAAAGCTAGTCTGGCTGCAAAGAGAAACTGTAAAACAACCCTAAAAGTCCTGTTTTACAAGTCCAAAAAGATACATTGTTCTGCAGGTCTGAGGCCAATTTTCTCAAATATTTATTAGTATGATTTGTGTCTAAATGTGAGATTCTGAACTTCAATTAAAGCAACTGTGAATGAGTTTCCCCTATGTCTTGTCCAAGTGCAGAAAAATAATCCAGCAGAGTTCTCATTTAACGAAACTAGGCGTTTTTTTGTTATCTTGTTAGATCCTTCATCATTATTTTACATAATCTGTTGGACAGTTATCTACAGTGCCAGAAGTGTACAGAGAACCCTATTTGACAGTCAGATCTCGCCAGACATGAGCACCATTTCTATTTGAGTGCCAAATTTCCTGAAAGGTATTTTGGACTTGATAAGAAGAATATCGTCATGGTATGGTAGGAGATGAAGATCTGGTATGGGGCATGGTAAGTTTATTGTGAAGAAGCACTTGAACACATGAACAAAATCAGAAGGCTGGGCAAAAGGCAAGATACAGAATGTGTGTGCTTTTCCTGCATGGTGAACTGGTGCCATCAGTTTATGTTACTGTGCCAGAAATGCAGCTTTAAACTCAGAGATTGCAGGTCCAGGTTGACAGAGGCTCTGAATGAGTCTTCAAAGGAGAAAGGAGAGACATCACTCAGAGACTAGAAAAGAGAAAATAAAGAAAAGGGGGAGGAAAAAAAAGGGAGAAGAAATGCTTGTGTTCTGATATGGGTGGCATGAGGAGGAACAAAAGGATTGTTTTGAAATATTTTCTTGTTATTTGCTATAGTTTAATGAAGTTGAATGAAGTTTCTATTCCAGGGAAATCAGAAGGACATGACTACAGTAATGTCTTATGCAAGCATGACCAAACGTTTAGTTTCTCAGCTCAAAGCCTAGAGGAAAAGTACAAGTCACATTCACAACTGAACATTGTGTTGCATTCTTTATTTGTTGGTAATTTTTTTTCTTTTTGCTCAGATGTACTTTACCTTACCTATCTCTTAAAGTTAGCTAGCAACTGCCATTATAAAACATCAGTGGTAGTGATACTGGAATGCTATTTTCTTAATTATCCTGCAGCATTTTGCAGGCAGCAATGGGTAGTGTTTGGCACAATATGTATGTAAATGAAAAGCAACTGCCTGCAAAAAATACAAGCAGGCAGCTGACTACAGTACGTGCTCAAAAGCATGTAAAAACGTTTAATCACCAGACCCTCTACTTCCTGAACACCAAGTCACAAGCTAATGTGCACCTTGGATGCCAAACCCAGGGCCCCGAATCACGTGGGGAAGTAACAGAACAACGATACTAGACATATGCACAAAATATCCACATGAAGGGAGCCTACTTTAAGAATTAAGAAAAGTGCTATGAAAGGGTCAATCACCAAAAAGTGCTGTTTCTTCCAAGCTGTATCACTCCAGCTCATTGCTTGGGAGATGAGAAACATTATCTAAATAGTGCTATTGCCTGAAACAGGGACTGATGATCACCACCTAAGATTCATTAAAATTCAAATCCAATTAAAAACGCACTTGGTAAAATTAATTCACCAGATTAATTGTATTACTTCTACAATAAGGGTGTTTAATAGCTGAAAAGCAAAGGAGATGAATCTTAATTAAGGTTTAATCTCAGACTGTAAAAGTTAAGCAAAGTGTTTTACCTCCAGTTCCAGAGATAATATCTGAAAAATTAAGTAGCTATTGTATCTTACAGGACAGAAAAAAAAGGCACTGTCCCATACTTGTACTGTAACAGCTGCCAAAAAACTTGAAAGCTAAAATAAAATTGAAATGGCAATAAATTGTTAGACCATTTCCATAATCACATATTCATGTACAATATATTAATGACTATAGACCTGACAAAAATAGCTTTACATGAGATTACAAATCTAAGTGAAATGGATCTCTTGAAAATCCTACTCACAATCAGCGCAAACTCCTCCCTAAGATGCCCTTGGAATTTAACCCGTGAAAGAAGCTAAGGCTTAAATGATGCTGGAGACCATCAAAAATATTTTATTCCATGAGGAATATACAATGAAAAGTCAATCCTGGAGAAAGGAGACAGACACCAAAAGCAGCCCTGGGAGAACACTGTGAAAGTGTTCAAGTTTGATGGGCTCTGTAACTAGGGAAAAATTTTGGGTAAAACTGTCTTTAAAACATCCGAACATTTATTTTTAGAAACTTGCTGCTGCTTTCTCTACTAATACAATATGTGCCGCACTTTGAAACACCCAGGCTCCCTAAAGCACTGTTATTCCTCCATCAAATGTATAGATTCTGAGCATTTCTGAAAACCCAGCACAACTTCTGCCAGCAGCTCTCAAATCAACTAAAAAAATCCCAAGGAAACCTTGACTTGTGGAAAGGACCCAGGCACCTGAATTACCAAGACACGAAGAACTACCTGTGTTTGCAGGTTGTAACCCCAGTTCCACGTGCTCACCGTGTCTCAAACGCTCACTCTCTTTGCTCGAGCCTGCAGCAGAGATGCCAACACACCACGCTTCTGGCGCCTGCTCCAAACGCTCGGGTCTCCTTCAAGCTGGGTCAAACTACATCCCTTCCAGAGGGGAAGGGGCATGAGCTTGCGGCATTCCCACTGTCATCACCATCATTTGGCACTATTTTTTCTGAGGCCCGTGGTCACGGCTGCCCTGGACACCACTAGATGGAACCACTAGACACACGTCTGTTCAGGTTTTGGCTATGGCTGCAGCAGCCGAGCCCTGGGCCAGGTGGGATGCACAGAGCCCCGTCTTCCTCACAGGTCCCTTCCCACGCACACAACAGGTCGGGTGGGCTCACCAGGAAAACAGGCTGAAACAACCTTCCACCCCATCAAAAGCTACCAGGAATTCAGCTGTGGAGAGCTGTCTAGCAACTGAAGTGACTGGCAGTATTTCAAGCTTGGGATGGATGTGTCAGGGTGAAGCGCCTAAAAGCAGGTCTGTGTTCTCATATGACTCAGAAATGGGGGAGCGCCAATCTCTGAACACTTTGCCCAAAAGAGACGGAGAAGCAAGCATATGGGCTGAGAACAGAAACCAATTAGTTGTGCTGCTGAATTATTTAAGTATTGGGAAACTTTGTGATTTGAAGAATTTACATATTCCCTCGGTTTCATTCACAATATCCATGCACCCAAACATCTTTAATATGCTGTTTGTTAATTGCCATCTCCCAGTCTTTTTGCATCCTCCCGAATAGTAATTTTGTGAAAGATTAATGAAACCACTTCTGAGAATTATATGTGCAGAAGAAGAAACTATTATGTCTATTATAATACCAAATGGAACAACTCGTGAAATGAGAATTTCCCTCAGGTTCTCAGAGAAATCCCTGAATGCAAAATTGTTTCAAAACTTGTTAAAAACTTGCATGAAAATAAATGCAGTATGCTAAGCAGTAAACATCAGTTTTCAAGAACCTGAACAATTGAATTTTATGGGCCTCAAACAAAAAATCAAGATTATTTTTAAAAATATTGTTTATTCATAAAATTAGGAGGAGTGTTTTTGAGTGGTCTTGTGCCTTTGATGTATACCGCTTGGATAATAATGAGCAACACAGAACTCCAGTAGGAGATCTGCTGCCAATGCAAACAAACAGCCAGTTAACCAAACGTTTTCTCCAGAAAGTTATTATCCTTCCTAGCGTTATATGTAAGTGGCCTATAGTACCTGGTCAGCCCAACATATCTTTATTGTACAAGCAAAATCTGTTTGCCTAAAAGGCAGCATATACTGTTAGGTAAAAAGGTTTGTATTTTTGAATTAGAAAGCTTGATATCATTTGGTTAAATTGCCAATTACTTTAGACGTCATACAAATAAGGTATAAATAGTAGGTGCACAATTATCTGAATTCAGAAGTTCTGGATCCTAGCAATCCGTTTCGAAGTATCATATAAAAATCTGATACTGCTTTTTATTTGTTTCTGCTTTGATGAACTGCTAATTGACTTCATCTCTGAGGTCACATAAGGTCATAAGAAAATAAACTGAGTGAAGTGCTTCAGCCAGATCAGTTTACACAAAAATGTTTGATGGTACTCTACCTTGGAGTAACCAGATCTTCCCGCTACTTATGAGTACATAAAAAATTGCTCACTTACACTACTTAAAGTGAATGCATGGGGAAAAGCCCACCTAGAAAAGACGTTTTGGAAGAACTAGCTGGAGCACTATCGTCTCAGCATTTCCACATGCAAAGAGCGGGGGGAAAAAATTAAAGAAAATAGAGTGGATATAAACAGTACTGTATATTGTGTTAATACAGCCCTTGTATGGAAGTTATACCCTTCAGTGACCTTCTAGTATTGTATCAGCTTGCTACATGCATGTCTTCATAGTCCAAACATGTGTGAAAGAGACCATTCGTCTACAGAAGGATGGATTTCTTTTTGTTGTCGCTGGAACCGGGACAGCAGACATGTATATTTGCCACATTGCAAATAAAAAATTACTTCAACATAAATCACATAAAGTACAAAAGCTTTGATAAGTCCAGGGTAAAATTTACCATAAGGCTATATAATAAATGATGAGATCTTCCACACATGCTTTTGGTGCCCAGGCATGAGCCAAAAGCAGTGCAAAAAAAGCTTTCATATGAAAAATTAATATAAATAAGGTGTGTTCATGATGATTACTTAAAAGAAAGATAAAAAGAAAGAAAAGATGGTTCAGAAAAAGGGGCATCCTGCCAAACATATTAGAGATATAAAACATGAAATTGGAAAAAGGGGGTAAAAGAAAGATGGACTGTGATAAAATACAAAAGAACAAATACAAACAGATGGACAAAGACACAGGTCCACTGAGGAATCTGGTACGAGGTTTGCTACTAGATTTATAGGTCACTCTCTCAGACGTTTGGTGGAAAACCGTCCAGCCTGCAAATGAATATAAAGGGAAGAAAACAAAGACACTTATAAAGTACAAGTAGCTGTGATCAGATGTCCTATACCATCAGTCAAATCAGCTTTGTTAGTTAAACATCCACATCTCCATTTTAACTTTGCCAAAGAGGATTAAGTTAATTGACCATACACAAAGGATGCAATAACAGCAGAAGAGAACAGATAGATATTTTGTAGATTAGTTTGGCAGGATGTGCAATGAGAGGAAGGTATCTTAATCATCATTATAACTTCCAATATGCATGGCAACAAGATCAGTCAAAGCCTACAGAGGTGTGCACTACACAGAAGTATCAGAAGTCAGGACTGGGGAAACACAGCCAAATCTACCACCCTACAGTCACTTAGCTGGGACTCCAAAAGCATGCACAAAGTTAACCCCTTAGATAATGGAAGCATAACTTGATTCTTTTTTTTCTTTTCTTTTTTTTTTTTTTTTTTTTCCCCCACATCCAAGATGGATTGGTACTTTATAATGATGAAATCTGGGTCTACCAGTATCAAGGGGCTAGAAAAAGCCCAAAATGAACAAACGGAAACAATCTTCATCTTTTTTTTTTTTTTCCCTTCCCTTTCTTTTTTCTCAGGAATCCATAAGGCAGACTCCAGAAAAGGTGTCAGTATAAAGCCACTGCTGGCAAAAGTAAAAGGCAGTTACTTTCTAAAAAACTAGTGTGCCTTCCTGAGCATTGATTCTTAATACTTTGTAAGATACTTTATTTTTGTTCTTCTGACAATACTGTAGTGTCATTTTAAAAGGTAAGCCAGTAATTTGGATTGCCAAAGGTTCGTGTTCTTATATCTCTAAAAGTGAAATCCACTCCTAAAAGTTCAAGCATAAGGGAAGCAAATTAATTTTAGCATGTGCTGGAAGATATGCTGAACAGCTGGTATGAAAAAATCACCTTGGCCAGAGCTTGCATTCACATCGCCTCCTTCGGGGCCTAACCCGGAGCAGATGTCAGAAGACAAAGAGGCTTTGACAGAGCATGGCTGCTGTGTCTGAACAGACTTCCCAAATGTGGCTGATGCAGAAGAAGTTACTGCCGTTGTTTCTGGAGATCCAGATTGAGCTTTAGTTGTTTCTTTGTGGGGTGAGTCTTTAGAGTCTGAAAGATTACCTGAAAGAACAAACAAACAATATACAAGCAATGGCAAATGCTAGGAAACTACTGAAGAAAAAAACAAACAGTGTCTTAAAATAATTGTTAATTTGCTACCAAGAAGAATAGTAGTCTACAATTCGGAAGTACTGTATTAAGTGTAGACTTTATAGATTATTCTGTGGCACAGAATAACCTCACATGCTATTACTGATCCAGATTCTCCAAGAAGCTCGTGGAGTAAGTTTGATTTTTACAGCGTTTCTTTTTCACATTTTAGAAAGACTGGAGTCAGGAACTCAAAGAGCACTGTTTAAACAAAGTGAGAGTTGCAGAAGTGCCTGACTAGGAGGATGGAGTCACAAAATAACCGAGCAGAGTAAGTAGGTTTGCACTCAAACATGAAAGGTGAAAGCAAATAAATGGAGAGAAATACAAAAGTTGCTGAAAATACCTGAATTTTTTATTTATGGCTATCTACAGATACACGTGTGATGAAATATAATCTGCATCTATATATCCACCTATATAGATATCTCAGGCAAAGAGACTTTAACACCTGAGTAACTTTGTAATCATTCGTGACATGGATTTATCAGCAAAAGCAACTAACAGTGGCAATTAGTGTATGTCATTAACTAATTGCATTAGAGACCACCTGTCCTTGATCCCTGAGAAAGGCCAAAAAATGAGGAATGTAACTAGTCAAGGATGAGAAAACTCAGACGATGAATGCAGGTTCTCAAAGATAATGTGAACTTTACACAATGCCTCAAAAAAGTGAAAAAGTAACACTGAAGAAATGCATGAAGGAAGCATGCACTGAAGAAGCACCCAGACTGAGCAGACTGCAGTTCTCTAACTTAAAGTGACAATGAAAAGGATGGAGAGGAAGACATTGTAATGTGGAAACAGGCTTAAATTCTTTGACCTAAGGTAACGCACTGATACGAGCCAAGATCCATTAGTGGAGGCATAGATATGGGCTTTGTGTGTAGACAGAGAAAGGCTACAGACAACCCAAGAACAAATGGGAAAATGGATGGACAAACGATCACAGACGTTCACAGCATCTCACCACAAGGAAAGGAAGTAAAACCTATGCAAGTTAACCAAGCAGCAGCTAAGAAACTTATAAAAGGCTGAACGTTGCTTCAGTTCCTGTGCAGAAATACCGAGATTCAAGATGGATCACAGAATTTCTTGCCTCTGAATATCTTTGCTATTCCTGTCTTAGTTGAAATTCTAAATTAAAAGCAAAAACCTCTAAAAAAAAGTCTGTTAAGACTGATGCAATGAAATTCTATAATACATTGACTTTGAAAACAAGACCTACCAGATTCAAAATACAGGGCTAATACTGGAAGTGCTGCTACTCTTCTACATAACAGCATGAACCAAGTTGAAGGAAAATATTTTTATTCTATTCTACATCCTGCTGAAGAAATAGACACGGGGAGTATCAATATTTCCCACGTGAATGTTATCTTCATACTTTCCAAAGACATAATGACTCAAGGCTGTCAAACTGTTTGAGAGTATTTGAAAAATCTCAGGTTCTTCAAATGGTCAAAGCATCCATCACAGCTTTTATAACTGTTTTTTTTGCCTCGCATCCTTGGGGAAGCAAATGCAATCCAATCTTATTTATATGGCACGTCATAAGAAAAAATAAACAACATGATACAGCACACAATCAATAGGGAGTAACAGTTCCTAAGAAGTGAATACAAACATCAATAAATTGTATTTGGAGAAAAGATGAGAAAATGTAACCAGGCCGTATTCCAAATTAAAGTGGGATATTGTTTCACTGCCAAACATTGTCAATGATGCAAAGAAGGTACAGCTCAGTGCTAGGCAGCTGTAATAAGATGTTCTCAAAGGAAGTCCACTTCAAAAACAGTTCACAGTATGCAAACTTGAGTCATTGTATTAAAGAAAAAAGAAAGAAAAAAGATTCAAACATTTAGGATGTTTTCTGCAGTCTGTGCAATTACACAGCAGAACCACAACAGCAACAAACAACAGGGAAATGGAAAGTAACCTAGTGTACCTACTTGTGCTTGATGTTCCACTCCTGAGCTGTTGAACCAGAGGGTTTAATAGTTTTCCACCTTTCAATTTATTTTTGCTGGTTCTTCGGCGACGGCTGCTTGGTGGGGCAGAGTGAAGGAACCCCATGTTGGGAGGAAGGGGTTTCCCCAACCTAATGTACAGCGCCTCTATCTCATTCTTTTGCTGAGTCTGAAGTTCAGCAATTTCTTTCATATGCCTAAACATAAACAATAAAGATTAAAAACTGTTAGCAATGTATTTGATAGAGCACCACATCTTGACGGCACAGTTAGTTACAAGATGAAACAAAACAGTCCTCAGTTATAAAGACAATCCACTGCCTAGCCAACAGTACATATGAAGTTAGAACTATCTACCTAGCACATGTGGTGGCTGACTTCTCATATGTTCATTTATGAGACAGAATCCTAGACAGCTAAAAAGATGTTCAACATGCTAAGTAAAAACAATCAATTTCAACATGTGATCTAACACGAACTCAACACTATTCCAGAACTTCTATTTTCAAACCAGTGGCTTCAACAAAGTTACCTCTTGAGGAAAATATGTCAGTTTGAAATAGTTCAATGTGAAGAAAAACAAAAGTGTTTCCCATAAAATGGGAGCACATAAATCATTACCTTATTAATGCAGATTTAATGATGCCATAAAGTGAGTTTAAGGTTTTTGTACCACTGTAGTTCTGTTTAAAACAAGAACCATGTTCAGTAAAACTATTGTATCTTAAGCTAAATATTTTGGTTATGCTACCAGATAATGCTAGTTTAGCCATCACATGCCAGGAAAGAAAGATCCAAATTTTAAAAAGCTGGTTCTGGGGACTGGCAGCACAACAAACTCTGTACAGGCTCAGCCAGCCTACCCCTGAGATTGGATAGATTACTACTCTATGTAGTAATTACTACTCTATGTAGTAATCTATCCAATTACAAGAGCTACTTGCATTACAAGAGCTACTGTAAAATTGAGTTCAGGAATAGTGATGGGTCTGTGGATCTGCTAGTCCAAACTACCCTCTCAGAGAATGATATGAAGATAACTCCATTTCAGCTGTCTATGCAGACATCCAGATTACTTTTATGCAGCCTTAACTGGCATCCACATTGGAACCTAACACTACACACAAACATGTTACAAATTCTATTGCTTGCTACCAAAACAATGCAGCTTTTCAGTAGGGAACACTGGACATCATGGCAGAAATTCTTTGCTGCTTTGAAAAAGTTACTATTGAATTATTCTACTTCTAAATGGAATTGACAAATAAATTGATGTAAAATGATGCAGTATGACATTCAGGGGAAAGTCCCAGTGACGCCTAATGTGCTCAGGACCAGTTTACTCATTACAGCTATACAAAACACACATTTGCTTAGCATATGCAGAGATGCTGCCCAGGTATCTTAACACAATCTACCCTAGCACCGTTTGCAAACCCGACATACTTTTCTCTCAGGTTCTGTAATTCTTTCTTCATATCTGCATCTTCAAATTCTGAGTCATTGTCACTGCTCATGTATGACGACTGCGAGTGGAAAGATGTTATGTTGATGGTAGGAATTTTTGTTCCTTGCCCATTAGGTGAATCGAGGCCTTGTGAGCTAGCTTTTCCAGACCTTTGCAGAAAAGCAGCTGCTTTTTTAATTAAGTCGGTGGCCGCACTACTGCTCGGTGGGGATAGTTGAGCAGCAGCAGCAGCAGCAGCCTGCCGATGGAAAGGCTCATCGGCAGAATCACTCGAACCCTGGTCACAAAGGACATCAACAGAAGAGGCTGTCTGCACCCGTCGGACAGCTGTCTTCAGGTCAGGGCTGGAAGGTAGCTCATCCAGATAGACGTCTGGGGGTGCAGAGAACCTTAAGCAATGCGGCGCTGCTAAAGTTAATTCATCTTGCGTGCTGATTACTGAAAACCTGCCAATAGTTTTGGCTGGTGTACCACTATCATGAGTTTCAGCCTGTTTTCCATAGGAACTGGAGTCTAGAGAGTCATCCCTTTGAAGGTTATTTATCACCCCATCTGCTGTAGATATCTGCATTACATTATCTGTGTGTGTAGATGAAGTTGTAGTCTTTGCGTTCTCGTTCCTTTTAGAAGTTTCCATCTGTTTAGCTATGCTTGGTGATGTAGGTGCAACCTGGAGAAAATAACGGAGATTAATTTTGAAAGTAACTGCAACAACCAAACATAAAACTGTCCATAGTTTCTGCTTACTTGAAGGAGGCCTTTTGCTGGAGCCACAGGAGTTGGAACAATGCTTGCAGCTGATCCTGTTTTATTAGTTGGGAAAAGAAATAAAAAAATCAACGTTTAGAATGCCTTAGTATAGAAAAAGCCTACATGCTTATGATCATAAACTGAAGTCTAATGGTGTAGCACTGAAGAACAATGTAAATATCAATTCCTTGTAATGCAGGATCTAGGATTTTTATTTGTTAAACGCAGTAGACAATAATGATAACAATATAAAATATCTGCAGGTAAATACTCTCTTCAGTCTATTCATTCGGGGAATTCAAATAATAATAGGAGTATGGAATTTCATTAGCCAATTGGATAATTTTAGAGAGAAACAGAAGAATGAAAGCTACATTGGGCCTGCGCTGCACTACTGAGGTATTCTTAATGTCTTGAAAAAATAACTGCTGTCAGATATTCATGCACACAAAATGCTGCAGTTGACCACAAATAGCCCATTACTTCACACCTTTCATTTGACAGATACCTACACAAACAATTTAAAGTGCCTGAAAAGAAGCTAAACACCACATTGCTGAAAGTGCAAATTACAAGCTCAAAAGATGACCATATGGACCACAGAAGCACGTAAGAAGCAAAGTATTATTTGCAATAATCAAGACAGCATTATTTCCCAATGTGGACACTGCTTTTGAAATCAAAGCAATACATGCAAGCCTTTCAGAAAGCTGCTTTCTTATGGCACATTGCACCGAGTGAACATACGGCAGAAATCTGTCACTTCATATTCCTGAAATGGTGAAATACATTCTTGCTTTATGGTATCTAGGATACATTAATTTTACTACACAGCGCTGCATTTCACTTGTGTATGCTCTTCTCTGGCTTCAGTCTGCCAAATTAATGTAAGCAACCAAGAGTCTTCCTCTCACACTGACTTAGGTGGTGGTGGACTGCAGTGATCCATGAGTGTTTTTGGCATTTGACACTATTTAATGCCCCTTATTTTTTCTAGAAGAACTGCACTACTGTGGAGTTTGGGAGAGGCAGTGCGTTAGCTCCAGCTCTGCTGGGTCAGCCAGAGATGTAGCAGGCAGTTGCAGGTGCATCAGTGAGGAGTGATCTCTGTCATCACACCAACCTGGGACCCAGCTTTGCAATGACAATCTGAAAAAAGAAATTACAACCCCTTCCCGACCCATGGCAGCAGCAGTTTCCGGTTCCTCAACACTTAAAACTTCCTGTAACTTACAAGACAGGTAAATAGAGCATTACAACTGCCCGGTTTCTTACTGTGGGGCTCCTACCGTGTTATTATGGAAGTTGCCATTATATCTACAAGTACCTAAAGAAAGGAACTCTTTTCCTAGTTCTCTGTGGGACTCTCTTAAAAACTTAACAAGCATCCTCCTCCCAGAGATGCTACCCTCAACCACATTATTTTTGTGAATGCCTTTCTATGTAGCCCCAGAAATCCAAGAGATGTTCTGATAGATGTTTTAATGGCACCAGAAATTTACTGTTGGGAACGTAGCCTTCCACATAAACACCTACACCACGGGCATATATTATCTACTTATTTCTAGAAGGCTTAGCAGAAGTGAGATATTTAATATTTGTTATTTTGTTATATTACTGAAGGATCAGAAATGCACAGGGCTGGGCACAGCTCTGCAGTTAATCAGAAGAGCTGGCAGCAAGGGGACACAGCAGAAGAGGACCAGGCACCAGATCCATCACTGCAGTTCATCGCTGAGAGAAGCATTACCTTTTCTGCTTGCTGACCCACCTCTTGCTTCTGCAGAATCAGCACCAACACCAGGGACCTCAGACTTTTCAGACTTTTAGTAAAAAGAAAAAAAAAAGAAAAAAGAAAAGAATTTCAGTCTCAGGCACTAAGCAGGAAGCCAATACATTCACATTCTCTCTCTCTCTCTCTCTCTCTCTCTCCCCCCCCAAACCCTTCTCTATATTCACACTACTGTGGAGTATGACACTACTTTATACTCTTTGTGGAGTGGCCTCCTAGCTTTTCTTTCAACTCCTCCATTTTTTTCTCCCTTGGAAGAAAAAAAGAGGTGGCAGTGTCACAGAGGGGACTGCAACCTAAGTTACTAAAAGCAGGCACTGAATTATATATATGAATTTTGTTTTTGTTCTGTTTTGCTTCTCCAGCCAAACTGTACACTCTTCATCTTTTTTTTTTTTTTTTTTCTTTCAGAAGTCTCTCTTCAGAAATTCTATGCCTCTCTTTTCTTATTTGCACAGATTTTAAAAGGACAAGTTCAAATTACTGGAAACACACAACATCTTTCATAGAGAATTTTAACTGCTGTAGGTGGTCATTTATAATTAAAAACAACATTATAACTGGAGACTCAAGTGCAGCCATCTTTTTGGTAAGATACAGCATCTTTCAAAAAGCTTAGACCGTTCATCCAGCTGACTCTACATGGAACAGACTCATCCTTGGTAGTGGTGATGTAATTATCTCCAAAAGTACTTCTTTTCAAATAAGGCATACATTGATCTTCTACCAGAAAGTGCTGCAAATCTTTTGAATATCATCAACTCAACATTTTATTTGAGAGAGTGCAACGCATGTCCACTACTAAGATACTGAGTGAATAATTACCCAAGACTGCCTACTCCAGTAAACAAAATTAAAACCAAAACAAAAACCACAACAAATCAACCCCCCTCAAAAAGCTCACTTTTCCTTGGATGCCCCCCAGTGAAGTCTTGCTCTGCTAAGTTCAGAGGAAGAGAAAAATCATTCCTGGAAGCAGAGCAGTCTCCTACCTACCATGTCTTGCATCAGCTGCAGCACTTGAACAAAACAAAGGGTCCTGAAGTGTTTATTTTATTCAGACTGACTTAGAAGGCATGTATTATAATCACTGCCATTAATTAATACTTAAAAGCTTCCTATAGCAGTATAAATATTTCACATTCAGTGCTACTGTACCTCACTTTTAAAGTGACAGCAATATAGGCTATATTTGGAGTCTAAACTACTTCAGCAACCTACTATGCATTCTAAAATTGGTCATAAATGCATAATATGCAAATTAGACATTTATTATCACCAGCTTCATGACAATGATGCAAAGCACAACTCTATTTATAATCAGTCTTTAGAGAAGTTCTGTTTAACTACTCTAATTCCACCTCATGTACAAACATGAGGCTCTCTGCAACTTGCCTGCTGCTATTTGCATTTGCTGTGGTGTGAGGCAAGGTGAAGAGGGATATCCCCATCTAATAACTACACACAGGAACGAGGAACAGATGATAGTCTGTCAGAGCCGGATGACCAAAAGCTACCTGCTTCATCAGAACTTAATGACTACACCTCGATGTCTCTTACCTTCTTAAAGTACAAAAAAATTATCACATTTCTGACTGCTTTAGAAACAGAATACAAAGGGAAGAGAATGCATTAAGATATAATGCCACTTTAAAACCCAAAGGAAAAAATCTGGCTTTCACTAATAAGTGTTTATGGAAAATGAGTCAGAATGCATCTGGCAGAGTAAGGACTTGAGAGAACTTTCACAGTGGAAAGCAGTCAGCAGACAAAAGGTGATATACCAGAGAAGCCAGAAACCCATACATATCCTGCCATGGACACTCTTGTTCTGACCTCTGCTTTGGAGCTGTTCATGCCAGCTGGATTTAGGGGTATAAAGGGCAAAGTCATTACTGGACTAACCAGTACTGGGTAAGGTGAGATCTCAGGTGGTACAAGCGATGCAACTTGGGCCTCAGCAGCTTTCACTTCCTGGCCAGTGTCTGCAACATTACAGCCTGGTTCTCTTAAATCCAACACCAACTTGGGAACTTGATCCTCAGTAAACGGTGGCAAGTTAAATTCACTGTCTGCCTGTTCCAACGGCACACAAGTGTCTGGAGTTCCTGCTGATGCAGAGGAAGTAGGGACATATTCCTGGTAAAGCAAATTGCGCAGTTTCTCGTCAAGGCTTTTTATCGTGTTGTCAACGAAGTCCACCCTGGGTGGCCCCTCTCCATCTGACTCCACGGTACATGGCTGCTGCTGCTGCAGCAGGCTGATCCCCACGCCGGTGCAGGTTATGGGCTGCGTCTGGGGCAGCATCACGTGTTGCTGGGATGCAGCCACTGACACCTGAGTAGGACTCTGAAGTTGAGACCCTGCCAGACTGAGAGAATCAGATGCAACAGCTGCAGGAAACACTTGGTTCACAAAGGAGTGCTGCACCATGCCAGGCTGGCTGGCCTCTGGCAAGTGAGGGATCTGAGATGCAGGCTGCCGTTCCAAAACGACAGCATCTGAGAGCACAGGGAGCGGGCAGAGCTCTGCTGCATTTGCAGGAACTGGTGGGACTGATTTGGGTGGCCCAACACTGCAACACGCTATCTCCACATCAGGAATACACATGCCCTCGTCTGCCGGCTGCTGCACATGCTGAACGGGCTGAGGAGTAAGGTGAGCATCGGTGGGCTCCTCCAGCAAGGCAGCATGGGGGGCAGGAGTGCCAGGCTGAGCAGGCATCACTGCCTTTAGTGGAGAATATTCCAGCTGACCTCCGTTAGCAGCCGTCTGCTCCAGGATATTTGGAGCAGATCCCGGTGGTGCTGGAGCTGAAAACTCTGCCTGGCTCTGTAAGCCGGCTGAAGATGCTGCAGCAGGAATTTGTGCCAAAGATGGAGAGGCTCCAACAGGGCTGTCACATACACTTGCTTGTAGAGGAAGCTGCTGACAAGCTAAGACACCAGGCACATCCATCACCGCAGAGCTCACTTGCTGATCATCTGACTGCTCCAGGTCTAGAAAGAATACAAACATCAGTTCAACTTCTGATGAGCTATACTGAGTGAAACGGCCATGGCACAGCTTCCCTGTTGGCTGCAGTGGTAACTACACCTAGCCTTAACTGATAACCGCTTCCTCTCAGAAAATAATTGTCACAGAAGAAGTCAAACTAGAACTGAAAATTGCAAATTATGCAAAAATATTTCACTGATAAACCAGCAGTGACTAGACCTTTGACTACCTTATAGTATAAGGCAGAGTTTTAAAGCGCTGGGACTTTTCTGAAACTCAGATAAATATTCCTAATTTGGTTCAGAAGCATAAACACATTGAAAATACATGATTTAAGGAAGGCTCTTCATGGTTGACATAAAAGACACACTTGTTTTGCGTGATAACCATTTCCTAATCAATAGAAATTTTACTCTGAAGTACTTCATCTCAACACTGGAACAAGGACAGGAAGGCCTGGGTTCTTCAGACTATGTGAAGTCTTGGGGATGTAAAATTATTTTCAATTTAAATTGTTAAATGAAGACAATTAGTCCTAGATTTCATAAGGTATACCACTGATAGGATACGGAAGAAGAGCTTTTCTAGATCTCAGGAGTTTATCCTCAACATCTTGAAACTAATGACTGATGAGTGCAGCTCTAAGCCAAGGCAGACATAAGCCAGGGTTTGTTCCTCCCCTCTCCTGCCTTCCCCAGGCCACAACAGCTTTCTAAGGGATAGGCAGGAGTGAAGATCAAAGCCAAGGGACCTTTTTTTTTTTCTCCCACTCAGTTCATTAAGCAGCCACCTTATAATTACAAAAAGCTTTTTAGAACAGAAAGGTCACTTGCAGTATGTTTTGCCACACAGCACCCAAGTCTTTTAACTACTAAGTAATATTAGGTAACAGTATTAAGCAGTATCAGATCATAGTAATAAACTACCACAGCACAGGAGCAGTAGATTGCAGCCCTCTGGGATCAAACTAATGTTGAAGTGCCACTATATACATGTTTGCCTGTCATTATTAGGTAACTTATTGAATACCACCACTAGAAAATATCCATCATTTTCTTCCTCTTACTAAATGCAACTATCCCAATTAAATCAAGCAAGACTAGGAGAGAGATGACATAGCAACCTTTGAGAAGAAAATATTTTCTGAAAACTTTGAAGTCTTTTAATACCTGGACCTTCAGACTGCTGTGTACTCTGAGGAACTGGTGGAGAAAATTCTGGTGCATCAGTAGTAGCATTTTCCACAACAGGACATATAATAAACCACCTTTTTCCAGTATGCAAAACTAGAGATGAAAATGAAATAGGAAGTAAACAATAGTTTCTGTTCATTCCAGACCACACATCATAAACTAGTCTTAACTTCTATATTTAGATAGAAAGACAGAATAACTGTAGTACTAGCCAAGATTAAAACAATGGCTCCAATTTGATTCCTATCCCAGAGAAGCCACGATCTGGAAGGGAGACAGCAATACCTCTCGATTCCACCATGTACTTACAGTAAATTATTGGAAAATGTATTTGCAAGTGTTTATTACCCTTGAAAGGGTAATAGTTTCATACACAATTTTATTAGTGGTATTGCAAACAGTTCTCATTATGGAAAAAGTTCTTAATTTTTGTGAAGTTTATCTATTTTAACTAAGGATGAAGAGTTATAGCTAATATTTACTTTCAAGTCTTATCTCAAGGTGTGGCATATGAAAATGGCAAACCAGAACTGTACACACTTTGAACCTTCCACCAGCATAAATATAAAGCTTATGTTAAAAAAAGCTGTGCTAGAAAATTATACGACTTCTATAGGCAAAAAATAAACACTATCTTTTTAGCAGAAAATCTAGTTTGGAAGATTATCCAATTTCTGTACCTGTCAAGTTTTAAATTATCCTTCTTTCCCTGTAAGAATGGAGCAAATACACAGTATTAGCCCCAGTAATAAGAATTTTGGGAACACTGCTTCCTCCTGCAGAGGTTTAAATTTGTCCACCAACATCCACTTAAAAAGAGACTAAAGGACTTATTTTTTTCCCTTCTGCACTTGGCTGTAAAACCTCTAAGACACAATGATGTTCAGCAGGCCATGATTCCTCTCAGTAACACTGAGATAGCTAAAAACTTTCAGGTTAGAAATTTCAAATAAATTACCAATGCAAACACAATCTTTTAGCTGTCTCTTCCAAATGTATTAATTGTTATGAAGAGTATGCTTTCCTGTGCCTTCTTGACTTTTCCTAGACTCATTATCAGCTTGCGTAATTCAGGGCTTTCCTAAATGCCCCCAGATGTTAGACTAATCCAGCTCAGCCCTGCGATCTTCAAGGCTACTAACAGCAGAGACCACTGTTACACCCTTATTTCTAGATATATTACCAGCCACCAGTAGCCAGTGGATGTCTTCCTGAATTAGCAAACTTCTGCATAAACTAATCACTGACTTAAAGCTAGAGATGGAGTTTGTATTCAAATGTATTTTTACCATTCTGTTGATACACGGGTGTCTTCATCTGAGATTGCCGCTTCTCCTAGTAAAAAAAAAAAAAAAAAGGAACAAAAACAAAACAGAAGAACTAGCTGTCTTGGTATCAATAAAGCAGCGTTATTCCAAGGAATATGTATATTGTAAGCCTTAACTGAGTAGAAGAATTATTCTTATAGCTAAGAAACCTTGTTTTAGCATGGAATATAAAACTAATTTACGGTAAGGGATGTCAAGAAAAAGGAATCAAACTAGAAGTTTTTAATGTTTCTTACCTCATTCATTTCCAGTCTATCAGTATCCTGTTGGGGACTTGTTCCCTGATCAGAACTTCGTTCTCCTTCTGTATCTTCACTGAGCATATCTTCTGCTTTATCAATAATATCTTTCATTTGTTCAATAAATGTCTCTTTTTCACTCTGCAATATGAATTCATTCTCTACCTATAAGGTCACATCAAAATAAAGAGCAAAAGAATAACATTTTTGTTAATGTCTCATTCCACAGCCACCAGAAAGCTTGTAACAAGCCCACTTAAGAATAAATTGGCTGAAGCAAGTTGTTGTAGTAAGAGACTGTGGGCAGCTGTACCATCAAGTCTTACCATGTATGTAGCAATTTCCTCTGGCGCATCGCCATCCAAATCAAACTTAAAAGTCACCATTTTGTGATTGTGTGTTTCGAGCTGGCACTCCACCATCTTATCGCCTGTGTTACAAACCTGCAGACAAAGATTAACAATGATTATTTCTGGCACAACCAAACTAATCCTGAATTTATCCTCAAATAGAGTGTACTTGCATTTAATATGGTCAGTTTGGGTCTGCTGGACTTCTCCTGGCGTGAACGTGCACGTGTAGATTTCTTATGTTTCTTTGAAGACTTTCCTTCTTGTTTTCCACTTCCTATTGCTCCTTCGAAGCTGTCACTCATCTCTTTACCTGAAGCAACATCTGGACTCATGTAGCTTTGCAAGAGAAAGGAAGAAACCCCCCAGGATGAAATTGCCATCACAGATGATGGAGTTATGCACAGGTAAAACAGAAGAAAAACAGACACTAAAAAAAAAAAAAAAAGTGAATGTCTGCACTTCTAGACCAAATTGAGCCAGCTATGGAGAGATACTCAGTAAGTGAACAGAGCTACTCTAAGTCAGGAATGTACTCTCGCTATCACACCTAACAAGAAGTGACCTATCAAGGTTGCTCTCAATACCATAGGGAAGTCCTATCACTCTTAATACATCACTACATTCCCTAACCCATTCTCTTTAGGGATCCTTGGGGTCCCTGTCCAAACTACACACTTTCTTATTTTTCTAAGCTTCAGCTTTCTCAACTCCAGTTTGTTCAAACTCACAGCAGAAAGTCTGAACTTGGTCAAGTTGTTTGTCAGAGACAAAGGAAAAGAAAAAACATAGTACAGCACCCCTCAGAGACAGTGTCTCCCATCTCCACAGTTCTCAAGACTGAAAAAAAGGTATTGTGCCACAACATCCCTGATGACCAGTGTCCCAGCTAGTAACAGTCCATTATTTTTAGCAACCAAAACAGTAGCTCCTAACAACCTTATCGTAAAATAATGTGTATTGGAAAACGTCAACACGCAATTTATGAAGCTGCCAGAATTTTCCAAAGATTCATAGAAAATGACTCAGAAAGGAGTCTTGCAAGGTCATCTGACCCATTTATTACTTTAAGGTACGATCAGCTCTATGCCAGTACACACATATGCTTGTGTAAAATTGATCTTATAAACCTCCCTTGAGATTTCATAACCTTCCTGGACAATTTATTCCTGTATTAATTTATTTGTACAGGAATAAAAGAACTTAAGACTAACCTACAGATTCCTACTTAAATTTAGGGCCTTTACTTCCTGTTCTAACTGCAGAAGTTGCACTGAACTGCTTAGTACTACCCCCTTCACAGGTATCTTATATGTGCAAGCATTAGGTCAGGAAAGAGAATACATTCTGCACATCGGATATACCCTGGATCATACCTTTGCTGCAACTGCCAGCCTTTTTATTCATGCACTGTTAACCTTCACTCTACAAAAATACAGCCCAACTTCAACACTGAGTTCCACGTGTATGTGGAAAATAGAAACCTGTCTACAACTACGAGACAGGTTCTGACACAGCCTCCTCATGTTGCTGCAGTCACGATAGTCAGCTTTTCTCACACAGTTCTGGAACAGGCAAATTAGATGATGACAAAAAAATGACATACCTTTCTACAACACATTAGATAGCAAAGTGAATTCATTTTGTCTAACTTTTTCATAGTCAGAACTAACCTATAGTTAAGAAAAATTAGATTTCACTTTCTATGCAGTGTTCAAAAGCAGCAAATTCTTGAGGGGGAAAAAAAGTTCAATTTTAGGGCTGCGGGGTTGCATGGTTTTGTGTCAGACTGACTTTTTTTTTTTTGGTAGGGCAGATAGAAAACGGTAAGAGGGGTCTTCAAGTTAAATTTATGAACTCACCTTGTCTCTTTAGGAAAACAGAAAAGGTCAACAAAATCCTAGCCCAAAGCACAGAGCCCTGCAGCTTTATAATCACTGAAGACAAACCTGGTGCTGGCTCCTGCAATTGGCAAAGGACTCTGCTGCTTACAGATACATGCTGTTCATATCTACCTTATCCACATCCTAGCACTGAAAATTCTGTTACTGCTGCCACAAAGCAGGAGTTGTGGTATGGGAGCAGCAGCATGCCTGCCCCAGAAACAGCAGCCACTGCCCCCATTCAGCTCTCTCTCCAGTCAAGCAGCCACAGCAGCAAGCCTTCCGCTCCTGGGCTCTTCCTCACTACATCTTCTAAACCTTTCTGCTTCCCCTTCTGCTTTTGAGTACAAGAACAGACAGTCAAGGGCTGGCAAAAACTGAGGTTTGCTTATGTTTCTGAGGAGTGCTGAGCTGGCTGTATGAATTAGTATTTACCATTACTTCTGCAATTAATGTATTACTGGGCTTAAGTATGAACTTGTGCACTGCAAAGCCACAGAACGGGCTCTGGCTGCATGTTCCAACTCCTGTTATAATGATACATTTGTGAATGGCTCAATACACCGTTCTCACCAATACTCCATCCCCCATAGCATACCTGGGGAAAGATCATTACAGAAGGTGAGGCAGGATTACCCATTCCAAATAGGGAATAAGCTACAGACCCAACTAATGAAAATATCATTATATATAGATTCAACAGCATCAGAATCAGCGATCATACTGCTTCAGTTATTTTAACAAAAATAAATTACATGCTGAAGTGAAAGCTGTTGTGTGTACATCAATGCTAGAATGCAATATCCAAATTAAAGCATGAGAAGTGTTGGAAGAACCAAAACAGACTCTGCAGACAAAACAATTGTGACTTTTTCCCTACACTTGCATCCTTACATCTTTCTTCTGCTCAGCGCCTGCTGCTCCTTCTCCTCTCACCCAAGCCAAAAAACAGGCATTTGACTCAGCTTTGTAAAGATAGAAGGGGAAAACAGCCTCCAGAAAGAAAATATTTCTTATGCCAAATAGATTATATGATACCTTTCACAGCTCTGTGACAGAGTTTGAAGCTTGTCCTGTATTGCCTGCTCCTAAAATACAAGAAAAAGTTGTTTAAGCATTATATTGCTGTATGAAATTTAAGTAAGTTTTATTTAGACATTAGTAATCCTAAAACATTCTGTTTAACCGCTTCTTGGAACTTAAAAATGCCCCATTTGACCCTCCCAACATTACTCCTGACTGCAGCATCAATACCTGTGCATGCTCTTAAGACAGAGACACTAAAATGCCAGTTCCCTCCTGCTGTCTCTGAGGCAGAAGAAGCAGAGAAAGAAACAAAATATTCCTTACCACAGTGGAAAAACTTCAATGCAGGACAAATCCACATCAGCACCTACCTTTCTTTTTTAATGGATGTAAATTATACGCTAATTTGCTTTATTGCTCTCTTGTTTCCTGAAATATGTTAGGTATTTTCTGTATATTTGGCTTATTGTGAAAATTTCCGATGAACTTGCAAATAAGAGACAAAAATTCATTGTTTAAAAACATGGTCCTCATACCATGTCTCCTCTTGTGATGAATTTGTGGTGGTGCTATTACTGGCCCTACTAGTATAATCTTACCACGTATGTAGGTAACATACACAGACACACACACCTTGGTTTGTATATAGCAGTTATAGGTATATACACACACCAAATGTATTAATAAATATATATAATCATATATATACTTATGTAAATATACATTTATAGACATACATAGAAAATCCTTCTATAGACACACTGTCACAAAGAAGGCCCTGGACTGTCATCACTACATATTCATACCAGGGCAGTTTGTAGACCATAGTTAAAAGCTTAGAGGTTAACCAGTCCACACCCCTCATTGCTTATAATGCCACACACTTGCCATGCCAAACTTGACCGCAGTTTCTATAAAACTGCAAAATTAATGAACAGTGAGAACACAGACATAATGTATCTAGATTTTAGTAATGCACTTCATCAAGTGTCTTACAAAATCTCATTTGCCTGATCAATTCAAATTGGTTTGGATATGAGTACTGCCACACATTTAAACAAGAGACAGATAAAAGCGTCATGGCAGAGCAGCAACAATATGTGGTGTTTTGAATATTTACAGATATGAAACTCCTCTTACACCCAAGAAAACCTTAGCAATATATGTCATAAAATCAGCACGGGAAGCACTTGGATCAGTTTGACCTTTACAAAGAAAGTTTGATGCCCATGCACTTTGCAGAGAAGCCAGCTGCAATGATCAGTGCTTACGGCTCATTGCAGCTCCAGGATTCCAGTGTCTCCTGTAACAAAGGGCAACAGAGGCAGCACTTGCACTTGGGGCTGGGTTCTAACTGGAGATTTTGCAGGTATGAGAGGGAGAGAAGGGAGAGAAGAGCACTGTATTGTCACTCAGAAATTCAGCCTCTCCTACTCGAGAAGCCTGTTCTACATTACTCTAGAAAAAGGCGACAAAAGTATGACATTGGATTGGTTTCTTAAATTGCATGAGAGAAGGGACTTAAATTACAGGTGAAGTACAAGAATGAAGTTAGCAAAACAGCCGATACATGTTCCTAGGTATATGATGAAGTGTCAAGACAGACACCTGCCTCAGTGGGCACTGATTTCTCAGGTAATGTGGGACAACGTGCATCCCCCATCACACACTCCACTACAGAAATTAATTTTGTTTATATTTCCAGAAACACTATTGTTTCTGGATACTGTAAGAGGATGGGCCCTGCATTGAAAACTGTAGCTTTGACATCAGCACTGATTCGAACATGAGCTGTGCACAGAGATAAAAGGAAGGCTGGAAAAAAATAACTCGAGTAAGGGATGTGTCTGATACAGCCATTCTTTACATGGGGACTCCACACATGAAGTACTACAGTCTAGTTCTACTGTTTCTGCTACCTACATCTAACCTATAGGATAAAGAAATTCACCAGGAGATACCCTACACCACAGTACAAATAATTCCTGACAAGAACTAGACTGCCACTGGATAGAAGGACTGACAAAATGTGGAACTAGAATCTAGTTTCAGTGCTTGTATCATTCTTAACATCTTCTGGAAGAAAAGTTAAGTGGTACCTCAAATGAAATTCATAGGGTATGTTGTGTAGGAAAGGGATGCAACAAGTGTATGGATGTATAGGTTAAAAGAGGAGATTAATTTGAGAAGATGGAAAGGGTTAATTTGGGAGGAAAGATAATTCAGAACGGAGAACCACAAGTAGAAACATGAAAGCAGAATTGATGAGGGACATGTCCACTCAGAAGCAGAGAACAGATTCAACTTAATTACTAAAATCTGGTACAAATGCCAAAACCTTTAGTTTGATTTACTTATAGATATCTATTAAAGAATTGAAGAGAAGACATTCTGTCAAGACTGAGGTTTAAACAACTATGGGAGTGGAAACAAAAGTCAAAATAGCAGACAGAAGACAAGCTTCAGTTTTATTGTTTTTCCTTATAAACTGTATCTTGCTTATATGGCCACTGAGAATTGGCAATGCCTATGAGTACTTGAAGAAACAAAAAATCACAGGGCTAGAGTAGAATTCAGGCAATACAGGAGGGTAAAACGCTGATGAAATGCAAACAAGGCTCAAATTGAAGAACATGAAGAGCTTTTACACAATGAAAAAACAGATTATGAAATGGTTTCTTAAGGCAAATGGTGATTGGTTGCACAATGGCTTGAGACATTTAAAACTAGACTGGACAAAACACAGATGGAACTTTATAGAACAGTTTCTTACTGACCCACAGCACTTAAAGAAGGTAATTTCTGTGTGTATTTGCGCTGGACTACTGACAAAGATGTGCTTTGTGGCTGACTTGTCCTGCTGCCTGATTACTTCAAGGAGACATTTCACAAGTAGCAGAAGGTAAAACATGCCGTTTCCAGCTTCATTGGAAATAGCCAATTATTTGCCTACTCGGAGTTAGTAGCCTCTAGGAGAAGCAGCTCTATGTGGTGAGAGTGGATCATCTCCCTTGTGAAATAAGCCCGTGCCCACAAGGAAGGTTAAGGGGGAGGCAGCACTACCTCTTGCGATGTCTCTGTAACTGCCTGGACAGCTGAGCTGGGAGCTGGGAGCTGCTGACCCAGAGGCTGGGAAAGATCTGGTTGAAGCTGCAGAAGACCAGAAGGCTGAAGAGGCAGACAGTGATCTATGGGCACTGGTGGGCTAGCTGTAGCAAGGCTGCCATGGATCTGTGAAATACTTTCTGGAGCGACACGGGGAGGCAATAGTTCGGGCTGCAACTGCAAAGGCGGTGACATGACTATCGAAGGTTGCACTGGGAGTACCGGCACCTGGGCTGCAGTTTCCAAAGCATACTGAGTATGTCCAGTAATCTGCTGCAACACAATAGACACCTATTAAAATAAATCTCTACTTAGAGTGCTTATGACTTATATGACAAAGTACTAAAGTCACTGCAGTTCATGGAAAAAGGATTACAATTCTGCATTGAGAATATACCCGTGTGGTTTCTGATTGGAAGGGCAACTAAAGAGTTTAGATTTGCTTTAACATGACCAAATAAAAATCAAAGGATTCTTCCTGTACAGTTGTGACAGCGTGTATTTCACAAGCACTATTTTCTTTGTAGAAACAAAACCATGTTTTGCTAAGAAATTAAAATCTTAGATTATGAATTCCTTGTCCTGTATAGTTTGTTCTGTTTTCAGTGAGCACAACACACAATCCATGCAGAGAAAAATATACTCTATCCATAATTTAGATTTTTTTTTTAATGTTGCATATGCACTATTAGCTAATATAGACACGATTAACTCTTTTTAGACAGAATATATGCCAATGCCTTACAGAACACATTGTTTTCCATTTAGTTTAAAAATTTCAGATACAATTTCTCCTGGCACACTAAGGCCTCAATCCTGCAAGCGCTTCCTTGTGTCACACAGAAGAAGTTTCATTTATCTCAGTGGATTTCTTCAATGCTTTAAAATAACTCATGTGCGTAAGCGCTTTGTGGGAACTGGACCGATACGATTAGATGCCAGCTACCTTAGAGACTATGTTGTTATTCTGCATAACAGTTCTTTGAGTTGTACAGTTAAGAACAGAATATTCTCCTTTTAAGTACATTGTGTATTTTTCCAAGGGGACTGAGCTTGTAGGAATAAGGAAAAGGGGAGATAAGAAAATACAGAAGAAAGAAGGCTTTTTTGTACTAGGTACAACTGCATAATTTTTAATTGTTTTTGAAGTACTTGTCATCACCTAGAGATTTAAAATATTTGGACAATTAAAAAAAAATAAAAATCAAGACTCCGATGAGAACTAGAACACACAACTTCATTACTGCATGCTCTGTGCAGATTCTGGATATGAGCCAACATTATTATTCCAGGTTTTAAGTGGATAAATATAAAGATGCAGAGTCCTTTGCAACACAATGGTTACAAGACTGCCTAAGTGGAGGTTGTTAGAGTAGTAACTTTGGTGTACAGTGCAGAAGAATAGTGAAATGTTTTTTTCATCTTACATAACTAAAATAATTCACAAAATGTTTCAATTTATTATTTACCTGGGCAAGATTGGACATAAAGGTGCTGGACATCAATTGCAGAAACAGCCCTGCATTGGAATGCCTTTATTTACAGAAATACCTTCCCATTAGGAGCACGTTAAAAGATGAACAATCTATTTTTGAATAATCCTATGTGCTTGTCCATTTTGTTTGCATTAGCTTTTTTTTAATCCTAAAGAATATAATGGAAATCTTCTGTACGTATTTGGTAAATAATGACTGTCAGCACTGTTTGCAAATATCAGTTCTTTAGGTTTGGTGTTTGCCACGCCTGGTTCAATTCTTTCTAAAGCCATCAGAAAAGCTATGGCTAATTAGCTCAGTGGTAACAGTCTTAGGGTCTGCATTGCCTACACTTCCACAAACAATATTTCTGTACCAAATATATGGCTGAAGACAAATTTAAAAATGATGTACTACTTTGAAGATGCCATGATATGGCAGGTTGAAATGAGATGTTATGAATTTTAATCGGTATGTTACAGCAAAGTGATGTAGTAGAACAGAGATTTTCAAGAATGCTATTACTAACAGATTTAGTGCTCTCTCCTGCTTGGGTCAGACTGCATTTCATGTTGTCATACCACAGATGTGGCAATACAAGTGTTTACAGACTCTGTCAACGGGTCCTGAATCAATTCTCTTGTAAACAGTGCTAATGTTGGAAGCTTCATTTTACGCTTCATTTCTTTTAAGGGGGAAAAAGGGTCTGAAGCTAGTGTTCATTCTTGTCTGATAGACTGCTGTCATGCAGATTTCTGAAGTTATCATCAGATGGTCATTTCCTTTGGCTTTACAAAGGACGCTATTCTCAAGCGGGTATACATCAAAACATTTCTATCATTTCACTTGCTTCTGCCAGCTCATCCATATTTTGCCATCTGTATATGAAGTCTATGCATCCTGAGTGTACTGGCAGCAAAACCTCAGCATCAGCAGTGCTGGGTAGTTGCTGTCACGGCTTAGTCACCTCTCCTGTCTCACGAGAATGACAGCTCATGCTTCCTTGCCGCTCCTTTCTAGCTCAGATGGGAGAAAGAAAAGGGAATTCTGAAAGTGCATGTTTCTGCCTGCTTTTCAAAGGCCATTAGATCACTCCTTTTATCTACAATATTCACCTGTCTCTGGTTTAAGACCTCAGTGCTCCACCTGAGTCCAGCTCTAGCTGAACTGCAGTCAGAATCAAGGACAAGGAGTTAACAAAACATCTTAAAAGCAAGAAACAAATCTCCCAATTGCACGTTTACAATGGAATAAGCCCCAGGAATGCCTGCGTTCAATAACCACCCTAGGGTCTAGCAGCGACACAGCCCAACGGCGAACGGATTACCTGGTTACCAGCCCCAGCCGCGGGCAACGTCTGTTCTGAAGGATGAATTATGCTTGGCTGAAGTGACTGAGGAGGTGGAGGTTGCTGCGGCTGGGAAACTGCTTGCGTGCTCTGCGTGTGATGGGGAGAGGGCGCTTCGCTCTGAATTATCTGCTGGAAGGTGGTCTGGTACATCTGCTGCTGGGAGAGCTGGGACACTGCGTGATGTGGCGGCAACGCTGACACTCCCGGCGGAGCCACAGCAAGCAATGGTATTGTAGCAGCTGACATATTTGGCACTATTGTTTGGCAGGGCAAGACCAGAGAAGCCACAGTTGTATGAGGAAGATTCACTGCCTGCATGGGGAGGGCTGGGGAGTTTGGTGCCATAGGCAGAGTGGGGTTCATGGGGAGGCTCGGTAAAATCACAGCTGGAGCAAAATATTGAGAAGGAGCAGGTATGGGGGGCACGTTTGCAGCAGGTATATCAGAGAGGTTTGGAGGAAGGTTGTCAAGTCCTGCCAGAGGAGTAATTGCAGGAATGACAGGAAACTGAGGAATCTGAAAAAAATATAATATCACATAAATTGCAAGTGCTTTCATTGATGGTACAAAGTAGTTTCATTTGCCATACAAGTATGTAAAGATCACCTGTGCCATGATGATAATTATGTCTGTTTGTTAATCACTTCCATTTATGTCCTGATGTTTATAAAAAGTACTAAAAACTTAATTGTTCTTTAATCATTAGAAAAAGAGCAAGAATTTCAGTTGGGGGGGGGGCATTTTTACACCTTGGGAGCTTAAAACTATCTCTCAAGCCAGTTCGAAGCCTTCAAGCAACATCCTAACTTAAAAAGTTGCTTTCGTTTTAACAGAAATTAAAAGGAATCAGAGCAGACAAAAATGCTACATTCTTTCATGCAAAATTCAATGTGACAATATAAAAGTCTTATCTTTAAAAAGGTTGGTTGCATCCCAGGCAGCACAGGGAATTCTGTAAAAGGGTTTTTTAAAATCAAAACCTCCCAGTGACACAGCAGACCATGATAACTGCACTGTTATCATCGAAGCAGCTCGCTTCTTCCCTTTTGGGTAGGCTGCTTCACATCACAAAGGCTGTCACTAGCAAACACAACAGCTCCAACAAACCGTTCCAGGCCACAGAAAGGGTCCATCCCTGCTACTGAACACGGAAGCAGGTCTGAGAGCTGGGAGAGGTTTAGGGAAAGTGGTGAAGAGCTCAAACACAAAAAAGGGCAACTTCTCATGCTCTAAGGCCTGGGATGGGAAAAGAGTACACCACAGGGGAAGGTGCAAATAAAAAATAAAAATAAACTAATGGGATTATCCAGGCATGACACAGGATTTTTCACAAAGTATATTTTTGATTCTCCAAACAAAAAAAAATAGTAAGGAAAAGGTGTATTCTTATGGACTAAATAGGCATGCATTCAAAATAGCCATACAAAAACTGCAAATCATATTATTAGCTGGAAAGCTTCACTCAAATGGATGTATTCATACGCAGTTTTCAAAGGTATTACCTGGGAAGGGGCAACGGGTGGAAGTTGTGGCACAGTTGAAATCTGAAGGGGTTTTAGTGGTGTACTGCTAGCTGCCACCTGAGAGGTCTGAGGTTGATACTGGGGCAATAGATGGGTTGCAGGCTGGATTGGACAGACTGGCTGACTGGCAAGCACCTGCTGCAGAGGAGTTTGCTGTGATATGGGTTGCTGCCAGGAAAGAAAAAAAGAACAAAAATGGGTTATAGCATGTATATTATGAAAGAATCAGTTCACTGGACATAGCCACAGCTTTCTCTCAACATGTTTAAATGCAAGATACATTACCTGAAAAGACAAGTTCTAACTGTCTTGGAAAGGTTATTTGTAATGACTCAGTCGCTAAATCCCAGAGATCATTCTAGTTGGCCCAGTAAAATCCCCACCTACTGAGTTCAAAGATTCCCACTACACAGATTATACCCAGCTAATGTTGGCACTTAAAAGCCAACTGCGTAATGCAGCAGGCATTGAAATATACAACATATTATCTGGGATGTGAATAAAACAATAATTACAGTGAAGGAATTGTTAGTGTTAGGTCAGAGGTTGGACTTGTTAATCTTGAGGTCTTTTCCAACCTAGGTGATTCTGTGATAGTAAAAGTTCTAGCTGGATCCCAGGTATTTGTGAAGTGCTGGAGTAACAGTGGGCCTGCCAAAGAAGCAGTTTTATCATTTCATGGGAATGGTGTTCCACTGGCTGGCCAAATTCTATACAGTAGAGCAGAAATAAAAAGCTGCATTAAAGCTGAAAATAACCAGTAAGTTTCATGTTTTTCATGGTACTGATATCTCCCTCTTCAATACAATTAATTAATGCTGAAAGTACTTAAAAAAAAATCTTCTGTTTCAGAAGTATGGCACTGAGGCACCAAGCTGGCTCTGGCCTGACCTACTTGGGACCGCAGGACTAATTGATTAGCCCAGGCTCTGCAGCACATAAAACCTCATGCCATGCTTGATGTTCAAAAGGTGACTTTCAAACGAATAGCCAAACAGCACAATCATTCATCTTTGCCACTTCCACCATAAACCTGTATTATAAAATTTTGCTCTATACTTTTTCAGTAGAGAGATTCTTCAACCAGAATTTTTAGGTACATTAACACAATAAAACTGTATGATGTGCATCAAGGAAGCCAGTTGCCACCCCCCTTTGAACTGCTAAAATTCCACTGCAGATGGTAAGTTGCCAATACAAGGATCAGTGAACCAAGGAACATTTGGCTACTGGTGCCTATTGTTTGGGGCTGAATGCACTGAATGCCACAAGCAGTGTAAGACACACTAGAAGGCACTGTATAGGTGTCAAATAACTGCACAACATCAGTTCATCTCCCGCAGCATTTACTAGTCTCGGCTGAGTATTTGTCCTGCCACATTAAAGAAAAAACAAAGAACTGTCTCTGCGTTGCAGTTCCTGCCATTCCAGGTTTGGAAGAGCAGGGGCATTTAGCCAGGTGAAATCCCAAACTCCAGGGAGTGGCAGTGCAGGTGCAAACACATGGCATGGCCAGAGCTGTCCTGACACTGGCAATGAGCAAGGAGGAGACAGCTGAGATGAAGCCCAGATGAGGCACTGAGCCTTGGTGGGGAGCACAAGTAGCTCCCACAGCATGGGCTCTGCTCCCCAGACCACTCAGCTCTGCAGCAGGGACCCTCCTTCCAGGAGCAGAACAATGCCTGAGCCGAGCTCAGGAGCAGAACAGCGCCTGTGCATGGTGCTGCACTTGGGCTGATAAACCTGGCCAGCACACAAAGCCAGCTCAGGTACCTCGGCATCTGTGCTGGGTTAATCTGCAGCTCAGACAGGCGGCCAACAGATAACTGGGAATTGGGCACACTGACACCGGCTGTTCAACCTACCTTCCGTGCGAGAGGACACTTAAAAGCAGAAAAACTGCCCAAATGGAGCTAAGGTAGCTAACTAAGACCTCCATTTTCAATTCAACTTGTATTTCACAAAGTGCTTGTGAAGTGGATCAAGCACAGGGAGTGCAAAAAGTCCAGATGAACTGCGCTAATTTTGCCTCATTATAGCCTTAACATAAGTGAACAGACACACAAATTGAAAAGAAAAAAAAATTGAGGAGATGCTATATTGATCCCATGTCTGAGTCAGTGTATATTCATAAGAGATCGATATATTTCATTCTTTTAAACAGACAAGTTTTAGCACCCTGATTTCCCATCCATTTGCTAACATGCCCTACCATCTGTTTACAAAAAGATTGCAGTTTTCCACTGCTCATAGTGTCATGCACGAAGACACATTATCTAGTGCTCTACTGGATTTGGCCTTAAGGAATATGTTCTGTGCTGACTGCAAAACCAGTTACTATTCCTATAACTTATCACTGTCTTCAAAGTAGGTCTTCCTAAAGGCAACCAACTAAGAGTGACACAAACATTTAAGAATTCCTATGTAAACGCCAAAACCAACAAGTGTTACACTGTCACTGTAAAGCTCCAGAGGCCACTACAGAGATCTCCGCAATGGGAGAGGTCTTAAGTTTGCTTGAGAAAAAACAAAACTTTAGGCTGAAAGAACCATATCATCCCTGCCCGTTAGAATAAAAAGAAAAAAAAATCTAATACATCATAAAATTTCACATAAGCATGTGTTTTTCAAAGAGACCAAATCACATTGTTCCCATACTGATGCTTTCAGAAGAGTAGGGCATATTAAAAAAATAATAACATGTAACACCAATAAATACTGATAACTGGAGAGGTATGAAGAGATTTGTTATGTGTCAGACACAAAGTATGCAGGCATTTCTCAGCCTTGTCAACAGTTTCTTCCCAAGGAAGCCAATATTTTGGTAGGATCACAAAAATGAGCCACAAATTAGCACATTATATAGATCTGTGGCTACACCTCTTTCAAGCTGATACCACCTGTGTACAAGGAAGCAATTGTAGCCTTCACAGATGTCCATGCTTGAAAGAGGTGTTGTACAGAACTTGTTGGGGAATTCGATAACCCAAAATGCACAGAATTACTATTTGGAGACAGCTCAGAGGGAGACAGATTCCTCTTTTCGAAGATAGAGGGATCTGCGGGATGTTTATAATGAGCTACATTTAACATGCATGCACAACAGCGTCACTGAGTGTTTGAAGACAACTGACACCAGTACTAGGCTTGCTTTCTGACCTTTTAAAAATACTTTGAGCTAGAGGTGCCAAATTATAGTGCAATTAATACAAATCCTATTTCAAGGTATTGAACACTGATTGTGCTCAAACCCATTACTCTTCTGTGTCTTAAACTCAAAGCCCATCCCTGACCCTACCTGAGGCTCTAAAGTGATGGTTTAATAGTTTGAAGTAACTCGAACTTATCATAGGTGTCAGCTTGAGCAGAGCATGGCTAAAGACTGGGGTGAGAAAGGCGCTGTGGGGCAGCAGTCAGCCTCTCACCTGCTGGCTGGCAAGCACTGGCTGCGACTGCCCCAGCTGCAAGGAAGCGACGGTGGTCGGCTGCACCACGGGGAACGTCATCGCTGGCTCCTGGTAGTGCTGGGGTCGCTGGGGCACGACCGCAGGTGGAGCCTGAACCACAGGCAGGGCAGGCTGCAAGCAAGGAGAGCACAGAATTAGGGAAAAGAATAGCCCTGATGCTAAAAGTCTCTGCAACTGTTAGGGATACACACTCCAGCAAATAGTCTACTCAATACTTGGTTCAAATCAGAGGAAAAAGACATAATGTGAAGGTGTTATGCAAGGAATGGAAAGTTTGTTAATCTAAAAACATGGAAAAAAGCTGTCATTCCAAAGGCCAATGAGACAACCACGCTGCATTGCATTTCTTTATGGAAGCAAGCATGCAAGCTAATAAAACCACTGACAGTACATACACGGTGATGAAGAACATAACAACAACAAGCCACTAAGTAGGTACAACAATATCTTCACAAAGACACTTATACTTTCATAAAGAATCTTGATCTTTGAAATAAACAGGTAATTTACTTGACATTGAGGCCAAGAAAATGAATAGAGAAGTGAAAAAAATAAAACAACCGGTGAAAGTAAAAACAACAACAAAAAAGAAACACAGATAAGGCTTGTAACAACAGCAGTTCTCTAAAACTTCAGCTCCAAGTAGGTAAATATGTTGAAAATAAACAGTATGTCAGACTGATATTTAAAAGCCTAAAACAAAAAACCAACTACAGCTCCAGCTATGTGCCGATATGTTATCTTGGTAAATAATCTCCCAGAAAAATACACTGATACTTATTCTTTCTTGGAAAATGGAAGATTTTGAGTCAGACGTGAAATTCCCAAGAAACACAAACTCTGGAACATTTTATCTATGATACTGCAGAAAGAAAAATAAATATGGAAAACTCACCAAAAACCAAAGAGCTATTTTGCTTATGAATAAAGTTATTATCCTTTCAAAACCTTATTCAAGAAGAAGTAATGCATTTAGGTTCAAATTAGAGATGTATCAATGGAAAGAATGAGTCTGCTCTAAAACAGCAGTCTGCACAGCTCAATTTAATAAAAAAATATTTTAAAATGTGCCTTTTGTGTGCTACATTAAGTTAGTGCTTCATGCAAACAAGGAATGAGGAAGAATGCATCCCTGCAGAAGTATGCACAGAGGAATGGTGGTTTCCACAGTGGAGGGAGCTGGCTACAGGTTTTTCCTTCAGGTAAATGGAGTCATGTTTCAGTGCATTCACAAAATACAGTTCACAATTTCTTGCAGGCATTTTGGAAAATACAAGGTAAAACCAGGGAAAGTGAAGCACTTTCAAAGTACGTTGGGTAAATCTGGATCAAGCAGGAAAACCACTGGTCCTGGATTTCATTTTTCTTCTGTTATATCAAATAGCACAAAACAAAAAATTAACCTACCACATCATTACTGTCATTTTTACTAGGCAGGCTGCTTCCACTGCTCCAGGTAGCTGCAGTCACCCAATTGTTCTCTGCCAGTGGTGTTTTGCCAGAGCAAACTTCACAACAGGGCTGGAACAGTCCAGGCATGTTGACTTCTCCACAATCAGAGGATTCACAAGGCAGAGTACTTTCTGCAACTCTTGCAGATCTCACGGGAGAACTGGTCTTCTGGCTAATTATGTATTGTAAAGATTCATGTAACACAGGCAGGTCTAAACTCCTGCCACATGGCCTGCTTATTTGGGGAAGAGGTTGTGACACTGAGCTGTCTGGAAGCTGGCTGCACAGGGAGTGAGCACTTTCAATAGGCATCACAACTTTTGACACGTTTTGGTCTCTGCCAGGCTGAAATAAGTAAGGTAGGCATGCCTGACAAGACTGCTTAAGCAAGACTACCTCAGCAAGGTTTACTGAGAACCCCAAAGCCATTGGTGGTGATGTGCCTGCTTCCCCTTCTCTAGTCTGCAGGGCTGTGTTCCTCTCTCTGAGTTCTTGGGGAAGGGACATCATATCTGGAGTCAACCCCAAGACCGAATCACTGTGGCAACGAGAAGCACACGGAGCACTGCCTGTCACATGTGCAGGCTGCAACAGGAACGTGGTGTTGCTGCAGTTTCTGAAGGACATACCACACTTATGGCGTGCCTCTCACTGGAATCACCTGATGATTTATGTTCACTCACATGTGTTTATTCTTGCACCAGTAGTTCCATTAGCTGCTTTTGGTCAAGGTCATAACAGTATGAAAGTGGGAACAAGTGTGAATGTCTGACTGGGCTTCCAGTCCTTGATTTTGGAACCTCAATAATGGAAGTACCTCGCCGTCTGTGCGATGTTAAATCCAAACCCAGAGCCAGAACGGCAGTGAATGGATGTTTGACCCTCGTCACAATGGGGAGAAACATCATATTAAGAAGCTCTTGAACAAGTGAAGAAAAAATGCATGGCTATATTGACAGTAAACAAAACCAAACAAAACAATTCTCAAATCTAGGCATGACTTTAAAACTAGTATTTCCAAAGCTGTTACTATAGCTCAGTGAAAACAGATTGATGATGCTTTTTAACTGAAAAAAAAAAATAATAATAAAATAACAGCTGCCAGTGAAGCATGTCTTAAGAATGGTGAAATGAACTGCAAGTACATGATCTACTTAATGCGTGGTTTAGATCAAGTAAAAACACCGACTAAGCAAATCGCCATTGGTAGAAACAAGTGAGGAATATATGAAGCAAGCCCTGGAATTCATTCCTACTGACAGCAGAGTATAAATTGAGTCCTTAAATATAATCTGTGCTAACAGAACAGTTTTGAAAAGCTTTAGACTTACCCCTGAGGGCTGCTGGTAGTGCCCCAGCTGCTGAAGGCTATGGGGCAAGGCCTGGCTCTCACTTAGCGGAGGGCTATACACCCGTTGAATAGCAGGAGGTACTGAATCGGGTAGAGATGAGTAGATGACGCTTTGCTGGCTGCTCTGGGAATCTGAATAAACAGTGGACCCCTGACCACTGTCAAATGTGCTGTCAGCTGAAAGAAGAATATTTTTTGTATTACAGGCTCAGCAACTCCAAGTGTTCACATAATGATTTCAGAGCAAGGTCAACATTGGTTTATGTAATTTGCACTTTACTAACCTAGCCCTTTACATTATATAAATAAATTATACAACACAAATGTTATTTTCTACAAAAGGCACACACTGCTCCTTCTAAGCCAAAAATCCCCATGGATTTCCGTCTACAACAATACTTTAGGCACATCGATATTTCCTTTAAAGGGCACAAGGTTGACATTAAGAATTGCAGATGTTTATGGATTTTGTACAATGAAAAGATAGGAAACCCCAATTGTAATGTTCATAGCGGGTCATGGAGTCTTGGAGTTAGTTCTTCTAGGAATGCAGTAATTTTAATATCTTTGTGAATTAGTAGTATTGAAAAACCACAAAATTCTTCAAACTATATGCTTTGTATTAGTTAAATAATAACCAACTTGAGCAATACCTCAAGATGATGAATGGATAGCAAAATAATTCAATTGTATTAAGGGAAAACATACAATGAAGAAATAACAGAAAAACGTATTACGGATTTTTTGATTGATGTGTGTGACACAAAGTAAAGCAGCATCATTTAAGCAAGTCTGCAAAAAGAGGCCCTGCATCACAAAGCAGCAGATTTAGGGCTGCACTGGCTATAAACAGACTAAGTAGCAGTACAAGAACAGATCCTATAGGAATTACAAATGAAATGCATCCTAATTTTGTTATTTGTAAGTGGAAAGCTTTAAGCTACCTGTATTTAAATCAAAATCACGTAATGAAATACGAGAGCTACCTCAGTCCAGCTTTGTGGCAATTGAAGAGGACAATTCAGAGCTCTGTCAGTGTTTCTCATGCTAAATCCAACTAATCTGCAGAATTGCAAAACTGTGGTATTGGGCAAGTGTAGTATCTTTTGTTGAACAAAAATAAATCTTATAAGTGTGCAATTGAGTATTACTATTTTTAAGATGTCTTTTCATGGCTTTTGAAGCCACATCTATCCAGTTTCTCTTGTTTCTTTTTTTTTTTTTCCTACTGTTTTTTCATTTGAGAAATGGCAAGAGACAACCAAGACTGTAGCTATAAGTAACCAAAAGGCAAATGGATTGTAACAGAAATTTAAAACCCCACACTGAAAGAGAACTGTTACCAGAAAGTTTATATCCTTTTTTCTCCAACACTTTGCATCTTCTATTTTTCCATATTTTGAGTAGGTTTTTACTTATTTAGATTTTAAATAACAAATAGCTTTAATAGTGTCAGTGATAAAATTTCTCCTCAGTATTTATAAACTCATCTCCCTACTATTTTTTGCAAAATTAAACTCACCTCCCTATTTAGCTCATGTACAAAAAGAGTCAGCACGGCCCTACTATAAGAAGGCACAGATTTCTGCACCATACACACTTTCATTTTATTACAATTATTCAGGACCTCAAAGGAACAAAACAGAATATGAAAGAAAATGTTGAAAGACATCCAACAGTAAATTGTTGAATAATATCAAATATTGATTAAGAGTTGAGGAGCAGGAAATAAACCAGGGGTGTCCTATTTTGCATCAAGTTCTGCCAACTCGTGACCAACAGAACCATGGGAGGCACGAGCAGTGTCATTGTACCATTGGAAACAAAGAATTGTAATTAGCGTTTCTCAAAGAAATTAGCATAAAATAAATACATGATCTAAGAAAATGAAGTGACAACAATTTAGCTTCAGAAAAAAAAAAAGCTTTGTAAATACTGCAACATTCTTAGATTTATGCAAATATGGCATTTCTCCTATCTTCTGAAGGTTTGTTTTCTTGTAGAGGCATGCTTGGTTATTTTAGTATTCAGAGCAGACCTCTGTATAGCAATTTATACATTACCTGAATTAAAGTAGCAGCTGTCTCTTTGCTAAAGATAATGTGCCTTTAATTTAAATACACTTGCATAAAAGTCCGGAACAGTAGAACAAAAATATCATGATAATAGCTTAGTAGAATAAGTACATCAGATTTTATCAGAAAAACTGGCTAGAAAAAAAAATCTTACAAAATTTCCAAGCTAAAATTATCCAGCAAAATTGCCTTCAAGATGTTTAAAACTACAAATACATTAAGATTTTCATAGCAGAGCTTGACTTGCTAAAAAAGGGGACAGACATGGGATCAAGTTTTTTTAGCTAGCTAAAACCACTACTTCCTCATGCCTTGCCGTTTGCTGGAGATAAGTCTGATGCTCACAAGTAAAATGAAGAAACAACAAGCTCTGCAAGCAAGGCAAGGTAGTTCTTTTTCAGAGATAGACCACAGTCAGTGTTTGAATTTAAAACAGGAGATGGAAATCCACTTGTCTTTAAATAGCCCAGTGATTAGTCATTATTTGTGAATCGACCACCATCTGAATGTAACGAGTTGGCAGATCACTGGTTTGTGGTTGTCAGGGCTTGGAGGAATGGAAGCAACTACCTACTCTGGCCCCCACTGTTCCCCAGTGCACATCCAACTACTTCCTTGCCTCAGATCCATGAGCTCAAAATGAAATAAATAGCCTGGAGGAACAGAGAAAGCACCTACATCATGACTTAAGAACCCACAAAATAATTGTCAGCCCACAAGGTGGGATGTTTCCAACAAGTGTGACCAAACCATAGTTATTTCCCACCAAAAAAAAAAAAAAAAAAAAAAAGGAAATCTTGAGTTATACCACATACCATTCAGAGGTAGCTTTTTTCTGCTGTAGATCTTTGCACAGCTTCACAAAAACGTCACACAAATTATCAAGAGTAACTCATAAAATGCAATAAATTGCAGGAAATGTTTTTTTTCCCATGTCTAGCAGTAGGTATCCTTGCTGTTCTATTTACAAATATATTAGTATACATTTATTTTTTTCACATTTATTTCTATTGAAGAAGGAGCTATCTCCATACAATGTTTTTTTCATTTCAAAAAGAGTTCAAGACACTTGTGGTCTCTGAGCTAATGTGCAAAAACATGCCTAATGTTTCACTGCTGAGCTCACGTTACTCTAGATTTTTACTGTAGGACATTCATCATCCTGCACAGACAAAGTTAACATGAGACTTACATGCAACAGATGTGACGCTGGTGGGCAGGTTTTGCTGAAAGGGGTGCTGGTCTGCCTCAGGCTCCTCCGACTCAGACAGGATATGGTGACCGGTGTGAGAAAGGTATGTGACTTGAACCTGTTGTGCCTGTGGGGTCTTCAGCTTCTCCAAGCATTCAGAATCTCGACGTTCCTCTGATTGTATTCTAGGCCAAATTCTCTCTCTTCTCCATAGTATTAATGCTACTCTGTCACGTATTGACTTTGCAACTATCTTGAGATCGTTTTCATGGAAAAATCCAGAGTCAATCTACAGAGGAGGAACAAACTTAGCAAGATCATGTGCACACAGAGGTGCACACATACAAGTACACACATCTATTAATGGAATCTCTTTCTAACAGAAAATACCACTTTGAAAAAAAAAAAAGTTACAATTTCATTCCTCACTAGAACAGGAATTCAAAGAGCTCGATGGTTTTATGAATTAAACTTCTGTCCCTAGTGCATTTTAAAACAGCAATATATAATTTCTAAGACCTGAACATAGATCTGTTTAATTGACCAGTTAATATACAATGATGAGAACAAGCTTAACACAGATGGGTGTTTTTCTTTTTTTTTTTTTTTCTCCAAAGATTAACAAAATAGTCAAAAGAAAAAAAAAAAAAAACCTTTTGAAAAATGCCCTTTGAACTGCAGTAAATCTTATTACCATTAATCAGAATTTATTGCCTTAACCTTTCTAGCATACACAGTTCTCCCAACTGCTGTGCTTGATTTCACAGCAAGTCATAAAAGAAAACGTTAACAGAGTTTAGCCTCAAATTAACTTCTCTTAAAAGGTGAAGTCAGGGAGTATTGACTGACTTCTTATAAAAGCTTTTGCTTATCATTGAGTCAAATACAGACTGCTCACATTTGACTGAAAAGGGGAGCAAGATTTCTCAGAATTCATTCGCTCATCAGACAAAGCGGAAAATTTGTCTTTTGCTCTTTGTTTGCATTAATCTCCTTGTCATACTCCTACAAATAGGAGCACAAACGTTAGATCAATAGCGAGCTGCCAGAGAATTGTATGTTCAGATCTGCATCTTCTGAAAGATGCATATTCTACAGATTTGGAAGCATTTATCTACCTGGAGGAAATTTAGAGGTTGTCCTTCTTTGCTCTTGCCCAAACACAACACAGTTTTACAGCTTGGATTTTTCGATGTCTCAAATCAAGTAGTTACAAAGGAGCTTAAAATACAGCTGCAAATGGATGTGGGTATTTTCCAGTGCCAATGCCCTCAGACCTTACTGACATTCCTGAACTGCTGATCCAGCAAACGCTAACAACGGGAGTGAGTTACTATAGAGATGAACCACACAGGTCCAGGGAACCTTGTATGGTATTAACCGAGGTTGCCAGCAGATTCTTCTTTGCAAAGCTTAATGGGAAGGCACTAAAAACCTGGTATATTAGAAAGTTCCTAAACAATTCTTATGCCTATATCTCTACTCAGAGAACGGTTAACATTTAATGAAGACATGCCATTTTACCGTACAACTGGCTTTGAAACAGGTTGCAAACCCAGCAGAGCATTTCAAGTTCTTTTTGCCCACAACATTTGGATAGTTTAGAATGCCTGACAACTGAAAACCTCATCAATAATGATAAACAATTTCCTGTACTCAAAAGATCTCCTGCATTATTTTCTTCCACAGCATATAAATCAACACAAACTGATGAAAACACATGGCTGTGGTGTTTCACAAGTCATTAGGACAAGAAAAAGACATTTAGGAATGATTGCCCATCCAACAACCTCAAGTTTGTAAGTATTTCACATGCACTCAGGTAATTGTTAATGTAATTGTAAAATGCAGGCTTTAAATTTGGGAAAGGGGACTTTTGATACTACAGCATCACAGTAGTTTGGGAGTGATCTTCAAAATATACAAGAAGTACTTCCTGCTTAAAAATAGATATCACAACTATAAGCCTGGTACACTACAGAACTTCAAATCTCCAAATGCTTCCATAAATATTTAAATATAAAGGTAAGATATAACAGTAATTAACTGGACTAGAGCAACTTCAAAATTAAGTTCTGTAACAATAAACTACTGGAAAAATATCGGATCTATTGCAAACTAGTGACAAGATGACAGAGAAGCCTGATTTCCTCTCATTGATTTTTGGATACATGGTGGTAAGTCCAAGCATAGTAAGGTAACATTACCAAAATGACTGCCTCCTAGGCAGAACAGGAATGGTGATGACAACATCATTAAACAGGATCCCTTGAGATTTAGGGTATAATAATAGGAACATATTTGCATGCACAAGAACATTCAGACCCTTGACTAAGGGCTTACTGGTTCTGTTTCCACAACTTTAGAAACAACGGCAGTAAAGACATCTTTAAAATATGAATTCAATGATTATGCATTGAAACTTGAACACAAGAAATAGTTTTTTTCTAACAACACAAATCATGAAGATACAATTAAACTTTTTGTTAAAAAATATCCAAAGTATACTCCTAACTCTTTGCAGTTGGCTTGAATCTAGCTTTCTATTTATGTTTAGTGATAGAGTGACTGAGCAGACTTCCTCCTCATCTATATTCCTCCTAAGTAACACTGATAGAAAAAACAAAGTGTTTTGAAAAATTCTGACCAGAATATTTTTGATTGATCTTTTGAACTCTTCTAATTTATTTCAAGCTGCTGTCTGAAATTAAACTGAAATTAGCAGAAGACTTTTCAAAATTCAGGAACAGAAGATACCTCCTTGGTCCCTAAGTGACTTGCTATTTTGAAACGCCATTTCATGTATCTGATTCCATGTTCAGTAAACATCTTTTTCAGTTATTAGTTCTTCCCCATTTACCCTTTCTTCTAGCATTCACTCTAAAAAAGCAATGCAAACTGCTTAAACAATATCTAGAATGGTTTAAATGGAAGTTACTTTACCAGACTTGCTCCTGCTGTCGTTTGAGATTTATGCACTAATTACATATATATTTTTGTCAGGAGAAGTTTATTTTACCATTTCTTGTGCAACATCATCAGGAGTTTCCTTCTCCAGATCAAAAGTAAACTCAATGGCTCCATTATCTTTGGGTTTTCCTTTCAGTTTCTTAGGATCTTCTACCCAGAGTCTTAAGGCAATAGAGGATTTCCTACCATGGTCTTCTTCTGCAAGTTCCACTCTTACCCCAGTATCTTCAGCAAAAAAGGCATGGCTTAATAAATCTTTAATTTCATATCTGCAATGGACATAAAGAATATTCGAATACTTCAAGTATTAAGCACTTTCAAAGAACTTCATGACAATAAATTTGTATTAGAGGCAAAAACATTTACAGTCTTTTGGTGCTTATCCAAAACAACTTGTGTTACTTGCATAAAGAGGTAGTATTTCTGGTTTTACTGAGGATTGCTGAAAAAATGGCATTGCCTATTTCACAAAGCTTCAGCAATATTCATACACCATAAACATACATAAACATAAATGGAGATTATAGTTCAACTTTCCTCAAGTATCTAATCTTAGTGAGTTCTAAAATGAGGTTCTCTCTAGATAATCACCTAAGGTTCCTAGGACCTGTATTTCTTAAAGTTAAGACATATATAGAGGCCAGTATAAGAAGATTAGGTTTTTAAAACCTAAGATGGAAACAGGTCACAATTTATCTTCATATACAGACGAATCTAAAGGGATGTTGTCAATCCTCTACCGCATTAGTCAGAACCAACCTGCACCACGCTTGATGCTCCAGTCAGAACCTCCTGACTGAGATCCTATGGTTAGCTATGCCACTCATCCACAATTATGCTTTTTGACATTACACTTTAAAAGTCAGAGAGACACAGCAATGAAGTTTATTCTATTATCCTGACAGCAAAGTAGGCAATCATTTATATTTTTATTTGCGTTCTGTATTTTTCCTGCACAGAGGAGACCCAGAGGCTAGAACAGAAATCCACAGTCTCAAAACTTCTGCATATACATTATTTAATACAAAACTTGCTTATTTGAAACAAACCTTTCTTCCTTATTTTTGCAAATGCACTCCCCAATTATCTCCTTAATTTCAGGATCAGTAACTTTCTCAAAGCTTGCTGGCTTTATACCCTAGAAGGATAGGAAAAAACCAAGTTAGTCTGAAAAAGAATGACATTTTAGCTCTTCAGTGAGAATGTTTTTATTACATTGTGCAGCCAATTCAACTCTTGGAATAACTAATAAAGTTGATTGTCTAAATTTAAAACTAAAATGAAGATTTAGAGCTATATTTCTAAGTACCGTTGCACTTCAGGCACATTAGTTTGTACATGAACTCAGTCATACACCATACAAATCTCCTTTTTCTTTACTAACACTTGCTAACTTTTCTTTTGCATCCTGGGGATTCTGAAGTCCTTATTCAAGAAACAGCCTTAACTCTCAAAACAGTAAAACAAATAAAAATATTTGTGTTTTTCTTCAGATAGCCAGCTGCAGGTCAAATATACCTTTGACAACCCACTGACTATTCCAGATTCCTGTTTTCCACAAACCTTATGCTTTTCTATGCCCCCCAGTACTCTCAAGAGCTCCCCCTCCCCACTTCAAACCAACCCAAAGCCAAGTATGGCAAAGAAAGAATGTGCTCAACAGCTCTGTGTTGCTCTTGCATTTTCCCAAGCACATTGCTAGAATCTTATTGGGAATGAGTGAAAGGACAGGTGTAACCTGCAAATTGACATTAAGTTAACTTTTTTCCCCCAGAAATGCTGGTCAATTCTGTATGTGGAGCATCTAACCCATGAACGTAGCCTTCCAAGGACAAAGGCCATCTGTTGACCGCAGAAGAAAACTTAGAGAAGCATAATCTCATTCCCCATGTTCTGGCTCTACACAGATGCAACAGGAACAATTTGAATTTCTTTCAGGTTAGGAAGGGTTGTTTTAAGAAGATGGAGTGGATTACAATAAACACACACACCTCTAGGGTAGTCAAAGTTCACTTCTCCCTACTCTCTAATATTTCAGGGTGAATATCTTAACATGATCCTCCTCAAGGTATAGAGACCCTTAATTAAAGGAAACAAAACAAAACAAACAAAAAAAAAAACATACACCTTACCAACATAAAGAGAGACTGTAGAAGAAGTAGCATGCAAGCACTCAAACTACATAACAGTTTATATCTCATATCTCTGTACATGTAATCAAAATGTACTATAACAATAATTACCAGGAAGATCCGGGCGGTTAGCAGACATGTCTAGCTGCCCAGACTGACAAGTTTTCCTTTTGTGAGGTTGCAGAGAGCAAAGAAGGGAAGTTCACTCTGGATTTGGCAAAAGCAGCCATTCCCGGTGAGGCCACCCCACCATGCTCCTTGTCAGCTGAGGCAGGAGGAACTGACACCCACCATCGGTAACGCTGACTGACTTCCATTCAGTTCAGCACAAGGTTTCCTATGAATGCTTTTCATGTACATATTCAGCTACAGATGCCAGTGTTAATACAGGAAGCTTTCCCTTTTGTGATGTTCAGCTTAATTTAGAAACAAAAAGTCATCCTTGAAAAGATGCATATACCTACTAAAACACGGTGCGTATGGACAAAAATTCAGAGACATGTATTTTTAAATAGGTTTTGCAGCTAGACTTTGTTATTTAAGGAAACTAATACTTAAAATAAAATCAATAAGCAGAACAAAAATAGGAAACATAATTTCCTTTATATTATAATAATAACAAAACAACAACAACAACAAAACAGAATCTGATTAAGCACATAATTGAATGGGATTTAGCCATTTAACTCCAGTCAAACCCTTTTAAAAGTTCTGTTCTAAAAGAACAGTAGTAATATTCATACAGTGGCAGATAAGGATGCCTGAGGTTCTGAAAAATGGACTTTTGGCTCACCTAACACTATCTTTGATTAAAAAGAACCACCTCTCACTGAATCTGGTCTTGAATAAATTTCATGGATGAAATTCAATGAGGGTTGGCATCTCCCGGAGAATTTCTGAGTATTCCAAATCACATCATACTTTTACCTTTTCAACAATATTCTGTCACCATTTAGGCCTTAGATTTGACTTTAAACTTGGACTTACTTATCTTAATTTCAAGACATAGAGGGAGTGATTGACCTAAGATTCAAAAGAGTAAAATATGTAATTTATATTATTTTATATTATTATAATATGTAATTTATATAATTTATATGGTATTGAAAGAAAACCATGGAAAAGTCACACAAACTCTGGCTTAGGCAGAGAGATACTGAGATCAAAAAACATTCAGAACAAAACAGAATAGTCCATACATGTGATGGGCTCACTGCGACCAGCTAAAAATAATTATTCGAATAAGCAAAACTAAATCTTGCTTACAAAATGAAGGTTCAATTACTGTATATTAGTAAATTGTGTCAAAACAATAGGGAAAGTCTAGTCGACCAAAGCCCAGACTTGCCTAGAATAAGCGAAAGCACACCACAGTGTACGAAAATTGTTTCATAAAAGGGCTCCTGTACGTGATTGGAAATGAATGAAAACAAAGTACCAAAATACATTTTTAGCACTAATCTCTAAAATTCATTACTAAAGCCAATACAATCTTTTATTTTGAAAGAAGCACATTTCTAGCTCCCCTTATGATGATAACCTTGGGAAAAAGTAAGTCAATGTAAAATGACTATGAAATCATCATCCTTGAACTGGTTTTCTTCCCTTGCATGTCACAGGGTCATTACAATCTCACCTCAGAATAACAGTCTTTGAGGAAACAGTGCCACGCTGACAAGGGATATGCTTTTCAGATCTGCAATGCTATCTCTCAGTGTTTCAGGTAAGATTGCTATCACAATTCTTTCTCTATAGTTTTAGAAAAAGTTTATCACTGTTTCCATGCCCAGCACCAAATATTTGGGGCCCTCAGACTGAATAGGCAGATAAAGCTACAGGAGGGTGTCTTGTTCTCAGATGGGGAGGAGTTTAGTGAAATCTTTGCAAATTCACAATAAAAAACAACAGGACATAGTTAAATATATTTTCTGACACTTCAGTTTGCTATAGAAAATTATGGAATTCTAAGAGAACCTTAAAACATAACCCTTGAGGCAGCTTCCACCCCACTACCTGAGGAACCTTCACCTTTCTAGACGAACATACTGCTCCCATATCTATGTGCTCACATAAACTTGCCAATTACTTCTTATATTTCCAGTGTGCCTCATGGATATTTTGACATAAACTGAGCATATAAAGCGGAAACAGCTTAAGGTATACCACTATACCTCTTGATTTCTTTTTCTTTTCAGAATTCATAAACATTCTTCATTTAAGTGGTCTAATGAACTTTGACATGGCTGAGATGGAGCAGGGCAGGACATGTTGGGCACCAAGGAATTAGGTTTGCCTCAAAACGTTTATTTTGAAAGACCCCTGATTACCGACCCTGATTTTTGACAGTGCAAATCCCTTTCATAAAAATAGCATCTCCTACAAACACCATTTTACTTTCCACATCCAAACATCTCTTGTATTAATCTACTGAACACCTAGGCTATGAACAGATCACCAAAACAAACAAGGATAGCATATATCCTTGTGAAGTACCAAACGGAACTGCTTTCCTGAAGTGTTTTCTCAATGCCCAGATGCTACAGAATGCTTTAGTTCCTTACTCTTCATTAAAATCTCCAAGGCCACCTCATTGTAATGCTGCAAATCCTCCCTATAGCACTGCGCCCTGATGCTTACAAGCCTCCTGACAATGGAGGGGGTTTATGTGAAACACAGGTTTCTATTTGGAATCAAAGGATCCATCTCATTCATTTATTCAAAAGCCATCTGCCCTTCCTGAGCATTCCCAAAGAAACATGGCAACAACATTCAAAGTATATTGGCTAAGGAATTATCCATGGCTGTATAAAAACTGCACAGCTCTCTCAAAGAAAAGTAAATTCAACACCACTTCATCCAAAATGGAGGGTTAATTAGTTGACAGGAGATGTATAGGGATAATTTCATACAAATTCTTTATGAAAAAAACACCACCAATAACAAAAAACACATCAAACCCTATATGAAAAAAAAGAACACCTCAGTCCAAGAACAAATCCCCACCACTCCTTCAAGAATCTCCTCACCTTCTTTCAAAAAAGGATTTAGATTTGAAAGGAAATACACTACACTCTGGTATAAGATAGTTGAGTCTGCAGACAGGTACATGTAAGACATTAAAGTTTTTATCTCTGCGTTAGGGGGAAAAACATGAAACTACTTTTTCAGAGTTCTGAGAATAGCTGCTTGTCACTTTTCCATCAGCAAAGCACACTTTTCAAACTGATGATCTCAGTTCTGTCAGGATTTTGTTCGAGGATGTTCATCAGCAAGATCACCGTTTGTAATTATAAACTGATCTCTACTTCACTCCAGAACGTTACTCAATCCTAATGCTAATCTAAGAAGATTATCTGCAGATCTAAGAAGATATCTGAAATACACCAGTCAACACAATGACATTGGTAACACTTTGTCTGCTGTGGCTGTGCTACAGCTATAGAATTTATCCTATCTATACAATCAATATATAACCTGCAAATGCAGTTATATGAAAATCTAGATGAAAAATTTAACATGATGAACTACATGAAAATTTAACATGCTAAGCAGAACTCTGTAGACACATGGGTTGTTTTAAAGCATGAGTTTGTGCAGCTAAAGCCAACAAGGTAGCAGTGAACACTCCCCCCCCCCCCCGTGGGCACAGTTGGTCTGCAGTGAATTCTGCAGTGCTTCGGTAAGAAAACATTGGTCTGGAGCTGCATGAGAAGGCCACAGACTCTGATGGTTCATCACTAAATATGCCTATTGTCTACATTAAAATCTCTTGGCAGAATGATTAAACACAATAAAAAAAAGACTAAAAAAACATCAAGTTATGCATGAAAAATGAGATTATGGCATCAGAATGAAGATGACTGCAAATATGCTGACAAGGAAATCACTCCAAAGTTAACTGCAGTAAATGTGGCTTTGCCCTATTGCTTGAAAAACAGGTTACTTATGTTCTCTTGTATTATCACATATGCTTAAAATCAGCCAAAAAAAGTTTTGTATTTTATTTTTTCCCCCTCATGTACATTGTTGGGTACACTGTTGCAGTAGGCCCTAATGAGGAGTCCATGATCTTCCATAGCAATTCCGGTTTCTCATTGCAGACTCAGTCAGGAACAATATTCATCTCCTTTAGTTGTTCTTTACAGTGTGACAAAAAGCATAAGAAATCATTAGGAGAGGAGCAGAAGAAAGGGGTGAAGAAAAACGTGTTGATTTACACTCCAGAGTTCTGGATGACAGGGCAGAGAGAAACCTCCTAAGAGTGATGTCTAACCTGGCAAAGCAACGAGCCTCTTTGTACATTTGGGAAACACTTTGGGAAACGATTGCTGCAGTACCTTGGTAGACACATAACAGTCCTCAACTAAACCTAGGAATGAAAGTGTGATTCAACCTCTCGGTTTTCATCTGCAGTCTACTTCTACACCCCATTCAGTAAAAACCAATTCAGTAAAAACCAATGCCAGTAACAGCTGCTATGATGACTGCAACCCTGACTCTTCACGAAGAGCCATTTTAAATCTCGTCCTCTGGGAGTGGCCCCCAGCCCACCTAGCTGGTCAGAGCCAACCCTCCTTGATGGCACATGGTGTGGAGAAAGCATAGGGTCCCCAGGCCCTGTGCTCCGACACCCGACCCATAGTGACAGCCCCCCTCAGTCCCAGCGGCGCCTTGCCGGTGCGACTCACGTGGATGCATGCGGGGTCCTCTACTGCCACCAGCTCTTCTGTGGGCACAGCTTCTCTACAGAAGCTGCTGAGCCCCCAAGAGTTGTTCCCTCTGGGAACAAGGATCTTCTCCAGGGCTCCTGCTGCTCCCCTCACACACTTGCCCTGGAGGTCCTCCCCCTGCTCCTCCTCCACGTCTGACAGTTCATGCAGCTCATGGCATGCGACAAGGCATTTTTCCTCTCCACAGAGGCTTGGTTAACCCCTTCCTCGTGAGGACACTAATGCCAGTTTTTCCATCAAAGGAATCCTGGTGCCTTTGCCCCGGCTGCTATTGCCTTGTGATCAGCAGAAAAAAAGCAGTACCTTTGTGTCTGTACCTGACGCATCCTGCTTCAGCTTCCCCTACCAGACAGATCTGTATCAAAAACACCTCTTACAAGTAATAAATTGACCTTTGAAAAGCTTCTTCACAATAATCTTTATTTTCCATCTCTCTGGAGTTGCAAGTATAAGACCACTCTTACAAAGTTACCATATAATCCTCAGCTGCGTAAAGGTTATTGCCACAAAACATAGTTGGCTCAGACTTTCAACAGTGTTTAAAAAATGACTACTTATATCTGCAAATTGAAATATAGCACCTAATTAGGAAACCTCTGATTAATCTTTATTCTTTGCTGTCTTGGATATTGCTTTGATAAATGAGGCTATTGAGTCTTATGAAGTCTTAATCACCAATATTCCAGATGGCAAAGAGCTGTACACAAAGTTTTTCAAAGAGCATGGAGCAACAGAAGAAATCTATATTATTTGTGGCTCTAAATCCATACACACACGTACTACAGGTCAGCTTAGTATTAGCTAAACACGATGGCAGCTCCACAAAGAAGTTCAGCGCACTGCTCACACAAACTTCTGCCCAGTGCAGGAGGCAACACACCTAACACCCCTCGTCAAAGCCATTACTAAATGCCTAGGATAACCAGACCAAAAGGGGACCCAGTATCACGTTTAGGAGATGAAGCCTCATAGCCTAACATCAGAGTAGTCTTCTACTGTCACCACGTGACGTGTTAGAGCATAAGGAGATCTTTCTTAAGATACACACAAAGATAGCATTTAGAGCAGATCCTAAGGACTACATACCTAAACGAGGCCAACAAGCCATTGTGCCAAACGAAATAAACTTTTCCTTGTAGGGGTGGAGTGAACAGAATAGCAATGTGAACCAAGCAGCTATCCTCATAAGGATTCAGGCAAACAACTTCACCAAGCCATCAACTGTATTTCACTTCTTTGAAAAGATGCAGTATGCATTTGCAGCCAGCCCATGCTGCACAGCAGAACAGCTTGTAGTCAGCAAACCAGACGTCCCATCTCTGCACACACTTCACACTACACCACCCTACAGAGCAGGCCCAGCCATTAGTGCATCAGCTAGCAACAAAGCTAACTGCACTGCAGAGCAGCTTCTGATGCCTCCCTCCCCCCCAAGTAGCAATGGGTTGAAAGCAGCACTCTAAGGAGAGTTAAACTACCCAAAGTCAGGGCTGCAGTCCATTGGGAAAGATTCATTTTTGCCAAGCTACAAATGTCAGCTTGCAACCACTTACACAGAAATGAGATAAAGCTGTTTCCCTCTTCAGATGCAACCTCCTGCTTTCAGCAAGTCATGACATCTCTCTCATTTCCAGCAGGGACACCGTCCTGTTTTTTGTGATACTGACTGCAACTTTTAAACAGACTTCTGAATCATTGTATCTTCCCTCTCCTGTCAGGTTAGCATCATCACAGCTGGCTAGCACAGCAATCTACAAGAGCACTAACCTCCTTGCAGCCTGGTCTTCAGTTATGAGGAAAGACAGATACTAGACAATACAAAATATACTTATGAAGAATGAAGTGCACATCAAATTGCACATGCAAGTGTGTGGGTATCTGACTAAAGCATCTCTATTACCTGACATGAGAGACTACTATTCGCCAAGTCAGAAAATGCAATTTGAGCAGCATTAGCTGACTGCAGTACTTTACAGGACCATATTTGTACTAGCGTGATTCACAAAACCTCTTGGAGAAGAAGAGTGATCTCAAATACATTTCAAAACTGGGAAGTTATTACTGAATTTCATTTGTGAAGATTTTTATTCATTGCAAGCAGTGGGACAAGAGGAATACTAATTTTGGGACCATGCTTTTGAAAGCTGAGATGTTTTTTTCGCAATACATCTATAATGTAAGCCTAACAACTCTTTTTACCTTATAGATTAAAAAATAAAATAAAATAAAATAAAAGCAACCTTATCTGTAGCTATTTTTGCAAATTTTAGTGCAGTCTACTTCAGAAGACTACTCTCGTCATATCCTGAGTGTGCAGACTGCATCTTTTGATGATGGGAATATACAAGGGTCAACCCGTACAGCTCAGTAGCTCCTTTTGCAGCAGCCAGATGGAAAGAAGTAGCTGGGAAAATCTTTGACAAGCTATTCTTCTTAGCATTATCTATATTGAAAAAAAAATACAAATCCTATACTCCTGGTTTTATTTATCCAAGAAGAGCAGAATATAACCACCTCTTCCAAGGCATTTGGCACATCCCATTTCTCTGCAGTCAGTGATTCTTTCACCGATTTGCAAACTTACAAACTCATAAGTTCTTTCAGGCATTCGCAGTGCAGCTCACATAGACAAATATATTTATCATCCGGAGGTGAGGGTGTTGGGGAGGATGATTTTTTTTAGTATAGAAATAATTTTAGATTGGTTTCTCCTCCAGCCTAACTTAACCCGAAAACGCAGCAACCCATTTCCATGGTTCCAGTCTGGCAATTAACAAACCGTACAGAGTTCCTAAATGCAGATGTAAAACTCCTCAGGCGCACTCCAAAACTAAACATGGGTATGCTTTCCCTTTTATAGCTTTATACCATTTGTTACACACACAAGCTGAAAGAACCCATGCTAGAAATGTGAATCAAACAACAGACGCCACCTAAGTATTTAGGCTGCAATCTAAAAGTTAGTCTTTTTGTCTTTGTGGGAAACTTCACCAGCTCTGAATAGTCCCTATTTCAAAGGTAAGACTACAGCAGAGATTTTTTCCTGCTCATTGTTCCCAAGTTTCATGCACCTTTAGCTGATGGAGATAAAACAGCAACAAATATTACTGAAAATATTATCTGTAGCTGCAGTGTATGCAAACACAGTCCAACCATAGAACTGGAAGCATTCCAAAGAGACCTGCAGCAGTTCTCTGCAACCTAGAGCTAAGATACCTCAGTTTCTACAACAAACCACACACACACAAGACAGTACTGACATCTCATTGAACTATGTTTTTAAACTTTCAGATTACAAAGTAACCAAGGTACAGATGTAACTAAAATTAAGGAAGTTTACTCACACAGGTTACTTTCCGGTAAATTTGAGCAGCATTCTGGCATTCTGAGTAAGGGTATTCTGAGGTAGCCATTTCCAACATGCACATTCCGAAAGCATAAACATCAACAGATTCATCGTAGTGTTCCTCGTACATTTCTGGGGCCATAAATTCTGGTGTACCTACACATAGATGAAAAGATTGTAAGTTATTCATAAAGTCTGAATGGCTTTAATCGCAATCCTTTTGCTGTGCAATCACAGCTGTGCAAAGGTGCATGCAAGATTATTTCAAAACAGGGAAGTAACTAGAAGAAGCTCAAACATCCTCCAGGGAAGAAACCCAAAGTCAATACACCCACAGCTCACCAGTAATATACAAGGGGAGGGGATACATATAAAAACTTCAAAAGAGAGTACTCAAATGAGATACAGAACAATGCCTGAATACACTGGAAGTTACAAAATGGTTCCCTTCTCTGGATGAAGGGAGGGACGCTGTTTGTAGTGGTGAAAATGACAAGAAATGAGAAGCTTTGGTCTTGCTTTTGACAAGGCAAGTTTGCATTTTTTCCTCCAGGGAGATACACAGCAACTACCCAGCAGACAGACAGCACTTTGAAAGCAAGTGGTATCACAAATTCACCTACAAAGTCGTGCAAAAAACATTAAACATGGTTCTGTCACTGGTTCAGCAGTAAAAATCAATGAGACTACCTGCAGAATAAGGTCCTACTCCACAGGGATTAGGGTGTCAAAAATCAGACACAACTGAATAAATATTAAGGGAAATGTTGTACTTACTGCTTCATAATGGGAAGATGCTGCTTTGTGACAAGTGGCTAATTACAATGCCTGCAAAAGTTATCTTTTATACAGAAAAGCAAAAATGAACACACAATGTCATCAACAACTGCAGAGTAACTCCTACACTTCACACAGACTGGCAAGTTCAGTTACAAGAATTGCTCGGCCTTTGTCAAAGAACCTCTGCACAGCAAAGTGCTCAGGAAGGTGTGGTCTTACTATAAAATCACAGAATCCTTGAAATTGGAAAAATTGGAAAAGACCTCTGAGATCATCTGGTCCAACCATCCCCCCTGCCACCACTATCACCCAGTAAAACCACATCCCTAAGTACTTATAGAGCAAAACAGAAAATAAACATTTACGTAGTTTATCTCAAGAACTGTATCTCCTAAAATACTGTACGCTTGGGAGTCAAGGCTGACCTTTCTTTTTACATACAGAAAAGATGAAGGAAGAGAGATTAACAGTCATCTGCTGTGGGAGAGGACAGTTTCCACCAGTGAGCAACGGGTTAACAACAGGAACATGAGGGATCGTGGACCACATAACCTCGCCTTCAGTGCAGTAAACTCCATCCCAGCACCCACATCCCCCTCCCCAGAGCCCGCTGTCGATATGGCAAGTTGCTAGCAGCATCTGATTTTCGGCTATGACATCTCTCCCATCAGCACAAGCACAACTGCAAGACTCTGAAAGAGTCTATTCTAGAGCTGCTACATCACTTGAGAATGAACAAGACTCAGACACAGAAATGAACCTCATGAATTATGGAGCATTTCAAGTAAGTTTCTTGCAAATCTGAAAAAAAAAAAAAAAGTGATAGCAATAGACTAAGAAGCAAATGATATTCTTGACACCATTCCAAAACGCCATGAAAATGACATTTTCCACCCATCCCTTGGGGGTGGGAAGGAATACATACAAGTATTGCTAACAAAACAGACCACCTAAAATGCAAAGCTGCTCAGCAGCTGTTCAGCTCCTCTCTGCAGCACGAGTTGTGCCCTGGCTGGGCTCCCTGAAGAGACACACCGCAAGGTCAGGCGAGCATCAGTGGAGGCACAAACACAGCGAGGGAGAAATTGGACTTCGGCCATGCTGACTTCACTGTTAAAAATGATGTGGAATTGCAGCTACTAATATTCATTTAAAGCTACTACAGCTAGGGAGAGGGCTTGCTGTAGGCAAAGATAAAGTGAGCGGTGAGGACAGCAGGGTGCACGCAGCACTGGAAAGACAGGCTGGGACACGCAGCAGGAGGGAGAAGCCAGAGCCTAGGGCTGGTGCCCAAGGGACACCCTTCCCACCCTGCCCCTGCAGAAAGCCCACCTTCACCTCTTCAGTCCTCCCACCTCCCTGCCTACACTTTCAACCCTTAGCTTCCCACTTGGGGGAAAAATGCATTTTTCTACCCTGCTGTGAAGGTGGGAGCTGGCCCAGCATCAGGAGCAGAACCAGTCACATCGCCAGTGCTTCCAAGTCCCCCTAATTCTTTCCTCAGAGCAGCACTACTCATGAAAAAGATGGGTTCAGTTATACTGCCAAAATGAATATAGACAGCTTGCCAGCAACATGCAGCCCTTTTCATTATTCAATTTCTGTTAGACACGGCCATGGCTTGACAGCATTGTTGTAAAAACTCATTTTGCAAAAATCTATGTTGGTATTTCTGATATTATTCCTAGTCCATGGGTAACCGTATACTATCACAGCATATATAACATGGTATACTGCAAAAAAAGGAGAAAATTAGGGGAAGAAATGCTGAACTCCCCTACCCCCCCCCCCAAAAAAAAAAAAAAAAAAAGCCATTAGAAGGTAAGAACGAGAGAAACTTAACAGATGTAAACCAACACAATTTCACTGAAATCAACAAGGTTAAGCAGACCCAGAGTAGCCAAACACACACACAACATTTCAATCCTAATTTCACTTCAACAGTACTGGGCTCCCCACCTAAAAAGGGTGAAACTTCTATATAAATAGTTATAAAATATAACTGAAGAAAACTTGAGATGCTATAACAGTTATTTTAGAAACTACTGCTTTAAAGATAGCTTGCTATTTTCTTTATAGTTATGGAATAGTGGTTGTCACTGGCAGTTTGTTAATTCTAATCATCTCAAACCTAATTTCCATTTATATAGCGAGCTGAAATACAAATATATGCATGATAACTTCCCTCACTTTCAGCATCCTTTCTCAGGAATTTACATATTCCAAGAACCAGCACATACATATCCGAATAAGGAAGATTTGCTAAGAAAGCTCAGGGTAAAAAATAAAAAATGTTTGAGAATTCGGGAGAAGGATATCCCAGACATTTCTCACACAGAAGGCATTGAATTTTACTTTTGCAAGGGAACAACAATCATTCAGAAAATGTCCTCCCAGTTCAAGCAAAACCAAATTATAATGCTCCTTGCATGGGTACCATTTAAGAACATCAGCTATTGTATATCCTAGTGGAAATTTCTTTTAATTTTGTAGCTACTGATTTTTAATAAATTGCAAATGTTGTTTAAGTAGGACTCTGCCAGGACTACACAGAGGCACAGACAAGCTCTGCAGTTGCCTGCAGAAGCAACTTATTTTGCTGATGCCCCAGTAAATGGGGATAAGCTGTTCCAGCTGGACCAGCTCTCCTGTGACCTCCCTGCAAAGGAGAGAAGCCTGGCTCTGCAGGGTACTACCCACAGACCAGGCTGCCTCTCCCTTCGGCAAAGTAACTGTTATCCCAGCATTGCTGGCAGCAGAAGTCTTCCCAAGGGCTTCCCAGAGCCTTTCACAGTGCCACCTGGTTTGTGAAGAGCAGACCATCATCTGTCTTTCCTCCTCCACCTCTTTTCTCCTCTCTCCCCAACAGGCACTGAGCCTGTTCTCAGGGGGATGCTACACACAACCTGTTGGGAACTGTTGCTGCTTCTTTTGGAGGAGAGAGGAGAAGGATTTGTGGAAGGAAAGTAATATGTCAATTAAAAATTTAACACTGTGATACAGAAGGAAGAAAAGATCAGGGTAGATGATCTTCCATAGGCCCTACAGACTGAGATTTTTATAGTGGTATAAAGGGAACAGCCACTAAAACCACTTAAGTCTCTGCTACCAGCCTACAAGTGAAAATAACACTAACATGAAGTGTCAAAGATAGACAACTTAAAAACACAATCACTATACCAACAGAAAGAAGCCAAAGAGAACAGAATGATTACCTATTACACTTTTGGCAAATGAAGCTCTCTTTAGGGTTGCCAGTCCTAAGTCTCCTATTTTCACAGATCCAGTTGGTCCAGTAATAAAAATATTGTCACATTTCAAGTCTCTGTGAATTATTGGTGGAGTTCTTGTGTGCAAGAAAAGAAGACCCTTCAGGATTTGCCGGCACCAACTACGCAGAACTTTTGGTTTCATCACTTTAAATCTCTTCAGATACCTGCAGTACAAACACACAGAAATGGTTATAAAGAAAATGAAGTGTTATTACAGATTCTAGGGGCTTCAACAGCTGAAATTCGTTTTCGATAAAAGCCTCTTATTAGATGCCATAATAGCAACTCAGAAATATCTCCAAATTGAAAGAAAGATCTTTTTAGAAAAGGAATTCAGAACATTCATTTTTAGGTAAGAAGAGAATAAGCATTTTTGGTGCAAATACAACCAAATATTTGCAAGACTGATAGTAAAGCAAATCACTTCATGCAGAGAACAGTTTTAGAAAATCTGTTTCACATATTCAGAACTGAATAATACTGAAGTTTAATTTTAACACAGGACTTTGACCTGTGTATCACGCACCTGCATTTTTTCTATTCACCTAAAACACTGATGGGGAAGGTACATTTTGGAAAAATGTCCAGTCGGCTAATGCACCAGAGTAGCACACTGGATATATGCAGTGATGAGCCTTGCTCCCATTGCGGCTGAAAATCTGTTCCCGAATTCATGCCAAGTGCTTTATATCAACCTTAACCAGATTGTCAGTATCAAAAGCTATTAAATAATATTGTTTAGCAGATAACCTAGAGCACCTCTTGCTTCAAAAAGAGATTCTACCATTCAAGTACTATTCTATCTGAATTTTGTAACAAAAAATGCAAATACAAGCTCAAAAGCCATCACAAAATCACACCCTGACAGATCGAAACTTCACATGCAGATGAAACAAACCAGAGAACTGCTTCCAGTTACATAACTGAAACAGAAGAACGGGGAAAGGGAGGTGGGGGCCGAAATTCTTCCTGCCAAGTCAATGCAGTTCAAACATAGGGACACACGACAGACACCAGAGAACAGCTCCATTTTTTCCTTTTATCTTGAGATGCTTTTTTTTCAGAATGTGAAAGTAGGATTTTTCTAAAAATTTCCATAGCTATTCTTAGACTGCTCACCAGGAGCACAGTACTTACGTCTTCAGTGTTCCAGAGGTCATCAGTTCGGTAACCAGTACGATGCATCTTTTGCCTTTTACACAGGATTCCCAGAAGTCATAAAATCTTACAATGTTTGGGTGCTGTAGACCTTTCAACATTTCTGCTTCCTCTTTAAATCTCTGTCTCTCTACTTTTGTTAATTTTCTGTCCTATAACCCAAAATAAGTTGTTATTAGCATTAAATGGACAAAAAAATAAAGCCACCGTGCTGATACAATATTCATAATTCTAGATTTGTTTTATACCTGTATCAAGAACACTTATAAAATCTTTTACGTAACAGACGAGCCATGTGTATGAACTAGGGCACTCGCCTTAAATCCAGTGTCAAGAAGACAAAGACTTGCCTCAGAACAAAGAGATGTCTGTGCTATGCCACATGACAGCATTAATATTTCCGGCAACACAAACATACCAGTGTCTTGATGTATCAACATATGACTATTTACTTCTTCCTTTCGTAAGGATCATTATCTGTCAGATTAATAAAAACATTTTCATTTCCAGGTGTGCAACATAGCCATAGCAAAGCCTCTGCTTCCTTTTACAGCTGTGAATACTCAGCACAGTCAATGACTGCACCTGGGAATTTATAGCAGGGACTACCAGGTGAGGTCCCCTGAGTAACTACGCTGGGCAGTGCGGATCTTTCCATTTCTCTAGGGACAAATTAAGACAATACCACCTCAATTTCTCTATTCACTTGCAGTTGTGCTTAATTTTATAGACTTTTCTTGAAAATTGGCAAAAATTAATTCAAAACTGTTCTTCAGCTCTTTCTTTAGGCTACAGGGCAATATGATATGGTTTAGTGGAGGACTTGTTAGTGTTAGGTCAGAGGTTGGACTCGATGATCTTGAGGCCTCTTCCAACCTAGACAATTCTGTGATTCTGTGATTTATTATTTTAGATTAGAAATGTGAGTAATGTTACATTCTACTTCTGCAGTATTCCTAAATAAATTTGGGAGCATTTAGTCCAGGCTGTAAAGTAAGAGCTTAAAATGTATGTAAAGCCCAAGAAAGGCTTTTCTTTTTTTTTTTTTTTTTTTCCTCCCCAAGAGCTCCTACTGCCAGAAATGAGCATATGCAGTTCAGAGACATAAATCAACCAAGTTCTCCCAAATGGCTTTTTTGTGCTTCCCCATCAGCTGCCACCTCCTGCAGGCTCACAGACAGGTGGGCTCCAGCTGGGAGCCCCTCAGCCCACGAGACAGAGCCCATGTCCTGGCTGCAGGGGGGTGCACACGGGGTCTAATAAACACCATCTAAACCTTACAGCAGGAAGCTCAGCTTTGTGCTCTGGCCTCTTTAGAGGCATATCACTGAAGACCACATAGCCATGGACTAGCTCATCTCCCGTGGCCAGCCGGTGGGGCTGGGAGCACTGCAGTCCGCTGCCCTAGAAATGAATCGTGTTCGTTCCCTAAAAGGCACAATTGTGTAACTGTTCTTACTTACAGGAAGGCAGGCTCGTGAATCACTAAAATTAATTAGTTCACATATTAACCTCGGACATTCTCCTTTTCTCAGTTAACTCAGGTATGTTCGTAACATGAATTCAACTGGCAGCCAGCTTACTTGTAACCGAGATCCGGAGCAGCAAGGTCGCTGCGTTTTGATACGGTGTGCCCTTGCCTGTGGTTGCAACAAACTGGGCACAGCAAGGAGTACTCAGGGGGCTGCAAACACACCAGCTTTGCACAGAGCTTTCACAAGAAGAAAAACCGGGTTGAAACAGTGATATTTTAGCTCTTCTTGGAAGACAGAAAGCCTGCTTCTCCAGCAGCACAGGGGAGGAGAACCTCTTCCTAGCAATAGCGCTCTCTGGGCTGGCACAGGGGTGGCCATGGGGACCTGTGTCCCCATCCCAAGGGGTGGCTGGGAGCACCCCATGCCCTGGCAGAGCTGCTGGAGCAGGCGGGCACCCGCACACCAGGCTCCCACTGCCAGGAGCAAGGCAGTATTGCTGCTGCTGCTCTGGACTTACTGTGTTTTCTGTAATTTAAAAAAAAAAAAAAAAAAAAAAAAAAAAAAAAGGCTGTCTAATGAGCCAGCACAAGAGAGCCTGAGAATTGCTTTCAAATCCATCACTACTTCCCCTACTGCTGAGTTTCCTCTTAATTTAAACCCTGTAGAATAAATCAGACACACTGCTATTAAGGAGGAAAAGGAGCAAGTCCTTGTGTGAGGCAGGAAGAGCATAGTGTGGGCTAGCAGAGAAAGGAAAAGAAGGCATTGCAGATCCAGTAATTTCTGAAAAAAAAACTCCTAATTAAAAAAATAATACTAAACCCTTTGACTCTCATTTCCAGATTTCTGAGCACTGCAAGAAATTTTCCACTGCTACTTTATGGGTAACATTTAAAAGACCATTCAGATGTCGCAGACAATCATATCCCATATATTTTATGTATTATGAGCATTGGGATTGACAACTGACTTCAAAAGTATTACGACGGCAAGCTGAGCAACAGCAACAAAATGATTTTGGAAGACAAATACAAATTTCATATATAACTACAGGGAAGAATCTGGATTTTTTCCCCCCAATCAAAACAATAGCTGAGCTATCATTTCCCAGGAGACAGCAAGGGCCCATTACTAACACAAAGCAGCAGAGGATGAGGCTTTGGGCAAAGCTGCTGCCCTGGCAGGATGAGCTCACACCCACCGGAGGGGTCTCATCTCAGACAGTGCAAACCAAGCTTTTTAAATTCCACAAGGCTGAACCTGACATGAGCCATTTGCCAAAACGTAAACTGTTTCTGAAAGGGCTTAACAGTTGAACTGTTTTCTACTCTGGAGCAGCAAAACCACCTCTGTTTAACTGTGTGACTCATTCGGCATTTATTCTGAACCCAAAAAACATTCACTGGGGTCACAGACACTTACTCCCTATCATACAATCCCCCCAAGGTGGAAAGTTTTTGTGCTGGACACAAGGATATAAGTCTGAAACAACCTTAAGATACCAAATTTTAAGATGAGGAACAGGATTCTTTGGAATGGCCATACCAAAGAAAGCTCATCCCACTTAGCTGGATATAAGGCATCACTTTGCATAATCCAAATTCAAATGAAATTTATGAAAATCTGGGGGAGTAAAGTGAGTTTCCAGATTCACCCACTGAGTCACCAACCATCGTGCTGTCTGCATGGGAGATGTTTGCGACACCATCCAGCTGAACAGGGAGGCTCCCAGGGATGCTGCTACACACAGCGTTGCTCCAGAGCTGAACAAGTGCAACCACAGCCTTGCACTGAGCTGCCCAACAGGCACATGGTTGGTCTGCCTCACTGCTCTAATGGCACCACTTCTACTCTGAGCTTCCTCAAGGTACAAGACGTGAAAAGAAGCTGGAAAATATTTGCAGGGTGATCAGAGAAATATCAGTATTAACCTGTAGATGTCTCCATGCCTCATCTCCTTTTAAGGCACCCATGGTGCTTGGCTCTTTCCCTCCTCACAGGGATGCGGTCTGGGCTTGGGGGGCTGCATTGTACTCCCATTTACAATAACTGAAAGCTTCTTAAGTCTTCTACATAGCACCTAGGCTTCCAAAATAAACTTCAACCTTCAAAAGCTCATAAAAATCACACCAAGCTGGTTCAACTTTTCCAGACGAGCTGAATTTAAACAGAACCAAGCAAGAAGTGAGACAGCTGCTCAGCTTGTCTTATTGCTAAGGAGGAATCTTAAAGTTTACCTTGTTCTTCCATTTTAATAAACTGTGAGGAATAGTCAGCTTAAAAGGATTCAGTAAAGAATTTGTCTGCAGCACAGTCAGAACAAAAGCCACAGCGAGACCAGATACAACAAGCAGCAGCTTTCTCACACCATCGATGTATTAATTTCGCACATACATGCACAATGCAAACTCAGATTCAGTCTGTTATTCACTGCAGTGACATAACTAGAATAACGTCTAGCAGCAGGGAAAGTACTGAGCTACACAAGACACAAGAGGAAATTCACTCTTTTAAGCAGATAAGAGATTGCATCCACTGCCACACAGGCTGCAGAGCAGAACGGGTCAAAGCCTCATTCCCAAGTGCAGCCACACCGACCCGTGGTCAGCTACCTTACCCAGCATTCAGAATTTAACATTTTATTATCACAGCTACTTTGGCCTCCTGCGGTTACATATTTACCGAGTGCTTCTGCAGGAATAAGCCACAACAGCATGCATTAATGGTGCATCGCAGGCACAGTATCAGCAGGGGTACAGGCACTGCCCAGTCACACACGCAGCCTGGGTGATTTATGGCTCCGTAATTTAACCTTTCATATAAATAAATGTGCATTAATTGGTTTAGGGTTACACAATGTATACTTCACTATGAAAGGCAGTCTGTAACAGACAGATAGCAAGTGGTAAGAAGAGGTACAAATTGTGAAAGCTACCTTCTCTTCGTTAATTCTCTTTGCCTTCTAATTCTCCCTGCTGCAAACCAGATGATACCTATGTGATCCGTTTTAAGCATCAAAACACTGAAAGCTATTCACTTCTTTTTGGAAGGAAAAATAATTCCCCATTAGTACTTTATATAATTGCTGTTGGTAAATTACATACTGATTCATAGAGACTTGAGTAAAAAGATGTTTTTAGCAGGAAGACACATCGAACTGAATTTCCTACTTGTAACTCATAAGTCTGCTAACCAAGCACCATTCTGTCACATACGCTCTCTGCTTCTCCCCGCTATTCCCAGGCAGAGCTACCAAAGCTCTCTCTTTGTTAACATAAAATTTATCCCTTCATTAAGTTCCTTGGCAGGGAACAATAGCAAAGATTGGAATTAGTAAGTAAATGTGTTAATAAAATCAAAGGGAAGGCTTACGAATTAAATTTCTGGAATGACACCCAAATTAACAGCAGGAACATGTTCTGTTAGTCATCCCCAAGCATCATTTCCTCCAGGTTGTAACATATGGGCTCTGACTAAGTCTTGGTAAGTTACACAAGCATGAGACTGGCTTTCACCTGAGTTAAAGAAGATTTCTAAGAAAGATTAACCACTGAAGACAAGTTCCTTCCCTAGTTAGTTGTGAGGGGCTAATAGATTTGGGAATAAACTACATTACCACCCTGTAAAGGAGACAAGATGGAAAAAAAATAAAAATAAGATCACAAGATTATTTTTTAATTTTTTTTACATAGAAATACCTAAAAATGCTTGAAGTTGCAGAGTTATACTTACAGATAGCTATTTGATTTTGTGTAATAGGACAAAGTCCTCAATTCAGAACCTATTTTGGTCAGTCGGTGAAGACAGAGACAAGCAGAAGCACTAGGCCAGCAAATGAGGGAAGGACGCACCTCTGTCACGTACACGCTGTGTCAGCTACAGTCCCATCAAGGGCTGCTGTCATCTTTCACCCACAATAGTGATGAAAAGGGAACTGAAGAGGCACTCCCAAGAGAGGAAATCAGGTATCTAAATCAGCAGAATGAACACCTATTCATGCTGATTTCTACATCCATATGCCAAATCTGTAGATTTGCTCATGCACTGCAGCTGCTGTTCTAATCGGACATCACCTTGAGATATGCATCAGCAGTGGGATCCATTGACAGATTTCTCCTATGTTGCTATACATAATTTTACTGTAGATTTATGAACAAAAGCACAATTCTGGTCTGCCCTACTGTCACAAGTTTGAGAGTGGGACACCCAGCATGGAGGGAGCGCACAGCACACACCAGACCCTGTCAGGTGAGGGAGGAGTTTGATTTGTTCCTGCTGTGAATCTGGGACACATTACTTGGTACCTCCATATCACCATTAACTCCTTAAATTCTCTATTATCAGTACTGTCTTTTTCAGGGAAACACCATAATTTTGGAGAAAGTTTCAAAAGTAACTAGTAAAATAATAGGATCTACAAGTAATAGAGCTCACACCTGTACAGGGCAGCTACTGTGGGGACTGCTTAGTGTTATGGAGGGTGACCAGATTCTCACTCCAAGTCAGGGTTGAAGACGATGTATGATCCAAAGGATATTATGTCATTTATAAAACATGCGAGATGCTGGTTTCAGAATTGTCCTGTGTTTGGCAGAGAGATGCATGGTACCAGATGCCTCAATCTCATTGATGGGTCTCCCCTTTCCCCATCAGTATTTCATATTTCTAGAATCTGATTCTCCAATTTCTTCTACGGAATACAATTTCAAAACCTTCACATGCTAAAGAAAATTTGCCAAAAGAAAGTTTTCCAAGAGCTGATTTTTTTTTTTTATCTTTTTTTTTTTTTAAATTAATCCAAGAACAGCTTATTCAATATTAATTAAAAAATTATGGTAGAAGTATCAATTATTGGCTAGTGAACAAGATATAATATAGAGAACTATAAAATCTGATCTTACCCATCTTCGTAATTTTTTGCACCTTCTTCTGTACAAAGTAGCCACTGATGTCAACAGGAATAATTACGTCTTACCTAACATTTTGATACTGTAATTCAGAAAACTACAGTAATTTCACAGGCCTTTAGAAATGAACAATAATAACTTTTAGAAGAAAACTAACAGCAATTTTTATTTAAAATGAAAACTTCACTCACAGAGTACAATCACTTTTTGCATTTCAGACTTGTTTCATCCACTATCAAAGGAAGTCCCAAAGACAACTGGGAGCACAAGCAGGCTCAGACATAGCATTTTGGACTGTGAAGGGCTGAAGATGTTACTGAAGCAGTTACACTCATGTACCAGGTTTATGCCTTTCTTATTATTATGATGCCTATGCTGTGAATTTTTAAAGATATTTAAAACCTTTTATTCCCACTCCCCAGATATTCAACTCAACAAGTATGTGTCGTTTAAAGAAGTCCTAATGCAGAAAATCCCCTTTCTGCGAACAAACAACAGATGCCATTAGACAACTTGCGAATGAGGAAAAATTTTTACAGCTTCATTACACATCAGCTTTCAGCCAACATTTTTCTTCACTAAGTCACCCTCTGTGAAATTACAGCCTACTATTCGTTAGCTGTATTAGTGAGGTTTCCCAGTGGTAGCTCATTTTCCAAATGCAGAAAAATCAGTCCTTGCCCAAAAGGACGCTCACAATTCAGTGAGCAGGACCTGCAGAAAAGGCTGTAGGAAATTACACTTATTTGCCTGAGTTCTTGCTGGAAATTTACAGAAAATCTGGAGCCAAATTTGAATTGTTATGGCTATATCCGGCACTATAAAAAAGCCTGAGCTTTCTTTCCCACTGGATGCAGGTACAGCTTGCAACTTTTTAAATTGCTTAAGAGAAGAGGCAGAGTAACAATGAAATTCACCTCTGAACGTCAGAACTTAGAAAACTTGTCCTGCAAGGTGCAGGAGGAAGGTGAATCAGCATCTCAAATCAAAGCTGTACGCAAGGGTCATGAAAATACATAAGAGACCCAACACCTTGGGCAGAGGCTGCTTTACAGATCAAAACCCTGAAACCCAACTATGCTATGATAACCTTTGGTTAAAAAGAAAGAAGTTAATGTCACAAGCAATTGAATTAAACGCAGGTAGCACCCCATTAACTCTCTTAATTACCAGTGCTTCACAGGTCTCACATAAGCCTATAAATCTAGATGAAATACCAGAAACAGTCCAGGCATGCCTCACAAAATGACTATTTCAAATGAAACTGAAATAAATGTATGAAGAAAACAGACAAAACCTGTTACATCAGATCACCAAAGTACAGCTTCTGCTTCTCAATGAACACAGAAATAATAATAAGAAGAAAACAAAAAACACCACAGGAAAAAGAAAATTTTGTCTGTGTCATAAGAGTTGATATTTTCTGGAATTCACTTCTGAACTAGTGTTCATTAAAGTTTACACAACAGTTCATGCTGCTTTTAAAAAGCCTTTTGCATCACTTACTTCATGTCATCCATAAACACAGTATTTGGACACATAAAATGTCCAGTGCTATGAGAAAACATCCCAAAGAGCTGAAGCTAAATTCCCATGTTATTCTGTTCTTGTGTCCCACCTGCAGTGGGCAGGGTACAGAAATCACCATCCTGACTTCTGCTTTCATTTCTAAGAGTTTTAAAGAGCACCTGCTGCAGGCTGGATACCCAGGAAGATCACGCAAATACCTAAAGGTACAAGGGCTGATGTCCGGATAATTTAATAGCTGTGGTTTTGAAGTACCCTTGTGCCAGTGCCAGTGCCAGTGGTTGCAGCCGTCCTGGCCTGGGCTGCCACAGCAGGAAAAGAAAGAGAAGTCTGGCAGCTGCTGCTGCCCCCTAACCTTCTGCAGGTGACTGAAAGTGTGTGAAAGGGAAGAGCGAGGAGATGCCACCACCCTCGGAAGGCTGGTGTCTCCCTCCCAAGCCTGGTGAGAGGAAGAGAAGCTGGGCAGCTCATGGCAGATGAACATCATCTACAGACCAGGACAGCAGCAGGACAGCCACTTGCAAGCATACAGAAGCCACTGATGTTTTTTCTTTAAGCTTCTCTCCTTCAAGACAATTCTCTAATTAGCTTATTTTATGGGTACAAAACCCCCATCGCTTTATCTTTACTGCACACAACTCCGTGCTTTACTGTTCTCTGAGGCCAGCTCCCTCCCTGAAAGATGAGGCGCCACTTCTGGCACATGAGAGGCCCGGCCTGAGCAGCACCGCTGCTCCCAGCCTTCCAACATGAAGCAAAAATGCTATTTATCCCAAGTTAATATTCAGCATGTAAATGGTAATGCTCGTTTGACCAATTAGCTTTGCCAGCAAAATTAACCAGCACAAAAAAAAATAGCAGAATAAGTCAAGTTTTATTTAGATTTGCCCTAGCAAATTTAATGACTGCTTCTTGTGTTGCATGCAGTCCTGCCTTTCCAACAGCAAATTTCATTTTCCTTTCAATTTCATCCCATTATTGCTACCATTTCCCATCTTGCTATAACCTATCAATTTGGTCCTTTAGTTTGTAAAGCACATTGATAAAGTGAGATGTCGTTACCCGTGAATTAATTATAACCCCCAATAACCCTAAGTGAAGAACAGGACGCTCATTTACAGCCACAAGCATTCAGAAAGAACAGAGCTGTTCCCTCAATAACGCAAATGCAGCAGCTGCCTAGCACAGACCTTCCAGTGTCAGAGGTGCTTTGAATAGTAACATTAACTTTTGTCAAGTGGTTTCACATGTACATCTGATACGAACACAAATGTTTGCATGGGTTTAAAGTCTCGTCAAAATAAGTTGTGATTTAAATTTTCTTTGCAGTAGTAGCAAAGGTAGAAACAAATGTTTAACTGGTTCTAACCTATTGACACCTGAGGATGGGAAGAACACATGACATTTGCATACTGACTTGTATATTTTCACTACTTATTAGTTTTTATTGTTCACAAATACACCAATCTAGAAAAGTCATTTAAGATAAACCATTACCTTCAGAATTTACATCTAACCACAAATGCAGTAACAGGAAATACACTACATGTATCATGTTTAGGATGGAGTATATTATTAAAGTCAGAACATGCATTTTCTCCTTCCAAAATTAAGCCTTTGAACTGTGCTAGATTCATTAGTCACAGGCTTAGGCCATCTTATCCATCTTAGAAGGCATCGACCAAAGAAGCCTTCAGGCTTGGTCTTTAATTGCAGACCAAATATATTTATTTTAGGAAACCAACTCAAAAATTTTCAAATTAGCAGAAAAAGAGAAAACACCTCAAAACTCCCCACCAAAAGCAGACAGCAGGGCTGAAAACCATTTAACATGTGGCTGGATAAGCATTTGTAGAGTTCTTCAAACCTTTATCCCTACACAGTGATGAATACACCTTAAATTCTTCTCAGAAAAGCCTTCTCCCATTACATAAACGCAGTTGAGAGCCATTTCTCGTTAGCTGCCATCTACCCAGTACAATGGGATACTTGAAGACTTCAAGACCCAGCAGCAGAGCAGGCTGCGCCAGCATGGAGCAGAGGGGCCACCGGAGGCCCTGGGGCTCCTCCCCAGAGCTGACCAGGCTGCTCAAGGCCTTCTCCTCACACAGCTGGAGGCAGGAGGTGACCCCACGTCCCCATGTTGGGGCTGGGAGCAGCCTGGCTGTGCCCAGACACAGGAAGGGTTTTGTCCCACCGAGGATGGCACTAAATGGCAGCAGTAACAGGGCTGCACCAGCCACAGCATCCAGGCCAACCTCTGCTGCCTGCGCTCTGGGAAGCCTGCTTCATCCACACCTAACACCAGTTAGCTTTGTGTCTCTTCCATTATATGCAGGAAAAAAAAAAATAACCCAAAGGCAATCTTAGAGCTTCTGTCTCCTTCATCACCCTCTAATAAGTGCAGCCTTTGTTTACCTGCATGTATATCCTGTTCTCCCAGAGAACATGAGAGGTGGACAAGACACGAGGGCTGCATAGGCAAGTTTAAGTTAAGCATTTCAAAACTTCTCATGTATTTGTTTTTATGAAAAGACTAGGAATGAACAAGCACACATTCTATCACATGCTGAATTTAGTTATATTGTCTAGCCATTTTACATTGCTTTCCCTCAAAGTGACAGTTCTCTCTGCACCCCTTAATTAAAACTCTAATAAGGGTTTCATGCATTCTGGAGAAACTTCTTTATTCTTGACCCACTCTTCAGCCCGCTAACTCATCCACACCCAGGCACCTCACCCCTCTGTGCCCAGGTTTCTCACCTATGTGATACAAAGCTGACAAGGAGCTCCTCAGTACACCCTGCAGATCTGTGGATACACAGCACCATGACCTGCAGTATAGGCAGCTCATCTTTCTCACACCTTGCTTTTTTCCTTGGGGTGCCCAAGGAAGCACCACAGCACACTGTGTACCAGCTGCTTGCTGCCACTGGAAACATATCTATGGGACGGATATAATGCAGGGTTGAAGGGAAAAGCCAACATACAATCTTTTGTGTTGAAATAATACAGAGACTGGAAACAAGCTTTCCCTGTAGCATAACTGCAAGACTTGGAAAATAAAGACAGGGAACTTTCACCACAACAAAAGCACTTTGCAGACTGGGGTATCCCTGCTCCTGAATGTTCACACAATAATTTATCTGGAGTTTGGAAACATCTTGAGAGAAGTTTTAAACGCTAAAGAGAAAGCTGTCACATTTCTTGCATTCCTAACACCATTTGACAACCTGTTAGAAAACACTCAAAGGCAAATACTGCACCCCCGACCGGGATATATTAATCAAAGTCTCCCACAATGGTTAAGAACTAAGCTGAGAGAATCATATTTGTAACTTTTTTTTTTTTTTACAGACCCTTCTGCAAAGCTTGACATTCTGTAGCCTTGCCCAAAAGAATAATACTAGCCTGTCAGCTAAAACATAGTCACAGCTAAAAATATAACTTCCCTTCCCTTCAACAGCAAAGCATGAAAAGGGTAACATCAACACAGTTTTATAAGAAACAGCTCCTGGCTACTTTCCAATGAGATTATATGTTTGGGTTAATAAAGATAATAGCGTTGACATAATGAACCCACATTTCTATAAAGCATTTGTTTCATATTAAGGAAAAAAAAGAATGATACAGAAAAGAAAATATCCATTTAGAAAAGTTGTTTAAAAATTAAGTAATCAGTCATACAATTTAAGTTATACATATAAAAATTGCACATCCTTGATGATAATCAAGAGGTTCTGCAGGGCTTTGCTCTTATTCTAATGAAGTGATTTGCATTTTTACAACAAACCACGAAAAAAGCACAGTCACTAATAAATTTTACAGCTTAAAAGAATTAGGGGAGTGTTGAAGCATAAAGATGAGAGGCCACAAAGAGATCCAGGTGCTTGCGTAAGCTGAGCACAAGCACTCTGACAGCGCTTCACCCACACGGGGTTGTGTAAGTCAGGCCGGAGGCAGCCGCGGGCTGGCAGCCAGCCTTGTCAAGCCATGGAGGCAGAGACACGAGAGGCACTGCCAGCCAGCTCTCCCTGCGGGGCAGCCGAAACGAGAGGCCCAAGGGGGAGCAGGAAACAAGAACAATCTTCTGTGCTGCAAAAATGTATTTCCCACTGCAGAGCATGCTTTTCAGTATGCACCTTAAAACAGGTTAAGGATGGGCAATGAACATCACCAAAGAGCTGGGGCATCCTGGCCGTGACTCAAGGAGCTCAATCTACATATCTCAGACAGGGAAAGGGATTATTTGATGACAGTCTGTAAGTACTTCAAAGCCAAACAAAGAACGTCAAAACAAAGTTCATCATGGGAAAACTCTTTTTATCAAACGCGTAACTATTCTGCAAGCTGCAGTTCAACAGATTCCCATCAGCAATAAAACACTTTCTCTTTTCCTTAAAGCACAACGAAGCACTTGGAGGTAGCCAGCAGCCTCCATTGCTGCTGCCTGTAACCTCAAGGCTGCGTGTTTTCCTAACCAACACGTTTCACTTCAGTCAGCAGGCCTGGCCGTGAATCAGAGATTCCTCCAAGGAACTCCTATGAGCAAAGGTACTCAGGAGATCTGATGGGATGATCACAGTGCTACTTTCTAACCTGAAATCTGTGGAACTATGCTATAAGCAGCGTGCTCTTGGCCAAGGTCCTGGAATACTAATTTGAATGCTAGTTATCAAGTGCAATCAAGAGTGTTCAAATCTTGGCTAGACAGGACCAAAAAAAAAGCATGAAGTCAGCAACACCAAGTCTAAACAAATTTGAACTGTGCTAAATGATAGGAGATCCTGCAGCCAATCATGGCAATAGCTTGAAAACTGGATAAGCAAAAGAATCCAAAACATAAAAAAAAAAAAAAAAAAAAAAAAAAAAAAAAAAAAAAAAAGATTTTTTCAGATGTATCCTGCACTAGCATATTTAGAACTGGTAGGCATAGACAGGTTTCTTTACAAGTCAGTGTACTCAGATCCCTTGATGGCAGCTGTTTAGTTAGCTAAAATCGTAAGACTACATATGTATGGATTTTAGAATGGGATGCAAAGAATGTTTCACATATTGGATTTAACAAATGGCATCAGACATTCAGAGACTGCAGAAAGCAGTATCAGTCAGAAACTGAGGACAACATTTTACAAAATACTTGAAGAGTACATACAGCATGCACACTTCAAATACTTTTAATTAGAAAAATGAAGCTATGGAAAGGAATGGCTTGGCAGTTTGCACTTCCAACTCAGGTTTCATGAGCATGGCAAAGAGAAGATATTGTCAATATAGAAACATTGTCTGTCAAAATAAAGAGCTTAAATATATTTAATTACATATTATTTCCTATGTTGCTAAAACCCAATACTGAACAAAACTAGAAAGTCAAAATATCCAAACCAATCAATATGCATTCAATGATACATATATATAACACAACACGTAAGATGCTTGATCACACTATGAAATATTGGTATTTAGCAGGATATTTTTTCTCATAAAAAGAGATTTAGACCCCAAGTGATTGCATAGTAGTTGCTAAAGTTAACTATTGGTGCATCACACAGCATGCTTCTATTGACTTCTTATACCAAGATAGCAGTGCTACCTGCCTTAGAGATTAGTTTGTTTCAAATACATCAAAAAGCTACATTTGAAGAAAACAACAACAACAACAAAATAACCCTAAGCAGCCTGGAGGTGAGCTCCCTGGATTCTCATCTTAATCTGAATTATAATAAGAACAACACAAAATCTTTCTTCCTTTATTCTCTCTCCTTTCCCCCCTTCCCCAAAATGCTCTGCAAACAGGAAAGAAAAAATCCAAGCAACTCTATGAAGTCCCTTACAAAGGCAATATATAAAGATGCCATTATCCTTGGCTATCTGGCACACTCCACAGTGACGTGTACTTATGCAAAGCAAACAGAACTCCTTTCAGTTTAGCCAGTGTTTGATTTCAAATGCACTAACAAGGTGCTACAGAACTGACACCCCCCTGCTCTGAGAACTAACCCAATGGAAGCGCTTGCTCTCCTCTATTAATTTCAGTAAATAAAGAGATTAAAATCTTATAACGAAACAACCGAAGAAAAAAAAAAAAAGACAATATTACATTAATTTGAATAACACCACCTGGATTGACTTTTTCTTTTTAATTAAGACAACATTACTCCCTCCAAAGACAGATCTCTCTACTCAGTACAAGTTAATCTCCTATAAAAATAAAGAACAGTAACAAAGTCTACTAGCAGTTAGGATAAATTGTTAGGATAAATTACCTGGTAACTCTGCCTAGTTTTCATGCAGTTTTCAAATGCATTATACATATTCTTTAAACTTTCTAAAATTCAACTATTTCATCTCTCCTTAGAGATTTTCCTATTAATAAAGACCAATCAATATGCCCTTTTAAGACTATAAATGCTGTTTTCTCTGAAGTCCCTGTGGCTTGCACAGCATGAAAGCTTTTTCCTAGTATGAAACAACAGCTTAATTACTAGTGATGGAGAACCAGAAATTCAAGTAAGACTTTTTTTGATTACCAGTGGTAATGAACGCTCACTGTAAAGAATGCAAATCCTGTAAATGTGCTTCCCACAGTCACCAGGATTAGTGACAGGTGAGTACATAGAAGGGCTTTATCGGTCAACAAGTTATTTTTCAGTCATGGGGAAAACGGTACTCGGAGAGAAATGAAAGCACAGATGTCTGCAGAATAGACAGAAAAGAACAAAGACAGAAAAATGCAGCATTTAACCACACATCAGAGGATGTGTCAGCAACTGCCCTGGCACGACGACGTGTCATGGGATATAGCCTCACAGGAGATTTCAAGACTTACTGAAATTAAAAGCAAAACTAACACCTTCAAATTATTCTTTGCCTTCTATTTCTGTGTCGATCAGATCATGGCTCTATGCGGCACCACCTGTATAACAGCTGCTCAGCTCCGGCTGCCCCAGCGCTCAGCATCACCCCGCCAGTGCAGCATCGCACCGCAGGGCTTGGCCACGAGGCTGCCACGCTCCCATGCAAGAGCAGCTCATGAATTGTTATGGATGCAATCACATGAGGGTGAAGTCTAACAATGGTAGATCATCACTAACAATCACTCTTAAAAGTTTCCTCAGGAAAACACAGAAACTGGTAGGTAGATGGTTTGTGTAAAGTACTTGTGCTTAGGATTTCTGAACTGAAACCGCCTCTCCCCTGTAAAACAGCACTAACAATAGGTTTTAGAGCCTCTGCATGGGCATTCATGATTTCCAGTTTTAATATCTTCATCCTTTTAAATGAGGTATTAAAAATCCAGACTTATGTTTGAATTGATTTTTATAGCTTATCTCTTTATGCATTTTCTATAGACATTTCAGGAAAAGCTGGACTCATGCAAGGCACAAAAAGACTGCAACAGGAAAACTGAATTTAGGTCCATAGGTCTAATTAATGTAATCAGTAGGGTGATCAGGAAGGTCTTGTCACCGTTCTTGCCCCCCAGCTGACCAGTTTCAGTCTGGCACAGACCTGCTGTCAGCAGCCCACGTGCCTGTCACTCAGGGTACCCCTCTGCCAGGTCCTTCACCCGCAGGTGGCCCAGCAGAACACCTGCAAGGTGCAGGACATGCCAAAGAGCAAGAGGACACACCTGCGCTTTAACCATCCAAGCTAATCAAATTTGGGTTCTGTTTTTAGATTCTCCCCTCTGAATTATGCTACAGGCACGGATCATTTATTGCAAACTTGCTAGAAAGAGGCAGCTCTGCCTGAGGAGAGGAATTCATTGCACAGCTTCCCCAGTGCAAAATGACCCAGAGCAACCATGCCACCTATCTGCTTTGGGGAAGGGGGCAAATCATCTTCCCTAAACCCTCCCAAAATATCCTTTTCATCATACCCCACCTTTTCTCAGTGGTTCCGCTCCTTACTCTTCCGTCACTGCCAACCTGGTGCCAAAGAGGGCAAATGCTGAGCTAGCTGCCAGCCTGCACAGCTCCTCCTCTGGCTAGTGGCAAGTGGTCAGGCAGAAATACCCCCAGCTCACCAAAACAGTTACCACGCACTGCTTTTCCACCATCATACAGTAAACATCCTAAAACAAAGTTAAAATAAGAGGAGGGTGAGAGGATGGAGGACAGAGAGACCATTTTCCAGCTCCACAAATTAGAAGTCAACTCTCTGCTAACACCCACCCGGCCATCATATTATCTCTGTCTGCTGCTCTCCCTGCAGTCTGGATTAGTGGTTTTGCCTGCACTTGGAATTCTGGAAATGTATTAGGTATTGAGTCGTGCCTCCTTCGATAAATCAGTCTCACTTAAACCAAATCATTTCCCTTGGGCGCTGCTTCCTTTTAAATCAGTCACCGAGATGAATAATTGCATAGTAAATTCAGGTAAGATACCATGATAAATAGCACAAACAAGCCATGAAAATACCGTGAAGGCTTATATAAGAGGGCAGGGCTGTCTTTAAAACTCGTCGTTATATTTAAGTGCAAGGCCACGCACTTATTCACAATTGACCGTACCCAAGCCCAAAGCATATGCTGCAGTTTAAGCCCAAACAGCTCAAATCTGAAACAGCAGTGTGCCCATTTATTTTCAGCTCACGCTAATATGCATGCTAGGGTGAAAGTTACAATGGAAAGTTCAGGAAGACATTACAGGAATCATGAAAAAAAATACTAAAAAAATCACTGTGCAACTGAATGTTTACTTTGTTTATATTCGAATGCAAGCAGATCTCTGTCGCTGAAAGCTGTAAAGTATTTTTGAACCTTTATGCTAGTTTCTAAATGAAGCTTTGTTGTAAATCCCAGGCAGTGCATTAGTGCTCATTTCTCAGCCACTCAAGTACCACAAAGTGTTTTAAAGATGCTAATTGTGCCAGATAGATTACAATTTGCCAGGACAAGTCAGATGCAGTGGAAACACAGAGGTGTTTCAGAAGTCACAGCAGGCCCGAACTAATTCGGGCTGTCCTTTCACACAAGATACCGTACAGGACTACGCACAGACACACAGTGCAGCTGGCCAGAGCCCTCCCAGTAAGCCTGGTCATCCAGGACACGTTGGATTTACTGTGCCCATACAGACTGGCACACACGCACCCGAGGTTGGTCTGAACGCAGCCTGGCCACCTGCCTCAGCTCTCCGGACACCGCGCAGCCGAGCCCTCTGCCTGAGCAGACAAAGCATACAGACACAAGAAGGGGCACACCCAAGGAAATTCAGGCACTCGACAGCACTACTAGTCTGCAGGAAAGAGTACAGGAGCTCTTTTTTCTTCCTTCTGGTGGCAACCATAAGTCAAAGCTCTCAATCCTATAAATCATTATCCTGTTAGTATGCCAAGCAGTACCAGATTGGACATACGCTTATCTGATTTGTTTAACACCATCTGCCTTTATGTGCGAAAGAACAGTTCCAGTCACAGAGATGCTGAATTGCTCTCCAGAACAGCACTAGTGGAAGTGATTCATGCCTTTATTAAATAATACTATGCATGTCCTGTTAACAGAGGCACGAAGACCCATTTTTGATTAAGAAAACACTGTCAAGGTCCATTGGTTTAATTTTATCCTGAAATGGAAGCATATGGAAAATCATCCCATAGGGATTGGTGGTATTTTCCCAAACAGATGTTCTTGCCACAGGACACGTTTGGAAGGAAAGCAGGTGTGATTTATGAGATGGCCCACAAACATAACCCTTTGCCATAACAGGAACACCATTTCCATTGGATTCCAGAACGGTGTCAAGCCTTTGCAAGAAAGAAGAATGATCATACAACTTGGACCAAAAGACTGGAAGGGAGGACACAGAATGAGTGTGCATTGGCTATTCTCACAGAACGAATTCTGTGAATTAAAGTAACACCTAGTCAAACAGCAGTAATCTTTCTCATAAAGTGGTATTATTTTTTTAAAAAGAAAAAGATACTTCACCATAAAGATATCCACGTAACCAATTAAGAGCTGACTTGCCACAAATCAAATTCCTGTCTCAGGTTATTATCCTGTCTACTGCCTCTCTCAACCAATCTTAAGTTAATAACCAGTGATTTCTTCTGGTCTATTTACTGGGTTGCTTCACGACATATGCACCCCGGCTGTAACAGACCTACTCACGGAGACAAGGCTCTGTGGAAAACCCAGCATTAACTTCAGTGTTCTAGCATCAGCCAAAACAACACGTTAATGCTTCACTTCTCTTGACATCAAGCATGCATTTTTTTCCACCACTACCAAAATTCATTGAGTATATCCTGAAAGTACAGACACCAGCTGTGCATTTTCAGGTTACACTGAGCAGACTCCAGCAGGCCACCCTCAGAAAGGCTGGGGCCTTACAAACAGCGACCTTGGCAAGGGCTCCCCAGCAGCACGGCAAGAAGCTATTGAGATGATGCTCATTTATTCTGCAGGCTTGCCATAAGATGCAGAGTTATTCTTTCATAGTTAGACAGAAAACCTTTTTTCCCCAGTCCTGTAAATTAAATACAAGTAGTCTACTTAAAACAAAACCCAGGAAGACAGCAAAGAAGACCCTACCAGCACTTGCACAAAACCAGTGGCAGCACAACGCTGCTGCCAGCTCCCTGCTCTGAGAGCAGCCGCTCAAAGGTTTCGGGGGCTCAGCAGCTGAGGAACTCCCATCACCACTGCAGGCTGCCGAAGTCCGACAGGCTGCTTGCACGTAACACTGCCTTGCTTAAAGATTGAGTTGACACGCTCTGTGCTGGATAAGCAGCCATCTGATTGCATCAATTTCTCCAAGTTCTCAAGTTCAAGGTTCGCTGGCATCATTTGGGTTAGTTTTCTGACTCTGAGCCTCCAGCTACTGCCAAAAATAACACCAAAATCAAATTTATAAGCAAAAATGTAAATGCATAAGCTGAGAGGCATCATGGTTCACAAACAGAATGAGAGCTTTCCTTTGCTTATTTTTTTTTTTTAATAGGAAGCACTGACAGGAAAACAAAAACCTCCACATTTTTACAGGTACATTCAAAACACATTGATTCACGCAGCTACAAACCTGACCTAACTACAGTGTTAAAAACAGACCTTTAAAAAGCTCAGCAATTGATCAGCTACATAAGCAGGTACAAAAAAAAAAAGGGGGGGAGGATTTCAAGTTAAAATCTCATTTCCATGTTCCACTATCTAAATCTTCTACTTCATGCTAGCATGCTGTAGATGTCGGATGACACCTGAAAACTTTGACAATAAGGTTTCTTTCAGAAAAAGATACATGCAATAACTCAGGCTGTTAACAGGAAAAGTTGCTTCTGGAGACATCGTCCACAGGAACTTCTGAGGTCAGTTGCAGGACATGTCATATCATCTTGTTCAAAAATTCAGCAACATTGATCTTAAAACAATCAAAATTCTTGTCATGCCTTTCCTAAAGCAAAACTGGGCTAAAACACTGTTCCCCCTCTGTGTTTAGTTTATTCAGATGTTTAGCCAGTTCAGATACACTGCTTCCTGAGCCTATTTCATCATTTAGTCTTCCTTCTATTGAGTCTTTCTCCCTTTTTCTCCAGAGCTACTGCAGCCCCCTTGGTTTTCAGCTTGCCAGGCTGAGGTCTATCCTCCTGTAATAAGCAGGGTGTTCCTCCTCCAGTAGCTCATTGCCACACATTTGTCCTTCCTGAAGACACTGACCACAACCACAATGGTCACTGCACCCAGACAAGTCTCTGCTTCTCTTGGGTGCTTTATTGCTCTGGATGTGAAATGGGCACAGTTTCTGTTGGCTTGGCTATTAGCTGAAGTTGCAGCATAACCTGTGAACTGTCTGAAACCAGTTCAACACACTCTTAATTAAATTAATGCAAATATAATTTGCCAACAGCTCAATTTGAAGATGACTTATGACTATTCAGTTTAGGTTGGCTCCTTCCCAAACTTACATTCGGCACGCGCTGATTGAAATAAGTGCTCACAGGTCTCAGCAAACCAATACAGATGCAAATCTTATAACCTTGAATATGTGACCAATGCTACAGTATAGAATAAAAGAATCGCAGCAAGTGGGTCTGGAAGTGACCTAGAAACATCATTAGTCCACCTCCTTGCTCTTAAGACAGGCTCAATGATTCATAAATTATTCCTGACAGACCTCACACAAGCTTCAGTGAACCTCCCTAGGCAGTATTTGTCAATACTTAAGTGCTCTAAAAGTTGGAAAGCTCTCTTTCCTCCAGCTTACATCTCCCTAGTTTCAATTTAAGCCCATTATTTATTTGCCTCAACGTAGGGGGCACAAAGAATCATTTATTTTCCACCTCCCAAATGCAGGCTTTGGGGTTTTTCTTGAGAAACTGTATTTCAGGTAACTTTGTGTCAGTCCCCCCCTTCCCAGAGTGGACAAACCTAACTCCATCTCACAACCAGCCTGTAGTCCAGCTCTCAGCCTGCTGTGTACCCATACGCTGCACACCAACCAATTAGCCTGTATCTTCCCTGGAGTTAGATGCATGAAGTGGTTTGCACCAGACAGCAAGCAGTTAGTTATCTGACAGAGTCATCCTGCATTTTGTACATTAAGACTGGGAAATAGGGGAACATCAGCTGGAACCAGAGTTGATGGTTCACATCTCCACAGCTGATACACATCCCCTCTTTTGGAGACAGCTGAGACTCAATAGGTGTTCCACAGATACTTGGTTAATGTTCAACCTGAAAAACAGATAGCATTTCAATGGTCAGCAGCCCCTTGAGGTTAATCTGACTTTTCAAGCATTGAGCTATTTATTTAGTTTACCCGTGGGATCTGGAATGCAATACTGCTCCAGTCCACTTTCTAGAAAAAATCTGAGAGTATCTCAGTGTACTGCTCAGCTTCTGAACCACGCAACGGGACACTCACCCCAATTAGAGGAAAGGTCCAGACAAGCCTACAGGCACAGCGGTACTTGGGGTATTAATCTTTAAAACAGCAGCAGTTTTTCAGGACGGTTTGAAGAGGCTCATATATCCCAACCAGACGCCCTCCTGAAACACCTCAGAAGGGATTGTGCTGCCCACCCTCATCAGGGCATTTTCCTTCCCAGTGTCAGCACTCCCAAACGTGCCACCAGGACAAGCTTGCTCACTCCCTCGCCCCCCCAGCACCACCGCTCTGTACCTGATGCGCCTGCTCGCAGCTCCCCACTGAGGGCACCCAATTCCCAGCCCCAGGGCTCAGCTGGATCCCCACGGCCTCTCCCACCCCACAGGGACCCATCCCTGCTCCCCTCAGCATCCGTGTCCTGCAGAGTCTCCAAGTCACCCCTCTGCAAGCTTCCACCTTATCTTCTCTTGGAAAACCCCTGCCTTGGCAATTTTCTGCTGTGCTGAGATCACATTATTCCTTCCCTAACTCCCTGAAGGAAAAAAAAAAAAATATAAAACCAGATTGGTGCAACGTGTTTTGGTTCTCACAGATTTCTGACTGGCCAAATTCAAGAGGGCACCAGCCAAGCATGCAGCAGGTGAGGCTCTGTGTATCCCCCTGGAAACCTGCTGGCAGAGGGCTCTGCCCTGCCTGTCCGATCCATGGGGAACATCATTTTACGCTGCTCATGCATAGAAAGATGTTAACTCTTCTTCTGGACAGTATTGTCCCTCTGCAGTACTTCAAGAGCGATGAATATTATGGAGACATTTGGGGATCAAATGACCAAAACATCTGAAATAACCTCATTCCCCTGGCTCTGTAGTTGGCGGTCGGTGCTCAGCCTGCCTTTTCCAACCGGCAGCATCTGAGCTGTGCCACAGCTCGCAAGCAGGCAGCAGCAGTCGCTGTCCTCTATATCCACATTATGTAACTGTACCTCTGCGTGTGGCCAGATTTCTCCAATACCAGTACTAACCACGTTTTCCAAAGTACGTTCACAGCAATTCCGAGAGGAAGGAACATTAGGAACTCACTCTTGTGAATCATCATCTCGCCTTAATGCCACATGTGATCGCGTTGTCGGCCTGCCCACCAGAGAGCCTCTGAAGAAACAACCACGCAGAGGGAAAAGAAGTCCTAATGGCAATCTGATCTGCGAATGGCTCCAGCAGTCAATGGCATTGACTGGCTCCTGGTACTCCAGCACCCCACTCAGTTTGTTCTTTGTTATCTGCCCTGGATGGAAGAAGCCAGGACACTTCCCCTCACCAGACTTTGTTAACTGCTTTCAGATTCAAGAGGTTAAAAGCACTCATGTGCAGATCTAGTTTTGAAGTTTGTTTCTGAACTGTAGTTAATGTAGCACAAACCATTGCAAACTTCCCTTTCTGCCATGTTTTCAGCTTCAGTTCCTTACAACATCCATCCCCACTTACCCCTCTCCCTCCCAGAAAAAAGCAGCGGTGTTATAAAATACACTAAAGTGTCAGTGTTTCACATTCCAGTCAACATAACCAAGGTACGTACAGAAACACGTCAGATCCCTCTCAGCAATTTTCAGAATATTTCTGTATGATCAAATGGGAGCTCACGTGCTCCTGCCATCAGAGAGCTTCACTTCTTGGAGACGCCGGCACCAGCACAGCACGTGCTGAAACTCCGCCCTCACGTTTGTTTTGAAAACCTGTGATTATTTGGATTACCAGCTTACCCCAGGTTCCACTACATGGCAAGAATATTCCTCGTAATGTGGTGGGGTTTTGTGCTCACTTATACAAACCAAGGCCATACGTGCCTGGTATGCTCAGACTGTATTTTACCTGAATAAATTCCTTCTAAGCTGATCTCTCTGACTGCACCAACTGAGAAATATGGTTCTTTTATCATAGGAATAAATCTCCTTAATTTTCACATTTTAACTTCACATTGAATATATCTCTTTAGCTAGATGGCATTATACAGCATAGCCAAGTGCTATTGCGTGTGTTGCCTTCTTCATTATAAAAGTTTGATTCAAGACATAATAACTTATTTATTATGGGTAAAGTGAGGAAAGAATTTCCTCACACAATGAAATTTGCAGGCGATTGAGAAAGGAATTCTGAAATGTTTCAACCTAAAAAAGATATGAAAAACAGATGTAGAGATCTGATCTCAAAAATACAGTCATGAACCTAAATACAGAAAAAGAAAACATCCCTTAAGCTATTGAGAAATTTGAATTAACTAATTTGAAATGGGACTTGAAAGAAATTACAGGACTACGCCTTTTCAGAATTGAGATACCAGATGTCAGCATTCTGTGACAGTAGTGAGTTGTGCTTTACAGCAGACCCCCAGCTGGAAGAACGGATTTAGGAACTCCTAGTTGGAAAAAAAAAATAAATGGATGAAGCACAGCTAGTTAAGCAAGGACAGCCTCTTATTAATTGCTCAAAATCTAAAGAGATCCTATTGCAGGTATCATTTAGAGCTCAAATGCAGCTACCTAGAAATTGCTTCCACAGCTTAGATTCAATAGAGAATCACTGAACTATCAGGGCTTTGAAATACAGCAGCCAGATGATTGCTTCTCAAACAGCAGCAGTACCCGAATTTGCAGCACAGAAGGGACAGCACCCATGGCACAGGGTCTGAAACACTGATGAGAGAAAGAAACAAAGGGGAGCTACAAGCCAGAACCAGGGGTTTGACTCCTGACAGATGTTAGACTATTGCTACCATGACCTGAAAGCTGGCACTGGTAACTTACTGTGCTCCAGCAAAAGCAAAGCCACCTTTAAAAAGAATCACCACCAGCCTGTACGTATTAGTTTAGAGGATATAACTAATCATTGTCTTATTATAGCTTTTATATGTTGGCTGCTGTTCCACCGAAAGATCTGTTAAATACCACATCTGGTTGGAGTCCAAATTAAAAGCTCTGTGATGACCTTTTATTCCCCGTAGCAGGGTTTTGTTCATTTGTTTTGTTTTTAAAAAGAAGGTTCTGGTTCTCCAGAACTATATCCGGAAAAAAGTGGTTTAAAATGTCAGAGACAAAGATAGAATAGGGCACACCTATGTCAAAAGAGGTCTGCCCACAAATTCAATTCACAAATCCAAGTCTCACAGATTTTCACCCTAGAAATGCCAAAGAGGAGCCCTCGGTGCTGGGCATGGTGGCAATCCCTACTGGCAGAGCTCTCAGGTAAGACGGTAAGCCAGCAAAAAGAAAGAAACAGTAAGCCCACGTAACATAATACTAAGAAGGTTCACATAGAGATAAGATTTTGCAACTCATTAAACACATAAAACCAATATTTTCTAAAACTGCCACAGGCTCAGCCCTTAATAGGATTTTGTATTTCCTACTTTCAGCTACCTGGGCATGCTATGTGAAAAGACCCGCTGTAATCTGGCTCTTCTGAAAGGAGCCAGGAAATATAGCTGTAGGAAATTAAATGCCCTTACCTATGGGGCAAATGAAAAAAAAGCTAGGGTGATTTCTTAATTGCTCTTAAATTCACATAGCCTCCTCTAGAGCAGGAGAAATTCAAGTGAAAGCACTGAGTGACAGCTGAGAAGACTGGCTGAATAACTTATAAGCACATCCCTTTTCTCCAATAAATTTCCATGGGAAAATAAAAAAGCTAATTCCCCCTTTAACAAGACAGTTATGAAATGTACGTTATTAAGACAGCGTTTCAGGAGCTAGCTGTCAGTATGCATCGCAGGCTGCAAGCTACCTGCTGCCCCAACACACAGCGTGCATTTCCTGCCCAGGACCACCAGAGCAGCCCTCTCTACTCCTGTGCTTCACTATTACATGAAATCCAGAAAATTTCTCTTGACCCCTTTCTGCTCCTTCAATTAATGTGAATACAGAAAAGTGACCTCTTAACAATTGGTTTTACCTTTCCTCAGTCCCTGTGAGCTTCATTTCCGCACACAGTGTGTCTGTGCTGGGCACCTTCAGAACCGAAGGGTGTGCACGCTCTCGGTTTGCTGCATCTTGAACTTGCCAAACCCTCGATGGTGGCAAGACACAAACGCAAACAACCACAACTGTGCACAAGTAGCACCACAGTCTCTCCACTGCAAATGAACCAAAAGACGCATGAGCAGCTCTTGTTGCATCTTGTCTTTCTGGATTGTTTAACCTCACTCAAGGGAAGTAGCAATGCATTACTGTCACTTGCAAAGCAGGACAGTTCTCTGCTGCAACACAAGAAAACAGTAGCTTTTTTGACAAAAGCTTGATTTTTATCAAACTGAGAAAGTTTTCAAAAACCAATAGTTTTCTACTAATGCTCTTGAAACCAATGATTTGGTTTTCTGCAAACAGCACTTTAAAAAACAAAACAAAACATTTTGCAAATGTAAAAGTTGGAGCTCAAAGAGGTTCCAAGTAACTGCAGTTAAATTCTAGATATCCCAAAAGAGGTTACTAAGAAGTATTCAACAAAGGACTTCTTGCAGGAGGAAGCTGCGTTAGTCTCACCAGTAGACTCACCCAATTGCCAATGCACACAAAGAACAGTTAAAATATCAGAAATAGAAGTAACAGAATAAAGATCAGAATCTAAATAAGAATTAGCATCCAATATGAAAAAACACAGCATTTTTGAAATTGAAAAACTCCTTATGAGTTATAAGGTAATTAAAATATTCTAAATTTTATTTTTCCTAAGTTTTCAAAATGAGAAATCATCAGAACATTTTATTGACTCCAATGAAATAAAAGCTGTAGCACAGACTTCCTTGGAGTCACAATTTCATTTTAAAGATCTACTTTCTAACACCTTATGATATAACACATGATCAGTACAATCTTATATGCAGCATTCAAGAAAAAATTGATGTATCAGCCACAATATAAGAGTTAAAATATTTGTAAAATCAAGACTTCTAGCACTCCTATGTAGAACTCCTATCTAGCAGGTCTGCAGCCCACCCAAACCATTCCAGGTCCTTTTCAGAACAAGTACTTGAGAATTCCTAACCTAAAGATTTTTCTACAAGTCATTCGGGCATGCTTTGCCTTCCAGAAGCGCATTATATATTCTGCAACACTGCAATTATCAGTGCCACACACTGCCCTTGATTTTAAAAAAACGCATACTTTAAAGGGTCTTTTAACAACAACAACAAAAAAAGACTCGTTATGAAAGAATCTTATTTAATAGTCACTAAATTTAAGAGGACATCGAGAACTTTAGAAGCTTGTATTTCTCACCTGTGCAAACACTTTGTTCTCCTTATTAATACTATTGCACGTTTTTAAAAGCAACTCTCACATCCATCTCAGCTATGCAATAAGCAAGATCAAGCAAGGAAACAGCAAAGTGTCACTAAGAATATCAAAGTAAACAGCAGCTCAACAGGTAAAAGAAAAGTAAATTAAATCAAAACAGCTATTACTGAGTGACCTCTCCACTCCACTTGTAGCATTGTTACCAGATACATCATGGCACCGATTTAACAAAGCTTAACATTATAAAATTAAGTCAGGTCATAAGTATGATGTTCTGTAAAACAGTTTCTTAAAGAAAGGTAGAATTACTGATTTTTCTCTGAAAAGCAACATAAGCATTTGAGTGCATAGTCTCACCTGTAGATCTATGGTTAATGGGAAGTCAATCAGCTGAATCTCCAACTCTCTATGTATGTTTACATATATAAATATACACAAATATATTTACAAGAACTCTGTTTTTGCATTGTGCTTTCCTTTGTGTAGATGAGAGTTCTGCTACAGGCTTCCATACCGCTGCTGTGTATTGTGCCTCACCACCTTCGTTATCTCTCTGATAAAATCCTAGTTTGTTCACTCCTGCAGGTATTTTAATCTTGCAAGAGAAATAATATTCCAAAGACCTGCTATCATCGCACCATTATCAGCACAGAGAATTATTTTAAAATTAGGTAAGTTTGCATAGCAATTTTGGGTAGACCTAAGAATAAAGCTGCTGCTCTGGAAATGCTATTACATTTCAAAACACATCGCATTGTCACAGCAGAGCAAGTATAATGCTTATCGCAACACACGCACAAGCCGTGACTCTGCAATTTTAAAACTTTGGTACTCATTTGGTTGGTATATGAGCATATTAAGATAACATAAGACTTTTTTCCTTTTTAAAGAGTGCATTAGAACAGGTGCACAGGCTTTATTAGAAATTTTTCATCTTACTGTCTTAGACCTAAGAGTAATTACCATATCAGTTTAACATCTAGTTCAACCAGTGCTTCCATTTTTCCATGCAATGCAACAGACCCTGCTTTACCACAGATCACAGTTATTTCTGGCTTTTACACATGTATCTTCCACACAGATGCATACACAGCAGTACTGAGCTGATGGAGAAACTTTATCATTGCATAAATTCTGAACAACAAATATTAACGAGCATTTTATACTTAATTCACCTATGCCAGGTAGTTACTTTTGAACAGACAAACCATTCCACTGAATCCCCCGTGTGGGCTGCATAATAATCCTTCTGTTACTGTACAAAGATGTTATCTGTAACACCACACAAGCCCTACAAACAACCCAGAGCTCTATAGAGCTACATAGAGACCTTCAGAGCACAGCAAAGCAACTGGCTGCTGTGCAGAGCCAGGCATCCCCTCCAACACCCAGCCTGGCAGCAGCAGCACCCCAGGAGTCCCAGCACCCCCTGCCTCCTCCAGCCCCCAGCCCCATCCTCATTGTCCTGTGGCCACCCGAAGGACAGCAGCACCACACAGGACACACCCTGGCACAGCCCACAGCTCTCACTGCAGCTCCATAAATGTAGCAGAACAGGACTAAGAACTTGTACTTTCAGGGGAAAAAAGGTGCTTTTGAGCCCTCAGGAAATAAGACCACAACGATGCCACCTGCACGAGCACACAAGCGTGTGTACACACCTCCTGCCCACACCTCCTGCTGCCCACGACAAAAGCAGCAAGGGAATTGGCAGAGTGACTCAGGGAAAACAGACAGCTTTCAGTTTTCAGAAAAAAATGATAGAAAAGGGAAAGAAATACTTGTTTCTTCCACTGAAGGAAAACCTGCAGAAAAATCATGACCCTGATAGCTGTAAAACCCACAGGAAAGCACGTTTATAAATAACCAAACTGTGAGAAGCAGCTTCATGGGGAGCTCACAGCTTATTAGGTACCAAGGGCTCCAGCCACAAGATGACTTTGTTAGTTACACGGCTTGCAGAAATCCATCTTGAAATATATGCTCTGTATCTTTTAAGGTACAAAGGTCAGCATTCATTAGAAAGCATGGAGTTCTCTCTTTCTATACACAAAATAGCTTATTGGAAATGTTCTAATGGCTTTTCTCCTTTCTTTAACGTATCTCTCATAAATTACAATTTCGGCTTTGAAACAAATAGAGGTAATGCAACTCGGATAGTGGAGACTCCAGCACACATAAAATACATAATTTATTAAAGTTTTTTTTATTATTATTTTTCAAAACACTTACATCACATGTACCATTAAATTGTTAATTGCAATATCAGAATTAGGGGACCTAAGCATCAACCACCAGGGCAGTCAGAAATACAGCAATCATCAGCTGTTGCTGATCAGAAGCTAACCACCAGTGCACAAGAGGTTAGGTTACAAAATGCCTTTTCATCCCTCACCCTAGATTCCACTTCATTTTCCTTCATTTCTCTGCAAATTCTGATTTTCCTCTCAGGCTAACTATCACAGCACAGACTTGAAAACCGGTTGTTTGTGAGTGCCAACTGGAATAGTTTGCAACCTTGCAAAACCCAGCTCTGCAGGCTGCGTTACGGACACAGAGCCAATTACCCAGCCCTCGGCTCAGGAGTGCTCTTAATTGACCAAAGCATCACAGGGCACCAAGCTGTCACTGCTTCAGCCTCACTGCTGCACAAAGAAGCTGCCCAGGAAAGCGCCTGGGAGGATCACTGGTTATGAGAAGTATCTTATAAGATTAATCAGGAAGATAATTTCACCTGATTGGAAAAAGAACCTTCTAAAGAAAAAGAAAGGCCATGAAAAAAGACCAAGTCTGTCTGCATGCACCTCACTGGGCAGAAGGTCCTACAGACCAGGGCCCTGTCACTAACTCCTGTTTTGGAAATGTGGGCAGGGGTACAACAAAGGGGAGAAACGAAGGAAGGAAGAAAGTAAGCTAACTTTTTTAAAAGCCTACTGTAAAAGTTTTTTGAAGTACCATCCATTTTTAATGAATCCTCCCTACCAGCGCACAAAGGAATGCAGGAACTGGCTGATGAGTCACCTGTAATCCTTCCCTCACCTGTAACAAAACCAGATCGGTATCAGTCACACCTCACACTGATTACTTCAGACCTAGCAGCCACACCAATTTCATTTTTAGGCCCCAGGTTAGCAAGCTGCGTGTTTTCTGTTGTGCCCTCTTCATGCAAAGGGCATTTCCCCAAGCACAGCCCTGCAGTTTCAGTAATTCCACATCACCCCCTTCATGCTGAAGGGCTCCTTCCCAACATGGACTGCTCTGCAGAGCAATACATATATTTATATTTTAATAAGTTGAGCTGTTATGTTCAGAAACAGCGAAAAACAAAGGAAGAAAAACAAAGACAGAAAAGCATTTGTGTGGCAGAAGTTGATAAACACCCACAGTCCCATTTCTGGCAGCACTTATTTCTGAATCCATGTACACTCCATTGTTTCCTCAAGTGTCTCATTTTGGACGCAAGATATTGCAGTCCAAAAACAAAGCTATTTAGAGGAAAAATGTTCTTTGAAGCCCACCTGTGAGTGAGCAATGGCTGGTTCTTTCCCTCCCTCAAACCACCTGAGTGATAGCTCCAACAACTACACACATAAGTTAATAAATGAAGTTTTGCATTTTGTACTTTGATGTCACTTGGGGCAGAATAGCCTGTTTCCCACGCTTTTGTAGCCTTGGCAGTTAGAAATGTGCAATCCTGTTTCATCGCAGTAAACAGGCATACATCTCGGATCACACACATTTTAAGTATCAGCTGTTTCTCATAGTTTGTGGTGCTGGAGTCACTTCTGCAGCCAGTAAGCACAGCTGCTTTCCTCTGCCCGTACAGCAAGCCTTCCACAGTAATGCTTCAGGGATCTTGGTTGTGTGTTTCTCAGTACGTGTAGGGGCTTTGATGGAGGGCTTCAGACTGGGGGCAAGGAGAGGGGAACTCAAGTAGTAAAGCAGTGGAAAAAAAAATCCCCCAAATATCCATAATTTATTTCAGAGAGTTAAAGAGCGCTTCTTAGCGCGGGGTGCTTCCTTCCACCCCACACACATACAAGCACAGATACTGCTACAGGTTTCTTTCCTCTATTTCTCAATACTTTGAAAAGAAGGCTCAATCCTCTTCCACGTACAAGGATTCACAGAGTTGTCTTTCACCTAGAGGAAACCGCAGGGTGCTTTCATAGGAGTATCTTGTGTCAGGTAGGAACCTATCCAGTTGGCTTAATTTAACATGAGGCTATAAAAATAAGGCATAAAATTGACCCGAGTCCAAGTAGGCTCTTCTGCAATCACTCGCTGCTCTGCCACCCCATCCTGCAGCTGCCAGGGAACTGAAGACAATGTGTTTTTTTCTTAAGACAAGGTGCCTGTGAAGCAAAGCTATTTTGCATGTGTCCCATATGGCCTCAGTCTGACCAGGCCATTCAGCATCCCCCTCATGTATAAACACAGCTGGGATCCAGAAAGGAACCATCATCCACTCCTCAGGTAGCTGAAGCCAGGAGAAGACACCTACAGAGCACACCTACCGCTCCATGGACAAGCAGGGCTCTTCCCCATGATGGCACTGACTTTCCCCCTACAAGCCAGCCAGCAGAGGCAGTCCCTGCAACCCCTCCCAGTGCAGCAATACTTAGACCCCAAGTTTAATGCTAACAGGGACAATTAATTTCCGATTCCACCTGCAATAGTCATTGAAGGCTTCACCAAAGCTCGCAGCTCAGGGAAGGGTGAGGAGCCCAGCTGTGTCCTCACTCCTCCAGGAGCAGAAATTCCAAGACCCAGATCTGAGCACAAAGCATCACAGCCCCCAGGCAGAGCAGGCAGGTCATGGTCCTTTCCATCTCCCCCTGCTGGGGATCCTGGGGTCCTGATCTGAAGATGAAGGGGACTCAAGCTGTGGGACGCAGCCTTCCCCCCACCCCAGCTGCCCTGTGTGCCGGCAGCCTGCCCAAAAACAGGTCGGGGTTGTGCGTGGTCCTTCAAGGAGCAGCCCGAGCTGCCACTTTGCCACCCACTCACTGCCTGATGTGAGGCTGAAAGCAACCAAAGCAGGCAGTCCTCAAGGCCCAACATGAAGGCTCCAAAGCAAGTGTTCTATTTAAAGACGGAATGATCTCGGCTACTTGACACCCATGGGCTCGGCAGCTAGGAGAATTTATAGCTCCAACTTGCTTCAGATAACGTTAGTCAAGTTCACAAGTCTGTTGTGCATCTGAGGACCAGCAGATTAACAGTAGAAGCTTTGCTCTCGCTTTTATTTTTTTTAGGGGAAAGTTACAGAAAGCCCCTATTTGTCACCTGGAATTGTGCCACAAGCACTTCAAGTTAACAATAAAAGTAACTCTGAATTACACCTGATGTTATTCTCCTCCACTTCCCCATGCTGAAAATTCCTGGACCTTACAGGCTTTGGTTAGGCTGAACTGCCACAGGGACTTTTTAAATTCATTGAAGTTAATGAAAAATATTACAGAAATTACAACGTGCACAAAAACCTCAGAAACCTTGACCAGACAGGATCACAGATGGGCTACAAGCACTCGTTCTAGTTCATTCTTAACTCATTTTATGTAATACCCCTTCACTTCATACAAGTGGCTGTGTATTTACTTCTGCTACTAATCATGCATATAGACCAACAACACCATGTTCATCCAAAGCAACCTATTTTCATCATGATTGCACTGTTTGCCAAAGGACAAGATGCTCTCATCCTCCATAAGTAACTGAAAGCAAGTTTTTACTGCAGCTGACAGAAAAGCAGCTCTGTTGGTGCAGCACTTGCTTTATTATCAACAACAATTTTCAAAGTAAGCACTGGTGCAGAACAGGAAGAACACAAGTCCCAGTGCACATGACCCCAGCAAGTTCCCTTAAATAATCAGTAAAACCTAGAACAAAGCTGACATATTTGGAATCAGTTTTACAGGATCTAGGTATCAAACGTTTCAGCCGTGAGCCGTGCAGGCCTGCAGCAACAAGATACATCTGGAAATGTGACTCCCCCTCCTGCACTGCTCTACTTTAATAGCCAGAATTGATCCTGCGCAGCCAACCGGCACAGCTGTAGCAGCTCCAGCGAGTACAACGGGTCACCCTAAAGATCATTCCAACTTTAAAGAAAAAAAAAAAAGACAGCATCAGGAGAGCAATGTTAAAAAGCTGCTTATTGTACAAAAACCTGAAATAAACACCATAATTTTAATCCCCAAACTATGCACCAGAGAGACATCCATTTCAGGAGCAGACTTAGGCAATACCTACTTTATATTTATTTTGTAAAGTAACAATTCAGTTGTCAATGTAGCAAGCAGCCAAATGCTATTTATTCTTTTAATAAAAGATACATTTCACAATGTATAGCCAACTTTTTATTATTTTCATTAAAAAAAAATAAAAAAATTCCTCCATCTGTTTGGTCTTACTAGGTTTTAAAAAGTTTTAAACACTTGAAACAAACCAACCATGGTATTTGGACAAGTATAGCTAATACCTGCAGGGACCACAACATTGCTGTGCTCTGTACAGAGCCACCGTTTATTAAGGTCCATATTTTGCTTTTTTTTCATTCACTTTGTAGCAAGACAGTTACCCAATAACAAAACAACTTTAAAGTAGTTTTCTGCAGAGCTGGACTACAGCAGGACTTTTGGAATCTCTGAAAGAACTGGTAGCTTTAGTAACTAACTACATTGCAGCTTTTCCACTAAAAAAGCATTAGGAAAAGACTAGAATGCAACAGAAAAACATCCCTTTGGGGTGTTATCTAATCATTTTCTTATAAGCTAGCAATCAATGCTGGTTTAAGCTTACTTGCCTAACCAAAAATTGCATTAAAATTCAAACTAACTTTGGTAAAGTGCTGCAGAGATTCTTAATAGGATCAAATACTACTTAAAGTACATTTAATTTTCCTTTAAGAAGTTTGGAATGAAGATCAAATTGAATTCACAAAAAAGGCCAAAGGAAAAAAAATGCTAACGTTACTTGAGCCTGTATTCTCCTATCTGTTTTCCTGAGAGTTCATGAATAAGCGTTTTGTATCCCTCTGGAGCAAACAACTGAAGAACAGATGGCACTAGGTCTTATGTTACTCTTTCCTCGGTGTTTAATTGACATGTATGTTCCCATACTACAGCATTTCAGTTCACCCATACTCCCCTTGTGTGCTTAACTACCATATTACTTATTAGTTACATTGAATTCACACACTGCAGCAAAGTTATGTTCCAGTAAATCGCTTACTGTGGTCAGATTGTGTACACTAACACTTGGTATGAATTAAAATGTATATGCACTTATGTGGAAGACCCTGGAGTAAGGGGGAACAAGATCCACCCGCTGCTTATTTGTGACAATGCTACAGCCATGACAGGGATATGCAGGACCTGGCACGTTTGGTAGAGGTGAATAACTTTTTTTTTTTAGAAAAAACTGTTGGGAGGTTGGTGAACTGAAAACCCAGGTAAGTCCATTCGAGCGTAAAATGGAGCATCTTCCAAAAGAAACTTGAGGCAAGTACAATTGCATGCGTTCACTTATTTGTTCTTTCAGGGACTGAGCAGAATGGATGCCAACACGCACTGACCTCCCAGTTGTACACATTCAGAGGAAATCAAGTCAGTGCTAATGAACAAAACAATTACTCTAGAAAGTTTTTGGTAGAAACTTATCAGCAGCTGATTTAGAACTCAATCTGAATTGATCAAACCCTGTAGAGGCCTGGCTGGCAACTGAGAGGCTTCCCTGCCATATGGCTTGCAGGATTAACAAATGGGAGAAACGTGCCTTCCAAAAAGGACAGACCCCACTGCCTTCTGACACATCTCCCATGGCTCAGCGATGTCCCATCATCAGCTGTGCCACTTCCACACACACATGTCCAGGTACACACACACCCGCGGGGTGCAGGTCAGACCTGCATCTGTCACCCTGCAGTCTTAGCAGGCTCCCAGCTCTGGCACAGCAGAGGCTCCAGACATTCATTAAGACCCCGCAAAAGCCTCACTGTAAAGCCAGCGCCTGGCAGTAAGGCAGGTTTCTCACTTGCGAGCAGGCAGAAGAGCTGCAGAAAGGAAGGGACTTGGTTCCTCCATTTCAGGCTACAGAGAATAGCGCGACATCAGATGAAGGTCGTTTCTAGCTGTCAGATTTCTTGGCTTCATGGGAAAAAACAAAACCAACAGAACTTCCCCCTCCCTCACCAAGCCAGGCTTCAGGCACACTGAAATCAAGTCTCATCAAGATAGCATCCAGATTTTCTAATATGCCAGAATCACTTCAGGGAAATAATGCATTTCTAGACATAACCTGAATTTCACATACACAAACCTAATCGATTGGAAAGCCAGTTCTGCTGCTGCATGACTATTTCAGATCTCCTCCAAACATTACTTGCATAAATCACTATTTCAGAGAAACAAAGATGTCTCTTCCAACAACAGTGCCAAGCATCACGCACTCCCATGAGATGTGCTTGGCTGCCCTTTTCTTACAGGCTCTGAGTGCCACACATAAGTGCTTAGCTTACACTTGTGTTTCCAGGCCAAACCTCCTGGAGAACCTCCTAAAGGTGCAGTAAGTGCCCTGCTGCTGGCAGGGAATGGCTATGAAGTGGCAAGTCTAAAACCTGCCTTTCCTCTGATCAGACAGTTGTACCAAGCTCTCCTCATCACTCACACCCAAACCTGCCAGTACAGCTGGGCTCCTGAAATGCAGGGATTCACCAATACCTCCTCAACACTGCCTTCCTACCTGGTCCTTACAACAGGCGCTCTACCCTCCACCCACCCAGCCCAGCATCGCTCTTCCTGATCTCTGCAGCACCTCTAGTATCTCCCAGCATGCAAAAATCCTGATGCCTCCAGTAGCTGAATTGCTGTTACCATCCTTCTTTTAGCACATCATTACCAGCACCCCTGGGCTTTCTTCAGACCTCTGTTACACCCTGGCCACAAAACAAGGCAGCAATCAGAGCAAAATGTAAGCATGTTGCACACACACAAGTCAGACAGTGTGCCAAGTGCAAACATTATTCAGATGATAGTTCCAAAAATCAACGCCCCTTCCCCACCCCCCCATCAGCTGCAAACAACAGATGACCAAAGGGACCAGGAATATCCTTTACATCAAGATCTGATTTTATTTTCAGTCACTTCCTTATACTGCTACAGGACCACACGTGCATAACAGGAAACAGCTCAACTGGTACCAAAGGTGTACAACCAACCCGTATGGAAACATACTCAAAAGCAAAAGAAAGGAGTCTCATTTGATTCAAAGGAACAATGTGAAGTCTGACCCAGCTCTATTTCATTTACTGAATTTGAGAAGCAGTCTATTAATAGTTCACTACCATATTCCTATCCCGTTTCTCCCTCTCATGGAGACAGCGCTCCTAACAAACACCAGCAATACAGGCACGTGTCTTCATATTGACACTGTGGAGCAGAGCTAAACCAATTGCTTCAACTGAAACAGAAGTCACTATCTCAGAAATAAACATGAAACAGACAAAATTAGTCTCCAGGAGTTAATTTAATATAAGCACATAGCAATATCAGATTCAAGCTTTCAGATACATTTTTCCTCCTTTCTTCTTCCAAAGGAATTTGCTAAATTGTTCTGTTCATTTACACTACAAAGTTTACCAAGCCAATAAATTAACAGCACAGATAGTAACAATCTGCTCTTCTGACATCAGATGAATGCTGTCGCCAATAAGGACACCATAAAAGCCAAACTACTGCACCAGTGAAAATCCTGAAGTTTTGACTTTTCCATGAAGAAGCCACCTGAATTCACACAGGAGCTCAGGACATCCTCCTTCCACTGCCAGAAGCCGCTTGTTAGTCAGTGTCAAGTGAACTTTAACACTGCCCATTTTATGGGCACCCACTTCTAACAATGCAAACATTTCTGCTTACACAAAAACATCCATGCCATGGACCTGTCATAGCAAAAGAAAGAGTGCTAGGAAAGTACAAAGCACGACACTCACCTTGTAAGATGAAGTCTCTCCATACAGAACTATACCACCAGAAGCTCAGCAGAAAAGCTGCAGAGGGACACAGGGGTAATTTCTTGCCACCCCACTGCGCCATTTCTGTTGAAGTCCTTCACAGTGTTCTTTATTTGGTAGCTATTCAGAAAATGCAGTCAGAGCTATTTCAGCACTCTTGATTTCTTTTTTTCAAACGGGGAAGGGGGGAAATTTACCTCTGTCCCTCCCTTTGCTCTTCCATAGCTCCCCAGACACCTCTAGCATCTAACGCCAGAACTAAGCGGTCACACAGAGCATGTGGAGGACATGTCCACCTATAAGCACAGAGCAAGTCTTGTGCAACTGGTGGAAAAGGCACAGCTGCCCTGCAGCATTCACCAACACGCATTTCTCACCTCTCCACTACAGGTACAGCAACAGCAGGAGACGGCGTATCTTTTCCATGTTTTTAGCAAATAAAACCCAAATGAATTACAACCAAACAGAAACCGTAGTGTTCAGCATCAAAGCAAGAACCAAGAGGTACAATGAGATCTTTGCGTTTGAGATAGTACAGTGTGAGGCTCTTCTGCAGTTTCCCCACGCGTTCCCTAAGGAGAACAGGATGGGGATTTTGGAAACTATTCATCCAACTAAAAACATTATTTGGCTTGCCAGCAGGTTGGCAAAAGCCTATATTCGTTATTCATGATCTAACATTTTACTTACGAGCACAATGCTTGAAATACTGTTACTGAAGCCTCACCACACAGCAATTGTATGCCACCAATTAAAATTAATTATAGCTGTTGAAAACCTTAGAATGCAAACCCTTCCAAACTGCAAGGGCACACTAATCCCATTCCAATACTTCAGTTTCAGGAAGGAACAATAAACTTATTTTCTAGCTAGAATTTGACTAAAACTTTCATGTCTTCACAGACAGGTCTAAAACCCACATCTAGCTTGGTTACCATTTGGGTCCTACTCTAATCCTAGCCATGATTTTGGTTCTGAACCCTAAAGCCATCTTTTCAATGAAATAAAAGGACTGAATAAGACTGGCTTGCAGGGTCTTTGTATAGATGAACAGAAAGAGGCAGACACCCAGGCAACAGTACAACTGGGCTGAGAAAACTGCTGAGCAAGGAGAGGGGATTAATGCCTGTGTGGAACCTCAACACTGTTAGCTTTTAGCTCTCAGGCTCTAAAAGTAACAAGCCAAGCACATCTCTAGAAGAGAGACAAAGTACAACGCGTTGCCATTTGCCTGCAAAAAGGCTCTCCCATTGTTTTTGATGGTGTGAGATTGCAAAGGAAGGCATTTTGTCTCCAGCAGCATGGCAGTCGTGGCTCCCCCTCATGTGTATCTGAACACTAAATTTCTACAGAAAGGAGCATATCCAAATGGCACAGTATACATAAGAGTTTCCAAAATATTGTGAATAAAGTGATTCTTCACAGCGCTCTGGCTTGTTTCCATAATAAAAATCCCTTGCTGAAGCACGAAAGTCCTGCCCAAGTCAGTATGCAGCTACTTGCACCTTCCATTGCTTCTTTCTTGCAGACTAATCCTGAAAGCAAAGACCTCATGTGGTGTTGGAGACCTGTGCCATTCAGCTCTACTTTTTCACTCCAGACCCAAGCACTGTCTCCCACAATTCCCATACACTCATTCTGGCATTACTTTGATATCTGCATAGCTAAGGGACATGAATGGTTAAAGAAAAACAGCAGCCATAAACACTTTTGTGGATTTACATCATTTTTTCTAAAGTAGCTTAATAACAAGCACTCTTGCTACAGTTAGGGGCCTAAACCAATTTGCATATATTGCATTTAAAACATCTAGCAGCAAGACCTGATTTAAATTGAAGCACATACAGCTGACAACAGAAACCAGTGGGAATTCTGGAATTACTACAGATTATTTCTTTACAGGCAGTTCAGGAATTCCTAAACAAGTATACAGAATAAGAAAAGCAATCTCCAGTTAAACTTCATACTGCAAACTTCCCTTCCCAATCTCCTTCAATTTAAATGACCCAAACACTGGAATTTCAATAGAATGGATTCTCCAATACATCTGGCAGTCTTTTGTAGCTAAAGCTATTCTGTTACAGAAAATATCTTGAAAACATATTTTCCCACTCCCCTGATAGAACATACTGCAAAAATTTGGCAAAAAAATGAATTCCTGCTCCCTGTGATTGCTCTGTTGCATTCTGGCCGGTGCACGCGAGCTCTGTCAGACAGCTAAACCACCCCAGCCCATTCCCATACACACACACTCCCTCAGAGGGGACCTGAATTACTGCCCTAAATAAATCTCAGGTGACTGCAGTATGAGCCTTACACATTCACAATTCGGTTTCCAGCAGCCACCGAACAGCGACGAGGCCTACCTCATGCGCCCTGCTCCTGGCACTGCTGTGGGGCTGAGCTCTCCTCCAGAGCCCCCCGGCAGCCCCCACCACTGCCCCCCAAGACCCCCAGAGGCCAGAGCCCTCCCCCAGCCCCATAGCTGTGGGGCATGAGCTGGGGCTGAGCCTCCTCCTGCACCAGCACAGCCTGCCCTCAGCTGCGCGGCCTCAACCTGCCCAGCCTGCGCGTTTTGAGCTCTGCCTCATGGAAACTGCTGAGGCGAGAGACTGCGAGGGCCGGGGCGCACTGCCTGTACCTTTTCTGAGGGAAGCAGCGCTGCGGTGAATTGCAACCCTATTGTGCAACAAAACCGCCGGGGAATAAAGATGCGGCTGCACATCCAACCCTGCCTACCCCACCAGGCCGGGAGTAACTCACACACGGTTTGTGCCAAGGGTAAATAAATAAATAACTCAAGCTTCATGCAGCACGATATTTACGTGCTATTCTCACACCCTCACAGGCCATGAGGCTCAATTGTCCAGGGGGAGTTTAGGGACCTGGGACTGGAACCAAGAGCTGCATCGCTAGTTCCCACCGAAATCATGGAGCCAACTCAGACCGAACAATAGCTCAAGGGAAAAAAATAAATAAATCTATATTATGTTTCTTCTCTCAAATAAGGTCTTGTTAGAATAGATGTTAACAGAAGGGATGCACATAATAGATACTAAAAGCTTCACAAATAAAAAAAATGAAACATTCTACTGGCATTTTTACAAGAGCAGGAATATATGCGTACATACAGAAGCATATGGTCTCCAACTGAGACTATACGCACTGTAAAATAAATAAACAAAAGGCAATAACCATGCCCCACAACAGCAAAATGACAGTATTTTTATCTTCTCTCCTTGGGTATTACTGGGTGACTTCAGTCTAAAGACCTAGAAGCTAAAACAGGCCCATTATTTCAAACCTCACTTTTCAAAGGTATTTGGATACACAGGTCTTTGACCTGACTGAAGCGCTAGTGCACAATGCATTAAAAAAAGGAAAGCACTCAAGTGCTTTCTGAGGTTCAATTCACAAGTTGGTGACAGGCACAATTTCAGAAGAGGGAACGGGCAGGGTAAGAGACAGCACACGTTCCTGTCTGCATAAAAGCACAGCGCATCTATATTTGTGGGAAAAGGGAAGCACGCTCCTGCAAACGCATTTACGTTCATTTATACGCTGCGTGTGTTTCTTTAACCTAGACCTGCCGCTTGGCTCCTGCTAAATCCAGCTGCTGTTTGTGAAGTGTCAGTCTGAAGTGGCTGGGGGGTAGGGAGGGGAAGAGGAGCTGTGCTGAGCTCTCTTCAGCATGCTCTGCGCATTCAGAGAGCGACTCGTGACCTTTTTATGCAATATGACAGCTCCTATATTACCACGGCTAGCTCGGCAGCCGGGTGCAGAGCTGTGAGGGTTAAGCCTGGGAGGAGTGTACATAAGGTGGTAGATGTGGAGCCAATGAGGATATTGCGCTATAGTTAGACACTGGATACTAAGCAATGGTGACTATAAAGGCTGCTCAAAGCCAAGCTTCTGTGGATGCCACCGGCACCTTGCCCTTAGCTCCTAGGCTTACAAAGCAGAAATAAAACACAGGCGGATCAGCCGGGCTTACCTGAAGTTCACACCAAGCAACTTCCACCCACGTCTCGGTGTCCAGCCCCTTGTAGACCGTTTTGAAGGATCCCCTCCCGAGTTCAATATCAAACTTGAGGAACCTGCCATCCAGCGAGGTGGCAACGGCTTTCATGTCAGCCTCCTCCTCCGGCTCCTCTTTCTTCGCCTTGCCGTGGTCCTTGGAAGCATCCGCCGCCTCCTTCCTCTCCGCATCCTTGCCGGCTTCCTTCTGCTCCTCCGCCCCCGGGGCACCGCCGGGGGCTGGCCCCGGCTTCAGCTGCCCGGGGGGCTCTGTCCCCAGGCACCCCTTCTCCTGCCCCTGCCCCGCCTTCGCCCTCTCCGCGATTATCCTCCGCGTTTTCGGGAGCAGGATAATTTTCCGCTGATGCTCCGACTCGGGAAGGTCGAAAGCGGGCTCCTCCTGGTCCGAGTCCACCACGCTCCTGCGCAGGAACCGCTGGTGGACCAGCTTGGGGTCCCTGGAGCCGTGCGGGCGCAGCGGCGGGGCAGCGGCGGCCCCATCCACGTTCATGCCGGGCTCGGCAGCGCCTGGAAGCCGCCCGCGGCCGCCTCCTCCCCGCCGGGGGGCCGCTCGGGCATCGCCCCCGCTTTCCATCGGCTCTCAGCTCCTGCCGCCGCCGCCGCCCCCGGGCCGGGGGGAGTCACCGCGCTGCGGGCCCGCTCCGGGCCGCCCCTCCGCCACCTGCCAGGGGCAATGCAGAGCGCACAGCCCTGATGCACCGCTCGGACCCGGTCCCCCCTTCCCTAATCCTCCCCCCCAGCCTTCCCCGGTCCCCCCTTTTCCCTCGTTCCCCCCCTCCCCGCAGCCGCGCCCCCCACACCGAGCCATGGGAGGCTTGCAGCGGCGGCCAGCCGAGCTGCGGGGCCCAGCCGCACCCCCTTAGCCCCCCCCCCCCCCCCCCGTGCCTCCTTATCCCCTCCCGGGGGTAGCTCCGAGCACAAAGCGGGGGTGGGCGGGGGCCCCTTTTACTTACGTGCGGAGCGGGGGGCTGCCGTGCCCGGCGCCATGGACGGGGATGAGAAGGGCGGCGGGGAGGCGGGGCGGGTGCCGCCGTGTGTGTGTGTGCGCGAGTGTGGCTGCGGGTGTGTGTGTGTGTGTGTGTGTGTGTGTGTGCGGGTGTGCAGGGATCCCCTCGGCCCGCCCCTGCAGCACGCCCTGCCCGCAGTGCCCGGCCCCCCCCCGGCTCCCTCCGCTCGGCTCCCGGCGGGGCTCAGGGCGCGGGGTGCGCCCCTGCCCGCGGCCAGCCCTGCGGCAGCCCCCGCCGCGCCCCCACGGGCGACGCGAGGATGGGCGACGACGCCGGCGGCGGCGGCGGCAACAGCGGCGGCAACAGCGGCGGCTGCCCCCCCCCCCCTCCTGCCCCCCCTTCCCTTCCCTTCCCCTCGCTCCTCCGCCCCCGCCCCGCTTTTGTCAATGGGAAGCGCCCCCCGCCGCCCGCCCCATTTAACGCCCCGCCGCTGCCGGGCCGCCCACGGGGCGGGGGGGGCGGCACCCCGGCCGGCCCGCACCGCCCCCGGCCGCTGGAGACAATGCCCCGGCCCCCCCCAGGTGCTGCGGGGGGCGTCCTCGGAGCCCCCCACCCCTTCGGGTCTCCTCCTCGGTGCCCCCGAGCTGAGCCATTTCTCCTTTGTCCGGGCCCCGCGGGGCGGCAGCCGGGGGGGGCCGTGCCCGGAGCCCCCCGCAGCGAGCCCCTTCCCCCGGCCGGCTGCGAGGCGCGGGGCTGGCCCTGCCCACGGGCCCTACCTGCCGGCAGCGGGGGCGCTGCTGCCCTCTGGGGCGTCGCGTTCCAGCGAACAGGCGCCTTTGGGTAACGAGGATTTAACGAAATCAGCGCATCTGAAAAAGAAAACCCGAACCCACCGGGTTTACCAGTAGTTGTTACCTGAATTCAGAATTCCTGAGGTTTCTTGACTGCTAAGCAACCGCCGTCAGTTTTTCATTATTCATTTTCAGATGGGATTGTGAAACCTTTTAAAATAAAAATACTGCTGTCTGTCTTTGTATTTTTAATTTTTTTTTGTTGTTGTTGTTATAGAAGCTCCAGTTTTTATTTTAAAATCGCGGTTGATGACTAGTAATTCAGGGTTTGGAAACATTTGATCTTTCAGGGGGTTGCTTTTTGAAGTGTCTGAATACAGCACAATGCAATTATTAGTTCTAGGTCTTGCAGCTGTGGCCTAGAACACAGGTTTGCATGATGTGTGAAACTACAGAACAACCTACAGCTAGTTCTGTACCTTGGGCTCTTCCTACTCCATGGACAAGACATTTAATTAACAGAAAGCAGCATAACATTAGCAAGAGAAAAGCAGGGAAGGTTAAGAGCCCTGACACCTCCCAGTTATTTGATTAACTTGACCTTGAACTCTCATCCCAGCTAGAGAAATTCCCACCACCATGTAGACGAAGGGATGAGATTCAGGCTAATGAAACTAAAAGTAGCAGCCAACATTTCACTCAGCAGCTAGACAAAAGGAAAAGGGGAGTATTCTAGAGCTGAACAAATATCAAAACCACAAATCCACAATCAAGAAAAATATGGGGAGAAAAAAGACTTGATGCACCCATTTGTCTTTCACTGCCAGGCCTTCTTGGAGGAAGACAAATATAATATATGCATTCATATGAGGACTACATCAAAAACCAGGAAAGAAAGGAAAGGATATCATTATCCCTTGGAATTACTCTTTAACCTGGGGGAAAACTGCAAAATACCCTGCAATTATGGAGGATTCAATGTCTCCCTATTACACCATTAGGTCATCCAAATTTGAAAGGATTCCCCCCACTCCCAGGGCTCTTACCAGGCTGTTTCCTCGGTGTAGAAGCACTATTAACCAAACCAATGTGCGTTAACAAAGGAAAACAACTCTGTTCCTTCCGACCTGTAGGAATCAGCCTAAGAGCACAGCCACAACAGCCTCCTAAGACACGGGCCAAGAACACAAACCCTGCTGAGCTGCAGGTGAGCTCCTTACCAGACCCAGTGCTCGGTAAATAAGCAAGAGCCATCTTCACCCCAGCTCTCTCACTGCTGAGCATCCACTGGTGCTTGCTGTGGTGTCCAGCGTCATGAGAGCACATGTGCCCACTGCTCTTCTGGTGTCCATTTGGCTCCTGAAAAATTTTAACACAATTTGCACATCACAAACTCAATAACGACCCACTATCACATGTTCGGAATCTGTTTACACGGATGATTTTTAATAGTGGCCTTCAGGAAGTGCCCATCCAGGCCTTTCTGGGTGTTAACAGCCAGAACAGATGCAGCACCTGGAGACACATTCAGCACTCAGCCATGCAGTCACCTGGGCTCTTGTTTCCAGCAGTCTCCCCAAAGCCCTGCCATTCAAACACAGATCCCTCATTGGCAACGAGAGCTTGACAGCTGCATAGGGTGGACTCTTGAAGAAAACCTACAGGTAAAGACTGACACAGCCTTTCCACAACCTAGCCAAGGACTCCCTAGCTGATGGGAACAGGGTCCCACCAGCTACATCTCCACCAGCTGCTGCAATGGGTTTGCTCTGCCTGCCTTCAGTCACTCAGAAGGAAAAACTGCTGATTCGTCTGCTATCCTGACTTCAGCCCTGTGACAGTAGACAGACAGGTAGATAAGGGTATGCTTTATTACCAAAGAGCACAGAAAAAGGTCAGAGTCTACAGTTTTCCTGATTCTTAGAGCAACCTAAGAGCAAACTTGAAATAGATGCACCACTGGAACAGCTGGCATGCAGGTGGCATCCGACACTGCAGCTCTTCCCAACAGTAAGGCAGTGAATGTGCTACCTCCAGCACAGTGACCTTAACCAAGCCTTTGCGTTCAAGACCTGTTCTTTGTACAGCTGAAAGCCCAAATTTTTTCTCCATGCAAACAGCCACACTTTCCCCCAAGCACACGTGGACGTTTCCACCAGAAAATCAGATAACTCTGAACATCCGTGGCTGCTCCACTGACCAATGTAAGGAACAGTCTGCCTCTGCCAGAGAGCAAATTAATGGCTGGTGTTACTCTTAAAAAGGAGAAAAATAGCCTTTTTCACCTCATAACAGCCAGTATTTTCTTTCTGTATTTGTTAGTTTGAAGGGAGAAAGTCAAGTCCAGTTCCCCATGCTAACAACTTGACTTTCAGGTTCTCAGATACTCAGAAATTTTTATTTGTTTAAAATAAATGTTTGCTATGGACTGGAGAAACATTTATATTGGCCTTCAGTTTTCTATTAACTTGTTTTTTATATAACCTATAGCTTGATTAAAAATGGGTCAAATACTTGTTGGGAGCTGCTTTCAGTTGGACGGCGGGTGTGCTCTTACAACTGCACATCTGCTACTGGCCCTACTGCAGGGTTATATAATAATTGTGTTTTCTTTAAAAGAATAAGAATAACTGAAAATCCTGGTCTCACAATATAGCCTCAGTTAGGTCATCTGTGTTCTGTTCTAGCCATTTGTTTATAGATACAATAGTTCAAGTCGTTGAGTTAATATAAACTTTTATTGCAAATGTATAAAGAAGAATCTCTGCACAGTGAAATCGTGGATGCTGCTGAACTCACCAGGCAGGTAGAGCAGGCTGGCAGCAACAAGTGAGGAAAGCATGCATCACCCCAATCACAAGTGGATAAATGCCATTTGTCTTTGCTTTTACGTGTGACACCAGTACAATTTATCACTCCAGCATGTGTGACTACTTAAACTCCAAAGAAGTTTTGGTTTTAATTCCTACAGATTTTAGTAGTATTTTATACGCCCTTTAATAAGATGCCACAACTGTCCCTCTTGGATTCTTTAAAATCTTAAAAATCTTAAAAAGTTGGTGCTGCAAAGAAATGCACGGAGAGCATCTGCACTGCCTCGTGGTGTCGCTGAGGTGTATTCCCTGATCCCTGTCCCAGGAGCTGTGCTCTGGCCTCTAGGAGGTATAACCTTATTATATATGATATAATAATATATAATTATATATTATATACTATTATTAATAATTATATATTATTAATAATATATATAACATTGTGAAATATTATTATTATATAACACAGATATCCTTCATTTCTGTGTGATCTACATGGAGCATCATCTCTCCGTGCCAGTGCATGAAGGTGAAGTTTGTTTTTCAGACAGGCAGGCTATCACCTTTCCCACCCCAAAACTGACCAGCAATGATTAATAGTTGTTTAAGGATTACTGTGTGATTCAGAAGTTTGTATTTAATTATTTATCTGCTTTTATTTGCCAGGAAATGATGGCTTTGAGCCTGCAGTAAACTCAAATGAACTACCCAATTAATTTCCAAATGCTTCTGTGTGGCCACGAGGATTGCAAGAGTTCAAATAGCATACTGGTATTTTTTAGAACCTCTCTCCCTTTCTTGTGCCATTGTGTCTCATGATCCCTGCAGTACCTTTATCATAAAAATAAAATAGATGGATAGAGCTAAATAAGGACTAGATAAACATAAGGAATAGAGTAAAATAGGCTGAATCAATGAGTCCAGTATGGCACTACATGACACAGGACTCGACAAAATGTTAATGTGTATGTTGAGAAAGTGAATAGCCTTTACTTCTGATTGTATTTTTTTTAGCTGTATGGAACTGTGTTTTATCAAACAGCACATCAAACACATTGTGTGTTGCAAAATGCACACGTTTAAGACAGAATGACAATGCCAGTATTCCTTATAACATAAAGGATGAGGCGTAAGTTCTTCTAAGTTTAATAAGAACACCTGCTCATCTTGTTTCTGTGCAACGCTGCTTGCTGTACTTATGTCTTTGATCCTGTTTTTTCTTACAAATTGAAGAAGCGATGAGAGCATATAACCTGACCACACAAAGAACTCCCCTTCATGCAACACACGTCCCAGTGAATGGGTTCGTTTCCCAAAGAAGAATAAGAACCAGCAGTGTGGTGGGAGGAATGCACCCATTCATCTGGCTGGCTGCAGTGACTCTCAACACACTGCTACAATAAAGTTAAAATCCTGAAGTACTTCTGCGGTGGCAGTAAGTTGAACTACAAACAATACACACAAGGTAAACAACATAAGTAACACAGAGACCATGGCACACATGGATGAAAACAAAACACGTAAGAGTCAACGCCTAGGCTGCAAACAGCCTCACGCTCCACCCTCTTCATTATGAGTCTCATACAATTAGCACGCCAGCACTTCACTTTTATGGTAAGAAATTACAGTGAGTAGAGTATGCCATTAATGTCCTGAGAGGATTCACAAGACCAAGGTGCTTTCTGCATTCCCAAGGTGACTGCGGTACGTGACTTGTGGCCTTTCAGCATGGACTGGCCAACTGCTGTGCTTGTAGACCATTAGAAAACAGACAATGACATGGACAAAAGAGGTCCATCAGTGCAAGAAGGTGTGGACAAGGAGTATGGACTATACACTTTAAGCTCTGTCCTCCTTCTGGGCAGAATTACTTGCACTGCTTTTTTTTTTTTTTTTTTTTTTTTTTTTTTTTTTGTGTGTGTGTGTATGTGTGTGTGTATGTGTGTGTAAGAAGTACTAGTGGCTAGACACCAAATAGCCAATGGTACATATGTGCTGGAGATAATTACAGCCAGCTCTGGACTGCTTTTCGAGCTCCTAACAAAATCTGCTCATCCCTTGTCAAATGCCACACCAGAAGAGCATCGACATACTGTCAGTTTTCAGCATTTAATAAATCCAAACGGTACATTGCTACGTCAACAGTTCCTTCTCACCTGTCAGTACAACACAACAAAAAAAAGTATTTGAAAAATACTACAGTAAAAAGAATCTGCACTTACTGCTTCCAGTTCCTATGAGGAGGCCAGAAAAACCACCAACAGTCCTAAGCTGTCTACAAAGGAAGGCACCTAAGACCACAGACAACACATTTCAGAGCTGGGTCCTCTCTTCTTTGTTTCTCTTTTACCTTTTCATCCCTGACAACAGCAAGGAGACTGCACATGAAACCTGTATTTCTCAAGACTGCTTAGTAGACAGTAGGCATCCAGCGTTAGGAAGGATTTGGGAAGAATCAAGGCCTGGGAGTTACAGCATACATGCAAAAATAAAAGTGACAGATCTCACTTTGGGAACCCCATTCCAAGGTCTGAAGCCTTTTAATGTAGGGTAAAGTACTAGGTAAACATTAAAAATGGGAACTTAGTGAGATTTGTATAGTAATTAATTTATATTTAACAACAGATAGTTCAGACAGAGTCAAATTGGTAGAATATCCTTGATTTCCAGATAGACTCTGAGCACAAGTGTTTTAGCTGAGCACATAATTAGCCCACATCCCAATTCTGTTCTTATTGAACTGAGTAGCTCTTGGTTTAAATGAAGGCAGACTCAGCATGTGTTATAATCATTTCCCTATTTAACCATTGATCTGCTCACAATTCACATGTTTGCTGGGGAAAAGCACCCATTCAAACACAACTGAACTCTTTCACTCAGGTGCATGCACCCTTTGCCCTTATTGCACAAAATTCTGTAAAGATTACATTTAAAAGGAAAATATCCTAACGTTAATTACAATCTAAAATAACACCAAACACAACATAATTCTACGCACCTCTCCTCCTATATATCAGAAATACCAAGCTTTTAAGCTTACATTTTAACTTTTTATTTAAAAAATCAAGCACTGTTTATATTACTGATTTCTAGATGAGAAAGGATGAAGACCAATTTCAGCAGCAGCTGGGAATCAGTATCTTCTTCTTTAGGACTTTGGTAAACTTCTGCTTCTACTTCCTCAGTAGGGATTTTGTCAGTTCTCAGGGTACACTGTCAATTGATTGTGTAATCAAAGAGTAAGTTTGCAAAACAATGTATGTGATAGCCAAAATCACTAAGCTCCACCAAGTGGCACAACAGAGAACGTGTTACCATAAAGATGGAAGTCTGTGCTTTGGAACCGTTTCAAAGGTGATTGTGATCTCCACTTAGCCTGCCATAATTAAGTATTCAGCTACTTTTGTTTTCTAACTCCTACAAGGAAGATGAATAGGGCACTGGCAGAAAGACGCCCTGCAATATAATTATTATTTATATAACACTCAGTTCATGATGCTGCAGTACAGGTTTCCCAATCCACCCCACTGGGTACGAGGTTAATTGCCCAAGTGTCACACTCCTGTGCATTTTGCAGGAGCGGTTGCAGAAGTAGTGCCTGTATGAACATACATGCTAGGGACACAAACATCTGCTGTTACTCATTTATATTCTGTCAGTGCCTAAATAGCATCAGGCACAAAATGAATGGTGTTACCAGCACAGAAAACAAAGATGGCTCCTGCCTTGAAAGGTTTCCAACTGTTAAATCAATCCATACCCCAGAATGAAAACACTAGAAAAAGTAGACTGTGTGTGACACACGCTAACAGAGCCAAGGGAATACCACAGGCACCAACGCACTCTGTGGTCCTCTTCCTCAAGGGAGAGCTACTTAACACCTTCAGAAGCACTCCTCTGTTCCAACAGCTCAAATTTACTTTTCCACTCTGGTTTAGTAGACAAGTCTTAAGTTATGAATAGGTTGAGCCCTAAAGCTTGTCTGCTTTTTCCAGGTGTGTCAGCTGATGTGCTAAAGGCACATCTCTACCCAGAAAGCAAACTTCATTGCACAGAACCCTTTTATCCCTCATGAAGACACAAAGGATGTTACTTTCAGGTTCACTTGAAAACATGTTTAATATCAGTCCCCAGAGAGCATTTTCCCCTCTCAGTGAATTCATTCAGAATTGCAGGATTCTCCCAGAACAATACTTGTTCCTTCTGGAGGTGCCAGGCAGAAGGGAAGAGCACTCTCTTGCCATTAACACACATGAAGAGCTTGAGGCTGAACATACTATGGAAAAGCTCCTGACGTGCTAGGGCATGTCACATAGGGATACTACTAAGAAAAGCCTATTACAACTACTCCTAATATTCTTATCAGTAGTGATTTTTATTGTTTACTTTTTTAAGTGAACCATTATATGTTTTATAACTTATGTTTTAAACTCTGACCTTGGCATGGCAAACAGGTCAGACCTTCATTGTGATCAGGGCAAAGAGGGAAAGAGGAGAGAGTACAGTATGATAACAAAAGCAGTAACTTCTGTTTAGTGTGCAATTCCCGAGGCAGCTGAGCCCGCACAACAGAGAGCATGGCAGCAGTGGGAGGGAGGTGCTGAAGTTGCCACCGCAACCATCAGGCATCTCAGGATGCTGGCTTGTAATCGGATCAGTCACACAGTGCTCGGAGGTAGCTTCCTCAGGCTAGGGGAGAAGGAAAAACTGATTTGTGTGTGTGTGTGTGTGGGGGGGGGGGGGGGGGGGGGGGGGGGAGGGGGAATAAAATGCAAGGTAAAGTACGTAAGAAAAATAGGTAATGCCACTTTAAAGTATCAGGTGCTGAAGCAGACTTGAATGTCTCATTCCAGCAGAGAGCCCCACAAATAGCTCCACTCTGTTCTCAGGATTTCTCTGCTCAGGAAGCAGGTTTTAACATCAGCAAAATTATTAGAAACTGGCCTCAAGAGATCTGATGCTTGGGGATTTTTTAAAAGAGTTTACATAAGCTATCAAGACTTGTATACAGAACTTTTATGAAGTGAGGAAGCAATGCCAGAAAGCCTGTGGATGAGAATGCCATAACCTGAAGGAATTTTGTTAGCTCTCCTCCTCTCCAGATGGTAGCCCATCAAATCTTGCCACAAGCCAAGTTATCTTCTGGGTTGGGCTAACCAAAATCAACTTGGGTTGGGCTAACCAACTTTTTCCACGCATATTTTGATTCTAATTCCATAAAACATCTTATCAAACAAAGCACAATCATCTCTGTTTATCAGTCTCTTTTTAGTCAGACCAGAATGACTAAGGCTTAGTTAAACCCTGCAAGCTATCTAAAAATAATCTTAGTTTTTAATCTTTGCCCAAGACAATTCACAGTATTTTTCTTCCTTTCGCATACTACTTGTCTAAGTAACGTCAGGACTGACATTAAAAGAACTTCCCTAGCACAGAGGAAAAGCTGTTACTGTGTTCCCAAGGTTTAAAGATGAATGTCTTTTAATATAAAAGTTTCCTAGCAACATGTGTCCTTAGTCTAGGATGTATTCCAAAAGTGGTGATGCTTTCAGCATTGTATCTGTCTCTCTGTTGAAACTAGTTGCTGAGCTCTGTTGTCACCCTTGCCTTCACAACCCCTTGTAGCACAGAAAGCAATCTTCTTTTCCCAGGTGCCGCTTCTGTCTCCCACTTTGGTCTCACATACAAAAACACCTGCCCACCCTTGTCTAGTAATATGTATTCTCTGCCTTCTTCCATAACTCTGCAGAAGCACCTCCTTTTTTCTCACTGTTGGGACGATTATCAGACTCCTGAACATTTCTGGATCTCGTGTCATTTAGGTGTAAACTCTCCAAACTATGGAGCTATTTCCATAGTGTTTGTAGGGCTATGGACAGCACCACCATTTCTCTGGCCAGCAGTACAAACAAGCAAGAGCACCTTCCACAATAGGAACTGCATCTTGCACACAGAGAAAAAAAACACATAGAAACTTTCATCAAAGCAGATTTTTATATTCTTGGGGAAGCATAAAGGAAAGGAAGATGGGACAGGCAGAATTTTCTAGAACACAATTTTGTCATGACCATGATATGACAGAGAACTTGATGATGGCCAGGGACGATGCAAAAAGCAGAAAGGTATCAGCCACATACCCATCTGTCACTCTTTCTCCACTCTGTCAGAGCAAAGATACAATGCTACCTTGTTTATTGTGCCACATCCTTCCATATTTTCCTTTAGCTCTTTTCCAAGGAAAGCATAATAGAAAAGGTTGTGCGAGGTCACTGAGTCTTGCCAAAAAAACCTTTGGGCTGATGGGTGCATGGACAGGAGCTGGTGACAAATGATTCCTTCCCCCAGGAAGGGCCCTATGTGGGCCATCACCATCTCTGTCCCAGGCCATTCCTCCTCGCACAGGCAGGGCTTTCTGATGCTGAGAGAAATGTCAGAGGGCAGCGCAGGTACAGAGGCCTGCTCCTGGGGAATTACTTCACGCTCAAGAGAAAACACATCCCGCGGCTGCTGCTTGGAAGAATCAGGCCCAAGTGCCTGGCTGGTACGGCGAAGGCAGGCCACTGTCTCCTTGGCAACCAGGAAAGGCACCCGGAAGAAAAGCACCACAAACTGATCCTCCGCTGTGACGGGAGATCAGAAATTGATGCTTAGGGATCAAAAGGAGAAATCACACAGCCTCCTAACAGGGCACCTTGCCTCACTGCCTGATACAGCTGATCCTTAGGGAGCAGGGCACTTGTGGAGCTTCAAAGGGACGTCCAGTCCTCCTAGACCACGTGAGGTCGTGGGGTACTCGGCTCTCTGGAACATGCAAGGCCAAGCACTGGAGATCCCAAAGGGAAATCAACTTGTTCCAGGCACTCGGGATGCATTAATGTGTGGCTTTACTGGAACATAAGGGCAGTACGACTCGGGACAGCTTCTTGCCAAACCAATCTTTTATAGCAGTCACTTTTATGGGAAGAAAATGTGCAATTTGCTCCTTGCTTGGTTTTAATCCCATTTAATAGCTATAGGAAACCTCTAGCCAGGCTTAACCAGGAGGCAAATTGCTAGGAAACACTCCACAGAGCAGTGTATGGAAGTAAGATCTGAGCTCTTTTAGGATGCCCGTCTGACTTATTTACTGTAAAAACATACTAGTGAAGCAAAAACACAAAGCTATGCAAAAGCATGGCTTTTGCAGCTGACATAGTACAGTGTCAGTATTTTTGAAATACAGTATTTGCTTTAATACATCCATCAGCAGAAGGCCACAACACTGAGTTATAGATGCTCTAAAGAACATTACACTCTTTTTTTTTTTTTTTTTTTTAACTTCCTGTGTTGAGAAATAAATCTGTAATATCACAGAATACCTCTTAATTGCTTTACTTCTACAGAAAAAGTAGGCCACTCCTTTAAATTAACGTGCCTAATGTTAACTGTACTCTGGAGTCTGTCAGGTGCTGCTCTGAGCAATGTAAGACCAGTGGTGGATCACCCCCAGCACAGAGCTCCCCGCAGGAGCCTAGATAGGATCTGGAGTCACCCTAACACAGGTGCTCAACAGATAGGAAAATTTGTCTGGGTCTGTTTGCTAACCAAGGAGTCTCAGTGCTGGAGGAGCTGCAGAAACAGAGGGAATATACTCCATACACTAACCTGACTTCATCAGCAGCCACCGCAGTCAGATTCATTCATGTTATCTCATTGTGGGGGAGTGAAAATTGCCTAGAAAAAATCCAGCACACACTGTGAGAAGATACATGAACCCACTCCAACTGCTTTGAGAATTCAAGCACCTACAGAAGAAAGAGGATTCATTCCACTGGCTAATAAAGATGCAAGTTCTTTTTCTTTGGAACATTTAAAGCACAAATAACTTTGCAAAAGGGTCGTCCTTGTGCTCTGGGGGCTGGTGGAGGAGAGAGAGGCTGTGTGTTTCCCTCTGACCCCTGCAATCTGCCCTCAGGCACCACCATTTGGGAGGCAGTGGCTCTTAGAGCATAAATTCCTTGGTGCTCAATGTTACCAATCCAGTAACATTCTCACAAGACAGATTTGGACTTGGCACACAGCAGGCATAACTTGGATTCCTTTGCTGAATGTCAGGGGTGTCTCACCCTCTCCCTTTCTCTCCCAGGGGAATGGGCTGTAGATGGACTCCTGCAGATTCTGTGGTTTTCTTGATTCTGTTAATTTGGGGATAAAAGTGATATTTTTGCTTCTTGCTAGGCAAAGAAAATATTCAGATAACTTTCACAGTGATGACTGCAGTGAACACAACCAAAGCTTAAGCCATATGTTTTCATTCGGCTTACAGAGCTTATTTTTTCACGCTGTCCTCTATCCTTATCAGCTTCCACATCTTATGTACTTTATTTATAGATATCTGCCTTTCCTCATACTTCAGGAGCTTCGGCCTTAACCAAGGCTTCTGCACTGCTATCTGTCACTTAACTTCATTGGTCATATATTTCACCTATCTATCATCACACTTCTCAGTGATCCACAAAGACAATCCCAAGATGACTGCTACTAAACACATTTATTTTTGCCTCGAAGCTAAAGATTAATCAGAGAGGTTTGTAATCTAAACATTTTACCCATGGCTATGTGCTGCATTAGACTTCCACTTCGCCTGTCCAATTAAGAGGCCCCAGCGATTTTTCTTGTTACCATTTAAAATGCTCTGATATATGGTGTTAATTAATTTGGGTAAAACAAATTTAAAAGATGATGCTTCTCAATCAAAAATCTTTGCAACAAGGCACTTTCAGTTTAGTGCCGATTATCCAGCAGCTTGGCCAGAAAGTCAAGAGCTGTGGCAGAAATACCTGGAACCAGTTATTTGCAACCGTCTCCATGAACTCCAGGTAAACACAAAAACACTGTTGGAGAACAATGCTTGCATTTATTTTATGCTTTTCCTTTGTGGGATGAAAACAGTAAGAAATGGTGGGCAGATTTATATTGCTGAGATATGGGATTTGTCTCAGGCAGTTAATTAGTTACACCTCACCATGGCCACGTTTTTGAAACCTAATCGACTCTGACTCTTTGCAGTCCAATGGTACAGGATATTTTGCATCACAATGTTCACGGAATCCAACAGAAGGAAAAGGTCTTTCTTCTCCTAAAACAAAAACCTGCCATTTTTACCCTGGACTCAAGTGCTTTGATATTAAGATGACAGGCATCTTATCTAGATTCTATTTCCCCATGCAATTTTCACCCAGCAAGAAGCCTTTAGGCTTTCTATTAGATCAGACAACAATACGATTAGAAATACAGAAGGATATAAACCATGCCATTTCTGATTACAAATTTCCCATTACAAGCTTAGAGGCCGTCTTTCAGCACTGCTTCCCATACTCTTTACAAAGCCAATCTAAAGCATGCCTTTTTCATCTTGTGCTATGTCATGCCCAGTAGTCGCTTTCTCCATAGCATACAACAATAGTACTAAGCACTGGAGGACCCTGTTTTAATTCCAACCTGTGATTTTACATGGTTAATCCTGTCAGCTACCATACTATCTTTACCAGGATACAAAGCAAGCAAGTGTGCAAAAGTAACCTTCAAACATATATTTAACAAGGTGCACTATGCAAGTGCACGTGTGAGAAAATCAGAGTCTAAAAATGATGGAGATAGCTCATGGTATATGGTCAGTTTCTGCCTTTGGCTGAAGCCCACATTTTCTCCAGTATTTGGTTCCTCTGTACTTGCTTTTCAAATGTTAACTATGCATGTTATAGCTTCTATCCTTTGCCACATGCAAAACAATCAATGAAAAATAGCCCTGCGCATCTTATCAAAGCTACTGTAATGCAACAGCTAGGAAAAAAAAAAAAAAAATCACTGTCTAGTATAAGCTCAAGTTCATTCTCTGCTTCCTTAAGTATGCAAGTATCTGCTCTATTACATCCAGACAGGCTTAAAGGACATTCTTCATAAACCTTAGCTTCATAAATTCACAATTGTCTGCTATCATACATACTATTTATTCTCTGCTTTAAATCCACCACCTGGAATTTGTCTGTGTATACAACACTACCCATTACATGTCTTCTTCCAAATTCTGGTAACATTTGGCTCTTCTAAAATAAACTATTCAAAATAGGACAGAACTTGAAGCTCCAGCAGCCAGCCCACAGGAGCTGGGCGAGGTGTCTCTGGCACTTTGCAGTCTTTCAGTACCACGGAGTCCCTGTTGCTGTTCCTGACGGACTATTTCATCCTCAGCAGCCCGTGGGCTGCTTCAGCCCTACACAGCTTACAGCCTTAATGCTATCGTGAGCCTGTGAGAGACAGGCCAAAGGGCTCTGCCACTTTTCCTTCCTACTGTGCCCTGTAATTGATACTGCTCTGCCATAATACAAAAATCACATTGAAAGTCCAAGTGTATCTTTTGAGCTCAGTGTTGCTGACCAGGCACATAAACTTAGCTCCTTGATCCTGTTTTTTGCAGAGATTCTTGTTCTGACTTAGGTTCACACCTTAACTCTCCATTTCTTATTACTTGCACTCTGTGTTGCTCTAAAAAAAAAAACTGTGAACTTGAAGGAAAAAAAAAATCAGCAACACACATTCATAATTTCTCTCCCCCCCTCTTTTTTTTTTTTTTTTTTTTAACAATTTGACATGATCGTGTTAGATTTTTGTTGGAACAGCTCTTTAATGCTGCCTCTGCTCTCTGCAGATTCATGAGACAAGGGTAAAACACCCAGCAGCTTCAGTGGGAAGAGGGCTGAGGGCTACCATCGCAACAAGGCTACCGTTCTTGGTAAGCTTCATGAACGTACTGCACTGTAGCAGTTTGAGAAACCATTCTGCTCATTTCAGCATTCTACATTTTCATTAATAGTCAGTGTGGTTATTCCTTCCCCATGGGGCTGTAAAACCGTAAATAGTAAAAAGAATGAGAATAGGCAGTCAGTCAAATGACAGAATATTAAAAAGGTCATAAGTAGTACACAAAGCCAAAATAATTGAATGGACAGATTAGAGTGGAATTCCAATAATAGCTTCCCAACTACAAGATAATATCAACATGAAAAAAAAATAATAGCACAGAATGTTTAATCACTGGATTTGGAAATTAGAACAGTTTTAAATACAGTGTTTTTCCAACACCCCAAATTCTTTTCCTGATACAGGCTAAATTCCATGACCATTATCATCCTTTTGCTGGAGAGCTTAATGACATTTCATTACCTGAGAATGAAGCCAAGTTAGGAAAAGCCTCAGCAGGATGCAGTTGGTCCTAACCTGGACCCTCCGTGTCCATTCCCTGCAAAAGATGCTTTCCCTTAAAGGCTAACATCCAAGCTCTGAGAAACGTGGTAAATAACACATATCCCCCACATGTATGGAAATATGTGTGGGGCAAATCTTCACAGTGGTACAGAGCCAGTACATACAGAACCAGTGTATACCAGGACATACTCATCTTGGGTGGAACCCCAGGGATAGAGGAAGAAGGAGGTAGATGAATGATGGTAGATCAATGGCTTGTGACACCCTGGGACAGGCAAGCCCAGCTGCTGAGTCACTGATTATTTCAAGTGGTGTGCATAGCATTTTCTGTCCTGAGCACAAGAATGGCTGACTTTAAGGCAGTCTTGTTAATTTCTTCATTACCCTCCTGAAAACGATGCCAGGTCTTCAAAGACTTCAGCATCTGTGCTACTTCCATAACTGTAAGTGTTGTTGTACTTCCAGATTTTCATCTAAAACAATATGTAATCTTTTAGGGCTTCTGTCAGAATATGACTAGATAGGAAGAAATCTGTGTTGCTACTGGAGACCAAAGTGAGCGTCGTGTTTTCCGGCAGTACCACCTGACAGCACGCTGCAAACACAGTCTTTAGCTATAGCAGTCGACATCCCCTGAAAATCACCTTTTTTACTAGGCAAAGCTTATTTGTATTAGACAGGGAAAATAAGCAGTGTGTAGCTCTCTCAATGAAATGCCCTAGCTGCAGGTTTTCGAGGTTCAGGAAACTGCTAGCATGTCCCTGGAAATTAATGGGAGGCTGGTGTATTTCTGCACATGCTGAAAAGGTTAATCTTTGATTTTCATTGCATTGATATGTAATAACAGTAAACGGGGTGATGATTTTTACAGAGCAAGCAAGCAGCCCTGTGACAAAACGGAGCTGAAGGTGGCTCAGCACTCAGCCACACCGAGCCCGCGATTCACTCCAGCTTCCACCCAAGCCACTGGTCCTGCTCTCTCCTGCGGGGGAAATACCCTCTTGGACAACCAGTTCAGGAAATTTAGAACATACAGCCTAAACTGCCAGCAGTGTTATCTTCCAAAGGGCAAAAGTTAAAGCCTGGCATCGTGTCGAATGGTGGAAACCACCGTGGGAAGCAGCGGTGGGGCTGCACGAGGACGCCTGGTTTTCAGCTGGCCTTCCCTCCTTCCTGACAGGGCCTTCAGAAGTCATTACTGCCTGACATTTGCAGCGGGCAGAGTAATTCATGTTTCTGCTATTCCTCTGTGCAAATGGCTTTTCAGTAACTTACTTGCACTTTAAAAATGATCTGCTTCATTTTCAAATAGTATTTTAACACCTTTTTTTTTTTTTTTTTTTTTTACATGCTGCTGTAAACAAGGGCATGGTGCAACAAAACCAAAGTCCATATTATAAGCTGGAAACGTAGCTAAAACATAAGGCTTTCTGACCACACATCAGTGGATCAGGGGGCCCAGCAGTTAATTTTTGGCAGCTTTGGACAACTGAACATGGAGATCTTTAGTGCATTTTTTACAAGTTTGAACAAACTCGAAAAATAAAATACTTTGTACAACTTTTCCCTTATGTTGTTATATAGATTAATTCAATTTACATCAAATTATTTTCCAGATAATATTTGCTAAAAAATTTAATGAAAACCAGTTATAAAAATATAGGGGGGGTTGTCTTTTTTTTTTTTTTTTTTTTTTTTTTAAATTTTAAAGCAAAATCCTCATTCTTCCCTTTTGCATACTCTCCAGCTACTGCTGGATTTTTGTGATTTCACTTCATGAGGCAGAATTGCTTTATAGAAGGCAGTAAAATAATACCTCAGCAGGGAATTCTTCAAGCTCTTTGTTTAAGCATTTATATTTTCTAAAACGTTATTCTAGTTCTAGCAATGAAGTCCAACTTCAATAAGTAATTGAAACACGATCTGTGCTCAGTAAATGGACATCCCTGATCTGCACCACAGGGGAACAAAAACACACCTCTGTTCTCTGCGCTGAAACCCTGGCGGTTCAAGTCACCTCTTCCTGCTGATTTCCCATTTTTTCCAGTGGGATTAGCCATTCTTTGCCAAATCCTGCTATCGGGTACAGATCCATTTGGATTAATTACTAAATAGGATCACTGGAAAAATAAATGATTCCGGTGTTATCTATTTAAATATACCTGGTTGCCCTGAAGATGATTTGTACCAAGGAAATAAATGTCTTAATGCAATAGACATCAGGGACTCTCTCACAGCAAGAAAATCACCTGTGCTTGAACATGCATTTTCCCAATGTGCCAAACATGTATTTTTTTTTTTTTTTGCTAAACAACACTGAGAATGAATGAGCACTCTTCCTCCCTCCCCTTGGTTCCCTCACACAGGCACCAGTAGCCTGAAACAAGCTGGCTGAGCTCGCGGAGCCACGTGCTCACCACTTGCCAGCCCACGGCGGCGTGCTGTACGCCACTTTCCTGGAAGAGCCTCTTCCTGGGGTACTCTTTGAAGCCTGCTGCTGGTGCAAAGCCAACCTGAAAACATTCCTGGAAGTTTGCTTTTGTACAAAGAATTCCCACAGCTGCAGGCCTTGCTCTTGCTCTACACGGTCAGAGCACATTACAGAGAGCCAGGAGCCACCGGCGGGATTCAGGAGGAAGCTCTGGTCCCTGTGAAGAGAAGGATGAAACCTTTGTGCTGCAAGATGCCCAAGGATGTCATCAGCAACCTCAGTGGAGCCATGCTGCTGCTGGGAGTGAGGGGCTGGGGGGCTTTCCAGGACCCCCAGCTGTGCAGGCGCAGCTGAGGTTATGGCTCTCACTCCCTCATATTCCTGTTTTGCTTGACGGGGGAGAGGGCACAAGCTTGTCGGAGGAATGTCACGGACAAACAACCGATGCTTTGCAGCACTTCTATTGTTGTCATAAAACAAAAGCCCCAGCAGGTTCTGACCTGCGATGAGAGATGTGGACAGTTAAAGCAGATCCTTCCCAAACACCACAGTGCTGAATGGGGGGACTCCTAGAGCTGGAACAGCAACAAAGGGAAATGAGATGCTGGGAATGCCATGAGAGGGACCCTGCCAGCACAAGCAAAATGTTATTGCAGCATCTCTCCAACACAGGAGGGGAGGAGATCACGGAGAAAGTAATCCTCCAGTGCAAGGCAAATGTTCAAAAAGAACTCGCTCTGCTTTAAACAACAACCTCTACAATGCTTTACCGGCATTTGCATAGGTGTTCACACGTTATCAAGCTTTGTTTTATCAAGGAGCAAGAAAACACAAGCTTGGCAGAGCTGCCTGTTCAGGGAAAAGCTGGGTAACAGACAGTGCTCTCACAGCACGGGGGGCAAAACAGCCAAGGCAAGGATCTCTTGCAAGTATACAGCTGTATTCAGGGCCTCTTACAGACACCTGAAATAGTCCCGTTTGCTTTTCTTTTGTAATAATAGTTTCTTCACTCCCAAGCTGGAGCGGAAGAGTATTTTCTCACTCAAATAATGTCCCTCTAGCAAAATGAATTATAAATAGACATAGGGCAAGCGTTGCTGAAGTGTAGAGGGCTTAAGTCTGTCTACCACGTTTGGTTTCATAATCAGGAACATGCTGCCTTCCAAGATCTAGCCCTCCTCACTTCCATTCTTCTGACTCAAAACTAGGCCTGTGTTGGATCCTTTCATAACCACCATATGGTGCCGAGAAAACCTTTCAGATATTTGCAGTTCCCCAGGGCCTGCTCCAGATTTAAGAAATAAATTCCTGAGGATGACAATCATTCACGCCAGCGCAAACAATTTTTAGAGGACTTTTTCCCTTTTTTCTAGTGCTCAATGCATTTACCCAGAGAATAAGCAGAGTCCCAAGACAAGTGGCTCCTCGCTGAAACATTGCCCAATACATCAGATTTTATGCCTTTTGATTTAAAATGCTTGCTCTTGCGATAAAAGTACATAGAGGTGCAAGATTTCTCGTTATTTATCTAAGCATATTTATTACATTTCCTCTTACTCATATTCTCCGTGCCTATCATTTTTCTGACTCATCTCTTCAATACTTTTCTCAGTGACTTTCATTTCTAAAATCCTTTTGCCAACAGAACTGAATGTTGTGCTTCAGGTGAGGGTGTGATGTTGATTTCAAACATCACATGCTTACATTTGCAGTGTTATTTATCTAGATCAGTATCCATGCACTAACACTTTATGAGATGGCTACCACCACCTTCTGATCAGCTTCTCTAACTTTCATCCTAGCAATGTCTATAGGTACTTCAAGTTTCTTTTCCACTGTGGCTTATTTTTAACAACTCTAAATCATATCAGCAAGATGCCTAGGTTGTTTAGCACTATCTAAAATACTTGGGTTTTCAGTCTTTCTAAATCTGCAGGTAGGATCCTTATATTTTAAATTAAATTTCTTCTTAAAAACTCTTAAATGTGAGACATTCAACTTTTATTGCCTTGCCCTCAGTGTTTTAGTGGCTTCTATAATTTCTTCTATTCCAGACAATGATCATTAGCAACAATTCTTAAGAGATTTTATAAATTTGGAAACTACTATTGTTGCTAAAATGAATGTTCCCATTCTTCTGAAGGCATTTTAAGACAGATGGAGACGGGTGGATTGATTTGAAGAAATTAACAACTGAAAGTTCCTACAAAAAAAAAGGTCAAAGATATACTTTGATATTCAAGAAGTGAATTCTCTCCTTCTCATTCATTTTGAGAAGTTCTGCATTCTGTCAGATTTTGACCCCCAAGAGAAGCAGAAATAATTAACAACAACTGCACAAGCCACCTTCTTTAAAACGCTTAAATGCCAAGGACATGCTCCAGATAGTGCAGGCTCTTTGTTTTGGGGAGACTTCTGCAAGCTATCATGCCTGGAATTTGAGCAGAGCTTTTCTATGTATATACTATTTAGCTGTTACTAATTACAACATAAATAAACATCAATGAGCTTGCAGTTTCATTAGGAAAATTGGTTAAAACAAATACAGCAGCCTAAAGTTAATCTCTACATGGATGTAATCCAACCTCCCAAAGCCAATGGATTGCTGTGATGAGAATTAATTGAGCACTCTCAGAAGCATGTGCTTACTGGAGGAAAATTGGAAGCAGGCATCGTTTGTAACAAACTAGTCTCTGGAAGTCCTATTACACACATTTCAGATGCTAGCTCTCGGAGAGGCTTAGCAGTTCATCTCCTCTAGCCTAGTTGACTGCCGTGACTCCAAATCACACAGCCAGTTTCAGATGCAGGGCCCGATTGATTCCTGCATAAGGCTGCCACCCAGCAAATAGCCTACAGGAACTGACTTCTGGTTGCAGACCCTCCTGGGACCTGAGTCTGTAAGCAATGCCCCACCACGAATGGCCCTAATGAGTAAATAAGGTGCAGCAGGCACACATCCCTTCACATATTGCACAGGGTATCAGTGCTAAGCGGTCTCTGGGGCAGAGAGAAGGACAGACACCACCTCACACTCGCCCTGAAACAGACCCTCCTAGGCTGGACCCAGGATTCCCTCCTGCCCACGTCCTACGATCCAGGCTACCAGCCTAAACTCTGCAAAGGCACTTACTTTTTTAGTTAGAGGTGTTTTTTTTTCTTCACTTGTTCTACCTGGGTGGTTCAAACATCTTTTCTGGCGGAAATATATTGCACAGAGCAAGCTTTCAGCAGCATAGGAGAGGCATTTTCCTTGCTAAAGCACATAATATTTCAAGGCATCCAAGACCCTAATATCTATAATAAAAACGAGCATGATAACAAATACTGTCATCTCTCTGCACTTCTGAAATCATTTGCAAAGCTGCCTATCATGAAACAACCAAATGAGAATGTTATACAGACTTCTGTCACTCATGCAGTGGGTTTATTCTTCACTGATCTATACTTATTACACTAGAGCATAGGATGTGGCCTGTTTAAAGCATGCATTGATTTTAGATCATTGGTTGGCTGGCTGGCTGTTCTTCACTCTCATGTAAAATAACCATGAGCCAACAGCTAAAGAAAGATACAGCAGGGTCTTGCAACCTGTTTGCCAAGTATTGTCATTTCATAGGGAAACATGGTTCCAGCTGCTTCTTCTGGAAGTGAAATCAATGAACATAATGGCAGAAAAGAACAGCTTCAGATCCAGTAAAATAAGGAAATCCAGCAGGGAAACACATGTGGAGCAATAAAACCTTTGGTCGAGCTTTACACTGGGACACTATTTCCACTGACAAAAAGGATGTACCTTAGCTAATAGACAGTCTGAGTGCTAGCACAGACAGCTGTTGTTTTCTTCTAGAGCTGGAGAACAATTCACACTGTTCAAAAAACACATTAGGATGTAAATAATATAAATTAAGTATATACAGCACCAGTTTTTAACACTGTTCTGCTTTCAGCCACTTTCCACTTCGTTGTATATTTTCATTGTGGCTTATAATGGTGTGCAGCTTTATTCATAACTCATATTAACATCCTTCACACCTTTTTGCTGCAGTTAGAAAGAGATTCTTCCTTTATTTCACATTGCAACCCAATGGCAAGACTTAATAGATAAGATCATCAGAGAGCAATCTCCATCGTATATTACAGCTGAGTTGTGAGGTAAGTTTTGTTTGCAGGAATTTGTCACCTAGGCTTCCTCTGCCTGGATACTCCCTTCAACATTTTCTGAATTCAATTTATAAAATAGCTGAATAACATATGTGCCAGTTCGATGAGGTTGCTGTATGTGTGAAATGACATCAGTGCTTTACCTGGTCCATTGCCTTTTCTGGGAGCTGCACTACTCATACACAGTTTCAGACAGACCTGAAAAATGTTATTCAAAACCATGAAAGGATAAAAATATCTTCATACAAACATAGAGGAAGAAAAGTCTAATGGCACTGACTGCCCAGTTCTGTTACTTTTGGGCTGGAAACTTTAAGACCTCTTTCATCACAATAACAATCAATCATATCAAGCCAAGTAGCCAAATAACTGCTGATAAATTGAATTTTAAGAATGCTCTCTGATTTATTAAGATTGTGTTAGTATACACAAGACAGCAAAGCTGCTTTGATTTAAAAATATGCAAGGATTTTTGGTTACATTCAGACAAGAGAGACATTCTGCCTATTTTCATTTCATTATTTTACCCTGAATACATTTTTAGCAACAATGGGATACCCCATTAAGGATATGAAGGGCTGTCAGCAGTTTTCACTGAATGCTGTGACATTTCCAGAGTACTCCAAATGATTCAAGAAATCAAAGAACGTAATCACTTCTGGATAACACAGCTTTGTGCAACTACTAACTACAAATTGCTTAAAGAAAAACCCTTTGGGTTTTGCCTTGAAAGGGAAGGAAGATCTCATGCATTTAGGCTAAGTGGCAGGGGAACCCCTCTGTCCTAGCTGTCCTGCTCAGGTGTGCTACAGAGCAAAGGTTACAGACTGGCCATCTGCACTAGAAGATAACAGAAGAAGAAACAGATAAAAAGCCATATTTACTCTAAGTTAACACACTATGAGCCTGGCAATGCCTGATTCTGCTCTAGATATTCTTTGGTTAGACTGCTATACCCTGACCAGCAATTCCTGTTTTTAGAGACTGGACTCTCCTTTCATGCTAAATCTCTGACCCTCAGGAGGCCACACAGAGAGCACAAGTGAAGCTTCATGGATGAGCATTCCTTTGTGTTAGTATCAGTTATATCACTTTGCTGCTGACAGATTCTTGCTTCCCATACAAAAAGAGAAAGAAAATGAAGAGGGATTTGATAGCTATGCTTGTTTGGACTGTGATTAACAACGCAAAAAAGAAAAGAGAAAGCATTTGCGTCATAACTTCTGATGCATCACAGCTCAGCAGGGTTTGTCCGTGTCAGACAGAACGTATTCAAGCAAGGCACTACAGTAACAGCACAACATCAGCCACTTCAGATGTCGTAATTCCCAAGCAAAATGAGGCCCCATCCAACTTTAGGTCAATATGTTATTTTAAGAATCTAAAAGGTTCTAAATTGAATTAGAACAAATTTTAATAAAAGTTTCTTCTTCTTTTTTTTTTTTTTTTTTTTTTTTTTAAAGCAAATACATTCCATTTTTGTGAACTCAAAAGACTATGGAGTCATGCAACAGATTTGAAGAACTGCACCAGGTTTTACTAGAAACCTGAATTCAGATTGATTTTCTTGATCTGGACCAACTCTTTCAAGGTTTGTAAACCACAGATTCAAAAGAAATTGAAACGGATGCCAGAGCATCCACCTGGAACCTAGCTAGATCGCTCTGTGCTCCCTTTGTGTTTTCTGCAAGCCAAGGCCTCCTGACTGACCTGTTCAACTGGTGTCCATGACTAAGCTTTGAAACAGGGATTTGGGGGCCTCAAGAGTATACTTTCATGAGAACAGCACATGCTCTTCATTTTCCTCCACACTCCCATAGGAACTGTGCAGTCCTTGCCCATTCTGCAGCGTTCCTCCAGGTTCTGAGCCAGTCTCAAGTTCTGTGTTTTCTGAGACAAAAATGGATAAAGTGACTTTTGGAGGCAAACCTTGAGGTCTAGTTGAAGACATGTTGCTTAGCTACCCAGACATTCACATCTGTATTGCCTGTCAAGTAAAAAACAAACAAACAAACTAACTATATTGGAGTGGTAGGGAAAAAAAGCACTTTAAGGGAGGTCATCTCTCCAGCCCGGTGCTCTGAGGCAGGCTCCTCAAGGCATATCATGCTCCTGCCAAGTTACATGTTGTTCCAGCCTGTTCTTAAAAGACCTCCAGTGGTGGATAATCCACGTTTCACAATGCAGGCCAATGGCCAGGGCCTTAGCAGAGGATGATTCCCTCACACTAACAATGGTTCTTTCTATTATGTTTTGGCAAATGCAGAAAGGAATTTGTTCTATCTCGTAGATCAGGCTAATTCCCTCGCTTGGTTGGTTTCTGTCAGCTGAGCTTTGAAGATACCAAATAATTTCTGTCCTAGGAGAGCATTATGAGCCGTTCTCCGATGAACACATCATCAAGGACAACACTGTAATGGGTTTTTAAATTGTTTCCCTTAGTCATAGGCTTAAAATAAAAATTAAAAAGAGGCAGCAGAAATAGTACAAGCATTAGACAAATGTAATAGGAATGCTTAGACACTGTGAAAACCAAGGGAGAACATAATTACAGACCATGTTTCACAGAGTGTGAGTCACTGGAGAAGAAAAAAATGTTTTAAACTTGCATACGTTCAGCTGATAATAACTGTAAGGAAAAAAAATAAAATAAAATAAAAAAAAAAACAAGCCCAAACAGTCTGGGGCTGGCCTCCTCAAACACCTCCAACTTCTAAATGCAGAAATACAAATACAAGACCACATCCCCAAGCAGTGCAGCAGAACGTGCCGCCTCGCACCGGCTGTGGGCCTGCTGCCACGCCTGCATGGCGCATGGAGCGCTGAGGGCACGGAGCAGCAGAGCAAGCAGTGCGAGGAAGGTGAGTGCACCGGGCACAAGGCTCACACAGGAGTGGGGCACTTCACGCTTGGAGCTGGGCCTGTGGACAGCCTCACAGCCCAGCCATGTCTGGTGGGTGTTCATCTTCAGCAGCAGTCACCTTGCTTCCCACCGAGCAAGAGGCCATTTTTAAGCACAGTACATTTGTCTGTGCCTAGACAAGATCACTGTAAGCTCTGTATGTCATAATACCTCATATTTTCAACAACAGAAGTGGTTTTAACCTCAGATATCAGTTAGGTTTTGTGAAGATTGCAAGGAGTATTCTTTCAGACATGCAAGAAATAGTACACACACAGAACAGTGGCATAGGCTAGATTTTTTTTTGCCCAGCTCCTACCAATGGGAAAGAATTAACAAAAAAATGATATTATGTGTTAGAAGGTGGAAGTAAGGTCAGAAAGCTTGAGGCTAAAGTAAATAGATGTCTGAGAAAACTGCCTGCATCGACACTTTTGCACAAGTAATTTATATGCTGCTAGCTATTGAGCGAAACCCCAGTGCAGCACTCCTGCCTTGTGCCGCACGTTGCTGCGTCACAGCTCAAAGCCACAGGCAAGAGGAAACACGACAAGCCTACAAACACTTCGTGTGACAAGGAGCAAGAGGTTGTTCTTCTGAAAGACACTGCTCATAACAAAAAGGAAAACATTTTGCCTTACAACTACTCGGTGCAGCAGAGACTTTGAATACTGTACATTGCAAAGCAGTTAAAAGATTTGGGATGTTCATGTGCACCCAGTTTGTTCAAGTCTTACACAGGATTTTCTGCAAGGCAGTACCACTGACATCATGTTGAATGGCAGAAACTTGTCTTTCCTCATTTGCTTTTGCCTCTCTGGATACATTGGCCACCATTTTTTCCCTCCTTTCCTTACAAACTGCAGAATAGATGAACACATTGCGTCAGTGTGTTACTCCAGCCCTCCAGGTTGGCCTGATACCCACGTTTCACTCCATGCTAACTCAGTTGCTGCCAGATTGCTTCCTTCTCTCTGCTGATGGCTTCTGCTGGGGTTATATTGATGTGTAATGCTGGCTGATGCAATCTGTTGCAAACTTGCATCATGGCCTGAAAGCTATCCTACAAGCCTTGCAGCGGGGCTCCATGGTACCAATGGCTGTGGGCAACTCCTGTCTAAGTTACGGTGAAGATCAGAGGCCACAAATGTACATCCATGTATAAATTCAGGTGTTGGAACGGCCTCAGCTCTAAGTGAAGGCAGTTACCTGAGGCACCACACTACAAAGGGGCACAGTGTTCCCTTCCAGGGGTTTGCCTGCACCTAAGGCTAGCCTGGTGCATGAAGGAAATGGATGTGAAGGGAAAGCAGTCGCAGAGGAAGAGCTGTGGGAAGAGCAGACTGAGATGCTAATCTAGTCTTCAGACACCCTCAAGGAAGGTTTGTAAAGCAGGAAAAGCAGCAGCAGCCCCAGCATTCCCAGTCCCCAGGCCATTGAGAGGCACAGACTCGCTCCCAAGCCCCTTTGTCAGAAGCTTCCCTGAGGCCCAGCTTTGCCTAGCAGCTGAGATCAGTTTTGAGCCAGACCTACACAAACAGATGACTAAATGACCACATTTCTTCAAATAACTTCATTTTGTTGCAGAATAATCTATTCTCTCCCTAGCTGCATGCCAGAACTGGCTGAGACATCACAGAGGTAAGTGATATAAATGCTGAAGCCATCCTTACGGAATTGCCTAGAGATATCTGACTCATGCTATTATGTGCAGTTAATTTTGTCTTCAGTTACTTTTTTCTTTTCACATAAAGAAGTTTCTACATTGATTTCCTAATTACTGCTGTTAATTATCTATGTAAATGAAATACCTTTCATTCTGCCTATTTATATTGGATATGAGGATGTACTATGGCAAGTAATGGACCAGACACTACCAAGGAAATAAGACACTGCTCGGTGTCTGTAGCGCATGCAACATGTGCCAGCACATCATCCACATTTCAGATTTATAAAAAGGAGACAAATTTCAACAAAGAATATCAAAGTTTTATCCTCTTCTTGCTATACAACTTTTGTACAACTCAGCTAGACAGACTTTGAACACACACACACACACGCCCCTAAAAATCTTAAAAAATATATTCTTTCTTAAATTTCTAATGTTCGGATTTTTATTTATTTATTTTTTAAAAATATTTCTTTTGGCCTGAGGGCTAAAATCCCTAGTTTGAAATTCTAGCTCCAGTAAGGTCAGCTAGTAAGGTCAGCTAGCTAATGCTAGTCAGCATTAGGATTTCATCATGTGTCTCTCTCACTGAGAAAAGTGAAATGAAAAAATCTGGTGACATCCAGTCACTTAACAGGGCTGTATTGCAGGTAGATTTACACCCACATACACATACATGTTGTCTGTATATGCATGCATGTACAGGGTACAAACATAGATTCATTTACTGATTAACTCCCTCAACAGTTAAGAGGTTCCAGCCACGAGCAATAACTGAGAAAATGTGGTCAAATTGCTCAAATTAAGTCACTTAGGGTTCTACCTTTCAAGATTTCTTATTATTACACATCACTATTTAAGCACTGCAAAAGTCTGATGACATTCCTAGAAAGAAAGACATGGTTGTGGTGGTAAAACAACCTCACAATGCAAAAACCTGTACACTTCACCGTGTCCCTCAAGTACCATTATTTTGTGCAGATAATGGTTTTATAATGTAATTATAACTCCATGATGTTACTGTTATTACATTTTAATAACATGTTTAACTCTGTAAGATGATGAACATATTCACTGTGAAAAAACATGGCACAGTAATCATATTGAAAGCAATCGTCTTCATAAAATCCAAAGAAACAGCAGATTTTCTGTATGTTAATTGCAGTGGGGAAAAATATAATGCCAGGCAATAGTTAAAACACCAGAGTCAGGCAAGGCAAATTATAGATCTCTTTCAAAATTAATATCAAACATCAGCTCTACAAACAAAATATGTAAATGTCTCTACTGAAATTCAACTGCTTTCTTAAAATTGAATCTACAGGCTCCTCTTTGGAGCATTATTACAGCAGTCCTTTGTGCTTTTGCCTAGCAACAAGCCTGCTGGTGCTGGATACTCTCAGGAGTGGCACTCTGATTACCAAGCCATACCACATCTTTACGTTTTATTGTTTGGTTTTTTTTTGTGTGTGTGTGTGTGTTTGGTTTTGTTGGGTTGGGGGGGGCAGCCCTATTGCAGGATTTCTCCATGCTTGCTCTGTGTGAAATTATGAGCAAGGCAGGTAGGCTATGGAGCTCTGCACAGCTGACATTAAGTGAAAGATGTTAAGATGGATTTTTCACTTGCAGTGTCACACTGTAACTGTATTGGAGCCTTGCAGAAGAAAGACGTTGTATGGAGGAGTCAATGATCTTAAACGGGCCATGTTTGGTCTACTGGGCCTCATACTTTGAGCTTGAGAAGCCTGTATGTAATTAATGTAATCTGTAACTTACCACAGCTTTAGGAAAAATAAACTGTGAGTGGATCAAGAGGTGTAAAGCATTGATCCTGACTAAGAGACCATTGCAGGTTCAGGAGTTAATGATGTACATGGTTTAACCTGAGTGGGTGCAGGCAGTACTGTGCCGCACAAACCCCTTGGATTCAGGATAAACTCAGCCCTACTCTTTGTAGCAGAGCAGCCTGCCAGCTGCTGCCACGTGCTGCTGCTAATTACACACTCGTCTGGCCTCGTCCTCACCTGAAAGTGCTACAAGAAGTTCTCCTGAGAACATCCTGTAGGAATAGAGCTGTTTTATTGTACAGAAATCATTTACTGGCTAGAATGCCCAAGAGATCTTCTCTCCACAAGCAGGGGCTGCACTGCTCTGCACTGTGTGCTGGGCGAAAATCCACCTGGGCTGTCCAGTGCTGCACAAATGCAGGGTGCCTGGCATCTCAGAGGACCTAAGATTTATTAGCTCCCTATACTCCTCTTCTTATTCTGCCTTATGAAAGCAGTTAGCTTATTCAGCTATTTGTTGTCAGGCCTTTCTTACTGAGATCCAGAAAGAGCCCTATGCCGTCTCTCACCTCACCGCCTGCCACACAGAACAGTGGCAGTGCAGGGAGTCAGCTCCTGCTGATTATGTTCAGCCCTCTCACTTGGGTTCATTCAGCTGCTATGCAGATTAACCACATAAAACCTGCACTGAAAGCCAGGTTTTAATTTTCTGTCATTGTACAGCAGTATTCATAATTCCATAATCTAATATACAGTGTGACTATGTTTACTGGCAAAAGCTGTCTTTCAGATGATGACCAATGCACCTTCTGGCTTTAATTTATTTATAGAACTGAACAAAAGCTTTAGATCCAACCCTTGCTCTCATATTGCCAAAGGCTATCATTAAATTTTAATTGACAACCTGAATCTATCCCCAAGAGATATGTCCTCATCTCTTCCAAGGACTTGCACGGTCTTGTCCCCTGGACCTTGCCTGTACTCACCCAGAGATGAGAAGCGCTCACATGAGCACTAGGATTTTTGCCAAGCTCAATTCAAACCCCAATTCTAGAACGATGAAGAACACACCTAACCTCTGCCTGAATCAAAGGTGAAATCGTTTTTATATGATGGAATAGGATACCTGAGGTGGATGGTGTTCATTCCCCAAGGGTAGGGTTCCCAGGAACCCACCGAGCCCTTGCACTGATGCTTCATACAGCTCCAGTCTGAACCCTGTGAATCAATCCCTCACTGGTCATGAAGCTTGTCCTCCAGCAGCCAGATTTTGGAAAGCTCTGCAAGGGGAGGACTTTACCCTTCCAGCCCAAGTGTCAGCAGAAAGAGCCCCACCACTAGAACTGGCTGTCACTTGTACTGCTGGGGCTGGAACCTATGGGGCATCCCCCACCAAAGGGGGGAAGGAGCCTGCAGAGGAGGGCACACGCCAGGCCTTTGGCCCTGCTGGTGTTTGCTCAGCTCCATCGCCACAAACTCCACCACTTCCACAGCCATCCTTGTGACCCTCAGGACGTTGCTGAGGACTGTGCATTTCCACCTCCAAGCACTAGCTCCACACACCAATACTAAACACATTGTCAGACAAAACCCACAAACAGTTAACAGAAGTGGCCATTATGATCTTAGAATGCACTCTGGCGACTAACTGGGTAAATATATCCATGTCAGCACGGATCCAGCCACAGACTGCACGTGCTGCTTCAGAACCGAAGACAGAGTATTAATTTTTCACCCGCCACCCACAGTATGTGTGTCTTCCACAGTGCGTTCCTATTTCAGGATATACTTGGGTAATTAAAATTTAATTTGTACAAACGCTAGCATAGGAAATTATGACAACACAGTTGTTTACATGATAAATGCTGTAAATAAATAAGGAAGATTGCAGAGAGTTATAATGTAACTTCAGGTTGTGTTTATGCACTTCCATTTTTCATCTGAATATTAAAATAAGCTTATATTAAAAACTGCGGAGAGAATACGATACACATGCTGGTTGCAGCATTTGAACTTTTCCCACAGTAAGCATCTTTACAACCTATGTCAATACAATGAATCTTTTTTTCACAGGACTGTTGATTAAAAAAAAGTCATCAGTGGTGCTGCTATGAAACAGGCTATGTGATAAAGTTATAAAATCATTACTCTGGAATTCAGATGAGCCAAAAATAACCAAGCCCTCATGCAGGGCTATGCCATAGTTACTGTATGGCACGCAAGCACAGATTTGCTACTTTAATCTGCAGCTCTCTCACCTTAACACAGAAGGTACTTTGCAAGGAATACAGAATTCTGCCCTCCATGGTGAGCTACCACATGTGCTCAAAAAGCGGTGACGGAAACATTTGCACAGAGCCTACAGAAAGGAATTGTTCACTCTACACATATAAAGAAACTGTTGAATATGCTCCAGAGGATTAAAGAGTTGTTAAAACACTGGGGACAGAAAAGAGATCACAGGAAGACAGAGCAGAAAAGCAGTGAGTGGCAAGGAGGAAGATGCAAATATCAAGACACATATTTTACTTAAGTACTATCAGCCTTAAAAAAAAATATCAGTACAGACTTTTCTTTTCAGGCTGTGAAGGTGGATGGGATGTATGACATAGGCAGTATATTTTTCTTCTGGAAACAGCCTGGTTCTCCTTCCTGCTAGTGTATTTTTATTTCTGCAATGGACTACTAGCTAAGAAGAGAAACCCAGACTACATAAACTAAAACAGCAGCACCCAGAAAACCTGAAGAAGGAGCCTAAGAACCTAAAGTCTATTAAGAGGTCTGGCAAAAGAGATAAAACAGGCAAATTATGCAGCAGGTAACAAATGTCTTTTTTAACGCAATCAAACATCATTTTATAACCTTTACCGCTGTCTTGGTTCATGTTGAATACATTCAGCAAAAGCTCACTGCAGGATTTTGTTCAAGTTCAGCAAGGTTTGAATCAGCTCATGAAAATACAGGTGCTCTTCCCCATATCATAAAAGATGCACAGTACATAGGCAATATAAGCAAGATGCTCACCCATATATCTACTGCTTGGAAGTCATGTTGGAAGCAGCTCCATCCCCATGAGTTATTTCCATTTAAAAATCAGAAGTCTCTTTAAAGATGCATCGGAATGATCGCTCCGCTTCCATGGGATTGCATTAGCAGGTCCAAGAAGATTGTCTGGCAGCCAGAACACACAGCCATTTTCTATATTACAGTATTACCTAACTAACATATAAGTATTGGGTGGGAGAGACAATTTGTCTCTCTCCTTGGTAAGCCTCAGTATAAATACCGGTGGGATAAGACACAGTCATGTGCCTGGCTGCTTCTTAAGTCACTGGCACCATAAAGCTGTATAGCAAAGTGGGAAGCAGCGTTGCAGAGTTAAGCATGTCTGCACTTACTCAGAACTTTTTCCATAGCCTGGCTGTTGGACTTTTCACTAATGGCTAGTTGCTTTCCACAGCAACTTTATTCTGAATTTTATTTCAACAGAATGGCTCTAGATACCATGAAACTTCTAAAACAAAGACCATCTCTTAACCTGAACATATATACAGATAGAAGACTTTTTTAATCTTACTCTCCTTTTTTGAATTCAGTTGCTGTCTCTGCAGCTGCACAACGAGAAAACCTGTTCTAAAGCCTACAATTGTGTGCTATATTCATACTTTGAGAGACTAACCCAAAGCGTCCTTAAATGCACTGTCTACAGCCCCAATTTACCTTTAATAAGAAGCTTTTTGAACCCTTTGAATAATTTTTGAAGGAAGGTTTCAACATACTCTTGATTTCTGGCTCTTAACTCACACTGAAAACTCAGAGTGGCCTTCTTGTTTCGGTGCAGACACCAGCAAGGGCAGGAGTATCAGGGTATCAGATAGCCCCCGCATACAGACAGTGCATTGTGCTTGTTATCCACAGCCCACCTAATGCGATGGCACAGCTGGTGCTGCAGCAGGACAAGCCTTGCACACCCTGCTGCAATCCTGCTCCTGGGGCAGCTCTGCTGGCAGCAAGGCAGCAGCTTCCCCCACAACCTCACCAAAACTGCCCGTACCGTACCGTGGACCTCAGTGTTGAGGCGGTATTGCTTGTAGAAACAGTTTTATGGCTTCCTTTGTTTCCAGCTACTTAGCCAGGGTTTAACTCACAACACAATCCTGCTGCTTCCTCTAACTACTCGAGAGCTTTAAGAGGCATCTTTGTTCAAAGCTTTGTGGAAAGTGAGTTAAACAAACAAACCACCTTTATCAGCCATTCCCAAACCCTTTCGAAGAATCAAAACAGGCCAAGGAACTGCAACACACTCTGGGTTAAGTTGTGTTATTTGGGCTCTGTTGGGTTATATTTTTGCAAGCCTTGTGTAACTATCCTTAATTATAAATTCAATTAATTTCCTGAATGGAAAGTCATAATATCTACAGTGAGATACTCCACTTAAAAATAAAGGAAGTTATTTCTTGGGTTTATTACTACAGCAAGGTAATGTAAACATCCATTTTCTATCCCGAACAGCATCAGGACAAGCTTACTCAGACCACTGACCAAAGATGCCCTTTCATAAACCTGTCATAAGCAGAAATAAGGAAAGACAGATTTAAAACAAACAAACAAACCAAAACAAACAAAAAAAACAAACACAGAGATAAACATTGTGGGATGGATAGTCAGGTAAAACAAAAGGCAAGATTTGTATATAATTACTGGATTAAATTTCATGTAACAAAATAGAGCATTTTCAATAATGACAATAAAAACCTCAGGGCTGGTTTCCAATAACTCATCAGATGTACTAGTGGCAATTTCTATTCTGCATCACTTTCCTTATGAGATGGATAAGTGTCATTGGGCAGCAGTGTGCAGAGTGTTTGAAGGACTAGAATTGTGAATTCAGCTCCAGGCTTGCCCTAAGGTTACCAGAAAATGACCAGTTCCTGGAAGGCCACTCATACAGCACACTGCTCCCACCTCTCAGTGCGAACGGACATACAGAGCTCGGTTTGCTAACAACCCTGTTGTTCTTCCACCTCTTCAGAAGCTAACTCATACACATCTCTCTTACATTTTACCCAATTATATAGTCCCTTTTAAGCCTCCACCACCAAAACAAATAAATGTACCTCAAATTGAGGTAAATTTGAATCCTTGGTTTCCATACAATAACTTGAGCTGCTTGGTTTGGAAAATAGCACCTATTTTAAGCACTCGTATTTTGTCCTCATGGTAGGTTTGCTAGGTTTTAGCATAAGGTATTTTTTAGGCAGGTAGCTGACAGATCAGCAGCAATTAAATACTTCAGAGCAGTTCTTTTTTCTTTTTCTTTTCTTTTTTTTTTTTTGCATTCTTATTTATCCTGATAGCAGCTGTTTAAGAAGCTGTATATTCAGAGTAATAGATGTTTCACTTCCATATAGCCAGCACCACTGCAGAAGCATTTGCTGAACAACCTTACAATGTTACTTACTAAGAAAGTGATTAACCCTAATTGCTGACAACTGTTTAAGTATTTAGACAATACTACAAACCGGGGCTGTAGAACACTGAGGCTAGTACACGGTATAGGCAGACAGAGTGCAGAACAGAGCTTTCCTACTCACCACCCTAATTCATTGTTACAAACCACAGGTATGAAACAATGCAATGTTTTTAAGCTAGGCTGAAATTGTAGGTTTTATTTTCCTAAAAATTGAAGGTGGTTATTTTTGCCTTCATCCAGAAACCTCTACTTGGTCAAACATTTCTCTTTAACCATTTCCAATTGCTGTTCTGTTCATTGAGTCTCTAGCAGCCATGCCTTTGAAAAGGTTCTGAGATCACCCCACGTGTTGGTGCAAGCATCCATTATTTTACACACTACCATTAGAGTTTCTCTTCTGAAATAAAAACCAAGTCTCTAGAAGTGCAGCACAAAGCAATATCCGAGCCACGGTTGCCCTGGCCCCAGCATTAGGATGTTTCCTGTCTCAGTCATCGATTACCTCTTGTTTGTGTATCAATCCTGCAGAAAAGGAGTGCCAGAGAGAAAGATAAATTCATATCTCACCCCTTCTGCCTTCTTAGGAAGCCAGAAAAAATGATTTGGTGGTACTCAAGAAGGAAATCCACAGAAGGGACTAATGACTTCCCCTTTTATTGTAACCCTTTTACAATCCATCACACTGACTGGTAGATTTAGGGCTTCACAGATAAACCTCCTGGCAACCAGCTGCACCGCAGACAGGATTCACATCCAGTCCTACAACAGAGATGGTTCTAGCCCAAAGGATTAAATTCTGCCTGCATCCATGCCCTTACAGCAGCTCTCCTTGCACCACAGAGATTGGCACAGGACTGTAAATGAGGACACCTGGATTCTGGTCCCAGTGTGGATGTAGCCTGTGCTTAGAGTCAGGTGAAGGTCCCCTAGGAACCAGATGCAATTCACTCTCTTACATACTGAACCACTGCATCCTGAACCACCTGATCCAAAAGCAAATCTGGGGAGTCTGTGCTTGGTACCCAGCTCTTCTATAAAATGACAACCTAAGTAGCCAGCACGCTAGGCTTCGTTTTGGGACCCACTTCCATCAGCATGCCCAACTTGCACAAGTTTTGAACTAGCACATTTCCTCCTTCCACTCTCAGATAGAGTAAGAATTCACTCCATTTTATTTAAGATCCATAACCTAGGCACCAAAGCGACTCTTTTCTTTCACAGAGATGACTGAAATGCTTCATTCTAAAATCAAGAAGCAATGGTGTTCCTCTCCCATGTTGTAGCAGTGCAGTTGTTAGCATACCTAGCTGCGTTCAAACCTGTGCCCCACAGACTGTAATGACAGGTTTCACACTGTGCTAGTCGTGTGCTCAGCACCTCTCACGGTAAAGTCATACTACCACTCCCAGAATAATTTGCTGGATCATAGAAAATGGGATTTGGGTTGGGTTTCCCTATGCTTGCCAAAGCACCTGGTGAACAGCTCCATGCTGGGCTGAGACCTTGTTTCTCCCGGTTCTGAGAATAACTCCAAATTTAGCTCTAGAACTGCCCCCTTACCTCCTCTAAGGACCACATTTTGAAGTGAAGTGGCACCATACAAGGACCCCAGTCTTGCCAGTGCAAGCTGCACATGCAGCAGGGTGCATGGTGAACAGGGATCCAGCCCCTGATCCCTCAGGGAGATGAATTTACCAGCCCTTAGATTTCAGTCAGGCTTCTGCATCAAGCTGCACAGCACGAGCAGTTCTTGACTTTAGGTAGAAGCACAACTAGTGATTTTAATCTCCAGCTGATGGCCTTTAAAATTTACAGGTTTGCATCTAAAAATGTTTTGCTGTACTTAAAACATTATTGATCAGTTCTTGTTCACTCCCTCCACGCACCAGTATTTCAGTTTGCAACACTGGACTGATACTTAGCTTCTTCATGGGAGTAATGCAAGCGTTAAAATGAGATGCTCACAATGCAACTGAGCAGATGGCAGAAACTGACACACACACACAAAAAAAAAAGCAAAGTTTTCAAGAGTCCCAGGTGACTCAGGCTTTAAAATTAGAATATGCATCTTAATAGGGCAGCTACCCTAAAGACACATTCCCTATACGCCTCACAAAGCTTACAGGAAAAGCAAATATGATCAAATTATGACAAATTCCTTGTAAACTCAAATAAGTTTTTATATCCGTGGGCTATGTAACTGACATTATGATATTCTTGATAGTTTTTTTCTTCATTTTATGACCTGTTAATGACTTATGGTTTAATTCCCTGATTATTATATTCTAAATCATGGAAGATTATTCACATCTTGTGCAAGCATCAAGATTTAAGATGAATATAAAAGTCAGCCAGCAAATAAAACAAGAAAAGCCAACAGCGGGAAATAATTGCAAACACAAACACCAAATGAAGTGAAAACAGAGCTAGTAAACTGGCTATATTAGAAATTTTTTGATCTATTGCATCAAATACTCAGTCAGTAGAAGAAACAAAAAGCCAGATGGCGCTGCTTTCTTTAAGCAACAGGTCGCTGAAAAGCGAACAGCTTATATGTACATATATTATTGGAAATAGGAACCAAAAGAAAATAAATGTTTGCAATGTATTTCTGATAGGCTGCCAGCAAAACACCAACATAAATCAGTTTCTACAGACAGCCAATAACACTCAGTGTAACTGCAGAGGGGAACGAGTGATTGAAGATCACCAGCAGAGGGAGAGCATCTGCAGGTTCTGCAGAAGACAATCAGCACTTCCAGGTCCAAGTAGATTAAAAAAATTCCTTATGTATCATATTTTATAGCTGCAGTCCAGTCTAGGCTATAGGCTGATTGTTTGTGACTTACCAAAGCTGTTGAGTACCTTCATTGCCAGTTTTAAAAGCGATGCCAAGGACTTAGACAAAACAAACAGCTTTTCTTATATATGTGCTTCACTTCAACCACAAGCTACTGAGCAAACCAAGCGGTGCTGAGTGAAAGTCGAGCAAAATGACCTCTGTAGTTATTTCTTGCCTTGAAATGTACATTTAAGACAGGATTTCCTACTGCTACTTTAAGCTGTGTATCAGTAATAAAAGCACAAGAGCAGTGCAGATATCTTATTAAGTGATACAGACCGAAAGATTTCTCAGCTTCCTCCAACCAAAAAAATAAATAAATCATTATTATACTGTCAATTTCCAGCTTACCAAAAAACTTCTCTCTATGAACCTGGCAAAAAGACAACGTGAAAGGAATGTAAATTAATATTTGTAAATTTATATGTTGAAATATCGTCATTACAAAGAAACTATGAAGAAGTACTGAATGTTGATGAGCAGGTGCCAGCAGTGTGCTGTGGCAGCAAAGAAGGCCAGCAACATCCTGGCCTGTATTAACAAGAGCATGGGCAGAGATAGTGGGAAGTGACTATCCCCCTGGGCACTCAGCACTCATTAGCACGTCTTTAACAACTTGCACCCAGGTTTGGGCTCACAGTTCAGGACAGATAACAGTAAACCTGAGTGAGTCCAACACAGTGCCACCAGGACGGTCAGCGAAAAGACAGAGCCAGGCACTTCACTGTGGTGTGCCATGGGAGGACAAGAAACAATAAACAATAGCGGAAACAAGAAAGATTCAGACTAGACAGCAGCAATAACTGGCTCACCATGAGAGCAGACAAGCAATGGGACAGGTTGCCCAGAGGGTCTCCAACTGCAGAGGTTTTTAAAACCAGGCTGGGTAAGGCCCTAAGTAATGTGGTCTGACCTTACAGCTGATCCCACTTTGAGCAAGAGATTAGACTAGATGACCTCCTGAGGTCCCTTTCAACCTAAATTATCCTATGAATGTAGGAACATATGACTTCCAGAAATACAGGGAAAACCAACCATAATTACCCATTTTCATTCAACAAAGAAAACTGTCACCGTTTGCACACTAAAGGAGCATGGGCTCCCTTAGTGCATACAGCAGTCACACTAAGAAGCTTATTTTACATTATTTATGTTCACCTGTGAATGCACAAACTTACCCCAGTGCACACAGTGGAATGTGAACCCATTCTTGGGACAGTCCAAGCAAAAACAAACAGGTTCAGCCCTCACACCCTGCACAGCCCTGCTTATAGTCACAGTCCTACTGCAACAAAGAGCTTGAAGGCTGAGGCTGACAGCTGTAGGACTGTGACATTTAGCAAGGCTCACTTTTTTTTTTTTTTTTAAAGACAGTAAAATTAGTAAAATACATTATGGATGGACTTCAGTGATAGAGTGATAGAGTCTACTTTTCTGATCCTCATTTCTTTCCTCACGCCCATTGCACGATGGGTGCCTCAGGACCTCAGGAACCTCACCACTGCTATAGCAACCCTAGAGCTGCTCGACTGTCGGAGTAAATCTTTCCTTTTCCCCCTCCCTGTACATCTGTGAGCTGGAAACTACTCCTAAAACCATGAGTCCATGATACAAAACAGCCCTTTGAACAGCTCTTTTTGTTTTCCTTTTTTTTTTTTTTTTTTCTTTTTTTTTTAATACATTTCAATAGTGTACATTGTTCTATGAATTACATTTTGGAGTGACTCAAACTAAAGAGACCTTTTCATTTAACCAGATTATTCCTTTCATTGATTCACGCTTTGTCAGAAGCAGTTTTAGGGTCTGTTTCTTCTCTTATTTACCCTATGGTTGACAGGCTATGTAAGTGTTATGAAATTGCTTTTATAAAACTTTCATGTAGCAGCAATTCAGGATTTACTTTATACCTTTATGATAAATAGCAAGGTTAGGTTGTATGATTTTTAACAGCACTTAATCAGCATTTGATCATCAACCAATTTAACACAACAATTTCAACAGGATTTGCTATAGTAGAAACAGTGACTTAGTTAAAGGTTTGGGAATGGCAAGGTTCACCCAAAACTTACTGCAGGGTTCTGCTGTTTATTGGACTGCTGTCTATAGAACCGTGAGAGGATTAACTGTTAGCAGTTTTCCATCCTGGTTACAGGTCAGACAAGGCAGTTTTGGTATTTTCCACCAAGCCTGTCATTCTGGTACCTCCCAGAAAGTACAGTACCTAGAGCCCAGGCTGCAGGTCTGAGAGACCATCAGGGAGTGCTCTTCGTGCTCCCTCATTACGCCTGCTGCCCATTGATAATGGAGGACTGATGTAACTGCAGTTGATCCTGAACCACAGCTGAGCTGGGAGAAAAGCTACCTCACATGTTTCTCTGGCTGCTATATTTTTAAGACAAAGTGATTGACTCATAGTCAAACTCAGATTCCCTACCACACAGTCCAGTCCCTACCAGTAGTCCAGTCCCTGGCCTCCGAGGTGATCCACCATTTCCCCTAAGGGCTTTCAGTGTGTACCTGCTTTAAGGCAGCCCCCTCCTTTGTTCATGGCCATGACCAAGGAACAGTCACATCAAGGCCTACTGTGGCTCGTAAGCCTGAGCAAGACTTATGTCAAGTGCAGGAGCAGAGCATACCTGCCACAGGAAAGACATTCAGATTCACACCTGTACAAAGAGCTGGCATTGCAAAGAGATGCATTCTCTACTCACGTTTACAGATAACCTCCTGCCACCCCCTCTTTTAGAGCACTGCAGCACCTCTGCTGACAACACCTGGAAAATACAGCAGGCTTCCTTTTTCTTGAAACTCCTTGTTCTATAATGTATTACTGATAGTGTGTCATCTCTGACCCATCACTGAACATATATTTGATGAAAAAAAGTTAAAATCAACCTTTAAAAAATAAACATTATTCCCAGAGTTTGCATATCAAGGTTTTTAAATAATTCTCCATCTGTTTAATATAAAAACATATATAAAAAGAATTTCAGGATAAGAAGATTCTGTTGGCCAGGATAAAACCATGACAACAGCTTGAAAACCTATATGTAACGGATTCTCAATCTCTCACATTCCTTACCTAGAAACAGATTCAGCAGCTCTAAGGTTAATTACCTGCTTATGCTTCTAACATCACAGCGCCACCTCAAGTCACCTTATTTGTGTACTTTGCAGCAGGCAGGTAATCTTCGTAGCTTCACACATGCGGGCTTTTCTTAGCTAGGTACTTTCCCAGCCACACTAATACATTAATGCACATTGCAGTACATTTTCACAAGCAGTTTTCATAAAGACAGTGTACAAGCTCATCAGAACTCTTGGCGTAGCCTCACAATGCCACGGTTGCAACTTCACATCTCATCTCATTTTAGCTGCAAATTTTTTTGTGCCACATTTTGCAAAAATATGTGTTTTCTAATCATAGAACTCTGTATGCACACAAAAACATATTGGGGTTAAAAGAGGTGCAGTGATTTAATGGAACTTTAAAAAGAAGAAATTAGGATATAGCAATAAACCAAGATAAGATATTTCAGCCTGTAAATGTAGAAATTATGAGGTTGTTATGACTAAGGATAAAAATTAGGAGCTGTATTTCTTCCTTGTTACTCTTCTATCCAGATTCAACCTTTATTTCCTAATTAAAATACAAAATAGGAATAAACCTCTGAAACTAATTTCTCAGATAGTGTTGTATGGTGACATTTCTTGAAGAGTGAGTACCATCACCTTCTAGGAAAGCCAGATGTAGGCACACATTGAAGCAGTGCTCACAGGATGGAGTTAATGGAAGGCTTAGGCCAGTAGCGCCAGACCTCCTCAGGAAGCGCGTACCAGGACCACTGCCCCCAAAAACCTAGGTGACTGCAGTCATCCAAAAAAAAATATAATAATAATAATAATAATAATTAAAAACAAGCAAACAAACAACAACAACAACAAAAAGATCAACAGACTCTCCAGGGAGGAATGTCAATAATTTTTATAAAGCACAGAGTTTTGCTCCATTGGTCAGGCTGGGCAACCACACAGGGTTTGTAGTTAATAATGCAACATTAACCACATGCAGGTTTCTTCCGGTCCCAGATGATGTGTGACAGTGCCACCGCTTGGGACTGTGTTCGGATGGGACCCCCCCATCAGTGCAGCTCCGTACCGCAGCCACTGCCCTGCCACTCCTTCTGGCCAAGGTCACCAGCACCCTCTTTTCCCTAACCCCAATCCTGTCAGGCACAGCCTCACTAACATCTGGAGGACATCCACAGCAGCTGCTTAAACAAACAACACAGAGCATTTTATACTACGTCCACATCTGTTTGCACGAAGCAGAATGCAGCAGTTAAGATTTATTTGAGTGTACAGCTAATTTTATGTGTGCTGTGAATACAATGCCCTGCTCAGAACTGTGCTAGCACTTGAAGGAAGTATGCACTACAGTGTGGAAGAGCTGATTACATAAGGGATGGCATTTGCTCTTCACTGGGAGACTGCACTGCCTTACATTTCTAAATGTATCAAAAAGGAGTCCAAAAGAGTATTGTTGACTTGCATATCCTGGGTCAGAACATTTTCACAAACTTCAGACATCTATATGCTCATGCTAAAGCATTTGCGTAGATTCTTCTGTATATTTCTAGGTAGAAGCTTACTCATTTCCTCTTGGCATGAGTCCAGTGCTGCTTGAAGCCTTCTCTTTCCCAAAAAGCCTTTTTCAAGTATGTGTGTGCCAAGCAAGCCAGCAGATCTTAAGTGAAAAAATATTTTTAATCATTAGTTTCTCAGATTTTAAATCCAAAATGAACAACGGTAATTGCCAAATCTGGCCTTCTGAATAACAATGGCCAGAGATTTCCCTGGGGATTCATACATTAAGCCCACAACCCATTCTACATGATAAGCAAAAAAGCCTGAAGTCATTCCAGAACCTGCTGACTACAAGTGAAGGATGCCACCTAGTATCACATGCCTTGATCATTGGCTTCTCATGAAAGCTCTTAGTAATCAAAAATGCCCAAGTCACTTTCAGAACTTTGACATTTTCGTAACTATCCATGTATCCTGGTTCCTGGGGACAGACAGGCAGAATTCTGCAATTTAAACTACTTGGGAGCACTTTCAGCAACTCTGCCATCTAAGTAGCCTGTTATTTATCAGACCTGAGAGAAGAGGATTCAATAAACCTCCCTACCACTGTTTTATGTAAAGATATTTGACCAATTAGTTGTTTTGTTTGTTTGGTTGGTTGGTTGACTTTTTTTGGTTGATTTGGTTTTGGTTTTGTTTGTTTTGATGTTGTGGTAACTTTGTTATTGCTTTTTTCTGGGGGATTTTTTTTTTTTTTTTTTTTTTTTTTTTTTTAATTGGCAAAGGATTAGTTATCTGCCTACAATACAGAAAGCCTTTCTGGCATGCCAGTATTAGGCACCCACAAACATATCCCCCAGACTTTTTTATGGACCCTTAAAATCTTCTAATAGCCTGCTTCTCTGACTGTGTAGCCACAGTAGCTGTATTGCTACAACTGAAATCTCAAATAAAAACTTTTCTTTGACAATTTTCAGCTTATCTAAATGTTTTTACATGTGTCTGACCAAGTCCAGCATCCACAGCTGTCTCTAATATTAGAGGTGGCTGTAGCCATGACCCAAAACAGTCTGTCTCTTCCTCTTTCTCTCCAATATGGAGCCTTGACCAGATCATTAATTTAAACTTTTTTGCAGTCTGTATCTGCTTAATAGCCATAATCACACCAGACATTCCATCTGCCCAATGTTGCTCCAGAGTAAGGTACAGATTTTATGTCTTTTTTTACACAAATACTGCAAAACATCTTATGGCTTGACAGAATTAATAGTTCATTTAAATATAGACCTATTAAAGAGAAAGGGTATGCAACAGGTCAGATCTAAATTATGTATCCTGACCCCTGGACACAGAATAGACTACAGAATATTAGCTTGCAGTGTCTGTTACATTACTGGATGCGTCCAACTGCAGAGAAATAATTCCATACAGGCACCATTCAGAATGGAAAAAAGCACCATTTTCACATGCATTATGAAGTTATTTTAAACTTAAAGATTGCCTTGCTGGGAACTAGCAGACAGAAGCACAAGAAGCAGAGACTGATTTCAGAGAGATAAACGGAATACGCAGAGAATTTTGCAGTTCTGCAGCAAGACTAGGTATTTGTCAGGCCTTGCAACCATCCTTTGCTTTGTCTTCAAGTTAAATTGTTTTGTTTTGTTTTTAAATGCATCCAACTTGATTTATTCTGTGAAAATGGAAAGTGGGATAGATCTTTGCCCTTAGGCAGAGAATATCTCTACTACATCTTGTCATTCACAGACAGCAACATGGAAACTCCTTTTTGTCTATCTTCTCCCCACTCCTGAGTAGCTCACATAAGCACAAAGAGCAAGGATCAGGCAGGGAGGTAGAAAAGGAGACCACAAGAAAACAACGAAATGAATAATTCAGGTGAAAATAATAATTAAAAAACTTAGTTTGTTTCCCAGACTTCACACCTACCAGGAGCCATGAACTAAGAAGAGATAAAATACTGTGAGTAGCTACTGATTTTTGTACTGTCATTTTCAGCTTACAAAGGTCAGTCATTTGTAGCAAGAACTGCTTGGATTAAGTACTTATTTTTAAAATTATTTCTAAAACACTACAGTTTTTGGAGTGTATAATGCAAGGCTTGGAAGAATAACAGGAAACCAAAAAAGGAAGAAAAAGCACAAAGTAATGTGCAGTGCTTTCATCCAAAGCGGTGGTTGCAATGGTACAACACACATTCACCCCTTCCCAAAAGAAATAAACAAACTACAGGATTTCCAGTATAGAGAAAGGCTTTTTTTTTTTTTTTTTTTTTTTTTTCCCCTCTAAGGATAGCCACCACAACAAAGAAATAAAATTTCGTGAACATAATAAATTTACAAGCCAGTAAAATAAAGTGGGGAGTGCTGAGGGAGGTGGGAGAATACAGAGGGTGATGCAGTTGTAACTGATATCAAACACCATTTTTGAAATTGCAACCTCTATATTCATGTCAAATAGCTCAGGTAGTCTCATTTTTTCATTACCAACACCCTTCTTCTCAGACCCTTCCCTGATTTTACATTTTTGAATTACTAATCTGTTTCTCCCATAGAGAGATTATACCAAATGCCACTTTGTTTATTTAAACTTGTGCTCTAGTTCAAAAGTACCACTCTGCGTAATGATCTGTTTTTATAGTGACCACAAACATCAGGTAGTACCATGTACTTTTTATTTTGGGCTTCTTCAGATTGTCTCTTTGGTCTGGAACACAAGTCTTATGAGGAGCGGCTGAGGGATCTGGGGTTGTTTAGTCTGGAGGAGGCTCAGGGAGACCTTATTGCTCTCTACACCTGCCTGAAAGGAAGGTGTGGGGAGCTGGGGGTCGGCCTCTTCTCACAGATGACTAGTGGTAGAACAAGGGGGAACTGCCTCAAGTTGCGCCAGGGGAGGTTCAGGTTGGAAATGAGGAGACGTTTCTGCTCAGAAAGAGCAGTCAGGCACTGGGACAGGTTGCCCAGGGAGGTGGTGGTGTCCCCGTCCCTGGGGGTGTTCAAGGAAAGGTTGGACGTGGCACTTGGGGACATGGTTCAGTGGGTGACACTGGTGGTAGGAGGATGGTTGGACCAGATGATCTTGAAGGTCTTTTCCAACCTTTATGATTCTGTATTAATAGCACTCAGAGGACATGAATCCTAGTTACAAAAAAAAAAAAAAAAAAAAAAAGAATTTTAATGGAAATATATATCATCCTTTCTAGGTATTATGAGAAACACATGAATCATAGCCGCTCTATTATTCCAGTTAGGTTTCATTAGTGTACTAGTGTCATTCTGTGCCTGTCACATAGTCATCACAGTAATTTTGAAAAAATAATTAAAAAAATAAAAACATTTAATCGTGACCAAGGTCTGGAGTCTAATACAGACTGCTAATTAATTTCATGGCGAAGGTACAAGGACTCAGAGCATCACATCTTTTCTCTTGAAAATTGCCATCTAGGTTTCAACAGCCAATCTGACAGTGGTCCCAAGGACCCATTCTGCACCCTCCAGAATCTGCTCTGCATGATGCTCACCAAAAATCCTGACTCATCCTCATGTGATATCATTTGCAGAGTTCTCATTTTATAATGACTATGCTCAAATTCACACACAAACAAGAATGACCTACCACACAGTATTAGCTTGCTGCTTCATTTACATGGCTGCAGACTGATCACATCACCAGTCTCTTACCTCTTTAGCCACCAACTCAACTATTTTTCTACGGGGAGCACAGAGTCCTTTTTGTATGCAGCAAAATATAATCTATATTATTATGATTTAATCAGCAGGAGTAACTCAAAGGTTTGATAACAGAAAAAAAAAATGTTAAAAATTGACGCTGAGTTGAGGAGCACAGCAATATAAAGATGCAATGCAGAACTGACTGCTTCAGACCATATGTGAATATTGCTTCACCGGTAATTTCACAGACTCAGATTAAGATGTTTCTCAGTACCAGTGAGATTACACCCATTTCCCATAAGACTAATAACAACAGTTATTTCTCTATTTTCATAAATCTCTTTGGTACATGACCATGCAATACAAAGGTGACATAGTATAGAGAAAGAATAACTCAACCCTCCCATATCAAAGTGTCACCTACAGAGAGCAGATCTCTAATTTTTAGGCTTAAGAACATAATATTTTAATTAGAGACAATAAAATCTCTATGACTGCCAAATAGATTTATCAAAATGCATTTGCTAAGAACTACAGAAGATTAAAAAGGGGCAGTTAAAAATATTCAGTAAGTCTGAAAATGTCACTAGACAGTTGGAGCTGGAGAGGATTCCAACCAGCTTTTCTTGTCAATAATACCATAGCAATTATGGGCCAAGCATATTTAATAACTGTTAAATTAACTGCTAACATGTCTGATAAACGATAGCCCAGTTGAGTACATTACTCAAATTCAGCTACTACAAACCCTACAACTAAGGAAAGTAAAATGCTTTTTCAAGCCTTGGACTTGCTAGGAACTGACAACAGGGTACATTTATAGCTTTGTTTCAAAGTTGCCCCAGTGTCACCTCTTAACTGCGCTTATACTTGGACAAAATCGGCTGCACCGATGGGCTGAGGTCAACTGCATGAAGTTCAACAAGGCCAAGTGCCGGGTCCTGTACCTGGGGCGCAATAACCCCAAGCAGAGCTACAGACTGGGAGAGGAATGGTTGGAAAGCTGCCCGGCAGAGAAGGACCTGGGAGTGATGGTTGATAGTCGGCTGAATATGAGCCAGCAGTGTGCTCAGGTGGCCAAGAAGGCCAATGGCATCCTGGCTTGTATCAGGAACAGTGTGACCAGCAGGGCTAGGGAGGTGATCGTCCCCCTGTACTCAGCTCTGGTGAGGCCGCACCTCGAGTACTGTGTTCAGTTTTGGGCCCCTCGCTACAAGAAGGACATCGAGGTGCTTGAGCGGGTGCAGAGAAGGGCGACGAAGCTGGTGAGGGGCCTGGAGAACAAGTCCTACGAGGAGCGGCTGAGGGAGCTGGGCTTGTTCAGCCTGGAGAAGAGGAGGCTCAGGGGTGACCTTATCGCTCTTTTTAGGTACCTCAAGGGAGGCTGTAGCGAGGTGGGGGTTGGCCTGTTCTCCCACGTGCCTGGTGACAGGACGAGGGGGAATGGGTTTAAGTTGAGCCAGGGGAGTTTTAGGTTAGATGTTAGGAAGAACTTCTTTACTGAAAGGGTTGTGAGGCACTGGAACAGGCTGCCCAGGGAAGTGGTGGAGTCACCATCCCTGGAAGTCTTCAAAAGACGTTTAGATGTAGAGCTTAGGGATATGGTTTAGTGGAGGGCTGTTAGCGTTAGGTTGGAGGTTGGACTCGATGACCTTGAGGTCTCTTCCAACCTAGGAAATTCTGTGATTCTGTGAAAATAATTGTGCCTACCCTGGCAAGCCGTAACACCCCCTGAACAATTACTATGGTATGCCCGTCCACTAGAAACACTGCAGGTGAGGTTTCAACATTCAAAAAAAGATTCAAGGAATGTTTTTTCAGTTTATGTTCATTCTTCTGCTTTTGCTGTAGATCCTCCTCAGGATAAGAAGAGATACAAATCTATCTTTGCTCTCATAATACATCGTTTCTTCCATTTTCCAAGGACTATAATAACAAAACTTTATTTTGCTCTCAAAGTGCTTTCCAGCCCACTGCTCTAAAATGAGGCAGAGAAGGCCACTAGGAATCGAGATGGATGAGGAATTCCTATAAAGTCCATTTAAATGTTTGGTGTGTGGTGTGTCAAGACAATTAACTTGAAAGTGTACATGGTGTCAACAGGATTTCATAAGACAAAAGTTAATTATCAATTCAATATGTTCCTAAGTACAGTCAAATGCAAAATTCAGTGACCTTTAGCATTAAGACTGGAAGCCTAACTTGTGCTAAATTTGTGATTACTCACATCTGGTTGTCCATATGCTTTTCCGTGGAAACTAAAAATTGATTCAGTCACCAATTATGTCTGCTTTAATAAAAAATAAAATAACTGTGAACTCAAAACCAAAAGTTATCAATGAGGAGTCAGTGCAGTTTAATGCTGAGAACAGTATGAATTTTCACCAAATTCCACTGAAGACTGTTCAAAGGACTTTAAAAAAAATTCACAAAAATTCATACATTTTTACAATGATCACCACAGTTCCACTCTTATATCCACTCAGTAACCTTTTAACATCCACTGCATGAAAAAAAAAGGTGCAGTGATATGGTATACAATAGCAAATTTTATTTGATGTGTCAAAATACTTAAGTCTAAGTCTGCATTTTCAGGCAGACCCATTCTGCAGTACAAGACCTCATATATATCCTCTGCCCAAATCCATCTAGAGTACCTACTATAGTGAACTGCACATCCTTCCTGCACAACTATTTTTTCTCCCCTCCTTGCAGATAGGGCATGGTCTTGGTCCTCGTTTGTGAGACTAAGGCCAAATTCTCAAGCACTCCTGCTGTAAAGCAAGAACAGCAAAGTGTCTAGACCTGCTTTCACAACTGCAGCCTGTTCACAAGCATAGGTCCAGCAGCTTTGCATTTATAGCACTAAGCAGCTTTCCCTTCACAGGGCTTGCTCATGCAAAGGGCTCATTGCTACCTATCCCTTTCTCACCTATCGAGGTGAGAAAGGGATAGGTAGCAATGCTTCTGCATCACCTCTATACATGAGTAAGGTCTGGCAAAAGACCTTTATGCTTTGTATTCTGTGTTTGTTTATATTCTACACTTTCTATGTACTGCACACTGTTAAATTGGAATAGCAAAAAGGTTTGCTTATAAAAATGACATTTTAAAATGTAATTTATATTGTTTTTCTTTGTTTCTTACTTTAGGCTTAGTTTACTGGACTGCTGTAATTGTTGGTTATGCTGTTTTCTGTGAACCTTCCTCTGCCTCGGATCTCTTCGTTGTTTTCGTGTGCACTCTGCACAGGTGGGAGGTGAGTTTGGAGAGAAAAAACAGTGCAGTGAGACTGAAAGCCTGAACACGGGGACGATGACAGCACTCTCCAAAACCAGCCAACAAAACAAAAACCAAGAAAACGTAACAAAACCACCTAGCTTTTAATTCTGTCAATAACACTAGTTAAGAGCTTTCTACAACACGTTTTATCTGCCGTCCCCCCCAGCCCAACACGCACGGGGACTCGCGGCCAGCAGGGGTGTGAAGGCCGCGGTGCTGCTGAGAGCCCAGGCGCTCCGTGAGGCCCCAGACTCGGCAGGGGCGCCCCGTGGGCTCCTCCCCGCTGCCTCCAGCCCCCTCGGAGCAGGCTGCAGGCGGCGTTCAGCGAGCTTCCAGCCCGCCTGGCTGCTCGCTGCCCCGGGCGGGCCGGCAGCGGCCTGGAAACCCGGCCCCGGGGCGGCGGCCGCGCCCGCTCCTTCCCCCCCGCGGTGGAAACTTTCCCCTGCGCGGCCGGGCGGAGCCGGGCCCGGCGCTCCCGGGCGGCCGGGACAAAAGGGGCTCCCTCCGGGACGGCAGCGGCCTCCCCTGGGCCGCTTTCGGGGGAGCCGCGATGGACTCCGGCGGAGAGACCGTCGAGCTCAACGGGCAGGCGGAGGGCGCGGAGCCGGCGGCAGAGCGGGTAGGGCCGGGGGCAGGGCGGGGGGCAGCGGGCAGCCGGGGGGCTCGGTGCTGTCAGCGAGGCAGGGACGGCGCCCTTCGCCTTTCTGTAACCCCTCTGGGGTGGGGGTGCCGCTGCCAGCCTCGCGTTTTGTTTTGGTTCAGGTAGGCTTAGCAGGAGGCTGCACGGAGCCTTCTGAGCCCCGGTGACCGCTTCGTTCCTAAACTGTCAGGCGGCCTCCCCGCACAAAAGCCCTGCACAGAGATGGATTTCTTTCTGGGGAGGGTTTTTTCAAACAGGTGATGTGGGAGGGGATGGAGATCAGAGATGTCCACGCAGGAGATACGGGAAGGAACTGCCTTGGGGCTGGGGCTGCGAGGTGGTGTTTCCATATATCCAAACAAAATCCCCAGAAAAAACAAGAAGAGAAGAGCACAGCTCTTTACAAATGTAGTCAAAACATGCCTAGAGATGTTCACTGGAAAGCATTTCATCCCATATTCTGTTTACACATAAAGGATGTTTTCCAAGTATGCCGCTTTTCCGAAAAGCCAAACTGGTAAAAGAGCATCTTTCATGTTGTTTTGGAAGAGACTAAACTCTAAAAAGCAGCTCTTATTCCAGCCTGGGACCGCCACACAGAAGCAGTTACACTAAACCACCATCGTCACTAGTGAAACTTTCTGGTTAGAGGCAGACAGCGGGTACCGTGCAGCAGCTCCGTCCTTCCCTCCCTTCCCCGCAACCCCCTGCAAACACGGCTGCCAGACCAGAAAAAAATATCTGGTTTTAATGAATCCTGGGAAGTACCTAAAGAGAATCAGTACTGGGACATGAATGTGAAACTGACCAGTGAAGAGATTTCCTTCAAGCCCCTGAATTCCTAGCAATTAATTTTTAAACAGTTGTGATTGCACCACAAGTACAAGTAATAGGGACTTCTTTTTTTTTGTCTTGGTCTGCTCTAAGAATTTTTGTGACTTTCCTGTTTTGCTTCATCTCCGGTTGCAAGTGACCATCATTATATCTTTCCCATAAAAACTGAAAGGATCACGTAAAGAATAAGCAGTGAGACATTGTCATATTGCAATGACACTTTTTTCATTTTCTAAAAGACAATCAGAGGAGGATATACAAGGTGAAACAAATGGGGATGGAATTCTTGAAAAACAAGTTTTGAATAGCAGATCTGATCAAGTCTGCAATTCACACAAAGAAAAGAACGCCCCAACCCTGCAGCCAGCTGAGCCTGGGGAGGCCACAAAACCATGGGTCCTCAACCTGTGGTTTCTGGAGTCAAAAGAGCATAGGTGCCTGCTCTTAGGAACACTGCAGTGTATCTTTAGCAGGCCTGGAGTGCTCACTGCTCTTCCTAGCATCTGTCTTCTCTGCTAAATACATTCTCTTGTGCATCATTCTCTTGCTGAATGCCTTTTAGGCTGATACATGATGCAGCTATGGCTGTCTTACCTTCGAAACAATGTAGAAGCGTGTGAATTTTAGGAAAAAATAAGCTGAGCCCACTTATTCTGAATGAGTTGTCACACTCATTCTAGATGTGTTTTATTTTAACTCAGTTATTAATTTGGATATTTTTTTTCTCACCAGCTGTCACAATTTTAGGAGCAAGAAACTCACGGCTTCTAGTACTGGCTCAGCCTGGCACATCTCGTGTAATGGGAATAATTACAGTTGGCAGAAGTGCTTGGCCTTTTGTGCAAAGGATCTGTTCATACAAATGCAGATAGTAACAGTTTTTTCATGTTCCTGTGTTTGCTTTCTTTATTCATGCTCCATATTGAAACAGTCTAGAGCTGCCATGCTGTGAAAGCCAGTTTAGTGTTTCCATGATAGTGACAAATGCCAGCTGAAATAGTTAAAGAGCTATGAAAAAGGTGAACAAGAATTGGGTAGCAGAAGAGAACAGCTGTGGAGTATTTGGATTGTATTATCAAATTGTTGCTAAAAATGTATTCAAGATTATATGTTAATTCATAAGTAATTTTGGGACGTGGCAGTTTCTTGGCATTATAGTGCAAGTAACAAACTTGAGATTTGTAGTAACCTACTTCTACTGCATATAGAATGAAATGGCCTGTGCCAAAGCAGTGTGTATTACAAATTTAAACCCCCGTATCAGTGATAATTATTTGCATTTAGGTAGCTAGGACAAACAGTGATTTAGCAGCACAAGACAGGCAGCGGTGTTGTAAGACCCAGTCACTGGAATAAGCAGTAGTAATGCAAGACCAATTAGTACTGAAGACATCTTCTATTTAAATAGCTGTACAGATGAGTTTAATTTATAACTTCATTTCATGAAATCATCAGGCATGCTGATTATTCAAGTCATTAAATGAGTAAAATATTCTGACTTGGTCCTGGAACATGCATAGCTTTAGGAAAACAGTGCTCTGCCCTGAGCTAACATGACTGTACTTTTCCCTTTTTCATACTAGGTGTTTAGCAATCAGGAATCATCACGGCTACCATTTTTTTTTTAAGTCATACTAGCATTTTCTGTTTTTCCATATACAGTGCGGTTCTTCTTAAGTACAGGCTTTTCAAGATGCTAGACGATCAATGCTGTCTATGAACACAGGCTGAGGTGGGTTTGTGTTTTTCCATTACCTGCGACCGTACTGTGTCAAGATGTGCTTCCAGCAATCTCACAAGCTAGGTAGTGTTATGCTAGGTTAGTACTTGAATGGACAGATCTCCCTCCCTCCCCCAGATGGAATTCCTACAGGAAATGTAACTGATGATTCAGTGCCAGATTTAGGGATTTTTTATGAGTCAGTGCTCAGTTGAACAAGTGCTCTAAAGTTTTACTGGGGGAGAAGAATTCACATCTTTCCAAGTAGGGGCACAAAGTATCTAATCATCCGGTGTACAACTGGTATAGCTTCAAATATTTTTATTGGAAAAACATTTCACTTCTTCGTAGAACACTTTCTCAATTTTTCTAGATAAAATTCTCTGAAACAGGGCAAGTCTGACTTCAGTAGCTACATATTGACCCATTACATTTCTACTACATGGGTGATGGAGATGTAGACAAATTCTACATCTGTCATTATTAACAAAAACTACATAAAGTTAGTAGTTCAATTCTACAACTTTATGGTTAACCGTAGAAAAAATAAAAGTTCTGAAATTGTGTTCCTGTTTAGTTCTGCATAGTTTCTTTTATGCCTCATCCTTTTCATGACATTACTGGAATTTTGTGCTGAAAAAGGTCTGGAAAAGTTTTCTAAACAGTGTTTTCTTAAAGATGAATACTTAAAAAAAATAATAATAATTAAAAAAATAATTTTTAAGCAAGAGGTTTTTAGTATCTTTAATCAGGTAGACTTGCAAAAAACAAAGAACAGTTCGCTGAGGTCAGCATGACACAGACTTTTATTTGCACTTGTTGTTACTTAGCATGTTTCCATTATTTTAAAATCAGGATTGTCCCTAAATGCAAGGGTTTAAAGAAGCATGCTCAGTACTATTACAAACCCAGAGGTTATACCAATCAGTAACCAGACCAAAAGATCACCCCATCTCACTTTGAATCAAGGCTGTTTGACTATTAAGTGCCTAAAAACTGCCATACAATTGCAGCAATCACTGACCTAAAATATAAAGGAAACAGCATGCAGAGTTAGAGCTAGCCAAAGATTTTAAAGACTATGTCAGATTAGGTGTACTTGAAGGTGAGGAACCTTCTGACAGTGTAAGGCAGGTGTCATTAATCAGAAGCACAGGTCTTAGAAACCTTGTCCTGAATGCATAAACAATAATTAGGATTGTTTTCCTGATGATCCCATACAAAACTGTGGGTCTCCTGTGTTTAATAAAGGCATTCTAGTACAGAATGTTTTAAAATTAGAATACCATGAAAATATGTAGTGCAAACACCTGTATCTGTATATTAAAATAAGTATTTGTATGTTTTAGGAACCCAGATATGACCTGCCAGGCCTGGCATGCAAAGCAGTTGAGCTCTGGGTCCTGCAGTCCCAGCAGATACTAGGCAGCTGCAATGACTATGGCAAGGAAGTCAGGGTGTACTTCTGATTTATGCCTTGCAGTTTCTCCTTCTAGGTATAATTTTGGGAAGTTGAACATTGCTAACTGCAACATACCGTTATTCTAGGTGATTCAGTAAGAAAACAGTAACCAGTCCTGTGCTACTGCAGATACCTGGTAATTCCATTCACAAGAGCAGTCACACTGAATTCAGTGTTCATAACAGATCTGGCTCTTAACTTGGAGACTTCAGGGCCTTATTAGCTCAGGCAATACTTGTTTCAGATTATTATTTTTTTGAAACTTAAAGTAATACATTTAGGAAAATATATATATATTAGGAAAAAAAAAATAAGAAGCTCAGTGGAGTACCTAGGAACATCCCAGAAGAGGAATGAATCGTGCAAAATAGTCTTCATTTTCATTACTGCTTTTTTTCCTCTGTGAATTCCAGATGACTGGCATGTAAAAAACTCCACCTGTCTGCTCCTGGCAGACTAACTGGTACCATTTTGGGGAACTCAGAATTCAGTTGAACAAGAAAACAAATTGCTCCTGGACTTTCCTTTTTTGTCAGACTTCCAACACCTTAATTTGACTACTTCAGCAGTCACTAGTGTTTGATAAATACCCTGTTCAGCAAACAGCCATATGAATTTTGTCACTAGTAATGATTTACTGCTGTAATAGAAGCAGAAATCCTTACTATAACAAGCCACTGTATTTAGCAAAGATGCTTCATTATTTGTTTTCAGATGTTTCCATTTTCAGCACTGTTCCCTTCCTGTTACATCATCAGGTGTGCCTTAGAAGTAATCCATCAAACTCGGCATCTAAGGACATCTACCTCAGTGCCCTTTTTATTTATTTTTAAATAAAAGTAATGAATAAATCCTTTCTGTGTTCTGTAGGGACTCAGTTATTCCGGGTGTTAAGATGAGTAGTAAAGCAAAGCAGAGGCAAAGCCTGGACCAGAGCAGTTGTCACGAGGACTACCTGTCCAGTAACACTCAATGCTGGCATGAAGGAAGAAAAGGTTTGATCTTTGAGAAGCAAAACCACGCCAACTTCTGATGCAGCATTCTTGCTTCACCCTTGCAAACTGCAGTGTGCCAGGCAAGCAGACGGAGCCTGCTGCCTTAGAGGTGCTGCGCTGCATGAGATCAAGCTCCTCCAAGATTGCCGTACTCCAGGGGGACAGGACCCGAAATCAGGCTGCTGCTGACAGGAGCAGGATACAGCAGCCCCAGCCACATACAGCTCAGGTGCTGGCAGCTGTGAGCACATGCTGGTTTTCCCCAGCCTCCCTTGGCAACACCAGCTGCAGGGATCAGCTCGTCTGCAGCAGGCAGTCTGACTGCTGAGAGCCAGGCCAGGTGCTGGGAGTACATCACGACTGAGGCAGGTTGCAGGGCTCCCCTTGCATGGCACACGTGCTGATCTCCTGCCAAGTGGCACCTGCAGGAAAGCTGCACTTTGCATGCACCACAGGAAGTCTCCAGAAGCGTCAGTCCCCCTGCCTGCATCCCCCCGGGTGACGATAGCACAGCTCGGTACCGCAGACTGCACGTGTGGCTGCACGCCTGGGATCTCCCTGAAACCATACAGCCATGTAACAAAGTCCCCATGCAATTTCTGTTGTACAGGACTGTCATTAACCTGGGGTTAAGACAACAGCTCTCCTTTCATTGCCTGTCTATATTTTGCTGTCCAACATGTAGTCTGTTGTTAAGAGCTGCTGGCAGAGTACTGACTGCATGTGTTTTAGTCCTTGGGGCAGTTGCCTTCAAGTTGACTTCCAGAAGTCAATGCTAATTTGCATTTTGTTGGGTTTTATGGTTTTCCATCGCGAGACAGGAGGCTCCATTTCTTAAGAAACAGGAAATGATTATTTCTGGGGCTTCCATGATTGCACATCCTTTTTCCTGGCAGGAGGCTGAGAAAACCCTCTGTGCAGTAGAACTGAGGTCTCGGTCCTCCATGCACCCCATTCCGGCTGAGAACTGCTCTGCTGTCAGGAGCACTGGCTGAAAGCCTCCTAGCAGAGTAAAATGCCGGGTTTGGGAATCTAAGCCTAGTAAATAACTGTGTTGTGGTGCTAGGAATAAGAAGTTTTGCTTTAGCAGGGAAGCCTTCTCATTTTATCAGAGTTAAAAGTGACTCAACTTTTGCTTCCACAGCAGTTCAAACGCTGTGGGCTACCGCACACAACCCGGCCATGCAGAAACCGAGGATTAGCAAACAGCAAGATCCTTGCTATGCAGCAGTGCATCTGCCCCAGAAGAGATCATGTTCTGTTGTTTACAGTCTTATGTCTCAGCCAGAGATGCAACAAAGGAAGAGGCAGCCCAGACTGCTTACTCTTCTATATCACCAAACAAAGAGAGCCGAGTCAACCTTACCATCACATTTCTGCATTGAATGAAAACGGTCATCGGGTCTCCACTGTAGGATTCCCTCGGGATTAAGACCAGAGCTACAGCTACCCGTGCAGTGCTTGCCTGTGTTACACACATACTGCACCCCAGTAAACTTGGATGTCTTAGAGTCAGTATTTTTGGCAGAAGTAAGTAGCTACCAGGCATAGGAAAAATCCTTCCTCTAACAGGAATGTACAACAGAGTAGATCATATTACTTCTGCAGTCTACCAAGAAGAGTTTTTTAAACTCGTGCCCAGAAATCAAATTCTACTGTTACATGCTATTCCCCACCCTTTTACATATTGTGTAGGCAAGAGTAAAGCGCTTTTTTTTTTTTTTTTTACTATATGAAATCTTAGCCTAGATTTTTCTCTTGCCTACTACCAGCATATTTCATGCTGCTTTGTGAGGAAAAAAGCACCCACAGCTGTTGCAGTGCTTGTGGTGGATGCTGTACTGGAATTGTTTGTAAGTATCCAAATGTTAGAGCAGTTCAGTGGAGCTGGGGGTGGGAACTGGAGACTCCTTGGGGAGAGGAATGGTGACAAAGTGGGGACAGACCCCTGAGCCAGGCAAATTTCATTTTTAGGTTGTGGGATACAGACAAAACCAAATGCGTGTCTAGTTCTTCCTTCCTGAAGCTGGTATCCGTTTCAGAGCCATTCTCTTCCCTGAGCAGGGTCTGAGTAAACAAGCTGTCTGCACAAGGCTACGGTTACATGGTTTCATTCCCTTTGCAGAAAAATCCTGCTGCTGCCCCACGGTATTTTTCTCTCAGTAAAATATTTAGACTGAGGTGGGTTACAGTGTGTCTGGTGAAAATAGGTCAAGCAGGGCATTTGAATGCTCTGGAAAAACTGGGAATGTTTGCTCTATGCATCAGTGTGTGCTATTCCAAAGAATGCTTTTAGGTCTGGACAGTGGCAAACCTGGCTTTGAAGTTGGAAATTTGATGGTAATTAGAGCTGCTGAAGAGGGCCATTAGAGGGTGTTTTCTGCATTTCTCCTTAAAGAGAGACTTTCTTCACAGTATTTTCTGGCAAGTGTGAACATATTTCGGCAGTAACAAAATCTCTAAGAAGCAGCTTTGAAGAAGTCAGCTAGAATAAGCGTACTCTTATATTTGTATATTAGTTTTAAAAATAAAGTCTAGGAGCAAGATCAGTAAGAAGGACCTCCCTAACATGCTCAGAGACTTCAGAAGGGCATCACACCTCATTTTCCGTCATCGAAGAGTTATGCATACAGGTCTAGCATAGGTACTCAAAGCTGCATCTAACCTGTAGAGAAGTAGGACCCCCTGGAGACACGCTGTTGAATTCCAGGTTAGGTCACCTGAATCATCATCAGGAAGCGCTCATTTTATCCATCCCTCCAGGCGTAGCAGCTCTGGTTTTGCCCTGCAGTAGGTGTTTCTTTTCCTGTTTGTTTGCTGGAGAATTCAGAAAAAGTCTGCTGATGAGAAAATGGAAAGAAAAGCTGCCCTGTTAGTTGGGCAGTGCTTGGTAACCACCAGTCGTATGATATTTCAACAGAGAATCAGTTCTCTGTGTATGGACCTGGACATGGCGTGGCAGAATAAGAACCTGCAGGAAAAGAGGTCAACCAAAGCTCTTAGAGGGGCCAACTCCCACATAAACCCTCTAAATAGGACTCATGAGTAATTAAAGAATTATGTAAATGGGTGATGATGTCTGCAGAGAGTGAATTTAATAAATATTTGTAGTTTTGAGTATGCCTTTGGGAGTAAGTTATTTACAGCAGTTTGTTGGTTTTTTTTCCTCCCAACTTTTCTCAGTGCAAACTTTTCCGCTTTTCCAGACTTTCCTTTTCTCAGGGTAGAAACAAGGACTGTTTAGAAGCAAGCTGGAGAAAGTGTAGCTACCAAAGTCTAGCACAAGCTCAGTTTAGTGGGCTGTTATCAGGTGGAGGTCAGTGGTAACAGTGAAAGAAGCACCGACAGTCTGGGTCCTGTTGTTACTCTATCAGTATCACTACAGAAGTCAGTTGATGGGCTAAGCCATCTCTGGTGCCATATGCCAATTGAAGTAGATGTGAGTAACCTTTCTTCCTCTCCCAATTTTAGCAGAGACCATCACAGCGGTTCCAGAGAAATAGACCTATGAATATCAACCACTACGCAAACAAGAAGAGTGCTGCAGAGAGCATGCTGGATGTTGCCCTGCTGATGGCCAATGCGTCCCAGCTGAAAGCTGTGATGGAGCAAGGACCTTCTTTCTCATTCTACATCCCGCTTATTGTTCTCATCAGCCTGTCACTCACCCTGCAAGTTATGGTGGGAGTACTTCTGATATTCCTTGGTATGTAGCAACAGCAAGAACCACAGAGGTTTTTTTTTTTAATCGGATGCAACCTGTGTATATAGCTTCTCTATTGGTAAAAATAGACCATTGTATTTGAAAGTTTTTACCTCAGAATTGATTAAATTTTCCTTTAAAGCCATAAAAATATTGAAAAAAAAAAAAAAAAACAGTAGAGGCAGCTTTACATGGAATCTTCAGTTTTGATCAACTTCCTCATATTCATTTGTCAAGAGTATGAATATTTTTCTTTTCAGAAGGCCTGAAGAGGAAGGAATGTGATGAAATACCATAAAACAAGCATTAGTAGGGCAGACATGATTATGCACTTTCCTAATTTCATCATACTGTTTCTGGCAAGACCTGTTACTTAATCTTATGACCAAAATATATTTATATTCATGTATATATTTATATTATGTACATATTCTTACATCACTTATATCATGAACATGAAACTTTGGAAAAAAGTGAAGGCAGAATTGTGCATCTTCATGTTGGTGTTGTATATTGTCTTTAGTTTGTGCATCTGCAATCAAATCAAAGGTTTGATTTAACACCAGTTTAAAAAAAACTTAGTTTTAAATTTAGGAAATTATTCAAAGCATCCTAAATCTCTAGGCAATGAATGATAGGAATATACTTATAGCTCATTTTTCAAACCAATGTTAAACTGAAATTAAAGCTAAAAACATAGGCTGGCTGGAGAAAAATTTCATCCTAAGAACATACCATAGCTTTAGTCAGAAATATGAAGTGACATACAATATCAAAATACACTGAGCAGCTTCCTGGGCCTACCAGTGCTACAAGGTGATAGCTACCGTTCACGGGTGGCTTTTGTGAAATTAAAGGTACCACCTTTGGCTTTCTTTTGCTCTGTGTTCCAGTTTTTAGCACAACTGAAAACAGCAGCATTCAAGAAGGAAGTTCTGAGGAAACGAGGATGCATCTGGCTTGTAATATCGATAAACAGCTGACATAGCTTTTTTTTTCTTTCTTACGAAAGAGATTGACTACAGCTGTGTCTGCATTTGGTAAAGTTGGCACAAGAGCAAAATCCAGGTCCTGACACAGAAGAGATTCCAGAAAAGAATTGGAAAAAGCAATTACTGGGGAAGGTGTTTCCTATTGGAGTAAAGCAGTGTTGAGGCTTTAACTCACCCAAAGTACTGCTCTGTCCTGCCATAATCACACATTCAGAAGAGGTAGTTTAAAGGGAAAAAAAAAAAGTGTAAGCAATTTTCCAAAAATCAAATATTTTGAGAATTATTCAGCAAACTTGTCCTTGAAAGTCATTTGGTAGTCCTAACTTTTTGGAAGTAAAGAATGCTTGAAATAGTTTAGTTAGCATGAAACTGTAGTAATCTAATCACACTATAATACTTAGAGAATAATTTAAGAACGTTTCCACAAAGTGTCACTTGAAGTACTGTAGTAACAAAGATAGGATTACTGCAGTTCTACTTCAAAATTTAGAGCCCCAGCTAAACTGACAAGCAGTACATGTTTTCTCTAGTCTTTATGTGGTCAAAGTGACAGCTCTCAAAGTGTCAATTCTCCTTCCAGCATGATTTCTTCGTAACTCACAAAACATGTTAGGCCATTATTGCCATTTGGTTTTGTTTTAAAACCACCCAGCTGTCTGAAATGCTTTTCTTACATACTGAAGGATTAATGTTCCATTTCATTTATTCTGCTTCATTCAGGTGAAAGTACTGGAGTCCTTCCTAGTCCCGTTACAATGCTAGCCTCCACATGCCTTACAGACACGTGTCAACTCATTTTCAGGGTTAAGCACTGCTGAGCTTAAGTTATTTCATGTGAACACAGGTGTGCAGTAGCTTAAGCTGTTCAGGTAGTTCCCCCACACCGTTCCTCAGTGCTCTGACTGCCCTGTTATGTTTGATTGCACTGCTTCAGCAAACAGGACTTGAACAGGCACCCAGAATTCCCAGAAACCAAAACAGTATTAGACTTCCTAATTAGAACACCAACTGTACCTGGCTTTTAGTACTTCAGCATCACAAACACTGTTTGCCTCCCCTTTACTTAACTTACTCCAAGAGCCAGCAAGCCTTGGTTCTGTGATTAAATTCTGCAGTGTTGACAGGGGCTTTATGTTAAAAACAAAGTTTACCTCCTGCAGCAGAGCCAGAACCTACATGTCTACATATGTGCCTTTCAGAAGGAGCTCCAAGTTCTATTTATGTTACTGAAAACTTGTCAGGTATAAACTTTTCCCCCTCATTTCTTGTACACGCACTCACAAGTTCCAGTGAGCTATATGCACCTAAGAACTAAGCATCTTAAAAAAAATGCAAAAACCAATCTCAGACCATGCTCCAGAATTCATTGGCATTCATCCCACCAGCAAAGAAATTTAGCAGTGGGTCTGAGCTGCAACACTGTGAACTGCAGGAAAACAGCAGAGAAAAATCCTGGTTTTGCACATGATGACAGCCAAGCACCCCCTCCCCCTTCTTACTGCCCTATACAAGCACTTGTTTTAGTCTATCATCAAGTGTATTATCTGTGCAACGTAACTCACCTGTTGGTTTTCACAAAGCCTGGAATCAAAGTTTAAACTAGACAATATCTCCCTTGTGTGGTCCTCCCTAACTCCTGTTAGCAGTTTAATCAAAGAACTGCAAGAAACAGAAGAACATGTTTACACGGCAGATGCTGTCTGTGAAAAGAACTGCAGCTACACTGCGTTGAAACCTTCCTCTGTTTAACAGATAATACCTTTGTTTTCTGAAAACAGAATTGGTGCAAAAGCTGTACCTATCGGGGAAAAAGCTGTACAGCTAGGGGAGGGCACCATACCCAAAGATCCAGCACTCAGGGATAGGGCTGTGGCATTTTCACTGTATGAACTTTAATTTCATTCCATACTGTAAGGGCTTCAGGCTTCATGTATTCATGCCTGAAATTATTTTTAAATGCTTAAAGTCTGCAACAAAACTAGATTTTAAGAGATCAAGAACTCAGAAGGTTCCCAGTAATGCTGTGTACCCGTTACTTCCCTTTGTGCATCCACAGAGATTAGATGCTAATGACTGGAGGCTATTAGGCGCCTTGTGATTAAAGATCTTCTCCTCAGCACTTTTACTGACAGTGCAAAATTGTACTTCCCTTTTAAGTATGACTGGTACAAATAGCTCAGTGGAAGAAATTCTTGAACCACATGAATAATGAAGACTTATTCTGGATTTTGAAATATTCATATGCTTAAAACTTTTTTTCCCTTTCTCTTTGAAGTAAAATATGACCTGAACAACCCTGCAAAACATGATAAGCTGGATTTCCTCAACAACCTTACAACTGGACTAGTATTCATTATAGTAGTTGTGAATATTTTTATCACTGCCTTTGGAGTGCAGAAGCCAATGGTGGAGTCAGCGTCGAAGCAGTAACTGCAAGGTGAGTGTGGGCTCTGCAGTGTAAGACAGGGGGAAGTGGTGCAAAAGAACAGTGCCCCCTGTTGTGTAACTTGAAAAACAGCTTATCTCTAAGTGAGCTTCTCTATACAGTTCTAGACTTTATTGATAAATAGGTTTACTTCAGACTGTTGCAAAAGCTGAAGCTACTAGGAACTACTGATGTTGTTCCAATGCATTTGTAAACATGGAGTTCAAAAGTTGATGGCAGCACCTTACTTTGTCAGGGACCCCTTGCATGTGTCACAAAGAGGAAGTGTGAAGATCTTCCTTCTGGCTTAGCCAATCCTTCTCCTCATTGCTGATGAAGCCAAGAAGGGAAATCATGCTCTGCTTCCACTAAAAGTCTTGTTTTTGTATGAAAGGTCTGCAATATACTGTATCCAGTCTGTTATTACCACTGATTTTTTAAACCTTTAGCCAGGGAACTGCTAGAGCTCACAAGTCCAACAACAAAATATCACACCACACATCATTGGAGCCCTTTAGTTCCTATGCAGATAGTGTGGTTTTTTGTCATCCCAAATCGCAGGGTTTTCACTTTATGGGACATTAAACCCACAAAGACATGTGCTAACGCTATTTGATACACTATCACTACTTGATACACGTGGTCATTTAGAACAAGTTTATTTCCACCTACATTTTAAAAATTACCTGATTGTACAGAAACATGAATATAGTAATTGTGAGAATCAAAATAAGTGTAATAACTATAATGAGCAATTTAAAAAGAAAAACTTAAATTGCAGGCTTGCAACCTAAGATGCACTATGGTCCAACAACACCTGCCTTGAAAATAGCACTGCTAAGTCTGTGTGGGCCAGCATTACTCTGGCTTTTTATCTTCCAGATCTCAAATCACCTTCATAAGACCTGCTAAAGGAGTTACTTGATTTTCCTGGCAAGCCACAGTGCCCTGGCTACCACACAGCCCATTCCTGTAACATCTGTTTGAGTGAATTTCCAGATAAAGTCCTCTCAGGAAACTGCCTGTTAGGAAGAACTAACTCAAGGCCTTACACTGAGAAACTTTCAAACCCCAGTCTGCTTATATTAGCACTGCTAGAAATGTAGGGTAAATTGATTTTTATATGAATTTACTCCATGGGAAAAAAAAATACAAGGCATTTAAACTCCTAGTCTGAAGAGCAATGACACAGAAGAAGTTAGCAAGAATGGAAACCAGAGAAAAATCTGTCAGGACTCTAAACAGAATGGATGGGGGTGGATTGCGGATTCCTTCTGCAGCCCATAAACTCTAAGCCCAGAGGGTTTTGTGATTTAATTATGAGCAGGACCATGGAATTCCTAGTAGGAATGAGAAGTCAGTTCCCATGCAACTCTGATGAGATCACCATGACAGCATGAAGCACAGTTCTGCCTAGAGGCTGGAAATAGCGCATACAGCTGGCCACATATTGCTGTGCACAGCCAGAGCATTTCTACACATACATAAACATGATCAGCATCTACTGCTGAAACTGATTTGATAAATTTGCCATGCTTCAATAATGGGGAAACGGATATTTTATGTAAACTTGGGTAGAGGCAAGACCAAAAGATGCTTAAAGCAAGTTTACATCTGTACAAAAACACCAGCTGTGTGATCCTGCCTTCATGCTTTTCATGCAGTTTCCTAATAAAATGGCTAAATGTAGTGTCTAGAATCTGCATCTTTTTAATCCAGATTTGTTAAATTTGGAAGTTTAGTTGCTTTAGATTTTTCCATCTGCTGGCTCGCTTGTGCATATTGTCTCTGTTAAAAATACCTATCCATAATGATCTGAATGGAACTTGGAAAAAAAAGTCCTTTCTCACAGTGAGCTTCCATAATCTCAGATCCCTAGGAGAGATGAACCGTCATTTTCTGGCTTTACCTTTACCATGAACACTTTTAAAAAGAGAAAAGGATTCCCCCTTTAAAACAAACTTGCCATTTACCATAATTCCTGCATTACTAACATCCCAATACCTGTTTCTCATTTCAGAGATACGACGCATTCATTCTTGCATAGATGCCATTTGCACTTGAACCAGTTATAATTGGACACAAGAAAAAAAATATCTGAGGATGACGACCTACAGAGGCAGCTTTCTCAGGTTTCCAACAAGCAACACATCTGTGTACCTAGAGTTTTCCAATGTGTTAATATTTATATTAACACATATCCAATGTGTTAATATTTATATTAACACATTGCTCCTCTATTATCATTTCAATTTGTAGAGTAATCGTTAATCAGAAAAGGGGCATAAACTCAAACAGGTAATATCAACTGGTGGAACTTCACTGGTTCCAGAGCTTCCCATTTTCCATGCCTTTTGCTTTGCAGCAAGTTGACATTTCCACAGTGATAAGAAGCTGCAGGCCTTCAGTTCTAGCATGGCCCCATTGTCCTTCATTTCACTCACTTTGCACCAGACCTATGGTTTTCCATAGCACAGTGCTTTTCCCTTGCAGTGTTCAAAGGTAGCTGTGTCTTGTTTTCTCCCACTCATCCCAGTTCCTTTATTTAACTACAGCAATGATAAGACAACTAGAAACAGCTGACTATCTTTTGGCCAGTTTTTGTTCTCACAGATAGTCACGTATTGTGTTTCTTCATCTCTGGACCACAGTTCAAGCTTCCTTCTCTGTATACAGATAAACAGATAACCTTGGTGCTCTGTTGTTGTTCTTTTTTTTTTGTTATTAATCATGATACTCCATATTCTGTGCATTATATGTATTTCTGGAAAGTCTGATAAAACAGCTACCTTTTCTATGCCCAGCTGGAAAATTAGAGGACACAGGTGATCTCCACCTGGTAAAGTAGTACTGAGAGCCTGTCAGCAACTCTAGGAGTACACTGGAAGATGTTTAACCCTTACTTTTCCTCTTTGCAAGGTATGCATTGCTGCAGTTATGTCACTCTTATGAGTTTATGGCTAAAATCACTTTATATATATATATATCTTTTAGGTTCTTACCTGCTGGCTCAGGGACTGATACTTTTTCTAAATACACTATTGCTAGTAATGGTGTATGTTACAAGAATTTCTACAACAAAAACATTTCAGTCTTTTTTAAAATTTCCAAAGTATTACGTCTGCAATCAGGAAACTCCTAGTTTTCTAGAGCATGCTTACTTGTAGATGCAAATTTGTAGCAATGCTTTTTCTTACCATGAATTTTTAAATGCTCCCTTGCACATAATTATAGAAGTTTGACTTCCGTGTAAGCGTCTCATCTCATTTACGATTTTTATTGGTAGCATTTCTTTTTAGTTATATAATATGAGGACAATTGATGTACCATATCTTTATTTACATGTTCTATAGGAATTATTGACAGAAAACCAATCAGAAACTTGTCAATAAGTAAGAAAACAGATATTCCTTTTGATTTTTTGGTTGCTTTATTTCTAACTTAACGTGTATTTAATCAACATCTGGCAAACGATGGTTTTAATTGTGTGTGTGTATTGTACAAATTTAAACATAGCTCAGAACAAGTACTGAAAGAGGTACTCAGGACAATTTTTCTTATTTATTTTTACAAACCAGCAAACTGTTGCAGGACTGTTCATCTATCCTTGTGTCACAGCAGTTTCAGTGCTGTATTGTAGTGAACTGACTGGCCAAACAGTGGTGCAGAAAACCTTAAAAACATTTCCTTTTTCAACAGATGACTGTAGGCAGAGCCCTTCCAAGCATGAAATTTGTGTATGGTTCAACATTGGGCAGTAATTTCAATAGCATCCTTAAATGTGTTCCTGTTACTTTCCACCTTTTTACTCATTGGGGTGTTCGCCAGTCTGTGCACCTGATTCGGTCTGGATTGGCTCTTTGGAGGCATCAACCTCTCTAACTGTACAGGAAACTTTGTACTTCAGTTGGATGTCTGAAGTCATTGCTTTGCGTTGTAATACAACCCCTCTTGTGGTATAACATAGTCCCTCCAAAAGGATAATTTCTGACATGCTCTGCTTTAAATTTAGGTATGAATCAGATAATTTTCATTGCCAGATCTGTATCTTCCTGTGTTTTAGTGTTGTTCATATGGATTTTTTTTTAATCAAGAGAAAAATGGGAAGAAATGTTTTAGTGGCACTTAGTTAATCCTGACTTTTTGACTTGTCCTTACTACCCTAAAGGCAGATACAAGCGGACAAAGGCTCTGCTGTTGCTTACCTGATATATACTTGGTGATGATTTGGCCCAGTTTTGAATGTGGCCTTCCACACCTGTGCTACTTGTTGCCACAGCCCTCTCTCATAAGCACTGAAGCACCTGAAAGCAGTCAGATGGGGCTGCAGCACAGATGTACCAGGAAGACTCGCCTCTCTACTGCCCACATAGCTCTGATTTTCAGTAACTCCAGATTTAAATTTTGTTTCACTCCATTTTTTTTCAGTGCTTTGTAGATCCTCTCTCAGCACCTTTCCCACTTTATTCCCCTCATTATTGGGCTGTAATATTTCAGGTCATTCAAATAATGAAGCCATTACAACAGGTTTCCCCTGAAAGAAGTAGTAGCTGTTCTTATAGCATCTCACAGCCATCCAACAGAAACTAGCAAGGCTTGTATACCCCTTTCTCCCAGCTGCTTATACCACAGCAGAGAAAAAATGACTATACATGTAGCACTGGAGTGTGAAGCATTCACCAGGTGATGGATGTGTTGACTATTGATTCCAGTAGACTCTGCAAGACAAGCTTTGGGCCATACAGGAGGGAAAGAAAAATGCTCAAGCTTGAACACATTGCTGAGTGCCAAGGGCTGAACACACAGACCTGCATTAAGGTGGTAGAAGTCTGCTCCCTTGGCATCTGCTGGAGCCAGCCTTAGAACAACAAAAGCCTTGCATCCTCCTGAGCTGCTGGAAGTGTGACTGCAGCATCACAACAGGGATGTCTGCAACTTCAGAAGGCCTGGTCTCTTATTCTGGTTCTAAACATAGGAAAACCTGTTTGTAAAGCCATCCATCTGACTATGAGCCTGTGCTGGACATCAACAGTATTCTATTTACAACTGAATGTCTTTTTGTCTTTTTTTTTTTTTTTAAATAAAAAACGTGCTGGTTTATTACTGTGTGTTTTGTTGTGATCAAGCAAGATTTTCAAAATGTCTTCAGACATGCAATCTGTGTTTTAAGTCTCTGCAGCCTTCAGAGGTCATGTATTTTTTATCAGACAAAAGCATCTGCAAGTTGATTTCGAGTATAAATAATTTAATCACATGATAATTATGCTTTTAAATCAGGTGCTTATTTAAAATCCTAGCAAGTATTTCCTAGGGATGGCAAACAAATACATCAGTTTAAACGGGTCTTGGATTTGCCGTGCTTCTCTGGAGTTCTTGGTTGTAGGCAAGCATTTCACTTAAAAAGAGGTCGTAAATAATGAAGCAAGATGGCTCTCTCAGGAAGCAGTTCATACCAGGTCATCCACTTACTTCTGTTTCATAAGCTGCTGGGCACAGTAAGAATTACACATGCTGCTCTAGTTGTTTTCATTAGTTCCTTCAGCATCAAGGCCTGACAATGCTGAAGTTTTCAATGTAGTGTTATTTACTAAGGGGGGTGACAATTATTTACTGGAAGTGACCTGTGTTTGTCTTCTGAAACAGGTTACCAGCTGAAGCTTATTCTGCAGATGAACGGTAGGTAAAATGGGCTGAACAATGAAGTATAATCCTGGTCACTGTTTTCCCTTCAACCATCATTCAGAATAAATTAGTAGGAGTGGCCAAACCCTTCTGAGTGTTTTTATCGTGTTTCTGCCGTGTCTTCCTGCAAGCCATACTGCCTCCTGCCAAACAGGAATGCAGAGCCCTCTGACAGTGGTGGTCATTGTTCTGCACTCACCATGGGACAGGGCACACTTAGTACACATTACAGTAAAAGCTTGGATGCTCTTTTGTTGTTAACAGCTCTAAAAAAAAAACAATCACAATCATTCAAATACTTACAATAGAGTTACCAGGAAGGAGTAGCAGAATCCCAAAGCTATGCAAGTTTTCCTTATTTGCTAGCTTACAAAAGGTGTTGCCACTGCAAATTTTATCTGTTTCAGCAAGTGCTACATGTGGAACCAATTTATGCAGTGTTTAACAGCATGTTTCCAAAAAAAAGAAAAAAAATCCAGTGTGGAAGGCTCCTCCTAGAGTATAATTCAGTCAAACCGCAGGAGAGCAGGCTCCTCTGGAAGCGTACTTCCTCACTGCAGGCCAGTGGCAAGAAGAAAACTGAGGGTATGTTTTGATACGTACAGCTCGTCTCTGATAATCTGCACACATAAAAGCACCACTCCTTGAAAATAAGGCATCAGGACTCCCATCAGGTTAGAGGCAGAGTAGGGCATACCAGGAGCGCCGAGACTAAAAGGAGCTTTGTCTCCCCACCTTCCCCCCATTGTTGGTTGCACACAGGGAAAACCACTCTGCTGCTAAATGACACTGTTTTGCTTTTAAGTAAGCGATTTGCAGGTTACAAGGTAAACATACCATCAAAATGTGAATGGTGGAGTCTCCTGTCTTTGCAAAGCCACAAACCTTATGCTTCCATTATGAAGTTAGAAATCAATAATAAACCACGAGCTTTGGAACACTCCCAGCAGCGCTGCTGCACTGTCTACAGAGAAGTTGTCCAGCAGAGCAGACACAGCACTGTCTAGTTCTTCAGACACGAGTATTATCACTATTAAACCAGCATCCAGGAGAGGAAGAATAGCACAGATAGTGCATTTCCCACAAAACAACATCAGGAAACAACTGGTACCCCGGATATCACCAGATGGTAATTATTTGTGAGTTATTATTCTTTAGTAGAAATAGTTGTGACTTGCATCACTTGAATACACACAAATGTGTTGCCCTTCCTTCACTGCTGCAGCTGTGCCTTGAAATACCCGGCCCCAAGGCACCCTCCGAGCGACGCAGTGCATGGACAGCAGCGGTGCTCACACGCGGCATTCTCCCCTCAGCCCCTGCCTGATGCTGAGCAGTGTCTGTCTCCAACAGCACTCCTCCAGGCCTGCACTCATGACATTTTGTGTGGATTTCAACGCATGCTTAGCATTTCCCACACAATTTCCAAAACTATAACCCTGCAACCACGAAGTGGTCTCAGCCAGGACTGTGTTTATTACAGCTTCAAACCCTCCAGACATTATCTGGCCTTCTCCTTGCTGCCGTGGAAGTCCACGCATTGCAAAGCACACAACAGCCGTGTGCCTGGGCACAGATATTGCCTCAAGGAGCTACCCCAGAGGACAGTCTGTGTATTCTGACAGACAGCTCATTCAGTGATGGGAAACAAGAATAAGTCCTCATTTATGAAATAACATCTCAGCACTTCATTTCAATGCCAGTTTTCACACACAACACTGCTAAGCACCGTGTCCAAAAGTCTCAACAAAAACTCCCATCTCAGGGCTACTAATGAGCTAAATAACCACTTTGAAGCCCACAAAAGGCAGAAAAGCTCCCTGTGTCCCAAAGCACCCTGACTGAGTGCCATGTCCCTGCAGGCACAGACGGGGTGGGAAGGCCCAGGGCCAGCAGCAAGGCAGGATGGCCCAGCCTAGCCAAGTGACACTGCCAGCATAGACAGTGCCACCCGCACCACTCTTACACACCGCTTTCCACACACACAGCTAGGTCCCGTGTGCCATGGAAGAACAATGACAAAGACAGGTGCCTGCCCAGCCTACATGGCATGGGATGCACAGGCTGGGAGCAGCACTGGTGTCAGGGGGTGCACGCTCCGTGCTGCTGGACCAGGGACTGCGGGCACCATGGCTCGGCAGCCCGTCCCAGGGCCTGGCGTCTCACCCGCTGGTTACCACACTGAGCTCAGAAGCACATCACCACCCTGCAGGACTCACCTGTGGGTGTCTGGCACATCTTCTGTGTGCTCCCATTAGCAGCATCTGGTTGCAGCTTCGCTTCTTGTGGGACATGCAAACTCAAACCAGAACTTCATCCCCCACCACAAGGGGGAAAGCACAGTCAGATCTTTCTCCAGCAAGAGACTCCAGAGTCCTTTTTCTTCCCCCCAGCTGCTTCCTTCCACTGTTGTCTATGTCCCATCTCCCCTGCCCTTGGCTTTTGCCCTCCAGCCATCCTCCAGGGAGCCCACACCACACATCCCCTCAGGGGAAAGGAAGGGAGCCCTGACGGCAGCTGAGCTATACAAGAGCAGGGCAGGGGGAGCCAAGCCCAGCACCTTCAGGGGAAGCCCCCGCCATGGTGCCCTTGGTGCTTGTAGGAGATCAAAGGGCCAGGCTCAGAGGCCACAGCTCAGAGAAGAAACTATGAGGGCCAGAAATAGTTTAATACAAATGTGCTTGATGCGGAGATAAATTGTGGCATGGGCACAGCAGGATCTCAGAGAAGGCTTTCGGCCAAGGCTGGGTGTTGTGTCACTGTGCCCCCGGTTGCACTGTCAGGTTGCTCCTGGCTGCCTTGGTGCAGAGCTGGGCCCCCGGGGCGAGAATGGTGGTGTGGTATTGAAAGGCTGCTCTTCCTGGGGGAACTCATGTTTTCAGGCTGCTTGGATTCTTTGTTCTGTGCCAAACACACACACAGCCTCAACCCACCATTTCTAATGGCTCCTGGCTATCACATGTGTGTCAGGAGGGGGAGCCAGAAGTCACTGCGGCAAGCGCTGTGGTAAACACGGGATGACATGGAACACAGCCTTTTAAAGAGGAATACATAGCAAGCTCTGGTCCAACACAGGGTGCTGTGTGGGAATGACAAAAAAATTACCTTCCCTGATGTTGGATGCAGCAGATTCATCCAAACTCACTTCCTTCTCCACAGACCACTGAAGTAAAGATCTGTTTCTGTGGCTCTTTCTTGCCCGGCATTACTTCGTAACACACACTGTGCAGCAGCCTGGCTGCTCTCACAGCTCCACAGGAGCAGCACAGCACCCAAACAAGCAGGGCGACTTCCAGCCCTGCCCATGCCGCTGCTGCCAGCTGGGACCAGTGCCCTGAAACACCCCGGTGCTGGCACCAGAGCAGCGTGCTGCAGCACAGCTCCCCAGAGGGCATGGGTGCTGCACATCCCACAAAGGGTGAGCTGGGCTTTATCAGCAAGCAGCGTTTTAATTATTCAGGAAAAGAGTTGTAACTCTGCGGCCATGATGCAAAGAGCCCAGCCAGAACTCCTACAACATTGCCAGCCATTTGCCCTGGTGCCAAAAATATTTGAGAGTAAGTTGGTTTCATCACTACCCCAATTGTTTGGCATGAAGGATGAAATAATTTAAACTGTTGGAAAGGACTTAAGTTTCAGATTTGTGCCGGAACTGTGAAAGCTACAGAGGGAGAGAGCAGCTCACCCTCACCCTGGAGCAGGATTTATGGATATTCCCATGCCTGGCCGTGTGAGCCAGGAGGCTGCGTTCAGTCACTGGCCTCTGCCAGTCTTGTAGAGTCAAACGCTGGGAATGTGACTGTAACAAAATCAAGTTGTGTCAAAGGCACTACATGGATCAGTGAGAGCGAGCTATGACAGGCCTGTGTTGTTCCATAGTCTGCTTTACCAGGTGTCTTCATGCTCTGTAAAAACTCTTTTTTTTTTTCCCATGCTGATACAGATCAGGTAGGAGAGCCCAGCGGCAGGTCTCATCACACACCGTCTCTGGAGAACATCACTGGTCGTCAGGACCGTGGTTATCGAATCAAGATGCTGGCAGCTTTACGCCTGGTGTCACTGTTTTGCTTGATGTGTATGTGCCATTTGTTTCCAGATGCAGGATGCAATGGAAGAGCAAGTCTTGCTGCTGTTTCAGGGTTGGGACTGGTCTATGCTCGTCCAAGGGTGGAATGTCTATCAGCTCCAAGTGAGAAATTTCCTTCCCACTTGTCTGCTTCTTGTAACAACTGTGTGCTAGTCCAGACAGGCTTCATGTGTGTCCCACAGAGCTCCCTGCCTTTCAGCCTGGGGACACAGTGAAACATGGGTTTGCAAGTCTTTCCTATGAAACAACAGCGATTTTTAAAATGCTGTTAGCCAGTCAGTTTACCTGTTATGACTGGACGTTGAATTTGGATCCCAGCTGCCATAGAGCATCTTTGTCCCTTCCTGCTTCTTGGCAGGATGAGATGATAGATTGGAGTGAGCCCAAGCCAGCTCCAGAGACACAGCTGGCACCTCCAAGAGAAGATAAGCCTCTCCCAGCCTCCAGAGTCTGCAACTGCACCTCACTGCTTACCCACAGAACAACCTCAAACTAAAGTGTTTGGTTGCCAGTGGATGCCAGGTTTTCCTTTCTGTGTGTGCAGGAATAAGTGTGAGCGCAGCACTGGCCCTGGTCCCTGCTGCTCATTGCAGCCCCAGCCTTGCTTGTGCCCGTTTCCTGTGTCAGCAGCCTGGGCATTGGTACAGGACATGGATCACTGTTCCCCGTAGCAGAGTTTTCCCTCCTCTCTCTCCCTGAAAGCATCCAGAGCCCACTTTGACCTTGGGAACTTTCTTAACAGATCTCTGATAGCTGTGAGACACCTGCACCAGGAAAGATACTTGCTTTGTACTGCAGTGGGACAGCTTGTGACCCTGTGGGCAGCAGAGAGCTGGGCGGTAGCACTGGGCAGCAGCAAATGGCCACCAAGAGAAGTGGAGGCAGAAACACTCCCTGCACCCGGGGAGCAGCTGCAGGACAGGAGGGAGAGCTTGGACCCCCGGCAGCCTTGGGAGCTGAGGCGCCTTTCAAAGCTCCCTGGACAGCACGCTGCTCAGCTCCTAGTGGGCTTGCAGATCTCAGCCCCAGTGGGATTTTATTTTTTCCTCCACAGAGAGGAGCAGCATGACCCAGCTGTCTGCACCCATCACTGGTCACGAGTAGCTGAGCTGTTCAGGCATCCTGTTTTCGACCTCTGCTAGAAGACCTTTAAGTGAATTATCTCAGCACAGACAGCGGAAAGACTCATCTTAGGGCTCTCTCCCTCTGTCAGCGAGTTGGGCCACCAGTGGACAGTGGGACAGGCGGTGGCTGCAGGGAAGGGACCGGATAGCTGGAGCTGGGGCCACAGGCTGTAGAACCTGGTGTTTAAAGATAACCAACATCCGACAGAGACAGAGTATTTTCCTGCTGGAGATGAATGAGAGGACTCACACTTGGTATGCCCAACCTGCATGCACACACACGGCCATGCTGTGCCCAGGGGCTGGAGGCCGCTGGGGTGCCGTGCCTGCAGCAGCTCACAGCTGCCTCCCTCATCAGCAGTTGGCGAGGCACGGCCCAGTGCTGAGAGGTTTTTGCTTTACTGGGCACGATGGCATTAAACATTTATCAACACCAAAATGTAAGAAAGCTTTTTCCTGCAACCACAGCCTAACGCGGCCTGTGCACTGAAGTAGAAAGGGCAGCTCAGGACTCACCTGAAATGCTCTTCTGCACACGTGGCAAGGCAGGGCCCCATCCTGTCCTTCCCATAAAATCACACCAGCCCACAGTGCGAATGCTGCTGGCTCCTTCGGCACCACGGCTGCTGCAGAGCTGCAGACCCTGGTGCAGTGGGCCACCCCCTGCAGCAGGCAGCCGTGATGGTTTCTCACACACATCCAAGCCGTGGTGATGCCCATGAGAAAAGCTTGGTGACGCTCCCTTCTGCTCATGCCAGGCACAAAGCCTCCCTTGTAGGGGCGGAGACCTTCTTTCCAAGGGAGGGAAACTGCTCAACTAGATCACTCTCGTCCATCATCGCTTACCTTGACCAAGATCTTCTTTAAAGCTCACACAACAGAACAGGCCAGTAACAAATCAGTCTGCATGTTGATGCCACCTCAAGTCCCTTTTTGTGGGGTGAAGACAACCCTCACGTTCAGTGTGTGTCCGAGTCACTTTCTGCAGAGTGGCTGTAGGCCCCATGCAAGCCCCTGCAGGTGAGGAGGATTCACGGGGCTGTCCGAATGACACCAAGCCAGGGCCTCACCACAAGACACCAGGTTTTGGACATGTATCGAGTTTGATTTCAGATCGCATAGCAGGTTAGGCAAAGAACTTTGAAACCAGCTGGTAACATTAAAAATCTTGCCACAAATGGCCAAGAGCAAATATTAGCCATCGGAGAGCAGGATTCAGCAGACAGTTGCCATGAGGGCAAGGTGTCAAGGAGCACTTCTGAGAGGGGAGCAAAGAGTATCACACACCATACAAAGCAGCACTTTTCTCTCAGTACAGATTTTATTACAATTTAATTACCAGCTTCATCCCATTACAAAAAAAATGCCATTAATTTGTATAGAATTAAAGAAAACATATGTGAGGATAAATGATTACAAAGACAGACCCTGTGAAGTGCAGCAAACTGTTTTCATTACTTTGTGTAACAGCAACGCTGATTACACAGTTAAGGCAAGTCATTTTTCTGGGCTAATGTTTGTGTATGCACAACAGCAGTGAAAAGCATCCACAACGGCAGTCATTGACCAAATGTTTTAATGTTTTTAATTTATTACAGTATGAGAAAAAAAAATCACAAATGAAAGAAGGAAGAAAGGTAACTTTGCCTCAGCAGCTTCCAACACTGCAGGCAACAGCTATCAAGTAGCCCTGCATGCCCTGGAGTGAATCATCACTTCATTATAGCTCTCACTTGCAGGCACACCATCCTCCACTGAAGTACTTTAAATAGCAGGCTGTCTTTAAATGGAGCTGTGCAAATTCACAGTATGATCTGTCACTTCGCTTCCCAGCCCTTCGGAAGCAGACGGCCCAGCCAGCCTGCCTCAGCCATTCAGGGGGCTGGGGCCAGCAGCCTGCTCGCTGCTCGGGGGCTGCAACACCACCTAGCTCTCCTGCTGGAACCTAGGGACCCCAGGCACTACGGACAGGACAATCAGAGTTCAGCTTTACTTAAAATCAGAAAGCCCCTTCACGTGAAAAAGCAGGGAAAAATGATGACTTTTGGCTAGGTATCAGCCTTGCAGGAGGCAGGGCCGCACAGCACAGCACATGCTGGTGCTGCTTGATATCCTGCACGCTCCCACACTTTGGTGGCCACACTTCGTCTTGACCATCTTTTCCCTGAGCGCTGTGTTCAGCCCTCCAGATGAGGATTGCTGACCTCATAGCTGCTTGGCACCTTAGCCCTTGATGCTGCTAATGCAAACATTTTTCAGCTTCAACCAGAGTAGCACAAGGTGAGACAAGGTAAGTGGAAAACATGGCTGCTTTTTATTAGCTCCTCTATGTCTAGTGTATGTTTATCATGACATTGACAAGAACGGCCTCCATCCTCTGCACGCTCAGCCACCTACTGAATTGCACACAGCCAGGCCAAGTTCCCTGCACAGGCAGCTAGGCGTGCTCCTCAGCACCAGTGCATCTTCAGCCATAAATGCCAAGCTGTTCTCGACAGGGAAGCTGAAAATTTGCAGCTGGCAGGCTCATCCAGAACCCTACCGAATTTATTTTGAAGTAAATAACACTGCCTGCCTAGAAGGACCTGACTCCCAAGCAGGTATATACGTGCTTCCTCCGGGACCCAAATACAGAATTATCACTTCATTTGTCTGCGTTTGCTGCACAGACACACTTGTGGAGAAGCGTATTAAACCTTGGCATTTGTTCCTGAAAGAAAAATTTTCAGAGAAAAAGAATGTCTCCCAACAGGCTCGCCTGCAATGCTCTGTTCTACCCCAGAGAAGTACAAAACACCCACTGAAGTTCTGCCCAACTTCTTTAAGCCTTTTTAAGGACTATGATGGTGCAGGGAAAGGGAAGGAAAGGAGCCTAGTCATTGCTTTCTCTGGAGACTGCATATTGCACAAGCCTCTGCACACGACAGCTTTATAGCTACCCTCACTTTTTAAATTAAAAACTAGCGCTGATAAAGGAACAGATTATTTTCCATTCTTTGCTGTCAGGTTCTGTCACCAACAACAGTGGGATGAATCTGAGCTTGTTTTTCCTCCCTCCTCCCAGCCCTAGCCCTGGGGATAGCTTGTCCTGGAATTTTTTTCCTGAGAGGCATCTTTATCTCAAGCAACCTCAAAAAGAAATACAGCCAGAGCCTTCAGTAAGCCTTCCTACTCCCTATGGTTTCAGAGGCTCAAGAAAGCCCCTTGGTGTAATGATCTGGGAGGACCATGTGCTGCTGCACAGCTGCTGTGCTCCTGGGGCAGTTTGGACTTGGGAGGGCTCCTGGCATTGCTGGGCATCCTCGAACCAGCAAGCACAGCAGGGTCTCACCTTCAGGTTAAGCAAGGCACCAACAGCTTCTGCAGGTGTCAGTAACAGATCACAACAATTTGCAACCTGTTATTCTAAGGGTAACGTGGTAAATGACCTAAGCAGAAGGAATCTGCCTAGCAGCAATGAGACTTCTGGTTTTGCTTTAAAATGAGGTGTGACTGTTGCCATTATTTCAAATAATGTTTTTCATGTAAAATGGAATATGCTTCTTCTAATGAGGTTTCGAAGTTGGCTTCAAGGCAAGGATTTAAAGCCTCCTTGGAGGTCAGAAGTATTTTTTCTAGTCCCTTAAAAAGGGGTTGATATAGGATTTAATCAGGAGTGGGGAGAGTAACAATTCATTCCAAATGCTATAAATCAGAGATGGTTTGCTGGAGAAAATCCACCTGTTGTCACTTTTAACAGAAGGCAAGGCACAGTGGAAACAACAGACCTTAATAAAGCCCTTCCCAAGATGGACGGCAGCACAGCAACAGCTCATGGTGTAACACAGGCAGCAGAGCCTTGCGGTGTGCCCAAAGCAGAGCTGTTCGGCAACGCTATAGGAAACACTCAGCTCTGTCACTGTTCTCTCCCTAATAAGATTCCCCATGGAGATTAGATTGAGCAGACACAAGAGATGGTGGGATGGAGGCAGGGGAAAAGAAGTCGAAATAAACTGCTCTGCTGGGTGTTATTTTGTTTGCCTGGTATTTGTATCATTTCAGATTTTACGCTGCACCAATCAGGCCATTAAGTGTTTATAACATCCCATGGCCCGCTGCTGATCTTGGGGTATGTCTGTCTATACAAACCACTGCTCTGCTGAGAGCTGCACAGTTACCCCAGGGGAGCTGTTACTGAAACACCAGCTCTGCAAAGGAGTGGCTGCAGCTGTGTAAAAATATCCAGGCCAGCTCCAGAGCAGCTGCTTCAGGTGCCGGCAGCAGCAGAAACCCCGCAGCCAGGAGCTCAGCTTGGCTCACCTGTCCCCAGAGGGTCAGAAGGAATGCTTAGCCAGGTAGCTGGTGCTGACTTGCAGCATGCTTGCAGCAGTACCACAACCAGGCTGCAGCCCATTTCATTTCACCTGGGTGTTTCAGGTGAGCTGCAGTCACTGCAGTGATGACCATCAGGATGCACTGTCAAGATTTTGCCTACTGCAGACTGCGGCTACTCTTACTTGAGGTTGGCTCTTGCCTCAGTCACTGCAAAGTAGTAGGTTAAAACATTCCGTCACAACAGTAAAAACTGGGGAGCTTTGAGCCCTTTTTCATCACTCAGACATTTCCTGAAAATACTCCATGGGTCTTTTATTTAGAAATTTGGCCCTGTACCCACTTCCTCCTCTGGAATACACTCCTGCTACAACATCTGGTGAGTATTGTGCTGGAAAGAAATACAGTTACTACAAGATAATTTGCCCTGGAGAATATGATGGCATTTTTATAGCATAAAGTTTAAAGCTGGAAGACAATCTTTGGTCTGGATGTTTTGAGAAATCCACTTCAAATGACTTCATTTCTCCAAAAGCTCTGTCACTTGAATAAGATGCAGCAACATCACAAGTTACCATGCACTGAAGGATCCCATGTGAAATTCTAACGGCTTTCAATTTGATTCGGAAGTTGCATTCCAGTGAAAGAGGAGCCACAAAGTATCTTTCTCACCAAGTACAGGGAAACAGTCACCCCAGGTTCTTCATGTACTTGAACAGGCCATGGAAGAACTACCCACTGATAATGTCACTTCTCACAACCATTTGTACTGAGCTAGGCAGGAGCTTGGTTAGGTTTCCAAAAGCTAAGAAAACCCAGATACTTCATTTGCAGCCCTGACTCCCTGAACCTCCCTCAAGAATTTTTGTTTTACTCTGTATGCTGAAAATGGGTTCTGCAGGTTTTTCAGGTTTCATCTTCTAGACAAAAAACACATAAAACAACATTATGAACAATCGCAGGCTCTTCAAGTACATATACACATTTTTGGCCATTAAAAAAGTCACAATACTAAGTCCCTGCAAAATACTGTGGATTACTCCAGTTTCTTGGATGTACAGTCCCCAAAACACCTCACTGGTACAGACAAAGCTAACTCTGAAAAATCTTAGTAGTTTCAAGTGCTTCAGATCAGACATTCCAGTCCCCAGGACCCTCCACGGGCTGGGCACTAGCCTGCAGGAGTTCCAGTGCATTTAAACCATGATGAACAGCTCAACATGAGCACGAACAAGGCAGGTGTGGTGAGGCACAAACGGGATTAGAAAACATGGCAAGGATTAGGCATACACAAAGGTAACTGGCACTGAAAAGCTCTGTAGGTACCAGTAGGTACCTGAGCTCAGGTAGTAAGGATAAAGGATCTAGACAAAACAGACAATCCAGAGATGGAAATCCATTTCTTAGTAAGGCTTTGAGTGTGTGTGGTGTGTTTTTAAGTGCTTTTCTTAAATTAATTATCATAAAAGACAGTGTAGCATTCTTTAAACAGTTACGTTCCTTCATTCCAGTACAAAAAACATATATGCAAAATATGGCTTAAGACCCATGATCAGTTAGGATATAATTTTATAGCTTGTATTAAAAATACTTTTATCCAAATGATAAATATTTTAAAATAAGCGTTTACAAAAATAAATGGTCCATTCCCATAAGGAAGGACATATATAGCTGAAATTCTGAATACATCTTCAGGCAACACAATTATTGATGAAGCTAGTTAATAAAATCTTTGGTATGAGAGTATAGTACATTAATATTCATGCACCGTTGTCTTCCCTTGGCAGATACACTGTACAGATGTCTAAGTGAAGAGGCAGCTTTTCCTTAATTTCTTGATATGTCTTCCAAATACAACATACAAATATTTCTAACATGTCTTCCTATGATAATAGGAGAAAAGCCCAAGATTCTCCTGGCTCTTCCTATGACTTTCGTATCTAAAACAGAAATGAAGATGGGAGGAAAGAGAGAACATGAACACAGTTAAATTTCATTCTAGCTAGTGCGCAGCATCTAGGAAAAATAAAAATCAATACAAAAATTACTCTAGAGGAAAGCCTGTTTCCTTCAATATTGTATGCATCAACAGCCAAGACAGGATAATGATGAATGTGAGGACTGCTGCAGTCCCAGGCACACAAATAGGAGGCTACTGAGCTAGGTAAGGAGGCAGTTTTGCACTTGAGCATGGCCTTGGATATGAGGGTGGTGTGAGTGTGGAATGTCACATCCAGGTCTGGTGGTCCTGTTACACAGGGGGCATTGCGACTCTGCACAGATACAAAAGAGTAACAAGAACTGGATAAAAGAGCCTTGGAAAAAAGACTTGGAGAGCTTTAGCAGCTTATTTTACAGAGTCGCTCAAGTCATCGAGGCACCAGCACCTCCACAGGGAGACAACATGAAGTGTCAATTGGCACAGAAACAAGGGATTAAGGGCTCTAATCTGGTAGAGAAAGGCGTAATAAATTTTCAGCTGGAGCTGAAAACAACTTTGTAAGATACACACTTCTAATACTCTGGACAATTAACTGGGATCAAGGGACGTGATGGATCCTGTTTGTTTTTTTGTTTTTTTTTGACTGGTCCATGAATGATTTTCTGAAAATGCGTCTGTAAAATGCTGATGACTGAACCCGATGAAGGAAGGTGATGGCAGCTAAGGAAGCACAAGAGTTAACCTCAAAGGTCTAATGGTTCTCTGTTAATCTTAAACCCTGACTCTGTGGAAAGTCCAGCTGAGGGACTGATCTGGGAGCAAAGTGTAACAGCCCAGACATCACCCGAAACATCCAAGAGCCTGTGCTACAGATCAGGGATAGCAGCCCACAGCTCCAGAAAAAAGAAAAAAAAAAAAGAAAATGACAATGCCCAAATATGACTGCTGTGACCAAGGTGTAAGGACCAGAAGGCATTAATCTAAAATGAAGTTTGGGCTCTGATCCCCACCCACCCTGTAGAGATGGCACTTCCCCCAGCACGTGAAGGCCAAGAGGAAGCAATCCCGCTGAGCCAGCTGCCCGCTCCTGCTGGTGCTGACTCGCTGGTTCCCTGCAGCTGACCCACTGGGACATGCCAGTGCCCTTCCTGCTAAGGGTCGCCACCCTCACAGCAGCGCTGGGAGAGCAGAGGCAGGGCTGGGAAGCCGAGCAGGTACCTGCCCTGGCCAGCTGTTACGGAGCAGACAGCAGGGAGAGCAAAACCCAGAGCCAGCAGCAGAGGTGATGCTGTAGCTGTTTGGGCTCAGCAATCAAGCAGAGACCCATAGCCCTGGAACCGGTTGTGCTTCAACAGCTCCAGAAGGTGTGGGAGCCAGGAGGTTTGGGGCTGCTTTCCTGCCTCTGCCTCATGGCTGCTGGGAATCATGACCCATTGCTATAGCAACAGGAGCTCACATGGCTGCTGCCTTTAAAAAGGGCCCCTACTTGCGGCATCTTCTGTAGGCAACCTATCCATTATTTATACCTCTGCATGTCTGAAGTGCAATTTGTATCCTAACCTCATTAATGAATGATGACACCTTGACCCGCTCTATTAAGTAAGCCATGTTAGATCAAGAAGCACACCGCTCTCCCCAGTCACGTGCTAAAGTAAGGCAAAAGAGAGAAAAAACACCGAGGTACATTACCTGAGTGAGAGCAATACCAAAACAATGCAAATCCTGCAGCCACGCTAAAACAAGTGAGGAAAAACACTGGACCTAGAGAAAACGAAAAAGGGAACCCATTAGGACAGAGCAGAGCAGTGGAAGTTTATCTCAGTTCCTAAATCATCAATTGCTTTTAATATGCATAACTAAGTGTATTCAAATGAAGCTAGCACATTCACAATTATGTATGTGCTGTACCTAACCTACTATGAAGTACATCTACTACACCATAATTAATTTTTACTAGTTGCTTTGACATCATTCACTGTTTGCCTCTGTTTGCATAACTGTATTCTACTAAACCAAAGTGAGAGCTTCCTTAGGTGTTTTCTTAGTATGAAACTTAGCAAAAACACCTTTAAACACTACAACAAAATGCTAACCAGATTACTGGGACCTCACCCACATAATGTAGTGTTTTATTCCATTGGGTCAATGTACTGCCCATGGGGTAAGAGTACTGAGAAAATACAGCACATGAGATTGCAGTCCCTTACAAGCAAGGCTTCAGGGTTTTGTTTTATCCCATTTTTTGCCTTGTGCCTATCTCCTTTTTCCCTAAACAAACTGCTACTCTCCCTGAATCCTGCTGTGGAGGCAGCACGCTCAAGTTCCACTGGGTTCAATCATGCAAAGTCATCTTTTTGTAAGAAGCGTGCAGAATCAGGCCCTGTAAAAATAACTAATGCTACAGAAGGAAAACAGAACCAATGCCAGAAGCCCATTCAGTGCCAGCCATCAGTTCAGTTTCCTTGATTGCAACTAGTACACAGGACTTACTTTATTCCTGTAGCTGTATGTCTCATTTATTTTAATAGCACCTATGCACACATTCATATAAAATGTAGCAGGAAGGGACTGCATGCAATTATATATACAGCTATTCACAAATTATGCTTTCATAACAAAAACAAATATTCTTGTTCCTGTTTACAATTCTGAAGTACAGAGCCACATGCATACCTCAAACCTCTCACTAGAAACACTGCTTTAATGCGTCTGCCTGGAATTACATGCAGCTTAATGCTGATGTTCAATAAAACCTTTCTAATTCATACTTATCCATATACAAAAGCCTCACAAATATTTATATCAGCTTCTTTATCATCTAATATTCTATTTATATTTATGACTTCCCTATGAATTAAACTACACCTATCAATTTAAGGAAAAACATACGCTAGACTAACAAATCAGTGGGAGCCAATCACATGGACATGGACATTAAAGAAACAGCAGTGGAGCAACAACTTGGTTGCTCTTTCAGATGTAACCTCCCTAAGAGGGTCACTAGTAGCTGAATAACCTCCAGTCTGATGGTGGCTCTTTCATCAGCGTGAGGAAGAAGAGAAATTATTTCATTTTCTTATTTCTGAGAACCTTGTCTGATCTTCCTATTATGCTGCAATCAGCAATAGCAGTGTGAACAAAAACCTGAACAGCAAATTGGTTAAATATTCAAAGAAGTGACACACAAATATACGTCGAACTAAACTGTGTTTCTGCCCTTTGTTTCAGTCTTCTATTAGGAGGGAAACTGCCAAAAAAGCACATTTCATATAAGGTGCTTTTAATATCCCATAATTGAATGCAAATTTCTATATAAAACATCAACTAAAACTTAAATGATACGAGTTCATTATGAATTTCAAAAAATTCATCTTTCTTTCAGTTTCTTCAGCTTTTCAATTTCTTTCCAAAATATCTTTCTGTGAATAAAAAATATATGCCTCTCTGTAATCTGGGCATCAAAAAAAGCAAGAGAAAAAAAACACGTTTCCCTAAGGAAAATATAGTTAAGTTCATCCTTGCTTATTTTCCTGTCTTTCTTTTTAAATGATTTGCACTTAAATTGAAAGCTTTAAAAAAATCAAAAAATTTGAAAGCTATACAGAAAAATTGATGGCCTTGTGCAAAGCCACAGCAGCAGCAGCTGAATAGCCCTTCCTATTCAAGCCCTGAACAAATCATAGGAAATGAAGAGTTTAGCTAAAACAAAGCAAGTAAAATACCATTGTGAATATTGATTAAACTCTACGGTCTCTTGAATTTCCTGGCACTGTTTTCCTCAACAGCAGCTCAGTATGCTTTCCTCCATTAATTCCATTTAAATGGTGACAGTAAAGATATCATAAAACAAGCAATTTGTTACATGAAATGCAAGTTACATGATAAAATAAATTGCATCATAATCTGAAAAGCCATTCCATAAAGTGACAATGTATGCATTTATTTACCCCTGTCATTTAGCATACATTTCTCCATCTCAGAGTCTATCTCTGTGGAATCTGTGGTTTCTAGAAATAAAAGCAATACATCACAAGTTAGTACTCAGCTCAAGCAAACACACAAACATAATCAGCACATGCTAAATTCTGCAAAATACCACATTTCAGAAAAATATCATTTTTTGACAGCAAATATTAGCCCCTCCCAAAATAAATCATTGCTACAGTTAAACCTGGATATATTTTGATCAAAAGACAGAGTTACACCATCATTTGAATGCACTATAAATAGCTATAAATGGTTGCAGCAACACCTCTGATCTGGTTAGGCTCTAGCCACATAAGTAACATTACACACAGCCGTGCTGGCATTCAGACATGAGGGACAACTACTGACAACCACTGGCACATGAGTACTTTACGACACTCAAATTGTTTCCCAAGTGAGAAAAGCAGGAGCTAATCCTTCCGTAATGCCAGAATCTTTCATTGTGCTAAATACAAAATATTTGTGAGCCAACAACGAATGTGCTAATCTGAAAAAACAACCTTCTGATTTAATGTAGCACTATCCTTTCTGGTCTGTTCTTGAGTAAATCTCCATGCTTGAATATATCTGGCAGATGAAGCACTCAGAACGAACTGCTTGGCACAGATTATTTACCCAAATTCTGCTTTCAGCTAAATACTTGTACAGCTTCTTTTTGAAATCTGTAGGTGCTTTGAGCTAACATCTGGCACAAATAATTTTTGCCTCTAGGTAGCATTTTTTTTTTTTTTTTGCAAAATCAAGTCGAAAAGGAGATTGACCTTAAGAAAAGATTTTCAAGAGTTAGCAGCTATAAGGGGCTGCGTCAGGCTGGCGGGCGGTCACCAGTGGGGTCCCTCAAGGCTCCATTTTAGGGCCTGTACTTTTCAATATTTTTATAAACGATCTGGATGTAGGAATAGAAGGTATTTTGAGCAAGTTTGCTGATGACACCAAACTTGGAGGAGTTGTGGACTCGAATGAGGGTGGAAAGGCCTTGCAGAGGGATCTGGATAGGTTGGAGAGCTGGGCAATCACCAACCGCATGAAGTTCAATAAGAGCAAGTGCCGGGTCCTGCACCTGGGACGGGGAAACCCTGGCTGCATGTACAGACTGGGCGATGAGACGCTGGAGAGCAGCCTAGAAGAGAGGGATCTGGGGGTCGTGGTAGACAGCAAGTTGAATATGAGCCAGCAGTGTGCCCTGGCAGCCAGGAGGGCCAACCGTGTCCTGGGGTGCATCAAGCACGGCATCGCTAGTAGGTCAAGGGAGGTGATTGTCCCGCTCTACTCTGTGCTGTGCGGCCTCACCTTGAGTACTGTGTGCAGTTCTGGGCACCACAGTATAAAAAGGACATGAAACTGTTGGAAAGTGTCCAGAGGAGGGCTACGAAGATGGTGAAAGGCCTGGAGGGGAAGACATATGAGGAGTGGCTGAGGGCACTGGGCCTGTTCAGCCTGGAGAAGAGGAGGCTGAGGGGGGACCTCATCACAGTCTACAACTTCCTCGTAAGGGGGTGTCGAGAGGCAGGAGACCTTTTCTCCATTAACACCAGTGACAGGACCCGCGGGAACGGGGTTAAGCTGAGGCAGGGGAAATTTAGGCTTGACGTCAGGAGGGGGTTCTTCACAGAGAGGGTGGTTGCACACTGGAACAGGCTCCCCAGGGAAGTGGTCACTGCACCGAGCCTGTCTGAATTTAAGAAGAGATTGGACTGTGCACTTAGTCACATGGTCTGAACTTTTGGGTAGACCTGTGCGGTGTCAAGAGTTGGACTTGATGATCCTTGAGGGTCCCTTCCAACTCAGGATATTCTATGAATCTATGATTCTATGATAAAATTATTTTTCTGAAATACAAGAAAGTTGTGCTGTTGCTATTTTTTCCCTTTATTTAGAGTCATCCCATGCAGGTTTACTCCAAGTTAGCGCTCTGCACACGTAAGATATAGGGATAACTGCAGAACAGCTTTTGGAAGGGCTTGAGGAAGAATAGTCATTTAGGCTCTCCTAAAAACATGGTCTGAAAGCATAACAGGATGGGTGAGAGGACACTAAGAAAGCAGCTGTGGAGTAAAATATCTAAGCAGCATCTTTGTTTTACTAGAACAAGCCCAGACTGATTCTTTGCCCATTTCTTGCATATTCATGCACAGAGACGAGGTGAAGCAGAGCCTCCACCTCTGCTTTGGGCAGAGATCTGCAGCTGATTTTTTTTTTTTTCTTTCATAAACTTCTTGGTAGACAAGAGGTTTTTCTGTTTGTTTGTTTGTTTGTTTTTAAAAAGGCACAAAGTCAGAGTTTCAAATTTGATGGTCAATAGGACAGAATTTGAGACAGGTCTAAGCTGATGTTCTCCTGCACAACAATTTGGTGCTACATGAGGTGTCCTGGAAAGCTGCTCTGTACACCTGCCCTCAGCCAGACCGCGAACGCTCATCTCCCACATTACAAACATCCCTCTCGGGGGGGGTGACAGCACAGCACTCAAGCAGAACAGAAACATCTGAACCACTTTTCTGCAGAGCTTGAGTCACACTGGGGGAGAAAGGATTGCTGCAGAGCCTCCATGGTGCGCTCTGCATCGATGGCAATCTTACGTAGCCTGCCTGTTGTGAGGGACGTCCTCTCTAGATACTCTAGTAAAGAAATCCCCGCACTCCATGGGAGAGCACAGCCAACTCTGCACTTCTGCCAAGCTATCATTTGGTTGAACTGAGCTGATCCTTTATCTTTCTAATCCGTGTCAGCTTTGAGAGAAATAAAACCATTTTCTGAGTCACATGGAAATCCTGTTTGGCTTCAGTAGCTTTGTCCATGTTGTGTGCCTTCTCCACCCTCTAGTGGGAATTAGGAGACATTGCTAAACATTTCACTTGCAATATTATACTTGAGGCAAAGAAAAGAAATCTTGTTCTAGCACAAATACTGAAGTTGTTTTTGTAATGAAAGAGAAGTCTTTGAAAGGTTCTCCTTTGTAGAATATGTTTTTGACTACTCCTATGAGTAACATAAAAGTTGCACATGTTGGAGGTCTGAAGGATAATGCCTGTAATCAAAATGATTCAAGTTCACAGAAATGAGAAATTGTAGCTTATACTGAAAAAGTAGCTTTTTCTGAAGAATTAATTCATATGTGGTTTTAGCTCAATATACTGCACAGATGTTTTTCAGCCTTTCAATCCAGAATGCAGACATTTGTTTTAGTTACGGAACTCGTAAGAAGCAGCAAACACATTAATGCAAACACTCTTATCACCTTACTTCCTCCTTGGGTCAATACAAGGAAACTGCACAATCTCACCATGTAGTACTGATTTAACTCAGTTATTTAAATTGTTCTCATCGCTCTGAGGATGGTGACATAAGATTGTACCAAGACACAGGGTATTAATGACTTACAACTGTTACTAGGAGTCCCTCTACATAATGCAATTGCAGATAAATAGCTTGGGAGAACCATGAGCAGCTATTTTTGCTTTGACGAAGCCTTAGCACATGTACTTGTTATGTGCTGTCTGAACATGAGAAGGCCCTCACCCTGCATGGCTCCTCGAGAAAAGCTCTCTGAATTAACCAAGGGGCAGGGATGAGCATGTTCATGTTCTAGCTAACAGTCAAAAAAAAGTTGCTCAGAGGCCCTGTGCAAGCTTCCTCTCTGCTAGTCTGTCCAGGTGTGACAACAGCACAACGCAGTGTGAGGGGCCATCTGCTCAACATCTGCACACCTACCCATGTGAGTTTTATGGGTACTGATGAACCTGTGCACAGCTGTGCAGTTTCTAGTACCCAGCTGAATTCAGACCATCTACAGGGCATGTAGTCAGGCCTCGGCAAACGTGTACAGATAAGGTAAGAGCCATGTTCAGAAATGGCTTGTAGAAGATAAGAGTTATTGAACGTTAACAGAGTTTAAATTCTTAAAACATCAATACACGCTTGAAATTATATTCTTAGTGACTACACTAAGACTTCTTAAGTTGCTCTTAATTACTAAAGGCTGTCTGCAGCCTTCTAGTCAGCCTGGCAGGAAAACCTGTCGCCCTTCACCTCTACCTCAGATAAAAGTGATAGATCGAAGACTATTTGATTCAAGAGCCTGTTCTCTGAAAGGGCATGGCAGCTGCAAGGTGAATAGCAGATCAAAAGCACTGCCTTAGATCTGCTGCAAGGCTGAATCAATAGGGATTCATGTTCAGCTGAGATTCTGAGGCAGGGATGGGCCCGTTCAAGGGAGTTTGGGTATAGGATCTGGAGAGTTGGGGGCTTTGCAGCCTTCCTGTGCAGGCAGTGAAGTGGCGCAGTCTACCAGCTGTTATGTTTATGCTGCACAGACACAAACCTTTTCCTTCAAAAAAGGAAGGCTGAACAAAACTAGACAATGATGTACCTTAAAAGGTAATTACAATTTTGCCTGTTTTTTTTTTTTCTGCCAGTTGCATGCCATACTCCAGAAATAAGAGAAAGAGTAGATTTACTTGTTGGTCTTTTGTTTCTTTAGACTTAGGAACTTTTGATGAAACAGTTTGAATCTAAATAGTGTTTGACCCACGTTACTAAAACTTCCTCTGGCACATAACTGTGGAGATTTTATAACTGGAATCAACTGACTGTTGAAGCATTAGTACTGTTAGAAATTAGTACTGTTAGATATTTCTTAAGGAATTCTTAAACTGCAGTCCCTTTGCACCTTCACTAACCCATATGCAGGAGCTTTCCCTCAAGCTGCTCAAGTCATTTCAGCATGCTGGAGGCCTAAACATATTTCCCATCCATTTTGAATATTGTTCTTTTCTCCAGTTCACTAGGCAGGGAAAAAAAAGAAAAATCAACATACAGTGATTCAGGCTTGATACTTTTCCTTAAAGAACTTAGCTTCTTTGCAGTGTAGTGTCAAATCTGAAGTTTGGGCTTCAGTCCTTCTGGACTATGTCCATGTATACATATACATATTTTTGGTGGGAAGTTTTATGGACATCAATCAGGCATGCCAGATGCACAAAATGAGCCCTAAGTGACTAATATTGTAGTTCAGCATTGCAAAGGTACATGGATGAAACATGATTTAGCAGTGTTTGCTTCATCTTAAAGTAGACACAACTGGGTGATTTACAGATTGAGATAAAGGCAAGTTTCTTAGCCACTGGGTTTTTAAGCTTAACAAATTGAAGGTTTTTTTATTCTAATACTCTGACTTGATGTGAAGAAGAGTAAACACTGATGAAATAAAAAATCCATGAAGAGCCAATGTTACAAAGAGAGAAATTGTCCCTCATATGAACTATACTGCTGTCTTACATGTAGCACTTAAAACGTTTCAAGCATGAGTGCTCGTATTTCTAGGTTATCAAATATTTTTTGACATCCAAAACCCACCAACAAGAAGAGCTATGCAATCAAAATCCCTTACTGCTTTTTTAAAATTCCAGTCAGATGAAATCCTTACATTAAATATATATATATATACACACGTAAATAATCTGAACAGATCATCTGAAATGAGATTTCATAATACATGGATAAGGAAATCCACAATTCATTCAACGTACAAATCAACTTACTCAAGATTTTCCTGCTTGGCAGGTCATTATACAGCTGTTCAGCATTGATCTGTAGAGCTCTGTAAAATTCTTGACAGTGTCTGTCTCCTTTCTTTTGAAGGTGCTTTATCAGATATGAGAGCCTGGTATGGAGTGATGCCTTTGGATTCCTGAACTGTAAGAGAAAAGCACTCATCAGAAGAGAGACTACAACAGCTGGAGAACAATCTTATATCACTTCACGATATGCCAAGAAATAAAGATATTGAGCTCATGTTACATTTGATAAAACAATGGGCCAGAAAATTAGGGGAACCTAAAAAGGACATGCTTGGGACTCTTCAAGACCCTGAGCTCCATCTGGACAGCACTGCTTGTTGGAGAGCATATTGCCTCTGCTTTCCTTCTTTTCTTTTTTTTTTTTTTTTGCTGTCTCAATAAAGTGACAGCTACTTCACATTTGATGTTTCCTCTGTATTCAAACTAACGTGGTACTTGCCACTCCACAATTTGATTCTGACAGCAAATAGGAAATACCAACAAATGCCATGTTTTCAGGTTTTCCCTTAGATACCTAGCAGTGATCACCCAAAAAGGTATTTTATACTACTTATATTAGTCCCAATATTGGAGTGTTCATCATCCCAAGATTACACATCTCATTGCTTCCAGAACTGCTGCATACCCAGTGCAGCATTTATGAATTCTCATTACTCAGGCACGACGGCAAGCAGCTGCAGAAGAAAGCTCTTTTTTTCTGTACTCTAAAATGTGATGAATATTAGAAGACCTTACAAAGAAAAATGAAAATGTGTACCTTACACACATCAGACTGATCTCAGCTTATTTGGAAAGTGTCCAAAGTCATTCTCAGCAAAGCATTAGATTTCATACCAGTACAGTAGATAATATTTGCAGTACATTTAGTTAGGATCAATTCATTCTCTAGGGGGATGGGAATACAATGCATCTGATATAACACTCCTTATTCTGGCAAAATTTCCACAAGGTCAAATAGATACATCAGGAATGGTAAGCTTCCTAAATGCTCAGAGATGACAGAAACTTGCCTGGACCTACATGAAAGTAGCTCGTTACTATTTGCTAAGTGTAGAAATCAATCAAAAAAAAAATCATAAATTCCTTTTTCATTTATTTTGAAGACCTTGAGGAAATTAGACCATCTTTAATTGTGCACATGATACTGATTGTCGTAACTTGGTGGCTGGATTGGCTCAGCTGATGACGTAGCGCTGTTCTCCACCACCAAATCACTATTTATCCCCATAAAGTTTGACTGAGAAAGAATTAGATCTATGCTTTCCTATTGCAGAACTACTCATGTGCCAAAACTCTGAGCCTTCTGCAGACAATGCAATCAGTAGAGGGCAAGTACAAGCTGTTACAATGAGGATCTGGGCAGCTTTTAACTGCCTTTCAGTCTACACAGGTTTAAAAGATCTTTCTCCCTAAAAACAGCTACCTGTTTTTAATAGCTCAAGGAGGCCTTCCTCCACGTACAGCTAGACCTCCTGAAGATGTTACTAACTCCATCCACTTCTCAGCCCCAACAATTATAGAAGACAGCAATGAGGTGAAGAAGCAACTCAGCTCACATGTACCTGACCTAGTCTTTGAGCTGCCACCAACAGAAAACAGAGGGTATTATGTTGAGAAAAATAGGGATAGAATTTTCTTAACACAGAAGTTTTCTTGGCACTTCACTGTTTGAAGATACATTTGTTAATCCCCGAAGTGCTGAAATACTACAGAAAGAACTGCTAATATAAGTGCAAATTAAGATGAGAAAGAACGCCTAGGCAGATATTGAAGAATGTGGGCTTTTTAGTGTGAAAGGCTCACTAGACAGCACTCAGAAAAACAATGCAACATTCAGAGAGATAATAAAATTCATTAAGTTACCTTTTCTGCTTCTGTATCGGTGAGAATTTGGGGGTAGACTCTATTAAGCTGAAGGATAATTTTATCAACCACTTGCTCATTCAGTCGGCTATTGCTTGTAAGAAAATACATGTCATGTTGCAGCCGCTGACAATACGACTGATCTAAGAATAAAATAACACAAAGAACAAGACACAGTAAGTAATATCACAGTAAGCAAAATCACAGTAAGCAAACTATTTTTAAGTCCTGTACATTCCACTTTCCTAACAGTGGTTAAATGCATAAAATAGAATTATTACCATCACATAAGTTTTGAAAGCCAAACTGTCTATCAGGGATATGTAACACAGCCACATGCTTTCAAAGACCTGTCCATTAAAATTACACAAGCCTGACCCCCTGGCTAGTCACTGGTACTGCCCTCTCTTTCCAAAGGCTCTAAATTATTTGGATGTCAAGCACTAACCAATATCTAATCATATTGAGAGCATCCATTCGGTCCTAATATTGTTAAATCACTGAACATTTTCTGCCATTTATAAATACAAAGTCAGATTGCAGAGCTTAAAAATAACATCTTAAACTAACTTTTCTGTAAATGTGTTTCATAGATGTTCTCTATTACATAGCACAGTAAAAGGACTTAATTTGGCTTCAAAGGACGTAAGCAGCTGATACCAATACACAGAGCAGTGCTGGTCTTTGCCTGCTGCTTAGGACCCGATGATGACAGCGGCTGGCAGTACAGGACGGGGTGCAGGGAAGCTCGCCCAGACAGTCACAACAGGGCTGAGACAACTTGGCACCAATGTCACCCAACCTGCCAAGGGTTTAGTGCTGCCTTTTGTCTAACAGGAGAAGCCAGCCATGTGCCCAGCATAAACTGCCCAGACTGAAACAAAACTGGAACATTGGGAGCAAATCTCTGTTAAAGGGCCATGAATTTTTTTAAAGAAGGAATCCTTGCATTCCACCTCACCCAGGAGAGGGGAGAAAGAGAATTCAAAAGCAGTAACTTTATTTTATTTTATTTTTTTTTACTGTGACACTGTGTGTGTACACTCAAATACTCATTCCAATAAAACACCTTTTTATATTAATCCAGACCTCTGCAAATACACAAATCCACACTTGCTATTGTTTTAGGCACCATTTCCAATTTGACAGCAATGGCTTTTGCAGGAGTTTCACTCTTAGAGCATAGCTTTCCCTATAGCTATTAGTGTGTATTGCCCATACTAAAATACAGACACAAGTTCAGGCAGGTTCCACAGGTTACTGCGCCCTTATCAGATTCAGAAATGGAACATCTGTGACAATGTTTTAAGTGTTAACGTCTGACCTGCGCAAGTGTGCTCTACCAAGTCCACTGGTCGATGTAAACTGCTAAAGTTGAGCGCATCACACCCGAGCAGCACAGGAAGAAAAAAAAAAGGAAAGAAAAGGAAAAAAAAGCACAGTACCTTCCCCCTGCTTAAAGCACATGCACAGGTTTTATGGTATTTTGGCTACCAGAAAACACACCATCATCACTTCTCTGTGCCCTGTGATTTAGAGAAGACAAACAGAAGAATTAAGGAGAAAGCCAGAAAATGAATGCATGATGCACTGTGCCTATGCACAGCCCTTGCTCTTTCATAGTTGTCTTTTTTTTTTTTTTTTTTAATTACACTGTCCTTTTCCTGTGTTTGTATAGCGCTAACAGCATTTGCAGGAAAGAGCTCAGGAAAACCTCCCAGTGTGATCACTGTGCAGTAACAACTTCTCTGCTGCCAGTGCCACTCCTGCTCAAACAAAAACACAGCTATTGATACTGCACAGAGCGGCATTCCACAGGCAAAACAGAACTGGAGTCACATTCTTACTTTTTATTACAAACACATTATTTTCATATGTTTCTAATTCCTAGCCTTCCCACTTCTCTCTTCCAAGGCAGACTTACAGTGTGCGTTTAGAAACACAGTGCACTGACACATTTGCTGAGCAAATCTGTTTTGTTGCACTAAGTTCAACAAAAGGACTGAAATCAAACTTCTCCTCTTCAAATCCACTCATCTGGATGCGTGACAGGCTCAGGTAGGACTGGGACATAACACGAACAGGGCCTCAGGCACCAGGGTACCATCAAGTTGTCTGTCTGTGCCAATAGGTTTTGGGGAATGAGATGCCATGTCACCTGCTTCCTCCTTGTCACCCAGTGAGGACAGATTCCTCCTCCTTCCTCTGCCTCAGCTACATGATCTGAAGTGTCTCTGAGCATCACAAACAACTCTGTACATTCTGCACGCTTACAAAAACACATTTTGAACCCGGGGCTTACAAGCTAGTAGAGCCATTAAACTTCAAATAACACCTTGACATTCAATAACAAATGACAACAAGTGCTAAAAGCAAGGCAAAGATCCAACAAACAGGATATATACTAGTTAGTAAAATAAAAACAGCACTGAAGTGTCATCTCTTCTGGTTCCCACATGCCCCGTTACTGCCTTGTCAGCACAGATTCCCATGCAGGCAGCACAAGGAGGTCTATCAGAAGCAGTTACACCTGTGAAGTTAATTGTGACCAGCTGATGATCACATTTAAGCTGAGATCATTTTCTGAGCACTCAGGTGCACTCCATGTCCTCACAGTGCTTTTCATTTACACACACTCACTGAACCATCATCAGTCTTATCAAAGGCTTTTTGCTGCCATCTGCAACCTGCACACTTGTGCACCGCAGATTACATTACGTAGCGTAAGCCTCACTGAGATTTCAGGAGTGGCTCCATTTTCCTCCTGTTTAAGACAAAATGCTTGAGGAGAGAGCAAGACAGCGCTCTTAGCAGACATTGCTTTCTGTGCCTGCCAAGGACAAACCCTAGGTCTGGCTCAGGTGCCTGCAGGATGTTCTTCCAGTCCCATGGGCTGCTCCATTTCCAAGAGTTACCTCTGAAGCGGCCTGCTTCCTGCCCCACAAAGACGCTTCACCCACCTGTACCATCACCTCCAAACCACCTCACTTCAGGATGTAGGACTGGGTGCAAGGTTTAAAATGTTCTGCAGAGAGGTTATTGAGCTCAACACCAGTTCAACACCAAGAAGTAACCTCCAGCATCTCCCTGGCTTCTTCTGAAGCCCCCCAGCTCTCCTGGGACACCGAGAAGTCTCTGCTCAGCCCACAGGAGCAATGGCAGTGTTCAAGCTCCTGGTAGACCAGGAAAGAGAACGCCCACGGAGGCCACCCACCAGTGCAGAACTGTGCTCCAGCTGCTAAATTAAATAAATAACAATAATAAATTCCACACCAGCAAAACCCCACCGATGCTAGCGGCTGGGACGTGGCACCCTGCCCTGAGGTGATAAGGCTATCTGGAAAGCACACACATGCATTCCAAACCCCACATGCTGCTCTGTGGCCCAGTGTGCCCAGGCCTGTCCCAGCCACCTCCTGTCCCCACCAGTGCCACCAGCAGACACCAGTGGCAGCTTGTCCCCAGGCCACTGGGCCCTGCCCGGGGCAGCCAGCTGGGCCCTGCTGTAGCACAGCGGCCCGGTGACCCGCCATGTTCTGCCCCAGCACGGCAGTGCTCTACAGCAGTCTCACCAATGCTTGTCAGTACTGAACACACCCTTCACTTACATTTTTAAATAAAAGAAGCCCAAAGCAGCTAGCTTCACACCTGCAGTGAAACTACCAACACATTTTCAGGCTCTAGGAATCCAGGAGCTGGTGGTCTGGGACATTTCACATACCCACCCTTTATCTCACTGTCTCAAAGAGGCAACAGCTATTGGAAAGAAAATCTTAAATCTCTATGCCACGGTGACTGTTTTTAAGCAGAAGCCACCGCAGCATTGCAAGGACCATCTCATTATTGGCTGGTGCTTGCCCAGAAGCCTGAAGCAGCAAAACCATGGACCTTGACCACAGCTACAGTGCCACGGCATGGCCAGACATTTTAACACCCCCCAAATGGTGTTGCTAGCTGCTGGCACTGACAACACAAACATGTCGCTATCAGGTCGCTGTCATAAACTGCTTTGTAATTTTCATTCTGCTTAATTATTCTTTCCTTAGAAGACCCCATATTGTTTTGTACATAAGGAACAACAAATGGGACAGAGCAAACTGGATTTTTGCTTCCACCCCCCTTGTGTACTCTCTTTCATAACCTACTTTTGCTGCCCTTTCAGATAAAAAACACGTGGCCCAGTGGCCATACCATCCTTACATTGCATTTTAGATTGCCACCTACGTTTAACACTGTAAAACAAACAAACAAACAAACAAACAAACAAACAAACCGCCACGGCTGAATTTCAAATTTGTATGCCTGTGGTCAGTCATTCCTCACAGCAATGTGCCACTTAACTGTGCTCTGTGCTCTAATTCATGCAGGGGCCCAGGGAGCCTGAACACTGCCAGCTGCCTGAAGCCAGGCAGATAGGCATTTCCAATGAACACCTCCACCAATATTTACATAAGGACTCACGATACTGTCTCTTACACCACTATATATTTTTATGGTGCTGTGTTCTGTTTGGTTTCCCATTAAAAGCCTCCTTCAATTTACCAAGCAAACAGACAAGATAAAGCAGAAAAATTTAAATGCAACAGATGCAAAACCCCAATACATCTCTCCTGTTCTTCATAACAACACATATAATTTGTGAACATCAGTTCTAGAAACTTAATGGTATCTGCTAGGTAATGTAAACACGAGTCGCAACTTCCTGTAAAACTTGCTCGATCATTTTCATAAACCTCACAAAGGCAATCTGACAATTAAAACCTCAAGGCGTGGGTCCAACTACTTGCATGTATGTATGCGAACTCCCTGTTAAAGCATCTCAGCAAAGAGCTGAAAAATCAACGAAATGTTAGTTTTTACTCTAATTTAGTTGTTGGCTTTCCCCTTTCAAGGGCCTACCTAAGAAAGGCATGCTGAGGATTTAAGAGGGAATCTGGCTGCAGAGAAGTGGACCCAGATTATCAAATCACACTGGTTACCAAATGTACCCGTGATGAGGAGGGACTAGTCTGCTCCTCTGGTCTGGAATCGGTGATATTGAGCTAGAAGACAGCTTGCCTCTCTCCCAAGCTTCACTTACACAAGGCCACCACTGCTACCACAAGGTAAGTGCCTTGACAGCAACTTCAACAACTTATCTTTATCTGGACGTCTTTTAAAAATAGAAGATAAAACAAAGAAGTGTTAAAATGCTCTTTATACTTGAATGTGGCATTATTTTACGTGGTCCTTCAACCTTCGTATGAAAAATAAGTAATTGGGCTCTAAGGTAACCAGGAGAGCTCATCCTGCAGGTGCAGTGGCACAGTCTCACTGAGCAGAAGGCTGGGACCAGGTGTAAGTGACAGATTTCTTTCAGTCATCGCGCACTGCACAGCCGGCCTGCTCTAGCGTGAAATCTGGTATGGAAGTGACTCTGCCCTGAGGAATTCTTTTGCCCACATACATTACAGCCCCGCTGCTTTTGGTGGAGAAACACATATGCTTAATTTCACACACACGCCTGATCCCATTTGCTGACTCTAACCCTCAGCACAACTCACGCATCTCTCCGTAAAACCTGCAGAACTGATGCCAGCACTGCAAGGCAAGCTCCCTGCTCCAAGTGCCGGAGCGAAACCTTGACAGGGAGCTGGGAAACAGGCGGCCTCGGTCCGGCCCCGCGGCGTGCAGCGAGCACCTCCCGCGGCCCCCGGCTTGTGCAGCACGGACCGCCCCTGCCCAGCAGCCGCACACGTCCCGGTGACTCACGAGCTGGTTTTGGCTCGCGGAATTAAATTAAACCCGGGGGCGGCTCGGCCTCGGGATCTCAAGTTTTTAGGACCCGACAGCGCCGGGGACCGATCGCGCGGCGGCAGGTAAACAAACGCGCAGCCCAGAAGCAGGGCGGCACGGAGAGAGGTACAGGGCAAAAACGGGGTGCTGCCGCAGGGCGCCCAGTATGAGCCAGTACAGCCCAGCACAGCCCAGCATGACCCAGCACAGCCCGGCGCGGGGCTGCGCTGCGAGCGGCGGCGCCCCCCACCCCGTGCACCGCCCGGCCGAAGCCCCAGCCCCTTCCCCAGCCCCTTCCCTTCCCTCCCGTTCCTCACCGGCCATAGCGGCCCGGCCCGGCCCTTCCTGCTGCTGCCGAGCGCGGCGGGGCCGCCCCGGGGCTGGGCAGCGCCGCCCGCCCCGGCCCGCCCCCGGGCGGCCCTGACAGCCCCGTGTGTGTGTGACAGCCGTGTGACAACCGCGCACCAGCCGTGTGACAGTCGTGTGCAAGGGCAGCCCGCGTTCCTGCGGTGCGGCCGCGAGGGGTGAACCCAGCCCGCGGGTCCTCAGCCCCGTCCCAGGAGACCCTCGGCTCCCCTCGGCGGCAGAGGAGTGCGCAGCGAAGCATCCGATTAGTAAGGGCGTGTTTGCTTCCGAGGAAGGAAGTGCAAGGAACTCTGTGTACTTTAAAAGCTCCCGTCAGCATAAAATTTCATAAACCTTTAATTACCCAGCAAGGTGTGGAGACAAAATGATATTCCCAGATATAAACGCTGTGGAGAAGCAAGGCTGAACCGTATGTTTGCGAATTAGAATCATAGAACATCCCGAGTTGGAAGCGACCCATAAGGATCAGCAAGTCCAACTCCTGGCACCGCACAGGTCTGCCCAAAAGTTTAGACCAAGTGCACAGTCCAAACACTTTTTAAATTCAGACAGGCTCGGTGCAGTGACTACGTCCCTGGGGAGCCTGTACCAGTGTGCAACCACCCTCTCGGTGAAGAACCTCTTCCTGATGTCCAGCCTAAACTTCCCCTGCCTCAGTTTAACACCATTCCCGAGGGTCCTATTACTGGTGTTTACAGAGAATGGGTCACCTGCCTCTCCACTCCCCCTCCCGAGGAAGTTGTAGGCAGCGATGAGGTCTCCCCTCAGCCTCCTCTTCTCCAGGCTGAACAGGCCCAGTGCCCTCAGCCACTCCTCATATGTCTTCCCCTCTAGGCTCTTCACCATCTTCGTTGCCCTCCTCTGGACACTCTCCAACAGTTTAATCTCCTTTTTGTACTGCGGTGCCCAGAGCTGCACACAGTACTCGAGGTGAGGCCACACCAGTGCAGAGTAGAGCGCGACAATCACCTCCCTTGACCTACTAGCGATGCCGTGCTTGATGCACCCCAGGACACGGTTGGCCCTCCTGGCTGCCAGGGCACACTGCTGGCTCATATTCAACTTGCTGTCAACCACAACCCCCAGATCCCTCTCTGCAGGGCTGCTCTCCAGCGTCTCATCGCCCAGTCTCTATGTATAGCTAGGGTTGCCCCGTCCCAGGTGCAGGACCTGGCACTTGCTTTTGTTAAACTTCATGTGGTTGGTGATCGCCCAGCTCTCCAATCTGTCCAGATCTCTCTGCAAGGCCTTTCCACCCTCAGCTGAGTCCACAACTCCTCCAAGTTTGGTGTCATCAGCAAATTTGCTCAGAACACCTTCTAGTCCTACATCCAAATCATTTATAAAGACATTGAAGAGGACTGGCCCTAAAATGGAGCCTTGAGGGACCCCACTAGTGACTGTCCGCCAGCCTCATGTGGCCCCATTAACCACAACCCTTTGAGCCCTGCCCGTCAGCCAATTGCTCACCCATCGTATGATGTTTTTGTTGAGTTGTATGCTGGACATTTTGTCCAGTAGAATCCTATGGGAAACTGTGTCAAAAGCCTTGCTGAAGTCCAAAAAGATCACATCAGCTGGTTTCCCTTGATTGACTAGACAGGTGATCTTGTCATAAAAGGAAATCAAATTTGTTAGGCAGGACCTACCCCTCATGAACCCATGTTGGCTGGGACCAATGACAATTGTGATGAAGGAATATGTTTTTACTTTTTTTTTGTTTTGTTTTGTTTTGTTTCTTAACTATGATATCTGGTATTTTTCTAACAGAAAAGTTTGTTTTCTCCTATGGTAAAGATACGGCATGATTTATAATTATGACTTACGTTGAAAACACGGCACCCAGTTAACACACTGCTGCCCTGCACAGCCCTGGGCATCTTCAGGCACTGGCTTAAGAAGACACTTTTCACTAAGACAACTTGGTTCTGTTACACAGCAAGTTCCCGAGCAGCACAACACACCCTTGCACTGGAAACAAAACCTTTGCATGGGTGGCCACAGAGACAAAAACAGCTGAAGGGTTAGCCCGTAAGAAGTTGTGTGTCTGTGCCATTTAAACCCTAATGGGTGAGGAAGTTATAGCAGTGTACTGGGATTAGTTAGACAGATGATAAAACATACAGCCCTTGCTTTTGGTGATGCAGTGTCTTGGGAGCAGACACCTGAACATTTAGATGGGACCCAGGAAGAATCCAGATCTTTCCTGCATTGCTCTTCCACAGCCTGCTGGTCCCTTGCTTCTTCCAGAAGTGCTTGGCTGCGTGCTCTATGGAAAGTCTGGGTTTATATACATATATATAGGTTTACATGCTCCCAGACTGACTGGAAGCTGTATTTGGTGCACGTGTCAGCAGCAGATTTTAACTTGCTGTGTGAAGTCTAAAAATGAGGCCAGTGCAGTGCATGGGCCTGTGGGTCCCAGCTGCGACCCCGGCAGGGTCAGGAGAGCTGCGCTCACTTGGTGCTGGCTGCAAGCAGGGGTCAGCCAGTAACAGCGCTGGGTTCGACCCGTTGGAGACCTCTGTGGGTTCAGATCGCAGCTCCTTCAGTGAGATTTTGGCCCAGCTCCACCACCGAGCTTGCAGTGCTGAAGCCTGATGCCCGGCCTGCTCAGGCCCACAGTGCAGGCAGGGGCTGCGAAAGGAACCGGGGAGGACTTTCCTCACAGCCGGCTGCACGTCCCTGCAGGAGACGGCTCAGCTAAGCCTAGGCCTGGCCACGGAGGGGGAGAGGTGGAGTAAAACAGAGCCTTTGCGGGAAGTTTGCGAGTGCTGCCACTTGGCGGTGTGCGGGAGGAAGGGCCATACCCGGCACCAGCCCTGAGAAGCTGCGTGGGGATGGATACCGGGCTGTCCTAGCAGGGTCAGGCAGTCCTCAAGTCTTCCTCCAGACCTCTGAGCTCTGCAATATTCTCGCCTTCGTTCTCAGCGCCTGGCCTTCCCTGCCAGGTTGGCATTTCCACCCTGGTGGAGCACTCCGGGGGCGAGGCTCCCACCCGGCATCACATCCAACACCTGCACCCTCTGAGCCTCGTCTCTGTGGGGCTAACACAGGACATCCCCCTGGCCAGCAACCCTGAGCTTTTGCAAGCCAGCCTGTTACAACCACCTTAATTAGCAAATGAGATACCCAAGACCCCACATTTACTCCTGAAAATGTCTCGGTCTATACCTCCATACTTCAAATTGAAGCAGCTTCCCTATCTTTAAAAAATGTAATAATATAGGAGAAAAAAAAAATAATAAAAAAATAATAAAAAAAAACACCTCCTTGGAAAAGTTTTAGTATTACAAAATAATGTGACATGGTTATGGTGCCTGCCCTTGGGAAGATGAATAGACTATAAGCATCCTGAGTTTATTCAGTTCACCCTCAGAAATCCAGATTTTCTGAACAGCATGAAAACAGGTTTTTAACTTATCATTATTGCACACAGAGACCTTGATCATGCCCATATCAAAGTCATTTGTAGCAACCTGATGTAGTAATAGAAACAGGCACCTTGTGGAAAGGAAATTGTCATTTTTATAGCTCCTCTCATCATATTTTTAAGCGAATTTCATCTGTATATTAAAATATTACAGCAATAGACGTTGCTGAGCACTGAGAAGCAGTGGCATATGGCACGATGAAAGTTTGCTTTTATGACTGTGTTATACAGCTGTGAGTTCACTGCAGTTTGTGCTCTTCTCAAAAATGTCCCTGGAGTCACTACCAGCATCTAAACCACAGACCTGAAAACCTGGTAGCCTTACTCTGACACAGACTGAAACCTCTGACACAAATGATATTTAGCAGGCAGTGTTTCTGAGCGCTGTGGAATGAAAGTGCAAAGCAACCGCTCAGGAGTGCTGCAGTGTACACTGACACACTGCCTGGAGATATTTTTGTCCTGCAGGCTCAGATAATGATGCAAGCATCAAGGGTTAAATAAAGCTTCTCCTCATGCCCGTGGCACGTCTGCCTGCTGTAACCTTACCGCCAGGAAGGTTGCTTTGGGAAGGCAGGTACAGGAGGCAGGCGGCGGGGTGCTGGGGGGGGACACGGCCGTGTCCCACACACACACCACCCGTGCTGGGGCCTGGCCTTGGCAGGATCCGGCCACCGAGTCCCCTCCCACAGCCAGGCCCGTGACATTCAAAGAGCACAGCCAGAAATGGAGCACAGCTTTCAGGACCAGCAGCCAGGACAAGCTGGGCACAGAGGGCTAAATGAAACCCTTGTGCCTGTGAAGCAAATTGTGCTTTATTTTCAAAATGGTCACAGACAGAGCAGCCCTGGGCCAGGCCCTCGCTCCCTGCTGCCAGCCGAGCTGGACCACGGGGCTGATCTGGCTTCTCAACCTCTGGGATTTCTCTCAGGCTTCCTCCCCCCCCCCAGCCTAGCAGCCAGATGAAGCGACCTGACTGAGTTTCATTTCCCAGCTTGTACAAGGGCAGCAGATGCATTTCCTGGGTAGTTGATCTCCAACGCGATCGCTGCTTCCCCCTGCGAAACCGCCTGATTTCTTTATTTATCAAGTTACTTCATTTACTAAGCCTTTCCCTTGCCATGGTGGCGTCAGCATGCCGCGTTTCCTCATTCTATCCGTTAACTGTTAAATCACAACATGAGTCTCCACTTTCCCCCAGCTGAACGGGACCAGAGCCCTGCAGAGACGAACAAAACCCGGGTTTCAACCTAGTCTCACCCTGCGTTCAAGGAGGAGATGTGCTGGGACTGCCTGAGCCCCCCTCACTTACATGTCCTGTAGAGCATGGTCCGGGCGGCGGCGGGGCCGCTCCCCCCGCTTGTGGTGGTGGTTTTCTTTTTTTCTTTTTTTTTTTCTTTTTCCTTCTGGCTCCAGACGCCAGGGCGGAAGCTCCACCACAGAGCTTCGCTCCCTGGCGGCCCAGCCTCGGGGGGGGCCCGGGGCAGGTTTCGCTTCTGGTGGCTGTGACAGCAGGGAGCCACCCACTGTGTCCTTGGGAATGTTGGCGGCGTTGGCAGGACGCAAAGGTTGCACAGACAGCGCAAAAACGGAGCACCCCTTGCTCCTGGCACACCGCAGAGGTTGGCACGTAGAATAAGCCCTCATATATCGGCTGTAACTCACGTCGGAAATACCACAGACAGTGCTGTGAGGTTGTACGTGGGGTGACAAAGAGCTTCACATATGTGTTCAAAACCACGCGGCTTGATATCTGATCCCTTTTTAAAAAAAAAAAAAAAACAAAAACAAAACAAAAAAAAAACAACAACAACAAAAAACAAATTATGTAAAGGAGTAAAATACTCGCCCCATTATGTGTTTTTTGTTTGTTTGTTTTTCTGAAAACCCCTAAACATCGAAATTTTGTGAAGGCAGGAAGCAAATAAAGCCAACTGAGCATCCTCCCCTTAACATAGGTGTATAAATAAACAGCTGGCAGAGCTGGTAAGCTGAGATTCAGTCCAGCTCCAGCAGAGAACAAAGCCACCGTGTGTGCAGCATCCTCACAGGGAAGTGACCACCCTGCTAGCCCCAGTGCCTCACCTGACCGCCACTGTCCAGGAAGGACAAAAAGGACATTGTGCAGCCAGCACACAGCCCACGGGCTTTATGAATTCAAGGCCAGCATCTGGGTGTGGATTTGAAGCTATTGCAGACCGCAGCTCATAGATGCAACATACCTCCTGTGGGAAACACTACTGTGAGCATTTCCATACAACCCTGACCTTGAAACACGTGGATAGTCTGAACACATACGTGCTTAAGTATAGCACCAGGGATCCAGGGAACAAGCTGCTTCACTTCTGCCTTACACCAGATGAACTTTCATTCCCTTGCTTGCTGGTCTGCCAGAGGAGTTTCACATTTCCATCATTGCATTTGCATTAGCACCAGCTACCAGGAATGGAGACTGGCTTTTGAAATGTCTTGTCATGCAGAGAGCTGGAAACTGTACAGCATTTCCATCAGTTGATATCTTCTGGTTGCAGTGACAATAGACATGGCTAGTTGTTGTGGAATGGTTATACAAGAGCCTTTCAACACCAGCACTGTAAATCAGCCTTCTTCATAACAGTCCTTAAAAAAAAAAAAAAAAAAAAGTAAAAAAGATCCCCTCCTCCTGTTACTGAAGGAAGAAACAAACAAGGCTCCTTGTGTCGCTTTTAGGGGAACATGATTTGGGGAGAATTTGCACAGAGTCATCTCAGAAGCTACCAGCTGGCATGGTGACAGGTTTTCTGCTTGGTCCTTCCAAGCAGAAGATTCAATTACGTCTACCATTCAATTAGTTATTAAGTTGTGCTGCATGACATTTAAAACCAAAACCTAAAAACTAAAATAGTTGCACAAGCCATCTACATCTGACAATAAGTTATAGCTGATTCATTTAGTTACTCAGCTTCCAAGGCATCACTGCTGACCAGGAGATTTGGGAAGCAGATGGTTGGAGATCTGGGCCATCAGCCACCTCTGTCCTGCCCTTCCAGCAGGGTGTGCTGCGGCCAGAGGGCAGCCCGCCAGCCCTGCTCTATGGCATCAGCCACCTCCTGCAAGCTTCGTGCCCCAGCAGTGTCACAGTCCTGTCTCTTCTCCAGATCCCAGACTTCTCAGGTGCATGGAAGCTTTGAACAATACTAGACCATAAAAAAATTAGATTCATGGCAGCAGAGCATGCAGAGGAAAACAGCACATTAAATACTTGCCAAGGAGCAGGTGCCCGGGTGAAAGCTGACCTCTCCAAAAATCATTGTGGAAAGCTCCATGAGAGCAATGTTCATTCTGCAGTAGGTACTCCAATATCCATCCCAAGCTTCCTTGCTCTGGCCACATCAAAATGCATTCTTCCCCTTTTTTCAGACATATTGGACATTTGAAGGTCACACACGCATTTGACAGCTCCAGGTGCTCTCCAATCAGGAGTCAGGCCACCCCTGAGTCATGTCATTGTCATCAAAGAAAGGCAAGAGACTTGTGGTTTACTTCTGCTGTCTGACACTTCAGGTCTGAAACTTCTCCCTTCAAGTACAAGGGTGAGACACTCACTTATTTATAAATGGAAGCTGTGATTTTCACGTATTCACCCACCTTACATTTGTAGCTAAAGAAAATATCATGTGACTTGTGACAAAAATCACAGGATCCAGCAACGCTGAGCCCTGTGTTATCCCACAGATGAAGCAGGTGCCCCCCGGGGAGGTGTTTCTGCCAGGGCTGGATGCGCTGGATTCCCTCATGGAGCAGCTGGTACATTGAGGCTCAGGCCCTTCGTGATTTGAGCATGGCAAATGCATTCTCTTTCATTTCTTTCAAAGTCTGAATTTTCATTTAAAAGGCAGTAAGGATCAGATACTTTCCCATAGCAAATATCATGTCAGCTGGCTTAAAAAACATTCCCTGTTTAGTATTTAGCATAAGATCTTAAAAATCATCTTTTGGTTTCCTGCAAGCAGTCAGAGCTTAACAAGAGACCAGTGCAACAGCCTCAGCAGAGCTGCCTGCTCTGGGAAAGCTCCTTTAAAACACAGCGTGAGGGAATGGAAATGAGCGACTGCTCTGGTAAACACTGTTGGCATTTTTTTAATCTGTGAAGAATTATCCTATCATACGCTAATGTACATCAATTAACTTATAAGCACCTATGCAGGAAGGGGGCTGTCTCGTGCTTGTTTATGCAGCTTGCAGTGTTTAACTTGGTCCTTAATTGCAAGCCACCAGTCCCATAACATGCACAAAGAAATACACGTCCTCTGTAGCAGAAATGGGAACCCGAATTCTTTTGAAATCACTGGTAGCAAACATTTAAGAGTTAACTTAATAAATGTGAGTTTTTAAGTGTCTATTTTAGATTCCCAGCTACTTTCATCTCCTTCCTGCACAGCACTCATTTTCCTCCTGACAATAAATAATGTTTACATGAGCAATAAAGCCAACTCCAGGGGGTGCAACTGTCATAAACTAAGCACAGTCCCAGAGGGAACAGAGCCACAAATCTTACAAAAACAGCATGGGTGTTGTTTCCTTATCTTGTTGCGACTTTGCTGCTTCTTGTATTAGAGGCCTTAATAAATGACAGTGATCCAATGCTCTGGCACAGAGACAGTAAATGTACCCACCTGTGCCGTTGTTTCCCGTGGCCATCAGTGTTCCCACGATCTCAAGGTTTTACTTTCCCCCGTTACACGTTGCTCAGATTGGCCCTGTCTGTAGGGCAGGGTAACTGGGCTCCCTTCTTACACAGTGTGTTTGCCCAGACATCCCAGGGCAGTTTATTTCACCCAGCAACTTGCAATCATATTGTAGTGTTTAAAGTCATATGATAACATTAAAACAATGGGGAGCTAAATCCTCTTTAATCCCCTTAATTGTTGAAATACAATTAACATAATCACGGAGATGCAGAATAGGGAGGAATTGCAAAATACCTGCAGGGAGGCAGCACCTTCATGTGTGTACCTTATCTGTTTTTAAAACCTCACCTCCCTGTGACCCTCCAGCCTTCCTGGGTCATCTACCTCACCACCCTCCCTCAGTTCAAAGGTTTGCTTTGTTGCAAATTGCAGGGGATTTTTTTTTTTTTTTTTTTTTTTTTTTACTATCTCACCTACAACGCATACACAGAACAAATTATCTCCATCCTCTTTATAAGAAGGTTTTTTTTTGTTTGTTTGTTTTTTTTTTTTTTTTTTTTTTTTTTTTTTATGTGCTGGAAATACCACATCCCACCTTGGTCTTCTTGTTCCTGTGTTACACACACAGGGTTCCCCTAGACTCTCCTCAGAAGCCCTGCTTCCTAAGCCTTTTATCATTGTCGGTTTCTCCTGGACTATTTGTTTGTTTACCTTCCATCATGATGGTGCAGAAAACCAGGCATGTTACCAGCAGACCAGAACACTTCTCTCGCACACCCACAGCTCTGTTTAAGCCTAGGTTGAGATTTGCCTTCTTTGCCTATCAATTCTTCAAACATTTGCCCTACGCTCTGTTGGGGTATGAGAGAGGCACCTTCCTTCTAGCACTTGTGGAGGTTCTCTACTCTCCCCTATTCAGGTCAGGCTTTTCAGTGAGGCCTGAACCAAAGCAGACATTAAGTGGTTGTCACCTCTGGGTCCATTTCTGCTTTTCACTTGCAATAAATTACCTGTAGTTTTACTCTGTTCCTGCCAGGGTGTTTTTTACTTCTTGCCTTTTATTTCCCCTGCTCGCTGTTACTCCTGTTACCTCCTACCTTTTTGATTTGACACTTTGCTCACCTCACTTCATGCTACTCCTCAGTTATTTGCCACATTTCCATTTTCTTCTGTAGTTTTTCCTCTCTCATTTTCATGTCCTCAGAGTTTCTCAGGCAGATGTATCAGGTTTTTGCTGTCCTCTGCACTGGGTTTGTCTGGCATGTCTCTTTAGCATGTCCCTGCTAGTGGCTGCCAGATCTCCTGTTCTCCATCCATCCAAGCTGCATAGATCCTCTACATTTGTTATTTAAGTATGCTGAAATTTCCCTTTTTGAAGTCCTTATGCAGCTGTTCTTCCTCCTTCTTTCCCTTAAAAACACAATGGCACTTATTTTCACATTCAGCCAAATGTCACTTTTGATTTTTAACACGTTTTCCCCTGCTGTCCTCCTTCCCACCATATTCACCGAGACACGTGCTAAATCTTGGTGGTTTTACACTTCTCCAGCAGAGAATGAGACAAATAAGATCACCTGCTGATTGGGATGGTTCTGTAACCTCCCTTCTGCCACCTCCTCCTAGCTGCAGTAGCGCCCAGCAGCCCCACTCCTCTGCTCTCCAGACGAAGGCTCCCATTAATGAGCCTCTCACCTCGTTCTGAACCTCAGCCAACACGTCGACCTTTTTGTTCTACCACGTCCCACCTGGGACAAGCTGTCATTTACTCTAATGAGATCCTAGCCCTATTGTTTGTCCCACAAGCACTTGTAACTCCACTAAGTCACACCTTTTGTCACATGTAAAGTCTTTACCTGCTTTGCATTTAATTCTAAGCCCTTTGTATAGCAGCATCTCATGTTTGGATGGTTTTCCCAGACCTTGTTCCTTTCTGCACTCCTTTCTCGTGTTTTGTTTTTGTTCTCCTCCACCTGTGGGCTGAGCCCACCCAGCCTTCATGCTCAAAGAGGACCCAGGAGCATTTCCCTAAGGCTGGGGTCCAGCCTCTCACAACCCCTGAAAGCCCCACGCCAGCAGCAAGGCCGAGCAGAGCACGGGACGTGGATGTACCTCACCTCCTCACATCTCATTTCCCACTGGAGAGCACCCTGCAAAGGTCCCTAGCCATCCCCACCAGCGACTGCCTTGCACCCAGACTGGCTGTGGCACATCCCAAGGCTTCCTGACCTTGGGGCTTCCTCCCAGACACCAAGAAGTGTGTCCCGTATCCCTTCTGCAGCACGCATGAAGAAGTGCATTGCACGACTAATGTACAGAACTGAGCTTGCTATGAACAAAATCAAGGCTCCTTCGCTGCAACTTCCACACAGCTGAGGGTAAGCACACTGACCCTCGCTGAGTACGGCCAGGATGGGATGGGGCATCGCTAGGCCTGCCAGCAACTACAGGAATTTGAATTTCAAAACTGAAACCTCAGAACTGAAAGCCCTAAGGGGATGCCTGAGTCATAGCAAGCAAGACAAACAATAAAACAGTTACTGGGGCTTGCTGTAAGATCATGTTTCTGTCATGACAGGAACGTGACCGTACACCTGATGGGGGGAGAATAAATAACAATTCAACCCGAACGAATACAACCATATTGCAGCTATAAGATACACACGTGTGCATGTAAGCAGCAGAGTAAGAGCTGTATCAGCTACTTAACTATTCAAAACAGAAAAAAAAAAAACGAGAAAAAAAAAAACTAGGAGAAATACCTCACACAGCGAACGTACCGATAACAGGAAAGGAAGACACGTTTCCAAAAACCGCATTGTCCCTTTATTCAGTGCTACTCACGGCCATGCTGCAGGCATCGCTGAGCCCTGTGCGAGCGTCCTGACACCCCGTGCCTCCTGCTGCATGCAGCCGCCGCGTGCTGTGCTCGGCTGCAGCACTTGGCCCCACGTCGCCTTCCCACCTGCGCCACAGCTGCAGCGCGCCGTCAGGGCAGCACGAGCCATCGCTGCCCAGCAGTGGTGTCACCGGCAAGGTGGAGGGTCCTGCCGCAAGGCAAGGCACCCCTCTGTGTGCTGCACCTCCCGGACACGCCGGCGGGCTGGGGATGTGCCCGTACTGCACCCCCCCTGCCACGGCCTCTGAATACGTAGAAGATAAATCAAACAATACGGCCTTCCTTATGCAAAGCACAGGGGGCTGTTAATTAAAAACAACATTTTATTGTAGTTCTAACATACTATTGTGTAAAAATATGGGGGATTTTTCTTCCTGAAATGTTTACAAAAACACAGGTTAAAAGAAGGTTGTAATTTTATGTGTAATTATCGTCGGTGACTTTGTATGAGGCAAAGATACAAACCAGCTACCATTTCTCTCTAGAGGTACAGAAGAACGATATGATGCTTTTGCCATTGTCACAATACACAGCACACTGCAGAGGATGGCTGCTGATGGCCAGCCTCAACATTCATTATTTTAGTTATATCAAACCTTGAAGTATTTCCATTAAATAACCATCTTGGAGTATATAAAACTTTCAGATTCAAATGAGTAGTTAGCTTTCTGCGTTGTCTTTAAGGCACGTTATTTCTATCCAAATTTCATTTTGGTCCAGAGAAGCAAGTGTATTTCAGACATCAGCTATCCAGGTATCTGACAGCTAGGCTTGTTGTATCTATCCTTGTGTCCATACACTTCAACCACGTGTATTGTATTCACTGCATGTCCTGCAGCACTGTGTCCTGGTACCACCTGTCTCGCAGGTGCGCTGCTGCTGTTGAACTGGTGCAGCTGAACGTTGTCTTTGCTACGCCCGGGGGCTGCGATGTCCCGAGTCCACTCCTCCTGGAATCTGTAAGCATGAAGGAAAAAAAAAGTTTATTTCAGTTTCCTTTGCTCTAACAAGAATACAGAACTTTCCAGCGTGTTTTATTTGCACATCAGGCATACAACAGCTTGTGCTATAACATACAGGCTCACTTCTTCCCCCATTAAAAACAGTAGGCAGCAATGGGGCAAATAATTGTCTCTCTGTACAAGCTGATGAAAAAGACTGGTGAGGTTGGTTTTATCTGCAGCTGGGGCAGATGTCATTTGTTTGCCATAGAACGAGTCCCTGGGTTCAGTTTAATGCTGTGCTACCTAGACAATATTACTAAGAGCCCTTGAATGCTGAGAGTGGTGCATAGGGAAAGTCCTTGCTTGGCTAGCAGGACACTGCTGGGAGCTCAACAGGTGGCTGTGCCCGGGAGGGGTGGTTGTTCTCTGCAGAACTGCTAATGATGCCTGCACGGTGCTGCCATGCCTTGGCTCCTGCCAGCCCTCGCTGCTGCTGCTGGACGTGCCGGGCAGTGGCAGGGTCCCCGCGGCAGGGCCAGCCCAGCTCCAGCAGCTGACCCGAGGTGGCTCACCGAGGAGCCTACTGCTGGGTGCAGCGGCAGCCGTACACCCACGGCCAGCAGCCCGGGCTCACCCTGTCACCTGTGAGCAGCTGTTCGGGAAGCGCAGCCTGCCTGCGGCATTTACTGGCTGCACAAAGGCAGCAGCGCTCACAGGAAGGGCTGTCGTGCTCACATATAGGAACCCAGAGACCCACAGGGGAACAGCAGAAAATAACGACGTAGCTACCAAATAACCACAGCCTTGCTGCTCTGGTACAGACACCGCAGACATATCGTTCTTGAAGAGGACAATAAATCTTGCTCTTCGCTGGAAAGCTGTATTACAAAACTATTTGGGGCACAAACTACACTCGGGTAGTGTAAAGACACCTTAAACTACCTCTGCTTTTGATGGGAGAAGGCACCGCATCAGCACAGACACAACATACCCGTGGTACCAAGGGGTGCCTGGGTTCGCAGGATTCACCCACCTGTGATTTGGACAACACAAAACTCATCTACCCATCAAAACAGTAACCTGGTGACATCTCACACTTTGCACTGACCACGGCACTGTTGTAACCTCTGTGTGCCAGCAAGCCCTCACGCGCCTTTGTGTCTGACAGCAGAACAACATCTGAGTTCCCCTGCGCTGCCTCATCTTCCACCAGGAAGAGCAGCTGTCTGCGGCAATGCTGACAGCCTTGGTGCCTAAAAGGAAGTCTTCTGACATACCCATGCTGTGCATATGGGTTCTTATACAGCAAGTAACTCCCTTCAGTCTTCTGGAGGTGGTAGTCAATAGTTACAAAACAAAAATCACATCAAAAGATCATGTACAGGGAGACGAACCAGGACAAAGTTCTGCACAGGGTAGACGAACCAGGACAAAGTTCTGCACAGGGTAGCTATAAACCCCTGGCAATAGCCCTGCCAGGATTATATTTCAAGTTTAGGTATTCTGGTTATTGCACAATAAGTAAAGCTTACTCCTGCAGAATTCACCCCATTCCAGTGTCTCCTGTAAAGCTGTGCATCGTGGGGCTGCAGTTACCCGCAGCACACGACCAATGCAAACTGGCTGAGAGTGCATGAGGACAGCCGTGCTCCTGGCCAAGCAGCCCGCTCCTTCCAGACCAGAAACTGGTAAGCTGCCCACGGGTTGAAACAGGTCTAGGATGAGATGACGGCAGGCACTCTGCTCTCACTGCTGCATTCAGATGCACCACACAAACACGAGGCTTAACTACTTCGTCTAGGAGCCTCAAGTTAAAAGCAAGAAGATAAACAGGGAGAAGATATCTTCAAGCAGTGTTTGAACCCTACAACCAATGGAGGGACGGTGAATTCAGTGGGGTTCTAGCTAGCAGAGGCTAAGGAGAGCTAAGCAAAGGGATGCAGAATTGAGAGGGGACAGATGAAGGTGCAGGGCTCCCCCCTGCACACACCGCTGTCAGACCAACAGCGGCTCCAGCTGCTGCTTCCACCCCCAGCAGCGTCCTGGGCTTTATCCAGGGACAGAGGAAACGTGGCCTCTTCCTACCACCTCCATTCTCCTTAAGGCCAGCTTCCAGCTGGGCTACTCCAAACCATCACAGTAAGTGGACCAGAAGTCCTCCCTGTGCTCTTACCTGGAAACATAAGTCCCTACAAGAACGCCATATGCTGAATTTCCTATCTAGATTCTTGATACTTTACATTTGACAAGGATGGATGCAAGCGGCTTAGATAGCGGAGTGAGGCTTTCTTGGTTTGGTCGTTCTACTTTCTTTTTCACTGTATTTTTATTTCTACTATGTTAAGCAAACAGGAAACGTGTCCTGTAGCTCCTGAACAACTTAAGAAAGTACACTGTGAAGACACCTTGGTGGTGGGTGTACACAGTGACACTGGTACAACTGGGAGGGGAAATAAAGACAGATCTCCTGTCTGGGGAGACAAGCAGCCACCACACTGTCTGCCAGCGGTTTTAGGAGATCCACAAGGACCTCGCAAGGGGCTGGGGAGCTGATCCTAGCCCTCAGGGAAATGCTGTGAGCGGGACAGCCAAGCAGTGGGGCCATGGCAGTGCTGCCTGGTGCTGGCGCCAGCTTCGAGAAGAGATTTTTACACTGGAGGTTGGGAGGGGGGTTGTTTTTGCTGTATGCCTGGTGACTTTGTACAGTACTCTGGGGTAATAACGGAATCATTAGGAAAACAATAATAGCAGCTTTATTGAAAGCACATGGTGCTGGGCACACACCCTCCCCACTCATGGCAGTGGCAATTAAGACTGAAATTCAGAAATAGGTCACATTTAGCAGCTAGCTATCCTGCCTTTTGTGACAGGGCCCCAAGATGAAACCACAGCTCACTTCCTCTGCCTGGTGCTTCTTTGAAATAGGTGTGTCAGGAGGTGCTGGAGGACTCCAGCCTCTGAAAGCTGGGGGAAGCACAAAGCGCAGGAATAACAGATGTTGGGAAAATGAGTAGAGAAGCTCAGGGTGGGACAACTTGCAAGGGCAGGGATCTACAGAAAGGGCTTGAAAAGGAAACCTGTCCCTCTGCTGTGCCTTCGCCAGCTGGGTGTCCTCCCCTCCCCTCCTCAGTGCCATGCAGTCACCCCTCTTCTGCAGGGAACCAAACCAAACGCAGCACCCACGCTTCGCAGCCTTTCACTGCATGCTCCATGGAGCACAATTAATATCAATTAACATCAGTCCCCCACCTCTTCCTGCAGCAGCTGAGGAGCCCGCTGGTGGCTCTCCACAACCGGAGCCGTGCAGCAGAGCGGGGAGGGCCACATCCACGGCAGCGCAGGCTGACGAGGACGCCCTGCACACACCCTGAGCCATCTCGTGCACACCACGTCTTCGGGCAGCGGGACCTGTGGGGCTGAGCTCAGCATGCCTGGGCTTTCAGACAAACCTGAGCAATTCCTGACAGCAAGGCTGATCATAAAAGAAAACAGTGATTTTCTGGAGGGAGGGAGGGGTCTGGCCCTCAGGTAAACAGCCAACCTTCAAGTATAGCGAAGTATATAGCAACTATAGATAAATCAGTTTCCTCAGGAAAACACACTTTTTGCTGCCACGTACCCTGAAGGACTTTGAAAAACAAACAATGCAGGAACACAGCATCTTGAAATGCCAGAATAAAAAAAATATTTTCTTTACAAGAGATGTTGTAAAGGCCTGGAAACAGAAGCAGACATCACATCCGTCTAGACTGCGGGTATGCCAGACACAAAGTGTGGGGGTAACCCACACGTGGTTACCCCAACCATGGGCCCAGGTGGGAGCTCAGCTGCCCCTGCTGGGCTCAGAGGGGAAAAACTGAGCACAGAGCTGTCTCTATGTGCCACCAGAGTTGTCAGGACACAGCACAGAGAATTCAGGCAGAACCAGAGATCCAGCTGTGTGTGTAGGGGAAAGGCTTGATGACCTTTCACAAGGCAAAGGTCTCTTCAGCCAGGCCCACAGCATTTGGACTTCTACTATGAAATTGAACCCACTGAAGATACAACCCAGTAGGAACTCCAAAAGCCTTCTGTAGCATTGCTAGATGCAGCAGACGCCTTTGGGGACCTCAAACCATCTTGCAAAGCTTGTAAGCTGCTATTGTAGATGGTTTGCTCCCGTGGTTCTTCCCCTGCTGCATCTTCCAGAGCTACAACTCCTGCTGGGGAGCTTTGACAGTCATTCTGGCTGGTCTGGTGGTGTTCTTTTTTCTTTTTTTTTTTCTTGTTCTACTTTTGTTTTCCATCAAGCTTTGCAGCAGTTTGTCTCTCAGTATGGGCCTTTCTTCAAGTGTCGTCCCCTTTCACTGCGGTAAACCCACACAAGGCTATCCTGCAAGTGAAAGGTCATCAGCTCCCTCAGCTTGCTAATCTCTTCTGTTCATGTGTTCAGAGGGGAAGAGCAGCTGGGAAAGTGCCCTCAGGGGGCAGAGGGAAAGGTGGGAATGTGGCCATGTATTATTCCCCCGCTTGTCCATGCTTCTAGAGGTCCTTTGGCCTGCAGCCACACTCCTAAGCAAGCCTGGGCACACAGTAATGTTATTTAGAGCAACATCAGTTTCTGATTTGCGCCTCCCATGCAACCCCTCATAAAAGGTAGTGGAAAACTTCAACCATTATAGTCACTAAAATCAAAAGGAAAAAGAAAATGCACTTTGTTTTACTGTGGAGGCCAAAGCTATGAGCTAATTTCACCAACTCCACGTATGGATTCTTGGACTGACTCAAACGCCAGGCTGTCTCTCCTAAGAGCACGTTGGCTTTTTTTTTGGTTCATTTTTAGTTTTGCAAAATCTTTTCACTTGGACATCTTTGTTGTTGGACTGCCCTTACTTGCTTTTTGCCAGGTACACTGGTAATGCAGCTTGTAGTCAGAAAGGACTCTGGTACAAGAATTTCAGATACTAAAAATACCTTCTGTGGGAGAATATACTAGCCTGCTTCTCTGCAGAAGACATTTTTTCTTCCTGATAATAAGCTCCAGCTGTAGTGGATATCTGAAAGGAGGACTTTAAACCTACTGAGACATGGGCTTTTCCATTTGACTCACTCCTGCACTCAGATCACTACTTCATAGAGAATGTTTTATAACTTGGCCTAGAGCTGTGTAAAATAATTCACCTCAGCATAGCCCAAATCTTGAATGCATGGCTTCTTCCAAATGCTTCCACACCAGGGAAAAAAAAAAAAATCACCGAATTTCTTTGCTGCTCTTTAGATGTATTTTTGAGCTGGGCTAGTTTCTTTCTGGTTGTCCTCTTAGCTGACAGAAGATGAAAAGGAGTCAGTCTCCAGTTAAATTCAGCTCTTCCAAAGCGTGGAAAATACCGGACCATCAACTCTCCCTTGCAAAATAACAGCACAGCCCTGAGTCAAGGGGCCTAGCCCAGCACAGGTCACAGGCCTGCTATGCTGAAAAAGCAAAGAAAAGAGAGGCCTCCCTAGGTGTGGCCATTTCTTACCGTAATTAGGAAGTTGACGGAAACTGAAACAAGTTCTCTCTGCTTTTTCTTACTACTACTTCTAAGCATTTCTCCTGGGACAGCTGTCTTTCTCATGTGCAGATGAACAATCGTGCTATGGCACAAGCAGCGTCTGTGTTTTTAGTGGCTGTGGATGCCAAACGCAGTTTGCTCTCACCATGGTTTTGTTAGATGGGGCACATTTTCGTGACTCCTCACAGAGGCAGGGCTAGCACCGCTTGCTTCATGGAAGAGGGGCGGCTGCTGTTTCAAGCTGCCGAACTTCTCTGCCTTAGCGCAGGCAGGGGATTGCAGGGATGACCTTGTCCCAGGGGACAGCTACACACAGCCCAGGGCAGCAGTATGCTAGGGTGACTCCGCTCTTCTTATCGACACTGGTGTCTTTAATATTCCCCCTTGCTGATGTTCACCTCCCTCTCTCAGGCACCATGAGCAGCTGGCACAGAGGCAGGACAGTGCCATTAGGCTCCTCGTTACTGACATGCTGCCTGTGCTGTGACGAGGCAGAGGACTGATGGCCCTGGCAGCCTCCTTGCCCACTGAGGTGTTTGCTGGGGATGGAGAAGGACTGCTTTTCTCAGGCAGTGCTTGCCCAGGTGAACTATCCCAGAGAAAGATTCTGTGGGTTCATTTTGGGAAGCAAAAATATTTTTTCATTAGAAAAGAACTTATTCAAAGCCAACATTTACTGCTTAGGAACATACCAATTTCAAAAAGCCTCTTAAATCCAGAATGGCATTTCACGTGCTAGCTCCTAGCAATACCAAATGTCCCTGTGAGACCCATGGTGACCGTCTAATCCAAAGCAGACGTGATGCTATCTGCTGTTTTGAGGAAGGTCTCTCACTTTGGATGAACTACTTAAACAATCCTGCTTTTGTTCTCACACAGAACTGGGAAGACTTAAATTTTAACATGCTAGAGGCTGCAGAACACGATCCTGATTTTAGACTTCTCTCCGGCTGCACCCCTGCTGGGTGAGCTGCTCCCGGTACAGCCGGTGGTGACGAGCCCTGCCTCTGCCTCGCCACCTCCCGGGACTGCTCCGCAGGCTGCCGGGCACTGCTCTCCTCTGGCTGCGGGCACAGAGCTGCAGCTAATCTCCCTCCCGGAGCTGACAGACCCTTTCCTTGAGCTAATCTGTCTCCAGCCCCTGCAACCCGCAGCAACCTGCTATCTCTGTTCCAGGCTCCAAACATCTGAGAAGCAACGCGGGGTAAAACACGTCCCTCCCAGCAGTCCTGCACCTTGTAGCTTGCCGTTCCCTACTCAATGTTAGTTAACTATTCAAACATTATAAAAGAGTAAACATGCTGTAAATGCTTGCAGCTCCTGCATGTAAGAGCTTCTGCTACAATTTGATTTTTTTAAATCTCCTTATGGTTCCTTATATCCACTCCAAAGAGGTGGCATCCACAGAGACTACGCCGTAATGATCCCAGGTACTCATGGACATATTTCTCAGCATTTTAAAGCAATTTGTTCATGCACCCAAGAAGCCAGAATGGGGTTCATTATAATTACAGTAGTTGTCATTAAAATTCAATGTTTCCCAGCAAAACTACATATTCATCACATTTGTTCCAAGCTTCAAACACAAGGGGGAAAAGGACCTCATTTCGTGTCAGGCAGGCCCAGAACAACGCACTGGAGCCTCTGCTGTCCAACAGCTGGGCTCCTGTATTATTTATAACTTTTGTGTCAGCATTCTGGATCTCTGATATGGCACCTCATTACAGTCAAAATTATCTCATCAGCAAACGAAGGCATCACTTTAACAGATTATAGTGTTTTACTCCTTACTCTATAAAACATAACCAATGCCTTACCTGCCTGGAAGAACTGGCTTTTTATTTTATTTATTCCTACAGTATTTTTGTAGAGTGGCAAACCAAGATGTTACAGTTAGTCCCTAGACCTATTTCAATTAAATCTGAAAGGCAGCATAACCTACATCCTTGTCTAGCCAAAAATAGGCAGAGACACACTCAAGAGGGTTTTCTTCAAGGGTGGAGGCATTCCCAACTCTTCTAGACCAAAGCAGCACAACAACCTTCTGCACAGAAGGGAAATGCCATGGTAAAAACGGCGTCACTCGCTGATCCTCCGCCTGCCCTTCCGGGGCGAGGAGCCCAGTGCCACATCGCCCACCATGACCCAGAGACATCCTGGCAGCCCTCAGGAAAATGGCAGGCTGACAAGTGGCGGCCTCCCATCCTTCTTAGTGCAGCTCCTTACGAGAAAAACAAAGCAGGATTCCCAACTCCACTAGAGGCCTAGCAGTATGTTGCACAAATTCCTCCAGGTGTCTGAAACATTAGCACAAGTTAAATTACCTTTCGGTTTGTTCATGACCACGTACGCACACTTCAGTTCCTAGACAATATATTTAAGTTTTCTTCTGGGCTCGCTTGCCCTCGTACTTGCTGTGTTTTCCAACCACGCCAAATGCCTTTGCCCACTGCCCCGGACAATGCAGGCCGTAAGACCGCGGCACTGCACACACAGGTAGGAAACGCCTCAGACAGAGGCTGCCAACAGCATGCTTCCCGTTAAATGGAGAAAGGCACCACAGAAATAACTGGGCAGTAAACATCTCTCAGGCCAGCAGTCCTCACAGCACGAGCTCCACCTGCCCCATGCCGTCCTGCTGCTGGCAGCAGGGCCCGGGCACCCAATGGGGAGACCTGGCCTGATGGCTACGCACAGAAATGAAGCCTTGCAAGCGAAGCACAGAGCTGACAGACCACCTGCCATCTTCCAGATGTGGCATGAGAGGCAACAGCATAATTTCCTGTGCACTTATGTGTATTTAACAGAATTAAACAGCAGAAATGAACACCTTCACTAACCCTGATTAAATAGATCTTATTTGGGTGAAGAAAGGAAGTGTGGCACGAACAGATAACAGGTCATGCTTGTTCCTAGAGTGATTCCAAGACAGTTTTATTAAGTCTGTAACAGCTGAAATGCCATTTTTATCTCTGATTAGAAGCAGCTTCCACTCTGTGGAGGACTATGCTAGACTGTGGGCTCTGGTGTACACAGCCTGATACACCAGCTCTTCTGGCTGATTTTTGCTCTAGCTAGCGATTTGCCAGGATCACAGCACCTCTGCACCACGAAGTCCAGCAGGTCTTGATTAACAATGGCTCTTGTGTACCAGAAGGGTGGTAATGCACACCGGTGCTGAACGCGGCATCTGCATTGTTCCGTGCCGGAAAACCAAAGAGCTCACAGGAGCTTTATCCTCCTGCCCTCTGCATTTTCCCACTGGAGAGCTATACGCTCTCCATTTCTCTAAAGAAATGATAAAATTGTTGACATCTGGCCCCAGAGAAGCTGCTTATCCAGAAGAATTGTATATTCCCTGCTACTTTCAGTTAAGATGTACAGTATTAGGTAAACATAATACAACAGCTTCTGCCCTGTGGAGTGGTGCAGATAAGAGCCAGAAGGAGCTTGAGGCTCTAGCAGAGCACTCACCCCTGTGGACAGCCCTCTGTAAGTTTATCCATTTTATTTTAAAAGCAGATTATACTTTTACAAAGCATTTGCATTGTAACAGATTGAAGTTGCCCAAAATTAAAAGTTGCATCCTGAATCTTCTGAAAACTGTCTAGGTTATAATCATCATTTAATTAGGTTTATACATCTTTCGAAGTCACCCAAAGCTAGGAGTTGATTAAACAGCCATCAGACTTCTGTGTAAATGCTCCATTTGAATATAATTTCCAGCTGCACTGTGACATGGAAGTAGTTTTATAATTTGCACAAAGTTGTTTTCAGCAGGTAACCATTGCAAATCACAGTTACTGCTGTACATAAAAGCTGTACAAGCAAGCAGTGAATTAAAAATAAACAAGGATGCACATGATGATGAAGCAGAACTCAAAGGGCATCAAAAACACAACGGCATGTATTTATATGGATGGTAATAGCAAAACAGTGATTAGAATTTGACACGCATTCATTTTTCTATTTTTCATTTGTTAGCAACAACACATCTGGACACACTCAGAGATTTTGAACAAAATGTATGTCTGCTCACCATGAATGCATCCATGCTACAGGGTGCACATCTTTTCAGCTTGGCCATTTCTTTGCCACACGGTCAAGGTTCTCACCCTGGTGGCATTTATGCTGCAGCTGCACCCAGCAGCTGAGGATCCCATTGTGCTTGTCCTGGACACACTGATAATGAAATATTTCTCCAGGGAGCTCTCACAGTCACTGAGGGACCGACACTAGCACTCGGTGCTCACCTTGGGCTGCAGCACAGCCCCAGCTGCCCTGGCTAGCTCCTCTCTTAAGGCTCTTAGGCAAGCTGGCACCTTGATGCCACGCAACAGCAATGCCCAGCGACTTACCTGCTACAGTTTAGCATCAACTTAACAAAGCCAATTAAAAGCCTCTCTCTCCTTAATCTGGCACAACCTTCTCTGCAGACAAGACTTCACCAAGCACCAGTGAAAGACAACAGGCAGGTGAAAGAAGCTAAGTGCTGGGTGGAGGTCACGCTCAGCTTTTCTGCCATGCCACCTTTGGGTAACTCCCACAGGGCAGGCAAGTTCAAAGAAACCCCTTCGGTTTGCCCCAGTGAGCAAACCCTGCCTGCACTAACAAAGCACACAAGGCAGCAGAGCCTGCCCCAAGCACAGCTGCCCCCAGCGCACACCCTGGCTGTACATGGCAGCACATCCTCCCCAGGGGCAGTCCCCTCAATGCATCATTGACAAAACCCAAACGTTCTTCAAACTCATTCAAACCCAGTACATTTTAAAAGCCTTACCTGTAGAAGCCTTGGTTATCATATGCCATGTTAGTCATGTCATCAAATACAGATTTATTCCTAAGTTTCTTGTTGTTGTTGTTGTTATTTCTTCCTTTATAACCAAAGTAAGCAGCTTGCATGTTCTCTAGTTCTTCAGTTCTGAGCTGGTACCACAGCTGCATATCTCTGTGAATAAAGCGAAGGGTAAAACACAGTACTGCAATAAACAACTACATATCTGAGCTTTTATCTGACCACAGCCCTCATTCACCAGAGTTTAAATCTAAACCTGTGTCTACTGAGGACAGCATTTAAATACCCACTGAACTTCAAGTGCAAGCCAATTTTTCAGAAACTTAGATATCTCCTTCCCTTAAGGGACAGTGTGTCTTAAATAACATGAATATTGTTCTGTAAAATTGTGTTCTTTTAAGTATTATCTAGCATTCCTCAAAAATAAAATAAACAAAAAAAAAAACAAAAAAAAGCCAACAAAAACACCATCAACAAAGAGCAATTGTCTTACAAGCACCTGTGGATAGTTCAAAGGAACAAAACCCCAGTAATTAAATCTATTTGACTCAGTTGTTTATGTTTTGTTTTTTTTTCAATAATACAGAAAGTCACTTCAGGAATGGTCTTGTGTCAACGTTCTTTATAGACACCTTTATCAGTGACACCACACCAGGCCAGATCCTGTTGTACATGAAGAGACTACAGAGCATTACCTTCTTATGAAATAAATTATTGGGAAAAAAATATTTTCTGTGAATTTTTGCAGCAGTGCCATTCCAAAGGATTCAAAAATCACCAGGCATGTTTAACAGATGAACTGGAGGAAGTAATTACTGTCTTTGTTAAGGGTAGGGCTTGTTCGGTTGCCTTCAGAATTTTCTTCTGGATATGCTCAAGGTACTTCTCACGCTGCGCACTACAGCTCTGGGTTTAAAAAAAATCACAATTGCTTTTCTTGTTTTTAAAAGAAGTCTAAGATTCACACAGTCACAGACATTCACACTAGCTGTTGGGACAAGATTAAGATGGTTGGAACAAGACTCTGAGAGTTGGCAATGCTGATTTTCACGTCTTTTCTGTCCTCTCGGGATGCAGTTCTGCTTCTACCAAAGAAAACGGGCACTACACTTGTGCAGCAGGACAAGCTCTGTGGGGAGGCCGCGTTATGTGAGGATGTTCAGAAGCTTTTGTCCATTGTCTCTCCAAATGCAGGGTACAGCACAGGATGGCACGTCCTGCTGGCACTTCAAAGATCATCAGATATCTTAGAAGACAGGCTTCTAGGCAGAGGTGACCTTTTTTAATAGGTCTACTAACAGAGCCCAAAAAAAGCATACAGGCAGACTTCAAAGCCAAAGGCCAACTGAGGACGCCTTCCCTGCTCCGCAGGAACGGACTGCCTTTCTGTCGGAGGGGGTCTAAGAGACACTTCCTTAACCAGCCCCCTCCCAAGTGTCCTCAGCTTGTATCATCAGACCTGCAGCTTCTTTTCAGATTAGGAAATGCTTTGTGCATCCAGAAGCTAGTCCACATTTTCCAACTACATCAGCTGACCTGAAACAAGAGATTGTCTGTACGTGCAGACCCTCACTTGCCCAAGCTCCCAGACCCTCCTGGCCGCAGTGAGGCGAACACCGCAGGCAGGTCATCTGGCATTTGGGTGCACAGGCTGCAAGCTGAGAAAGTTTCGTGCCAGGATGCGATACTCTTTCTCACATAACACAGTTTCTGTATGATCTCAGTTGTTTTCTAACAGGGGGCCAAACCACACAGCTCCTGCCATGCTTCCACAGAGCACTGCAGCACCACAGCCAGTCCTGCACCGCTGGCTCAAGGGACAGGAGGAAGGACAGAGGGCAGCAGTGAACCGAGAAGCCTGCAGCAAAGAGAATCATTTTATGCCCTGATGACAGAACTGGGTCAAAATGTCCAGTGTAAAGGTCTTTTCCTTTTGTAAGAAAGAAATACCAAGACTTCAAAGTCATGTGAATGGCTAATTTTTGACAAAACTTCATTTAAAATAAATGAAGAATGAGGACTTTGATATGAACAGTCTTATCAAAAAGAAAAGCAGCAATTCTACAAGAGTCAGTCATCCCTTTCATTTCAAAAATTATTTCATGCTGTCAGTGAAAACTTAATACTAGGAATGACACCAAAAGACTTTTTTGCCGTGCAAAATCCTTTCAAGGGGAATAGAAAGTCTGTATTTTGGTTACAGTCAGATTTTGAAATTACAGAATTTCCCCCCAAAGAGAAAGTCTGGCTCCCACACAGCTTTAGATAAAACACAGCCTGGAGCACAGAGACCTTCACTTGTGCCTTCCTCAATCTCTCTCTACTTCACCGCTGCCTCACCTCAATTCAAACACTTATTGGGAACAAAAGGTGGTCAAAAATCAACAAAAGTGCAGCTTACTGGCTTGAGATGGGGTGCAGCCATCCCACTGAACTACATGAAGTTTGGGGAACAGTGAGCTGGAAAAGTGAGAGGGAAATAAGAAGGAGGAGTATGAAGAAAACTTCGTGCAGCACATGAGTTTGAGTGGATGCTCTCATGAACTACTGCTGCTTGGCTTCAGCGATGGTCCCTCCATCACCCTTCACACTGAGTTTTTATAAAGGACTGGATGAGTGAGTTTTACTTCTTCCCTTGCCTGTTTGTAATTCTGCCCAGTGTCTTGTGCTTCGAGCCATATGACAAAATCCTATGTCTTTCCTTTCCAGCACTCGTTTGTCGCATCTTTGTGACAGCTCTAAGTAGATTTTGCAGATGGTGAGGGCTTTGATGGTTTTGACATACGTTGATTAAATTTCCCAGCAGAGTTCAACAAAAGCAAAGGAAAAAAGGAAAGAGAGGGAAGAAAAGAAGGGAAAATACAGCCAAACCTAAATAATTCAAGGCGAGAAAGATTGGGACAGCAAATCAGACTTGTACATTCAGTTCCTGCATAATTTTGGGTAAATCCAGATTTGCCCAGGCCCACTTAAGTCATCCAATATTAACAGAAATTAGGTGCCTAAATAGTCTTGAATTCTAAGCCTTTCTACACATACAGTCTAATCTATAAATGAAGAATTTGAAGTAATTAATATCACTGTAGTGTTGTAAGCATCAAGCCCTGAAATGGAACTTTAAAGTTCCCTGCTCTCACAGCAATGGGGTCCACATGATGTACACATCTTAATGACAATTTTAAAAGCCTTTTCTTGACGTACCTTTCAGTCCTCCTCCTTTCATTTTTCTTCACACACTTGATGAGACAACAGGTTAAAAAAGCCATAGACATCAGCAGAATGATGGCACAGCTCACGATGGAGGCAATCACTGCGACCTTAAATCCAAAAGTCTCATATTTTGATATGGCTGCAGCAAACCAAACACAAAAGCACATTTCTGAGGTCAGCATGTTTATCCCTCTCTCTCGCATTTTCATTAAACCATGCTGAAACCTATCTGTTTCACACTTCTGCTAATAATAGTTTAGTGAGGATTTTCACCTCAGTATATGTTATCAAAGTATCTTGGCTTCAACTTAAAGCTATGCAGGCCTTAAATTGGGCTATTTAAAAATCCCCTGTTTATAAGCCGCTAATGAATTGTTCACAAGTATTTTAGCACTGCAATTAATTAAACACAATGCCTTTAGCACTGCAGTAGCTAAAAAGCACAACTTCATCAGTATATCAAATGCAGATGAGCTGCCAGACTCTTTTAATCAATGGTTAACAAGGAGTGGAGCCGCAAGCTCAAATACTGAAAAGGGTATGTTGGTTTAAAGAAGCCCTTTATAACAAGAATGGCTCTGTACTATGATTATCCTATTTGGCAGGCAGTGACCAAACACACCAAGTCTTCCTCTGCTCGGGGAAGGATAGCAGATGGAAGGAAGGGTATCTGTAGGGCTCCATGTTCACAGTGATCTGACGCTGGAAATGAATTATCCAGACAAAAGGAGGAGTGGGAATGTGGTGTGGCACAGCTAATGCAGATCTCTGCCAACTCATTCTGAGCACTAAACCTTATCTTGCTTCAAAACTCGTCTAGTTCTTCCAACAACACGAATACCAGCTCCAGGAACGGTTCAGCGGAGCTCCACACAAAGCTTTCTGCTGCAGCAGCTTCTCAAGGGGAGGATTTCTCTCATTTCTTTAATGGGGTCACTTAAACCAGAGATAAGAATAGCTGCGTTTCAGAAGGACTGATAAGTGTGTAAGAGAGCTACCCAACTACCAATGATTTTAAATGATACACAGTCTGAGATACAGACTGAGCTTCTCAATTCAAACACCACAAAGCTTAGAGGTACCATGTATTAGAGTTTTCCTAGAGTCTGCTTCTAGTCAAATTACTAAGAAGGAGCACAGCATGAAAGGTAGGCAATGCTGTTGCCTTTCAAACAATATTTGTTAATACGGTAACTTTCCCATGCAGCTGCTCACAGGCAGCAACCTAAAATTGCTCAAAAATATCATTGTGTTTCTTTCACAGCAAACCTTCAGAAAAGCATGCCAGCGGATTAGAGGGTTTGCAAATATGTTTGCAGATTGGTTGGCCATATCTGCACATTTTCTAAAGAAGAACAGCCACGGAGCGACGCTTATTCTGGATGCAACACTACTGGAGGCAGTGACGTAAGGCCAGGCATAAATCTGACAGTCTTTTCTGTGTCATGATAATTGATGATGTCAGAACACATTTGGAGTGCAATTACAGTCAAGAGGGGCAACTTTGAAGGAAATTGAATTTGTCTTTTTCCTTGTGCAGATGTCTAGAATTAATCCTCACGTTGCAGGAGATACGTGGGACAAAATAAATACACAGTGGCCTGGAGGGACTGGAAATTGTTTAGGAAGACCCTTACGCTTGCAGGAGGGCACGCCTGCTGTCCACTGGGTCCCGTTCCCTTTCCACACACAGGTGATGACGCCTGGCCCCTCCAGCTGGTGCTCGGCTGAGCACTGGAAGGCGATGACCGTCCCCACCGCGGTGCCGTTGCCGTGAATGATCTCCAGTGTGCCAAGCTGGGGAGGAAATATGCGGCTGCACTGCCCTGCAGAATGAAAACAAAGCAAAACAATGCAACACAAGAGCCACAAGTGAAGGCTCACCTCAATTTAAATCAGTCCAAGTTGCTGGGTAAAACAAAGAGCACACCTCTGGCAGGGCAGCGCTGCCTGCTCTGCCAAGCACCAGCCCAAGGCCAAAACCCCATCAGCGCCATTCAGCAGTCCCGCTGTTCTCATCCCAGCACAAAGGGAGCTGTACTCATCCTGCAACAGTATCTACTTAGTCTGTTACATACTAAAAACTTAAAAAGAAAAAAAAAAAAAAAAAAAAAAGGCAAAAAAAAAACCAAACTTAGTCTATGAGTAGCCTGGTCACCTACCGATTCGCATCTTGCTTGACTCCAAGTGTTAATAAGCACTCAGGCTGGCATCTTCCATGCAGGGAATATTCATAACACAGCCTCCCTATGCAGCCTTCCCAGGATCCAATGGCCTGATCACATACTTAGCCTTCCAGCCTCCTTGGTAGCACCTTTTCACAACCCTCCAGCACCTCCCTATCTCTGGAGCACCTCTGCTGACCTCAGCTGAAATGAGCCACCACGTTCAAGGGACATTGTACAGGGAGGTCACAGAGAGTCAGTTGTGCACCTACAGCATGGTTACATACATCTCCAATTTCAAGTTACAAGTTCTGCTTTATCCTTCATTTGTAGTACATTTTTCTTCCTTAGGCTTTTCTCTATTTTTTTTTTTTTTTTGCAGTTCATGCAGCTGTTCTTTGAGCCATGAGCTGTTCTCTTCTCGGCAACCTATTGTCAGCCACTAGCTTTATACATTGAGCTTTATTGCCACAATATTCATTAATTCACATTAATTTTTAACATAAATTTTAATGATCACTCATTAAGACAACAGATAATATCCTGCTATACTTCAAAGACAATAACACTCATGTTTTCTCTGTTCCTGTGCACTGACAGAAGCTGGGAAAGGCTTTATATACCCCTTTTTAACAGTTACTAAATAGCAGCACTGCTTCTGCATCAGAATCCAAGCTCCTTATCTTTCAGCAGGCTTCCAGATGACTTCAGCAGGGCCACAGGCAGAGGCAATGGGATGGCACTTGCGAGGCCAGGGTTGCAAGCACCATGGTGGCACACACACACAGAAGAGAAGGGAAAATATGCTTTCTGCACGTACAAGTAAAAAGAAATTTAGAGCTTTAATAGCCTCCTTAAGAGCACTTGGACAGAACTACATGTTGATATCAAATCTATTTCCATTTTCATAGCAAAAACCCCTCCAGTCATTAATTAACATTAAGCTGATCCAATCAAGCTGCAGGAGACAGCCTTACTGCCCATCTTCAGTCTATGCTCAAAAAACCCAACTCCCTGGAAAAAAAGGAACCAAGGGAATCTCAGTGAAAGACCAAACAAAAGCCACAGTGACAATTACTTGTCCAATCTACTAAGTAAATATGCACTGAGCATTAGATTTTAAAAACATGCCTTCCGTAATTCCATGCAGATTATTTCTGTTTGTTTTGCCACCTCTTTCCATCCCTTGCCACAGCAGCAATTTGCCTCAACAAGAGCAAATATTTTCTGTCATTTCCCTTGATCTCCTGTCCTCCCCTCCCACATCTGATTCTTGGGACACGTGAGGTGTGTCACCTGCACAATCCTGCTCCTCACTTCAGCACATTACAAGTTCAGGCTTTCCTTTCCACCTGGATCACTCAGACACTTGCCGCTAAAAGCCATCGGCATAAGCTGCAAAGTACCTACCTCTTTGCATTTTACAGTTTCAATGCTATTTTTAGGTACCCGATCACATACTTAGAGTTCATGTCAGTGACACTTCTAGCTGCAAGAGATGCAGAGGGTATTTCAGAGCCAAATCTGAATCAAACTGCATTTGCTTAGCCTCCTAAGCAGCCCTCATTAGACTCTTTCAGTAGATTTGCCAGTTTACCTAGAATCATTATTCAGCCTCTTCTCTGGAAGGGACAGATAACCTAGCACTCAACTGTTTCCTTCAGGACATATTTCATTTAATCCAGTGTTAACCACTCTGAGTGATAGGTACAGCTGTATCTGGTGCAGGTGCTCTTTGCCCTCTCCTGCATTGTCCTTGCCCATAATGGTACACATAGAGTGATTAAAACCTCCAGATGTCAGTGACCTTGTCTGCATTATTCATGAGCCATGGATTTTAAAATATTTTCTTCACTTGAGCACTACAAAGATTTCCAGCTTTTCTTTAGCCAACGTCCCATTAAGCCGTGGCTATTTCCTTGCTTTGGCTGGGATGTAAGAGCATTATATCATCCTCAGGTGACATTCCTGGATGGATGTAATTGAGGCAGTAACTTCAAGACTCCTCTGATAACGTCTAATAAGAGACACAATTTTGAAAGCTTCTATAGCTGGATTTACACAGGTCCTTAGCCAAAAGTTCATCAACTGTATTTCAAGTATCTGCATTTGGCTGTAGAATAAATACCATTTCTTCTTCTTCTTCGAGCTTTTCAACATAATTCCTTCCCACCAAAGTCTAAACATTAAAGGCTTCACTACTTTCTCCTTTTTATAAGAGCTTTTATTGAAATGCATACATGGATTTTTGCTACTATGAGTTTGTGAATCTTATCCAAGTTCAGATTTAACATCTCTGGATCAGATTTGCCCTAATTTTCATCAGCAAGTCTTCTAATAATTAATTTGTAAGACCTGCTTGTAAGCTCCAGCATCCCTTGCTGTTAAGGATCTACATGTATAAAGCTCTTGAGGTTCCTCATTGCATTCACTTTTCTGCTAGGTTAATTTTACGGTTTCATTTGCAGAAAGCAATTGTTTCAGTGAGCTTCCATCCTCATACTTGTATAAGCAGATGTGCTGTATAGGTTTATCCTTTGAATACTCTTCAGGCATATGTATTTGACTAAACCTACCACAATCAGAACTTTTTGTTTTCAGCTGAGGCCCTCGTTTGAGGGTGCTGAAGTAAAACACAAGTACATGTACTGCATAAATACTTGTGCTGGCCAGATTTATAGTTGGATTTATAATTATTTTCTAAACGTCTAGAAAAATATCACGTTCAGGTCTTGGGTTGCAGTAACTCTTAGTGTATGGTAATGTAATACTGAGAAAACAAATATTGCTCATGCAGCTTTTGCAATAGCTGCATCTCAAATCCAACAGATTCACACTTGGCAGCCAGCACCTAAAGCTGGGAGGAATGCATGAGGCATTGTCTATCAGCCATTTGTGAGTAGTTTACAATAAACATCAAAATTAATGATGTGTTTAGTTTTGATTAGCTTCATGGCATCACTCCTAGATTTGATACATGTCTCCAGAACCCAGCTCCCACTACTCCTAAGGTGTTCACCTTCAGGCTGTGCTCTGCTTGCATTCTCAGATCCTGGCTACTACTCCTAAGCACAAGAAGAAAACTCATTTGCTGATACAACCCTATGAAGCAAAGGCTGAAAATCATTTTTCAATTTTGAACTCCAGCAGAAGCTGTGAAGACTCCTGCTTCTTCATTTGACTCGCTGAAAAGCATTCATGAAACACCTCATCCACAGCACGCACCACGCCAACGCACAGCTTCAGCTGGGCTGAGCCGAGACCACCAGCAGCCATCCATCGGCCAGCGTGGCTGAGGGTACCAGGAGCCAAATGCCTCAGAGGTACTTGTGCATCTTGTACAGCAAGAGCTGATTTCTTAGCTTAACTTCACACTAAGAGGATACCCAACATTTGAAAAGAATCTCAGTCTGCTGCTGCTGTCTGACAGCACAGAAGGGCATTGGCTGTAGCAAATAAACACATTAATTCCTATAACAAATAACTGCCCCCAAAGTCAAAACATCAAAGAGGAGCCTACTCTATAAATTCTTAATTCACACAAGTCACTGAGTCCAGAAAAAGCCAAATACATAATTTCCAAGCACTGAAAAACAGAGAGCAATGTAAGAATTAAGACACAATAATCCAAAATATCTCTTCTCATGCATAGCCAGGATTATCTGTATTGCAAAATCGATTTGTCAGGAAGAGTTACCATATGGTTTCATTGCCAGCAAGCTGCAGATTTATGTTTTGCTGATAAGGAAACAGAAATGAAAGAGTAAGTAAAGCACGCTTGCCCATTGTAGATTTCCTGTGTTCCTTCTCCCTCCCTACAGCAAAACACAGAAAATGAAAATCAAATACATTGCATAAATACATGCCAAAATGATCTAAAACATAGCAGTAATTACCTGAAAGCATTTTGTCAAGATAGCCAGCCGCTGTTTGTGCAGAAATAGAGCCATCCACGACTTTGCCTCATTATTCCCATACACACGTAACTCAAGCTTTTGTGTTGCTTATTGTTGACTATTTAATGCAACTAAAACAAGCTGTAATAGCCAGATGCCAGAAAGAGACAGAACATTAGGTTCTACAAACCCTGAAGAAAACAAACAGGCTGATGATATTATTTCTGCAAGTCTATTTCCTTACAAAAGCATGCTTTAGAAATTACTGTCCCCGAAGTCACAGGCATGATGTTCAACATCCGCAGCGAGCTCACAGAAGAGCTCTTGGAAGAGCTCGCTATGTCAAAAGGAAAGAAAAAAAAAAAAAAAAAAAAAAAAAGCAGTTAGAACCAGGATGCGAAATAAAGCAGCCTTTCCCCCTCAGCCAGCAGCATGCTGCCCGCCTGTGCTGCCCAGGAGCCCTGCCAGGGCTGCGCTCCCAGCTGCATGAGGTGCTGCAGCAACGTGCTGCCACGAGGAGCTTATCCTGCCCCTAGCAGATTCAGACACTGGCACAGCTTTTTGAGAACTTGCTGTTAAAGGTAACCCCAACCCGGCAGTGACAGTTGGGACCCCAGGCTTTGGAAGCTGCACAATTTGCAGCAGCCCCTTCATCATGCTGCAGGCACCGGGCAGCGCGTCCCCAGGGCTCCCTGCCCGTCCCACAGAGCGACCTGCTTCAGCGACTGCTAACAGAATCTCACGTCAGCAAGCTCTGAGATGGAGCGACCTGCCCTTTCCCATCTATTTCTCTGTTTTGTGAGAGTCGTGTTTAAAAGGGAGCTGCTGGAAGCTGTTACACACCTGGAGGATGCCCCTTGGGTGGGCAGGGCCAGGCTCAGTTCCGTGCTCATGGCTTGGTAGTGCCTGGGCCCAGCTGCAGCCACAGGGGTGGGTGGCCCTGGGGTGGGCATCCCCAGGGCACATTCTCAGCACGGGCCTGCCAAGGGACCAGCACAACCGCAACAGCAAGGTGCCTGCAGGAGGCATCTGTCTCTCAGGACACAGGCCAAAAAGAAACACAACTGTTAGCAATACATGGGCCCTGCATCTGCCCGACTTCATCATTTCCAAATTAAAATACTTAATATAAATTATTTTGGTTTTCTACTGGAAAATTAATTTTAAATTTGTGAAAGGGGGAAACCAATTGCTGTTCATTCTCACAGGCCACCATCACCCACACATGGAAATGCTTTTTTGAAAAAGTTTGTTGTCCCGTTGATGAAGAGTTTCCACACAGAGGAAGCAGGAAAGGATTTGAAGAAAGCTTCTCATGGCTGCATTCACACCTTGGTACTCAGAGAGGTGCCTGCCCACACTTGTGTTGTGGTGGTTAAATGAGGCTCTGCAGCATGACAGGACAGGGGCACCCACCAGCGGGGCCTGGTGGGAGGAACAAGGGACACCAGAAGTGCTGAGCCATTTCTGGGTTCTGAAGCCATTTCGGTTTGGATCCCATCCTGCTGCACCTCACCTCTGACTGCACGCAGCGGGCAGTAAATCACTAAATCACCTTTCCAACAGTGCTGAGGTTGAGCAGGCGCTGGTGCTGTCCCATGCAGCTGAGAGCAGCAGGATGCCTCCACTCCCTTAATGAAGGGCTGCCAATTAGTTAATACAGCTAATATACCTACGACTATATTAGCTGCAATCCAGGTCTGACAACACACAGGAACATATTGACCGCTACGCAGCTCCTGACAACTCAGGGTGCCCTTTGGCAGAGAGGAGATGGTGAAGCCTACCTCAGGGTCTTGTCATGCCTAAGGGAGCAAAAATCACCAGACAGCAGCAAACGTTTGGCTTCTGCCTCTGAGCAAGACCCTTGCAATGCACTCTGGCAGTCTCACATCTGCATCCTGCAGAACCCTGCACAGGCAGGTCCACATCTAAGCCAGACAAATTTGGTTCATCCCCATTTACAATATCCAGCCTTTTTCTTTCCTCCTTCACTCCCTCCCAGCATTTTTCATCTGGCTTTTTTGCCACTCAATGTAGCAAACAAGCCACGGTGAGATTTAGGAGTCAGCACTAACCATGTCGCAGTTCTGCTCTGAAATACTCCCCATCTACAGGGGCTGCCAGCAATTTTAATCCATGCAAAATCCAAGTCACATATCACTGAGATGCTAGATTAGGGTTTGCTGACAACATGCACAATCTGCTCATATTTCCAACAGAAATAATGTGTAGGATTGGTGTAAAGTGGTTCTTGTTTGTGTATGGCATGGTGCTCTTTTAAGAGAGGATTTGTTCCAGTCACTGGACTGCCATCTCCATCATTGATTTTTTTTTGCCAATTTATGTCAAAGTCAGGTTATTCTCATCTGTAGATTTTACCCTGGGATCTAGCAACAAAGAGGATACTGAGTATGTTTCTTATGGGAACGATTAATTGAGAAATAAGAACTCAATGAAAAATGAGGTATTTGACGAAGTCCCCAGTAAAACAAGAACAGATGGGTTTTCTGCATTTTATTAGTCTGTTTACCAACAGCACTGGAAAAGTAGGTTATAACACTTCTGAAAAGTTAATATTGCAACTTTCAAGAATGGGAAGGATCCATTAAACCTAAAATAAATTCAAAGCATTCATCCATTTACCTCTTCACCATTACTTCTATATTTAAAAAATTAGATAAAATAATAATTAAAAAACAAACAAACAAAAACAACAAAAAAAACCCACAAGCATCCCCTATAGAGCACACCAGAGTTATGTCTCAATGGAAGCAGTTCCCAAATAAAGATGACCCATGGAAGCACTGCCAGCAGCTGCTTTTGTGGCCAATTGTTTAGCGAAGGAGCTAATATTGCTGATGGGCTCCCCCTTTGTCATTCCAAAGCAGATAATAAATAAATGATGCATTTGCACAATGCACAGTTTGTGGCCTTGTTTCTAAAATAAAGGTCCAATGGAGAATAAAATTAAGAGGAATAATTTGAAACAAGCTATTCGGTCGCGCTCCAGCCTAGACCCTGACCGCACCCAGGCAGACCCAGTGGGGCAGCCCAAAGCCCCCACGTCTGGGCACAAGGGGTCTGCTCCTCACTGTGCTCATCTCCCAGGTCCAACAACCCCGCTTCTTGTGGAATAAGTGCTGGTATTTACAAGGACCAAAGTCCCCACGCCCCGCTCTGCTGCCTTGGCCCCGCTGTCCCCAGCCAGGCTCAGAGCCTCGTCCTTGCTGGCAAGGTGTTTCTGAGGGAGCAGTGGGCTGGAGAAGCCTGTAGGTTTATATTTTCAACTTGCATCATTACTTTTGCCCAGTGCTCATGAATAACCCCTCATTCGTTAAACCTGTGCAGCCAACTGCAACACTTCTGCAGGCAGTGCGTGGGCTCCATTAGCCAGGCACTGCATCTTCCACTGGAAACTGCCATGACCAGAAAAGTTAAATTTTTTCCCTGGCAATAGTAAAGGTAATCTATTATCTCAGAACAATGCTCAAAGCCTTTTTCAGCATCACAGTAACTGCAAGAAAACCACCACCACAAACTAAATAAAAATAAATAAGCATGCTAAAGAAGGCCATAACAATCTAGATTTTAGCATCCAACTTGGTATTTAGCATCTTGCTGACACAGATCAGGTATCAATAGAAAAACAGACAAGGTTTAGGAGCTGCCAATCCTTGGTGAGCCCTTTGCCATGCCCATACAGGTGCCCAACGTGACAGAGAACCACCAACCACTTAGAGGAGTCAAACTTCCTAAATCCTCTCCTTACCACAACAGCCTCCCTTCCTACTGAGATAACCAAGATCCCAGGAGCACTGAGTCCTTTTAGTATTTATAAGCAGCTATATGCTCTTTATCTGCAAGTAAGTTACAGGCAGAAAAAGGATGGGTGAATGCAATAAATGGTGTGCTTGAACCTTGGGCAGCATAGCAGAGCTGGCGCAAACCACTCCCATGGCAGGTTTTATGAGCAGAGATTGATGCTGCTACAGTGGCAGAGCTGAACACTTCTCACACAGGTATTGATTTTTACAGTGTTTCTGATGGGCATTTCTGGGCTCTGGAGAAGGCTCTGGGTACTTGTTTGTGGAAAACCAAATAGGGCAACCTGGCCCTCATGCCTGAGAGCAGAAGCTCTGGTGGAATTGTCCTTGCTTTTGTTCCCTTTAAAATGCAGAAAGAAGAAAAATGTTGAAACTGTGTTGTCCAGCCAGTTCTAATACAAACACGTTATTAGCTCTGGACCCAGCACAGGGGCCAGAAAAACTCCATTCTGTCAGAACATGCCTCAGCTTTGTGGCTTTTCACCTACAAAATGGTTTAGCACCTCTGAGAAACCTGTAAAGCCATTTGCCTTTTTCTCTTTAGAGGAGATGAGTTTTATTTTATTTTTTTTTTTAAACACTTAAGTTCATCAATTTTATATTTAACCTGAAAGCAAGCTGGTAACAAATTCAACACTTTCTGGCTTCCCTACATAATTATCAATGTTTTCTTGCCAAAATTAAATTAACTACATCTTCAGTAAACTGAGCAAGACTCAGATTTTACTGTTTTTTGCAGGTAAAGAAAGTAACACAGAGAAACCGGCAGCAGTTCTGTCCATTAGGCTCCAGAGCTACAGTTTCAACACACAAGGCACTGGTGGGTGCTTCTGGTGGCCCTCAGTGGGCTGTGCAGACAAGGAGAGCTGGCAGAGCTCAGCTAGCAACCTCGACATCTCAAACGGGCACAGTGTGCGCAATAGAAATTCTTATCTGAACACGCATGATGAAAAAACTGAGCACGAATAAGATGCCCTGGCAATATCAGGAATCTCCTGCTTTTAATACGGCTTTTGGTACATTTAATTTGCAATAGAAAGGGGAGAAACTCAGCGCTTCATTGAAACGCTGCCAACTGGAGAAGCCAAAAGAAAACCTCAGACCTACTTTCATGGGGAGAGGACGGATCCATTCAGTGCCACAGATGGATGAAGGATGCCCTGCCTTACGTTTGACCAGGGCAGAACCCGCTGCTCTTGCCCCTGTTGCACCCTGCAGGAGCCAGCAGCTGTGTCCTGCAGGAAGGATGTGCATGTCCCTGTGCATCCCCGCTAACCCGGGCACTACAAGAGCCCCACGCAGCACCCACAGCAGGCTATCTGCCTCTAACAGCTGCCCTGGTTTGTGCAGAGGGTGGTGAACATCGCCGATAAAAGCAGATGTCCCCTGATGAGGTGGCCTCTCACGTTCACACCACGTCTGCCTGCCGGTGACAACCTCTGTGTGCCGCCAAAATCCCTGCAGCCAGGGCGAGGAGCTGAGCATGGCACTGGTGCTGCCTTGGCCCAACAGTGCTGAAGCAGGGGCTGAGCTGGCCAGACCCGCCTTGGTCTCTGCAAAATCCACCCCAGAATGAAAGCCTAGGTGGACACTTTGGAGCGCTTGCTGCAAACA